>NC_052048.2:180053589-181527682 GCF_903992535.2 Arvicola amphibius
CCCTAACAACTAAGGCTCAGGAGGAAAGATTTTTAAGAGTCAGAGACCAGGCCATTTGCAGCAAGACAGCATCTTCTCCATAAGACAGGAAAGCTATCCCTATGAAATGGCAACAGCATGGCTGCCTAAACAAGGCCAGAACCATGACCGCACCAGCTGACAGGACAGTGTAGATGCAGGAACTCTCACAAGGCAGTGGCACTGGTAGTGGTGGTGGGTGACGGGGTCTCATTAAGCTCAAACTGGCCTCATACTCACTATATATTTAACGAGATGCCCGAACTCCTAATCCTTCTGCCTCTACCTCCTAAATGCTGGGATTCCATTCTCAACCTTGTATTATTTATTGTGCGCTATGCAGTACTGTCTTCATTTCAGGGCTGTACCTACATCAGCCGAGTGCATTTGCTTCCCGCCTGGATCGCCTTTTAGAGTGCCATATTATAAACAGCCAAACACAATGGCACCTCCTCTCCATGCAGCCCCATGCTACAGCAGCAGAGACCCTGAGACTTTACAGAGGATATGCAACCTGCTGAAAATTATTTTCTGGGCAAGGAAAGCAGAGAATGTAAATGTATAAAAAAAAAATCAACCAGTTAGCACCAATACCAAATTTAAAGTTTTTATGGATAAACAGGAATAACTATCCAACTAAAAGCTAAGTTAACTTTCAATGTGTTATAAATACAATAAAAAAAAGTCACACCTTATTTCTCCTACTTGGTACTTTTACAACTAAAAGTGGGTCGAGCTGAGGATAAAGATCATCAACAGTCCCTGCAAGACAGAGAAGTTCATGAAGCTTCAGTGAACTTGATGTTCCTAAATTCCATCTATAGATGTCTCCAGCCCTGAGAACTAAAAAGGCAGAAAGAGAACAATAAACAGGCTTTTCACTATGCACAACGGTGAGACAAGTCTCTGGAATGATCAGATGATCAAAATATTCAACCTTTAAAATAACCCTGAAGAGAACCTCAAGGCAAGTGTTAGTATTATGCTCCACCCTTCATTTGGCAAGGAATTCGCTATGTGGTCTCAGAATTGTAACTCATAAAAGCTGAAACCCCAGCCCTAGGAATTTATCCCAGACACTCTTGACCATCACAGTCAACTGTTCCTCAGGTCAGAGAAAAGACTGGGTAACAATATGCACTCTGCATGGAAAAAAGATGAGTGCCAGGCACAGTAAGCTATCTTACTGAACCTGCATTTGAAAGCAAGCTCCCCCCCCACCCCCCGCGCGCACGCAAGGAAATTGAGTATGAAAGACTTACCCATTCAAGACTTGCATGGCTGACGAGCAAAGTTAGCACACAAAGAAGATCTTTCCCAGCCCAAGATCTGTGTTTTCTTTTCCTCATAATTTAGGTGAATCCAATATGACCATAATTGTGGAAATCCATGATAATTTGGCTTTCCTGGTGCTAAGACTAATTTCATTTGTAGAACATGCAGTAAGCAGAGTGTTCTCTACAGACAGACAAGCAACACCAAAACCCACTCACTTAAAAACACCATGTCGGCCTTCAACACTACTCCAATTTCTAATTCATTTTTTAGCTTGACTTAATAGAATTAACTCAGAATAGGTGTATAATTCAAATAGACACATTTACAAATTCTTTTTCTTTGCAAGTAGCTACAGAACCCTTACTAAAATTGCTCTACCATTTAATGTCACATAATAATGGCCACCTCCTGAAGCCTCGTGTACAATCCTATCAGCAGTCACTGTTGCAATGATATTAACTCACCATTCCTTTAAATAGCGACTGAGCAAGAATAAAGATGAAAATGGGTAAAGCTGCTGCACATTTCATTACGGTTTCCAGGATGAAATAAAATGGCAATGCTATTGAAAAAGAAAGCATGCATTTGAGTTGCCAGGAGGTACAGTATGTTTGGCAAAGAAATGGGGTAGAAAAAGATGTGTAACACCAATGAGGTCATGCAAAACTAAATGAAAAAAAAATAAAAATGTTACGGAGAAACACAGGTACAAATAATCAAAATTAATCATTATGATATGCCTAGAGTAAGATAAATGTTTCAGACAATGTGCAGCCCAATTTGAAAAGACTGCCAGTTGCCTATAAGACTCCCACTAACTTTAATTAATAATTTTATTTTTTGAGATTATGATACAATTACATCATTTCCCTCTTCCCTTTGCTCCCTCCAAACCATCCCATATATCCCTCCTTATTCTCCTTTAAATCTGAGGCCTCTTTCTTTTTTTCATTAATCTATGAATGTCAGAAGCTATACCCATATTGCCAATATGCCTGCTTCACATAAGATGAAAAAGGACAGCAATACACATGCTGAGGCCTCAGTCCTACCCAAAGAGCTACAGGCAACCTTAGAATGCTGAAAGTGGAAGAAATAGTCTTCTCTGGGGAAAAGCACACCAATTGGTTATCCAATACCAAATGGATTCCCACTGTTCTTAAAAATTCCCTTACAGTGCATGTTCACCGGGCTAACAGGGTGCACAGTTGGCAAACATACTTTTGAAATAGCTAGAGACCTGTTTGCTTTAAAAATGGGCTTCCCATGGCAAATTAACCTCTCTGAGTTTGGGTCATCCCCATGAGAACACAAGACAAATGCCTGGATTTTAAAAGCATTTAGGAATAACAAGTGCCATAACAGAGGTTTTCGTTGTGAGACTTGTAAAACTCACAATGTAAAAACAATCCTGCCACTGTCCCTCATGTTTGACAGTGAAAAAGCACCATGTGGCTGTAAAGATAGGTCTTATTGTTTTCTGCACCCCAATTGATAGTTGTCAGGTTCAAATTTGCATAGCCTTGTATCCTACACCTGCTGAGGTTTAATGCTTAGCTCATGCTCTTAACAGTCACCTGCTACCTTTGACTGACAACTCGAGCTCACCTATTCTACAACCACAAATACACCTGCTGAGATAAACACAGGCTGAACAGGGTTATTTGAGACTGAATGGAAACATATAGTGTCAATTTAACCTTTTTTAAAACTGAAGTTATCATCATGGGGACTATTAGAAGGTAAATTCTAAGAATTCTGAACGACTCCTTAAACATGTGTGTGTGTGTGTGTGTGTGTATATATATATATATAACTACAATTAATGAAAAAGGAAGCTATAAATTTGAAAGAGAGCAAGGCGGGTTACCATGGGAGGATTTTTAGAGGGAGGAAAGAGAAGGGGCAAATGATGTAATTATAATTTTAAAAAAATATATAATTTCTTTAAAGTAGGTGAGTAACAAGACAGTAACTGAAGATATAAAATGATGGCGTTTGAGCCTGGCGGTGGTGGCACACACCTTTAATCCCAGCACTTGGGAGGCAGAGGCAGGCGGATCTCTGTGAGTTTGAAGCCAGTCCTCTCTACAGAGTGAGTTCCAGGATAGCCAAGGCTACACAGTGATACCCTGTCTCAAACAAACAAACAAACAAACAAACAAACAAAAAGCATTTGAAAAAGACACATGACTGGAAAGAGTACTGTGATTCTAAACCTAGGTCAAGAAAGGGGAGGGAAAAAGAAACTTAAAAACAATGTAACAGGGAGCTGAAGAGATGTCCAATGGAAGCGCCCAACAGCTGCACTATTATGAAGTCAGGAGCTCAGATACCAAAATCCATTAACAAGCCAGGGCTTTTTGGCTGTCAGCCTCTAGAAAGCACACTAGCTCCAAGCTCTGGGATAGATTCTGCCTCAAAGACATGGGGCAGTGACAAAGGAGGGCACCTGACTTCTTCCTCAGGCCTCCACACGCATCTGTGCACAGACATATATGCATGATACCAGGGGGAGGGAAAGAAGAGAGAGAAAGGCTAAAAGAGTGGACCTAACACTGAAAGAAGGAAAACTTTCAAATGAAAGTGGTTTTTATCTTGGCTCAATGTGACATAGACTCTGCTCGAGCATCCACATCAAACTTCCCCTGCCATATGTAATGAGAGCGTTTATTCAAGAGATTAACAGTCTGAGTAAGAGTTACAGTAAGAGCCGGGCGGTGGTGGCGCACGCCTTTAATCCCAGCACTCGGGAGGCAGAGGCAGGCGGATCTCTGTGAGTTCGAGACCAGCCTGGTCTACAAGAGCTAGTTCCAGGACAGGCTCTAAAGCTGCAGAGAAACCCTGTCTCGGAAAAAAAAAAAAAAAAAAAAAAAAGAGTTACAGTAAGAGTAATCATTATTTTCTGCTATTAAAAATAGTTTATTAAAATTTTCATGTTTGATAGAATCTGAATACAATACTTAATATTTATAAGAAGAAAGCAGTACTCTAATATCTAATTCCAATTTTAAATATGAGAAAACAGAGTTAAAGACACTGGTCCATCCAGTTATTACGTTATTAACTACTTAGTTATTAAGAAGATAGGACTAGAACCTGTGTCTCTTCTGATTGCCAGTTCTAGGCTGGTTTGAGTTTGGGGGTTGTTGTTACTGCACAAAGGAAGGGGATAAAGCAGGCTGGAAGCACTGGAATCTCCACCACACATCTGTGGCCGCTGTACTGGGCAGTATCCTCACTTGAAGAGGACTTGTGTATGCAACAACTACCAGTTGGTAATGAGAAACAGTCCACAGCCAGGGTGATGGCATGAGCTTTAGACCCTACTACTAAGGGCTGCTGAAGCAAAAGGATGACTTAACCCAGCAGCTGAAGGCAGTCCTGAGCAACACAGCAGAACCCCGAAACAAAAACAAAACAACAACAAAAATCTAGCAAGATATCCATCTTATTTGCCAAAAAGTAAAATAAATACTGTCTAAAATAATTAGGCTAATTACAAAAGAAATTTAAAAATCAGGTCAATGGGGCTGGAGAGATGGCTCAGAGGTTAGGAGCGTTGCCTGCTCTTCCTAAGGTCCTGAGTTCAATTCCCAGCAACCACATGGTGGCTCACAACCATCTGTAATAGGATCTGGTGCCCTCTGCTGGCCTGCAGGCATGCACACAGACAGAATATTGCATACATAATTAATAAATAAATAAATAAACAAACAAACAGGTCGATGTAGAGAATCTAACAAAAGTCTAAACTATGTAACTTTTTATTTCATGAATATGTGAGTGGTACACATGGTGTGTATCAGCAGGTTCACATATACATGGGTACACATGTGTAAGCTGTACCTCACATGGGTGCACATATATGACAATGTCTATAAGTACACATGTGGGTACATGCATGAAGAAAACCAAATTTGAAATCTGGTATTTTCCTTGCTCAATCCCCACTTAATTTATTGATGCGGGGTCATTCAATTGAACTTGGAGCTCACTAATAAGGCTAGTCTGGCTACCTAGTTTGCTCAGGAGAATTCCAGCTCAGCTTCCAAAGCACTGGACTTACAGGTGCATCACCATGCCCGTCCAGCATTCCCAGGGGTTCAGGGGACCCCAACTCTGTCCTCACACTGCTGAGAGTGCTTTAGCCGCAGAGCCACGTCCTCAACTCTAGGCAACGCTCTAAGGCTTCAGTTCACTCTTTTTTCTTGCCAATGTTACGTGAAAGAATAATCAAATAAAACAGCGCACAATAAACTCCACATCGGCTACATATAGGACACTGTTTCACTTATAAATCACACAAGAGGAATCACACATTTGCAAACAGAGCATGGTGTTAGTCAACTAATTAATGCATCAAGCCAGATCTGTTGAGCTGACACTAGAAATACTAAGTTCACACTGACATGTCTTACCAGCCATGTACAGGTATCCTTGGATATAAGTCGAAATCTAGTGATGTCTGGTGTATATGTCTATAATAGTGAGACATTGTAACTCACTTATTTAGAAGTCTGAACATCTGATAGTAAACTGTCACCAAGTTGTATACTGACAACACATGAATGATTTATCTTAAAATCAGCTCATAAAAATAATGACAATATAAATCTTCAGCTGATTTTCCCCCATACAAATATGTCTGTGTGCCAAAGTGTTTATAGAAGTTTTGTGTGAATAGTGGCATTATAAGAGAGTTGTTTCTTCAGCTGTGTTTCTAGAACACTCATTACTATGATGTGCCACATGATTTTCTGTATGATGTATAGATACCATCAGGTGCTAAGAGAATAGAACACAGCAACAACAAAGAGCAGACAGAGCCACAACTGAGACTTCATGACGGGCTAAGACAAGGGAGCATGCAAACCCAGAGTGGAGAAGAGCCCATCACCTCCTCCAGGATCTTTAGATATTGTCTTTTGCTCTTGGTGTCTTTCTAAACTCAGATCCTGATCCATGGGATTCGGTAAACTGACCTCTAGGCTAGACAGTGACGTTATAAATCTTGGTTTTGTTTGAGCTTTACTTACTTCTTGCTACCCTAAAAAGAAAGGCTGGGCTCCAGCAGCAATGCCTGAGGCTGGGCAGTAGGCAGAAAGGGTACAGGAACACAGTGGCTGCTATTGATGCCCTGGACCTCCAAAATGTAAGGTGCTGGAGGGCAGAGGGATCAGCTGCTCTCTGGACCTCCTTGCCGCATGGCTGAACCTCTTCAGGACCCCATGTTACAATGCATGAATCCTAACCTTTGGGGATTTTTAGCTTCCTGATTCATTTACTTGCTCTTTTAAAACGGCTTCTACTGCCTTCCTGGAACTGCTATCTGGTTTTTCAGTCCATATCAGACATCCCAGAAACCGGACTGTTATATTAAATCCAGGAGTCAGATCCAAACATCCTCTTTCTAAGCCTATTAGCATGATGCTCCACAGGCTGAGTCTCCTTTAATTTGCCATTTTCCAGAGAACCTCTCCAGGTGTGCTGTGCTGGATCTCAATATCTATATGTTGGAGAGCAATCATCACACAATGAGGGAACAAAATAAATTACAGTCGTTTTGTTTTCCTAATTGGAAAAAAGGTTGGAAGAGGAGCACACACTATATCAAATGAAGACTGGATATCCCACTGTAGTGGCCGTCCTCCTGAATGGAGCATGCATTCACAGTGGGGGAAAAAAGTGTGAGTGATCAGAAGGTCAGTCATTAAAATCTAAGGACATTTCACACCCTTTGACATTTTGCTATTAGTCATAAATGACTTCTGTCTTAATGCATAGAAATGTCGCCAAACGTACCAGGCCTGGGCAAATTAGACTTAGACTATCAATGGATTTAGGAAGTAGAGAGGAGGTAAATTCAAGCAAAATGAATTACTTCAGACTTCTAAACATATGCAAAAGCTAAACAAGATCTCCTTGCTAGTGACGGGTATACACATCTGCCACAGCAACACTAAGGGTGCTTTTAACAACCTCTGAGTCTTTCAAAATTAGAATATGTTAACTACATGTAGGTAACACCATGAAAACTGAAAGAGAGAAATTTAAATGACCACCATGATAAAGAATGTGATCTTTCCCTTTCACAGTCTCCCTAGGCTTGTGTCAGTAAAGTAGAATAAACATGTTATTAAAAGAGAATCAATAGGAGGCTTTAAAATATACAGTACCACAAAAGGTCAGGCCCTGGTATTGATTTTAATATAACATTTTTTGTTTGGCTTCCCAAAGGGTTCTTTTCTAATATTGTTCTTCATTTTTCTTTCACTTTGTTCCCTGACTGGTGAATTTGTTGTTTCTGTCTGCAGAAAGCTATCGAAGGTTGAGTCTGCAGTCAGAGTCATTCCTGAGACAAGCTGCTGGAAAATGAAGAGAAAATAAAATAAAATCAGCTGCCTCCCACAAACATAGCACGGGTATTTAAAGGAAGAGTGAGGGGCAAGTTCAAGAGAGCATGGAACATAGCACAGCCATCACATCACACACAGGCCACTGTGGGTGGGCACTGCCTTCCTTGGAGCCTTGGACAGACACTGATTCCAGAAGCCAAAAAGGCTAGGAGTCCTGGATGAAGATGAAAGACACCATCGTCCAAGTTGCAGCAAAAACTATCAGCAAAGCAGCCGAAGAGTGCAGAGATTTGTGCTACTGGACAGCTAGAACCCCTTTGTCCAGGTTCCTGGGGACAAATCAGAACTATGTGCCCAGCCAGAAAGGTCAGTTCCTGACACTGTCTCAATTTGTGAAGGTTCAAACCCCTCCATAAAGCAGTCTATGATTCCATCTTATGTATAATACACCGTATGCTTTACACAGAGTTACAGGATATGAATAGGTTTGGGGCCAAAATTTAAGTAAAATAAATAGAGTATATTTTCATTGTTAGGTTTTCACTTTTATAAAGTGTTCACTAAAAAAGTAAAGCAAAAAAGTCTGGAAAAATGAATTGTGCATGATTTGCTTGCTAATGCCATCAAATATGAGGGACTGAGTTCAGATTCCCAGTACTCATGTAAGAGCCACGCACAGTGACTGTAGAGGTTTGAATGAAAATGGTCCCCATAAGCCCACATGGAGTGGCACTATTAGGAGGTGTGACCTTTTTGGAGTGGGTGTATACTTGTGGGAGAAAGTATGTCACTATAGACTTTGAGGTTTCAGAAGCTTGAGTCAGGCCAAGTGTTGCTCTCTCCAGCTGCCTGAAGATCCGTATGTAGAGCTCTAAGCTACTTCTCTAATACTATGTCTGCCTGCACGCTGCCATGATTCCTGTCATGATGACAATGGACTAAACCTCGGAACTGTAAGCCAGCCCCAACTAAATGTTTTCCTTTAGTCATGGTGTCTCTTTACAGCAATAGAACACTGACGAGTAGTGACAAACATCTAAGTCCAGAGCAGAGCTTGCTGACCAGCCAGCTGAGAAGAAACAGCAAATTTAGTCATAGCCTAGCTATTACAGTATCACTGTAGTGTAGGAAATATTCTTTTGATATCTCCTAAATGACAGATGGTGAGTTTTGTTCACATACACAACAACAACAACAAAAAATGTAGTGATGCAAAGAAACATAGTTAAAAATAGAAGAAAAAGTCAAGATGCTGTGACTAATTATTTCAAGCAGCGGTGGTTCAAGCTTCTCTGTTCAGTGGAGAAGAGTTAAGAGGGAGCCCACCATGCAAAGCGTGAGGTTCAAGTACTCTGACCAATGTGCTGTGGGCACAGACAAGACTGGCATCAGACGTGGCTGGTGTGTTCAAGGAGAAGGCAGAGAAGCCACTGAATAAAGGCAGGCAGAGCCAAAAACACCAATGGAAAGGGTTTGAACTTGAGGCTAGAAATGTTTAAACCAAAGAAACAAACAATATTCAGACTACATTTTTAAAGCACACTAAAACTAATTTGGAGAAAGAGAAAGAAGAAAGGGAGAAGAAAAAGAAAATAAAGAGAAGAAAGAAGGAGAGGTGAAGAGGAGCAAACTGGAGGACAGTGTGGCTCCCTACAAGTGGTTATGAAAGTACAGTAAGAAATGGCAATGCCACTCTAAGAGAGACACACATGGATCTAATCTACATGTGAAGTAGAAAAAGACAAGATCACCTGAGTAACTTGGGAGCACAGGGATCATGGGAGAGGGTAGAACAGAGGGGAAAGGAAAGGAAGGGGAAAAATGAACAAAAATATATAGCTCAATAAAAACAATTTTAAAAAAAAGAAAAAGAAATGGCAATGCCTTGGACCAGTACTTCTCAACCTGAGTACTACTGACATATTCAAGAGGATAATATTTTATGATAGGTGACTATGCATAAAAGCAACATGGCTACCCTGCCCTGTTGGATGACGGTACCCTATATGCTGTGACAACCTCAAGTGACTGGTCAAATATCCCATGATAGAAAGTGTAGGCTATATAACTGAAATATATCTCTGTATATCTACAAACCCTAACTAACATGACTAAAAGTTTCACTATTACAGAAGACTGTCTATAACCTGTAATTTTTTAATTATACATTTTTAAATGAGCTGCACAAACATACCTTAATCAAGAGTAGAAACATAAATATAACAAAATTTACCTTAAATGTGTATCAATAAACCAAAATCTACACCAATGCAAAGTATTTATCTCTATAGCATATCCCCCTTTAAATGTAAAGAAGAATTTATAAACAATCATTTAGGGAATTTGGGTGTTGTTTTCTCAAAATTACTTCCTGCTGTTTGCTGGGCGAAGTATTTTTAGGGGTTCACGGAGACCTTTTGAGAAGGTCAATCCATCAAACCACATTAGTCTGGAAGGAATTTACAGGTTCAAATCTTCTGTGGAAACAAAGCAGAACCTCTTTCCATAGCAACATATCCTTAGACCCAAAATTTGAAGTCAAGATACCTTTAAAATATATATATGTTGGTTTAACTTAGCAGCCCATACAATAAAATGTCTCTCTGTACTTAGCTCATTCACAGTCAAAAATTAAAAAAAAAAACAACACAATAATATACATAATCCAGACTCGCAAGCTCTCTCAGTTTTTATGTGGATGTAGTTGGCCCATGTTGGTGCACCATTTTGCAGGCAAAGACTGCTTGTTCATAACCCGGATGCTCAGACCCGAATAATCACATAGAAACTACATTAATTACAACACTATTCGGCCTATTATCTCGGGCATCTTATTAGCTAGCTCTTATATCTTAAAATAACCCATTTTTAATAGTCTGTGTATTGCCACAAGGCTGTGGCTTACCGGGTAAAGTTCTGACGTCTGTATCCTTCAGCAGCTACATGGTGTCTCTGTCTCTTTGACTCCACCTACTCTCTCTCTGTATTTCTTCCAGCCTGACTACATTCTGCCCTGCCATAGCCTGATGCAACTGATGGTAACAAAACATATTCACAGCAAACAGGGAGGACTCCCACATCAAGAAGGGAATAAAACTCCCCCACAGTGAGAACCAGCCTCCCCTATAGGAGAATGGAAATGGGGAGGGTAGATTTGTGGTGTAGTTGAAAGTTTCAGGGCTTCATTAATTAGAAGGAGGTTGCAAGGACATAAACCAGGAAGAAGGGATCAAGAATAATTAGTAAGAAAAATGCTTTTTTGTTAAACTAACATTATTCACATTTCCATCAGCTGGAAGAAAGAGTTTTCTAAGACAAACCTTATGCTACCGAGACTCATGTGGATAATAGTTTGGGCTTAATTCTATAAAAAGAGAATTGCAGTTGACAGATATATTTATAAAGAAATGTACAATAAAATCTATAGAAATATTAATCTTCACCCACTTTGACAGTATTTTGACAGTTTTATTTCAAAATATAGTCATGTGAATTAAAAAAAAAAACAAAAACACTGAAACAGTCCTTCTCTTTGCAAATCTTTTAGAACAAAATTTCTTATTTCTTGAATTCCATGATCAGCAGAACTGACCACACTTAACACTGCATATATAAATCTTCAGCAAACTGTCTAAAGGAAGTGCAGGTAGAACATACAAAGTGATATATCACAGGAAGCATCCTTGTGGGACCAGAAACCAACTCAGCACCTGCAACACAGCCCAGTGGATTAAAGATGGGTACCAGCCCAACTCTTACCCTTTCTGGCAACTTGACTATTTAGCTCTAAGCTTTAGCCATTTCATTCACAAAGTGAAACCACCAGCAAATCAGAATCAGCCTCCCAGGAATACACAGAAGACTAACATTCAACATGTACAAAGTACCTAGTCCAGCAAAAGTTGCTGAAACTGTGAGCTGTTACCATCCCACATGATTAGTTATCGTCTTGTTTGTTACATACAGTCTCACTGTGTACCCTTAGCTGGCCTTGAATTTGTAATCCTTCTGCCTCCAGTACTGTGATTACAGGCAGTCACCAACTGCCATGGCTGTCTGGGAATGTATTCTTAAATGGTGTTTATTATCCAAATTAAAGTCTACTTGAAAGTACAGGAAACAGCTGGTTATATAATGTCAATCTTGTTTACTTTAAACATAAGACTACATCACCCCTGGGATAAGACTGGTGAGTGTCATTATGGGAAAGAGCGAGGCAGTGAAGATGAGGCATATTTCCTTGCTACTTTTTTCTACGAACCAATTTTATCAATGTTTTCAGTACTTTGAGAAATGACCTTTCTTAGTCAAAGCAATTTGGTTCTGTAGAAATAACAGAAGAGTCACAGAAACTCAGCTGGATAATAGTTTTTTAATTAATAGACATTTCTCACTTTAAATTGGTGGTTTCAGTGATTTTGTTGTTGTTGTTGTTGTTGTTGTTGGTACTGTTTTGATGTGGTTTGGTTTTAATTCATCAACTTTACCAGGGAGGCAAAATGAAATGTAAATCCTTGGTTTTTAAGCACTTTTGTTTTGATAGAATCAGTGCTCACAACATGGAGCTGTGAAGTAAGAACTATCAATGATAAACGATGCATTTTGAGAATTCATGGTAGAACCTAAATTTAACTTGTTAGTTGAAATATTTACATGGCTAAATTTCATTTTTCTACTTTATATTTGACACTAAAATCACACTAAAGCCATTTTAATGAGACAAATTGAAAAACTCTCCTAATGAAATAGCTGAAGCCTGGAGGCTCTAGATAGTTTATGTAGAAGGAAGCAATTGCAAATAGTGTAAAGTAATAAACTGCTCTCGTGGTAGCTACACACACTTCAATGGAGGAATTCAATATTCTAGTTTCAAAGGCAAATTGCCCTAGCAGCAAACTTTTTAAGTGATTAAAAAACTAAGTTTGTGAAATATTGAGACAGCTTTGACTTTTAGATGAAGGGCAAAGAGACAGAAGACAAGCACCATAAGTCCCAAGTCCAACCCAGAAAGCACCATCCAACTGTTCCTTAATCCTTCAAGTTTCTGGGGATTTTTCTCCCAAAGTCTAAGGATAAATATCGAGGAGAAATAAAAGCAAGATGGCTTCCACTTCATGAGCACTGGTTAAACGTAAACATCATACCTCTATCAGTCCCATTTCCTGAGGAGTGGCCGCCTCCCCACCATACAGGGACAAAACTGCTCCACACTCAGCATACTGCCAGGGTTCCATGTGCTCCTCGCTGATCAGAAGTAGATCCTGGCCTCTCAAGTTCACAAAGCAGGGGACTGGCTCCTCCAGAATATTCTCTACTACACTATCAAGAAAACAGGCCCTATAGTGAGTTAAAGAGAACAAGAAACTCAAATTGCAACCATTACTAAAATAATTCACACAAACAAAGCATATATAGTTTTCAAAGACTAGAGAAGCAGTCATTACTTACACAGAAAAACATGCCAGTGCTTAGAAACATAAGCCCGGAGTGAGATAAAGTTGGAATATGATTTACAGCTACGTCACCTAAACTCACTTTCCACTCAGGACTCAGCTGACAAAAAGCTAACATCAGGAGAGGAAAGAGGAAGATGCTGTCCCTCTCCTTCTAACACAGCCCCACCAGCAGGACTGGCAGATGCCTCCAGAAGACCCACGAGTGAGAGAAATCAGCCAGGGCTCTCTCGGTTCAGCGTACGTGCGCCACTGCCTGCAAAGATGGACTTCTGGACTTAAGGAAACAGACATTGGGCCCCAGCTCACCCACCTTCTAAAACAAAACAGGGCAGAATCTACCAGCAAATGTTCTTTGAATAGAAAAATACATTTCTCACCAGACTTGGTGGCTGGTGCCTTTAATTTCAGCAGTCAGGAGACAGAGGCAGTCAGAACTCTGAGTTCAAGGCCAGCCTGGTCTACAGAGTGAGTTCCTGGACAGACAGGGCTATATAGAGTCCCTGTCTAGAAAAACCAAAACAGAAAAATATGTTCCTCGTACTAAAAATGTGGTTCCTGAACAAACACCAAGATAGCATGAGGCTGCAAAGATGAAGCCCGGTTCTCTACAGAGAGTGAATAACTGAGGGGAAGGAGCAGACTGCTCAGTCCACCAGCTCAGCTACAGCCAAACTGCGTCAGCAATCGGCCCTGGATTTCCTGTGAATAAGTGTTTGCAATGATAAGAGACAATGGCTGCCGTCACCTCAGCAATGGACTGAGCTGCCTACTCTGCTACAGTCTATCTCAGCCACTTACTCTGACAAAAGTAACAATACTTTGGATAACCATTAATAAATAAATTATACAAAGAGTGCCTTACAACTCCCTTTCCCACACCCACTCCCCACCCCGGCAAAAAAGGAAAACACAGACTATTCCAGGTAATGGAGAAACTTCAACATGAACAATAGAATACTGGAGAAATGATTTCCCAGACACTTTCACACAGAGAAACCAGTTTCAGCAAAAATTACTTCGAACACTATGCTTCATGAGAGAAAACACTGTAATTACTGTCAAGAGAAACATCTGAGCAAGGCGTGGTTGAACATCGCTGCTGCAATTACAAGAAGAAAGTTTCAGATCTCGATGGCATGCTTGATTGACTTCAGTTTCCCACTTTGAGATTCCGGCCGTATGAAAACAGCTTCTGAACTGGGTCTCGGACAGGACTGCACAGCAGCAGAGCGTCCACAGAAGAGCGATCGAGTTTAGAAAGGATGAAGATATGAGCAAGGCATCTCTTTACCTGATGATTATAGACAGTGGTCTCTGCTCCAAACAAGGCAGAGCCACTGCAGAGGAAAGAGGGCAGGGACAGAGGCCTCAAACATAAGCAGCGCGTGGGAGGTCCTTCCTCTGATGGCGACAATGTGATCGCCTATGGCGTTCAGAATGACGGGGACTTTACCCACCTTGAAACATAACGGGGTGGAAGCATGCGGGAATAACAAGATGGTGCAGGGAAGAAATAACTAAAAATGAGATTTAAGAAAGACGATAACGTACAGTAGTAGGTTTTTTGCCCAGGAAGAAACCATTACTGCACACAGAGGGGGGTTTCATGTCAGACAAATCCTCCACCTCCTGAAAGTGTCCAGACACAGGGGACACAGCTCAACAGCTGTTGTGATGAGCCACTGAATAGTAACAAATGTTTCAGCAAATACTGTAAGTTAGAAATTCATCTGTCTATGTCAGCTGTGAAGAACATGAAGAAATATTAGATACAAACTGAGATACAAACCTCACTTTTATGACAGGCCTTGATAAGTACTGGTCTGGACAGTAGTATTTGTACTCAAGAGTTTTCTTTATTTCTTTAAATTACTACATAGCTACAAATTGCATATAGATTGAAGTTATAGTTTTTATAATTTTATAATTTGTATCTATGACAGAAAATAAAAATAATACACTAAATTAAAACAAAAGTTTGTAGTCCTTGGTGAGTATCAAATTATAAAGACAACTTAATGTTCTTTTTAATACAATATATATGTAATACTTAACTATATCTATTAATAGTAGTAACTTATCGTTACAATTAAAAATATCTGAAGCAAGCTAACATTATTAAGAAAAGCTGCCCCATTAGCTCACGGTTCTGGAGATTCAAGGCCACAAGACCTAATCTGACTTCATTCTGCTAACGCGACAGCTGGCAGCATCTCAGCAAGGATGGACAAGAAACAGAGAGCAGCCCAGCCTCACCTGCTTTCACGGCAATTCACTCCTGCAAGCACTCAAGGGTCCCGAGAGCCACCCAAGTCACTGTGAAGTGTGCGGTGGGCAATATTTCCCTGCTGCCCCCACCACACCCTATGACATGCCTCTATCTAGGCCCCACCCAAAGCTTCATCACCTCTCCCCTTGAAATACCAGAAGCCAGGAACGCACAGGACACAAACCATACTCAAGCCATGGCACTGTCCCTTCAAGAAAGACAGTTTGTGGTATTTTCCAGGCATGGTGAATCAGTCAATTGAAAATTGTGAGCGTTTTCTACTCCAGCGCACAGTAACTTCCATAGTTTAAACATGACTATAACTCACAAAACTGCTGTCTAGCCAACTCTTTCCTCCCACATATTTTAGCTTTCTCCTTCACAGGCTGAACGTATCTGATAATAAAGTCAAGAAAAAAATATTAAACTGAATGGATTTAGACAGAAAGTAACATCACTATGAATTTCACTATCACGAGGAACTGAAAGATACAAGAACATCTTAAGCCCTATTTCTGGCATCCATACCACTAGCAATGGGAAAAATAAGTGACCCATTCTATGATTTAAAGAGAGCTGATAACATTTAAGACTAACTTATTAAACCACTTATTAAACTAAATTAAGACTCTTAGATCTAGTGTAATTTTCTCCAAACTACTAAAACTAAGGACAAATGTCAACTGATATCCATTTAAAAACAGCAGGCAGGAACTCTCTCAGCTGATGGACATCTGGCTGTACCACTGCGTGGCTATTCCCTTTCTTCTTGATTTCTCGAAGAAAGGTTATTAAAACTAAAATACTCTCACTTGCCTTTATAGGTAAAGAGGTGAAATTCGAATGCCAAGGGTCAAAGGTCAGAAGTAGTCACATTTTTCTTGCTGTCAGAGATTGGCTTTTGGAAGAAGGACAAAGGGAGAAGTAAATAACATTTTTAAAAGACTATGTTCAAACTATATTGTAGAGTATTGTGTCCTTGTAAAACTGGCCTGCTGGTGGTACCAACACAGTATGGTCGACTTCAGCCTACACACACAACAGACTATACCAGCAAAAACAGGCTGTCTCCCCTGGACACTCAGCAGCACGCCAAATGACTGTTCTACCCATCAGATGTTTTGAGGAGCAAATGCTTGATTCCAAATAAGAAAGAAGAATTTCACCATAGAGACTCATAATCAGCAATTCAGGAGCATAATCTTATTAACTCAGCAAACCACCCTAGTGCCCTATGGATCTACAATACAATGGATGGAAAGGCTGTGTGCAGATGTGGTTGTTTGGTTTTGTTTTTAATGAAAATATAAGTTGCTGCAAAACTTGTACTCAGTTCTGTTGTCACTATGGCCCTAATAAGAAATTTCTCATGGGGAAAACCAGCATTAGACATAGAGGAACAGACGTAAAGGAGGTGGGGGTAAATTCTGAGTGGCTTGAAAATTCTTTGGCTTCTGTGATTCTCTCTAAATGTGTGTGCCATGACCAGTCAGAACAGCAGAGAGAGGGCATCTGCTCCAGGGAGAAGGCAAGGCAAGCCTGCCAAGGTGTCGTACAATCTGATAGAGCTCATGGTCTGGCACGCATATGGGTTGATTTCACCAACACATATTTTTCCACACTTTCACATGCCCAAAGTACCTCCTGACTACAGAGAGGCAGTCCAGCCTCTTGTGTCATCTCCTGCACAGAGCATCAAAATGTGCAGAAGTGGTGTCAGCAGCTTGGAAAACTCCCAGGAGTGGCAATGCAGCCATCCTTTAAGGGATGCTATGCCGCCAAGGTTTTGAGGGAGCAGATTTGATACTGTGTGGGAAAACAAGACATCAAGACTGAGCATCCAAAAGTGAAGCAAATGAGTGAAGCCTGGTGTTCACAGGCCGGAAGGAGGCTTTAGCCCAAGGATGCAGTTATTGCAACAATGGGCACTTTTAGCCACGGAGTTCTTATTTGTGAGGGACAAGAGGTAGCAGGGAGCCTGTCCTATGAACTGTAAGATGCTTAGCAGCATCTTGGCTGACATCTACCAGTTAAGATTTGACAAGTATGACAGCCAAGAACATCTCTAAACATTGTCAAATGTCCCCTGGATACCCAGATTTCCTGAGTTAAGAACCACCACCTTAAACAGCAATCTGTTTTCTCAAAATTTAGTCTTAAGGTATTTCATTAAGAAATTTCAAGAGATGAACCACTATCATAATTTGCAGTCATTTTTTCCTCATCTTGAAATCAGTGGCATCTTTGATTCAATGACAGCCACCACCATGATCCAGACCCATTGTTAAGGAGCCTCGCCCTCATCTGGACCTCCTGGTAAACAACGGCTGCTTTCTCCTGGCGTCTTAGCCAGTCTTCCATGGTCATGGTTCTCCGGTCTTCCTTTCTCAACTATCACACAGGTTTACTAAGTTAACCAGAGTTAAGGATGGACCTTTCAGTACAAAGAAATCTCTGACACAAGGTCTTCAGTTAGGCTGCTCTGATAGAAGACATTTCAGGATATTTCTCTGCCCCAGCGCTCACAGACTATTATATTTTCCTGCTCTTCTCAGCACTCTGCACCTGCCAGAGCACAAAGTAAGCTGGGATCCCTGTACTTGCCTCTAGCTTTGAATGGGCTTTAAAAATTGCTCAGAGGTCTCTGCTGCATCCCTCTGCCTATCGCCATGGCCGCCTACAAGCTGGTCCTCATCCAGCACAGCAAGAGCGCCTGGAACCTGGAGAACCACTTCAGCGGCTGGTACGACGCCGACCTGAGCCCGGCGGGACACGAGGAGGCGAACCGCGGCGGACAGGCATTCCTTTTGTGAGATGCTGGCTATGAATTTGACATCTGCTTCACATCCGTGCAGAAGAGAGCAATCCGGACCCTCTGGACAGTCCTGGATGCCACTGACCAGATGTGGTGGCTTCCAGTGGTCAGGACCTGGCGCCTCAATGAGCGACACTATGCGGGTCTGACTGGTCTCAATAAAGCAGAAGCTGCTGCTAAGCATGATGAGGCACAGGTAAAGATCTGGAGGCGATCTTACGATGTCCCACCGCCACCAATGGAGCCTGACCATCCCTTCTACAGCAACATCAGTAAGGATCGCAGGTACGCAGACCTTACCGAGGACCAGCTACTGTCCTGTGAGAGCCTGAAGGACACTATTGCCAGAGCACTGCCCTTCTGGAATGAAGAGATTGTCCCCCAGATCAAAGAGGGGAAGAGAGTCCTGATTGCCGCCCATAGCAACAGCCTTCGGGGAATCGTCAAGCATCTGGAGGGTTTCTCAGAAGAGGCCATCATGGAGCTGAACCTGCCAACTGGCATTCCCATTGTCTATGAATTGGACAAAAACCTGAAGCCCGTTAAACCCATGCAGTTCATGGGAGATGAAGAGACCGTGCAGAAAGCCATGGAAGCTGTGGCCGCACAGGGCAAGCAAGGCCAAAAGTGAAGGCGAAGGTGAGCAGATAGACTTCTACCCCGAGACCCTCCTCCCTGCCTGTCTCTGCCTCCTGCTCCCTTCCCAGCACCTGTCACTGACTCCATGTTTAGGATCTTAAGTTTAAGTTGTAGCTGCAGATGGGGACCCGTGACTCCCATTTTGTTTTAGTACTCTATCCCCTGTACCCACTCCCTCCATAGAATCTAGTCAGAGTAACACCTCTAGGGTGCAGGTTCTTGGTCCACATTCACGGGCGGCTTCTCTTCCCAGGAGAGTTGAGAGGTAGTAATTACAGTTTTCTTAGTCCTTTGTTTACAAGGGTCTGCTTTAGGAGGTCAGGGAGGAACCATGCTGTGGCCTGACCAGTGAGAAGCTGCAGCCAAGTTTTGTCCCTGGAGCCCCTCCGGCACTCTTCCGCAGTTAGGTAACTGGAGGCTGTAGTCATTTCAGTGGAAGGTGAAAGCAGCTTGCTTTTAAAAGATGAACTACCTTCCTCTCTGACCCTAAAGGAGCTGCTGGTCCCATAAGGTTGGGATCAATCCTGTCATGTCTATGTGTTACACTTACTTTTACAAAAACAAAAGTACATACATATTTATCAACACACAAAACCCCTCTGAGGTTTCTAGTGGTGATTGAAATAGTCTATGTGGTCACCAGAAAATAAGCCTCATATCAAGTGGGATAAACTCCTTGTCCTCAAGGGACAGGAGAGTCTCTTACTGTGTGTTAGGATCCCTCTCCTTGTCTTGTGGAGGTGAAGTGCCCCTTGATTATGTCCAGGATTTTGTCTTTGCTGTCTGAATCATGTTCCAGCTGCTTGACCCTACCATGTGGGTTCAGAACTTGTTTTGGGCATACTAAATCTTCTTTTCCAGATCAGTATAATAAAGGAGTGATGTGCAATTAAAAAAAAAATTGCTCAAAGAAAAGGCTGCACTTAAAAAGGGGAGGGAGGTGTGAACATTTTCACCTCGCAGAAAACAGGAAATACTTGAGAACAGAGTGGGGTATAGCACGACTGAACATTATACAGTGCACATGCCCGTGAGAACATTACAAGGCCGTCCGTTAGAACATTCAATGCTTTGCATCCCATAAACACTAGTATGGGGAGTTACAATAATGATTCTATAAAAAGAAACATCACAACGGAAATTAATTCCGAAGTTCCCCTCAAACAGGTGTAGCTGACTTGTACTCATCTGTGTGCCTCGGTTCAGATCTCACACACTGGAAAGGTGGTGGTCACTTCTGTGTGCATCTGAAGGGAAAGGAAAGGCCTGGTCAGCAGGGCTTGTGCAGGTGACAATACAATGGCACAGAGAAGCATTCTGAAGAATGCTCACAAGCCTTTATTCCAATTTAGGCAACAGACAACAATGCCTCAATGTGCTGTCACTCCAAGATGCTGCTTTTAAAAGACCAAACTAAAAATTTTCTTAATGATTGTGCTAAAGTTTCTTCTCTGGGGGAAGAAGGAGAGGAGGGGGAAAAGCTATTGATTCTACCCCAAGTGTCATATAGGAGAACATACACTTTTTGCCAAGATTTGACAGCTGGGGTTGTCATGAAGAAGGCTTCAAACAAAACAATTTTTAAAAGAAAAAAAATCATGTAACAGCTGTACCGCCCTCTGTTCTCTGTAGAGGTAACAGAAAATAAACCCTTTATCAATAGTCATTTGTCCGGGTCACAGCCGGGTGCCGAGCCCATTCCACAGGAGATATGAAAGTGGCCCCGCCAGCAACTTTTGTTCATCTCATCTGCCTTCCCTTTCATGGGCCAGAGCAGAGCGCATGGGAGTCAAATAACGAAGGGAAATGCACACATACAACTGCAGAGAATGACTCGAACAAAAAGCCTGTACCACATGGGAATAAAGGAAAACAAAAGAACTCCTGAAATATAGTTAGCAAAGTACACATGAATTTGAGCCCCACCCCAAAAAAAATCTTATAAAATTTAAGAAAATACAATTCCAAGCAAGACATAGAAATGCTACTATAATGTGCTGCTTTTATTTACTTCTTAATGAAACTGATATGAATTTTTTAATACTTAAACATCAGTACCTAGTTATATATGCTCCATCTCCCTTTATTATATATATATATAAGTATATATAAGATATAATTATAACTAAATAATTATAAAGTGCTTCATAGGAAATCACTATGTAGACACAGACCCTTCTGGCAGTGCTAATTTTATATCAGTTTTCTTAAGTCATAACCCTTTATCTATTGCCTCAGAAAATGGTGGACTTAATGGACAGTTTTATATTCTTTTCCATATTTTGTATGGATACACTGCAAGGTCAAACTCATCATCTGGGGGATAAAAGACCAGAGAAATTAAATTATAGTCCTACGGTCAATGAGGACTCCATACCAATACAAAGCTTCCTTCTATTAGCTTTATCAAATTGCAAACAGATTCTAGCCAGGCGGTGGTGGCTAGAATTTAATGCATTTAATCCCAGCACTAGGGAGGCAGAGGCAGGTGGTTCTCTGTGAGTTTGAAACCAGCCTGGCGACAGACAGAGTTCCAGGGCAGCCAAGACCACACAGTGAAGCCATCTTGGAAAACAAACAAACAAACAACAACAAAAAAGACTCTAAGTTCCTGCTCCATGTTGACATGTGTCTGCTGCTCATCACGGAAAAATAACACATACCCACAGCGCTCTATGCTCTGTGCAACCTTCAGAACCCAGACAGAAAGCACTTGACTCGCTTCTTGGGTTAAAATGTATTTGCACATTTCTATGAATACGTACATACTTTAGATCTTTTTCCATAGCAGATGTGTATGTAAGTAGTATCAGTGCTATTTTGCATACTGTTTCTCTCACCTGCTCCCCAAGTCTATGACTCTGGCAAATTATTGAGAAAGCAAATATGGATCTACATGACTATCTACTGTTCCACTGAAGGCCTGTACCATGATTCATGCATCACTCCTCCCAAGATGGTCTTGGACTGCTTCCAGGTTTCAACTCTATCATTTCAATGAGCATTCTTTTAGCTATTATTCCTGATAGTGTTAATAATGATAACAATAAAATGGGAGTAACTACATATAAAAAATGTATAAGATATGAAAGAATGGTTATTTCTGTAAGACAGAATTATAGAGGACTTTCATTTTCAGCTACGCAAATTTCCATGACATCTCAATTTTTAAGTGGGTATATCACTAGTTAGTGCTATTTGTTAATCCATGCATTATATGTGACATATGATATTCATAATTACCTATAATAGTAACCATTTTATATACAGTAACAAGCAATTCAATTTTCAATCTTAAACATATTCTTATAGAAATTCAGATATTCTTAGGAATCCTCAGAAACTATTTTCCATATACTGAGAAAACAAAGCTCATATAATAATTCTCTAAAGACATGAAAAACTTAGGGCTTTACCAAGCACAACCCCAAAGCAAAACAGCAAAGTTTTTATGTTCAGCACTTTGGAGTTCTACCATACAAAGTATTGTTGTTGTTTGGTTTTTACAATCAGCAGCCAAGAACATTTGTTGTATTTGCAGAAGATCCACATGGCGACTCACAACTGTCTGTACTTCCAGTTCCAGGGGATTCATTGCTCTGTTCTGACCTCCACGGGTACCAGGAACACAGATAGTAAATAGACATACATGCAAGCAAGAGACTCATACACATAAAATAACATAAGTAAATCTGTTAAAATTGTTCCGGATCACAAGTCTAGGCAAACCTGTAGTTCTACTGAACTCACCGTCTCTGGTTTTCTGATTCCTTCTTAGCTTGCTCCAATGCCAGCTCCTCGGCTACTCTTTTTTTCAATTCTTCATCAGAAACTATAATCAACAAAAGTAAAAGGAGATGAAATAAATGCCCCGCTAAAACCAAAAACAAGAAAAGAGGGCTAAGATGGGTCTGAACAGGCAAAATTCTACCAGGTGGTCAGTGTCTCCTTGGAACTCCCTGAGCACTGCAGAAGGGGCCAATTAGTGCACTTCAGAAGTAATTTAATCAAGAGTCCCCTGGTGACCGAGAAATTTCCACACCTGCCAAAATTTATAATAAACTCAAGGAGCTGCTTACTGCCCAGTGGGGAGACTAAGTCATTAAGTGCAAGGTCTTTAAAATGATGCCCTAACACTAAAGTCTGACAATGCCGGTAAAGGGAGGACAGACTATCAAGGACTTTAGGCAGGAAAGGGATGCCACAAAGCTTCTCGATTCAATAATTAAATAATTAAACAAATATTACAAAGCATGAAATATTTATATTCGATTTTTCCATAATTTATGAAAAAGGCATTTATGACTTATGGGAATTTAGAATTATTATATTTAGAATATTTTCTGGGATATATGTCATTCAAACTCAAGTTCCAACAACTGGAGACAGAGAACAGTACTGAGCACACAGCTGGAGCTTCCTAAATACCTAGAGACTTGATTGGCAACATCTGGCCTTTCCAATTAAAAGACTGTACACAATATGTCTTGTAAAGATTTTTACAGCTATAACAGTAAATATTGGACAAGTTTTACAGATTACGGCTTTCTGTAAAAAATAAGCAAAAACTATCTCTTCTTCATTAGAAAGCTATCAACTAAAATGTAAGTGAAAAACACCAGAACCATTGGGGACATCTAGGAAAACACAGAAAACCTAGTGTTATTATTCCTAATGGTTCCACCTCTTACAAGACAAGACAGTCTGTGTCTGCCTGCTACCTGGATACATTATTTGGTAACCTATCAAAGGTTATGATGTGTTTGGGGTGAGGAAGGCTTGGTAAGTACTGGATCCTTTTGGGAACAGATCATTGCTATGTAGGCCAAGCTGGCTTCAAATTCACAATCAGCACCCTCAGCCTCTCAAGAATAAGTTTGTGTTACCACAAAAGGCTAGGGGTTGCTCCCTATAAGAAAACTGAAAAATTCGAAAGTACGAAAACACTGAAAATGTTCTAAATTAGACTGCTTGATGGTTACACACAAACCTATAAGTAAGCTTAAAAAACAACTGAACTGTTCACTTTAAATGATAAATATATCTCAATAAGGAGAAAGAACAATATAAAACATAGGGCAAGGACAGGGAGCTGGGAAGCTCTGTGCTGCACAGCTGTCTTCTTAGGAGCTCTCTCTCTCTCCCCCCCCCTCCCGTCCCTCCTCTCCACCTCCTCCCCTCTCCCTCTCCCTCTCCCTCCCTCTCCCTCTCCCTCTCTCTGTCTTTCCCAAGTCTGCACTGTCTCTGTTCTGTTTCTCCTGACTTTAGAGTGATTTCATGAGAAAGGTGGCCTCAACTTTGAAAAGAGAAATACTCTTGCATCCAGGAACGCTTTAAGGTTTTTTGCTTGTTGAAGGGTTTTAAATCATAAAAATAACAGCAGAGAAATTGCAGGCAGTAATAACTCAAAAAAGAGAGACTGATTAAGTCTGTTTTTCTACTAGCTAGACTTTGGATAAGCAAGCAATTGATCTCTCTGACTTCTGGCTTCTTAACAAAAAACAAGCCTTGTGAATGAACCTGCCAGCCCTGAAGTTCTGAACTGTGCTCCACACAGGGCTGATCAACATGGCCAGCTTCTCAGAAAAGCAAAACAATGTGAGAGAAAGTCCTCTCGGGTTGGACTCAGCATCACAACAAGCACATCTAATTAGTACTACCTGATCTAAATGCATCCTGAAGTCTGGCAGACCAAGGTGACCAACACACTGCCACTTCCTAGGGGAGTTAAAATCACAACAGAATACTTTTCTCCAGTAAGAGTCACTAAGATTCTCCATCAAAACTCAACTAATCAATTAAAAGTAGGCCTCTGGAAGACCACAGTATGCCAAGCCTAATATGAGTCACTGAGATCAGTTTTCAACCTGAGTTAAGAGAGAAAAGTCTCATATCTTCATGGTTTATTGCGTTATTTTTCCAACTTTACTAAGGTATAATTGACAAAAAACGTATAGATTCAATATGATCATTTTATAGCTATAGTAATTGTGCAATGGCTGTAACATATTAGCCACCACACACAGTTTAATTTGAGTTTCTGAATAAAGTAAAAATCTGGCCTTATTAAATCTCAAGTACAAAATAAAATATATAGAGTTGCCATGCTGCATAGCCTGTCTGCCCCAAGCTTCCTCATCCAGAGCAACCTATATCCAGCATCTCCCAAACCCAGCCCTCCAGAACTGCTCTGCTTCTGTGGTCCCGCAGCTAAGCACACAGAACCTGCCTTTCTGCATCTGACGTCATGACACATCCCCGTAGCTCATTTCTTGTCTGCGACACTGGGGCTTCCTTCCAAAGCAACGGCCAAAATGAGCAGTGATGTGACCAACTGGGGCAATGACAAAGTGGCAATGGGAAATGGCGAGCAGGTGGGTGGATGGCATCAAGGCCACACGCTAGGACTGTGCAGGCACAGTGCTATGGGGAGAGGGAAAGGCAGGCTAGAGGGCTGCTATTTCTTTCGCACTCCTCTCTGTCTGTCCTACTCAGCCCCCACACTGCCTCGTGTGAGGCAAGAAGCAGGAGCAAATGGACTAAAGGTGGCATAATTTAGACAGGCCACAGGGGAGGGAGGATAGAAACAGAAAAGTACCAGCAACAAGAGGGGCAAGAAAGTTCTAGAAGACATGCCTAAAGTGATGAGCTGGGTGACGTCACTTCTGGTCAATAAAGGCAACAAAACACAGCTATCTAATGCCTTAGCTATTTCCAAGAAACAGGGTAAGAAAAAAAAAAGCGTAACTTTGGGTGCTAAGGTCAAAACTGGAAAAGTAATTACCCTAAGCTAGCATCCAGATTTTAGAATGACAAAAGATAACTCAAAACCTACCATAAAGAATTCAGAATCTACAATAGCAGATCAACACACAGGCAGAAAATAAGCTAGAGTGGTAATGGCTCCTGAGCAAATCTAAATTTCTTATTTGTTTTTAAATCAATAGAATACAGAAAGCAACAATGTATTTCTTCTGATAGGTCAGATCCAAAGCACCCAGGAGAAAGGATACTGCACTCAGAGCCTGCTATTTAAAATGGTCTTTCTGGAAATTTCTCCAACTGTCCAGATCTGAACATTTTCTCAGCTACAACTGTTACTAAACTAAAAGGTCAGGGTTTCAGGACAACCGCAAGAGAATCAAAGGAAAGGCAACTCTGCCCATTAGCGAGCACTGTGAGTTCCCAAGCAGACCTGTGGAATTGGAAGTGAGAACTGCTCATGCCATCTAAAGGAGATTTGCAATGGAAATCTGCACATGCTTCAAGTTCACTGAGTATGGCTGGCCCTGTGGCTTTCACATACATTCACACATTCCCTCTAGAATATGCAAATGATGCCCATCTCATTGTTTGTACTCACTGTTAAGATTTAGGGATGTTTTCTTCGAAAACATGTACCCGATCAATATCTTGGTAAAGTCTCAGAAATAACTGGAAGTTCTCAAAAGTGAGTATGTTTTAATGAACACTAACACATTCTGTAAAATGGTTATAAAAAATAACTTTGCTGACACTGAGTTTAAAATGCTGCTTGGTTATATCGAGTGTGACCTTAAACCTCTTACTTGAAAAGAATTCTTGATTAAAAACAGGTCATGATTCCTAACAATTTTTTATTTGCTTGCTTGTTTTAACTAAACATTGGGAATTCTGTAATTCTCTTCTCAACTAAATTTCTCCACTATAAATGTATGTTTAGAATCAAATAAAGAAGCTCCAAGATGGCTAACCTTATAGTACTCAATTCTGAGCCATCTTTGGAACTGTGACTACCATGGTCACACCCGCAGAGAAGTGAAGCATACACCAATTCGGCTCCTGTGTATCAGCTAATCATACTGAGTTTCTTTTTGTGTTTCCAGAGAAACTGATTAAACCAGCAAGCAATGATGAGGGCACCTTTACAATAAGTCCTTTGAGCAGTGAACAGAAACAGCTCCAAAGGAGGGAGGTCTTATATACATGCATCAACTATGGAAAACACAATTCCTGGTTTATAAAAATGTCTCAGGACTCAAGAGACACACCACAGGCAGGTAGATCTCCGAGTTCAAGGCCAGACTGGTCTGGTCTACAGAGCTAGTTCCAGGACAGTCAGGACTACAGAGAAACCCTGTCTTCAGAACTCCAGGGGAGGGGAGGGTACATACATGACACACCAGTTTTCTGGGCAACTTTTCCCACCTTTACAGTTTCTTTGCCTAATCCTTGCACATTTGTTACAGCAGTTTTTAACCCCTAACAAATTTCTTAATAAAAAATAAGACTTGATACTTAGAAAAACACAAATTCTTTTGGGATTGCCCCTTCACTCACTTGCCTTTCTGGGCTTTAGTCTGCAGATACACATCATGTCCAAGCATGAAAAATCTATTATTCTCTGTGCTAAACACTGAGAGAAACTATGATGCTGTACTATATGGAGAAAGTGTGCTGCTGTTTAACACAAGCAAATTTTACAGGATTCTGACTTCTCTGGATTTACACACTTGAGCTACAGCCTGTAGCAAAAGATACACTCAAATTATATTTCAAACTCCACAGAAATACTCATTAATCCTATAAATGGCAATAAATTCATTAGTATGAAGAGAACTTATTTTTTAAAGTACTAATAGAAGCATCCGTGCAATCAGTGAAATACAACACAGTATATCACAGCTAAACAGCCCTGGCACGTGCTGCAGTATCAGTCTTGTCCTGTGCCACATCTCCTAACAGGTGCAGGTTTTGATGACTAGGAGAGATCTCAGGAGTAAATAAATACATAACAGTTTGTCATCTGTAACGCAATCTACCTGGCAGACAGATTTATTTAAACACACAAAAATACATATCCAAAAATAATATGTTCTGCAAACAATTAACAAAACATCACAATGTCATATAGTAAATGTATCTTAAGACTGCTTCAAACAAAAAAAACTGAACCTGTCTACATACCTAACAGAATAACTGTGCCTAATACATTAAAGCTATGATACAGAATAAAAGTTCCTAACTGCACATTCATAATCATAAATATTATATCAGAAAGCACAATGCAACAAAGAGTTTGGCAACCTAAACATTTAGGCACCAAGTTAATGGTCTATTTTGTAGTGTCATTCCTACATCAGAATTAATATAGCTTTGGAAACTTCTAACATGAATGGTATAATATGCAAATAACACCCATCTCATTGTTTGCACTCACAAACCAGCTCCACGTTCCATTCTTTGTGAAAACACGCATCAATACTGGGCTGCAGAAGCTGAATGGCAACAGACAAGTTTGCAATTCAGAGCCTACAGTTTTCACATTTGTAAGCAGACAATTTGTAAAACCAGTATTGAGAAGCAGATACATCTAGTATTTCATGTCTTAATATCCTGAATAATAGTTCCAAGACCTCACAAAGCCTCTAGGAAAATAAGATCTATAATTTAAATTAAAAAATAATAATTACCCCTGGATATTGCTTTTTGATGCATAGCTTAATTTTTGTTTGTTTCAGAAATAGATATATTTTGTTCACTGGGGATACATATATAAATTAAACAGCATTAACTCTCCAATCCCAAATGAAGAGCAAAGACCACACAAACCCTGTTTCCACTTAAGTCAAATAGTCTCTACTTCTTTAGAACAAGAACAGACTGGAAATGAAAGTCTGGGCCTAGTTTTCCCTAGCTTTGATTTTGCTCAGAGCCTTACACTGCTTTAAGCCACAGCTGTGGCGCCTATAAAATAAGGACCCAAACTAACAAGTTTCCAACATCTTGCCCTCCCCTCTGTAACTGTGTTAAGCAAAAGACCTGTTGTGAGTCCTTCTGTGGGCCACCAGTCAGCTCCCAAATAAAGACAGGGAGATGTCTTATTAATTATGAAAGCTCGACCTATAGCTTAGGCTTATTCCTAACTAGCTCTTATAACTCAAATTAACCCATTTCTTTCCATCTACATCCTGCCACGTCCTGCTTCTCAACTCCTGTTGTTATTTGCTTGCCTAGACTCTTCCTCCTCTTCCTGTCTCTCCCTGGAAATCCGGTCTATCCTCCCTGCCTAGCTATTGGCCTGTCAGCTCTTTATTACACCAATCATAGCAATACATCTTCACACAGTGTACAAATATCCCACAATAAAGACCGATGGACTGAATTCCAGCTTTAGCCTCCACATCATCTAGAAAGACCACTGAAATGAATATACAGGAACAAAGTAATGTATCACAGGCAACAACATGCTGTCAATTGTTTTTTGTTTCCCTTAAAGTGCTAAGTCATTCATTCACAGAAATTATCTCTTAGGTACCTGTATGACCCTGTCATGACAAGCTCAATGGAGTCTCAGTAATTTACCCTAAGGCAGTACCTAGTTTCCCCCCCCCCCAAAAAAAAACCCCACAAACTGAGACCACCCTGCCACCACCCAAGAACAGATCATCCAAAGGAAATTCCTAACTAATCAGAGGTAATAAACCTTAGAAATCCCTCACCCCAAATGAGCTCAGAACTCTCTGACTGTGCCAATGCATTAGACTCATGGAGAGTCCCGAGTTCAAATTTGAATAAGAATATAGGCTCTTTGCTTTTACGTACAGGACACGGTCAGCAAAATATATACAGGCTTTTATGATATAAGATAAGGTCAAAAACAATGGACAGCAGAAGACCATTTGCACACTTTGCTGGACAGAGAACCACAGACTGACCTGGGGAGGTGAACGCCCATCTCAAAGGGAAGACACCAGCTCCTCAAAACAGCCTCCAAGGCAATCCCATCGCCCCAACTTTCAACTCCTGGACCCTCCTGTAGTTTGTTTTGTTTTGCTTTGTTTCACGCTTTGTGGGTTCACCATCCAGCCCCCAAATAAGTATACGGAGACTTATTCTTACTCATGGGTGCCAGGCCTTAGTCTGGCTGGTTTCTAGCCAGCTTCTCTAACTCAAATTATCCTGTTTCTCTTCTGGACATTTTACCTTTCTTAATTCTATGTCTCTTTTCCCTTCTTACTACATGGCTGGTTGTGTGGCTGGGTGGCTGGCCCCTAGCAACCTCTTCTCCTCCTTTTCTTGCTCCTCTTCCTCTTCCTTGTCTCAAGCCTAGACCTCTCCTCTTATTTATTCTCTCTACCTGGAAGCCCCAACTATCCCTCTCCTACCTAGCTATTGACCGTTCAGCTCTTTATTAGACCAACCAGGTGTTTTAGACATGCAAAGTCAAACAGCTAAACAAATGCGCCATAAAACAACGCAACACATCTTCATATCATTAAACAAATATTCTACAGCATACATCTTCAACTAATATTCCACAGCACTCTCCCTTACAGAAAATCCAGAACCGTCCAGAACCACCACCAGCCTGCTAGCCACAAAGGAGGACAGGTATTCAGTAAGTTATGCTGTATTGGCTAAAACCTTTCTGTTTCAACATTTGCACCCTGTTTTCTGTTCTCTGATGAACTGCATGAGTTAACATTTGTTGATTTCACTCCCCTCTCTCCAAATCAAGGCCACTAGGTATATCTAAATTATAAAAATAAATTCAGTACACAGTAAATCTATCTCAATTTAATCCCACGCTCAGTTTTAAGAGATGAAGACATAAAATAGCCCCTACCATTAAGGAGATAATAATTAGTAGGACAGTAAGACTGTTAACTGAATTTTGGTAGAAAGGAAACATTCCAAAATACACTATCACTGAGGGGTGGGACTTAAGCACACTCCTAAGTTAATACAAAAATGAAAAGGAAAACAAATAAACTGTGTCTGGGAGAAGGAAAAGCAGTAGAGCACACTGAACAAGGCAGCTTTGGAAACTGGGTAGGAAATCTGAGGAAGCCATGTTCAGAAGCAGGGCATTGGGGTTATAAAACCTGGGGATAACAGAAGGAATGAAGGTGCTAGCAGGCACTTGATCTCGTAAAGGTTTACAGACCAGCTAGGAAGAGGAAGTGTAAGACAATGAGCGGTTCTCAATGTGCAATCCCACACCAGAGCACCACCACCAGAAAACTATTAGAAACCTACAGAAGCATAGCCTCAGCAGATGGGACCCAAGTATGTGCATTAGCAAGAGCCCCACTGTCCTGGAATCTGACTGAAGGTGGAGAGCCGCTGGCAATGGACACCAGCAGTGAAGGCGGAGTCTTAAGATACAAGACCTTTCTCCATGAAAAACATCACCTAAGATGGCAAGATGAAAGGGAAAACTGGCAGAGGTACAGCCGGCCAAGGAATTAATACCCATGATAGTCAATTAAGTAAAGAGGAGAGATCCTTGGAGAAAGAAAGGATAACGAGCTCAGTTTCAGACACACTCAACCAGAAGTAAGGAAACAAGCAAGCACTGCACAGAGCTGTGGGCAATTAGATATCTGGACCTGAGACTCAGCTCGCATGTGAGACCTGGGTGAAAATGCAGGTCTGGGGATGATTACTACAGATCTGAGCTCAGAGAATTCTCCCCGGATGGGGGAAATCATATTTAAGAGAGAAGGGGAGAAGGCAAAGGAGCAGACTTAAAAATTTGTAGAAGGAAAAGAAAAGCATCATTAGAGACAAAGAATGGCATCCCACGCCCATTCCCATCGCCTGGCAGCAGACACCTGGGGTGCTGTGTAGAGGAAGACTGTGAGGCCAAGCCCAGGTTTAGTGAATGAATGTCTACCTTGGGCACCAGAGGAAGGCCTGGCAGTGTAGCTTACAAATTTCCTCTCATTCCAGGGAGCATGTGGAAATCTGGTCATGTGTGCATTAAGAAAGAGTGGGAGGAGCAAATACAGACTTCTGGGCAACAAGTTTAGAAAGGAAACAAGAAGGGGTGGAGAAATATATAAAAGATAATTTCTGCAAACAGTGGAAATCTGTGCATCTTGGAAAGACAGGCTTAATAACAATATCTTACTCAGTCATAAGATATTGCTGAATGATAGTTATTATTTCTCAAAATAAATTTAGGAAACTTATAGCGAATAGACTGCCTGGCATATAGTAACACAATCCAATTAGCATTTATACATTATAGTTCATTTTCATAATAACTATCCTGGTGCAGGCTTCATAGCACTTTTCTCTTACAGACGATCCGATCGCAGTGAAACAGAACGGACATGACCATCATCACAACCTAAACCTAACAAAGACAACGAATGCCCTTACTTACATGAACCTTTGGGAAGTACAACATCAAACCCTATCCAGTACTGACCATTATTAATCAATCCTCAGCTTATTGTTATAAACTAGTGTGTATGCCTACAATGTATATATTTAATCCCCACTCTCTATTACATACTTAATATGTATGTTAAATTCTGGAATTCCACTAAGCTACTAAACTCTTTATGTTCTGCCCAACACTATTAAGAAACAGCTTACATTTATCTTTGTAGATAACCAAAGGGCAAGGAAAGCAAGAGCCCCAAAAGTCTACAAATATAAATCTGTCTTCTAATCCAACATTTGGCACTATAGAGAAAAAGTCAACTCACCTTGTCTTAATTCAGAACTTAAGTATAATACCTCATGTGAGGAAGGAAGCAAGAATCCTGGTTCCAAGTGCTGGACCATCACTAGGCAGTAAAAACAGTACAAGTGTCTCCTGGAACATTATGGTTTAGTGTACGAAATTTACATTTTACACTCACGTTTAATTCTTATTTTATTTATGCTAGTTCAACTATATTAGAATGTCAAGGCAGTGTATTAGTGCATATTTCATTAAGTCAAAGTGCAATATCTCGAGCTTGGTTTTTATTTGAATCAGATTCTGACCATTAGATCAGACTCCTCAAAGTAAGATTATAATGACTATAGCTTTGTTGCTTTTCCCTTCATCTAAGGTAACAAATCTCCACTTAACAGTCAGAAAACACCATTCTGATGTATTCATCACAGTGATAATCTCTAATAAAACAAGTCACTCCCTGTGAAGCATAGAGGGAGCTCAGTGGCTCAGATCACTGAAGCTGACCTGTCTTTTAATATGGGACTACAGAGGAATTCAAGACCAAAGCATGGACTTTCATTTAAAGGTAAAAATGGAGTTGGCCTTTTCCTAAAAATAAAATAAATCACCTATAGTAAAGTAGGCTGAAAAGATCACAGTAAAAGAAAAACATTTATTATGATGACACTCATAATGACCCACAAATCTCCTTAATACTAATGTTAAATGGAGAAAAGATGTGGAATGTCTTCTTATTGTTAACAGACATCTCATTTGTATAACGTGACGTGCTGTGAGGTTTAGGGGTATCAATCCTGTAGAACTGCAAGGACTACACAGAATGACAATGAAGGACTGGGGATGCAGCTCAATTGGTAGAATGGCTGCCTGGCACGTACGAAATCCTAGGTTCCAACCGCAACACCAAGGAAAAGCCAAGTTTAGTGTGACACATTAAATCCTAGCTCAGTGGGAGCAGGAGGGGATATGGATGTCAAGGTCATTCTCAGTTATATACCAAGTTTGAGTCTAAGCTCCATAAGAACCTGTCTCAAAAATTGAAATTGTCACCTCTACTCAGGCAGTGGTTGATACCTTTATCAGACTCAAGACCCAGTGCTATCTGTCTAATTTTTTTGAACTGAGATTGAACCCAAAGCCTAATGATGCAAAGTGAGCACTCTACCGCTGCCCTCATCTCAGCTTCCAGCTCTTTCCTAGACAGAAACAGTTTATGACTAGATCCTGAAGAGAAGCAGGTAATAATCCAACACAAAACTTTAATATAATGCCCAGAGTATGACTAAAAAACAATTAAAACAAACTCACAAGACAATGACATGTCACTAAATAACTCTTCAACTGCACATACTCCAGAAGATGTAAGGAACCCACCTGAATCTTGAGTTGATGTGTTAACTCACCACAAAGGCAAAAGCAGTATTTGCTACATGCAAACTGTATCTCTGAAAAATTCAGGACTTTAAACCATATAAAACTACTTTATGTTTATATATGAAACAAGGAGGTTCTAAGAGGTTCTGAATGCCATGAACAGATTAGACAGTCAGAAGCTGAGGGCGAAGACAATTCCTTCAGAACTACTGCCAGATACTGCCAAATACCTAGATCCTGCCTGCCACTGAGCTCCAGTGGCTCCCCACCCCAGTCTCATAACTCACCAACACACCTAAAGTACAGCAGATTCCTACCCCTGAGAACTACTGCTCTCAAGTAAAATATCCACCTCATTGAAAAAAGAAAGAAAAGGAAAGCACAGGAAACCTATGGTTTGCATGACAAATAATCTGATAAAAATACAGAAACGGGTAGAAAGCTGACTTGGTGGTTAAGAGCACTTGTTGCTCTTGCAGAGGACCCATGTTTGAGGCCAGCACCCACAGAGCAGCTCACAAGCATCTTTAACTCCAGTTTCATGGGCTCCAATAACTCTTCTGGCCTCCAGGAAATCAACATTGGTGTACAGACAAATACATAAAGGTAAAACACCAAACACACAAAGTAAAATTTCAAAATACGGGAAGATAAAATTGGGAGATGACACTGAGATGTTCACCCCCAACACTATCTTCTCCTTTTGGTTTGCTCTACCTCCGTACTTACAAAAAATAAATTTGCTCAATCCCACTCAGATTATTTTGAATTTTCTTACATTATCACCTACTACTAACTAATCAAATTGTCATTTGTTTCTCTCCTGATGCCACAAGCTGTATCCTAGAAGAGCAATAGTACCATTAGCAGTTCAATGGAAATGGAGAAGATGGATACAATATAGATTGCAGCCTAAACAGGCCCTGGAAGCTGTGAAGGCACCACAAGGATACAAGACGCCAAGGAGATGAGCCAGGCTGCTGGAAGGCTTTCAGTACCAACCATTCAGTCATTTTCAGATCGCCGCCTTCTAGAACAATCTCCCAAGCACGGACTTATTTCTATCTTGCACATTTTCCATCAAAACTAGTCACATCAAATAAATGTTAGCCAACTCAAACTAAATACTTTGTAGATGATAAAATCATCATTCACACCAAACTCTTCAATGGGACCATACTATTTAATATTCAAGGAAATAATAAAGGAAATCACAATTGCTCACCCTAAAACACCTCCTAATAATTCACAAAGATTTCCTTTCAAAATCAAAGAAGTAAAAGGCTTAATAAGAAATTGTTTCTCCATATATGCTATGGGTGAATACCCTAGTGCTCTTGTGATATTCCTAAAAGTGGGAACGAGGGTGGTTGCTGACTCTTTGGCCTACTTTATGGGACCCTTTTCCTCCTACTGGGCTGCCTTGTCCAGCCCTGATATAACAGTTGTGCCTGGGCTTACTGTAGCACATTATGCCATGTTTAGCTCATGTCCCTGAGAGGCCTCTTCTCTTCTGAGGGACAGAGAGGGCATGAGTATGGGGGAAAGTGGAGCTGGGGGAGAGGCCGGGAGGAGGAAAAGGAGGAGAAATTGCAATTGGGTTGTAATTTATGAAAGAATAATAATAAAAAAATTTTCTCTATGAACAGCTACAATAATTAGCATTCCTGACAGCATATAATATGAAACTACCTTTAAAATGATATAAAGAAGGCAAGAATGAGTATCATTCAAACATGTAGGACACTTGAAAAGAATTGCATTTAAAGTCTTTTCAAGAATATTTGGCAATCAGATTCAGTCATTAAGAGTGTTATCAGGTCAAGTCCCTATGGGAACTGTACTAATAATTAGAATATCAACTGATTCTCTACAAATAATAACTGCCAACATACATGATGATTTCATAAAATAATTTACTAAGTCATTTGTGATTTTCTCTAAGGACAGTTTCTTACAAGGTCTCCCCCAGCTCTCCATGCCCATGCCCCATCATATTTGTGTAAGTAAACATAAATTTTCTCTACTTTTGTGACAGACTGTAAATTCACTAACCCAGATAAATAGGACCTGGTTTCATGTTTTAACACTTCATGATGGTTTTAAAAATATTTTATGCCAGTTTCATTGCTTACAGAGAATTTAACAGGAAGAAGTTAATCTAATAAGGCACTACATATAAAACATGAAAGTCTGTTAAAGATAGATGAAACACTCAGACTTACACTCAGGTGCAGCTGAAACACGGCTGTGAAATAATAATAGCATAAATTCCTACATGTGAAATACTCTCCAGTCATGCCAGTTTGGGGAGACTGGGGGTGTATGAAATAAAACATAGATTCATGTGTTTGGACACCAGCTTAAATGAGTAGAAAAACATGAGCATCATTAGAAGTATACCAGATTAATTCTAATGAAAGAGACAGTTCCCTGAACATTGGTTTCCCCTGGGGCTATCCTTTGTGTCTCAATTTATCTGTCCGTTACCAATACGATTTCTCTTAAGGGAAAATGCAGTGAACAGAATGTATTCGAAGGTCACAGCCAAACATCATACACTAACATACAATGAACTCTCGACTGAAGAACCATGGGCATTTCACTTTAAAACTACTGACTGCATTGTATGATATTCCAGCAAGCCAGTACTGTATTTTGCAAGAGGCTGTTTTAAGCCGTGTTATTTTTCAGAATGCCAACATGCTATGAATGGCAATTTTTTTAAGCACACAGAAAAGATTAGTTAAAAAGAATTTGTAATGTGCCTTGGATGGGGATTTAGGTCCAATTACATTAGTGTTTTAGCTTCTAATGGCCAATGCTCACTTATTTACTGTAAATGAATTTGATTTGACAGTAACAAGAATTAATCTCCACCTCTCACTGCCTCCAGACCATGCTACAGTCACAGATGATGATGGATAGGAGACAAAAGGGTGAAGTAAAATTGATGCTGGTCGACCATTTTCTAAGATTTCATCTTCATGGCCAACCTAAGTACCTATTAAATCTCCCTCTACAGAACATGAAACTGATGGCAAAGACAAAGATCTACACAACAAAGTAAAACTATATATATATATATATATATATTTTACTCATAAAACAATAGGAAATCACTGAGCAAACTGAGTACTCCCAAACATGGGCATGGTCAGCTGTAGTGAGGGGCTGCGGGCAGGCCTGCTTTTCGTCCCGCCCGGCTCCCGGCCGCCTGGCTAGCTTATGCCCTGAAATAATAACACACAAATTGTATTCATTTAAATACTGCCTGACCCATTAGTTTCAGCCTCTTATCAGCTAATTCTCATATCTTGCTTAACCCATTTCTAATAATCAGTGTAGCATCACAAGGTGGTGGCTTACCGGGAAGATTCTAACCTACGTCCATCTTGGGCCGGAGCTTCATGGCGACTGTCCCACTGCCTTCTTCCTCCCAGAATCCTGTTCTGTCTTCCCCACCTACCTATGTTCTGACCTATCAGGCCAAGCAGATTTCTTTATTAATTAACCAATGAAAGCAACAGATAGATAGAAAACCCTCCCACATCAGTCAGCTACTAAAACAGAAGTCATATAATAAAGACTGTGCTAATATTAAGAAACATGCTTTAAGAAGTATCAGTTCTTTAGAAAACAATGCTCGCAACTAAGTGGAGTAGACAAGAGTAGGCTGAGAATACTCTCAGTCTTCGTTTGTTCGTGTCCCCCATTACAAATGTACAAAGACTGCATCTGTGTGTTGAAGGAAAAAAGAATCACCTTTTTTTCCTCCCTATATACAAGATCCAAAAGCACATTTGTACTTTCATGGCTATTCAAGTTATAATTAAACAACGCATTAATAAATTAGCAAATGGAGCTGGAGACATGAGCACTTAGTGTTCTTGCAGAGGACCCAGGTTCAGTCCCTAGTACTCCCGTGGCAGTTCACAAACACCTGCAACTCTAGTTCCAAGGAATATGACAGTCATTTTTGGCCTCCACCTGTGAGCTCCAACATGAACTTGGTGCACATACACTCATATGGGCTCACACACATACACAAAAATAAGAAATTTTTAAGTATTTTAAAAAAAATACATAAAATTATAAAAACCCCTTATCTACCAGGCTTATGCCAGAGGCTGAAACAAGATCACTTGAGCCAAAACCAGAGGCCAGCCTAAACAACCTATCAATAAGATATAAGATCTTAAATCTTAAAAAAAAAGTAAAAATTTTGGTGTAATGTTTTTATTTATTTGCAATTTTTATGTGCATTTGTTCTGCCATAGGTATCAGATCCCCTGGAACTGAAGTTAGAAGGTGGGAATTGAACCCTGGTCCTCTGGGACAGCAGTCAGTGCTCTTAACCATTGAACCATCTCTCCAGCCTCATAGCTGCAATTTTTATAATAAAGTTTATAAAATTTAAAGCGTTAAAAGATTTTCAAGTGAAAATGAACTTCAAAATATCTTTATTGATTTCAATCATAAGCATGAAATACCCAAACCCTATGAAAATTCAAACTATATTTGTGTCCACACACAGAGCTGGTCTAGATGAAGTGCCTAGAAGTGGCCATCACAGAACCCAAGGAAACAGAACTATCAAGTGGGGTTGGTCTGGTGTAGTCTACAGCCATCACAGAACCCAAGGAAACAGAACTATCAAGTGGGGTTGGTCTGGTGTAGTCTACAGCCATCACAGAACCCAAGGAAACAGAACTATCAAGTGGGATTGGTCTGGTGTAGTCTACAGCCATCACAGAACCCAAGGAAACAGAACTATCAAGTGGGGTTGGTCTGGGGTAGTCTACAGCCATCACAGAACCCAAGGAAACAGAACTATCAAGTGGGGTTGGTCTGGTCGGTCTTCACCGCATTTCACTTTCTCTTCCAGTTTCAGGGAGCACAGGTTGACAGCATGCAGTCTCGTCTGCTATCTAGAAACACACAGAAGGCTATTTGCTGAAGTCCCTCTGTAATTGAAAATGATGAGAGCCAAGCATTCAAAAGGATATTCAATGGCTATATTAAATACAGGCAGAAATAGAGGGGCTCCTCAAGAGCAAGAGACGGTCTCTTTCCACTCCAGCTCTTCAAGGAGCATTTTATTTCTGTCTTCTACTAAGAGTTTTCGATGGATAGCACCAATCATTGTTGTATGATGAATGATGCATGTTACCCAGGAGAGCTGATGAAAATTCTCAGCCACTGACTTAAGCAATCAAATGAGGTTAAGCTAGCCAGAAAAAGGAATAAAAGAAAACCAGACAGTATTTTCCATTCTTCTTAACAAATGCTCTACAATATAACAGCCCAAAGCTCTATGGCGGTGGGTGACCTAGGGGGTCAAACAACCTTTCACAGGGGTCACTTAAAATCATCTGCATATCAGATATTTACATTACAATTCATAACAGTAACAAAATTACAATTATAAAGTAGCAACAAAAGTAATTTTAATGGTTGGGGATCAGCACAACATGAGGAATTGTATTAACGGGTCACACAACATTAGGAAGGTTGAAACCCATTGCTTTATCTCCATAGAGTGACTAACACAGAAGTCCCTATATCGGGGTGTTCTTTGACCAGGTGTGATGGCACACACCTTTAATTAGTACTAAAGTATTATATTATATTATTAGAGTGTTAGATCAGTATTAGAGTATCCAGGAGGCAGAGGCAAGTAGATCTATACTGCAAATACCAGGCCAGTCAGGGATACTGAGACCTTATCTCAAACAAACAAACAAACAAATTCTATTGTGGCTATGAAACCAACATAGAGACTTGTTCTTTATGCCTCATAGACATGCTTAAAAAGAATACATAAATAAAACTATGCTATAAATGTAAGCTATATTATACTTACCCTTATATTCTTTGTGGCCACTAACAAAATAAAACCTTTAGTGCACTTCGCTAGCTGATTGGATTTACACTTGGTAGAAAACACTGCATCAAACTTTAGCTCTGCTTCCTGAAAATGGAATCTGACAACTCCTCACTGGGGTTTCCCAGCCTGGAGGGTCTCTAGTGAAGCTATTATTATTTAACATACCAAACTTCATGGAACTTAGTCCATGCACACACTGCAATCAACTGGCTAAGATGAAAAGATTTTGAATACCTATTTGTGGGAATTATATCTCAAAACAAATCATCGTTTGGCCACAAAGTTTTCAAGACAGGATATCAATGACACATGACAAGATACAATGAGAGATAATAGCTTTATCTTGGTTTTACTCTTCATCAGATTTCCTTGAATTTAAAGGAAAATCAAACCAAATTATTTGTTGTTTCCAGTAGCAAAGGCTCCTCTGACACAGTTTATACTACTAAAGTAGATATAGACTGAAATACCATGATGATACGTCAGGAGAAACGAAAATCCAAACAGGAATGCAGACGTGAGAACCATTTCTCTGTAGCCAAAATATTCCACCCTCACTCTGTCTGCTCTGCTCTGAAATAAGCATATATCTCAGGGTTGTCAGCGTGTCCAATTCATAAACACTGGCCACAGCCTCTTCTGCTCTCACCAAAACCAAAGAAAATTATGACTACCAAGTACCAGTGCAAGCTGTTATTGTCCCTGTAGTCATTACTTTTGGTTGGGCACAGACTGGTCAAAATAGTCTGAGTTTTTTCAGCTTCACCTGTACTTGGGGACAGCCTGCCAACCAGTTTTCAGCAAATACGATGAAAATGGGCATGGTACACACAGCTCCAAGACAACCTACGCACAGGCCTGGCCATAGCTAGGCTCTACTCCTGCAAGCAAGAAGTAGCCTTTGCTACTGCAAACAATGAATTATTTGGAAACTCAGCTCCAGTTAGGAATTACCAAGTGTACAAAATGTGGGTATGAAAGACAAGTATCTAATTTGGTTTTGCCCACTGTTGCTCTGGGTCTCCATTACAACAGTAGAGCCTGGATTGGATTCTCCCTGGTATCCCCTACGACCAAATAAAAACTGTGAAGTTCTACTACTACTCCCTCTGATAGACCTAGAAGACTGGAAAGACAGTCTCAAAATCATGTGACAGAGAAGAGAAACAGCTAAATCTCCAGTCATACCCAAGTCCACTTCAGCTGAAAGAGACCCAGAGCAGAAGCCTAATCTGGCCCGAGCAATTTATTAGCTCTCTCAGCATGCACAAGGGAAAACTAGAAAATCACTAAGGCACCTGAAACCACAGGGCTTTGCTCATGTCACTGCCACAGAAGACAAATTCTAGGACCAGACTCCCTGATGTACGCCATATTCGCTTCTCTGTGACTGTTTATCTGAGAAATGGGAACAGCCACCATGCAATAGGATTGTTGAGAAATACATCACCTGATTGATATTAACCCCTGATCACAGCACACTTTTCTCCCATAAATATACAGTACCCATCTTTGTATCTCTTCCTGTTCCTGTAATAACACAGCCTGACAAAACCGACCAGCAGGAGAGTCTACTCTGGCTTACAGTTTGAAGCTACCCGTCCGTCCATCCTAACAAGAAAGCCACAGCCATAAGAGCTTGAGGGGGCTGCTCTCACCGCATCCAGTCAGAATCAGAATGCTAGTGGTACTGAGAACGGTTTCCTCTTTTCTACAGTCCAGGGTCCCTGCTCAGCAAAGGGTCTCACCCACAGTCAGGATGGGTCTTCCAGAGCAGTTAATCTAATCAAACTAGCCCTCACAGTCACACCCAGAGGTCAGCCTCGAGGTGACTGGAGAGCTGACAATACTAACAGCGTTCTCCAAGATCCTGTACACATAACCTTCAGCGGTCACTCAGGAATTTACACACGTGGTGATCTGATCCAACTGCCTTCCTACTCCAGTGAGTCTTCAAGGCTACACCCGGTCATGTACTTTCTGTTAGTGATCATGCAGACTATCAATTCACTAATTCTCCACAGTGTGGGAGCAAGCTAACTCTAAAGGAGAAAAGTCTCAGCTACCAGAAAACTTGCTGCCAACTTGAAGAGCTGAGTCAGTGCTCTGACTGATTTTTTTTTCTTCTCTTCTCAAACAGCAGCAAGAGGCCAATGAAAATCTTTATTCAAGTTTTCCTTTATTGTAATTTCATTCAGCAGAATTTGAAATACAAGGACTGTAAAACACTTCACTCTTTCCTTTCTCTACCCATCCTAGTCACACACACAAAGTTTGAGTGTGATTTGGGAAGATCCCACGCAGGCTGTGACAATTAACAACTCACTTTGGATGATTATTTTCTACTGCTAAACTCTAAGGGTCACCAAAGCCCAAACAAATATCTCACCAATTCAATGCTTTCATTGATATGCTAATAGTCCCTGGGGTGATTTCAGCATCAACTGAAAACAATCAGCTTAGGCCTGAAGTAGTCCGCTTTGGGACAAAGTCAGGTAAAATAAGAATACATTAGAGGGGACAGGTAATGTTTTCAGCATACAGTTCTATACGAAAACAATTATTCAAAGCATGCATACAATGATAGACTTCCCACATTCTTAAGAAATGCAAATTATATCCAGGGGCCCTTTTTTCCCCAATATAGCATGTCCAATTTTACAAAAGATGTAAATGGAGAGCTATAATCCACTTAAACATATTCACTTAACAACAAACTTAGTTGAAATTCATCTATTTTTTAATGAGCAACAGCTGTATTTTTATAATCTTAAAAATGTTTCTCTTAATCCCCCTCATATTATTTCTAAGATTCTCTCAAATTATCTATATTAGTTCATTCATTGCTATAATGAAACACCTTAGGTAGGCTAGCTAGCTTTTCTTTTTTTTAAAAAAAAATATTTATTTATTTATTTATTTATTTATTTATTATGTATACAATATTCTGTCTGTGTCTATGCCTGCAGGCCAGAAGAGGGTACCAGACCCCATTACAGATGGTTGTGAGCCACCATGTGGTTGCTGGGAATTGAACTCAGGACCTTTGGTAGAGCAGGCAACGCTCTTAACCACTGAGCCATCTCTCCAGCCCCTAGCTTTTCAAAGAAAGGAAGTTTGGTTAGTTCAGTTTTGGAAGTTGAAAAATCCAAAACTGGGTGTCCCAAAGGGGTCCCTGCAGGGGCCTAAGAGACAGATGGTATCACAACGGCAGGTTAATAACTGGGAAGAGGTCACAGCCAACAGGAACCAGAGACTCTGGGGTCCCATAACCAGTATTTACTCTCTTCCAAGGGCAGCTTCCCAAAGGCCCAAGAACCTCTATTAAAGGTCTCTTAACTCCCACCCCTGAATACCACACTCTATAGTGACCAAGATCCCAATGCAAAAACCCTATGAGGGTAAGTCAAACTGTCTCTGAAGAAAAGCCCTGTACCAGTTTCCTCTAAAAAGCGCCCACAAAAAACACTGCTGTGAATCTCCTTGCTGCATGTGACAGATTTCAAAAGGCCTAAACAGGAGAGAAGCCTCTCCAGGGGAGTCCTCCTACCAGCTGCCTCCAGACAATCCCACCAACTCTCTCCTAAAATCCTCCTGACCCCAGCAAGAGGTCAGCTTAGCATCTCTGTCAGGCGACATTCATCATGACAAACACCTCTGAAATGGTCCAGGAACAGGCCAGGTGCACACAGCATCCAGAGCTGCCACTGATGAGAACCAGCGACTACGCTTCCACACAACAGTTCTGGGGCAGAACTGAGACACATTCCATTTGTGACAACTGACTTCATTTCTCAAGACTTCTGTGTGTCCATTTTCTCATAGTGATACAATCTTCAGAAACTTCAGTAATTTTTAAAATCTGTAATTTATGTCACGTCATTAGTGATTTTAAACTTCAATCTAATTTTGGCTGGACACTGTGCACATACTTTTAATCCCAGCACTGAGGAGACAGAGGCAGGTGGATCTCTGAGGTGAAGACCAAACTAGTCTACCTAACTAACAAAAGTTCCTGGACAGGTAAAGCTAAATAGTGAGACAAGACCCTGCTTTAAAAAAAACTAAAATAACATCTGATTTGAAATCAATAATACTATGACTGTGGTAAATTTACTATGTGATGGTACATCTTTATTATGAAAAATATTGAAAAATGGAATCATGTTTTGCTGGAGATCAACAGCAGAGTCCTTTCTTGGCACTGCAGAGGGTTAGCTCCAGGATCCCATGGGTGTTTAAATTCATTTCATACCACACCTGCCCTCCTATATATATATAAAACCTTAAGTCATCTCCGTCACTGTAGGTATCACACGCTGTGAATGGAGGACATAGTGTGGACAGTGTCATACTGACAGAAAGGAAAGGCTTGTGTGTAGTCAGCACAGGTACAAATTTTTCCTTGATATTTTCAATATAGCGTGTAGTGCACCACGCCCGTCTGTGCTCTGTGCGCTACCATACAGTTCGTGACCCGGGCAAGGGGCTGGAGATTGAAATACACAAAGACTCACAGACAGAGACAACGGTCATCCTTGATGCCAGAATGCCCCTTTATTGTGTACCAGAGTCCCTTATATAGGGATCCTTAACTGCTAGCCACACCCCAGCCAAACCCACCAGAAACCACTCCCCTGCCATCAGGAACTCCTGAAGGTCTTGTGCTCAGAGCAGCTGCAAGCATTACAAGTTGTTTACCAGATATTCAGGATCTGGGGGGTTCATAGCTCCCAACAATAGAGGGCTAATTTTAAAATACAGATGAAATTGGCTTACCTATTATGGCATCAAAATAGACAAAATCCTCATGACCTAATTCTGAGAATTCTTAAGATTTTGCACTTAAGGAAATTAATCAATTTTAGTACTAGATATCAGGGCAGCATTTGAGACTACAAATATCTGGAAGGTAACTCTTCCTCCAGTCAACACACAAAATGCAAAGCTGAGCACCGTAACTGCTGCACCAGTCTCCGCTTACCATCAGCACAGCAAATCCAGCCCACTGTGCTACCCCAACTTTTAGCAAACGAGTACTCACCAGCAGAGTGAAGAGCATCCTATGTTAACTTTCAGAGCGTCACCCTTTTTATAACGCGCATTAGCCTGCTTGGCAGCATCAGTGTACCAGAGGCTTCCAGACTTTAACCAGCAATCCTTAATGAGCATAAGTTAAACACCATATGATTACAAATAAAAACTATTAAACTATACAAATGCCTAACCACCACAGCAGACAACAACATAAGCATCAAAGCAATACAGGGGCGACCCCAAAAACCCCACCAAAGAACTCCTACAGCTGATAAACTCCTTCAGTAACGTGGCAAGTTACAAGATCAACTCCAAAAAATCAGTCGCCCTTTTATACACAAAGGATAAGGAAGCAGAGAGGGAAATCAGAGAAGTATCACCTTTCACAATAGCCACAAATAGCATAAGATATCTGGGAGTATCTCTAACCAAGGAAGTGAAGGATTTATTTGACAAGAACTTTAAGTCTTTGAAGAAAGAAATTGAAGAGGATACCAGAAAATGGAAGGATCTCCCCTGCTCGTGGATTGGGAGGATCAACATAGTAAAAATGGCAATTCTACCAAAAGCAATCTATAGATTCAATGCAATCCCAATCAAGGTCCCATTAAAATTCTTCACAGAGATTGAGAGGACAATAATCAACTTTATATGGAAAAAAAAGAAACCCAGGATAGCCAAAAAAATCTTATACAATAAAGGTTCTTCTGGAGGCATTACCATCCCTGACTTCAAACTCTATTACAAAGCTACAGTATTGAAAACAGCTTGGTATTGGCATAAAAACAGAGAAGTTGACCAATGGAATCGTATAGAAGACCCGGATATTAAACCACAAACCTATGAACACCTGATTTTTGATAAAGGAGCCAAAAGTACACAATGGAAGAAAGAGGGCATCTTCAACAAATGGTGCTGGCATAACTGGATGTCAACCTGTAGAAGAATGAAAGTAGATCCATATCTATCACCATGCACAAAACTCAAGTCCAAATGGATTAAAGACCTCAATATTAATTTGAACACATTGAGCTTGATAGAGGAGAAAGTGGGAAGTACTCTACAACAAATGGGCACAGGGAACCGTTTCCTACGCATAACCCCAGCTGCACAGACTTTAAGGGCAACATTGAATAAATGGGACCTCCTGAAGTTGAGCAGCTTCTGTAAAGCAAAGGACATTGTCACTAAGACACAAAGGCAGCCTACTGACTGGGAAAAGATCTTCACCAACCCTGCAACTGACAGAGGTCTGATCTCTAAAATATATAAGGAACTCAAGAGACTAGACGGTAAAATGCCAATTAACCCAATTAAAAAATGGGGCGCTGAACTGAACAGAGAATTCTCAACAGAAGAAGTTCGAATGGCCAAAAGACACTTAAGGTCATGCTCAACCTCCCTAGCTATAAGGGAAATGCAAATCAAAACAACTTTGAGATATCATCTTACACCTGTCAGATTGGCTAAAATCCAAAACACCAATAATAACCTTTGCTGGAGAGGTTGTGGGGTAAGAGGTACACTCATCCATTGCTGGTGGGAATGCAAACTTGTGCAACCACTTTGGAAAGCAGTGTGGCGGTTTCTCAGGAAATTCGGGATCAACCTACCCCAGGACCCAGCAATTCCACTATTGGGAATCTACCCAAGAGATGCCCAATCATACAACAAAAGCATATGCTCATCTATGTTCATAGCAGCATTATTTGTAATAGCCAGATCCTGGAGACAACCTAGATGCCCTTCAGTGGAAGAATGGATGAAGAAACTGTGGAATATATACATGCTAGAATACTACTCAGCGGTAAAAAACAATGACATCTTGAATTTTGCAGGCAAATGGATGGAAATAGAAAACACTATTCTGAGTGAGGTAACCCAAACCCAAAAAGATGAACATGGGATGTACTCACTCATAATCAGTTTCTAGCCATAATTAAAGGACATCGAGCCTATAAATTTGGGATCCTTGAGAAGATAATAAGAAGGTGAACTCCCAAAAAAAGATATAGTAATCCTCCTGGATATTGGAAGTAGACACGATCGCCAGGCAAAATTGGGAACTTGAGGGTTGGGCAAGACTGGGCCAAGGGAAGATGGGGAGAGAAAAGTGTGAAGGAGAGAACGGGGGGAGCTCGGAGGAATGGGGTGCTAGGAATATAGGAAGGGTGGATATGGGAGCAGGGAAGCATATATCTTAATTTAAGGAGCTACCTGAGGGTTGTCAAGAGACTTGACCCTAGAGGGGTTCCCAGGTTTCCAGGGAGACGCCCCCAGTTAGTTCCTTGGGCAGCTGAGGAGAGGGAGCCTGAAAAGGCCAGTTCCTATAGCCATACTGATGAATTTCTTGCATATCACCATAGAACCTCCACCTGACGATAGATGAAGAAAATGACAGAGCCCCACATTGGAGCACCGGACTGAGCTCCCAAGGTCCTGATGAGGAGCAGAAGGAGAGAGAACATGAGAAAGAAAGTCAGGACCGTGAGGGAACCTCCAGCTGGCGACAGATGGGGAAGGTGACTGAGCCCCACATTGGAGCACTGGACTGAGCTCCCAAGGTCCTGATGAGGAGCAGAAGGAGCGAGAACATGAGGGAGAAAGTCAGGAACGAGAGGGGTGCGTTCACTCATGGAGACGGTGGGACAGAACTAATGGGAGATCACCAACTCCAGTTGGAATGGGACTGATGGATCATGCGACCAAACCCGTCTCTCTGAATGTGGCCAACAGCGGGGGCTGACTGAGAAGCAAAGGACAATGGCTCTGGGCTCTGATTGTTCTTCATGGACGGGCTCTGTGGGAGCCTTCTCAGCTTGGTCGATCACCTTCCTGGACCTGGGGAGAGTTGGAAGGACCTTGGTCTTAGCATAGAGTGGGGAACCCTGATGGCTCCTTGGCCTTGAGAGGGAGGGAGGGGAGGTATGGGTGGAGGGGAGGGGAGGGAAGGGGGAGAAGGAGGGGAGGGAAGGGGGAGGAGGAGGGGAGGGAGGGGGGAGGAGGAGGGAAGGAGATGGAAATTTTTAAATATAAAAAAAATAAACCATGAGAAAAAAAAATAACAATAAAAAAAAAGAAAAAAAAAGCAATACAGGGGCTGAAGCCCACTGCCTGATCTCACTAGAAATCACAAAACTCAACACTCAAAGAAAATACATAAATAACTGTTCTACTAGCATGTTTGCTAATAGAAATTAAAATGTCCTCCATTAATGATTTTAACAGCATGTGTTCTCTAAAACAATGTCATTTAAGTCCCCTGTTGGGAATACCAGCCTAAAGAAACCAGTATTCTTTCAGACAATCCCTATTGAATAAATGCTCATTTTTCAGATTTTATAAGTTCTCTGATAAGAGTGCAGGGGGAAAAAGTTAACAGATGGAGAAAGCAGTCATCAAAACTGAAGTCAAGAGAAAAAAAGTACTGGAAGAAAAAATATAACTGTATATTTTCAGTTACTACAATGAAGTCTATTCATAGATATTCACAAGAGCCGTATTTAGCACACAGGTCTGGAGGTACCATCCACTAACTCAACTAAGGTAAGGACCTCATGGTGGGAACACATACAAGACACAGAGCCTACATCAGAAAGTCAGAGCCAGCTTGAAAAGGGCCAGGCTTGTTCTTCTGTAACAATGTGCTCCCAAGAACAGCCAGAGTCCTGTGATAATTACTTCAATTCCTTCCATGGCAGCACCCTCAATGATACAACTACTTCCTACCAGACTCCAACCCTTAAAGATTCTACTCTCTTCCCCCAACACCACAGTAGAGATAAAGCCTCCATGCAACATGTTAACCAAATGGCTTACAACCCTCTCTGGATCATGGCAAGTGCTATCCAGTTTACAGGCTGAATTTAAACTATACTGTCCTCAGATACCAGGAGTTCATCTTCTACAGCCTCATAGGAAACAAACAAACCAAAAAGATTTACAACAAAAGCTGAGGCCACCAGGCTTTGCAAGCTATTTGCGGTAAGTGGAAAAAGACTGTTGCATGCTGGTAATAATTACAAAGAGAACAAACAAGGATATGGTTAGAGTAGGAGACGGGTCTACAAAATATATGTCCACCTTGAGATTTTTACAGAGCAATTTTGAACAGGGGAATCCAGGGATGATTACTGGAGACACACATGGCCTTCACACTCCTCCCAAGAATGACATGAATAGGGAAAAATCGCAATGACACCAAGTCTTTAGCTCTTACCCAATAAGCACCCGGAAAGCAAGGCCACACTCTCCTTGTATGCTACAGAGTGCGGGGAGTACAGCGGCCCTGTCAAGTAGTAAGTAAGTAAAAGTGCAGGATGGATCGATCCTTCTCCCTAAAGCTTCCTGCCAAAGCCGATCTGAGTTACTCAGTACCTCTGGAAATACAGGTGAGGCAGACAGGAAACAGAATTAAGAAATAACAATTCTCAAACTAGGAGAAGAAATGCTTTCAAGTGTTTGCTCCCTATCCAGCTGACAAAAGAAAGAGTAGAGGTGGCTTTTAGAACAGAATCAAGCACAGACACTTACACTGTTGCACCTGACAACTGAGAAGAGGCCCTGACTCACTGGGAGGGGGTGCACCAATAAAACAAATCTTTTCAATTCACATGTGTGCTGCAAGCCAGCCAAGGTTGCGTTTTTTGGCATTCTGATTTCAGAGTGTGTCTCTGCCCTATCTGCCAGTCATCAGGGATGAAGAAGGGAAACTCCCATGATCCCCAGTCACCCTCATTAAAACAAATTGCCTGAGAGGAGCTAGAATACAGAAGGCGAAAAGGAATAAAGTACCAAACCCCAATTTCACCATTTTACCTTTAGGGGACAGCAAGGCAAAGAACTGAGGAAAGTCTTAAGAAACACAAATAATTGAAAAGTGTAGGGTTAGCAGTTTTAAATCAAAGTGAATTTTAATGTTTACCCTCAAGAATCAAACAGCATAGGTATGCCTTAACTATTCTTTTTCTAATGAGACATGATATGCTTAGCATTAAGTATTCGGTTTTACCCTTGATCTGGTTTTTATAAAGTGAATAACATGTGCCAGGTCCAGTAGGGGGCATAAACATCCTAACATGTCATTTCTTAACCTGGGAATCAAGAGGGATAATAAATGTATCTTTATTTTGGAGTGAATCTTTTAAGTCTAGAAGCTGCCAATAGCATTTTTCTACTGGCCAAGTTATTCTAAGCATCATATACAAATTGGAAGAAAAAAATACATCGATTTTAAAATAACTGATCTTTAAAAATGAATGTGTGCCTCCTCCATTGCTGGTGGCAATGCAGACTTGTACAGCCACTTTGGAAATCAATATGGAGCTATCTCAGTAAACTGGGAATCGATCTACCTCAAGACCCAGCTATACCACTCCTGGGTATATACCCAAAGGACATTCCATCATACCACAAGGACACTTGCTCAACTGTGTTCATAGCAGCTCTCTTCATAATAGCCAGAAACTGAAAGCAAACTAAAAGTCCTTCAACAGAAGAATGGACAAAGACAATGTACATTTACACAGTGGAGTGAGTATTATTACTCAGCTGTCAAAAAATATAATGTCATGAAATTGCAGGCAAATGGGTGGAACTGAAAGAAAAAAAATCATCCTGAGGGAGGTAACCCAGACCCAGAAAGACAAACATGGTATGCATTCACTCATAAGTGGATATTATCTGTAAAGGAGAACCATGTTACAGTCCACAGACCCAAAGAGGCTAAGTAACAAGAAGAGCTCAAGAGGGACACTTGGATCTCCCTGGGAAGGGGAAATAGAACAGACATGGCGGGGAGATCAGGTAGGGGAGGACACAGAGATAGAGTACTGGAGGAGACAACTGGAACTGGGGGCACCGCAGCAACAAGCTAGAAACCTAGTGCACTGTCAACTCCCAGGAATCTACAAGGGTGACCCTGGCTAAGACTCCTAGCAATGGCGGATATGAGGCCTGAACTGGCCATCTCCTGTAATCAGGCAAGACTTCCAGTGGAGGAGTTGGGACACCAACCCAGTCAGATAACCTTCGACCTCTAAACTGTCCTACAAGATGTGCTGGGTAAAGGTGGTGCAGAATTATGGGAGTAGCCAATCAATGACTGGTTCAGCTTGAGACCCATGCCATGAGAGGTTACCCATCCCTGACACTGCCTGGAGGGCCAGGACCCAGAGGCTGGACAGCCTAGAGACCTAAGATAGAACAAGCACGGCAGCCCACCCCCCAAAAAAGGGGGGGAGTCAATGAAATGATCTCTAATGATATTCTCCTACATTCATAGATTGGTGCGTAGCCCAAATGTCATCAGAGAGGCTTCACCCAGTAACTGATGGAAACAGATGCAGCCAAACATTAGGAAGAATTCAGGGAATCCTGAAGATGGGGAGGGAGGAAGGATTGCAGGAGCAAGAAGGGTCAAGGACACCACAAGAAATCCCACAGAATCACCTAACCTGGGCTCACAGGAGCTCACAGAGACTGAACCAACAACCAGGGAGGCTGCAAGGGACTGACCTGGGCCCTCTACATATGTTATATGTTATAGCTTGGTCTTCTTGTGGGACTCCTAACAATGGGAGCAGGGGCTGTTTTCTGATGCTTTTGCCTGCTTCTGGGACTATATTCCTCATACTGGGTTGCCTCATTCAGCCTTACTACAAGAGGAGGTCCCTAGTCTTCCTGCAACTTGATATTCCGTATTTGGATGAAATCCATGGGAGGTCTGCCCTTTTCTGGAGAGAAATAGAGAGGAGTGGATAGGGAGGCAGAGAGGAAGAGGAGGGGACTGAGAAAAGAGGAGGGAAGGAAAGCAGCGGTCAGGATATAATAATAATAAATTTTAAATGTATGTGTGCACTTTGATTCTATGTATCTATTTAATTTTTTATTTATAAAGTTGGGCATATACATCATACATTTGTATGTAGAAAATATAAATATACAGAACATATAAGTGAAGATAAAAATGTATTTCAGACTGCAGGCAAACTTTTAAAATCCTCATAGATATGTATTATAAAGTGGATATTGTAAGTATAGGTGACTCTAATAATAAATATACATAGATGAAAACTCAGCCATTCATTTAAAAATGTAGCTGTGTTATCAGGACTCAATGAAGAAACAGTTCTTCTACCTAGACAGATGCAAGAAAGCATAGAGCTGACAGTCCACCCCACCACGTGGTCTGGAGAAACAATATATTCAAGAAAATGGCTCACTGATCATCCAGTGAGGCAGAAGCATTTCCATCAGCCGTCAGCACGCTCCGGTGTTCCAGGCATTAGATCAGCCTTAAGGGTCTGGACTGCTCTACTTTACAGAAACAAAATCCACTGTGATTCAAGACTGGCTGAACACAATGCCCAAGCTCCTCACAGCAACATATGGCCCTACCTGTGCTCACCATTCAACACACAGAAATCTGGCCTCTCCTTGAAAACTGACCTGACACAGTGTGAAAGTAGCTCTGCAAATGTACAAAGCCCGTCTTCCTACATGTTGAACGAGGTGAAAGGCAGTAGCTAATACTCTTGAAGTAAACAGAACATACTACTTAGAAAATGTAGAAACAAATACCAAAAGACAACCAAAATTTACAAATTAATAAATCAAACCAGTACAATCCCTCACTTTCCAGGTCACATGTGCCAGTCCAGAGGAAAACAACTCAGGGAGGAAGCAGCCCGGTTTTCATGCTTCTGTGAGTGTTCAGCTGTTAGGACACTGATTTTAAGTTCTCTGTGAGGAGCAGGCCATCTTTGGTAACAGACATATACACCTACATTTGTGTGTATATGTGCATGTCTGTGCCCAAATGCTGGAATCCGAAGATAGCATTTCAAGCCCTTCACAAGGCACAGAGAAAATGTGAGCAAAGAGGGAACTAACCTTAACTGTAAAGTATGAGAAAACACCATACTTTGGTATGTCATTTGTTACATTCATTATTAAAAAGAGAAATGGCTGGATCTCTGTGAGTTCAAGGCCAGCCTGGTCTACAAAGCAAGTTCCAGGGCTGCCAGGACTGTTACACAGAGAAACTCTGTCCAAAAAAAAAAAAAACAAAGAGGGGGGAAATGGTATTTACGTTGTCATTACCCAACAAATCCATTATAACAATAGAGAATTATCCTAACCTTATTTCAGCTTTTCTTCTTTGGAAAAATGCATCCTGGGTCCGTTTACCCAATGTTTATTAGGCTATAATTAGCAGTGGCCCGTCTCATTTGGAAATAACACATATAACGAGGAACAGAGCCAAACATTCAAGCTCAGACTCGTCAGGACCTCAATATACCTCTCCATGCTCCTTCCTCCCAAGAAATGTGCTAGGTGAATAAGGCCTTAACTAGCATCTCTGAGAAACCCTTAGGTCACACACAGAGGGGCCAAGGGATCTGAGACAACTAAGAGAATACTTCACAAAATACCAGTCCATGCTTCCATAGGCCTGGAAAGAGCCACTGATTCAGGCCCAGGATAAACATTGAGCAAAACTCATCTACTTGCAGTGTAAATTGGGAGAATGCAAACATAATACACTGACCATTACAGTCAGATCTACAGAGATAAATACCTACTCCATTACCCCTATATCAGGGTCAAATAGATGATATCAGATGCCCAAGATACTAATCTGAAGCCTAATTTTCAAAAGAGTTGGCAATCATATGATAAAGAAAAAACTGTGTGTGTGTGTGTGTGTGTAAATGGCAAACATCCTAAAGGATCACTCTGGTAATCAGGAAATAACTGTTTTATTTATTTGATGATGGATACATTCACAATTTCTTGTAGATAGATTGCATGATGAATACCTTCCCACTATGATCTTTGTTCATTTTTTAAAAAGACTAAATTTTGCATGAGTGAGCAATCCAGCATAGGTGCTCCTGCTTTTTTATCAAAAAAGAAACTATCAGTCCCTACAATGTGGGGGGAAAGCAGGAAAACCACATTAAACAGCTGACCTGAGGACACGTGTTTTATTAACCGTAGCTTCATATATGCTGTCATATGAGATACTTGTAAAGTGACTGCTAATGAGAAGACCCGATCAACTATCTAAAAAAAATGATACCTGCTGCTTATGCTGAAGGTGACAGGGAGATTCCTACTGCCCACACTACTGTCTCTGTAAAATAACAAACATCAACACTTGAAAAATAAAAATACACTGCTCAAATATGCCCAACAATGCCACTCTGCTAGTACTAAAAACATTGTTTACTAAAGCTCACCTATGAAAGAAAATAAGTCAATGCAAGAACTCAACAGACATTCCCTGGCATCTTGGGAGGTTTGGCAATGGTCCCAAAGCTCATGCTATTAGGTCTAGGCTAATTCTTTTTAATATGACACTTGGATTTCTTGCCTAACGTACATAAGATCTTAGGCTCAACCTCCAACCCTGTAAAATAATAGCAAACACCATAATAACAATGTCTACTTTGAAGAAGCTGGAGTGGTTAATTAGGACTTCCATTCATTCTTCCCATTGGCACGGTTTTTGAACACCATCTGCTTTTGGTCACAGGAAAACCTAAGTCAGGTATGTACTCTGCCTGCACCAGGATCTTCATGTTCAACAAAAATACTAGCACAGGCATAAATTAGTAGAAAGGATTGAATGCTCAAAGATCATGCAAAAATACCCGTGTTGGTTAGTTTTATACCAACTTAAAGCAAGAAAATGCTCCCACCAGACTGGTCTGTAGGCAGCCTGTGAGGTATTCTGATTAATGATTTATGTGAGAGAGCACATCCTATTATTGGTGTATTACTCCTAGATAGGTGTCATAAGTGGTATAAAAAAGGAAGCTGCAAAGGCCATAGAGAGCAAGCCAGTAAGCAGCACTCCTCAGTGGTCTCTGCATCACTCCCTACCTCCAGCTTCTTGCCTTGAGTTCCTGGAAGCTGGACTACAAGCCAGAAAATAAAATAAACCCTTTCCTCCCCAAGGTATTTTTGGTCATGATTTTTTCATCACAGCCATAGAATTCCTAAGCCATAAGACAATACCATAACCATGAATTCAGAAGATAAATAGAATCAAAAACATACCAATAAAGCAACCTTCATGTTCTTGTCCCCCTCCATGTCTGTCTGTCTCTATCTCTGTCTCTCTGAGTCTAAAGATGTGAGGATGGCCTACAGGAGGGATGCACACTCCTTAGCTTCACTGCAAACTGAATGCACTCCTCATAACCTCCTCTCCCACTAAGCATCTGCATTTCAAAAACCCAAAAGTTACCAACCCCTTTATGATTCCAACCACTGCTCCTTCCAGTTCTTCACCCACTAATGCTCCTCTTGCTCACCTCCATCCTCTACCACCAAAAACAATTTATCTGACTTCAAACTCCTATTCATCCTTGAATACTGAAAGACAGCATCACCATCTCTTTCATGAAATCTATACTCTGCCTTCTCCAGGAAGTCAGTCCTTGATTCATCCTCTGTGCTCACTGTTTCTCCATTATGATTCACACTGCAGCGTTCTGCTCTACTCAGCTCTAAAGCTCAACATTTATTACCACAGTATCTGACACAGCCAGGACTAAATGTTGGCTGGAACAAGGTACAAGGTACAGAAAACCAGCGAAAGGTAAAGGAGTAGGAAGAAGAAAGCCGTTCACTTTGACAAGGGTCAACCTAGAGCTGGTAAAGGGTGGCAGGGAAGCTGTAGCCCTGGTTCCTGTACTAACACAGGGGGAAAGAGCCTTCTATTGATCTCCTGCTATATTTCAACAACTGCACGTTACCTCATTTAGTCTCTATGACAACCATGTGAAGATGGCATTAGTCTCTCCATTTTACCCTGGAGGAAAATGAGACAACCTGCCTAAGATCACACAACTATTAAGGCTATTAAGTGGCAAAGGCTCTCTGAACACTAAACACACGCCACACTCCTCTATTCAGAGGTGATTCGACTACTGCCATTTGTTTCCCATTTGAAGGTTTGGGCTCCTTTCCTCAGAGGTCCTACTGACACAATCTCATTTCATGACAACCAGCAACCAAGGGGATGATTCCATCTATGGGCCTTTGCGCCTGGGCCTACTTAGCCTGAAAGTACATCAGAAAAGATGCTGTAGGTCTGAGTACCAGTGCCAGGAGGTCTCTGACAGTTCAGTCGCCAGACTGGAAAGAACAGAAGAGCTTTCAATCAAAATAAAATATGACCTCAAAAAGTTTCAGTCAAAGTCCTACAAACCCTAGTGAGTAATTAAACAGTAGTTTTTAAAATTCCATTTTTAAAAGTTTTTCTTTACCATTATCACAAAAAGATGAATAAAGCTATTAAACAAAGGCTTCGTCAGTGGAGAGATCATGTTTAGGACAGGAAAAAATAATTAGAGAAGGGGGGTCGGGTACACTTTAAAAATTTAAAATCACTTTTAAAAAAATTTAAAATAATTAGAGAAAGTAAGTTATTATGTATAATGCTTATCAGGCTTCATAAAATAGTATTTTTAATTATATACTGTTTTTCTTTATTAAAAAACTAATAAAGTATGCCAAAGGTCAAAGAATAATCATGAAGAGGATTTCCCATACTTTTATAATAATCAAGCTAAAATGTTTCTGAAATAGAATTATTAAAGCAACATTTTTAGCAGTTTTTAAAAGGTATCACAAATGCAGCTTACGGCTTCAATCCCATGGGAGTTACAGAGAAGTCAACATGGTCCATAAAACAAACTATACTCAGTGTTCATATTGTCCTGCATAATTACGCAAAAGCTGCTGGGCAGGCTCATTTGCTTCCATGAACGGAAGACTGCAAGGAATGGTACTACCATCACCATGGCTTTAAGGAATGGTACTACCATCACCATGGCTTTAAGGAATGGTACTACCACCACCATGGCTTTAAGGAATGGTACTACCATTACCATGGCTTTAAGGAATGGTACTACCATCACCATGGCTTTAAGGAATGGTACTACCATCACCATGGCTTTAAGGAATGGTACTACCATCACCATGGCTTTAAGGAATGAGTGGTGCTACCACCACCATGGCTTTAAGGAATGGTACTACCACCACCATGGCTTTAAGGAATGGTACTACCACCACCATGGCTTTAAGGAATGGTACTACCATCACCATGGCTTTAAGGAATGGTACTACCATCACCATGGCTTTAAGGAGAGGTACTACCATCACCATGGCTTTAAGGAGAAGTACTACCATCACCATGGCAGCAAGCATGCACACAGAGTCCAGCCAAGTTCCACAGAGAATATGCTCAGGGCTGTTGAAAACAGTCCACTAAAACTTTAATGCTATTTTGTTAAACAATTTGCTGAAAGCTGGACCTGGCCATGTATATCTATAATCCCAATATTTGGGAGACTGAGGCAGGAAAATTAGGAGTTCAGTGTCAGCCACAGCTACATAGGATGTTTGAAGCTAGCAAGGGCTACATGAAATTAAATAAACACAAAGTAAATTTGTATAAATCATCAGACAAGATAATTTGTCAGCACCTATAAACTAGCTGGCTATATGACAAAACAATGAAAATGTTTTAGGAAGTTGCTAAAATAAAATTCTGCTTTAGTACTTTTGATTTAATTCAAAATAATCCTGAATACAATAATTGATTTCTGTATTCTATCAGGACTATCCTCAGGTCAATCCTGAAAAACAACAGGCTACAGCAATCAACATTTTATCCTATTTTTAAGGTCATTACATAGCCATTACATCAACAGCAAGACTACTCACACCTGATAAATTAAATGTACCTACCAAAACAAAACAGTGGGTGAAACCAATGTGCTGCAGTGCAGCAAGTGGCAGGACACGATGGGAAGCAGTGGTGAAAGCCCATACGCGTTAAACCAAACCCTTAGATAGAGTTTTAGTTTATTTCTTTATTTGGCTTTTAGATGTTTAAGTGTTCAAATACACAAGAGAGTCAGTCTGACTAGCTTCTGTGTACCGGCTTGAGCAGGCAAAAGGCAGCCTTCCTTCCAGCTGCACCTCAGGGCACCAGAAGTCCAAGGCCTCAGTGGTCAAGGCCAGGGGTTTCAGAAGAAAGCAGAGATTGGAAGAATTATGAACACTGAGTCAGAAACTGAGGTAAAGCCCCACACAAAGGTATGATATAAGGAAACTTAAATCTTAAGGGTCCCAAAATTTCAACAGAAAGTGTGGACCTGGTCCCAACAAAGACAGCCAAAGCTACTGAACTCTATCTAGGCCAGACACACTAACCTAACCAAAGACACAATCCCAGCAGCAAAGCAGCTATGAGGACGAAAAGTAGACTGTAAATCCGCTAAGAACCCAAAAAAACACCACCCTGACCCAGCCCCTTCTTAACTTTGGCAAGTCTGTGCTAATGAATATCTCCTTTCCTAACTGAACCAATGGCGAGGAGTGAGAGAGAATCGCCACACCAAGCTCCATTCCTGCCATTCCCCTCCAGGGAGTCCCTTGGATCTGCACAGCTGAGACTGGAAGAATATGTGTATCATCCCAAGCACAGGGAAGACCCTCACACCCATCCCCACCAGAACCAACTCAAAGGAAAGGCCCCTTTCCTCCTTGACTCTAGGTAACACAGGTACTTACACATCAGGCTGCATTTTCTGGTTTGTTTCAGCCCATTCGTTCTGCAAACTGCTACTGAACACCTGGCACTGCGGTCCCTGTAGCTGAGAAAACAGATGATGAGCAGCAAACAGTTGCTGCTCTCAAAGCCTTAAAACAAGCAGGAGGTTAAGAACACACACCGGTGTGTAACTGTAATGAAAATGAAGTAAATATGACAGGGTAACTAAAATTTGTGAACCAAAAGGAAATGTTTTAAAAACTATTGGTTAGGGGCAAGAGAGATGGCTGAGTGGTTAAAAGCACTGACTGATCTTCCAGAGGACCTAGGTTTAATTCTCAGCACCCACATGACAACTGTTCCCAGCTCACAACTGTCTCTAACTCCATTCCACTGGATCCAGAACCCTCACAAAGATATACATACACGCAACAAAACACTAATGCATGAAAAACAAAAATAATTCATTAAAATGAAATAAAAATCCTGTTTAAGCAGTCCACACTGGCAAGATGAGAAACATGCCAACCCTCTGAGACTTCTATGCCTGTTAGTGTAAGCACAGGCTCAACAGGTCTGTGTTTACCTATAGTAAACACAGTTCTGCAACTGCTACTCAGCATAGCAAAGAGACTGTCAACACCGAAGCCAAGGAGACCCAGAAGTCAGTGCCCTCAAGGAGGGCCTGAGAGAACAGAGAAAAGGGAGCTGTGGTCACTGAAGGAATCAGGTAATGAACGATTAGGGGACTGTATGTGAGTTCCTACACAGGAAACGCTCAACAGGGCACTGTGGGGCCACAGCAGATCCAGGCTACCAGCCAGGGATCACCCACAGGGTGATTTCCAGGAAGAAAGCTAAAACAGTATATAGAAGTCCTCCTGATAAACATGGGTAGAAAGGAAACTGGGGCGGGACAGGGCTAGCCAGGTGGGAAATAAGAGACAGAAAAGAATAACACGGTCCATGTCCTCAAAGGACAAGTTCAGGGACACTGAGGACTTCGATTCTAGTTACACACAAAACAGTGAGGCATGACAGAGGAGGGTCCGGGAGATGACAGAGGAAACGAACCCAGGCAGCAGAACATTGCAGGACCATGGTGACTGAAAGAGACTTAGATGTCCTCCCCAGAGGAAGGCGGAGCCTCCCATACCTTCAATCAAGGTATAATTGGTCTTATTGTAATGAAAGATTACTGGGGCTGTGGACTGAGAAATGTAAGGCTGAAGGAAGGGACCCCAAGCACAAGATGGTCTGAGCAAAGTCGGGAGAAATGACTACGGTCCTACCAGGGCAGAGACGCCATGAGGAAAACCATAAAACTCCAGAGAACGTCTAACCAAACGCAGAGGAGGAAGGAGGGTGTCCCCATGATAGTGATGATGGCACACAGCGAAGTACACCTAGAGTAAGAGCAACAACATGCCCAGTGTGACAAAGGACGGCAATGCTACCACCAGCATGAGAGGCTGGCCTTCCAGAGACTATGCACTTCACTACCACACACAACAGTAACCAAGTGCTACTGATGCTTCCCTGCAACCAAGTAATTGCAAGCTCTAGTCATCTGCTGCTGGTTAACTAGAGCACATATATCAATTATCCGCTCACTCAGGGGAACCAGGAAATTGTCTCAAGCACATCACAGCCACTCCTTATAAAAGTTTGACAATTCTTTCCCAAGGTTCCCAAGGCCTTGCAAGGCCCTCCAGTACAGTGATAGCTGTCAACAAGTGTCAAGAAGCCCTAGGGGTAGACAGGTTTAAAAAGAACTTTCAAACAATGTTCCCACAAGGTCCAATACAGGAGTAATGGATGAACCAGAGGAACAGGAGAGGCGAACATGAAGAAATAAAATGCTGTGTCAGGCCTTACTTCCTAAAATGTTTTGTAAAAAGAAAAACATCATCATTAACAACAATAACCTATTATTTGGCTGACAGCTAGAAAGTCGATGGATTGATTCTGAATATCTCCACAAGCAATAGGAAAATGCACATCTGAAGCTCTCTCGGGGAAGAGTTTTAAGAGATCTGGGCTATCCCAATGAAGCCCTATAAAATCTGTCAAATTCCAAGAAAGGCAGTAAGATTGCTAATTAGGCATTTATTTTACAACTAGCATATAAAATTCAAGTCAAAAATAATATTTCTATATATTGGCATGTCTTTATTCTCTGTACTCCATCAGAGTAGTTTATATAGACAATGTCTTGCATTTTATAAATCTTGACACGGGATTACAAATTCCTAACTTACAGTTTTTGCCTTTAATAATAACCATGATTTATTTGGTTGTCTTACCCATAGTTCTGAGAAAATACAATACAGTCTTAAAATCACTTTCAAGTTAGTATCCAAAAATCTACTGTAACAAAAATAGGGTGTTCTGTTAGAATAGCTTCCTCTTTTGTCCTAGTCTTGACCGCGCAGACTGGCAGCAAGTAGCACTTTGGCCCCTCCTGCTCTACTCCTCACAGGCAGGCACCTCCCGGGCCACTGCTGCTTCTCAGCAAGCCAGCCAGCCAGAGCACCCATAAGCACATCCGTGTGGTAAATTACAGCGGTCACTAGGTAGTAACCCCAAAACTTTACTAAACAGCAACAGAGCCAGCATTTAATTCACTAACAGGAAGTCATTAGGCAGAACTGCCTAATGGCAGGGGACTACTGCAAAGAGTGACTCGGGATAGTCCAGAAAGTGCTAAGCTTTTTCTCTATAACGCCTTCCCTCTGGCGCTGCACCTGTTGTGTGTGTGACCCCTCTTGCACTATGCCTAGACTGCCCTAAAACATAAACTTTCTACCAGGAATTGGTTGTTACACAAAAAAGCCTAAGTCCTTCTTGAAAAGAAGATTTTAAACTTTTGTTGGTTTCTTAAAAGAAGATGTAAGGCCAGGAGTACTGAATCAGAAGACACCGAGTAGAGTGATCCAGATGAGAAGATAAGGGCTGAGCCTGACTCTCCACTGCCCAGCCCTGCAGCCTTATCATCAAGTTCCCATAAAATGGCTTCCTTTCCCAATCTGGTTTCAACTCATTCCATGCGCTGCCAAGAAACGACTTGTCTTAGTTGCTGTTTTCCTGCTGTGAAGAAACACCACAGCCAAGGTGACTGATAAAAGGAAGCTCTTAATTGGGGGTTTGCTTAGTTTCAGAGAGTTAACCCATGACCATCATTGCCAGAAGCATGGCAGCAGCAGGCAAGGCAAGCATGGCACCAGGGCAGTAGCTGAGAGCTCACATCTGATCCCCAAGTTGCAGGCAGTGAAAACAAGGGAGACTGGGCCTGATGTGGTCTTCTGAAACCTCAAAGCCCACCCCCAGTGACACACCTCCTCCTACAAGGAGCTGCACATTCAAACACATGAGCCTAGGGGCCACTTTCATTAAAACCATCTTAGCACCTCACTTCATGGCCAGAACTCACCCGCTAGAGCCCACAGTGCCACCCGACCTCACACAGCTGAGAACGTTTTATTTTTTTCTTGTTCCTTACAGAGCCAAATAAGGATAAATAAAAATGCTTAAAATTTTTCACTTAAAAGGAAAATGGTCTTATTTTGTGCAATGGTAGAATATACGTATTCTTACCACTCAGATTTGTTAAATGTAAAAATATCAATGAAAAAAATCAGCACTTTATTTTTAACCATAAAAATGTTGTTAACATCTGGTTGTACATGAAGGAAGAAGCAACTAATGCAATTTTCTAGTCTTGTATCCTAAAATTAGATGGAACTTCTCAGTAGCTGCTGGGACCTCAGAGGATAAGATGAAACTCTTTAAGTCTGGTTAAGCCCCAGGAAACCTTATCAGAATTGATCTGGTCTATGCACTGACTCTACAGGGAGTATAAGCCACATTAACACCCCTCAGATCCCTTTCTCAAGGTCTGCCTCAAGCCCACATCCCTTCACAGCAAGCCAAGCTTCTGGCCTGCTTCTTTCATTTCCTAAAGTGCCTTCCAGACTCTGTACACAATCTACCTCACTTACATATTGGTTCCTTTACTCAAAAATACTGCACAACACCTTCCTGCTAAATGTGACTTGACCAAACTGTTCTTTGACATCCAAGATCACTGCCATGCCGATACCTGTTCACAGAAGAAGCTAACCATGAACTTTCTTCATCATTCATTACACAGGGACTGTTACAGATCGTCTTTCAGGAGCTGGATGTGCTCATTAGAAATTAGATTTAATGCTTTGGAAACACCAGGCAAATTATCCATTACAGTAATGCAAAAGATTAGGATACTGGCATCCACAAAGTTTCACATGTCCAAAGGAGATCTAAGACAATGCACCTTCTTCACTCAGATGTGGAAACACCGGTCGAAGGAATAAGCAGGACTTGTTGACTTTGAACTCTCCCTACAGTGCTGTGTCTAGATGAGCCTTAAAGAGCTGTTTAAAAATAACCAGAAGGGCCAGATTCTGGGAGAAAAATACATACAACATATAGATGAATCTGTTTCCCTAAATTGGCTGCTTAGTTTGGGCTGTGCTATTTCCTGCTCAAATTGGTTTCCTGCAATTTGTTAAGGCTGCCAAATACTTAGTGATCTCAGCAATACGCTTAACACAAATCGGTAAATCTTTCCTATTTTTCACAATGACAAGAAATTTACAGAGAAACTTGCACAGTGAAGATAATAATAAGAATGAGCTCATTTGTCTCCCCCCACCCCGGATTTATCATTTTCATCAGGTTCCCAGTGGCTTAGGAAACCAATAAACAGCCTCCTAATACCATTTCCTGTTTGATTTTCTCATATTGATCTGGAGACAGTTTCTTGGGGTCAAACATGAGCGGTTTGACCTCACCACAGGCCAGCAAAACTACAGGATCAAGATGAACGAGGAAAGGCCAATAGCTAGCATTGATTTTTAAAATCAAAAGATGCAAGATGTTAAAAAAAAAAAAAGGTAAGTATGTAGCTATACACAATGTCATCCCCTCTGTCCACCTAAGAAAAAATTAGCTGGTATAAAAGCAAGTCAACATAGTTGCGATAATGGAGCAAAGGAGCCTAGGCAGAAAGGACACGGTTAAGTTCTTTAGAGCACATTCATTCTTTAAAGTGGCCCTGCAATCTGCTGTGTCACAAAGTATATTATTTTGCCCAAACAGCTTTACATGCAAATACTTCTTACAACGATTCATTGATCTGGTTCAAGACTTCTCAAAAAAAGAAAAAAAGTTACAATAAAGTTTAAAAAAAAAAAAACTTACTTTTGTAGAGCATAAATTATATTCTCCAAAATGTATGTGTGTGTTTGTGTGCATGTCTGTGTGTGTGTGTGTGTGTACATATACATATGAGGAACCTTAGTTCTTATACTCAGAAATCCTCTGGTTCTCACGACATCAAATACACTGCACTATATTCACATAAGTGAACAGCCTAGGGATGGTATTAATAAGTCCTGGAAGAAAGAAAGCATTTTAATAAATATTAAAAATTCAGCTCACATTTATATATAATTTACTTGACACTGAAAATGCAGAAAAAGCTGGTGACGTCTCCATCAATACACTTTTGTAGACTTGAAAAATTATTTCATAGCACATCTGAATTATGAATCATAAGAACTTTATTACTGTGTACTGGCTAAAACCCCAAAGAGAAAAACTTGGAAGAGAACATAAATTTTGAGATTAGAACTTCTAATAGCATATTTTTTTAAATTTTAAGAACCAATGTTTGCTAATTTACACAATCATGGTCTGTTTTCTTTTTTTTCTTTTTTGGTTTTTCAAGGCAGGGTTTCTCTGTAGCTTTGTAACCTGCCCTAGAACTTGCTCTGTAGACCAGGCTGGCCTGGTATTCACAGAGATCCACCTGCCTCTGCCTCCCGAGTGATGGGATTAAAGGCATGCACCACCACCACCCGGTCTAATTGTTTTCTTAACGAAAAGGCAAGATCACTTCAAAATATTATACTAATTCTAGTAGCTCTCCTTTCGGCTTCAGATGAAAGAAGGGAAACCACATCGCAGCCTTACTAGATCTTCTTTCTATCACGGAGCCAGAGAAGTGATCTGACTGCCCCAAGTATGAAGAGTCAACACCTCCAGCACCACACCTGCTGCGAAGCTGTGTCCCAAGCTGCTGTAAGGACACTACACCTCCACAGAATGTCCCCAGGGTTTCAGTACTGACGGTCCTAGGATGAGTGATGTGGAAGGAACAGAGCGAGCATCACAAGCCACCAGCACACACAGAGCCACACAGCCTCATCACATCATTAGAGCACCTGATGACATGCCCAGCTCTGGAGAGGCCCAGGCTAGACCCACACAGCCGAGCTTCCTGCAGGCTAGTCAAAGGTTAAGGAGCAGCTACTCTTCAGTGAGAACTAATCTGACCACTAACTCACAAGGTGATACTCTAAGTCTTCCGTGCCCAGGATGGTCACAGCTGAGCATGAGCCATGCCTGCAGTCATGTCAAACCTGAAATGGAACAGACAGATTCCTCAAGGTCAAGCTTATCACGCCGGCCACGCCTGGCTCCGCAGGTCATACTGATGTTTTACTCTTTTGGCTTTTGGGGGGACCTGCCAACCAGCTCCCAAATAAGTCACACATAGAGACTTATTCTTAGCTATGAACTGCAGCTCCAGGTGAGGGTTTGGTTATCTACCCTATCCTGGAAAAGATGGGGTAAAGCAGCAGGTTTGTAGAAGAATAAATGGAATTTACTAGCTGTGTTAAGTTGGATATATGCTTGCCTTTATCAGTGTTAATTAACCATAAGACTGTTCAACACTCCTACAAAACAAGAGGCTTTGAAAGACAAAAACTGTTGCTGATTAAGCCTGGTATCAGAAGCTCAAGTTATATTTGCCAACTTAATGGTCAGTTTGAGGGTCACAACTGCCCCACCACCAGTGGCAAGTACCCAACAGCTCATCTTTCTCACTTTTACAACCTGCAGCCAGATAAGCAAAAACTCTTGGTCCAAAAGTAATCACTCGCATACTGCTGTTCCTGTCATTTCACGACCAGTGGCATGTCCAGTCACCACGTGGGCGGTATCAGAGCAGAGCAGGAAAGGGCTAGGGGTGCAGTCCGGGGGAGAGCACCTACCTACCTTCCGAACATAAGCTGGGTTGTCTCCAGAGGAGAAAAAGAGACGAGCTGGCCATGCAGCAGGTTCTTGGTAATTATTTGTTACATGAGCACTAAGGTGGAGCTACAGGAAGGTGAGGGAAGAGGAAAAGTACTGGATCTCTTTAGCTCCTTCTCATCCAAGAAGACCTATGCATGATGAGGCTTAAAGCAACAAACAAACTAAATCTTTTGTAGAAGCTTAAAAATTACTAGAAAACAAAATATTTGAGATATTTAATAATTCAGAAGCAATGAGTATTTTCTAATTTCAGGTGTTCTTTTCCCCCTAAGGATTTTCTTTAAAAAAAAAAAAAAAAGTATTTACTAAATATTTACTCCTTAATCTCTAATATTCCTCCTATCAAACTAGTTCACACAAAAGGTGTGAAATGGCATTCTGATGAAGCTTAGCAGCGGGTTTAGGAGTTCGATGAGCAAAATGAAAGTTCACAAAGTGCACCTAACAGTAGAGCAACACTTTAGAAGAAACTCTTGATACTGATTTCTAACATTCACTGTACAATGCTGAACATCCAAACACCAAAAGACAAAGGGCAGCTGCCTAATGAGGGTTTTTCCCTACTGCCTTTCCCTACTGAGGGTTTTTTAATGAGAATCCCTAAAATAAAAATGTCAGCATACCTGAAGCACCATAAACACTGGAATACCGCTGAGACTTAGAGCCAGACGAAGAGGACTCCTTCATCCGGTCGATCACATTTTCTGAAAGCTGCAAAAGAAACATCTGAATGATGAGACAGAAACAAAAGACGATACAATAACATCCAAGTAATCCCACATCTGCATCATCCTACATAACGAATGGCCTACTCAATTAGACTCACACAAACAACTGCAGAACTGCACAAGCAAAACCAGTTTTAAAATTCCAAGTCACACCCACAGCACTGCTCCCCTATTTCTTCTCATGCACTAAGTGCCCACTGCAAATAACAGTTCTTGATTTGTGGGGTGCACCAAGTTATAATCCTGGCATAAATATCAACCACCAAAACTCCTTCAGTATATATTCAGTAAATATTTACCAAATGCACATGTATGTATATATGTATGTATTAACTGACCTCAGCTCACTCCTTCCTTCTCTCTCTCTCTCTCTCTCTCTCTCTCTCTCTCTCTCTCTCTCTCTCTCTCTCTCTCTCTCTCTTCCTTTCCTTACTACCTCTCTCCCTCCTAAGACTAAGAACACACAATTGCTTTCAACAGCTTTGAGTAGGCAAAATTCTGTACCAAGAATAGGCTAGACTTAGAGGATTCATAACCATCGCTGCTACAGGAGAAGTGGGATAAAGAGACAAAGCACTTAAAAAGCACTTAAGAAAGGAGCTACCTGACTGCAGCAGCTGTAATGGAAGTCTACAGAAACATAATGGGCTGTGCATCCAGCCGGGCTGTCAGGAGAGGACTCACGGGGAAAGATGGACAGAACTCAGGAAGAGAAAGAAGTGACAGTGCAGAGAAAGCACATTAAGTGTGGATGTGAAATGGGGTTGCCACCACTAAACCTCCAAGTGGAGAAATCAAGTAGGCTGCAGCCAGAGGCTCTGGGGACCACGCCAGCGCACAGATTTGAGTCACTAGTCCCATGGTCACTACACTGTCCTTTTGTGTTTTCTTCATTGTGCTCACCAATGTCTGGCACTCCATGCTTCCTGTCTACCTTTCCCACGACAGAAGACAATGACAGAAGAGCAAAAGTTCTGATGCCCCATCACTGTATCCCCAGACTCAATAACCGTGGGAAACAGGATGGATAAACAGCTAATGACCGCTGTAAGGGAATGGATGCGTGAGCACAGAGAAAGAGGAGCTACAGAAAAAAGCGGATATTTCAGATTTTAAAACTTTTAGTAAACACAGTTTGAGCATAGCAAGCTAAGTTTCAGGGGGCAATAGGCACTGAATATTTTAGCGGGGTAATGACATAATCAGATTTACATCTCAGAGAGATCACTCTGGCTACACTGTAGACAACAGATTGATGCAGGATAGGACAGAAGAAGGACCCCTGGCAGAGACTAAAGGACCAATTAGGAAGCTATTAAGCATATGTCCGCACAAGCCTTGCACAGATGTGCACAGAGGCATCACTCATAACTGCAAGAGTGGAAACAAACAAACGGCTATTTACTGGTGAACAGATAAACAAAGCATTATACATCCACAGCACAGAATACAGTTCAGTAATAAAGAGGAATGAAGTTCCAGTAAAAGCTACATGTACAAACCCAGACTCATAAAGTTAAATGGAAATAGTCAAATAACAAAGATCACACAATACAAAATTACTTCCTTTTGTTTTGAGATGGGTACCTCACTATGTAGCCCAGGTTAGCCTCAAACCTCCAGCATCCACCTCCCAAATGCTGGGATTTGGCCATGTTGAGTCTATTTATCTGAAACATCCAGAAAAGACAATTCTATAAGTAGAGCATCAAAAAACAAAGTTAGCTAGGGCAGAGATGGGAGCATGGATTAATTGTAAAAGAACTCAAGGCCTTGCTCCAATTATGAAACTGTCACTTTAACAGTGGTTATTTTAAGAACTACGGAACTCCATAGCACTAAATAACTATATAAAGAAGCTGGAAAAATCCCACACTAGTGAATTAACAGAACATTTGAAAACTTTAGAACTAAAAGAGGCAAACTAACCCAAAAGAACTATAGGGCAGGAAATAATCAAACCGAGAGCTGAAATCAACAAAATAGAAACAAAGAAAACAATACAAAAATACAAACAATACAAATACAATACAAACAATACAAATACAATACAAACAATACAAATACAATACAAACAATACAATACAATACAAATACAATACAAACAATACAATACAATACAAACAATACAAATACAATACAAACAATACAAAGAAAACAAAAATGAGACAAAGAGTTGGTTCTGCAAGAAAAATCAACAAAATGAACAAACCTTTATCCAAACTAACCAAAAGGCAGAGAGAATATCCAAATTAACAAAATCAGGAATGAGAAGGGAGACATAACAACAGATATGAGGAAATCCAGAGAATCATCCGGTCATATTTCGAAAACCTATACTCCACAAAACTGGAAAACTTAAAGGAAGCCGGGCGCTGGTGGCGCACGCCTTTAATCCCAGCACTCGGGAGGCAGAGGCAGGCGGATCTCTGTGAGTTCGAGACCAGCCTGGTCTACAAGAGCTAGTTCCAGGACAGGCTCCAAAGCCACAGTGAAACCCTGTCTCGAAAACCAAAAAAAAAAAAAAAAAAAAAAAAAAAACAAAAAAAAAAAAACCTTAAAGGAAATGGAAAACTTTCTGGACAAATATCACTTACCAAAATTAAATCAAGATCAGATAAGCAAATTAAACAGACCTATAACTGCTGAAGAAATAGAAACAGTCATTAAAAGCCTCCCAACCAAAAAAAGCCCAGGACCAGATGGTTTCAGCTCAGAATTCTACAAGACTTTAAAAGAATAACTAATACCAATACTCCTCAAATTGTTCCACATATCAGAAACAGAAGGAACATTGCCAAACTTTTTATGAGGCTACAATTACCCTAATACCCAAACCACATAAAGACATTACTAAAAAAGAGAATTACAGACCAATCTCACTCATGAACATTGATGCAAAAATACTCATAAAATACTGGCAGACCGAATCCAAGAACACATCAAAAAAGCCATCCACCATGATCAAATCGGCTTCATCCCAGAGATGCAGAGATAGTTCAGTATACAAAAATCTGTCAACGTAATCCATCATATAAACAAACTGAAAATAAAAACCACACGGTCATCTTATTAGATGCTGAAAAAGCTTTCAACAAAATATAACCTCTCTTCATGATAAAGGTCTTGGAGAGAGCAGGGATACAAGGAACATACCTATACATAATAAAGGCAATATACAGCAAGCCAACAGCCAACATCAAATTAAATGGAGAAAAACTCCCAGCGATTCTACTAAAATCAGGAACAAGACAAGGTTGTCCACTCTCTCCATATCTATTCAATATAGTTCTTGAGGTCCTAGCTAAAGCAATAAGACAACAAAAGGAGATTAAGGGAATACAAATGAGAAAAAAACAAGTCAAACTCTCACTATTTGCTGACGTTATGATAGTTTACATAAGCGACCCCAAAAATTCTACCAAGGAACTTCTACAACTCATACACACTTTCAGTATCATAGCAGGATACAAGATTAACTAAAAAAAAAAAAAAAAAATCAGTAAGCCTCCTTTACACAGATGATAAATGGGCCAAGAAAGATATCAGAGAAACATCACCCTTCACAGTAGCCACAAATAGCATGAGATATCTCGGAGTAACTCTAACCAAACAAGTGGAAGACTTGTATGACAAGAACTTTATATCTTTGAAGAAAGAAATTGAAGAAGACACAAGAAAGTGCTCTTGGGTAGGTAGAATTAACATAATAAAAATGTCAATCTTACCAAAAGCAATCTACAGATTCAATGCAATGCCCATCAAAATCCCAGCAAAATTCTTAATAGACCTTGAAAGAACAATACTCAACTTCATATGGAAAAGCAAAAAAAACAGGATTTCCAAAACAATCCTGTACAGTAAAAGAACATCTGGAGGCATCACAATCCCTGACTTCAAACTCTACTACCGAGCTACTGTAATGAAAACAGCTTGGTATTGGCATAAAAACGGACAGGAGGACCAATGGAACCGAATCAAAGACCTGGATATTAATCCACACACTTTCGAACACCTGATTTTTTACAAAGAAAAAATATCAAATGAAAAAAAAGAAAGCATATTTAAAAATTGGTGCTGGCATAACTGGATATCAACATGTAGAAGAATGAAAATAGATCCATATCTATCACCATGCACAAAACTCAAGTCCAAATGGATCAAAGACCTCAACATAAAGTCAGCCATACACTGAACCTTATAGAAGAGAAAGTGGGAAGTATACTTGAATGCATGGGCACAGGAGACCACTTCCTAAATATAACCCCAGCAGCACAGACACTAAGAGAAACAATTAATAAATGGGACCTCCTGAAACTGAAAGCTTCTGTAAAACAAAGGACACAGTCAACAAAACAAAACAACAGCCTACAGAAAGGAAAGCTCTTCACCAACCCCACATCAGACAGAGGTCTGATCTCCAAAATATACAAAGAACTCAAGAAATTGGTCATCAAAAGAACAAATAATCCAATTTTAAAAAATGGAGTACAGACCTAAACAGCAAACTCTCAACAGAGGAAATCTACAATGGCTGAAAGACACTTAAGGAAATGTTCAACATCCTAAGTCATCAGAGAAATGCAAATCAAAACAACTCTGAGATTCCATCTTACACCTGTAAGAATGGCCAAGATCAAAAACACTGATGACAGCTTATGCTGGAGAGGTTGTGGGGAAAAGGGAACACTTCTGCATTGCTGGTGGGAGTGCAAAATGGTACAGCCCCTTTGGATGTTAGTGTGGCGATTTCTCAGAAAATTAGGAAACAACCTTTCTCAAGACCCAGCAATACCACTTTGGGGTATATATCCAAAGGATGCTCAATCGTGCCACAAGGACATGTGCTCAACTATGTTCATAGCAGCATTATTTGTCATAGCCAGAACCTAGAAACAACCTAAATGTCCCTTGACCAAAAGAATGGATAAGGAAAATGTGGTTCATTTATATAATGGAGAAAAAAATAACATCCATTCGCATAGAAATGGATGGAGCTAGAAAACATCATTTTAAGAGAGGTAACCCAGACCCAGAAAGACAATTATTATATTTACTCACTCATAAGTGGTTTTTAAACATAAAGCAAAGAAAATCAGCCTACAAATCCAATTCCAGTGAACCTAGACAACGAGGACCCTAAGAGAGACATACATGGATCTAACCTGTATGGAAAGTAGAAAAAGACAAGATCTCCTGAGTAGATTGGGAGCATGGGGACCTTGGGAGAGGGTTGAAGAGGAGGGGAGAGGCAGGGAGGGGAGCAGAGAAAAGTGTAGAGCTCAATAAAAATCAATTTAAAAAAAAGAACTACTGACCTGTCTAGTTAATGCAAGTACATTTGGAGGCATATAAATTACTCTACAGTAAAGTTGTGGGGAGGAGGGGCTATTTTGGTAATACAATAGCTAACACATTCAAAAGATATTTAGGACCTTGCATGATAGCACATGCCTGTAATCCCAGCACCACGGAGGCAGATAAATGAGGAACAAGAGTTCAAGGTCAGTCTGAACTGTATGAAAAGACTGTCTCAAAAATAATACATGTCTACAAGGTATTTAGGATTCAAAATTGCCAAGGCAGACTTCGTGCTTACTTCTTGTCATCTCTACCCTAGTGCTTTCCTCATCTAAGCCTTACAAGCCTGGGTGCTAACTACTGGCATTATCTCTGTTAGATAAGTAAGTGAGCAAGAAAATGACTGCCAGCGAATACCAGCTCCCAGATCAGTCTCACAGCAGTGAAGCTGGGTTCCAACTCAAGTCCAACTCTCAAGGTCAAAATCAAATGCCCCACTTCAGTACCACACTCAACATCTGATAACACATGGAAGCAAAGCAGAGGTCAACCAGGACCCTTGTTGGGGTCAATGAGGAGCTTCTGGCTGGAGGAACAGAGTAATGCCCTCCACAGAGGTCCTTCTAACTTCCACTTCCTCTGCTCATCACTGCCTGGCCTTGACTCTCAGTGCAAGTACAAAAGCATTCTGGTAAAAGTCACCGGCGGTAATCCTTTACACTATATCTATATAAACTAGTATATATTCCTAACGCACCTACCCATTCGGCTTCCCTTGGCACCTAGCCCCACCCCATCGTCACTGCCCTCCTAGGAGCCCAGAGCCTTTCTAACCTCTCGCCCACCGCCCACCACCTTTCAGAGGGCTCTAGCTGTCCAAGTCTCACGCTCTCCCAGGCTTTCCCTGCTCCCTGGCCTCAAGGCCGTGGGGCTCACACTCTTCTTTGCCCTCACTCTCTGTCTTTCCATGCGCTCTTGGTAATCTGTCAATCTAATGACTCCTGCCTCAGTCTCCCTAGTGCAGGGCTGACAGACATATTTGCCACCACATTCAGCCAAGCCTTCCTTAACTGCTGCTGATGAATTCATGAACTCTAAACTCGGCACCCTGAAAACCATCATTCGACACATTTAGCTACTTACTAAACAGCTGCCCTCAGACAGACTCATACCCAGCATACCCAAAACGGAACCTGTGCTTTCTTCCTCCCATTTCCTTTTACAGAGTTAACACCACCCCTCCACCCAGAATCCCAAGGCAGAAAAGGGGCTGTCTTAACGCTTACCTCAACTTGTTTTCTTACCCAGGACTTCCTGAAGCCTAAATATCAACTGAACTGTTAGCACTTCTTCCCTCAGCTCACTTCTCACTGGATGGTAGTTAATTCTCCAACCTTAACTTCCAGTTTCTCCCTTTATACTCCACACCCAAAGACTCCCCACCATAGATGGCTGCTGTTATCTCTGCCACCATTGCCTCCTTCCCACTAGATCCCTTAAGACGAAGTCAATATCCAAATGCAATCACTCACCAAACTAATTCTGCATTCAATTCCAACAGTGTCTGAACAGCAGAGCTATTGGGTCCCTGCGCCCTCTACATCTGATACAAATACTCCAGTGAAGAGTACTTCCCCTGTGTGTTGACACTCTGCCGTTCCATGACACGGAGCATTTGTCCTACAAATACTCCACACACCAAGTCCTAAAGCAAGGCCTCGAGATACCGTGTGAACTGTCTACACCTTAACAGGTACATCTGATCTGCCTCAGGGCCCAAATAGAAGCAGAAGTGAGACAGGAAAGGAAAAGCAACTCAAGAATTGTGCTCTTTAGAGAAAAGGCCATGATTCCTTTCTTAGAGACCAGTCACACCAAGAAACCAATGTACCCAGAGGCTTGGAGTCCTGAGCCACCAGCGTCAGAGGCATCTTTTCTTGTTCCTTCATTTCTTTGTTTTGTGATTCTAGGGGCTGAGTCCTGGGCCTCCAGCCCTACCGACCTCAGACCTACATCACCAACAGCCCTTGCTACATACGGTTTTATTTTTTTTGTCTGTTTTCTTGTTTTCTTTTGTTTTTTGAGACAGGGTCTAAAGTAGTCCAGGTGAACTTCAAACTCACTATGTAGCTCAGAATGATCTTCAACCCCGGATCCTTCTGCCTTCACTTCCACTGTACTGGAAGACAGGCAGGAGCCCAGAGTCTGGCTACATGTTTCCCGAGTGCAGCTGCTGGATAAACCTGAACTTTATCTACGAAGTTGAAAAGCTTTGTTCACACCAACCCCAATCCTCTCCATCCCCGGTGATGCTGAGTAACATCCAGGTTCAGGAGCACAGAGCCCAGCAGTGGCTGCCCCAATCTCCATCACACGCTCTTTCAGCAGGGTACCCCACCAATCTCCCACATATGATAAAGGCATTTCCTCTCACGAGAGAAAATGGGCCTTCATTTCTGAAGCCCATAGCTACTTTAAGCGATATGTATTATATAAGTGACATATATTACATAAATGATATATAACACATTTAATTCATACATACCATATATTTCATAATAATGTATTAATGTTACAATATATTCTACATAACTCTAGATGGCTGGGGCCAGAGCTCAACAGCAGAACACTTTATTTTTTTGTCTGTTTGCTTGTTTTTTTTGTTTTTTGAGACAGGGTCTAAAGTAGTCCATACACAAAGCCCTAGGCTTGATTCTCACAAACTAAAAATAAAACATTAAAAATTAATCACTACATATTACATATTATCACCAAACACTACGAAGTTGATATACCATAGTACACATACAATATATCATATTATAAAGCCAGTATATAAAGCTCATCAGTTTACATAATTCACACGTGCAGTAACTTTTACATTCTAATTTACATTTCTATATTTCAATCCAAAATCAAAGAATTGCAACATTAAAATCACATGCAACTATAAGTGGTCAGACGTGTTAGCTAAAACACAAATGTCAGCTATAAACACTGACCTGTATTTTCTAAATACTCTATCTCTTCCCTTCAAAATGTATACTAACAACTTTCTACAGCAACTGTGAACGTTCTTTTAATCCCTAAACATCACCCTTCAAACAGAAAAGGTTAGCTCAGAAAAATAAGAGGTTAGCCACCTCACTTCCTCCAAGAGGTCAAAGTCTCAGCCACTGGGCTATAAGGGGATTGTAGCATATACACCATGACTATCTGCTAGAATGGTTACTCATGCAGCGATAGCCACAGAATCTGTCTTCTAGTTTATCCTCACCACCGGGCCTACATGGAGCTCCTCTCCACGTGGGGCTGAGGATGAGGCTGGAGTTCTTACCAGCAGCTGTCTTGGGTTTTCTTTCCTATTCTTTTGGGGCATAGAAGTAGAATGTATCTTTCAAGTATTTGTTAACCTTTTGTTGCTTTTGTGGTTTCTCTGATGCCTCCACATTGCTACTCAAAGTCATTCTAACACCAATCAAAACATTTCTCAAAGTAGGTTCCGGTCACATGTACCCAAACATATGTAAATGTCACCCAAAGAATCCATGGTAAGCATATTGCAGGCTGGCTGGTTCAGAGCCGCTCTGCACCTGTTCCTCCCCAGCTGAGTTCTTAGGCCTTTGAGGTGCACTGGTAGGAACAGCAGCCCAAGAACTGCGGCTGTTCTCCTGACTTGAGCACTATTACCTGTCCCCAGCTAGCTGGATACCGCAGCTCCAGTATGAGGAAAGCTCAGGTCTCACCTGATCTCCTGAGAACAGGCGCGCACTCAGGAGGCAGCAGACAAGTTGAACCACACTGGTCAAGGTCATACACACAGCCCATAGCTGTAGAACAGCCCAGCTCTTCTGTGAGGAAAGCTGACCCAGGCTGGGCAGAGGCGGGGTCAAAGACACCACACAAGCTTCAGGAAGATCTGGACAAGCAGCCTAAGAGGAGACTCCAGGAAACACATCTGTCCTTCCCCACTTGCTGACCTTTCTCTGCTCCACCTGTCTACTCGCTGCCTTTGGATTCTCCATCCAAACACCAAACGTGGAGTAAACCCCTCACACACATACTGATGCTACAAATTACACCCAGGGGCCCCTGGACTTTGGAGTCCATGGACTAATTCAATGTACACGAACTCTGTGCTCACTGTATTGTTAGGGCAGAGTCCATACCTCACAGAGCTCACAGTGGTCTGTACAGCAAAAGAACCACAAGTAAGGGTGATCGGAACAAGCAGGCCTGCTGGCAGAAGCAGGCGGCCTTGCCTACCTACCCTATTCAGACACTTGAGCAGGCAGAACCTGGCCACTGTCTGCCTCACACCAGAGGCTCCACAGGACATGGTGAGTATCTTCTAGTCATCCCACTTACCTCTTCCCACTCACTGTTTGGTCTTACCCAAAGTTTGCACAAACATACCCCCCACCAATCCAGAGCTCAGCATGTTTTCAGATCCAAGACACTAAATAAGAGAACAAAGCAAAAGTCTGCTATCAGAAGGGAACACTCAAGTTATCTTTGAGATGGTGAAGGCCGGAGCCACATGACACAGAACAGTTCACAACTGAAGCTCCTTTCTTCGGCTGTTTCTTATCAAATTGCCTTAAAGAAAACAGAGCAAATGTCTCTCTTAGTTTTCCGTCCAGGTAAGATCAGATCACTTTCTGTGAGCACTGCTTCCCCCACCACCTTTTTAAGGCACAGACACCAAACTGTCAGTTCTCTCATGTTGTTAGAAAACGGGGTGGCAGGGAACACACAGACTCATTTCTGTAAACCATGTGATCTTCAGTTCATATTTAGCTCGTTACTTGTGTTCTGAATCCTTGAAAGCTTAAGATGGCCCAAGACATTCACAGAACCTAAAGCTGAAACTAAATTACTCACACAGTCCCTATGACTAACCAAATAAATGTGTGATCCTGGCCAATACGCTCGCTGCTGAGCCCTCTACAGCACCCCACATTTAGAATCTCTTCATTCCGAATGGACTCTCAGCTGCCAACACCTCCCAAAGTGCATGGTGTGTTTTAAGGAACGCACAGGGCTGACTATTCCTGCGGATGTCAGCTCCAGCGTCAAGGCCAGCTGCAGAGACTCATTACGCCAGGAACCATGATAAGTGTAACTTTGAAAATGATACTTATTGAAGTTGACATTTGCTCTGGAAGAGTTCACTCACAGCTCAGATGCTTCAGATAAATGCGTGAAAGACGGGGTCCTGAACACACTTTCTAAGCAGGCACAGCAGGTGGGCACAAAATCCTATTAAGCACATGTGAGTAATAAAAACGCTTATTTTTCTATCATGAGAAAAGGTATTTGAGACAGAGAAAGTACAAGGCAAGAGAGAGTAATCCTTCATCCAAGCCACATGAGTAGTTTCATATGCATAATCACAACCAGGTGTAAGAATAGAGGCTACTTTACAGAGGGCAGAAAAGTACTAGCAACTGCTCAGAATAAAGGAAAGAGCAGGGCCATATATATAAGACATGAAAAGTAGCAACTGTCAGCTAGAAAAGACTGGAAACTTGACATTGTAAGCAGGTCCTTTAAGTGCACTCTATAAGCATCTCAGCAAAAAAATAAATAAACAGACTCATCATCTATTAATAAACTCAACCTACTTAGTGAGTTTTCTGCTACTCACTAAATGCTACTCTCTATATTAGGATAACTGAAGATGAAATTACTATTCCCGTCAATGGAACAGAACACAAACTAGTTTCCCAGGAGTGAGTACGGAATTATTAGCATACTTATTTTTCTTAACTGATGATCCTAAACATTATAAAATGGATCAAAATTTGAAAACCTTTCTTCAATCAAGTTGCATTAACCTATTTATTATTTGTTTGTTTTCTTTTTCAAGACAGGGTTTCTCTGTGTAACAGCCCTGCAACTAGCTCTTGTAGACTAGGCTGGCCTTGAACTCACAGAAATCCTCCTGCCTCTGTCTCCCGAATGCTGGGATTAAAGGCACATGCCACCACCACCAGGCATCTGTCCGCGTTTTAACAACTGCCTAAAGACAAAGCCTTGCTCACCTGATAAGAATGCTGCTCTCGCGCCTGGAAAGCAAACAAGATGACTGGTGGAAGCCAAGAAAACCATCAAGAGCAGCTAAGAGAGATTTACAAGCCTCCCACAAGAACAGACTCTCGCTCCGGCCTATAGGTCTCTCTCTCATGGGGTACAGCATGCCCTCCGGTTTAGTTCTGCTGTGCTCTCCGGGTTTAAGCTTCAGCTCTCCTGCAGAACTCCAAGCTAGCGCTCTAAGTGCAAACACTGACAAAGCACAGGGCCAGGAACACACGTGCCACATTCTCACTAACATGAAGTTCCACAGAAACACCAGATAGGGAGACGCGATCATGGGCGACTTTCCCATGCCGTCGTAAGCTATGCTAACCTCAGAGCAAAGATCTGAAGCCAGGTTTGTTGGGTCCCAATGCACTTTCACGGAACTCTAGAATTTTAAATGTGAAAGGAACCCCATCATAATGACCGCTCTTTATTTATAAATCTACAAAGCAGGCTGGGAATACAGCTCAATGGTAGAGCATTTGTTTAGCCACATGTGAGGACCTAAGTTCAATTCCCAGAGCCACAAAATAGTAACACTAGTACTGCTAATAGTAAACTAAAGGTCTACAATTCATCAGGAGTTTTACACACCGCATCCTCCTACCCTAACCAAAGGAAGTAATACATTCGAACTTAGGGGTAAGCATGTGTCCTCAGAGAAGTGACTTGTCCAGAGCCACAGACTACGCATGTCTGCTGAATTCCAAGTTAGCTTTCTCCTGTGCATGACCTCAAAGAATCCACAATGACCTCACAGTTCAACAGCTTACCAGTTTGGGAAGAAACTGCAACAGGCTACATTTGTTCTCAAAACAATGATGGGGCAAAAACCTCAAACAACTTCCGAGCTGGAAAAGACAGAGATAAGTGAGTATCCAGGTACGAGGCTCCACCAGTCTGGAGAGGAGAAAACTGAAGGAAGCCAAGGGAGAGTACAGGCCATCAATGAAAGACCAGGAAGCAAAGAAACCTGGCCAATGGCACTTGCAGAAGAGTGGGATACAAAGCAAAATAGGGCTGCCATGCCTGGACTGTAACAGCAGAGATAAAATGTATCTATGAGAAAGGAAGCTTGCTTCAAGTTGCATAACTGAGGATATGGTTTTTTTTTTTTTAAAAAAAAAAAAAAGAGTTTACAAAAGTCCTTTAAAAACAATCTCACCACTTGAACCTAAGACCCATCCCTACTGCCACGCCTATGACTCAACATTATCTGATATTTTATCTAAATCTCTACACTGAGGCCAAACTCTTTCAATTCGTTTTGTGTCACTACTGTGTCTGTACTGAAACATGAGGACACGCACTGCATTTTCTAACCAAATCTTTTAACCTGAGATTTTCTTTTACTTTTTTTCCCAAGCTTTGCACTCTGTTGTGTAACATTCAAAGCCTAGAGACAACGTGTTTTTTTTTTTCCTCCAATCTGTATAAAACTCAAGTTTGCATTAATTCTTACCTTCCCACAAAAAGTACCAACTAAACGCCAAAAAGGCAAAGAATGCAGCCTGGCAGTTCTAGCACTGACTAGCACAGTGAGAACTGCTGGCCACAGACCGAAGCCTCGGGTCTACAGTTTGGAGTTCCTGCCAGGAAAACTTTAGTAAGTTCTTTTCGAGGTAACAAGTTTCAGAGGAAGAAGTTTTTAAACACTTGAAATGTTTTTTTAAAGTTTTATTTCCTTGTAACAAATGCCAAAAGGTATCTTACATAGTTCACAGACTAATAGTAGTTGTGTAAAAACAGACAGAAAACATGAAATACTCTAAAGCCTTCAGAAGTCAGAGCGCTTTGGTTCCTAGGTACAAGCGTACTTCCCAAACCATGATGCTCCAAAGTCAGGTGCAGAGAAGAGTGTTAATGAAGTCAGTGCCCGGATACTGACACCCTAGAGAAAACTCAAGTTTCAGTTCATGTATTAAGTCCACACAATGGGTATTTAAAAAGTCTCTACAACGTAGCCCTCAGAACTGACTGTCTTAGTTCTACCAACCTTGAAGAACTGCACTGACCTCTGCCCCTATCGGGCTGGGCAGACAGTAGCAGGCCTGTAGTAACTGGGCCTGGTTCAAAACTTGGGCCAACAAACCACAGCGGAGGCGCCTGGGAAAACGACATTATCAGGAGGGAGGGAAGGAGCCAGAAGTTAGCCAGCCAGCAGAGCCAGGAATGACTTGAATGCAGGAGTGTATGCATGTGTTGGGAAAAGGGGTGATACCAGAAGAGGGGCAATGAATGGCAGAGGCAAATAAGGGTGCACCCTGAGAGAGAGAGAGAGAGAGAGAGAGAGAGAGAGAGAGAGAGAGAGAGAGAGAGAGAGAGAGAGAGAGAGAGAGAGAGAGAGAGAGAGGTGCATGAGAAAGCAGGGTTCGGGTCCTGAACTAACCAGCACGGTGAAGCAAGAGTTGCAACTAGGTCCTGCAACTAGTGAGCAAGGACGGATGTGGTGACCTGGCACCCCCATCTGCCCTAGCACAGTGCCTGAAGCCTGGCACACAACCAAGAACTTTCTCTGAATGGACGTTCCGATTCTTCAAACTACCGGCTTCTTCCCAGAGAGAGAGAGAGAGAGAGAGAGCCCGACTTCTGGCGGGACAGCACGCGAGCCGAGAACGGAGAAAGCAGGTGCAGCGGTCCCAGGCACGTCTGAGCGTCGGGGTCCGAGTTCAGGGGCTGCCCTTCGCCCGCCCACGGCACTCACCCGGATGCCCTTCACCACCGTGATGTTCTCGTTCTCATCTGTCTCGAAGGTGACCCGGCGGGTGCTGGCGGTCCCGCCCATGGCTCCTGCTTCTGTCCCCGCTGAGTCCGCGCGTGGACCCACGAGCACGTCAGGACCCACGCGCACACCTGCGCGTGAGAGCCCGGGAACGCTTCCCTTGCCCTGCAGGAGCAAGGCCACGACCCCAAGAAGCAAGGAGAAGGCGCCGGTTCCAAAGACCCGCCTCCTCCGGTCACGTGCCAGGAGTGCGGTGTCTCGGGTTGGCCAGAGAAGCAATTTACCCGCCTCTTATCGGAAGATGCTCAAGGATTGGTGGCTCCGGACCCGGATGCTATGGCAACAGGTGGTACTTAACGTAGCTTCCGGAGCCTCTGAGAATAGTGGGAATTGTAGTCTTCATCTGGCGTGATGGTTGCTCCAGAGTGTGCATAGGGCGTAGAGCATTCTGGGAGTTGTAGTCTTGACAAACCTGGAGGCCTCTAACTGGTCTACTTTCAAGGAGGTTTGGTCACCCATCAACGTATTTTGCAATTTACTCTGGAAACTTAGGTCAATTAAGTTAGGCAGTGGCTGTCCAAACAACTGAAAGCTAGATGTGAGAGATACACTCCCCTAATCAAGCAATTCTTACATTCCTCAAACCTCTGTCACTAAACTTATTTTGCTATTTAGTCTTAAACTTTAAGGGGCAGAGACTACATTTGCTTATGCTCCTATCTCATGGCCTATGTATTTGCTAGTCTGGGTGAAGTGAAACTTTAAATGTGAGGGCTTTAAATATGTGCACAAAAATACATAGAAAAAAATATTTACACCAAGCATGCAGTCAGAACGCTGTTTCCCACGTTTGTGTCTCTCCTGCTCCTTCATAAGTTAGATCACCAGACAATTAGGCAGAGAAAAGTAGTCACCAAAGGTGGCATAAATTTGTGAAGGAATTAATTCCGCGTTAGACGAAGTTGAGGTGTCTCTGTTTTGGAAAGTTTCTAGTTTGGTACTTTACCTGCATAAAAAATAAAAATAAATAAATAAATAAATGAAAGAATGAATAAAGGAATAAATAAATAAATTATAAATTAATAATAATAATAATAAATGTAGTTATCCATGTATTTCAGTTTTTTGTTGTTGTTTTGCTTTGCTTTGCTTTGCTTTTGCTAAACACTGTTGATAAAAATAAAATATGATCCTAGATTTACCGAGGCAGATAATATTCTTTAAAAGTTAGGTGGATGGGGCTGTAAATTAGGTCAGTTGTATGTACAATGCACACAACCCTAGCTGTGTGAGGAAAGAGAAAGGAAGAGAGGGAAGAAAGAGGGTGGAGGAGACAGGGAAGCAAAGAGAGGAAAGGGAGAAGGCAGATGGGAAGGGGGAATGGGAGGGGACGGAATGCCCTTTATAGGAATGCTTTCTTCAATTCGTCCTTTTCAGCATAAAAGAAGACAGCATACCATGGCATCCTCTTCTGCCAGAGGGATCCACAACGTTGAAGGAACAGTTTTGAGCTTCAGGAAGTTGTGAGTGTGTCAGAATCCGCACAGCAGAAGCTATGTGTCTCCCATCCCAGCATCGCTGGTCAGCAGCACAAAGCTCATTACGTCTCATCAGGCCGTTCTTTTCAACGTATGTGCCTCTGAATCACACTATATTATCTCGCGGTTTGGAGACTTTCTGCTCCTTTATTTGTCCTCGAGTTATATCCCAGTTAAACTTTCTTCTGCGGAAACCCAAACACCCAGGGATTGACATTCTTTACAGTGGGTCCTCCCCCTCCACAAACACAATGTCACTTCTTACAACATATACAGCATGTATTGGGGATGCTACATATAATAGTTGCTCAGTAAATACTTGCAAAATGAAAGGCTTCCATACGGAGAGTAGAGAGATAAAAACTCCACTTGTTAACAACGAAGACAGTCAAATGCGGGAAGGAAGTGGATGCCTTCAGTTAGGGAACAAAATGCATTTAATAGTGATCTTCTCAGCAGAGGATCCAAAATGCTTCCAAATTCCTAGTCCATCTCAAACAACACTAAAGAAACCTTTTTTAAAAAAATAATAATACATCTTCTTTCTTGGGGGGATGGAAATGCCTACAGTGACAATATTGTTCTCCCTGTATGAATTCCAAGGTCAATCATTTCTATCCACCTCTTTCTGAACCAGGGAGAACCAGCGGCCTCCTTTTCTCCCTGGTTATAGCTTCCTCGTGGTCAGCTAACCCGAAGGCAACACTTACTAGCCAGAAATGCAGGCAGGAGAATGCAAAGCTTGGCTCAAACAAAAAGCAAAACCTCAACTTGAACCACTCAGATTCTGTCTCCCTTTTCTCTATTTTTGGTATCACTTTCTCAAGTTTAAATGTGAAATTCACAGCATACAAAAAGAGAAGCGGAGCAGCTCGGGTAATGAGTCTGAACCGGGAAGCGTCACAGCAGACTACAGAGGGCTGAGGCAGGGGCCGTAAGCAGAATAAAAACATCCAGATGGAAAGAAAGAAGTAAAATTGCCTCTGTCACACATGACCCGATCTTATAAATAGAAAAATCCCAAAGACTCTGCTAAAGAAAGAAATTGTTTTTAAAGTTCAGCAAGGTCGCAGCGTATAAGATCAAAGTAAAAACGCAGCGTATTTCCAGACACTGCAACTGACAAGCCCAAAACGAGATGAAGACATCGGGAATAAGAACAAAAATAGCTCAAATGTCCTTTGATTGACAAATAGATAAACATGATGCAGCGTTTCCAGATAATGGAATAGTATTGAGTAATAAAAAGGTATGAAGTGCTGGCATATGCTATAATATCGATGAATCGAAATATTATGTCATAACATGAAATATTATACCAAGGACTAGAGAGAAGACTCAGTAATTGAGAACCCTTGCTACTCAGGCTCGGTTCCCAGCACCCATGTGGTCGCTCATCACTGCCAGTAACTCCAGTTCTCAGCAGCCAGACCTCTCTTCTGGCCTCTGCAGGCACCAGGCATACACTTGATACACATTTATACAGGCAGACAAAACACATACATGATATAAATAAACGTATTTTTTAATTATGCCCAAGAAAAATTCCAGACACAGAAAGACTATATATAGTGTGATTCCATTTAAGTGAAGTGTGCAAACTGACTGATTTCTGCACATAAATTATCTTTTTGACATGAAAGTTACACATTAGTAAAGAGCAGAAATTTACTTAGCATTCAATAAAGCCAAATGTGAAAGAGTTTATTAATGGAAAAGGTGGGACTCGAGGTATCAGTCGGGGGCAGAACACTTGGTTAGCATGGGCAAGGCTCCAGGCTTGAGTCTCAGCATCAAAGAGAGTGTGTTGGGGAAATGTCGGCGTGCCCAAACAGCTGGGTGTAACCGTAAGGACCGAGTTCAGATCCTCAGCACCCACATAAGAGGCTGGAGGTGGGGAGAAGCAGAGAGAAGTGGTTCTTTGGACTCCCTAGTCAGCCCGTCTAGATGAAAGGAGGAGATGCAGTTTGAGTGAAGAGGACCTTGTCTCAAAACCTAGGGTAGAGAAGCTACCGAGCAAGCCATTGTGAAGTCAAATTTAGGGACCGAGAGAGAGGAGAGAGAGAGAGAGAGAGAGAGAAGAGAGAGAGAGGAGAAGAGAGAGGAGAAAAGAAGAGAGCGAGAGAGAGAGGAGAAGAGAGCAAGAGAGAGAGAGAGAGCAGAGGAGAGGAGCGAAGAGAGAGAGAGAGAGAGAGAGAGAAGAGAGAGAAGACAGAGAGAGAGAAGAGACGAGAGAGATAAAAAAGGAGAGAGGAAAAATAGAGAGAGAAGAGAGACGAGAGAGAGAGCAGAGTATAAGATCTCAGAGAGAGAGCGAGAGACGATGTCTCGAGCATATATCTCCTAGATGCTCGAGATATAGCCTATATCTATCTCTCTCTCTCTCCTCTCTCTCTCTCTCTCTCTCTCTCTCTCTCTCTCTGCCGTTGTATTGTAGCTGTTGTTAACAATATCAAATCAATCAAAATTCCAGCTGGATGTGGATGGGCTCACAAGGCTCTAGCCAAGGAGCTGTTGGCAGCTCATTGCTTCTGGGGAAGGGAGGGTCATTTTCCTTCAGTTACACAGCCCCGGTAATTCACCCACACTCCACGAGATAGCTTCACACCCGTGTGCATAATGACAGCCCTAACTGCACTCAGTGAGGTATAATATATTTTTAAAAGAATTTTTTTTTTAAAAAAAAAAAAAGGGCATAAAGTTTGAAGACAACATGTAGGAGGGTCTGGGGGGAGTCGTTAGTGGGCAGATAGATATGACCAAAATGCATTACAATGTATACATGTATAAACTTCTTAAAAGAATATACAAAAATAGTTCTTAATGAGTGAGAAGCTTTGGATGCTGAAATGAAAGTCTGTCCAAAGGGACACTAGCGTGAAGTGAGTCATAACTTCGTCCCATAAGTCCAGAGCGTGGGACGGAGACACAAGCCTCCGAAAGTTTCCAGATAAAATCTTCCTAAGGGTTGGCCTTATCAAGGCTTCTGCTTGCGCTCAGGCTCTTCTGTACCCCCTCTGGGACGCCTATAGCTTTACCAAAAACGTTTCCTCATGGCGTAAGCCTTCCCAAACGTCAACAGAGCAGCACAGGACTCCCACTCAGTCTCCACCCCACAAACCGGCATCCTAAGGAAGAATGGGAGACAGCAACCCTGTCCGTAGCTGCGTAGCTGCGTAGCTGAGATCTAAGCCGTAACCCGGCTCTTCACAAATCTTGGCTTGGCCACTGTAAGAGCTAATCTTGATTGTCAACTTGATTAGATCTTTAATCAACTAGGAGAGAGGCCTCTGGGTCAGGGAGAGTATTTGTGGAGGGATTACAGAGGAGGACACTCCCCGGGTGTGGGTGGCGCCTTCCATCAGATGCCCAGATATGAGGAAGGCGGAGGGGAAAGCTAGTGCTTTTTCTCCTGGCCACCTTTGCCCTTTCTAACAAGTGCATCTGCTCTGTTGCTGGCTCGGCAGCTGCCATAGTTGGCGACGCTGGAACCCAGATTCTTCTTCTTGTTGTCCAATATGGACTGAAGCCCAGTAGCAGAGCCAGGATGGGATGGCTGAGACCTTCAGCCCTGTGGGCTAAGCAGCTACATAGGTCTTGGTTTCACCTGTATACACCTGTTGTTGGACTACCCAGACCATACTGTGAAAGCCAATCTATTAAAGAGTCTCTGTTAGGGGTTATGTTCCTCAAGAGAGCCCTGACTAAGACAGCCACTAAGAAAGTATTGCCATCCTGGTCCTCGTTGCGTGTCATTTCTTACTTTCCTACCACATCAAATCTTGGGGAAGAGAGAAGAGGAGGGGGAACAGAGGGAAGGAGGAAAGGGAAAGAGAGAGCAAAGAAAGGAGGGGGAAGGGAAGGAGGGAGGGAGGAAGACAGAAAGAAGGGGGAAGAGGAGAGGAGGGAGGGAAGAAAGAAGGGCAGGAGTGAGAAAATGAAAGAGAAAGAAAGAAAAGAAAGGGATGGAAGAGGGGAGGAAAGGAGAGAGGAAGGCATGGAAGAAGGAGGGAAAGAAAGGTGGGAAGAATGAAGGATAGGCAGGGGAGAGAAAGAAGGAGGGCTGGATGTAGAGAGGAAGGGAGGGAAGGAAGGAGGGAGGGGGAGGGAGGGAAGGAAAGAGGGAGAGAGAGCAGAAGGGGGTCATTTCCAATCACCCTTCTCCCTGGAGGTAAGGAGGTGGGAGCGGGAAACACCCACCAAGACATCTAACCCAATCCACGGAAGTGCAAGGAGTCTCAGGCTGGAAGAAAGCTTGCAGTATACACTCTGATTTGCCAACCCCCAACTTTACACCAAAAAATTCCTAAAAGCAAAATCCTCTTTTCAGCTGCTCCCTTACAAGTTGCTTGACTGCCCCTAATCACTGGGCCAGGAGTGCAGGGAGACATGGCTGTGAAAGCAAAAGAACAATGCCTGAGGAGGTAGAGGGCCCAGTCCCTGGTCCCTGGCCAGCAAAGCTAATGAGTGTGTTCTTCATCAGGGCACAAGGGCCCTCTCGCAGCTCCTGAGGAGGATTGCAGCTACACCGGAAAGCACTTGGAATCTATGGCCTGGCCTGAAATCGCATGTAGACGTTAACAATCTTCCTTTCTGAGCGAGAAATTGAAGCAGTTGCCCTGACATTAGTCATGTACTTAGAGAGACAATTAAAACACAGTCCTTGAAATCTGGATGGTGCTAGAAAATCTAGGCCATATAGTTGCCATAGTTATAGCTAGCCAATTAAAATCACTGGAAAGAGCTGCGGGTGGGGTTCAATCAATATGAGCACGTTCTGAAAATATGGACTAGGACATGTTCGACGGGCTGTCACAGGACCCCAGCTTTCAAATGCCTCTCATCTGTTATTATACCAAGAACCATATGAAAGCAAGGTAAAGCTAAACAGTAGTTCTGGCTGCATGTGAGCCTTTGTGTGTGTGTGTGTGTGTGTGTGTGTGTGTGTGTGCGTGCGTGTGTGTGTGTGTGTGCGCGTGCGTGTGTGCAAGTACGAGTAGTCATGTGGCATATTTGGAATATAAGAAATTTTTTAAGTAGTATATCAAAAGAGATTACAAACTCAAAATAGTATTAAACAAGTCAGCAATAAGCAAACAACATTAACAAGTGCAGGATAACGATGTGCCTGTTGGCATATAACACCAGTAACAGCACAAGCCGCAGGCTCCATTGAGGTACTCGTGTATAAAGTAAAATCATGAGTGAGCGATCCCTCACTTCCCGAAAGCCTCTCCAACCACATCCAGCGTCCAGCGGACGGTACCCCTGCTGTTAATGTCTGGCTCACAGTAAACCGTACATGCTGTGCCTGGCCGTACTGTGGGGTGAGCCTGGTGACTGTTCTGCTTAACAGACCCCACTTAATACTATACTATATAGCTAAAATAAATTCTGCACATGGGCCATATTCTTGGCAATGCCCCAAGATTTCCTGGTACGTCTGGCATAAAGTTTATTCTGAAGTAAAACCTCACCCAGTTTATGGCAGGTTTCTAAGCAGTCACTTTCTGCCACTGCCTGGACACTCCTCTGCTTGGCCTTTTTCATTTTTATGGGTTTTCCCTGACACCTCATTTCTTTTCTCCTCTCCGCACGCTCATCAAATTATAGTGGCTGGAATATTGAGTGTTGGGGTAAGGACACAGAGGGAGGGGTTGACAGGGAGAAGGGTGTACAGAGAGGGAGAGACAGACCCTGCCTAGCTCCCATGGCTTCCAAATTCAAACCATGCCAAGGTCCCAAGGCCCTTTGATTTCCTTTGCGCAGGATTTAGAGTGATCATCTCTGACGGGCAGAGCGCATGTCAGGAGAGACTCATTCCTCATCTCCATCCCTTAAACAAGCACAAACATCCCATCTGTCATTCTCCTGAATGGCTCCTCTGGCCTTGATGAATTTTTAAGTCATTTTTACTTGAGAGCACAGGGACCTTCTGCTAACCCTTTAACAATGTCTACCTGTCATGGAACTTGAGAGATTTCTGAAATGCAAGCTGTTAGCCTCTTTACTTCCAAATAACAAATGCTTGGAATACATCAAGGTTACACGGGCACTTCTGCTGAGAGGTTGGGCAGGCAGAGAAACACACGTTTACTGATGCTAAGACTGTAGAAATAGCCCCCTCCCCACGCATACTCTCAGCTGCTGGTACCCAGCCCAGCATGTTTGTCCCAGCTCAGGATCTTCCAAGGCAAGCACTTTGCTGACCTTTCAGTGCCAGTGAAACTCAGTTATGCTTCTGTGTCCCAAAGCAAAGTCTTTACCCCAGCGTTCAATACTCCAGCCGCATTTGACAAGCATATGGAAAGAAGGAAAGAATTCCAGCTCTTAGCCCAGACAGAGCTGGAGACTGGACAGTGTATTCTAGTGCTGGAATTCAAGAGGTTTTTAAGTGGAAATAACCTTGACAACCATCTGATCTCCTTTTTCAAAAATTTCACTTTTAAAGATTTTATTTTTAATTGCATATGTGGGATACACATGAAGTCAGGTGCCCACAGAGGTCAGAAGAAGGACCCTCCCGCCCCAGAACTAGAATCTCAGGCAGTTGTGAGCCACCCAGCATAGGTAGCTGGGACTGAACTCAGGTTCTCCACAAGAGCAGCATGCACTCATAACTGAGGAACCATTATCTCCCCAGCCCCCAATCTACATTTTATCCTGCAGATGATGAAGCTCACACCAGAGACAATGAGCGGCTTGCCCAAGTCCACAAAGCCCAGTGACGTCAGAGACGTCCAGCCTATCACTTTGACAGCACATCCAGCCGCCCTCCTGAGCCTCATCTCCCAGCATTCTGAGGCTTGATAAAGGGCACTTCAGCAGGCAGTGAGCCTGGCAGACAAAATATTAGATGGAAATGACAATGCTGTACAGTTGTGGGGTGCTGATAGGGGGGACAAATCCAGCATAAAGCCAGTTCTGCTTGAGATCTCCTCTGTGGGAATATTAGAGGCGTCACACAAATTCATCAACTAATCATGCATTCTCATTCCAGGGAACGAATGTGTGTGTGTGTGTGTGTGTGTGTGTGTATGTGTATACACATACACACACACACACACATAACAGAAGTAAGAAGTTGCTGGGCAGTGGTGGCACGTGGCTTTAATCCCAGCACTTGGGAGGGAGAGGCAGGCAGACCTCTGAGTTCAAGGCCAGCCTGGTCTACAGAGTGAGTTCTAAGGCAGCCAGGGCTACACAGCGGAGGGAGGAGTAAGAAGTAAGAACTTAAGGCACATACAGTAATATCCATCTTAGCTTCCTTCACACAAGACTGCACTCAGGAAACAGTGCAAGTGTCCATTGACTTAAGAGTAGCACAACGGTGGTGAATTTGCACAAGGAAATGCTTCACCACAGTGAAAGACAATAACATGACTATTGTTAAATTTAACATGGCTGAATATTATAAGAATAACGCTGAGTGAATGAGGGAAAATACAGGACAATACATGTACTCAAAAGGCCGTGCACATGAGTTCAAGAACAGGGCAGTGGTAGGGACAGAGCTCACAGCACAAAGAGCCTGACTGCTTTAACCAAGGGTCAAGGTTAGTCACGACCCAGGGAGGGGAAAGAACATTGCAACCAGAACTGACCAGGGCAGTGAGGTGGCTCCGTGGGTATAAAGTGCTAGCTGTCAAGCCTGACCCCCGACCCACATGGTGCTAAGAGAAACTGATTCACTCAAATTGTCCTCTGACCTCCACTCTGCTAGGTCTCAAACCCTGGGACAGATGTCTGAGGGGCCTATTTAACCTGCCTGTGGGGTTCTCCCTGTGTCCCTCATTCCATACCTGTTCCAGGTATGACTGGTGTACTTCACCCCCTACCCCAAACTTCTCCAGCCCAGGAACTGGGGTGCTCTTCCCCCGGTTGCCCTTCCCTATATAATCCAGCTACTTTGGTCACCTGGCCCTTTTATCTACCTTTACCCCCATGGCCTCTTGGTCTGGCTCCTCTCCTCTCTCCCCACCCCCCTTCCCCCCCAGGATTAGTTCAGTCTGGTCATGTTCACTCTGGACTCTCCCAGACGTCTCTGCCCCTGGCTATGCTCTCTCTTTTCTCTATGATTCGCTTTCCCCTTCACCATCCCTAGGAGTGGTCATGTCCTTCCCTCTATACATTTCTCTCTCACATTCACACATATGCACTGGGGCATGCATTCATAGACAAACACACACACACACATGCATGCACACATGTGCATGCACATATAAATCTTACAGTTAAAAGACATCAAAAATGGTTACCTTTATGAGGGGAGTTCATCTAGAAGCTGCACCATGAAAGCTTCTGCTATGTCCCAAAGGTACTACTCACTAACTGTGTGGTTACTGCCTGGTCCGCATATCTGTGAAAGTTTGCTAGGCTGTATACTTAAGATCTGTACACTGTCCGTGAGTAAGATGTAAGAAATAGTTCAATCTGTTTTCATTTTAGAAGTAGAGGGAAAGCAAGACAGAGAGATTTGCTTGGGAGAATTTATCTTAGGGGATGATTGAGTACTCTACTGGAAATATGAGATTCAGGGTACTTCATAATTAACAAGAACATCCTAAGTCTATTATAGTCAACCACCGGTGGAAATGAGAATCAGAAGGTGGATAAAAGAAGGATCCATGGAACAGATGTGTTCCAAACCATCCCAAATTGAAGGACATGTCAGAGAGAAACTTAAAGCAGAGGCATGCCGGAGTCAGCGCCCACACCCGGTGACGCTCAACTGTGCATTTAGATACATCAGCTTGGCAGCTTTAGATCAATGTCTGTGGGATTAGCTCAGGCAGACTCAAAAAACTGGGCTTACATATTTTCTTCACCCTGGTTATGTAGCAGTTGGCTAATCTACATGGGTCCTAGGCATTAGGGTGCCATGATCACATAGGTATCCAAGAATCCAAGCATAAGTACAGTTACCCCTTATATCTTCAGGTTCCATATAAATGAAACCAATGAAACAGTTCTGAAAAATATTTGGGACCGGGTAGAGAGAAGGTTCAGTGTTCAATAGTTTGTACTGCTCTTTCAGGAGACCCAAGCTCCATTCCTAGCACCTAGGATGAGCAGCTAACAACAACTTATAACTGTAGCTCAAGGGATCCATTGCCCTCTTCTGTCTTCCTGGGCACCTGTGCTCACATACTTGCATGTGCATGCACACACACACATACACACACACACACACACATGCATTTAACATTTTTATATGTAGTTTGAATGAGATTGTCCCCATCCCCACCTCCACCCAAGGATGTGAGTAAGGCTTGGGACATAACCCTATCAGCTCACCTCTCTTGGTTCTCCTAGAACCTAGACGCTTCTGGGCTAGGTACCCATTGCACAGGAAGGAGTTTATAGCCTGGGGTGTTCCTTTTTGATCACCCAAGAAGCCTACATGAAAACAGAGCTGCAAAGAAAGGATAGAGCAATGAGCTGCAAAGTGAAACAGCTTGGTCCGATTTGGAGTAAAGGCTCCAAATCACACCTACCGGGCATCTTTCTGGAGTTTCCCATCATATGAGCAAAGAAGCCTGTGTCTTCTCTGCTGTAATTTGTCACATAAAGCATAGCGACTGATAAATCTCTTTTCTCGCTGTTTCCCGAGTTACTGACATTTGCCATAGGGTTGCCATTCACTGTACAAGGCCTGGGTCCCTCTGTATGCCTGCTTCCTCTGGACGCTAGGGTAGGATGTGGGAATGGAAGGGGTAGGAGGAAGAAGGTGGGATCTTAGGGACCTGAACATAGACAGGAACTATACAGAATGGGTTGGAATCAGAGGAACTATTTGTCAGTGTTTCTTGCCAACCTCTGCTAAATGGTAGAAAGAATTATTTATTCTCAAGACATGGCTATGAAGAAGAGGCATTTTTTCAAAGAGGAATGGATAGCCAATGTGGAGGCTGCTATAAACAAAAATAATCATGGCGATGTTTCCGCCTTTTCTCTGTATTATCCATTGGAATATTTAAATGAGGGGCTACCTTACTGCACTGATGTCAAGTATTTTAGTTAAAACACTTAACATAGATAACATCTGGCATTTACTAAACCATGAAGTACTGATTTTATGTTATCCCAGTCATGTTTTTTTCTTCTTGATTTCAGATGCACTATTGTATTTCCAATCTCATATTGTATTTTCCTTGTATATGTTTCAGATATTTATATTACCTACACCAATTCTATTTTTAACTCCTTAATTTGAAATTATTTGTAAACTGTTATCCTACTTTTCTTAGTCTTGCATAAGTAGCTTCTGTTTATTAAAATAACATGTGTTTGTTATAGTAAATGAAGATAAATAAAAGATTAACAATAAAAAACATCTATAATACCTACTATTCATAGCTATCTCTTGCTAATATATTCAGAAAATAAAATGCATTCTTTTATATATCCAAGATAAATGGGGTCATAAAGTATATACTATTATTTAGCCTACTGGGTTTTTGCTTATTGTATTCTAAGGCTCTTTTCTGTGTCATTAAACATTGTTTTATAATAGTTTTTATTTATATAATTACATTATATCCATTGTGTGATATTTTCACTCGTTCATCAAATATCCTACCTACTAGACGTTTAGAAATTTCAACCCTACCATTAAAAACCAGATCATTAGTGATGGGCTTCATTAAATTTTTTATTTCACTTATTTATTTATTTGTGAGGGGGCACATACGGCACAGTGTACACGTGAGGTCAGAGGACAACTTTGTGGGTGTCAGTCCCCTCCTCCCACCGTTTAGGTTCCAGGGATGGAATGCAGGTCTTCGGACTTGGCAGCAAAATCCCTTACCGACTGAGTCATCTCACCAGCTCGATGAGAATTCTGCATGCAGTTCAGTGTGTGTATTTGTAGCTATCTCCTAAGTAGAAATCCCTAGCAATGGAATTTTCAGGGGAAGGGAAAAGCCTATACACTGTGAAGCCTCTTGGGTGTTGCCTGTTTGCGGCAACAGTCTACAATTCCATACACGGGACAGGAGGTGATTGCTGCTTGATCCTGCCATCCTTCTAAACCCTACCAACTTGATACATGAAAAATCAATGGCTCATAGTTTCATTTGCATATATCTCATTACCAGTGAGGCCGGTCTTTTCTCCATATATATTTTTACTTGGATTTCTTCATATATAAACTCATGCTCCTCACTGTTGCTAAGATGTACTTTAGTTATCACTTTTAAACTTAGTGCTATTTACCTCTACTTTGTTACTGATTAATCTTCTAAATGTATAATGAATGTAATTGACTCTGCAACAATCAATTATAATTTGATTTATTCTTTTGTGACTTTTTCTTTCAAATTATTGTAGTGGTATTTCAATTGTATTTTAATAAAGAAAGCTTGCCTGGGGATCAGGCGAATGACACAGCACACCGGTCAGCCTTACAGTCAGGTAGTGGTAACACACACCTTTAATCCCAGTAGCCACACTGGTTACCATTGAAAGTGGGCAGTGCATGCTTTTAATTCCAGTGGTGCATGCCTTTACTCCCAAAGCTAGAGAAAATTATAAACTGGGAGACTCTCAGATACAGTCTCATTCTGAGATTCCTGGAGGTGGGGTCGCCATGTTTGGACTGAGGTCGAGGTAAGAATCAGTGAATGGCTGCTTGCTTTTCTAGTCTTCAAATTGAACCCCAGTTTCTCTCTCTGAGCTTTTATGAATCGTGCTTCCAATTGTTTTATTTATTTATTGTTATTTTGTGTGTGTTCATGTTTTGCCCTCATGTATGTGTGTGTGTGAGGGTGTTGGATTCCCTGGAACTGGAGTTACAGACAGTTGTTGGCTGTCATGTGGGTGCTGGGAATTGAACCCCGATTTTCTGGAAGAGCAAACAGTATTATAAAACCACTGAAGCATCTCTCCAGCCCTCAAACTCTTTTATATCTATTTTAATTATTAATATTTTAAATTTGTTCTCATTTGTTGTAACTGTGGTTATCCAATCTAAGACTTTCTAAATACTTGTTCCAATCATTTTATTGTCTTATGCAATCCATCTTTCCTGGTATTGTATTTCTTGAAAATCCCTCCTGTTTTTAAGCATCTGTTTTAATGACTATGAAATCAGAAGATGGAAAAGCAGGGAGGGAAATCTAGTAAGACGGACGAGACCGTGACCCTCAAAAAAATTTAGAAACCTTCTTCAGCCATCTTGAGGTTGAATTTCTCCTGGACTTCCTTCAAAGCTAGGGAACCAGTCCTTCCTTAGGGGTTTCAGCCTGCCTATGCATACAGAGAAAGTGGTTATCTGACAGTTACACCCACAGTGCCCACTGAGACAGCACCAAGATGGTAAGTGGAGTTCCTGACATGCAGAGTTACTGCCTAGGAGGCAAGCGGATTCTTGTCAACAGTGACCTGGGAGAAAACAGGGCAAGGTAGGCATAAGTAACAGCTATAATATGGTGTTAAAGTAATTGTCTCCCAATAGTGGCAAGACAGCAGAAGGTGTTACATTTGGTGACCACCTCTTCACCTCTCCTTCCCTCCCGTCATGTACTATGAGCTTCTTGGAGGTCGGGCCTGTGTCTCATTCAACTTTATACTCAGCCCATACTGAGTCCCTAGGCTTTGTCAAATGAATTACAGAAATGTAGGCCAGTCATGGTGATACACATGTAATCTCAGAATTTTGGAGGTATAGTCAGGAAGATCAGAAGTTCACAGCCAGCCTGGGCTACATGAGAACCCACCTGAAAATAACAACAGCAAAAATGGTGGTGTGACTGAAGTATACCCTCTGCTACCAAGAACCAGCCAAGTGATGAAGTCAGGTTATCATCAGAAAAGTGGAGCCTAAACTGAGACCTTGGATATCAGGTTCAATTTCTTCAATTGTTAATCTCTTCTTTATAAAAGACGATGAAATCTGGCCTGTCTACTTGGTAAGGTAAACTAGGGATAGCCTCTTGACTATTATGAAGATGTCAGGAGAGTTATTTCGGGTGAGTTAAAGGAAGTTTGGGAGTTTAACAGACGATGAAAAGATGAAAACCGAGTCCTTGCTTTCCTCAGCTTTCTCGTCTGCCTCGCCGCTCAGCAACAAGCTCCGTCCTTCTTTCCCACACCCTCAGACTACACTGCTCGGTGGGAGCAAAGGCAGAGGAATGGGCAGCCCTCTGCGCGAAAGACCTGGCTTCACTCAGGAAACAGAAGGGAGACGATGGTAGAGGGAATGAAGACAGCAACAGGGAAACTGGAGAACCAAGGCCAGGCTACACTCTCTGGCACAATGGTGTCAACGACTGAGCAGAGGGTGAGAAGGACAATGGGGCCATTTACACATCTCTGTGGGCTGCAAAACGACTTCAGTTCATTCCCTTCTAGTAGATGCCGGTGGTATCATCAGGGTTCTTCCAGAACACAGAGGCGGCAGCAGAGAGATGTGGGTGACAGCTGTAGAAATATATATATATCTATAGATACCAATGCCAGCACAGAGCTACATATAGTTGGGACCAATACAAATATATCATACATGTCTGCTACCATGGATGAGTAGTGTCTTAGTTAGGGTTTATTGCTGTGAAGAGTCACCATGACCACAGCAACTCTTACAAAGGCAAACATTTAACTGGGGCTGGCTTATAGTGCCAGGTGTTTAGTCCACTATCGTCATGGCAAGAAGCATGGTATGCAGGCAGACATGGTGGCGGAGAAGGAGCTGAGAGTTCTGCAACGGGCTCTGCAGGAAGTGAATGTCACACTAGGCTTGGCTTCAGCATGCTAAGACCTCAAAGCCCACTTGGTAGTACCACACCTCCTCTGACAAAACCACACCTACTCCAACAAGATCACACCATGAAATGGGGTCAGTCTCTAGGAGCGTATGAGGCCATTTTCACTCAAACTACCACAGATGTTTACTTTAAGGGATTGGCTCATACAACCATGGGAGTTGGTAAATCTGAAACCCACAGGTCAGGGGGACAGGCTTTGACCTCTACCAGAGGAGCCGCTGTTGAGTTTTGGTTTAGTACTGGGGATTGAATGCAGGGTCTCACACATACTAGGTAAATACTTTACCACTGAACAAATTCCCAAGCCTTTTTCCTACTTTAAGTCTTTGAGACAGGATCTCACTAAGGTACTCCAGCTGGTCTTGTGCTCACTATGTAAGCCTGTCTTGCCTTGACCCTGGCTGGGTTTATAGACTGACACCATCAGGCCCGGCAGATGTTAAAACTTCCTTCTTTACCATGAAGTCCTTAGCTATTCCCTTAAGGCCTTTCAGTGAAGGACCATCCACATTGCGGGATTCCACTTCTTTCCTTAAAGGGGGACTGGCTCTAGATATGAGCTAACATCTAGACGATGCATCCACCACAGTACCCCAGTGAGTTTGGAAAGGACTAGATGGTGTCACCCAGGGACGTTGACTGTCAGGCCAGTATAGCTGGCATCCCCTTCACATCATTGTTGCTGGAACGTTCCCAGCGTGAGGCGTCAGTTGGGTGTCAGGACTAGACCACACAGTGCAACAGAACTTGTTGCTGTTGGTTATCACAAAGCACCTCCCCAACATACATAAGGACCAGCACCACTCCAACACTTAAGGAGAAGCAGAACAACCTTGTTTTGCTGTGACAGCTGTAGGGGTGGCAGAGGGAATGCAATTGGGCCGTTGACTCTGATTTCACCCTTTGTGGATTATGGGGACACAGCCTTTTTTTTGGCAAGCTAGATGTGTTCATCCAGGATAAAGAGCTGGTCCCAAGACGGCTGATGTGTGTGGAGAGACAGCAGTTTGGTGCCTGGCAGGTGATTTTATGCATAGGAACTTAGTCCATGAATATGTAAGGGGGAAGTTCTCTACCTGTTTGTAAACAAAAACACCTCGCAAGGGGATAGGTAGAGTCAAAAGGACACTGCAAGGCAAGCTTATGTCAGCAATGGGGCGAAAAAGAAAGTAAATGGGCCAAAGGTTTCTTGTACTGCTTAGTCATCCAAGGCAACCCTGCTACATGCAGCATTGAATGTAGGCTGCTCAAAGACCTGGGATCTCGCTGTCCTCTGCACTGGAGCAACCTGGCTGGAGAAGGGAAGAATCTGCCGCATGGGCCATGGCTTCCACCTTCTGAGATTCCCAGGGAGCCGAATCTTCCCGCTCAAGCCTTGCACCATCCATCACCAACAGACCGTGGCAGCCCCTCGGACTGCACGCAGTAGAAGGTTTCCTGGTTGAGAAGCCGTCCTCCAGCCGGCCGCTTCCCAAGGTACAGGCGGAAACAGAACCGGAGCGTGGCGAATAGAAGCCTTGCCGGTTCACAAATCACTTTTAATGATCCCTGAAGGAAACCCTCTGTAAATGTTAGGCAGGGGGTTAGAAGCAGAGACAGAGAATCACAAAAGCACAAGGTCCCAAAAGGGACAGACACAAGCTCATTTTACTCAGCAGCAGCTCCGGTCCCCCCCTTTCCCCCCCCCCCCCCACGGATCACAGTGCACTCTGCCTCTAGCCTGGGAGACGTGCCTTAGCCGCACACATTAGACATTTATTGTTAATCTCGGCCTGTGAGACTGGTGACCCTTACCAATCTCAGCATCGGTGCCATCTCCATGACAGCATTGCCAGTGTGATCACAGAGGGTCTGCTACCAATGAAATACCCCGGACAAATGCCAGCAGCCTTCCAGCAGAATGATGAATACTGGTGTAGCTGGGAACAGAGCAAGGACAATTCAGACGCCCTTCCTGCCCAGCCTCGTTTCTTCTGCCCTGCGTTTCCAGACACTCTTACCCAATCCTGTTCTCAGTAACAGTCATCTCCCAGATTATAGAGCCCCCAGGTTAGGACCTAACCAGAGCTCATTTTACATCACGACTAGGTCCCAACAAACAAACAAAAGGTCTAGAGTCCGGTGTGCCGGCACACACCTGTAATCTCAGCTCTTGGGAGGCAGAGGTCAGAGGACTGAGAGTTAGCAGCCAGCCTCGGCTATACAGCAAGAACTTGTCTCAAACAAAACAAAATAAAAACGAAGCTACTACCCTATTTCTGTGTTTTTTTTACTCTGTGTTCTTTGTGTGCTTTAATCCACACCAGTGAAGAGACATCTTCTCCTTCCTTGAATCTGGCAGGACTTTGCTGTAGCTCCAGGAAGCAGAATGTAGCCGAGGAAAGACTTTGTGGCTCCTAAGTGACTGGGACGTGAAAAGCCACCTAGAGAACTGGGGATGTGACTCGGTGGCATAAGCTTGACAGCCTGGTTGAGATCCTGGTTTCAATTCCCAGCATGTTAAGAAGGAAAGAAGAGAGGGAGGAAGGGAAGGAGGGATAGAAGGAAGGAGGAAAAGGGGGAAGGGAGGAAGACAGGGAGAGAGGATAGGAGAGAGGAGCAAAGTCTTGCCCACCTTTTGAAACCCAGCCACAATGTCATGAAGATGCTCAGGGTACAAAGTAATGCCATGTATCATTGTTCCAAGAGACAACCCCAGCTAGCACTGCCCACCAGCCCAGGGAAACGAGACTTCGGATGACTCCGTCCTTGAGGGAGAGGAGGTTATCTCTGGTGGAGCCAAGAGGAGCCACCACGGCCACACCCTACTCTGTCAAGAGCAGAGCAATGCTTTGAAACCAGGAAGTCACAGCAACTTTGCTGCAGCGGCTTATTAGTGCCTGGGGCGATCGCTGTCCCAGACAGGGCACCCAGTGACCTAGAAAGATACCACACTCCTCACTCAGAATTGAGAACACAAAATACCAGTGTATCGTTCAAGTCAATAGTTTCACAAGAGGCACTGGAGTAGATAAAAGGCTTGATATGTACAGTGTAATGGTACCAAAAATGTCTGGATCAATGAATTTCTTGATTTGGTTATTTTTGAGGAGAGGGTGACATGGGAGGTAATAAAGTAGGGATTTTGGTTTGGGGCTGTACATACTTTCTTATTGAATATATACACAACACACAATTATAATTCCATGACTTCAAACAATGTGGTACTCATTCGGCTCCTACCTTGTCATTTGGTTCACCGTATCCATGAAGATAGCTCTTTTTGGATCCACTCAGCCTATCCTGGATTCTGTCAAGGCCAGAGGCAACTCTCTCACTTTCCAATCCACTAGGCCATACTAGCTGGGCAGTGTGCCCTGGGCTTTCTCATAATGTGGTGGCTTTGTTCCAAAGATTGACACCCCGAGAAAGCAAGCCAGACAGAGCTGTGTTGTCGTGTGTGTGTGTGTGTGTGTGTGTGTGTGTGTGTGTTGTTTGTGTGTGTGTGTGTTAGAACACACTCACACACTTAGGCTAAAACCCGGGACTTCAACCACGTTATTCAAGCACTCCACTATGAACAATATCCCAAGCCCATTGCGTTACATCTGCTTGTCTTCCTTCATTCCTCCCTCCCTTCCTTCCTTTTTCTCTCTCTTCTTCTCTTTCTCTCTCTGTTTCTCTCTCCCCTCTCTCTCCATAGGGTCTCTCAGCAGCTCACTAAGTAACTCAGGCTGGTCTCATGCAGCTCACGCTGGCCTCACACTCACAGAAGTTACCCCATTTCAGTCTCTCAAATGCTGGGATTGCACGTGTGAGCCACTATGCCCAATTTAAAGGTCTAATATTTGCAACAATCAGGAAATAAGTAGATGAAAAGATGCAGAGGATAGGCCCTACCATTCTCTTAAGTCTCTTTCTTTTTCTTGGTCCTTACCTGGGTGCTAGAGAAAGGGACTGTGTAGGGAAATTCCACTTTATGTCGGAGCAACTCCACTGTCCAGTACCAGGTATCTTGTGGCCTGCAAGGTCTTAGAATTCTGGACAATACATCAAATATAAACACCACCAGGCTGCCCCCCACTGAGATTTCTAAGAATATAAAATACCTGGGAGGTAAGTTTTCATTTGAGTGGAACAAACCCTTTCCTTCCTTTCTTTTTTTTTTTCTTAAAAAATAAAATGTTATTATCATCCACGGGCTAGAGCAATGGCTCAGCAGTTAAGAGCACTTATTGCTCCTGCAGGGGCCCTGGGCTTGGTTCCCAGTACCCACATGGTGTCTCACAGTCCCTCATAACCAGTTCTAAGGGATCCCACAGAACACTGTAGGCACCAGGCATGCACGTAGCACACATAAATACATTCAGACAAAACACAGTAAACTAAAAATAATTTTTAATAAAAATAAAAATCCTGTCACTAGTAGATAAATAGCCTTGAATAGCTTGTTTAAAAAGTGTGAATAATACTCTACAGAATGCCTGTCCAACATTGCCAGGTCTGCCTGACAGCCTTTTTAGGAGGCCACTAGATAGGGTGATGAGCCGCTTGGGACCTTAGAAGAGAATGAAGGAGGGACTTGTGATCTAGACTCTTAGTCACAGCCGCTGGTCATTTGTAAACAAGGGGGCCCTCTTAGACACATCGGCAAAATGTGGTCCTAGAATGAGATGCATTCGTAATTGCAACTGAGCTTTCAATCGAAATACAGGTGAGGTGTAGGATTTGCCCTTATTTATTTTTAATAACACTCATCTGAGCTGTGACCTCTGGCAGAACGTCTTGTCTTCAGTAAAATAAACAGAGGGCAATGTGGATCTAACTGGCTTACACATGCGAGAGTGCTGCCTTTTCCTTGAACGTGCCTTGCCTTCTCTTACGTAACTCCAAGTCATGGTAACTCTAAGGGTGAAACTTACATTTGCAAGAGCTAGTGGGGCAGAGTGGTAAAATTCATTCTACAAGCTACTATTTCCCTTAAAAAATTCAAGTCTTTAAAAGATTTTGACACAAAGCTCAAAATGCTAAAACTTCATAAATGCAAATTAAACACACTTTCCAAAAAGACACTGCCCACCTGTGAGACAGTCGGGAGTCCCCCTGTACAGGGAACACGTGGCATAACACCCGTACAAAGGTGTGTCTATCACTTTTCTCATTTCTGGGATGAAATGGCCTCATGAAACAACTGAAGGTTCGGAAGAGTTTACTTGGTTCACAGTTTGAGAACACCACGAGACCCAAGGGTACCATCGGCCATGGAAGGGAAAGCCTGGAGGCAGGAGGGAGAGCTGCGTGGAGGGCCATGGTGGGTGGTGCTCGGCTCAGTTTCTCTGTTTTACTCAGCCCAGACCGCCCGATCCTTGGAAGAGCGTCACTCTTGGGATACACTCTCACAGAAACACCCCAAGATGCATCTCCTAGCTGATTCATTCTAAATCTAGTCAAAGTAATGGTAAAGATTAACCTTCGCAACAGGCAATTCCTGGACGCCGAATGTTTCTTTGAGGTGGCTCGGCTTTGGATGGAGCGAAATCATTAAGGCAGTGACATAGACAATCTTGGAGTGTGGGCCACCAGAGAATTGAAACTAGCAATACTTTAAAAATACTCATTCTTAGCAGGCAGTAGTGACACCCGCCTTTAATCCCAACACTCGGGAGGCAGAGGCAGGCGAGTCTCTATGAGTTTGAGGCCAACTCTGTGAGCTCCAGGACAGGACAGGCTCCAAAGCTGAAGAGAAACCTTGTAACTCTCATTCTTCTTGGGAACAGTTTTTAAAGTTTGCCTCAGGCCACTTCTTCACCCTTCAAAATTCAACCTCAGGGCTTTTTTTTTTTTTTTTTTTTTTTTTTGTCTAATTGGCCGTTTTTGTTTTGATTGACTTTTTTTGTTTTTCCTGATCAAATAGCACATTCTTTTGTTAAAAAACTCCCCTCCGACCTCAGGTTAAGGGTTCCTGCCCCTCCTTGTACGATGTCATTGTGTAATGAAGAATAAAATTGCAATTGAATGATAGTTTCTTCATCTGACCTTAGAGAAGATGAGCTTGACCAAGTAACCTAAATAAAGTTTAACTGCCAAGCTTGGGCCATGTGTGGAAGACACAGCTCTATTTCTAGTGGGGGGCGGGTACTTCCCGATAAGGTATTCCTGGCCCCACCCCCAGGGTTGTAAATACATTGGGTCCTTGTGACAGCCTCAGACAACTACCTCTTAAAATAACCACCCAGGGGACCCAGTGCAAGGGTCCCTAACCCACGCTGTTGCTCCCGCGGTTGATGCTTCCTCCAAGGCTGCCTTCTTAGGTAAAAAGCTGCCGCCTGGCAGCATTCAAAAGGCACCTGTTATTTGACCCTCAGCGTTGACTGTCTCCCCCGGGCACTTGGTCACCTTACTTCCATGCATGCTACATAGTCTAGGCCTGAGCTCAGAGCAAGGCTATTATGCAAAGTCTAAGTCAGAATCTAACTCTCTTATGAAGATACAATGTTCATTCTCTAAAAACAGCTTGGAGGTTCTGAACAAAGAAATATTAACTTGAATGGGAAAAACAAAGTTCATTGTGGAAGAGGGGACTTAAGTGTTCTCTTCTGAAACGCCTTCCTCTAATTCATGACAGCACGGTTTCACACTGATCAAAAAGGTCAGGAGGCTGTTTCACCAACCTGCAGCTGAGGAGAGCATCAGATACTGTATTTCTTCCAGCCCCCCCACCCCCACCCCGCCCCGCCCCAGGTTCCCTCAGCTAGTCCCCAGCCTCCCTCAGGCAGGCTTCAGCCTCCAGCTCCCCTTAGTCAGCCCCAAACCCCTTCAGTCAGGCCCCAGACCCCATCAGCCAGCTCAAAAACCCCTTCAGCGAGCCCCCGGTCTCCCTCTGCCAGTGCCCAACCCCCCTCTGCCAGTTCCCAGTATCCCACAGCCTGCTCTCAGTCTGCCTCAGACAGTTCTTGCCCCCCACCCCCGGTCAGCCCCAGCCTCCCCCGGTGAATATTAACAGCCAGGATGATAGAATGCTGAAAAAGCCCATTGCTCCTCCATTCAGGGCTTCACAGCTAAGGAATTTATTGTCTTATCATCAGGTCAAAAAGAATTTTACTTCCCTGTTGCCCTTTAACCAGCCCTTTTCTCTCCTTAGACTTCGGCTTCCTAAAACAGAATGGAGACAAACTAAGTGAACTACAAATCTCACTTCCTATCAGTTCCCTAGGCTTCATAAAAATGGCAGCCAAGGTTAAGGGAGTTGATATCATTCCTACTAGAGCGGGTAAAGATGTCAGGTTCCCTCCTTTCTGATCATCAAAGGTTTGGCCATGGGGAGAATAAGGAGAATTAGGAAAACCAATACTAGAGATTGCTTGCTGGGATTTTTGACCCTGGAATTTTCCATTTTTTCTGTGGCTAGTTAAATCCCTCTTTGCTACAGGAAGCCTTTTTTTTTTTTTTTTTTTTTTTTTTTTTTTTTTTTTTTTGGTTTTTTGAGACAGGGTTTCTCTGAAGCTTTTTTAGAGCCTGTCCTGGAACTAGCTCTTGTAGACCAGGCTGGCCTCGAACTCACAGAGATCCGCCTGCCTCTGCCTCCCGAGTGCTGGGATTAAAGGCGTGCGCCACCACCGCCCGGCTTACAGGAAGCCTTTTATGCTAAACTGGGGTAGTTATCCATGGCCACACCACAGTCAGACACTCCGGTGGACTTCCCATTGCCTCCCAGGCCTGGAAGGGTGATCAAGGAAAGGCAGGAAATGTACCTACAGATACCTCTACAACTTCCCTGGAGCTTTTCTGTCTGCGCCAAAGGACGTCTTCTCCTTTCACGGTGGTTGCTAAACCAACAAGAGGGACCTCTTGGGGGATGAGATGTCATCATTAATGTTACAATAAAACAGTTTATCAGAGGAAGAAAAACAGACGGATCCTACATGACAGTCACCAACCCCCGAACGTAGCCAAGTATGATCTTTAATGATATGAGCTCTGAAACCCTCCCCTCACCGTGTATTTGCCCTTAGGTGAACTGGGACGGCTCTTTCACGTGTAGTCAGTAGAGCCTTGATGAATTCCACATTTAACCTCAAGAATTACAGCGTGATGGTTAGCTTCTCTTGATGTTAGGACCAGAGTCCTTTTCCCACAGTGCCTTGTGTGGCGTTGAATGATTTTCATGGAGACTAGCCTTCAGCTGAGAAAGCACCCTCAGCCTCCGGGGCCTGGGAAGCCATAGCCCACCAGGAGTCAGGTACAGACCTGACAGTTCGCGAGAAGATGGGACAACTCCACAGAGTCACTGGACCTGCTCTGTGGTGGGACAAGCCAGGCTTTGCCTGAGGCCACAGTTGTCCTCAGCTCCCCCTCTTTGTCCTTTCATTCATGTTCCTTTTGAGAATTTTCCTGATGACTCTTCCTTTGAGAGAGCGCATGCCCCCAAATCCCTGCCATGGCCTGAGCTTTTAGGAAATACAACCCAAGATAAGAAGTCATCATTTTTTTCTTAACTTCTTTTTATTTTATTTTATTTTAAATGAAAATATGATGCTTAGTTAAGGAGCAAGAAGGTATGACAGTTTTTTTTTTATTTTTTTTTGTGGATTTTTTGCTGTTGTTATTTTGAGACAGGGTTTCCCAGTAGCTATGGAACCAGTCCTACAACTTGCTCTGTAGACCAGGCAGGGCTCAAATTCACAGAGATCCTCCTGCCTCTGCCTCCCAAGTGCTAAGATTAAAGGTGTGTGCCACCACCGCCTGGCTTGTGACAGATTTTTAACTAATGAACATTAGTCAAAGTCCCTGACAAGACTATCTCCACCCTCTTTTGTAATTCTCTTAGCATGTATCTTACCAATGTGGGTAATACACGGTGCTCTTCAAACTTTAAGCACGGTCTATTGGCACCACACTACGGCAAAGAGCATGGTTCATACACCCATCCTTTGCTGTTATTCACCCTGACTTTTACCATTGCCCTGTACCAGCATACTTTTGATGCAACACTTAATGCTTTTTATATTACTGTGACTATTATGACTTATAAACAACTATAGTTCATCAAGTTGAAGATTGCCATCAAAAGGAAGGCGTCAAGAAAAAGTGTTATGGGGCCAGAGAGATGGCTCAGTGGTTAAGAGCACGAATTGCTCTTCCAGAGGACCCAGGACCCATGTGGCAACTAACAACCATCTGTAACTCCAGCTCCAGGGAGTCAGATGTTCCCTTATGGCCTCCACGGTATTGCATGCACGTGGTGCACAGACAAACATGCAGGCAAAACACCCATACATACAAAATAAAAATAAATTAAAATACCAAGATGTTAAGAGTAAATATTATTTTATATACTACCACAAAGGAAAGCAGGCATTCCATAAAGTTGTATTCATCCCAGCTTATGAAGTAAAACAATGAAAAAAGCCCTCCAATTTAATCATTCCACATCCCGTATGCAACTAGAATGTCAAACCCATAGAAGAAAAGCTCTAATCTGTCCTATTCACCATTGCAAGCATAATAACACACATAAGAAGAGCATAATAAAGAGCCAGAGAGTGAATACACAAATTCCGAATCTTATTGGACCGAATAGTTCACGGGTCACTCTGACGTAGCTTGCTGCTTGTGTAGTTAATTTGTCAAGTTTTCTAGAAACTTCCCATTAGTGGTGTTAAAGAACATACAGGCAACAACTTAGCTCAGAGATATTAAGTGATCTTTTCATTTCCAATTAGGTATTCGTTCCATAGAGTAGGATAAGTGTTCAGGAAGAGGTTTGACTGAAGAAACCCGAAATGAAGACCTGAACAGTGGCCCATCATCTCAAGCTTACTTTCCTTATAAGGGAGGGACAAACCAAAAGGAAAGCGACTGATTGGTTAACAGTGAGCTGCTCCAAGTCTATACAAGGATTACCACAGAAGGACATTCAGTGGTGTGTCAATGGATGCTGGTCTGTTGATAGAAAATTGGACTGTAATCTTTCTCTTCGTTTCTTAAAAGTACCAAGAGTATCTGGGTTTCCTTTTGGTGACATGGCATTTACACATGGATGACTCCATTTTAAATTTTAGGTTGTTCTCTTGGGTTCAATAGCCAGGCCCCATACTGTGACCTCTTGAGTGTGGGTTTCATACTAATTCTCAAATGTTGAGCAATATTGGCTTCAATTCGTTCATCATGCCCTCCTCTCTCTAACACTGCAGCCCCATTTTCTCTTGGAGCTTTGCCTCCAGGAGCCCCGCCCTGTGCCAACTCTCACATCATCCCCTCAGCTGGGAATGCCCTTCACTGCTCTCTTGAGCGAGGTGGACTTTTCTCATGGCCCCTCTCTTCTTCCTTTGGGTTCCTACCCCCTTCTCACACACACATCCTCCATTGTCTTCCTGCCCCAGCTCCTCCTGTTCCCAGGGTAACTGCAAACCTGAAAATAGCTTTGCCCTAGTATCACATTTGATTTATAATTTAAGTGCGGTAAAGACTCATAGGGTTAGAATTTTCTTTTATTCAAAGTTTTCCAGGCTCCATGGAGAAGGAAGAGTTCTTCCACTACTGGGAGAAACTGGGCTAGTCTCCTCTGCGACTTGTCTATCACACTCCCAGCTTCCTGCCATTTTCTTAAAGTCTATTTATTCTTGATTCATTTCGTATTCTTTTGGTCTTCTAAGTTCCACTTTAAATTATTTACTTTTGTTTTTAGTTACATGTATGGGTAAGGAGGACATACACAAGCATGCAGTATGCATAGAAGCCAGAGAGGGCACTGAACCCCCTGGAGCTGGAGTTTGAGGTGGTTATGAGCACCAGGATGTAGATTCTCGGAACTGAACCAGGCTCTCCAGTAGAGCAGTATGTGTGATTAATGTTTGAGCCATCTCTTTGTCCCCACATCTTTTTTAATTTTCATCTTTAAATTCCTTTACTCTGCATTATTAGTCTGTGCAAAAATATGGACCAGTCCCCAAAATTGCATATCGTCTTTGCACTAGGGCCATGCACCTCTTTGCACCATTATCCTTTTGGGGCACGTGCTGCTGAAGTGAGCACTTTAGTGGGTTTCTAAGGAAGAGATCATTTCCAATCAATATTCAACATGGTGATCTATTTTTAAATAACATTTCCTCATTTCAAAATCAATACACATTTATTGAATAAAACACAAATAAGCAAAAATAGGAAAATTAAAATGACCTCTCATAGCACCGCTGAGAGACAATAACGACTAATAGGGACTATATTTTTCCAGCATCTTTTCCTTAATGTCCCCCCCCACAAAGGGCTGCTGCTATCGTTGCCGGCAACCACCTTCATTCCTAGAAAGTGTGTAGGAAGTGCTCTGTGACCGCAGATCCTTGGTTGAGCAGGGCACTGGGAAAAGGAGATCGATGTGCTGGTAGATGTTGAGGGAGCACAGACAATCTGTTAAAAGGAGACAAATGTGCACAGGACAGAAGGGAAAGTCAAGGCGGTATAGTCATACAAGGCACCATATGAATATACCCCCCCAAACGCTAAGAGAGGTAAAAGAAGCAGGGCATATTGCATGGTTTCTATGAATTATCTAGAGCAGGACAACTCACTAAGACAGAAAACAAATAGGTGACAGATAGGGCCTAGAGGAAGGGACTAGGCAGTAACTGTTTAATGGATTCGGGCTCCCTTTTAAGTTGATAAAGCTGTGTTCAGAGTAGATTGAGGCATTACTTGCACAAATTATGAATGCGCTAAATGCTATCAAGTGACATACTTTGAAATAGTTAATTTTGCATTATGTGAATTTCTACTTCAATGGAGGGGGAACCCTAAACATTATCTTTAGTGACCACATACTGTTCCATTATGTGGCTGGACTATAATTTTTAAAAATGAATCCTTCATTCTTGACATGGAGATTATTTCTAAAATTTCCTTGTTATGAAAAGAACTATAGCAAATAACTGAACAGCTTAATATTTGCACTTATCTCTCTCTAGAAATTTTTTTTCAAGGAGTAGCCTATTTAGATAATTTTTTTTTCAGATTGCCCTTCAAAAAAAAAACACTTTAAAAGACTTGATTCATGCACTCAAAGGAAATTATTTGTAACAATACATTTTTTATAACTTTTCAGAGTGGAGCCCTAATAAAATTACTCAGCTCTCCCCACTCTGCCCTATCCGTGACAGCCAGGGCACACCGCATCTTTACATGGCTCCCACACGCGCGCAGTTCTATGCTCTATACTGACTGTAGGTTAATCTGTACATCCAAAAAAGTAGTGCAAACCTTTTTTAAAATTAACTAACCCTTCCCCCATCCTAATATGATTTAAACCATCAGAAAGGAAGGGGTAGGGGTAGGCTCTTCACTGGCCTGAAGCTGGAAATTAAGGTCCTGTGGCTGTCGGCAAGCTCCAGGAAGTTGCCTCTTTCCCTCTAGTACTGGGATTATACTCGTGTGCCACCAAGCCCAGCTTCTACCATGGGCATCAAGCCCTCAGCAGTGTTCTTCCGATTGGACGGCAAACATTTTACCAACTGAGCTATTTCCCTTGTTCCTTATTAACTGATTAATTAATTTATACCTTATTTTTTTAAAAAAAAATCATTTTGTAGCTAGGCATGGTGGTGCACAAATTGGGAAGCAGGGGCAGGCAGATCTCAGTGGGTTCAAGGCCAGCTTGGTCTACATAATGAGTTCCAAGACAGCCGGGACTAAAGACTGTATATCAAAAGCTAAACAAAGGAAAAATTACCTTGTGTGTATTTGATGAGTATATGAATGGTAGGTGTTTACACACGAGTGTGTGTATGTGTGTGAGCAAGTGCACCTGTGCCATGGCACACAATGGAGATCAAAGGACAGTATTGGCCTCAGTCTTCACCTTTTTTTTTTTTTGTGGTTTGAGACAGGTTTCCTTGTTGGTCTCTCCCTAATACACCAGGCTGCCTGGCCCACAAGCTTTCTGGAACCCTGCCTCTGGAAGCCACCCCGGTCTCACTGTAGGAGTACCGGGATAACAGACACGGGTCCCACATCCGACTTTACGTGAACTCTAGGGATCCACACAGGTCCCCATGCTTATGCGCCAAATACTTTACCAACCAGCCATCCCCTACGTCTCCTCTCCGTTTTGTTTAACACTTAATTCTGTCTTCCCTTTATGAGGAAAAAGATTTACAAAGGTAGACAATTTCCGTGTATTTTGTTCACGAAGACTACATCGCCCATGGTAGGTGTTTAGTGACTGCATGAAAACACTGAGCAAATAAAAGTTCTTCTATATTTATTACCTTGCATGTGAGACTGTAACTATCCGTTAACTCTGCTGCTGCTTTTGCTACAATGTACATTACTTTCTTCCTACACCTGCCACAGGTTGCCTGACACACATCTGCTCGCTATCTGTGGACTAGATGGCATAGATACAACAAGACCAAGCTATCGCTCTGCCCATGAGATCACCAAGGTTACACCCCTTGCTGCAAATGTACGCAGTAAGTAGATGGGAAGGTCACAGTTAGACTCTTGCTTCTGTGTCTCTACTGTGTCGCCTCAGTCCTTCCCAGCTCTGCTAGGATTAGTTAGCAGTCCATTGGGTTTCCAATGCACATTTGTTGAGACAAGGACAAAGCAGTGAGCTTCTTTGAAACTCCCACAGTGCTCGGGCCAGGGCATGGCATCCATCACTCTTATTCAAGAAATGTTTGTGGTTTGAGTGTTCAATAAAAAAAAAATTATTGTTGTTAGCATTGTTTCCACTTTTAATGACAGAAATGATAATAACCTCCCAGCAGTCTGCTTTAAATAGGTTCAAGACACTGAAACACAATTTTAACAGTGTCTTTCATCAGCTTGCTCCCCGGAGAGATGAAATGAGTTCATAATGAGATTCCTGCAATGAGTCACAAAGCAGAAGGAAGGAATGCAGGACTTGGCTGCAGTAGGCACAGATGCTTCGCTGCCATTTGGGAGACCATTTTCCCTCTGGTATTCAGAGCTGGCCTCTGGCCACGAGGGACAGACAACATCAGCAAGTCAATGCTGAGTCTGCCTTCCCTTTTCCGGGCATCGTCCCTGCAGGGCCAAGCTATCTGCAGTGGGGAGCAGGTAACAAACAGATCGTTGATTCTGAATGCATATCCTTTGCTACCAGCTCATGAAAACCACGGCCTCTCTGAATCCCCCACAGAATAGCACACTGCACACTGACCTGTTGCAGCAGGACAATAAGTTATTTTACAGTAAGACACAATCTCACCTCTTCCTGCCTGGTTTTGAAATTGCTGTCTAGCTAAGGATGACCTTGAACTCCTGATCCTTCTGCCTCCATACCCCAGGGATTGAGATGAAAAGCGTGTACCACATGGCTTGGTTTCTGAAGGCTCATTTCAAGTTTCTGTTGTGAGTGTGTCATAGCTGCTTGACTTGAAAGTGTGGGTTAACACTACTGAGTTTTTAAGTTTTGGTGGCAAATGTGTTAGTTCCATTAACTTGGCAAAAGATAGTCTAACAAGAGCTAACAAGGGCTAGCAAGGGCCACCAAGGCCACTGGATGAGGTGAGGGAGCAGACCATCCTTTCTCATCTACAACCAATATATCACAAGGAAAAGGAACAGTAAACATACGGGAAAACGTTGAGAGGCCACCCAAGTCCTCACCCAGGGACACCAAAGTCACTACTCATGTCAGAAAGGCTTCTAACAGGCTCCCTGCTCTTTTTTGTCTGCAGTCCCTCAGGGATGCTATGCAAAGACAAACTTTCACACTACTGTCCTGTCTAGGTGCTAATTGACAACTTGACAGGATCTGGAACAGAGTCTCTCAACCTGTAGGTCATAACCCCCTAAGATAGTATATTAGATATTTGTATTATGATTCATAACAGTAGCAGAATTACAGTTATGAAGTAGCAAAAAAAAATCTTGTGGTTGGGGCTGCCACAACATGTAATAATTGTACTAAAGAGTTGAAACATTAGGAAGGGTGAGAACCACGGATGCACGGCATTCATCACTCTCTGCTTCCTGATGTAGATGCAATGTGACCGCACCTCCAGCTCCTGTGTTTGAGACTGCTTTTCCATTATGAACTGTATCCTCTCAAACTGGAAGCTAAGCACTTAGCTTACAGCACTTACTCCCTTGAGCTGATTTTTAATTTTTTTTTTTAGGTAACTTATCACAGCACTAAGAAAAGTAACTGATATAGATGTATTCTTAAGTTGGGCACATCCAAGGTTCCATCCTAACTGACGACTCTTCAACATAAATAAATGAGTGACCCCATTTCTGGGGTTCCCTGTGACTGTCATGTCCAGTCTTTATCTTGTATTTCAAGTCATGGAGCCACTTAACCTTCCTACCAGGGTGAAGAGATTAGTTCCTCTCTGTGGGAGACCCTATGCTTGCTCTCGGTACCCTTTCTGAGGTCACATCAGTACTTTATTACATCCCTCCTCCCAAATGTATTATTATTATTTGTTGTATTTGTATTATTTGTTGTATTAACAATAAGCTATGAAACTAACTTACACACAAGTGATGTGGCTCCATAGAGGGTAGTTGTCGTGTAAGCTTGGTAGCGTGAGTTTGATCCTCAGAACCCACATAAATGTGAAGAGAGAGACCCAGCTCCACAAATCGTCCTCTGACATTCAAGTGTGCTGTGAAATATGCACCCAGCCACATACAGCACCCCCTCTCATATATACACACACGTGATAGCAATAAAAAAAAACCTAAATGTAAAATAACACTTCCAAAGCACCAACTGGTTGCTTAAACTTCACCAGTTTTCATGAAGAGACAGAGAAAGTACTAATTTGACAGTTAGGTAACCAAAATCTCAGGAAGAACCCCTGGAAATTCTTCTCAGTAACCCGCCAATTGTGCTCTACAGCAGCTCACCTTGTGCTTCTGCAAGCTTCTTCAATTTGCGTCATTGCAAAGAACTTCCCTGAGCATCCACGTTCCTTAGGAGAGAGAAGAACTGAACACGGCAACTGTTCCTCTCTGTCACATTAAGTGACGTGGGTGATTCACATAAGTGTTGAGTGTGGGTGGAGGTACTGAGGCACCGAATGACAATCAATGTTTACTCTGGCCTTCTGGGCAAAGGGCTCAGACACTGGCTAAAATTGGACATGATGTGACATAGCTGTAATTTCAATGTTCTAGAGGCAAATAAGGCAGGGAGATTATGTGTTCAAGGACAGCCTGGACTGTGTAGTGAGATCTCCACCAGCCTGGTCTATATAGTGGGACCTAGTCTTAAAAAAAAAACCAAAAAACAAAACAAAAAAAACAAATAGACTATCCTCACCAGGCGTGCCCTGATTAGTAGTGTCCTGACCAGGCGTGCCCTGACTAGTAGTGTCCTGACTAGGCGTGCCCTGACTAGGCATGCCCTGACTAGCAGTCCCCTGACTAGGCGTGCCCTGACTAGTAGTCCCCTGACTAGTAGTGCCCTGACTAGGCATGCCCTGACTAGGCGTGCCCTGACTAGTAGTGTCCTGACTAGGCGTGCCCTGACTAGTAGTCCCCTGACTAGGCGTGCCCTGACTAGTAGTGTCCTGACTAGGCGTGCCCTGACTAGTAGTGTCCTGACCAGGCGTGCCCTGACTAGTAGTCCCCTGACTAGGCGTGCCCTGACTAGGCGTGCCCTGACTAGTAGTGTCCTGACCAGGCGTGCCCTGACCAGGCGTGCCCTGACTAGGCGTGCCCTGACTAGGCATGCTCACAATCAGATCATCCTTTCCTGGTCTCATAAGTAGAGTGATGTCACCTCCTCTGCAGAATGTGGTTATTGGTGTAAAGGCAGTAACGAGGGTATTATTAGTTGCAGTGAAACTACACTGTTTTTTTGTTATCCTTCCCAACCCTAGAGCTTCTAGTGGTTTCCATTTGGAATCAACATTTTTTGCACCCCCACCCCTACCCCCGTCCCCCAGAGACTCAGGCAAGATCAACCTCCGGACGATGGACACCCTGGAAGCATGAACACATCATGAACTACGAGCCTCAAGGACATCACGTCAATCTGTGAACTGCTTGCCTCTTCCCCTGTCCCCCATTCCTCTCCTGTTTCTTAGAAAACAAAGCATTGAAACTCAAAAGCATCCCTTTTCTATTCCTAGTATAAATATTTCTTCACTGAGAATATTTTTTTTCCTCAAGGTTTCCAAGGAAAGCATAGGGAATTGTAGCCACAATGGTAAATTGAGTTATACTTGAGTGGAACGAGGCCGATTCATAGGTGAAAGAAAAAAGGTAGTAATGTATGATATCTTTCTTTTTAATAAAAATATTTCTCAAAGGATATTTTACCCAATGAGTTTCCTATTAGCTGGACACCAGATTTAGTCACGCTCATGCAGAAGACTAAACAGGGAGAATTCGACCTGGAGGACATTCCTCTTCTCTCCTTCAGCTCTGCAGGAGACTTTATGCTGACGGCAGGAAGATGGACTTCTGTCTAGGCATTTGTTGCCACTAAGAGAAAGAGAAAAAAAACAAGACAATGGTGGGTGGAACTTTTCTTTCATGCCAAATTCTATTGCACAGACCTTCGGAAAGATGTTGGTTCTCAGTTTCATTTTCAGAAAATTCATCTTAAGACACTTTAGACACTCAGAGCTACCTGCACAAGACCCCCAAATGTCCTAGCCGTCAATGCGGCTTTCAAAATCCCTTTCTAGACTGCCACTTTCATATTTGCTAGACCTGTTGATTGTACAACATGCCAACACTTGAGTCCATCTGTCACAATGGCATGGTGCCCTTTTTGCAGGGCAGCATGCCAATAGCCACCAGCCTCAGTGCCAGCCAAAGTGGTATGAGCCACAATGTCCTGCGTGACATAATAAACAGTGTACTAATGTTGCAAGAAGATCTTCCTGGGAAGGGCAGAAGCTCCCAAGAGAAGAGCACACTGCTCACCAGGAAGTCTTGTGTGACCCAGCTCAACACAGACCTCAGTCCATGGGTGGCATAAGTCCATCTGTGTGGCGTTCTGCTGATGGAAGCAATTCTTCCTCTGCAGGGAACCTCATAGTGCGGACAGAGTACTCACGGGAGAGACCTGCTTGCAGCCAGAACACCCAGATGGCAATCAAGCATCCCAGTGTGTCAGAGACAGGGATTTCTTGGCATGGAGGATATTCAGTATCAAAAAGAAGAGTCTCAGACAAACTAGGAAGAATTGACCGCCTTGCCATGTCTCTATCCAGGGCTCCAACAGGCGATTCCTTTCTGTCTTGTATCTCGGTCCAGCTTTGTTTCCATTTCTACTTTCTTAGTGGAGATTTTGAAATCCACACCCTAGTACAATCTCCTTTGTTAGAGTGGAGATTGAATACATTCACTCATTTCTAAGAATAAGCAGAAGTAAATGAATGTCACTTGTAAGATTATCTTAGAGAAAAGGTTGTGACTTCTACCCTGGTCTCTCCTCCTTTTACCTTCCTTCCCCTCCCCTCTCCTCCCCTTCTGTCCCTTCCCTTTTCCGTCTCTCCCCTCCCTTGTCTTCTCAGCAATTCTCTTTGTCCTACCTTTGCTTTTCCCATCTGCTCTCTTCCCTTCTCTCCTCTGAAGGCAGCCAGCTTTCATATGGGATCATCTCTATGGAGAAGACCATATGGTAAGGAACTGATTTTTGTCTCTGTAAAAGTAGAGGGGGAGGAGAGAAAGAGATCCAAGAACATTGGGGGAGGGGGAGACAGACAAAATCATGTTCTCTTTCATATGTAGAATCTAAATGTGTGTGTGCGTGTGTGTGTGTGTGTGTGAGAGAGAGAGAGAGAGAGAGAGAGAGAGAGAGAGAGAGAGAGAGAGAGAGAGAGAGAGAGAGAGAGAGATAGCACAAGACAGCTTGTTTGGAGGGAGGAAGGGAACCCGTGGAGTAGTACAGAGTGGACAAGGCTTTGTAGGAGGTGAATCTGAGAAAGCTATGATACCGTCTATGTGTGAAATGTCATGCTGAACCCTATGGTTTCATACGCCAACTTAAAAATAGAAACAAGGGAACATGAAGTCTTCAGACAATAGCCAGTGAGGATCTGAGGCTGCCATAGCCACTGGACTGTTTGGGGGCAGAATATGCCTCTGTTAACTTTGAGGTGGCAGTAACCTGACCTTGACCAGAGCCCTTGAGACTCAAGTCTGTGCACCCAGCCCAGGCTTGCCTAGGTTGGTCATACATAGAAACTGTGAGGCAAGAAAAGCATGTTGCTCTAAGTTATCAGATATTGCGTTTATACATGAAAGAAAACACAATTATAAATCATGTAGATACAGTACCTCAGTTAAGAAGCCTTGAGCTTTGGGAGAGCAATGTTCTGATCTGGCTATTTGACAGACAGGTGAGAAATCTGAGCCCAAAGGAGGGCTTGTGAAGTGTTATGCAGCTCGTTAACAACCACGTGTGGCTCCTGGCTTTCCTAACTTCTGTTTTGTGTGAGGTATGTTCAAAGCCACCACTCTGGGTGGCAAACCCATTGCCACAGTTCTGCGTGCCTAGGTGTCAGACTCCCTGAGCTGACTCTGTTTGCATTGTATGGACAACTCTTCGACACCATGTCTTTTCCGCTGGAAGCCTTAGCTGGCTGGATACCATGTACATGGAGAAGTGAATCCCACTCATGTTTGATGTCTTTCAAAGCTGTGCCATTTCTCTGAGATCTTTTGGGGGAGAGAATTTATCTCTAGTCTTGTCACAGCATGAAGGACTTGATACACATCTTTCCTGCATGATCTGTAAACACCATGGATTTCTCCCACCTTTGATAATCAGGCAATATCTTATCAGCTTTTGGTCGGATGTCTACAGTGTGAATAAACCATCATTCCAGCTAAACGTAACACATATCCCTAAAACACCTATACCTTCAAGGAGGAGTGGGGTGGCTAATGGCGGGGATGGGCGAAAATATATCACATGGCTGTTAACCTCAAGCAGTATTTCTGTATGGAATAAACATCATTGCTATACCTGTCTATGCTGTAATACTTTATGCACTTTATTTTAATAGGGACTTTATTTTAATAGGAGCTGAGAAAATGGCAGGATGCTAAAAGATGTTAATTCGGAATGGTGGGCATATGGCTGCTGTACTATTTTCTTTCAGAAGCTATAATGCTGCCCCTGGGACCTGTGCCTATCTTGGCGGCCTGCACTGCCACCTGGGGCACTGGTGACATTCAGACCCAGTCACAGAGGAAGACCATGTCTCGGTCTGTGGTCCTAACACGGCTGGAGTCTGTGCTGAAGTCCAAGTCCTACATTGCCACCAGAAGCCACACAGACGCCCAGCGTTGGAACTGCAACCTGAGGCCTTGGTGGTGTCAGGCAGCCATGCAGGTACCAGAACCATCCGATCTGAGTAGCCAGTGCTTCCACCCAGAGCCAGGATGTCATCCCGTCCCAGGCTGCTACCGGGGGGCCAGGCCCGGGTCTGTAGTCCAGCTGCAGTTGGCCCGTGTCACCTCAGGGGGGGCCTTAGGAACCATGTGAGATGAAATCAGGGGGCTATACTGAGCTGGCCCTGCCCTTCCCTGACCCTGGGAAAGCGGGCCTTGCCTCTCATTGGACACTATAGCAAAATAACTGGCCCCGACCCTCACTGGAGAGCTGGCCCCTGCACTCACCACAGGCGTGGGGGAGCCAACACTGAGGGCATGGGCATGGGCATAGGGGAGCTGACGCCGCCCCCTTGCTTGAGGTGATGGCTCCAGTGGCCTAGATTGACCAGTTTATCTACCGCCCAGGCTCAGAGCTGAGCCTTGCTTCGGCCCTCCCTAATATCTACTGCATCTAGGACCTGCGGAAGCTCGTGAAGAGACTGGAACCAAGGAACAATATCCATAGGATCTCTAAGACTTCGTCAGCCATAGGATAACTCGGAGGAGGAGTTCCAGTGAGGATTCAGTGATGAGGTGTACCGGAAACCAGAGGCCTTGAACTAGACCAGTGACTGAGTGCAATGAACGTTTACTAGAAAAGCTGATAGGACAAAAGGATATACTATATGACACACCCCAAAGCCATTAGGACGAATGAAGAGGTGCTGGAGAGGCAGGAAAGAAGGAGAAGCAAAGAGTTGTATTTTTGTTTGGTCTTTTTGGTTTGTTTTGTTCTGTTTTTTTTTTGTTTGCTTGCCTGATTGCTTACTTTGTTTTGTTTTCCTCTATGGGTTGAGTGCTGTGGGGGAGAGGAAGATATGGGGGAACCAGGAGGTTAGTGGAATTGGGGTGCATGATGTGAAAAAGCTCTCTTTTTTTGCTATGCTGATAGGACCAGTGAAATGACTAAGGGAGTAAAGGCACTTGCTGCCGAGTGTGATAGTCTTAGTTTGACCCCCTTGACCCACAAGGACAGAAGGAGAGAACCGGTTCTAGCCAGTTGTCCTCTGACCTCCACACGTGTGATACGGCATGCGCATGCATGCCCACGCACAAGCCCACAAATAAACACAACACAAGTTTAAGTTCACTATACTTTAATAATGTATAATTTACAATATCCATTTGTGGTAGACTATTTAAAATGCGCTACATTTGTTCATGCTGTGGAATATTTGCTTAACGATACCAAGATGTATTACACTCCTTTATGTTGCATGTGTTTAGCTCTGTGGTGCTGTGTTACTTTGCCTGTCTGAAACACCTGAATGATCTAATAAAGAGCTGGATGGCCAATAGCAAGGCAGGAGCAAGGGTAGATGGGGCTGGCAGGCAGAGAGAATAAATAGGAGGAGAACTCTGGGAAGAGAGAAGGAGGAGCAAGAGAGCAGGGAGAGGAGGACACAAGGAGTCAACCACCCAGCCATCCAGCCACCCAGCTACCCTCAGAGTATACAGAAATAGAGAAGTACAAAGGCCTAGGTACAAAGATAGACAGAATAATTTAAGTTAAGGAGAGCTGGCTAGAAATAAGCCACGAAAAACCAGGCATTTAGAAGTATAATAAGCTTCCATGTGTATTTACTTGGGAGCTGGGTGGTGGGTCCCCCAAAGAAAAAAGATTTAAGAGTAAAAACCAACTGACTACATCCATTAAAAGACATTTACTACACAGGTTAGAGAGGGGCTCAGCGGTTAAGGCTGTACACTGCACCCGTAGAGGGCCTGAGTTCTGTTCCCAGCATCTATCTTGAGTGGCTCACAGCTTCCCGTAACCCTAGCTCCAGAGAATCTGATGCCTTTCGCTGGCCTTTGTTCATCTGCGTATACCTCCCCCAATAAGCACACACATTACATAATTAAAAATGAAATAAATCAGCCAGGTGGTGGTGGTGTTCACCTCGAATCCCAGCACTTGGGAGGCAGACGCAGGTGGATCTCAGCGTTCAAGGCCTCCCTGCTCTACAGAGTGAGTTCCAGAACAGTCAGGGCTACTCACAGAAACCCTGTCTCGAAAAACCAAAATAAATACATAAATAAATATTAAAAATAAGGATGTTATATAGGCATCATATTTACTAAAGGTATTTTTCAAATTAAAAGCATCTTAGCTTAATGACTGATTATGTCTAAGATACTTAGCAAACATTTGACACAATTATCTCATTAAATCTTCCCACCAGCTCTCTAAGGAAAAGATTGTTTCTTTCCGTTTTCTCTTGAAGTTTAGAAAGAAAGAATAACTTGTTGAAATTCACCCAGCTACTGAGTGGAAGTTGCATCTAGTTCTGTCATACACTAAAACCAAAGATCTCCATATTTAAGTTTTGACTCTCACCCACCAGAGCCATGTGTGGGTGCAGAAGTAAGATACATGTGTAAATGGAAACATATATATATATATATATATATATATATATATATATATATATCCTAGAAGTTAAATTTGTGATATGAAATATCAGGCAGGAGAGTGAGAAAGTCACACAAGCTAACCTGGAGGAAGAAGGCTTTGGGACAAAGGTTCATTCATTTACTCAATGACTTTTTTCTTTTTTTCTATCTTTTTTTTAAAGCAATCTTATTTTAGATACCAATCCCAGTTCCCTCTCCCCCTTGTCCTCTCTCCTCCCTTCTCCCATCCCATCTCCCATCCACTCCTCAGAGTGGGATGTCAACATAGTCTGTCACATCACTTGAGACAGGACCACGATCTCCCCTCTGTATCTAGGCTGAGTAAGGAATCCCTTCGTATGGAATAGGCTCCAAAGAGCCAGTTCATGCATTAAGGATAAATACTGGTCCCACTGCTAGTGACCCCACAAACTGCCCATGCCACACAACTGTCACCTACATTCAGAGGACTTAATTCAGTCTTATGCTGCTTCCCCAGTGGTCAATCTGGAGTCAATGACTCCTTTCTGATCACAGCATGTGCTGGCAAGGAGCTGAGGGATGCACTATTAGAGGAGACTAGACAGGACACAGTATGACTCCACAGAACAGTGGGGATGGACGGATGGACAGTAGTAGTGCATAAGTAAGGTAATTTCATAGATGATGGATGTTATAAGAAAAATTAAGATGGATTTAAGAATAATGGAGAAGAGGGGCCTGAGTGGCTGGTTTAGGAAACTTGTGGATTAAAATTTGAGACCGGGTTTCCTTTCTGCCTCTCTGACAATGAGGACTCACGACTAGAGGACCCTGAGTTACAATCATTGAGGTTTGTGAGGATGACATTAATATTTGAGGGTGAGCAACTATATCAGAAAGATAACTGTCTTTTTCTTCATTAATATCTGGATAGGTTGGGGGGAGTGGAAGGGATGCAGTCAGAGCACACGCAAGGTGACAATGACATCTACACAGTAAGCAATGTGACTGAGCAACAGAAAGTAACAGGGGACAGCACAGGGTGCATGCTGGAGCTCAGGGACAGAGTGTTTCAGGCAGACAAGGAAGGGCCAGACTTTTAAAAGCCAGCGCAGGGCCTTGAATCAAAATTTAGAATCACAGTAATGCTATGAGAGAAGAAAATGATGACAAGAAATTTTGAGTGGCTACCTGTGAATAGATGGGATGGAGGCAGACATTCATGAGGCCAGGGAACCTCCCGGAATCCAGACAGTCCTGTGCTGGATAACACTGCAAACAGCAAAGAGATGCTCCACCCACAGCGTCCCCATAAGACCATAGCAGGGTTGGAAAATCGCTATCAACTAATTGTATAGTGACACCCCAATGTTGTAGCACAATGCACTGTTCACGTGCGTGTGGTGAGGATGGTCTAAGTGAACCTACTACATTGCAGGTGTTCTCCTATGCCAGCCACACAGAAGAATAACATATACAGTTACATTCATAACACTTGACAAGCTAATAAATGACCACAGAACTGGTTTGTGCCTTTCCCGTACTCCTGCTTGTTGTAAAACAATATGTTGTGTTAAGCCACACACCTGTTTTCTGCCTCCCTTCATTGCATCAAGAGAGCACATTGAGTGAATAACCTCTACCCTCTAGGTCTGCAAGACTAAATTGGACATTGTCTAAATAATAATGGAATGGCCTAACAAGTTTTTCAGAACAAATTTCCATCTACGCAGGCCATGGGAATCTTCCATCTAAGAAAACAGGAACTGAAACTAGGGATGTAGTTCAACTGGTGGGTACTTATCTCGCATGTGCAGATCCTCTAGCTCCATCCCCAATTCTGCAAAAACCTGGTCATGTTGGTACATGCCTGTAATCCTAGCATTTAGAAAGTAAAAACAGGAGATATTGTCTTTAAAAAAAAGACAGGAACAAAGAACTGAAGTTACATCTGAGAATCACTGCAACGAAAGAACCTACGGCTGAGCCGCAAGGACTGAGATCTGGTATATGGACCACACAAGCTCTCAGATGGAGATGGCAGCCTTGTTTTTGCCCAACGCTTGTGGAGGACTGGGCTGTTCTGGTCCGTTGTACTTGAACAGATTGTGAACATGATCTCTCCAACTTTTTGGTTTTGGACTCAGTGGAGAGTTTCTCTGAAGTACTTAGTTGAGTAAGTGGGAGGGCTGTGCGTAGGACTGAAGCTTCCGGGGGGCAGAGAGCTCCCGCACAGATGGGGATTTGCAGAGCACAGATCATAATCAACTTCAGCATTTAGAGAATTTTCTTTCTCACTAAAATTGTTCTACCCTTTGAGAAATAACTAAGAACTCATCCCATATGCCTCAAATATCACTAATTCTTCAGTAGTTTCCAAAGATATTTAAACTACCATTGCTCTTCAATCCTACAATTAACATGTTATTTACTATCACATATATATAATATGCACATATACATGCAATATACACATATATGTACATATTTAATAGGTTTGCCTTCAGAGCATAGAGATTTGCCTACTATCCATTTGAGATTCAGATAAAAACAGGGAAATATAAAGAAAGGTGAAATTTATATTAGAATGTAAGAATGTTACTCTACCTGTCTCAGAGTTGGGCTCAGTTTCCCCAATCATTGGTACCAAACACTCTTAGATTCTAACTACACTGCTAGGTCATGTATCATACAAGTCAAGTAGAGGGACTTGTGAAGAATGACAAATATTGACCCAGATCCTGCTTATGTACCAAAGGGATGCAGAAGGCAAGAGCTGGGATTCCTTGGGGAAAGCATCTCAGTGTTTACTCATTCTCTCCCTCCCCCACTTTCCCCACACTGTGGTGCTAGGCTCACTTCCTGGCTTCCCCACATCCGTCCTCACTCATCCAGCTTTCAACTTCCCACTCTACCTTCCATTGTCTTCAGCTCTCTCTGGTTCCCAGGTTCCAGGTAGAAAGTGCTAGAAATGAATACCTCCTCATCCCTGAACCAGGGGAGCCGCCTAATCAACAATGGCTAGGCGCTGGTACCTGAGATGTCTCAAGTTACCTGCCCTCTGGGGTCAATAAATTCAAGTCATGTGTTTTTAACTCTATGTGTTTCATGTCAGGATAGCAATCTAGACTCCCTAATACTGCCTTTATAACATTTTTTTTTGTTAATTTGTAATAGGGTCTTGCTATCACCCAGATTAGCCTTGATCTTGCAGTGATGGTCCTGCTTCAACTTCCCAAATGCTAGGATTACAAGTGTGCACTCCGATACCTGGTCATCCTCATAGTAATGTATTTTATGTTTATAGGTATTTTCTTCCCCTTCTTCTTTCATGGTTTCTCTCCCCTATCAATGTACCTGTGAGCTCCTATCAGATTAAATGCTTGTATTTAGTCCTTGCCTGTGGAAACCAAATGGAGGCCTGAGGGGAAATATTTCTCTAATTTCTGGAATGCAAGGCATGCAGAAAATACTACCTATAAAATCATCTAACGGTAACCTCACTGGAGAGATTTTCATCGCGGCAAAACTCAGGGCACCATCCAACCTGGTTATGGTGTATTGTCATCTATGTGTAGTTGAGTGGGATTGACCATTGTCTGTTTACATCTTTTGTATTAATGTTCATGTCTAGTTGTATTCTGTAAATTCCCTTTCTTCCACCGTAGTTCCCAGTTTGGTGTTGGGCTAAGCTAGTTTTATTGGTTAAGAAGCTGGTATCTCTCTTTCTAACCTCCGAAAGCCTTTGGTAGACACGGCTTCTACCTGGAATTTCCTAAGAGGGACATCTCAATAGAAGTTATTGTATATACGAAGTATACAATGAAATCCGGGCATAAGTAGTACACACCTGTAATCCCAGGAAGCTGAGGCGGGAAGATCACATGTTTAAAATCAGACTAGGTAATAGAGAGAAATATTGTCCCCTGAAATATATATAAATAAAAATTTAAGACATAATATGATAGTTTGATATATACAGCGAAACGAGTGCTAGAGTCAAGCTAATTACTGCACACAGAGCCCCACCAAGCACATTTTCAATATGCAATGCAGTGCTCACGGCAGCCCCTACACTGCCCATTAGATCTGTTGACTCACGTAACTGACACCACTGTGACTTTGCACCTCTGACCTCCAGCTCCACATCTCATAAGAAAATGTTTTTGATCACTGATTCCATTTCTTTAGAGTTTCTAGGATCATCTCGATTTTTTTAAAGCTTTTTTTTTTTCAGTTAGATTTTTCAAAATACTATCTTATTAATTGCCATCTTTTTTCCTCGTTTTTAAAAATTGAAGTCTCATTTACATAGCAAAAACCTCACCCTTTTGAAGTGTACAATTTAGCAGTTTTCAGTATATTCATAAGGTTGTTCATCCATGATCACTATATAATTTTAGAACATTTTCATCAGTCTCTAAAGGAAAGCAAGCGCCCATTAGCAGTCATTCCCTATTCTCGTCCTGCCTCCAAACTGTGGCAGATATTAATCTGGCCACTACCTCGATGAAGTTTCTTACTGCAGGCATTTCATATAGATTGATTTGTGTCACATGTGGCCTTTTGTGCCTGACTTAGCACAATGTTTTCAAAGTTCACCGATGTAGCACGTGCCAGCATGTCTTTCCTCATTGTGTCTGAATAGCTCATTTATTATTTACCTGCTCATTGGTGGATTGGCTCTAGTTTTGGGCTGTTTTGCATGAACATGTTAGGAATAAAGCATGAGTAGCAGAACTGGGAGAAAGGAGCCCTAAAGGACAACCAAAAGGCTTTGTTCCTGTTTGTATAGCCTGGCAAGCTATTGTAAAATCTTTTTTTTTTTTTTTTGGTTTTTCGAGACAGGGTTTCCCTGTAGTTTCTAGAGCCTGTCCTGGAACTAGCTCTTGTAGACCAGGCTGGCCTCGAACTCAGAGATCCGCCTGCCTCTGCCTCCCGAGTGCTGGGATTAAAGGTGTGCGCCACTACCGCCCGGCTCTATTGTAAAATCTTTGCCCCATCTTTTTTCATGATCGAACCTCAATTAAAAAAATAAAAGGAGCCGGGCGGTGGTGGCCCACGCCTTTAATCCTAGCACTCGGGAGGCAGAGGCAGGCGGATCTCTGTGAGTTCGAGGCCAGCCTGGTCTACAAGAGCTAGTTCCAGGACAGGCTCTAAAAAAGCTGCAGAGAAACCCTGTCTTGAAAAACCAAAAAAAAAAATAAATAAATAAAAGGAAAACAAAGTACCTTAACGCTGGGGTGGCAGATTGCCTTAATCAACTGAGAACTGAGATCAGCCACAGGAGCCGAAGCATCGACACAAGGTCACCACGAGAATTCCAGCTGGATTTTGGAAGCTCTGCCTCCTGAAGGCCCTTGTATGGTTAAAAGTCCTGAAACTGTAGATGGGTTATTCCTGCTGGACCAAAAGCTAAGGGACCAAAGCGTCTTCTCACGCATACTTACAAAGTATGGGCTTTCCTAGAGGATCTTAGGAAGATCCACCATGACTAAAGCTGTCTTAGTGTTGCTGTTGCTGGGATGAAGCACCATGACCAAGGCGAGTTAGAGAGGAAAGGGTTTATGTGGCTCACACTTCCACATTGCTGTTCATCCTTGAAGGAAGTCAGGACAGGAACTCACACAGAGAAGGAAAATGCAGGCTGGACCTAAAGCAGAGGCCATTGAGGGGAGCTGTTTACTGGCTTGCTTAACCCACTTTCTTATAGAACACAGGTCCACCAACCCAGGGTTAGCACCACCCATAATGGGTTGGACCCTCCCCAGTCAATCCTAATTAGGAAAATGCCTTATAACTGAATCTTATGGAGAAATTTTCTCACTTGAGGCTCCCTCCTCTCTGATGACACTAGCTTGTGTCGAGTTGACATTAAACTAGCGAGCATAAAGGCTACTTTACCAGTTCATGAATATGCCACTGACCTTACAAAACCTCTTTAAATTCTACGGCACCGAGTCTATGAGTACTTTCTATCTGCATCTTCCTTCGGGGATCCGTTGATACATAGTCAAGGCCTCTCGAAGTATTCACAATTCACTGAAATCCCTTTTATTAAAAAGGCTTTGGTTCTTTTGGGTGCTTTCTGTTGTTTTTTAGTCTTTGAGTTTACTAATCTTCTTTTCTACAATGCTCAATCTGTGTTACTCCATCTACTGTGCTTTAATCTGGCACACACTAATTCTCATATCCAGTCCAACTTGCTTTTTTAAAGTATCTTTGTAAAATTTCAACTGGCCCTAAAATATATATGGAATAGGAGCTGGAGAGATGAATCAATCAGTTAAGAGTACTTGCTGCTCTTGCAAGTACTGGGGTTTGATTCCTAGCACCCACACTGAGAGGCTCACAGCTACCTGTAACTCCAGTTCCAGGAAACTTGATGCCCTCCTGTGGCCTCACAGGTACCTACAAGTATGTGCACGTGTGTGCGAGCACATACACATTTGCGCACGCGCGCACACACACCTTTCTTAAAAATTAAATAGGTCAGATAAATTCCTTATTTATATTAGCTGTTTTAATCTCATTTGCTGATTTTATTATTTCAGTCAATCATCAGTTTCAAGTTATAGATCCTTTTGGTGCTTATTCTGTATCCACTTTTCTTTGTATGCCTGATAATTTTAAATTAGACGGCAGATACCATGAATTTTTACCTTGTTACATGCTAAACAGCTTTTTCTGCTGTAAATATTTTTGAGTTTTGCTTTGTTATGAAGGAACATTTGATCTTTCTGCTCTTGCTTTACATTTATTCTGCGAGATTAGAGCAATATTTAGTCAGCCACTAATGATGCCCCATTAATGAAGCAGACCTTCCTGAGTTCTCTATCCAGTTATTTCTGGCTCAGGTTTCTGTTCTGACCTGAGGGAAAACAGGTGCTACATAGTCTCAGCCCTGTGTGAGAGCCGTATCCAGTCCTTTTGTTTTTCTCCAGTCTCAGATTATTTCTGCAGATGCATGGGTTGGTCAGTGCTCTGCTGACGATCCAAGTATGTTCTAGAGAACTCCAGAGCCTGCTTTAATGCCTCCCTCTCAGTACTGTTCCTGCCCTGCAAACTGGAGCCACCTTTGTCTCCCAGACTCTGAACTCTGTTTCTTCCACTTAGGGCATCTTTGACCTCAGCTCCCTCACAAGCAATCTGGAAACTCTTGAGATGCTAAGTCGGCAACTGCATGTCTCACCTCCTTCATTTCCCATCTGGCATAGATGACCATTCCTTGTCCATGGACAAGAACGCAGCTGTTTCAAACACTTTATTTTTTGGTTGTTGATTTCTGACATCTATAATTGGTCCATGCTATTATTATCATTATTATTATATCTTGTTTGGAAGCAAAGTTCTACTCATTAGTTTAAAAAAAATGTGTGTATATGTGTGTTCCTGTGTAGGCATATAGGTATGTGTGGGTACACATGCATGTGTATTCATATGTACATGTGTTTGAGTACATGTGGGGGTCAGGATACAACCTTAGGTGTCATCCTCAGGAACGTCATCTATCTCCCCATGAGACAGGGTCTGTCATTGGCCTGCAGCTTGCTATTTAGTCTAGACTGGCTACTTGACCATTGACCCCAGAGACCCTCCTGTCCTTGGCCTTCCAGTGCTAGTGTTGCAAGGACAAGCCCCATCCATGCCTGGCACTTTAACAGGAGTTCTAGGGATTGAACCAGATCCTTTCTATTGCAAAACCACTTATTTCACTGTCTTCTCAAGCAGGTTTTAATCTTTCTATAGTCTCTGTTTTTTTAATGTGGTTTGTTAGTGTTTGGTTTGCTTTGTTTCATCTATTTTTTTTTTTTTTTGAGAAGGGGTTTCTTAGTGTAGCCCTGGCTGTCCTGGAACTCACTCAGTAGACCAGACCAGCCTCAAATTTACAGAAATCTGATTGTCTCTACCTCCCGAGTGCTGGGATTAAAGGTGTGCCTCACTGTTGAAACAAGATCCAAGAATGGAGCCATTCAAGGGGAATTCTGAGCGTGTGTGAGAGAACTCCAAGAAAACAAGACAATAGTCTTGTGACCTCAGTTTCTTCGAAAACAGTGGACTGTTCTTGGACTGTCTTTGTGTCCCTCCCGGTGTAGTGAATAAGAGTAAGTTTACTTCAGATTATTTATTACAACAGGCCGTTGTTATTTGTTTATATACCTTTATAGAAAAGCATGCTTTTGTCATGTGTAGCTGGTCCTTGTGATTGTACACTTTACTCATGTGATTCTTCTTAATTTTCAGAGTATAAATTATCTGGTGGGTGGGCAAATCAAGTGCACCATGGACAAGGGGCCATTCTAACCCCCCAGTCCCTGACTAGACTCCAAAGAAACCCCCCTCCACTCTGCACCATGCAGCCAAACCACCATGAGCTCCTCAAGCATCATAGGCCCAGGGTGGCTGGGCACGATAATGATCTCTTGTGATGAGGAAGCATAGCCCAGCAGGACAGCAGGGCCACCCGAGTGGCCCAAGGAGATCCACACAGAGGCATGGGGCTATCCACTTTAGGCTCCAGGAAGAAAACACAGGCCCAACTGGTACCTTGCAGTACCAGCCAGGTGGACACATTTTGTTTGAGCAGAGGTATAATATGGCGATTCATGGAAGAGAGAGAGAATGGTTCAGCTCCTGTGAACAGAGGCATATCTGGAGAGATGAGAGATGAAGGGAAGCAGGTTGAGATGGTGAGGGAGCTGAACTCTTGACCACCAGCAGCACTGGAAAGCTTGTCCCGCCCTTTGTCTGGGCCGCACAGCAAAGATCACCCTGTTGATGATGGCACAGGTGAGCCAATCCCGAGAATGTGCCCCTGGGAGACCTAGCCCACCTCTCACCTCCCACATGGTGGCATGAGCGGGGAGAGATGCCCCCCTCCGCCCTTGCCCATCAACATCTAAGACAGGTGGGAGAGTTGACCCTGAGGTAACAAGCGTGAGAGATCTTTTCCTGCCCCCCAAAACGTGCAACACTTGGGAGAGCAGGCCCTGCACTTCCGCAGGGCAACACAATAGAGCCAATCGGGCTAGCTCAGGTGGGGTGAGCTGAGTCAACTGGGCTAGCTCAGGTGTGGGTGAGCTATCCCCGACGTTGTAAGCATAGGACTACTCTCCCCATTACCCATCTGCCTTATAGCAGGATGGGAGGGAGACAGTTGCCCTTCTCTCCCTGCCCACCAACATCTGTGGGAGCTGGGAAAGCTGGCCCTGTGGGTCATAAGGGTGAGAGAGTCAACCCTGTTAGTGCAGGGGTAGGTGAGCCAGTCCCAAAGCAGTAAGAATTGAAGAGCTGTCACCACCATCTGGTAGACCAACTGTACAGTTGCCCAGGCCCAAACTCAAGGATATGACTTGGCCCACCCCATCATTCACCCCATCTATGATCTGCTGGAGCACGGAAAGAGACCTGACTTGTAGACACAAAAGCTGCAGAATCTCTGCAACACAAGGTGCCAACAGGATATCTAAGAGGAGCCCTAGTGAGGGCCCAGCATGGTTAGGGTAGTAGAAACCAGAGGTCCCAAACCAGACCAATGGCTCTTTGCAAGGATCACTTGCAAATCAAGATACATGGACAAAGAGGTCTCACTGTGTGACTCACTGTGCCACACTGCAGCTTCAGTGATGAGACTTTAAAGTTTTTCTCTTTTTAAAATTTTATTTCTCTCCTTTTTTTCCCCTTAAGTTTTATTTAATTGGGGGGGGGTGGTAAGGCAGAGGTCAGATATGAAGGGATGGGGAAATGAATGGGATCAAGATACATGATGTAAAAGACACAGAATAAATTAATTAGTTAAAAATAAATCATCTTAAATTATTTGTTGCTCTGAATAAAACTGGCTATTGAATGAGAGTGTAGTCTGCCTCATATTTAGGCTCCATTCTTTCAGGTCCCTCCATTGGTAAATATATTCTTTGGTCATTTAGATCTAACTTTAAAGTTCTTATGTTTTAACTGGAAGCATTTGTCCATTTTTATTAAGCAATTACTCTTACACATAGATTTATATCTACTGTATCAACTTTATTTTATTTATTTATTTTGCAGAATTGGGTTTGAACCCAGGCTATCACACATCCTAGGGAAGCATCCTACTTCTGGACTAAATTCCTAGTCCCTTTCCCTGACCCATGCTTATTTATTTTTTCTTTCCTTTCTTTTTGTTTTCTTCCTTCCTTCCTTCCTTCCTTCCTTCTTTCCTTTCTTTCTTTTTTTCTTTCTTTCTTTCTTTCTTTCTTTCTTTCTTTCTTTCTTTCTTTCTTTCTTTTTGGTTTTTCAAGACAGGGTTTTTTATTCATTTTTTCTTTCCTTTTTTTTCTTTTCTTTCTTTCTTTCTTTCTTTCTTTTTTCTTTTCTTTTTTTTGGGGGGGGGTTTCAAGACAGGGTTTCTCTGTAGCTTTGGAGCCTGTCCTGGATATAGCTCTTGTAGACCAGGCTGGCCTTGAACTTACGGAGATCTACCTGCATCTGCCTCTCCAATGCTGGGATTATAGGCGTGCACAACCACCGCCCAGCGTCCCATGCTTAATTTTTCTCTTTTTATTTGTGCTTCCTTTTCAGTTGAACAGTTTTTATTTTTTTCTCATGTCTCATGAACTATATCAGAAGTTACTGGGATATCATACCTGGTAATAAAATACACTAAGCAAGAGTCAGAATTAGGAAGAGCTCAGAATTCAGGTGCCATATGCAATCACAACGGACTGCCGAGAAGAGAAATTCAGAAATGATAGGTATCCAACATAGTTATTAAGAAAATTTGAATTAATAATGGAGGTGGGCGCAAACTAAAAAGAATAACTTCTTATGATCACCCAAGATTTTGGTGGAGAGGTAAAATTGAAATTACTACGGTTGTTTTAATTATTCTTACATTTCTTTTTTTTTTTTTTTTTTTTTTGGTTTTTCGAGACAGGGTTTCCCTGTAGTTTCTAGAGCCTGTCCTGGAACTAGCTCTTGTAGACCAGGCTGGCCTCGAACTCAGAGATCCGCCTGCCTCTGCCTCCCGAGTGCTGGGATTAAAGGCGTGCGCCACCACCGCCCGGCTTATTCTTACATTTCTTATAGGGCCAGTAAGCAGTAAGATTCCAGAGACGATGGATGGTAGTATATAATAATTGAAGCTATCTGAACCTTGTTGTTTGCCTAAATAAAAAAAATTAAGTCTTTGGTATAATAGTAATATTAACAACAACAACAGAATAACTACCCATTTTTGAATACATAATAATGTCCAGTGTGGTTTTATCAGGTTTTCACGTTTAATCCCCAAACAGTATTTTTTTTGACATGGTGTATGCCACTGTACACTACTTTGTATTCCCACAGTCTCAGCTTGTTACTAACCTAGCTGGTATTGAAGTGTTCACACCTGCAGACTCCAGTCAGATTCATACAGATGCTCTCCAGCAAGACCTGACCTTAGCTCCTGCCTCTTATTCGATGACCTTGAGCTTCTTTGTTGGAGCCATTATGAGAGAATAGTTCTATAAAGTTTCCACATATGTTATTTGGGTAGGAATACTCCAGGCTTGGAAAAATCATCACGTACAGGTTCTCTGACCTGCAGAGAGATTCAGTGATAGGAAGGATGAGGTACAAGCTCGTTGTTGTCCTTGCTTCCTATTTCTGATCAAGATCACAAAGTAATTGTACACTAGAAGGAACCGCAGAGATGAATGCTACCATTAAAGGCTTAAATGATGCTGGGGTTGTGGTCCCCATAATGATTTCCTTCAGTTCATCAGTCTGGCTGTTGTAAACAATAGCAACAGCAGCAAGAGAGCATGCTACACGACAGTCATAAATTTGCCCAGGTGGCAGCCCTGAGAGCAGCTGTCTTGCCAGCTGTCCTGTCTTGATGGAAGTTGATCATCACAGATGCTACTTCTTTGTATGGGGCTATTGATCTGGCAAATGTCTTCTTCTCCTTCCAGATAGGTGTGGGGATGATGAGAATCAGTCTGATTTGACATGAGACAGACAGGAGATGCCTTCATTGGCTTGCCCTAAGGGTATATTAACTCTCCTGCTCCCCAACTCAATAAAATGTGCAGGGCCTTGGTCATGTGTCTATTCCTGCAGAATGTTAACATTGTCATTCTGATGAGATTGGGTGAAAATGGGTTTGCCAATGTCCTGACTCTTTTGTTTTGTTAGTGGTTTTTTTGTTTGTTCGTTTGTTTGTTTCGTCAACTTGACACAAGCTGTGTCATATGGGAAGAGAAATATCTAGGAAGACAAAATGCTTCCATCAGATTGGCATGTAGGCAAGTCTTCGGGGCATTTTCTTGATTAACAATGAAGGTGAGAGGGTCCGAGCTATCGAGTAGTGCTGTACGGGGCAGGCGGTCGGGAGTTATATAAGAAAGCTGGTTGAGAAATCCATAGGTTCAAGCTAATAAGTAGCATCCTTCCATGGCTTCTGTGTCATTCAGTTCCTGCCTCATTTTGAGTTCCTGTCCTGATTTCCTTCCATAGTGGACCTCAGGTTGCTTTTGATCATGGTCTTTATCAGAGCAGAAAAAAAAAAAAAAAACAGAAGTAGGCAGTCAGTACCCCAGATGTTCTTGCAAGTGAGCTAGTCTGTAGAGAGAAATCCTGCAGTGGCTCGGATAGCAAGCACTAACAACAATTCTAAATAATAAAACTAAAACTGCATCGTAGAAAAGTTTAAACAAACACACAAAGCAGGCAGAGTAATGTCATAAATGGGCCACGTGTCCTTTACTTACTTTCTACAATGGTCAACTCACAGCCAATAGTTTCCAAGTAGTGTTTCTCTTTCTCCCTTTTCTATTTTATTTTGAACTGAGTCCCAGGTATCATATCTTTTTATTGACAAATATTGTATGTGTATTTTTGCTTTAGTCACTTGTCTATTGCTGTGATAAAACACTGTGATCAATGCCGCCAATCAAAGAAAGCACTTAATTTAGAGCTTACAGCTTCAGAGAGTCAGAGTCAATGATTCCAGAGTAAGGAAGGGTGGCAGGATCAACGGAGAGCCCACATCTTCATCCTCAAGTTGGAGACCGAAAGAGAAAAAAAACACACACCCATACTGAGAATTGCATGAGTCCTTTGTAACTGCAAATCCCACCCCCAGTGATACAACTTCTCCAATAAGACCACAACTCCTAATCCTTCCCAAACAGTTCCACCAACTGGGGACGAAGCACTCAGATATATGAGCCTGTGGGGGCATTCTTATCCAGACAGTTACAGTCTTTAAAAGATAAAACTTTTGGAGACACATCTGATTATTATCACATCTAAAAATACTAAATTATGGCGGGCGGTGGTGGCACATGGCTTTAATCCCAGGACTCGGGAGGCAGAAGCAGGCGGATCTCTGTGAGTTTGAGGTCACCTTGGTCAACAGAGTGAGTTCTAGGACATCCAGGGCTACACAGAGAAACTCTGTCTCAAAAAGTCAAAACCAAAACAAAACAAAACAAAAAACAACGAAAATCCTAAATCGTTCTTTAATATAGCACATAGTCAATCTTTCAGATTTCCAGTTGTTTTATGTATTAACTTTTTCAAGGAGGCCATTTCAATGCATGACTAAAATGCATGCATTGCAATCTACTAAAGTCTGTAGCAGCAAGACGGCTCAGCGGGGAGAGACACTTGTTACCAAGCCTGATGACCTGAGTTTGAATCACAAAACCCATGTAGGAGATAATCAATTCCTATAAGTTGTTCTCAAATTTCCACAAATGTGCTATGGCTCATTCAAACACACACACACACACACACACACACACACACGCACATACAAGTGTAATTTACAAGTTCTTCTTCCATCTCTTTGAAGTTTTCTTTTACTCTTGGAATTGTTTGTGACAGGAAATGGGTCATTTCCCATGCAGATTAGATTGGTAATTGCATCTCTATGGTGTCTTTAGACAGACTCCTTTGTGTCTCCTGTAGGTGTATAGTTGGTGGTGACACTTTTAGAGGGAGCGCCTTGGAGCATATCTATATGATCATTTTTAGCCCCTGTAATGAAGAAGCACAGTGTTTGCTGAATCTTTGGTTGATTGTGAACTTGAACTAGTTTAGCATGTGCCCAGAAAGGCCTCCTTTTTCAAGTGGAATACTGATACACAGTATGAATCTTGTATGTCTTCTAAAAATCCCATGTATTCAAGGCTTAGTACTAAGGGTGACACCCTTGGAGGCTGTCGGAACTTTTAAGAAGTGGGTGGGACCTTATAGGAAAGCCCTGGGTTACTAGGAGAACACCTTGGAGAGGCATATGGGACCCTATATCCTTTTCTATTTTTCTTTCACTTCCTGGGCATGAGCTGAGCAGTTTGCTTCACCAAACTCCTCCACTCCAATGCACTTACTGCCTTGCTATATGCCCAGAGCAATGGACCTAATCAGACTGAAAACCCCAAACTGTGAGCTAGAATACATCTTTTCTCTTTAGAAGTTAATTACCCCAGGTATTTTTTTCATAGTGTTAGAGAGCTGACCACTTCAGATCTAAATCAGAAAAAGAAGTGAGTAATAAGGCCAGCTTGTGGGACAAATCACTTTGCACTTGGGCTACATGACCCATCAGGCCCAGTTGTCTGAGGAGGTTCCTGATAGATAAGAATACAGTTTCTATGTTCTGCTACATGGCTCAGTTACCTCTCCTCTGTACCATATGTCCAACTTGGTCCATGCCTGACTGGCTTTTCCCTCACTCCTTGATTCATCCCTGACTTCCTCTCTCTGCCTAGAAGTCATGCCTACTCTCTCCTGCCTAGCTATTGACCATTCAGGTTTTTATTACACCAGTCACAGCAATGCATCTTCACACCATGTACAAATATCCCACAATAGACAAGCCCTGACATGAGGATAAGAGGAGACTTCTGGAGCAACACCATGACCTCTAGAGCAGAGAATTACGGTCTTTTCTGACAAATACTACCTGAGACGTTCCTCAACCACAGTTCTGACACCTGGAGCACAAAGTGACTGTGAGATCCCAAATGACCATTCTGAACTCGCTGCCACCAGAACCACTCGATCCTAACGCCAGGTCACAGCTGCAGTCCGCTGCTTCAGAGAGCGTAGGGCCATGTCGGAGCAGCTGCAGCATGCACGAATAAGATTTGTGATCCATTGGCCCTGCCCCAAAGTCACATCCTCCAGCTGTAGCGTCCTCTCTCCTCTATCCACAGAATGTCCGTATGGGCAGAATGCACTGTACGTTTGTGTTTGTCCAAAATAGATCTTATAAAGGGCGATATTGAAAAGGAAAAATTCCCTAGTTGATAAATCAGGGGGCTGCAACCCACTTAATCCTCCTGTTTTAGTGGAGGGAAAGACGGCGTCAGGTATGAGTTGACTGAGTCCCGACCACAGAGACTGCCTTGGAGGCTCATGAGCAGCTTGAGACTATCCGGTGTGAGAAAGCGCTGTCTGGTGGAAGAGCACGGGGATAGATGTGTAAAAGTGGGAACAAGTAGCTCGTCCATCGTCGACTCTCATACTGATGCCCATTCAAGAACGTCCTTTGCAGAGGAAGGGCTTAGCAGCCGGGCAGATGAGCAGGATGACTCAGGATGGAGATAAGCCTGCTTCATTTTCCTAAGCTTCTTTAGGGTGGCATAGCAAATTTATAAATGATTGCCATAGTACGAAAGATGAGACTATTTGTGGGTCCAGTTTCTTCTCACCAAAGGTGAATGGCAATAGTGAATACCTAATTTGCCTACATCCAGGACTGACCGTACACCCTTGATAGGCACTTCCAGGCAGACACCAGATGGCAAGCTAATTATGTCATATCCTTCCACGCCAGAGCAGTGATTCTCAACCTTCTCAATGCTGCGAGCCTTTAATGCAATTCCTCATGTTGTGGTGACCCCCAACTATAACATTATTTCATTGCTACTTCATACCTGTATTTTTTGTACTGTTATGGATCCCAAAATAAACATCTGATATGAGACTCCCAAAGGCATTGTGATCTGCAGCTTGAGAACCACTGCCCTAGAAGAAGCAGAAATTTGCCTTTAACAAAATGTATACTTACTTCCGATACAAGTATGTCTTTCTGTCACACACTACCTTTGACATCATTACTGGTCTGCTGGATGCCTGGTCCCTTAGTATAGTACATAGTACAACATTATCTTCAAGGTCCAGTCCATTTTAATGACAAAGAGATGCATTAATGGGTATGACCACGAGCTACTCTGGCTTGACCATGTATGCCATTGTTCAGGTTAATAACATGTCATTGGAGAGTGTCATCCCCAGTAAGAGTCGATCTCAGGGACAATGATCTGGTTTGTGACGAGTTGCCCCAAACTGTAGCCTATTCACTGAGCCTAGCAAAGCATGCTGGGTACTTCCCAGCCACTAACACTCATGATGGCAGCGGGGCAGCTAAACAGCAGTCAACATTAGTCATTGAAAACTTGAAGTTATTGGTGCCACTTGGTCACTTTCGGGACCTCCTGCTGAAGGACAAGGAAATAAACCGAATTACTACTCTACCAAGAGCAACTGACCCTGGCTGCCACAATGAGCTTCCACTACAGTGAGGAGGGAGGAGCATGTATGCAGCCCCCAGGATCCAGTGGGACCATTGCCTATGGAGGGACGCCTGCCAGGCAAGGTGGCTGATGCTGAGACCTCTAAGAAGGACTTGCTGCGTCACTTCCTACAGGGAAAGCAAGGAAGGCAAGTAGAAACTAAGGAATAAATGATTCCCCTCCATTCCCCAAATGACAAGATTCTGGGATGCATTAGTATAGCTCTTCTGACAGTTTTGAGGGGACCTGCAACTCTAAAGCTTCACATGTGGGCTCCCCCTCCACGTACTTCACGCACCCCGTTCTTTACTGTTCTTCCCAATGGCGCTCTGCAATAAAGCACTGGCCAACCACCTCTGTCTCGTGGGAAACCTAAGCCAGAACAAGGAGAACTGTTATTTCAGCTCTACAGATGGTGATTACTTACTTCCCGTGGCTGTGCTCCTCACGGCCCCCGTCTGTCCAGAACCAGAGCCCAAGCTTGAAGTTAATGCTGCTATGTATTTTGTCCAGCGAGGAAGCCGCCAGCCATGTGTGACTACTGGAACCCGCAAATGCGACGAGTGTAATGAAGGAACTGAATTTTTCATTTTATTCAATTAACATTTACATAGCCATATGTGGCCGCTGGCCATCACATCGGACAGGGTAGTTCCAAGCCACAGATCAATTGCCTCCTGGACAAGATGTACTGATTACATATTTATAAAGTTTTCTGCAAGCAGGATAGCTAAAAATCAATAAAAAAGAACATTCCATGGTTATTACTGATACCTAACAGCAAAGAGAAAAAAATGAAACAAACTTTGCATCATAGGCTAGAAATATTTTTGCAACAACAGGCTCAAATATGGAGCTAGGCATTGTGCTACGCGGTGGGAAGACAGCTAGAAATGAGACAGATATGGCTCTCCCTCTGCTGGAGAAAGTCAAGGCCAGACACATCTTCTTCACCACCAAGCTGTGGTCTGTGAGGGGCTTTGTCTCTCTGCCTCTTTGCCCTTCAAGCATCTCACTGTTGAGCTGTCTAATAAACTAGACTTCTTCTAACGCACAGGAATTAAGATGTGGACCCTGAAGTCAATATGTAGCTGGGTTTGAATCAAATTCTACGTCTAAGGGCCTGCACTATCTTAGACAGTTCCTTGCCCCTTGAAGCCTTAATTTCTTCTCTCTAAAATGGGCTCGAGGGGACCACATGAAGCCCTAGACTCCTGACCTAAGAAACCCTACCAAGCTGACCTTTAAAATATCCTGCCCTCATTTTCCAAATTTTTTTCCACACAACAGTCTATTGTATAGTGGGAGAAGCCAACTGTAGGAGGCTGTAATAAGGTAGCCTTGAGATAATGTTTAGAAGTAATTTACAGAGGTAAAGTTGCAGTCCTGTCACTCACATGACTTTTCCAAAAGGGAGAGAAAATTACAGACCCATAATCCATAGTCCTGTTATATTTCACATGAATAGGTTTGTGTTACTAACCAGAGACACGCAAACACAAGATAATGGAAAGGAGGCGATATTATGGCTATGCTGTTTTTATGAATTTGGGGGTTTTTCAGACTGTTTATTTTATATGTATGACATTATTAAGAAATGCATTTTGGTATCTACTGTGCCTATCACTGTGATAAACTTCTGGGGACAGGAAAATCAATACAGCATATCCCCTATCCTTATATATATAACAGATAACTTGTCACAGTTACATTGTCCTGGGTTGTCTAATGGGCCCGGATGTGGGACAGAAGCTGTAATAGGGAGATGGACCAGTAAGAGCATCCTAGAGGATGGCCAAGGAGGCAGGGCGTGCACTATATGATCTAAAGCAGGGCATAGATTTCATTACCAGTCCCTAGTCCCAGGCCCTTGTTTGACGTCAGGTGAGATTTAGATGTAGCTCAACTAAACCTGGATCCTTACAGTTCTCAGGGATGTCTGAAACTGGCAAAAGGACTATGTGTGACTTTGTCTTCCCCTTTCATTTTATTTGTGTGTGTGTGTGTGTGTGTGTGTGTGCACATGTACATGTGTCATAGTGATTATAAGGAGGTCAGGTGATGACTTGTATGAATCTGGTCTCACCTTCTACCATGTGGTCCTAGAGATTAAATCATGAGGCTTAGTGGCACACACTCTTTACAGCTGAGCCATCTTGTTGGCCCTGGCTCTACTATCTGCCTCCAGAGAGTCTCAAGCTAAACCCCAGTGGTTCTGATTTGTGGGTCGTGATCCCCTTGGGGTTACAGATATTTACACTACAATTCATAACAGTATCCAGATTGCAGTTTTGAAGTAGTAATGAAATAATTTTATGGTTGGGGGTCAGGTCACCACAACATGAGGAACTGTATTAAAAGGTCACAGTATTAGGAAGGGTGAGAGCCACCCCTCTAGATGGTCTCTCTTTTCTGAAGGGGCGAGTGGCTCTTGAACATTCATTTGAGCTTCTCTATGGCACTGTGAAGTCATCCGTGGACCAGGGTAATGCAATTTTCCCAAGAGTAATTCAGCATCACCGAGGGGGTCTCGGGTATGCTTATGGGCTTAAAACCTCCTTCTTGGTTTTTCTCTTGGCAACTCATTCAAGATTCTCCAGTGAGAATGATTTTGAGGGCAACACAGGGTCCTTTTAGAGGAATAGGGGCCTGAGGACTGAGAGGCCAGGAAAGACCTTCAGAGGTAGACTAATAGGGTCTGAGAACCAATCACGCTGTGGTCGGTGGAAAGGAACTCCGAGCTGCGCAGTCCGCGTGTTGCACTGTGGTATTTGTTGTTTCGTCTCAGTCTCGAGATCAAATACAAAGGAAGGATTTATCTGTGCAAACTGCTTGAGTGCATACCGTCCATCACGGTAGGGAAGGAACGGCCAACTCCTTGATGGTCAGAGCTTGTGTGTGGCTGAAACACCTCCCCTGCTCGTGCGTCAAAGAGCAGGACTCAGAGACCAGACAGGAAGTGGGCCCAGGTTATAAACCGCAAGACCTGACTCCCTGGGATCTACTTCCTTCCCTTGAGGCTCCACCTCTCGAAGGTTCCACGACCTACAAAAACAGCAACCCCAGCTGGGGACCAAGAGTCTGAACGTGTGTGTCTATAAGGAAGATTTCACATTCAGACTCTAACAGCTGTTATATTGCGACTGTGTGGCCATACCCAAGGGAGAGAGGGGTTGAACTACAGGAAATGATGCTTACTGTGAGCCAAGACCTGGGGGCAGGGCTCAAAGGGGCCACACTCGCACATTGCCACTTTTATCCAAGAGACATTCTGTACCGCACAGGGATTTTCACCTCCTCCTTCCTTCAGCTCCTTCTACAGTTCTAGGGGGGATTGGCTTCCCGGAAAGTGTTGTGACTCTCGCAACCATCTCAGTGGAAGTAAAAGTAACAATCGTTGGCAGAGGTGGGGAATGAAGGTTTTTTGTCCCTGGCCACAAACTCTTCTCCAGGCTGGTCTTGGCTTCTATCACTTAAGTTTTAAAGCCCAAACCCTAGTTTTTGGGTTTTTTTTTTCCAATAAAAATAGAAGAAATGTGAGCTGGGAACAAGTGCCATCCACTAGACAAGGGCCAATGCTGGAAGAAAACATTCAAAAATCACTTATCTTTGCACAGCGACAAACTAAGTTGCTACAAACACAAAGAGAAAACAATCCAGAAAAAAAATGGATGGGGTTACAAGAACATGCTCTTAAATTTATGCAATAAATGTTCTGTGTGTTTTCTGATTGGGGAATGTTTAATATAAAGACAATACAAATATACTACAAAAAACTTAGCTAATATAATACTTCCCACTATAGTACTCAGATTTATTGCTTGGGTTTTTATGAGTTTTAAACAGCCTTTTCTTGATATTAAATATTTAGCAGTTAACTGTTAATTTGTCATTTTAATTTTGAATTGTTTCATCCTGCATAATGTGACAGGGTTGTGGGGAAGAAGTACAATATGGTTATGTTGGATTTGTGGGCCAGTCTGCGGAGGAAGGCTGGCAGGCTAGAGTATTTTAATGCTGTCAAAAATCTCTTCAATTTGAAACGATGAATTAATGAGTGCTCTCCAAGGTTCGTGAAAGTATTTGGGTGTGATAGTTCTATGGGGTCTGCACTAACATGATGGAGGATTCTCATTGGCTAATAAACAAACTGCCTTGGTCAGCCCTTAGGTGGGTGGAGTAGACAGAACAGGAAGAAGGAAGTGAGGTAGATGGCTCAGTCAGATGCCACGCCTCTCCTAAGTTACTCAGACCGCCATGCCTTTCCTCAGGGAGCCAGATGCGATGAAGCCAGCAGCCAGGTCAGACATGCTGAATCTTTCCTGGTAAGACACCACTTGTGGTGTTATACAGATTATTTGATATGGGTTAGTCAAGATGTGAGTAAGAGGCTGAAATTAATGGGCCAGGCAGTATTTAAAAGAATACAGTTTGTGTGATGTTATTTTGGGGCATAAGCTAGCCGGTGGCCGGGAGCCACTACACTAACATTTCCCTCAGTTCTCTAACCAAGAATAGCCCTTAGGAGACACCTTCTCACACAGCCAGAAGTTAAGACATCATGTTAGTTACTTTTCGGACAAAGCAGCCTGAGGGAGGGAGGGAGGAGGGAGGGACGGAGGGACAGAGGGCTTATGTGGCTCAACCTGAGAAGATGCAGCCCATCCCAGGGAACTTGTTGCATCACAGCCACATTCAGGAAGCAGAGAGACAGATGCTGATGCTCAACTCACTTTCTCTTTGATTCATTTCGGGACTCCAGCCATGGAAGAGTGCCCCCCAGATGCAGGATGGACGTTTTGCCTCAGCTGACCTGATCTAGAAACTCCCTCTCAAACCTGCCCAGAGGCTTGTCTCCTAGGTGATCCTGGAGACTAACAAACCACAGGCACCGAAAGCAGCCTCTGGGGATGAGTAAGATAAGGACCATTTCTCGGACTGGGTGATGGGGACATGAGAAGCCGAACAGTGAGTGCAGCTTCTCTGCACTTTTCTGTATTTCAAGTATTCACAATGGAAAGAAAGTGAAAAAAGAGATCACAAAAGAAAGGGGGAGCCGGGCGGTGGTGCCACACGCCTTTAATCTCAGCACTCGGGAGGTAGAGGCAGGCGGATCTCTGAGTTCGAGGCCAGCTTGGTCTACAAGAACTAGTTCCAGGACAGGCTATAGAAACTACAGGGAAATCCTGTTTCGAAAAACCAAAAGAAAAAAAAAGAAAAAAAAAGAAGGGGAGAAACACTTTGTTCACAGTAGGTTCTGACTAATGTCAGTGCCTCTACCCCAGTCCTTCCTAAATCCTGTCTCAGGCCCAGCACTGCAACTCCATTGTTGGGTCTCTTTTAAAGTTTCAGAAGAAAGAAGAAAAATATGACTCAAAATTATCAAGCTTTTTATAGTTGCTGTGAGCTATGTGAACATTAAGCTAATGTTTTTAGTACAGTATCTCATTTAAAATCTCTCTGGGTTGGAAGCATAAACTTATTCTTTACAGTCAAAGAAACTGAGGTACACAGAACTAACTAAATAACACCCCCAAAGTCATAGAAAAAGGCAAATATGATGTTAGAACTCATGTCTGGTACCCCTAAAGCCCTAAAATCTCTTTTCTTCCTTCCTTTCTTTCTTTTTTCTTTTTTTTCTTTTTGAGCCTTGGTTTCTCTGTAACTTTGATGCCTGTCCTGGAACTAGCTCTTGTAGACCAGGCTGGCCTCTAACTCACAGAGATCCACCTGCCTCTGCCTCCCCGGTGCTGGGATTAAAGGCGTGCACGACCACCGTCCAGCTAAATCTCTTTTCTTAAAGTTGACTTTAATGATTATCTGGAGGACATGGTTGATAAGAGGCATTTGGGTTGATCATCATCAGTCAACTTGATTTCATACTTGAATTTGAAATCATTGTTCTATCTAATGTCTTCCTTTGTTCATACTCAGGAATCTGTGATGGGAACATGGTAAACGGGGCATGGTATCTGTGGTGCCAAAGGTGATATTTCCTGCGGCAAAGACTTAATCCAGACAATGTTTTCATACATGGGGCGTGTCCTGAAGGCATTCTAAATTCTCAGCCTCAAGCTTGAATGAAAGGGAGAAATTACAAATAAGCAGGGCTGGTGTTGAATTACTAATTGACTGGGTGGTTCTTAAAAGAGGTAGCCAGTATTGCCCAGTGTGGTAGCATATGCTTTTAATCTCAGTACTTCAGAGGCAGAGACAGAGGCACAGGCAGAGGCATAGACAGACCTCTGTAAGTTTAAACCAGCCTGGTCTACAAAGAGAGTTCCAGGATAGCCAGGGATTTACCTTGAGACCCTGTTTCAAAGTGGGGGACAGTAATCTTAGTTCCAATGATTAAAAACAAGAACAAGGAGGATAATAAATAAGGATAGACTAAGTCCAAAGGTCTATAAAAAAATCTGATTAGTCCAGATGGCATAAGTATGTGTGGTGGTCTAGATCACTGCATGAAGTGTATGACCAGATGTTTCTACAATGTTGAGAAATTTACAGGCAGAAAGGCAGTAGCAAGCTTCAAGACCACTCTTCTTGTCAGAGTCTAATGCTAATTTAAAAGGTTTCATAGTATCAGAGAAGACACAGAGTTCGCCATTATTACTAAGATTTTAGGTGAAAAATCTCAACCCAGAAGAACCCTAGAGTTCACATCAAATAATCGAGGTGACTTGAACCCTATCCATGAATCTTGCCCCCCACGGAACCCTGCAGTTTGACACAGCGACCCTAGGAATCACCACCAGGAAGCCTACTGAGGTTTCCTCCAGGAAAAGACTCCCACGTCAGTCTTCATAATTAACTGCATCTTCTAAGGCAATGCCTAGTCCAGAGTAGATCCACAACAGTGTCTGTTGAGAGAACCAAGAGGGAAGGGATAAACATGGGCATGGTTTAAGAAAAGGTGAAGATAATTCCAATCAAAAAGAGATGTTGCTAGGCTTAGTTACAACTGCGCACCCAATTCTGATTCTTTGTGACAGAAGACCATCATTGAACGGCAGGTCAGCCCCTCCACATTTGAACCCTTATCAGCTGTCAGCCCACTGTATGAGAAGTCTCCCAGAAGCTTCAAATACTCAAGTAAGTCTGAGTGTAGTGAGGATTCACTTCTGTGATCTGTTTCTCATCTCTAAAATCAGCCCCATTTCATGAGCATCCACAGCACTCCTCCTGGGTCCAGGCTCCCATTGCTGTGAGAAGAAGGCTTTTAGAGAGGCTCACTCAAGCATCGTCAATCATCCTCATCTTGGTAAGAATATTATGAGAGTCAACACCCCAGCATGGCTCAGCTCTCATTACATAGTTAAAATCTTGGGGAATCTGCCCTCTGTTGCTTAGTACATTCCAGGGAGGTTTGAGTTAAATCAATCTGAGCTCTGCCAGTCCAGGTTTCTTAGCAACAATGAGGACACATTACTGAGGGTCAGGATCCTTCCTTGTCAAATCAACACTGGAAGCTCTGTCCAGCTCCCTGGTGAGAGTGAGCATGCCCTCTGTGTTAGAGTCAGGACTGTGCAGTCGTCAGAAACAATACTGGGGCATCTGTGCCTCAGCTCATGTCTTTGCCTCTTTTGCTGACTATTGGCTGTTTCTAGCAGGCACGCTGTTAAAAGATGCTTTTGAGGGACTGGAGACACTAGGCAGTCTTCGTCTGACCTCTATTTCTTTATTGGAATTGACACTGTCTGTCTTAGCATCCCGGTGATAGATACTGTGATGTACCACCCAGAGTGAAGGAACTTCTGCCCAGATGCTGGGAGCTGTTGGCAGCTTGCCAGTCCCCTTTGGGAGATTGCTAAAGACAGCCACAATGCCCAAGGTCATACTCCCTTCCTAAGTTGGTCTGCATCCAATAACTGATCAATGAGAAGTTTAAACGCCAGACCTCTTACCCCAATTGGGACAGTTCTTCACAGGTCCCTGTAGGGTTAGCCAACATGTTATTGATCTGAATTACAGATCAATGTTGCCCAATTCTACTCTCCGTGGCTCATTGTTTTTCTCTTAAGCCAGTCCTAAGGGAACCCCAGTAAAACCCTGACATCTTCAGGAGTCTAACCTGCAGCAATTCTCAAACTCAAGGCTTTTGGCTGGTGAGTGTGATGTTGGGAGGCAGAGAAAGGTGAGGCTGAACTTCCTGAGTAAGTCGTTGTTCGCCCACTAACAGGATACATTGGGTGGAAGATAGCGCCCCACATGCTGTATTGGTGACTTTTATCATCACTGTGGCCAAATAGCTGACAAAAAGCAACTGGAAGAAGGAAGGAAGGGTTGATTTTGACTCAGGTTTAGAGGAATACAGTCCATTATGCTGGGGAAGGCTTGGCAGTGGGAGCAGGTTGGTTCATGAGCCTACTAAGAAACAGAAAAGGATCAGACTTTCTCCTTTTTTGTTCAGTTCAGGAATTGAGCTCATGGTATGATACCACCAACATTCAGGATGGGTCTTCCTGTCTAACTAGAAATAACCAGATTCACCCAAAGGTATGTTTCAATACTTTAGACACTTCCTAATCCAAACACACTCCACTATCCCATGAATCTTTAGCTCAGAGACCCTCTCAATCCATTTTCTGTTCTCCGTGGGTCAAAATCATCCAGCAGTCTTCATGAAGAGGTCAGACCATACGAGCAGAGAAATCAAGGCAACACTTCTTCATGGTAAGTATGTTTTAGTGAATCCAGCTTTCTTTTTTTTAAAATTTCTAAGTTATCTACATGCAGTATGGATCTTAACTGAAATTTGAAAATGTGGTTTGGTTTTGTCTCTAAATCAAGTCATTTTGGAAGTTAGCGTTCTACCTGTAGCTGATGCAGCACAGAGCAGGAGCATGTGGAAGGAAAGTGAAGGCAGAGAGCCCCTTCGTGTCTGTTACTACCACACTAAGGCTGGGAACCCTCCAGTGTCCCGATATGTTCAAATTTTCTAAGATGGGATGGGACTGAGCTTCAGTTTGTATTAACTGGCCTCCAAAATCATAGTGTAAGTTACAGACAAGCTTCCTCTCTGAGGGGAAAGAAAAGCCGAAACTAAAGTGTTCAAAAATATTTTTAAATTCCATGTGCTCAGAAAAAAAATGTAGTTTCGTTCACAAGTAAATAAAAAGAAAGCTCACAGCCATTGCCACAAACACTGCTTCTTCCTTTGGCTTTGAGAAAAGCCCCTTGGCATTTGTCTGTTTTAGACTCTTTATCTGTTAGGGAAAAATGGGGATATCAAACTGGCTTGTGTGATTGTGGGGGGCACATGTGGTAGACTGTCAGATTTTCAGAGCTAGAGATCATGTGAGAAAGAAGAAGCAATTGACACGAGGCGCGCTGCTCGCCGCAAGCTCCCAACACAGCGATGGCGGGGAAGTCTTTTAAGTGACAGATCTGTAACTGCTGATTTAACCACTGCCATGAATCCATATACCTTTTCCCTAAGAAAAGCAAATGGTTCTGCTCTTCGATGTCTAGAACAAGAGCAAAAGTGAAGGGGACTTGTTACAAAATTGGAGGGTGTCAGTGTCTAAAAATGTCTTTTCTCCAAATGGCAGAAAATCGGCATGAACACCCATAATTTCTTTGAAGAAAGAGATGCCCGTGGAGGGGGAGGGACGGAGTGGCAAAGGACAGCCAGAAACCACACTTCTCAGCGATGCGGTGAGCATCATGGTCGTCACTCCTCACTCTCGCTTCCTGTCAGAGCACGTGAGGGCCTCACTCCTGATCCCTCGGAAGCAGAATTGCTGATACCTGACTCCTCACGCTGCTGTCATGAAGATGGATTTGAGTGGAATAAAACTTTCCACAACATTTTCACCTAGCCTGAACAAAGAGTGTGATGGATGGTGAATTCCAGATGTTGGGGGTCCCCTGATGCTCTCATTTTTCTCTGCTTCTGCCTCATCCCTGACAGCCCGGCGCATGGACAGCATCCCGAGAAGGCACACTGCTCTGTCTCTTTCCCTGATTCCTCTCAGGGTGAGGTATTTGGCATATATTTAAAAGCAACGGAATATTATTTTCCCTCCAGATGTTGCATAAATACCAAACACAATCAAGGATCAACTGCGTGGAACTATGATAGGGGCCTTTCCAAGAGTTCCGGGAAAGAGACGTGTGCGTATAATATGAAGATATTTACCATCTGCCACCCAGACATACTCATTTCTTTCTCTGTCATGGAACGGTGTGGCTGGCTCAGAAAGGTCTCATGCTGCCACTGACACGTCTTCCTCTTGTCATCTTATCCCTCTCCATCTCTTCCTTTATTTTCTCCTCGTATTTTCTTTTTCTCTTCCCTTTCCATCCCCTTTCCTCCTTCCTGCTCCCTCTCCTCTCCTTCTCATCTCCTTACTTCTCCGCCGCCCTGTCCCCACTCCATCTCTTACTTCGGTTCTTATCCTCCTCTCCTCCTGACCACTGTGTCTTCCTCTTTACGTGCCCCTTTCCACATTCATTTTCGTTTTCGAGGAAAATTTGCTGGTCAAAAGTCCACCTGCTCTTGTCAAAGACAGGACTCTGTCCTGCAGTTTCCTACTGATTTCCTGTAGTTGTTTAGTGTCTAGAAGATGGGCTGACCAGCCGAGATGTGGGAAGATGCCCAATACATCCTGGAGCCGTGCCAGCCCATAGAGCCCAGGAGACAAACTCTCACTGCCAAGAAGTGCTATGTGTACACTAGCCATTTGTAAGCAAGTCACGGCCTCAGTTGGGGTAGAGAGCAACTTCGTGGTGGTTGATTAACACTCTGAAAGTCTTTCGTTTAGAAAGAGGAAAACGAGAAGGGGCCTCTGAGAGAAAGATTATTAATGCCATCATAGCTATACAATATGGTTTCTTAAAATCTTGAAGCAAGGCAATTATAATCGTAAATGTATGAGTTAGGAAGGGCAGCATTTTTAGAGTCAGAAAACATAGCTATGGATTACTAGGTCTGTTGGGGACAAGGCAGGCTAAGACCAGTTGGTATCAAGGCCTCCCAAATCCAGGGCTGTGTTCTGTCCAGAGCATGAAGCACAAGGCTTCTCCCAGAGGAAGTGCAGCCAGCAGGAATCTGAGCAGCCAGCAGCAGGAGATGTCAGTCCAGTAAAATGAACCACAGCCTGAGGCCAACGCTTAGCTCTGTTCCCGTTCAGCTGTTTGGACAGCACTTCTGCGGATGAGTATTCATGTTACCCTCCGGGCCCTGGGTTTCAGCACAGCAGCGGCAGACAGTTCCCGACACACTCCCGCCAGCTTCCACTTGGCACCTTCAGAAGGATTTAGAAGCCGCCTGCAGGTGGGACCCGGAAATGCAGAGGCCATAAGAGGAGTTTAGCCATTTGTAAACAAGTCAAGGCTTCAGTGTGAGCAGAGAGCTACCCACTCTTTCTCAGAGAGTCTCAGGGGATGACCACCAGCGGCCCACAGCAGCGCCGGTCATCACCTCTCATCCATGGTTTCTCAGATACCTCCCAAACAAGCTCCCTAGACTCGAGTTCATCTCCAGTTTTCCTTCCAGCGAAATTCAAACCTAACGCAGTCTCCTCTCCTTCGGTTCCCCGGACATCTCACTCATTTGATTGGTCTCTTAGGCTGTAATCTTAGTTAGCCACGGCCAAGCCCCACCCTTCTTTCCCTTTTGAGCCCTCCCCCCGCCGTGGCTTTCAACCTATTTGTAACAGCCTTCGTTTTTTTGCTAATGACTGATCCAATACCTCTGCTGTCTGCAGCCCCAAAGAGAGGATACAATGAGCTGCACGTTACGCTCTTGCAGTAGCTCCCCTGCCTGCACCCGTAGACCATGGTGGGCCAGCTTGTTCTTTCTATGGCTAGACACCGGATCATCAAGCCTTGCAGCTGTAACTCATCTTTAGCGTATTGCGAGTAAGCAAGCAGCTAGGGGTGGCCAGAGAAATGTATGTCGAGGCTGTGCACCACCAAAGCTTTTCACGATAGGCTGGAATCTGCAATTCTCATAGGCTGTGACATACTCTTTTTCACCCTTTCAATAACTAAATAATTGTTGGGGTATACAGAAAGAATCAGGGACAGATTGCTGGATCTCGCATTAGATCTTAAAATCCCTGAGACAAGGAATGGCTTCTCCGGGCTACTTTACTCTCATTGCTCAGCCCAGTGTCCAGCATGTGGTGCATTCTCAACCCTGAACAGGTCTGTAGCTAAGAGGAAGATGGGCAACCCTTTATCTGCTTCCAGAGATGCACTCACCTGTTTAACCGCCCAGCCACCTCACCATGAAAGAGGGGTGCTTCCTTAGTGTGGTGTCCTGCTGTCTGCTGGAGTATTTCCCACTGTGCCCAGGCTATCTGAGAAGCACTTGAATCATGTGTCTGTGTTTGTGGCCAGTAGCATAAAACTGCCCTTTTCCAGTCTCATTTCTAGAACTTTCAGGAAATATTTGGTCATGACTGGCCATTTGAATTTGGATGTTGAGAACAGAAACATGGGTAACAGGCGTTTCTGCTGAGCCAACCAATTGGAACTTGAAAGCTTTGTTATTGAAATCACACACATATACACACACACACACACACACACACACACACACACACACCAGGGGGAAATAATGAATGGTTTCAATCTGATCAAGCAATATTACTAGCTGGTGTTCTATAAGCTTAGAGGACATTCTCCGAGATGACTTCCCCATTGATTTCATCCACACCGATAGGATAACCATCTGCAAGCTCAGCCTAAGGGATTTATCACTTCTTGGTTCTGGTGCTAGAACAACTGCCCACCCCCGATAAGATCAGGAGACTGGTTTAACAAATTGAACTTTAATATGATTTTCCTAAGAAAATTTATCATCCAGAGATACTCCTTGGCATGCTGAAACAGCCTCTGCAGGAGGCGAAGGGATAAGAAAGTCCTGTAACAGCATGGCCTTTGGGCTTAGCGCTGCTCTGAACCGTGGATTAAGCCTTGTGACTGCGCAGATCCATGTGTGTCTAGAGAGCTCCCAGGGAATCATGGAGACTTGGGAAGAGAGGTATAACCTACACACATACTAGCGGTACCAGGGAGGGACTCTGAGTTGAAAGCAGCCAGCTAGACACCTGCCAGTCCTGTCTGAGTCTTCCTCTGTCACATCCATGGTAACTTGATACCCCTAAACCAAGCTGTTGGGTTTCTGCCACCCTCCCACCATTGAAACTTGTTTCCAGAGGAAACATCAGATGAAATACTAACCCCGAATGTGTCAGCCTTGAGTGATCATAGCTTTAGCATTGCTGGGCTCTTCCTGTTAGAGCGTCAGCCACAGCAAGCTAGGGTGTGCATATGCCGTGACTTGATACATTTTTTTTTCTTGACAGAACCCAGTGAGCAAGAGCCACACAGTTAGTTGCAGAAATATTCTTGTAGGACATGCCAGAGGACACATAAAGAGGGGCTATGAGGTTCCAGTAAACCTTTTGCATGCAGAGGGCCTGGCATACCTCGGCCCCCACATACCCGGGTGACTGCCCCTGTAAAATTGCTTGGGTTTTTGTTTTGTTTTGGATTTTTGTTTGTTCGTTTGTTTGTTTTGTTGTCTTGTTTTGTTTTGTTTTTTTGGAGGCAGGGTTTTCTGGCCTTGAACTCAGAGATCTGCCTCCCTCTGCCTTCCCAGTGCTAGGATTAAAGGCTTAGCCACTGCCACCTGGTACAAACGTTCTTGTTTTAACAAATACAGCATTTGTCAAGTGTCCAGAAGAGTATTCATAAGAAAAAGATATGATTTTCTTTTCTTTTAGATTTTTAAATCTTTTTGCTTTAAAATTAGTTTTTTTAAAATGTGGATTAATGCTTTGTCTGAATATATACTTGTGTGAGGATGCCAGATCCCTGGAACTGGAGTGACAGACAGTGGTGAGCTGCCATGTAAGTGCTGGAAACCGAACCCAGGTTCTCTGGATAACAGCCAGTGCTCTTAACTGCTGAGTCATTTCTCCAGCCCCTTTGGGTGATTTTCTTAATCAAGCAAACATAAACAAAACACACACAAAAAAAAAAAACTGGCAAACTTTCCAACATGGCAAAGAGAAAGGAGAGGGGCTAGTTTGTGCCAGCGTCCCTCTTCCAACACCCTTGTTTGCCCTCTACTCTCTCGCTTCTTCCAAATTGTATCAACTTAAAGTCACCACTACTGTTTATTGGTTGTGAGATTTTTCAGTTCGAGAGTGCTAGGGCTGGGAAGGGCTCAACCCTGTGCCCTTTGAGAGCCCCCTGCTGCTGCTGCTGCTGCTGCATTTTAACAGGTGTTGGCTAGACAAACATCTCTCTGAAGGCATCACTTTGGGGACACAGAATGAGGTACAGTTGGCCCCTCCAGTCTCACGGAACACATCAACGCCCCCCATGTAAGATCAGGTCACTTTGGGTTGACTCCCTTCCTCGGGTGATCACAGTTGATTATACAGATAAAAGATAGTAAGAGAGACAAAGGCAACGGCTTCAAAGCAGCGTGCCTGCCACGTGCTGCTCACTCTCCTCAAGAGATCTTTGTCACCAACGAGGCAGCCCAATCCTAGGAAAGAGTTGGCTGCTTTCTATCCCTGTTTTATTAGGAGAGACTTTTCTGTCCTTTCCAAGTTTCAAGCCATTTGAGACTGACAAAGCAGAGGTTCAAATCCAGCCCTGCCTCGGTCACACACTCACTGTGTGAGGCATCCCGCTGAAGGGTTTGCACGTGTTGTCTCTAAGTTTTGCCGCAAGATGGCAAGAGGCATAGGGGCCACTTTTTTCTAGCTGTGACAAATGAGGCTCAGAGGAGCTAAGGAACTGGTTCAGGTTAGGTCTAAAAAGCAAAGGGGCTGTTATTTAAAATAAGGACGTTCAAGTTCTCACAACATGCCTTTTCTTGCTCTGGGCTCATGGGTCCTTTTTATTTTCTGCTTTAAATTTTTAAAATATTTTTCAATTGTAAGCATATATAACACTAAAATTTTTGCCTTTTATGGCCTTTTAATTATAAAAGCAACACACCAAATAAAGGTTTCTTACAAAACACAGAACACTTTGGATGCTGAATTGCCATTACAATGGGGAGAAGAGATTATAATAACGGTGTTATTGCATATTTAGCTTTATTTTATTTATCTACTTATTTTTCACTATTGCAATGATTCTTTCAGAGTTGTGGCATAGGTCTGAGTCAGGACTTCTTTTTCACATGAAGACCCTGGTTAAGTAGTACCATGGTGGTCATCATTAGTTTACATGGAAAGATCAAGTATCTCGCTCTGTCTGCTTCTGCAGTTTGCAGACAGTGGGGCAGTCAGTGTGTGTTTCAAGCATGTCCCACAAGCTGCTCTTGACGCTCCTACACAAACATGGTAGCCTATAGGTTAGTGAGTACACAGAGCAGACCAAAGGAGAAGTGAGTGCTGGTGGCCACTTTAAAAGGCTGTAGTAGTTGCTTTTCTTGTTGAGACAACATACTTGAACACAGTTTGGGAGTATAGCCCCCTGCTTCAGGGAAAGTGTTGTGGCAGGAAGGAGTGTGAGGTGGCTGGTCACACTGCATCTGTGGTCAGAAGGCAGAGAGAGGGAAACACTGGTGCTCAGCTTGCTTTCTTCTTTTCATCCCCTTTGGGACCCTACTCCGTTGATGGTACCACCCACACTCAGGGTAAATCTTCCGTCTTCAATTAAACCCTTCTGAAATAAATGGTGATTTCCAATCTGATAACAAAGATGATTAACAAAGATCATTAACCTTTACAAAGTCCCTGAGGTCCTGAGTTGCCCCAGAGCTGGACACGGAAGGCATGCACGTGCTAGTGAGGAAACTGGGGTGTTTTTAATGAAAGTTCTGCTTACAAAAGCATGGGAGGTGTTAGGCTAAGCCAGCAAAGGATGATGGGATTGCAAAGTATCCATGATGGCAACAGTTGCCAGCTAGGTCCAGAGCAGCAAGAGCAGGGGAGAGTTACAGAAAGCCTGAGGGAGGGAGGCTAGAAGGGAGGAAGAGAATGAGAGAGGAAGAGAAGGGGGGACAGAGGGGGAGAGCATCTGTGAAAGGGCCTCCCAGAGGGCGTGTGTTGCCTTTCCATGACACAACAGTCATAGCTGAGCTGTAGCAAGCCATAGAGGCCTCAGAAAATAAATCTCCAGACTGTACTTTCGTCCTATCCCTGATCTTCTATTAATGCCATAGGTAAGAATAAAATTAAGAGTGGCGCATCAAGAGTGGCCGTAAGAATAAAATTAAGAGTGGCGCATCAAGAGTGGCCCCCACCCTCGACTGAGCACCGTGGTAGTGCTGGCCCTGAAGGTGCAGGTGTGGGAGAACCAACCCTGGGAATGTGAGATCAAGAGAACTGGCCCCGCCCCTTGTCCATTGCTACAAGGGGTGAACCAGGCAGGGCAATGCTGGAGAGTTGGCTCTGGTGACAAAGATGGGGTAGAGCTGGTGGGCTGATGGACCCTGCAGCTACCCAGGCCCACATCCAACATCCACCCCATCCGAGATCTTCTGGAGCACAGGTGTGTGTTGGGGGGTTCTGCAGACCTAGGGTTACATGCCAGCAATGGGATGTTTAGGAAGAGTCCCAGAGTCGATAGTACAGCAGAGACCAAACTAATGATCGTATGCAATGAATGCCTGCATGTAAAGATGTATGGATAAATGGGTTTACTGCGTGGCTCACTGTGTCATACTGCAGCTTCCACGATGAGATTTTTCTTCCCTTTTTTTCTTTGAAATTTTATTTTGTTTTATTTGGAAGTAGAGAGGTCTCAGGGCAGAGGGCAGATTCAAGGGAAGGGGAAATGGGTGGGATTGGGATGCATGATGTGAAAGACACAAAGGCTAAATAAAAAGAAAATTAGAAAAGTATTTGCCATATTTGTCCACTATAATAATTTTCATTCTTAATTTAGATGGTTCAGTATTGTTTCTAGAATCTTCCAGGAACATGAAGTATCCCAACACTTCCCTCCTCATCAGTACCGTCCAATACAAAATACATTCTGCAGCATGTTCTAAGTCTCTGAAATTCATTAATGCAGTGTTCTAGATTTCACTTTTTCCACACGTTTAATGTGGACACAGAAGGAAAAAAGCCAAGTGGTGTTTATTGTGCTATTCCATTAGATACCTGCGTGACCTTGAGTTAGACCCAGTCTCCATGGTTATTCCAACTGCCCAGTTTAAACAAAAAGCAACAACTTCCTAGAAATTTGGTTCATTAAACACCAAAGTAAAGCACTGATGATTCATGTTATACTTTTAAAATATTTTAAAACTACACATAACCTTATAGACCAACCCTGTTATAAAACAATTTGATTGTGAGGAAGGAGATAGCTGGGATATAGTTCTTTCAATGAATGAATCTACAACCTCTGTAGAACTCCAAATGCAGAGAAGAGTGCAAAGTAAGAATTTCTCAGTCACTAGGAATACGTGAACTTTAAAATGGGAAACGGACTGATGCTTTTCCCATTTCCCGTGGACACGGAACTTACAGGGCTTTAAGGCTCAGATCTATGGGGTGACGTCAGTGGCTTTCACATAGATTTGCTTTATTTTCATTTGCTTCTCATTTTCTTTTGTTCTCTCTTCGAGCCTCCACTGTGCCTCAGGATCTTCGCATTCATGATCCACTCCTTCTCGGGTCCTTTCTCCTCCTTATGCTGAGACTCTGCACCCTCCTAACCCTGCACACGTCAGCTCCTGACCCTGCACCTGTATCAGCTCCTGACCCTGTGAGTGTGTCAGCTCCTGACCCCGTGGGTGTGTCAGCTCCTGACCCCGTGGGTGTGTCAGCTCCTGACCTTGTGAGTGTGTCAACTCCTGACCCTGTGAATGTGTCAGCTCCTGACCCTGTGGGTGTGTCAGCTCCTGATCCTGTGAGTGTGTCAGCTCCTGACCCCGTGGGTGTGTCAGCTCCTGACCCTGCACCTGTGTCAGCTCCTGACCCCATGGGTGTGTCAACTCCTGACCCCATGAGTGTGTCAGCTCCTGACCTTATGCATGTGTCAGATCCAAGTTCTCCTTCACTCCTGCCAAGTTCTTATCTACAATTTGTTTACCTTCTCTGTTGAGTCAGAACTTCTTGGCTTTATTTGTAGGACCTGTCACCATGTTCACCGGGCTGCAGAACTTCCACACATTTGAGTAAGCGCTACCAAAACCAGGCACATTAAATGTAAGCAGTAATGTCCTCTTCATGTCAGGGAGATTTATTTATTTTTATTTTTTATTTATTAGATTTTTTAAAAAATAACAATCCAAATTCCCACTCCCTTCCCTTCTCCCATTGCCTCCACACACCCTCCCCCCTCATCCAATCCTCAGAGAGGGTAAGGCACATTGCTTTGTGGAAGGTCCAAGGCCCTCCCTACTATGTCTAGGCTGAGCAAGGTATACATCCAAAGAGAACAGGATCCCAAAAAGCCAGTACAAGCAGTAGGGATAAATCCTGGTGCCACTGCCAGTGGCCCCTCAGTCTGCCCCATCCATGCAACTATGGACCACATTCAGAGGATCTAGTTTGGTCCTATGCTTGTTCCTTCCCTGTCTGGCTGGAGTTGTTGAGTTCCTATTAGCTCAGGTAAACTTTTTAGTGGGTGAACACATCATGAGCTTGACCTCTTTTCACATATTCTCATTCCTTTCACTCTTCAACTAAACTTTGGGAGCTCAGTCTAGTACTTCGATGTGGGTCTCGGCCTCTGTTTCCATCAGTTGCTGGATGAAGGCTCTATGGTGAAATCTAAGATAATCATCAGTCTGACTACAGGGCAAGTCAAGAACTAGCCCTGAATCTCTGGGATGAAGCCAACTTGATCGTGGTGGATGATTTTTTTTGATGTGTTCTTGGATTCAGTTTGCCAGTATTTTATTGAATATTTTTGCATCCGTGTTCATAAATGAGATTGGGCTATAATACTCTTTCTTGGTTGAGTCTTTTTGTGGTTTTGTTATCAGGGTAACTGTAGGCTCATAAAAAGCGTTTGGCAATGTCTCTTCTGTTTCTTTTATGTGGAACATTTTGAGGAATATAGGTATTAGCTCTTCTAGGAAGTCCTGGTAGAATTCTGCACTAAAACCATCTGGCCCTGGGTTTGTTTTTTTTTTTTTTTTTTTGGTTGGGAGGTTTTTGATGACAGCTTCTATTTCCTTGCAGTTTATAGGTCTATTTAAATTGCTTACCTGGTCTTGACTGAATTTTGGCATATGGTATCTATCTAAAATATTGTCCATTTCTTTTAAATTTTTCAAATTTGTGAAGTACAGGTTTTTGTAGTATGACCTAATGATTCTCTGATTTTCCTCAGGGTCTGTTGTTATGTTCCCCTTATCAATTCTGATTTTGTTGATTTGGATGTTCTCTCTCTGCCTTTTGATTAGTTTGGGTAAGGGTTTGTCTATCTTGTTGATTTTCTCAAAGAACCAGCTCTTTGTTTCATTGATTCTTTGTATTGTTTTCTGTGTTTCTATTTTGTTGACTTCAGCCCTCAATTTGATTATTTCCTGTCTTCTAATCCTCCTGGGTGAATCTGCTTTTTTTTTTGTTCTAGAGCTTTCAGGTATGCTGTTAAGTCACTAATGAGAGCTTTCTCCGTTTTCTTTATGTGGACACTTAGTGATATGAACTTTCCTCTTCACACTGCTTTCATAGTGTCCTATAGGTTTGGATAGTTGTGCCTCCATTTTCATTGAATTCAAGGAAGTCTTTAATTTCTTTCTTTATTTCTTCCTTGACCCAGGGGTGATGTGGGAGAGTCTTCTGTTTGAGTTGATTTCATTGGCTAATAAAGAAACTGCCTGGCCCATTTGATAGACCGCCCCTTAGGTGGGTGGAGTAGACAGAACAGGAAGAGGAAGTGAGGTAGAAGGATCAGTCAGATGCTACACCTCTCCTAAGTTAGACAGACCGCTGTGCCTCTCCTCAGAGAGAGAAGCCAGACGCGATGAAGCTCCAGCCCAAGATGGACGTACGCTAGAATCTATCTGGTAAGGCACCACTTTGTGGTGCTATACAGATTATTAGATATGGGTTAGTCAAGATGTGAGTAAGAGGCTGGAAGTAATGGGCCAGGCAGTATTTAAAAGAATACAATTTGTGAGTTGTGATTTTGGGGCATAAGCTAGCTGGTGGCTGGGAGCCTGGCGGCGGGAAGCCGGCCCGCAGCCCCTTCACTACACAGGGGTGGTTTAGTAGTTCACTGTTCAATTTCCATGAGTTTGTAGGCTTTCTAAAAGTAGTATTGTTGTTAAATTCTAACTTTAATCCCTGGTGATCTGATAAGACAGAGGGAGTTACTCCAATTTTTTTTATATTGCTTTGTTACTGAGTATGTGATCAATTTTAGAGAAGGTTCCATGAGGTGCTGAGAAGAAGGTATATTCTTTTGTGTTTGGATAGAATGTTCTATAGTTGTTTGTTAAGTTCACTTGATTCATGACATCTGTTAGTTCTCTTATTTCTCTGTTAAGTTTCTGTCTGGTTGACCTGTCCATTGACAAGAGTGGAGTGTTGAAGTCTTTTACTATTAGTGTATGGGGTTTGAGATGCAGTTTAACTTTTAATAATGTTTCTTTTACATATGTGGGTGTTCTTGTATTAGGGGCATAGATGTTCAGGATTGAGACTGCATCTTGACGAAATGTTCCTATTACGAGTATAAAGTGTCCTTCTTCAACTCTTCTGACTGATTTTAGTTTGAAATCATTTGTTAGATATTAGGATAGCTACACCTGCTTGTTTCTTAGGTCCATTTTATTGGAAAACCTTCTCTCAACTCTTTACTCTGAGGTCGAGGTGTGTTTCTTGTATACAGCAGAAGGCTGGATCCTGTTTTTATATCCATTCTCTTAGCCTGTATCATTTTCTAGGCGAATTGAGTCCATTGATATTAAGCAGTATTAATGACCAGTGGTTGTTAATTTCAGTTATTTTTCAGTAGTAGTGTTTGTGTGTTTCCCTTCTTTGGGTTATGCTGGTAAAGGGGTTATCATAGGCCTGTGTTTTTGTGGGTACAGTTAGCTTCCTTGGGTTGGGGTTTTCCTTCTAGTACTTTCTGTAAGGCTGGGTTTGTAGATCTGTATTGTTTAAATCTGTTTTTGTCATGGAATATCTTGTTTTCTCCATCAATGGTGAATGCAAGCTTTGCTGGGTATAGTAGTCTGGGCTTGTATCTGTGGTCTCTTAGTGTCTGCAGCACATCTATCCAGGACCTTCTGGCTTTCATGGTTTCCATTGAGAAGTCGGGAGTAATTCTGATAGGTTTACCTTTATATGTTACTTGACCTTTTTTCTTCGCAACTCTTAATAGTCTTTCTTTATTCTGTATGTTTTGTGTTTTGATTATTATATGGTGAGGGGATTTTTTTGATCCAGTCTATTTGGTGTTCTGTTAATTTCTTGTACCTTCATAGGGATATCCTTATTTTGGTTGGGAAAGTTTTTTTTTTTTTTTTTTAATGATTCTGTTGAACATATTTTCTGTGCCTTTGAGCTGGAGTTCTTCTCCCTCTTCTACCCCTATTATTCTTAGGTTTGATCTTTTCATGGTGTCCCAGATTTCCCAGATGTTTTGTGTTAAGAATTTGTTGGACTTAATGTTTTCTTTGACCAATGAGTCTATTTCCTCTATAGTATCTTCAGTGCCTGAGATTCTTTCTTCTATCTCTTGTATTCTGTTGGTTATACTTTTCTCTGTAGTTCCTGTTCATTTACCCAGATTTTCCATTTCCATAATTCCCTCTGTTTTTGTTCTCTTTATTACCTCTATTTCAGTCTTCAAGTCTTGAACTCTTTGCTCCACCTGTTTGATTGTTTTTTTCATGGGTTTCTTTGAGGGATTTATTAATTTCTTCCAATTTTTTGTTTGTCTTCTCCATTTTTTAAGGGAGTTTTTCTTTAAAGGTCTCCATCATTTTCATAAAGTTATGCTTAAAGTCATTTACTTCTACTTCTTCTGGATTAGGATGATCAAATCTTCCTGTTGTGTGAGCACTGGGTTCTAGTTACCATGTTGCTTTTTAGGTTGTTGGAGGAATTCTTGCATTGGTGCCTACCCATCTTTTCCTTCAAATGAGGCAGACAATGTCTTTGCATCTTGGTTTAATCCTTGCAGTGGATGTCTGAGTGTTTGGGAGTTTTTCGTGGTCTGTTCTGTACTGTCCATGTCTGTCTCAGAGAACCTCTGAGGTCTCTATAAGCCTGCTCTCTTGGTCTTCTCTCCTGGTTTGCTCTCTCTTAATCCCATCAGTGTTGTAGCAAGCTCTTGGTCCCCTTGGTATTACAGCAAGCTCTCAGCTCTTAGGCAGGGTGTGGCTAGTAGCTTGAAGGGGTCCATTGGATAGATTTGGGTTTTGGGGGAGCCTTGCCACAGGAAACTGCCTGCTGGCTAGCTAGAAAAGCCTAGGGAGTTGGGGAAGGGGCCTGGGGTTTTGTCCCACTATGGAGGTCGTAGAGAGTGGTGTGTCCCACTGTGTGGCTGTTCACTCACCTTTTAAGTCCTTTCAGTACTGGAGCATATGGGAGTTTTAAAGGTGACATTTTTCTTGCATAATCTTTGAACCATGGATGGATTTGATTTTGTCATCTTTGTATCCATCATTCCCTCTGTGACTTCTCCTGCTTCTGACAGGATGGCTAAAGTGTCTGGCAGTCCATACTTTGCTCCAGACTTAGGTTTATCACTACAAAACCCACCCAGATGCTGCATCTCTTCCTGTAGTTGCGCCAAAGCTTTGTGAGTGCCAACAGCAAACATGAATGCATCACCTATGGTTATGCTAATCCCAATGATGTAGCACTTGATGCAGGCAAGCAGATCAGTCACCATAAAAACAAAAACTCCTAGATAATAACGCTTCTAACTGTTCTAGAAATGAGTGAAAATATCAACACTTGTTATTGGGTCTTCATTTTTGCTAGGAGAAGTATATGATTTATTTTCACAACCCTTAAGGTCTTCATCGTCATACTGCTCCTTCTCACTATCTTCCTGCTTCGTATCTCCATCTTCAGAATCTCCAGATCTCCTCCTTGGTTTTTATCCCGCCCTTCTAACTCCACAGAGCTCTCATCTTCACCATCTTCAGCCATGATCCCTTGCTATGGAGATTCCGTAATGGACTCTTCTGTGCCATTCTGAAACTCAGCAACATCACACTCTACCATGTCTTCCTCATCCTCGAAATCATCAAGCTGGCTTCAAGGGACAGTCCCCAACACCCCAAGGACAACACAGAAGGCACAGGAGGTTTTAATTGCCCCTTACAAATAAGCTGCATCAGGACTGCAACCTGGCCTGGTGTCTCCTGAGACTGTTCCAGAACAGCTAGGGCTAGGTAAAGAAACCATGACTCAAAACCAACCAACAAACAGCCCTAACCACAACACAACAAAATTTATATGCATCAAGATTGCCTCTATGCTGCAATGACCTGTAGTTTTTGAGGCTCACAGTGTTGCACATCTATTACACAAGAACAGAACTTGACTGCTGTGGAAATCATAAGTCTCCTATTTGTCTCCCATGGCTATTTTTTTGCTGTATTGTTTTGCTTTTTCTAGAATGTTGCATAAATGGAATCATGCATATATAAATGGTTAAAGCTGTGTGTTAATTTCTTTTTTCCTTATTGGTACAAAAGCAACATGAGAAAGTTGGGCTTACAGGTTGAAGGTGCAGCCCGCCACGGCAGAGTTGAAGTGTGAAGCAGTGACCACCTTGCGTCTGTGGTCAGGAAACAGAGAGAGATGCACGCTGGTGCTCAAATCACTTTCTCCCAGCCGATAGAATGGTGTCACCCACATTTAGAGAGGATCTTCCTGTTTCAAAGTACCTAGACTAGAAACTCACTCACAGTCATGCCCTGATCCTAGAGTCCATAAAATTAATAATCACAATTAATCACCACGACTGGTTTTTTTTTCCACATGGGATCTTTAAATTTCCTTCATGTATTTTGTGATTTGATAGCTAATTTTTTTATCCCTGAATAATATCTCAGAGTATGGATGTGCCTGAGCTTATTTATCCACTCACCTGTTGAAAGATGTCTTGGCTGATTCAAGTTTTTGACAACTATGCATAAAGTTGCTCCCATCACTCGTGTTCAGGTTTCTGTGTGAACATAAGCTTCAGATAAACACCCAAGGGTGTGATTCCTAGGTAGCATGAAAATATGTTTAGTCTTGCATGAGACTGACAAACTTGCAAAAGATTTAATGCAAAGTGATTAAACCGGCTTGCATTCCCCCAAGCAATGAATGGTAGTTCCTATTGCTCCAGGCTTCCTTGTTCACAAGCACAAAGAAAAGATCCCAACCTACGTCCAGGCAACTTTTTTATAAGAAGAGGTAGCAACTGTGCCATAGGTCACCAGATCCACTATCTCCAGGGCTCGAGGGACACCCGTTCACAAAGAACAGCAGGAGCTGTGATATTTTCACAATACAGGAAGAATGTGTACAGTGCATCCAAGAAGATCCTTAGAGTTCTCATCCACAAACAGCGGTTCTGTGAGACAGAACAGGGTCTCCACTGAGTAACACTTAAGCTGAACATTTGTAACATGAGTCCCAAGATTTTCTTGGGGACACAGCAATCACAATAGGTTAACCAGCCTTGGAGCTATGCATATGTGACATAGTAGAGAAACAGGGGACTTAACAGCCTGTCATTTGCTAATATTTAAGTGCGGAGCTTCGACTCACTGAGCTAGAAGCTATCATCCCAGGGCTCCAGGTATGATGGTGAAGACCTACTTACCCATAAACCATCACTGTCTATGCACACATGCGAGAACAAAGGTACACATATTGACTTTGGAACTGAGGGCACAAATCTGGCTAGCAAAAGGGGAAAAGTTGAGTGACAATTTCAGCCATAGACTCTGCATCCAAGGAACTGGGCCAATCAACCCGAGGGACCATAATTACTTTTTCGGGCTTATGCTAAATGACTACAAACAAGTTTTATGTAGATGGATCTGAGACAGGGAATGAATTCCCCTGTGCTTCTGAGGCTATTGTGGAGGAGAAGATGGTGGGAGGTAGAGAAAGAAGCCCATCAGTCGGGCAGCCCTAGGCAGAGAGGGACCGAGATGTCCTCATAACCAGAGCAGCTGCATCCCGCGCTCACCGCTTTCCAAAGCTTCCCCATCATTTGGAGAGAAGACAGAACGCATTTTTCGGACACAGAGGAATGCAAGCGATTGATGGGTCAACACGGCTGGCTGGGCTGGTGATTTTGTAATTACGAAGCAGATTTTTTAGGCAGAATGGTTCCCCCAACTGTGTAATTAAGAGGATCATTAAGGAATGTTGTCGGGCTGTGCATCACCCCAGGGCTAGTGCTACCACATGGTCACAATAGAGAGATGCAGTCAGGCTTCATCATAAGGCCATTGCTAATTAATTGAAACAAATATTTGCCATAGTGATTCCTATCGATGATAGATTTGTAGCAGTTGAAGGCTGAGAGAGTTTTAATAGAGAGGTATGATCCCTGGTGAAGGCAAGACAAAAACGGGTGTGGGGCTCAGGTTCGAAGGAGACCACAAGCGAGTGAAAAGGAGACGGCGCTGTCCAGTTTTAGCTGCACCCAACTCCCTAGCACTGCTTAGGACCTTGTTTTGCCCGGCACATCTCCTCTCAGATGGGTGTGGATAAACTAGAAAAGTTCTGGGAACTGGAAAGAAAGGGTGATTTGAGTAAGAAAATAACACCAAAGAGAGAAGTGGAGAGAGAATTTAGCACAGGCTAAAGTTTGCATGTTACATTCATAAAAGACTTTCAAAATCTTGAGTGGTTTTCATGCTTTGCTCCAGAACAAAAGCTAGCCATCCCCACTTCTTCTGAACACAAAAGAGAAGCAGACCTCGACACAGAAGGAGGAATTTTCAGCACAAACGCTGATGCTCTACATTCTAAAAGGGAAGGAGATTACACGGATATTTGATCTAATTCTTTCCAACCTTTTAGAGCTGCAGAGAAGCCATAAGAGCCAGCTTGTAAGAGGCCTCCCATCCCATACTTTTCCTTAAGTTTGCCAAGTGACTTTGAAATCTTTTGACCTAGTGCAACCAAAATTCAGCACTAGGCTTAAAGACTGCTCCCCGAGGAAGCAGGATCCTCAGAGGTGCCCCATCTGAGTGTGCATTGTCTTACCTGGTTAGCAAATTCAGTCCACATCGCCTCAGCTAACCGTGTTGTCACGGCATAGATAAAAATGGCAGAGCTGATAAAATGCCCCTTATTGTTGCCTGTGCTTCACAAGGCCTCCCAGTGTGCAGGTGGGGGTCCTGAGAGCAGGCATATCCCTAAATCTCAGGGCCTAATTATGAAGCATTTCATCCCAGAAGGCATTTGCCTCTGCAGCTGGTGGCAAAGCAGGAAGGCTTGTCACTGGGAACAGAGATGAGCAACAGCCCTAGTGCTCTTGAAAGCTGTATTCTCCCAGCTGCAAACCATAGCACCTTCCAAACAACTTCCTGCTTTGTCTATTTTATTCAATTTTCTGTATTAAAGTCGCTTTTACATTCAAACAAAGACATATGCATTATACTATAGAATGAGAAATTCACATAAACAAGAAATCAAGAGACATCAGAAAAGTGTCTCCTTTGACTAAGCTCTGGCAGAAGCTGCAGAATCTCGGAGTTATGACTATTCTTCTTCCAAGGAGAATTTTTGGCAAGACTGGACAGAACTTTCTTTAAGCACACCAGTGTCCATTGCAAACATAGGTGTCAACTGTACTTAAAATGTAGCTAGTAAGACTGAGGAAATGGATTTTTAATATATTTTGTCTCGGGGCCTGAGGAGAGGGCTCAGTGAGCACAAGCACTTTCTTTGGAGGCGTGGAGCCTGAGTTCAAACCCCTAGTTCCTGTATAAAATGCTGGGCATGATTGGTTGCACATACCTGCATCTCCAGCACTGGGAGCACAGATAGGTAGATCCTGGGTATTCACCAGCCAGCCAGCCTAGCTGAAGTAGCAAGCTTCTGGTTCAGTGAGAGACCCTGTCACAAGGCAATAAAGCAGAGCACAAGGAAGGGGGAGGTTCACTGCCCTCCTCTGGCTCCCATGTGCATATCCATGGCGTGTACTTATACACTCACATATTTGCAGCACACACACACGCACGCACACACACACACACACACACACACACACACACACACACTGGTGACAGACAGAGATGAGCAATATTCTGTTCCATTTCAACCAACTTAAGTTTAAATAGCCACATATAGCTGATAGCTATTGCGGTGAGCAAGTTTAGAGAGAAACTTTGCCCTTAAAAACCTTGGGGATCTCTGTGAGTTCGAGACCAGCCTGGTCTACAAGAGCTAGTTCCAGGACAGGCTCCAAAGCCACAGAGAAACCCTGTCTCAAAAAAACCAAAAAAAAAAAAAAAAAAAAAAAAAAAAAAAAAAAAAAAAAGAAGAGAAAAAAACAAAAAAAACCTTGGGGAATTAAAGAGAAATTTAGTAAATGGGAAAGGAGGCAGTATTTTTTCTCATCAGTCACCTCTCACCTCTGTTCCAGATGATGGGAAACGCCCCCTCACCCGTGTGTTGCACATATAAAGATGTGTGTGTTTGTGTGCATGCAGCTGTGTGCACCCATGGAGGCCGAAGGTTAACTTCGGGTGCCGCTTCCCAGGTGCTGTCCACTTTGTTTTCCGAGACTGGAACCTCAATTGGGCTGAACTGGTTGGGCAAGGGATTTGCCTGTCTCTGCCTCCCCAGTGCTGGATTAAAAGCATATCTTACTCTTCTTGTTGTTTTATTTGGCTTTTAGGATGCTGGGGACTGGACCTAGGATGTCACACATTACTAGAGAAGTGTTTTACCACTGGGCTTTATCCCAGCCTGTTTGTGGTTGTCTTACGTTGTATTTTGAAACAGGGTCTCGCTAAATTGCCCAACCTAGCCTGGAAATTGTGCCCCTCCTATCCCAGCCTCTCTAGTAGATGGAATCGCAGGCCTGAGCCTCCAGGCTTGCGGAGACCTCCATTTTGCAGTGGTAGACAGAATGTCCATGATGTACAAAGAAAGGCACATTCTGTGGTTTGTGCTTTGTCCCTGTGCTGGCTGGTCTATGTCACCTTGACACAGGCTAGAGTCATCTGAAAGAAGGGAACCTCTATAAGATCCAGCTCTAGGGCCTTTCTTAATTAGTGATTGTGGGGGAGAGCTAAGCCCTTGATGGGTGGTGCTATCGCCCTGGGCTCGTGGTCCTGGGTTCTATAAGAAAGCAGGCTGAGCAAGCCATGGGGAGCAAGCCAGTTAGCAGTACCCTTCCTTGGCCTCTGCATCAGCTTCAGCCTTCTGGTTCCTGCCCTGCTTGAGTGCCTGTCCTGCCTTCCTTCAGTGATGACCAATGTTGTGAAAACGTAAGCCAAATAAACCTTTTCCTCCCCTTGCTTTGGTCACGGTGTTTCATCAAAGCAATAGTAACCCTAACTAAGATAGTCCCCAAGGGTCTGTGTGCTGAAGCCTTGGTTCTTGAGGCAGTGATATTGAGTGGTAGGCCCCTTAATAGGTGAGGTCTGGTCGAAGGCCCTTAGGTCTCTGGAGGTATATACTTGGAAAGGACTGAGTTAAGGATACCTGAGTTATTTCTCAAGGGAGTTTTGTTAGAATAAGCATAGCTGCTTCCCAGCTTCTTTGACTGCCTGTCTGGTGATATGGTCTCTTCTGCCCTTCATATTCCTACCATGTGGTATCAGCTACTGTGACATAACTTAGCTCAGGCTGTCACCAAAGTCAGGGAAATACTTTGTAGACTCTTAGCTTCCAAAAGCTGTAAGCTGTGCGATCCTCATTTCTTTGTACTCAAACACAAAGAACAGCCTCAAGTACTATGTTATAGTAACAGAAAATGCACTCAAAAAGCCTGCTTTGGTGGAAAGCCAAGGATAATAAAGACTACATGTAAAGAAGCCTGGGGACTTCCTCTGGGTGCCTTGCAACATTTCAATAAGATCTTAAGAATCCTGTAAAATGTCAAGTTCATCTCATACAGATGGAAACAGAACTTGAAATTGAAATTTACTATCTTGGTGACCTGGTGAACAAAACAAGAACAGCCATTTTGGTTGCCAGCTACTTTAATAAACCCGTGTCCTTCTCAGGGGTGATAATGAATTGTGTGCACTGGCCTGAGAGTGTGTGAAAAGATTGCAAAGCAAGATAATATCCCTATGACTTGACCACATGTGCCAGGATGTTAAAACTCGCCTCTGAACCAATGATCCCTGTGCTAATACTTTATCCAAAACAATAACATTACATTAAGTAGGAAAGAAAGACACACATTTTTATACATATACATACACTCTCTGAACACTTAATTCATATTTATGACTACTATAGAAATTGTATCTCTTAGATAGAAAAGTATATAGAAAAGTATCTCTTAGTGATACTTATACTAGTTTCCTACTTTAAGAATTTTAAGTTTTCTCTTTAATAAACATGACTTTTATGGTTGAGAAAGCCCTTTTTTTGCAGTGTGCTAGGGATACAACCCAGCTATTTACCATGCTAAGTAAACACTTTACTATTCAGCTATATCCTCAGCCTTTGGTTTTTGGTGACAGGGTTTCTCTAAGTGGCCCAGGCTGCCCATGAATCTACAATCCTCCTGCCTCCATTCTTGAGTACAAGAATTTCAAATGAGCCTCACCATATCTGGATAAGAAATCCACTGTTGTAAACATCAATATCTCATTTATTTATTTATCAATTTATTTATTTATTTATTTATTTATTTAGGCAGCTTTTACATACTAGAACCTGTAGTCTTCCCTTCCTGTAGTGGATCTACACACTCTGGTCTTTCCTCTGGTGAATGGGAGGTCTAGAGAGCGTGGAAGTTCACATATCCCTTTGGTTTTCTGTGTTTGTTTCTCTGAAGAGGAACCAAAGGTGGAGGGAGGCATGCTCAAGTGAATGGCAACGAGCAAGAAAGAGGTGGCCTGACCGAGGAAATCTGGGAAGACACTGGTTATCAATCTTTTCAAATGACCAGGAACAGATCGCCCTGCGTAGCAATTGGCTCCTGTCAGAATGCAGCTTCACGGGCAGCTGGCGGAAAGAGCGGTGGCTGTTACTCATGTTAAAGAAGTTACCTCCTGGGCTAACAGCCTGTGGAAGCTCCTTGGCATCTTGACCGTATTTAGAGGGAAATAAACCCCGGCATGCACTTGCTGCAGCTATGCAAGATGGTGCCCTCACGAGAGCCTTCAAAAGTCAAGGCAAATGCACAGATCTCAAGCAACCTCATTTCTAACTGCAGGCACGCAATTCCAGGCTCCTTGCTTCCCTGAGGTGACTTTAGTTGAAGCCGACGTCCTCCACATTTTGAAAGGAATTGCTGATAGAATTGGGTTTTTGAAAACAGGTTCTCTAAGAGTGTAACTTAGAACTGAGCAGTGGCTTCTGAGGTGTTGAGAGAGCCCTTCACCTAGCCGAGCTGACTCTTCATCTGGCAGGTGCAGCATTGGTGGAGATTGGCGCGTGCTGCGGTGATGTGCTATTCCCGTTGAGAGCACGATCTGCAGGCAGGACACGTAGCACCGTGTTATACATCTCTCAGCTTGCCACATCCTGTTATGTTGTAGCCCATCAGCCTAAACCATGATAGAGGCGAATACAACCTGGGGTGACATGTGGCACTTTGTGATGCATCAGAGCATTTAAATCTACATTAGCAAAGTTGTGCACATTGGCTTGGACACTGGATGCTTGGTATTCAGAGAATGTGATCTCATGTGCAGGAACAACTAGCTGAGGGCAAACATGTACCAGAGAGACCACCTTGGTGTCATACTCCATCTGAGAGTTCAGCCTCTGCACTGAATTATTAGTCCTTTGCCAAAAACTCTACCATCACTATGTTCTTGCAAGGATCTGACAAATGCAAATATTCCAGATTTTGAGGATGAGGATGTCCCTCCAACATACTGTAGGATGGGTCATGTCCTCAGAATATGGTAAAGCGATTAGAGATGGGGAGATGGTTCAGTAGCAACCACATAAGCACAAGGACCTAAGGTTGATCCCCAGAACTCATATAAAAATCTGGGCACAGGATGTGCACCAATAGTTCCAGACCTCGGGAGTCAGAGACAAGAGGATCCCCGTGGCTTGCTGGCCAAACATTCTGGTCAAATCGGTGAGCTCCAGCTTCAGGTCTCAAAAACTAATGTGGAGATTCATAGAGGAGGATGCCTAATGTTGACATCTGGCCTCTCCATGCGTGCATGCATGTCCATGTACACCCATACTCATGTACACATGCATACAAGCACATACAGGCATGCGTGTGCGAACACACACACACACACACACACAAAAGAAGATGATAAAGTATAAGACTGGGTTAATATCTGTTGCTTCAACTCGACTTAGAGTAATGCCAAGTGACTTAACGTTTGAACTTAGACCCTTACCAACACTCCTTTAGTCAATGAATCTATATGTGAGGCCACAGGAGAGCCGTGCTGAAGAATGAATGACCCGAGGCCCTAAGCCAACTTTCTACCATTAAGGTTTCATACCAGAATTTAACACTCCCCTCCTCCAATTGTTTTCTCCAAGACTGACAGTCATGAGAAAGTTCATGTTCTCCAAGCTGAACAACTCACAGCGGCCAGCCCCCCACCCATGACTAACAAGCTCTGGGGTGGGACTCAAGGCATCAGTTTCAAGTTGGTTGGGAACTCTGGTTGGTTCTTCTTAAGGAAAGAGGATTCCTGAGAGTCAGGCTTTCAGAACCCAAAACCTCCCTCTCTCCAGATGCATGCTACTGTATCGCTTTTAAAAGTTTCATTTGGACGCATCCAACCCTTGAAAGGTAGAAGCAGGAGGGTGGAAAATTCACAGCCATTTGTGGACTACATGGTGAGATCAAGCCCAGCTTGAGTTACACAGTGAACCCCTATCTGGAGAAACCAAGGGCTTGGGATGTAGCTCGGGAGAAAAGCACTTGCCTGGTATGTGAAAGGCCTTGGGTTCCAGCCCCAGACTCACAGCAGTCACTTCCTGAGTGCTGGGGTTACTAACATGTGCTTTTGAGAAAGAATTACAAGTTTTGGGAAAAGCCAGTGAAATTAGGGTTCTACCTCACTGCTTTCTATTTGCCCTCTGCTCACTTAATTCCGGTACCTGGTTCTACCATTCCCTTGAAGTTATTTTCATCAAGATCAAGTTTGAATTCTTGATTGCGAATGTTTATCCGAATTACATTTGTATTCTTTCCAGTACTGGTATTGACTCTGGCCTTGAAATGTTCTTTCTGTCTTTCTCTAACCATGCATTTTAATTTTACAAATCCACATTGGTTTCCTTAAAATTATTTGCCTATTTCAACGAACCAGAGAATGTTATTAATCAATGGAATCATCACCAAAAGTAGCTGCTCTTAACAAGCTTCCCCTTTTAAAGTTCTTTTCCTTAAAAAAAAATCACTCTATGTTATAAAAAAAACTTTTACTTGTTTGTGATACAGACAATTAATAAAGAAATGTGAACTTAAATTTCTGGATTCAGAAATCTTTATTGCCTATGGCCATGCCACCCTGAATGTGCCCACACATGTCTGAAATTCTTTATTAAGAAAAGCATAAGAAAAAGAAAAACTCTTCACTATCTAAGGTGCCTTTTAAAATGAATATGTGGAGGCTGGCAATTGAGGAAAAACACCTGATTTTGACCTCTGACATCCACATATGCACACACTAACAAGTACACACACACACACACACACACATACATACACACATATCCATACACATACACACACAAATAAATATAACAAAAAATGAAACTGTAAAATAAATCTGAACATAATTTTAAAAGCATTCACTCTACAGATGCTATTTTAACTTAGAAGGACTAAATTTGGATTTATTTACTTTAAAAGATATAAAACAAAAGCCTTACTGGCATTTTAAAAGCGGTTCTTCATTTCAATAGGAGCAGGTTCTAAAAAGCCCTTTAAAACTAAAGTATACAGAACCGTCTGGTGATTAGAATCGTAGGCTTCTGTTTAGGCACGGTAAACCCTATACTTCAACAGATGTTTCTTCCTCTACCTCTTGATTTGTGCTAGCTGTGCTGTTGTCTTTATAGCAATGTGTACTTTGAATATATCGTAGACTCCACACTCAGGTGAGTTTTACACTAAGCTCTTTATTTTGATTTATCTTAGTGTGGAATTGTGTTCGCCTCCTCAGCAGGGCTCATGGGTCTCCACTCTGTGATGTCACTGTGCGCTGAGACAGCTGTCTGAGGCTTTGCTCTCAGGCTTGCCAGATGACACCATGGTCATAGTTACCTTTCTCTTACAACTCTATGTTTCTTCTTTAGTCTTCTAGCACCGAATGCTGTTGCAGAAAGTTTGAGATAGCTTTAGTTGCTATTCCTAACTGGATGAAAAAAAAAATGGAGCCCAGTTGTAGGGAGGCAGCAGCACGTGGATCTCTGTGAGTTAAGACCAGGCTGCTCTACAGAGCATGTTCTAAGCCACCCAAGGCTGCATAGTGACACTATCTCAAAAAAAAACAAAACAAATCAAACAAAAAAACAAAAAAAACGACTTATCTCTGTGTCTATAACTTAACTCATTTACCTTGACTACATGCTCTTGATACTAAGTGATCTGAACAATTGGGAAAATACACACATACATATACATATGCATATACACATACACATACACATACATATACACATATATTGCCCAGCACGGAATCCAGTATGGTGCCACCTAAAAATCCTGTTCTGAAGGGTAAGTCCTTCCCACAAACTGTTTTTCTCAATGAGGTTTTATGGGCACATGGCCTTATTAGTTCATTTATATACAATGTGTGTTTCCCTTCCTCAATGGAAGAATTGAGAATTGTTGACAGCAATCACTTGCCCATCAACCCTAAAATCTTTGCTCCCTTTTTTTTTTCTAGAAAATATTCATCAATCCTATCCCCAGCCCTGTCTTACAGGCTTAGAAAAGCTGCCTATTAAAAATCCCTTTATGAGCCGGACGGTGGTGGCGCACACCTTTAATCCCAGCACTCGGGAGGCAGAGGCAGGCGGATCTCTGAGTTCGAGACCAGCCTGGTCTACAAGAGCTAGTTCCAGGACAGGCTCTAGAAACTACAGGGAAACCCTGTCTCAAAAAACCAAAAATAAAAAAATAAAAAAATAAAAATCCCTTTATGTCTAATAGCCTGTTTTCTGAAAAAAAGTGCCTCTATAACACATCTAGACACATGTCCACCACCTATAATTGCTGGACTAGAAGTTTACGTGCATCCCACAATTTCCTCGTTACATGGTAGTATCTTTCACAGATGAGCTCACATTGTTTACAGAGGCTCATCCACACTTAAGCAGGAGGGTGCTTCAACTTATTCAGAAAGTGTTCCTGTTACTTGTATAGCAGTCAGATGGGCTATGCCTAAAATAGTCCCAATCACTATCAACCACAGTATGGCCTTGATTCTGCGTAATAGAGGTAGGGGCCATGCATGGCAATACACATCTATACACATCTGTAATCCAGGCACCATGAAGGCAAAGGCAGGCAGGAATCTGCGAGTTTGAGGCCTGCTTGTTGTACATAGTGTCAGACAAAGCGTTACTACACAGTGAGACTCTGTCAGGAAAAAAAAAAGGTGGATGTGAAATTGTTTTTTATTTGAGTAAAGCCCTAAGAAATAAGATACGCCTCCTAAAGGTCATTGGAAAGAGTCTGCGTTGTAAGAATGGTGCTGCCGCCCTTGTTACTGCTGCTGCTGCTGCTCTTGGCTGCTCTGCCACCATTGCTGCTGCTGCTGCCGCCATTGCTGCTGTTGCTGCTGCCATTGCTGTTGCTGTTGCTGCCATTGCCGCCGTTGCTACTGCTGCTGCTGCTGTTGCTGTTTCTGCTGCTGTTGCTATTGCTGCTGCTGCTGCCGTTGCTGCTGCTGCTGCCGTTGCTGCTGCTGCTGTTGCTGTTTCTGCTGCTGCTGTTGTTGCTGTTGCTGCTGCTGCCACCATTGCTGCTGCTGCTATGACTTTGAAATGCACTTGAGCTGGACTCACTCAGTTCCTCCTCTTGGGAAATGGGCAGCTCCTTGCATCCGGCACACCTGTGGAGATCATTTCCGGCTCTGTGAATTGGCGTCTACACTCACTATCGCTCATGTACCAATTTGTGGGGAGTGATGAGGGTGGGGAGATAGGAGAAAGGATTAATAGTCCGCTTTCCAGTGACTGGGAGTGTGGAGAATAGATATTTAACACAGAGGGAGATAAGGAATGCCCACGCCTTCTGTGTGCTTGTACATGGGAGATATTATCAATTTCGATATCTGCTTGCCTTAGGTCAGTAAAAATTAGAGGCTGAAATTGTATTTAGCTCTGTGTTATCTACTCTTTGCAACCTAGTGGTTGACTGGTTAGCACAAAATATATCTTGACGTAAGGAGATATTTGCAATTTACATAAGAAGCCCAAATGCAAGCTGGTCAGTTCCTTCTTCCATGAGCAATACTTATAAGTTTCCTAACAGATAATACAACTTCAGCATCAATACACCAAGCCTTGGACAGGTTTCTTAACCTGTTTCCTGGTCCGGGTGATGAAATGATACATCAACATTTATCGCCCTCTGCCTACGCACCTCCTTTGTCTCTAATTGCTCTTCATGGGTCATCTCCTTCTATTCTTACAAGCATAGAGGCACACATCATTCATTTTCCTTCTTTGCTGAGGAAACTGAGGGATAGGAAGGCTCAAACCTTAATAAGAGGCAAACCTGGACTTAAATAGGCATTTGGCTCCAAAGCTTGCACTGATGGATAGAAGTCACTTTCCATGTATTTTATATAAAGGAAGTCTTCACCAAATTGGAACCCTGTATTGATGATCATGATGGAAATGACAAAAACAACAAAAAGCTGTGATTTAGGAAAGGTCAAGCGAAAAATGCCCAGAATGATTTCTGTCCCCAGCAAACAATCCTCCTGCAGGAGAGATTTCTTTACCTGAGCTTGCACCCGATGAGTTAAAACTGATGTCCTTATGACTAAGTTCTGATGGAATACAGTTCTACTTTTTTTTTTTTTTTTTTTTTTTTTTTGGTTTTTTCGAGACAGGGTTTCTCTGCAGCTTTTTTAGAGCCTGTCCTGGAACTAGCTCTTGTAGACCAGGCTGGCCTCGAACTCACAGAGACACGCCTGCCTCTGCCTCCCGAGTGCTGGGATTAAAGGCGTGCGCCACCACCGCCCGGCCCAGTTCTACTTTTGACTTCATGTAGAATCCTAGAAGGCTAGAGTGTAGCATCAAGGAGAGAAAGCTCTGGGGGGCCTGTGGGCGTCTAGAGTAGATAATGGGGTGGGAAGACCCACGCTAATTGTAGGTGGCATCATTTGGTGGAGAGAATAAAAAGTGAACTGAGCCCCAGCAGTCATTGCTCTCTTCTTCCTGATCGAGGGTGCAAAGTGACCATTCATGCTGTCACTGCCATGCTTTCCTGACGCAAGGACTTCCTCTCAAACTGTGCACCAAAGCAACCACCCCTTCCATAATTAGCTTTGATCGCCATTGGAAATGAGGAGAGTAACGAATGCAATGTCCTTTGAGTGCTCACTATGGCCGCCATGTGGAAATCAGAAACTGTTACTTTCTTTGTTTTGTTTTGTTTTTTCCTGAGACAGGGTTTCTCTATGTAGCTTTAGAAACTGTCCTGAAACTAGTTATGTAGATCAGGCTAGCCTTGAACTCACAGATATCCTCCTGCCTCTGCTGGGATTAAAGGTGTGCATCACCACTGTACGGCTGGAAACTAGTTTCCATTTTAATTAATTAAATAATAATAAGTACATAAATTAGGTTCAGAATAAGTCTGAAAATCAACTCATGAAACAAAGAAAAACAAATTTATTAACTTTAGTATAGAATTTGAAGGATTTTTATTTCATATTATATATTAGTTTTCTTTTTAATTTTTATTATTTTTTACTTGAAATAGTTTTTTCATAAAATATATTTGGATCCTTGTAGATGAGAGGCTGCTTGTTCGTTTCCCAGCCACCCAGACCTGAAATAATCACACAGAAACTGTATTAACTAAAACACTGCTTGACCTTTTAACTCAGGCTTCTTATTAACTAACTCTTTCATCTGAAATTAACCCATTCCTATTCTTTTGAATTTTACCACAAAGCTTATGGCTTATCAGTAAGGTGCCCACAGAGGTCAAAAGATATTGGATCCCTTGGAACTGGAGTTACAGATGGTTGTTAATCACCTTGTAGATGCTTGAAATAGGATCTGGGACCTCTGCAAGAGCAACAGATGCTCTTAAATACTGAACTATCTCTCCAACCTCTGGAGTATTTTATCCTCAAGTACTGTTTCTATCACTATCCACTTGTCCCTTTCTAGTTCCTTGTTACAGGAACCAAGAGCCTGGTGATTGTGGATGCCAATGGACCTGGATATTAGATAATAACATCTGACCAGTCAGTTTCCAGAAAAGCCAGTAGAGCGTAGTAGAGACTTGGGAGAGGGTGTCATCACCAGTATTCTTGATGGTAAAATCAGGCCCAGGAGGGACATAGGACCATAGAGAAGCCCTCTTCAGGCTTGCAGAGATTTGAGTTAATATGTGGGAAAGCCAGCTGTGGTGCTATACCCTGAGTACCTTCCTGTGGACACTGAGTCAAAGCGGTCTGTCTCATGATGTGGCAAAGAGCACACTTGTCTTACATGCTGTTCTATTGCTGCAAAGAGAAACCATGATCAATGCAAGCTTATTTTAAAAAAAACATTTAATTGGGGGCTTGCTTCCAGTTTCAGAGATTTAGTCCTTTTTCATCATGGCATGAAGCAAGCATGCATGACACTGGAGCAGGAGCTGAGAGCTACATCCTAATCCCCAGGTTGAGAGACTCTGGGATTGACATGGGCTTTTGAAACCTCAAGGCACACCCCTATTGACATACCACCTCCAATAAGGCAACTTCTCTCTTTTTTCTTTTTCTTTCTGTTTTTTTGTTTTGTTTTGTTTGAGACAGAGTTTCTCTGTAGACCAGGCTGACCTCGAACTCAGAGATCCGCTTGTCTCTGCCTCCCAAGTGTGGGGATTAAAGGTGTGTACCACCATCACGCAGCAAAGGCAACATCTCTTAATCCTTCTAATCCTTCCAAATAGTTCCACTCCCTGGTGACTCAATATCCAAATATATGAGCATATGGGAGTCATTCTTATTCAAACCACCGCACCACTAGAAGTCAAACCTCCAGATTCTCAATGAGTCTGGCGAGCTCTCCACTGTTGGCAAAACGGAGCTCAATAGGACACGAGTCTCCCTACAATTAAACAGATAATTAAGAAATAAGAACATATTTTTCCAATATAAATTGATAACTACTGGTTGGTAATGGTAGCATCAGGAATAAATTGAGCAGTAATGTGCAGAGGAGGTTATTGCTATTATAAAAATAAGGATCTGCCTCTGCAACCAATCAATTCCGCAGATATATACCAACAATCAAACTGTTAAAAATGACTCCTATAAATTACCCAGCACTCTGTCTAATGGTGCCAGAAGCAGCTGTGACACAATTTAGGACCGATATAACCATACGTCGAGAGCACTTTTTCATCCTGATGTGCCTTCCTTTCCAAGCAGTCATAGAAGAGCCTTCAGCATTGTTTAGTGCGCCCATGTGAAGCTGGAGTGTATTTCACTACAGGGGTTAGCCGAGTCACTTTGGCGGACGGTACCCAGGAATATACAAATTTGGTGTGGAAAGAATCATCCCTTGTACTCCATCACTTCTGCTTCAAGGTTGAGCTAGCCTTAAGTCTTTCTTAAGCCCTTGGACATATAAAAAAGTTGCTCTTCTTTTTGGGCTATTGTGCTTCTTCCCAACAAGACTAGTTATAATCCTCTTTCGTTCTTGTCTCACAGCCATGTCGATGAAATCAGGGTGACCGAGTACCTTTTCTTCACTGAAGATATCAGTCTGTCCATGCTGTCTATTAATACCTAATCACGAAGCCATGCCTGGATCTGTTGGTGGCCTTTTTTGTCCTTTGCATAACCATGTTGGGAGGGGGGGACAAAATAGTCAAATGCTTGCTGAACTGAAAGCAATTTTCCCAGCTGGGAGTCCTGACACAATAGGAATCCATCCTCTGTGGAATTGCCTAAACTTCATTCTAAAGAATAGTTTGTTTAGCAAGCTTAGAAGATACCCAAACAGAGAGATGGTTTGCTCCAGACACAATCAACACAAGAGCAAAAGCATCAGCAGTAGCCGCTGGACTTGTCCTGCATGTTAAGCTCTTTCCTCAGCACGCAGGAGGCTACAGAGATAAACAGGCACAGTCCCATCTTCAAAAAGCTTATAGGAAGCACTGACAATTTCAAATTCCTGACAAGGTACATAGACACTCAATGAACAGCCAATGAATCAGATCTAAGTGATGACTAGTCTCATGGACCAGGGTTTGCAGCTAACTATATATTACTAATTGAACGTCTGCCAAATTGATTGATTATATCTAATTATGAAATAGAGAGCTATCAGATTAGGAATAATTTACTCTAAAACTTCAAGCAATTTAAATCTAAAAAAAAAATAGAAAGAGTCCAAGGGCCAAGGAGGAGAAACATTTTAACTTTTTTAAGAACAAATACAGAGATCTGTCCTGTGTGGAAACGGGCTCTCACGAGGCAGTGACACACCCTCTGTCCCCTTCATCATTCTCTGGAGAAACAGACACGCTCCTGTCTACTTTGCCAGCAGCTGTATCCTGTGGGTTTCCCAATGAGTCAGAAGCCACCTCTACCCAGACCTGTAATCTATAGCTTGTAAATGAATTCGCAAATTTAATTTATTAAAAACTCACTTCCTTTCTTTTTCCTCTTTTATTGAAAATAGATTTTTCCCCCTCACTTAAGAGATTCTGATCACCGTTTCCCCACTCCCTCCACTCCTCCCAAGCCCTCTGCACTTTCTCTGCCGTCCAGATCCACCTTTCTGTCTCTCTTTAGAATATGAACAGGCTTCTAAGGGATAATAATAAGATAAAGATAAAGTAAAAACTAATACATCAGAATAGCATGAAACAAACAAATAAAAGGAAAAGAACCCAAGAAAAAGGCACAAGAAACAGATATACACATAGAAATCCACTTGTTTGCACACCAGAAATCCCATAAAAACATTAAACTGGAAGCCATAATATATACACAAAGAACTTGTAGGGTAAAAACGAGAGACTAGATAGATGATAGATAGATATTTAAAATAATTAAAATAAAAATATATATTTAAAAATATGTATATTTAAAAATAAGATCTTAAAATGTTCAGCACAACATTATGAGCCAAGGAGCCTCCAAAGCTGCCACTGAGATTGTTTTCTGTTGGCCGTCTACGGCTAAACATACAGTCTACCCACAAGAATAGATTGCTTCCCCAGTGACACTCACTTGGAGAAAACTATATTTTCATTTGCAAGTGGTTATCAATTGTAGCTAGCTTCTGTGTTAATAATGGTGCTTCTCCTATCCGCTCTAGGATCCCTCCAGTGCAGACCGGTGCAGGCCTGTGCACGATGCCTCAGTCTCCGTAAGTTTAGGTGTGCATTGATCCTGTTTATTTAGAGGGCTTTGTTTTTTGGTGTCCTCCTTCCCCTCTGACTCTTAGACTCTTTCAGCCTCCTACTGAGCCCTGACTGGAGGGATCTGATGGAGACATCCTGTTTAGGGCTGAGTGCTCCAAGGTCTCCTATTCTCTGTATATTATCGGGCTGTGGGTCTCTTTATTTGCTCTGATCTGCTGCGGAAGGAAGCTTCTCTGATGATGGCTGAGCAAGGCACTAATCTATAAGTATAAGGAATGTCATTAGGAGCCATTTCATTGCTACACTCCTTTGAACAATAGTATTTGTGTTTACCCTAGGACCCTGAATATCTAGTCTCTAGTTCTTACTCACTGTCTTAGTTAGGGTTTTTATTGCTGTGAAGAGACACCATGACCACAGCAACTCTTATACAGAAAGCATTTAATTTAGGGTGGCTTGCTTACAGTTCAGTCCATTATGATCATGATGGGGAGCATGGCAGCGTGCAGGCAGATGTGGTGCTGGAATTGAGAGTACTACATCTTGCAGACAATGGGAGTCAACTGGATGTCAAGCTGAGTGAAACTTGAGAAAAAGACTTCAAAGCCAGTCCCCATAGATAGTTCCTCCAACAAGACCACACCTACTCTAACAAGGCCACACCTCCTAATAGTGCTACTCCCTTATGGGGCCATTTTCTTTCAGATCATTACAGTCACCCAAGCAGTGTCAGATATGGGTTCTGTCTCATGGAGTAGATTTTGGTTGGTTGTTCCCATAGCTTTGTGCCACTATTGCGGTAACATATCTTGCAGGCAGGACCCCGTTGTAGATCAAAGGCTTTGCTGGATTAGTGTTTATGTTTCTCCTTTGGTAGCATGCAGAGTATCCTCCTATACCAAAGATGCTAGAACATAGGGGTACAGGCTCTATGTAGGCACTAGCTTGACTTTTCCATGTTCAGTGAGTAAAAACTCACTAATTCTCAACAATAGATTTCTGAATACTTCCCAACACATGGGTTATTTAATGCAATGAGTTTTATTGTTATTTGTGGTTTCCCAAAGTACTTGATTGTTAAGAGCTACTGTAGGCTTAGTCTGTCAGGGTATTGTTTCTTTGTCAGGTGATAACAACAACAACAAAAAAATCCTTATTGGTGAAATTGCTGGATGTCTCTTAAATATGTAGAAATACGTTACGGCATTGAGCTCCATAGGGACTAGGCGTTCACTAAGACTCCTAAAAATGATGAGTAGAAATGGAAGCTGCATGTGGATAAACCCCTCAATCCTCCATCTAGAAAGTCTGCCAGAGTGTTTCTATCTCATCTGATGTCAAAGAAGAAAGAGGCAGACTCAGGACCATAATCCCAGCTCTGAAGGAAGTCACTCTCAATGTATGCTTTTAAACATTTTAGAACATTAAAGGCCCATTTAAAGCATTGAGGTGACCAGGCAGTGGTGGCTCACACCTTTAATCCCAGCACCGGGGAAGCAAAGGCAGGCGGATCTCTGAATTCAATGCCAGTCTGGCTGAAAAAAGTGAGTTCCAGGGATACACAGAGAAACCTTGTCTTGAAAAACCAAAAATAAAAATAAAATAAAAAATAAAGCATTGAGATGAATAGTCTTTAAAAGACCAGCATAGTCATTAGGGCTTTAAAAAAAAAAAAAAGGAATCTTACTTATTTACTCAATTCATTCTCTCTGGATTGAGATTACTGCTCAGTCTAGCCACTAATACAAGCGAGTAATGAACTAGGAAGAAAAGCCACCATATGAGATTAATAAATGGGAAAGAAGCTGGACATTTACACACATGAGCTAAGTGTTCGGAGATGCAGTTTGCTGAAGTGTGACCTTAATGTTTTTGGTACTTTATCTCTGTGCTTCTAGAGGGACAAGAATCCTCAGTGGAGGAGAACTGGCCATTTCTCAAAATAAGGATTTAACTTTCTCATCAGAACTTTCTCTTTTAAGTATCCCTTTCCACAGCCCTCAGTGACTTCAGCCCAGATATTTGGATTAGCTTCTGGGTCGTGGTTTTTCTTTTAGCATGGTGTCTGACAGCTGGGATGCTATGATGTTTATGAGATCTTCACTGTCAAAGAGATTATATAGCACCTTGAATGGCTTAGGGGACACATGCTGTGTAAATCTGAGAGCTGAGAAGTCAGGGACCTGAGAGGAAAGCATAATGAAGGATAAGTCCCCCTACCCCCCCTTTTCTGTCACCTCTGCTGGTTTCCTGGAAAAAGATTCTTAAAAAGTAAACTGGGGTCCAGAGTTCCCATGATTCTTCTTACCTGGGCCTTTTATTGTACATGAATAGGCCTACCTGTGGGCAATCTCTCGCTCTAAATACAGCACTACAGATGGTGTCAGAAAGGTGAGCCCTTCAAGGTAGTTTCCAAAATGGAGGTTATAATAATTTGTCTGTAGATGGTTGTATACAGGATATGCATTCAATGAATTACTAAGTTTAGGTTTAATATATCTCAGTGCCATTTGCAAAAGATATAGTTAAAATTATGCTATCTCCATTTCTCATTAAGATTTTAAAACACACACACACACACACACACACACACACATATGCATGTAGCAACAATTAATGAAAAAAGAGGCCATGAATTTCAAAGAGAGCAAAGAGGGGTACATGGCAGGATTTGGAGGGGAGAAATGGAAGTGGGGAATGATGTAATTATACTATACCCTCAAAAATAAAAGACAAAATATAAACAACAACAAAAACAAAGCTAATGCGTTAATATGGCAAAGATATGGGGGATATTTTAAAAATATTGTTACTTATTAAGTGATACAAAGTTCACAGAAGGCAATTTGAGAATATCCAAGTTCAAATGTGCCACCAGAGATTTCCAACTTCAAGATAGCAGAGAAGAGGATCTGTTCTATCCCTGTTTCCTCACAGAGATCACCCCAAACCAATAACACTGAAGAGTAACTGACTACAAACTCCACCAACAACAAATTAGGAAACAATCAAAGGAAAAAGGGGAAAAGATGAATGAAGGAGTTTGAAATCATATAGCAGAATAGAGGGAGCCTGTCCTGTTGGTTAAGCAGGATTTGTAAGGCACTAAATGACACAAAATGGAATGAAGGAATAAGTACAAGTCTGCAGACCCAAGGAAAGAGAGCTCTTGCCAGAGCTCCACCCCTCGAATAACCTGTACCAAGAAGAGATTTAACCAGACTATCAGAGTGGGGGACGCCAAACCAGAGGGAGTCAGGCAACAGGCATCTAGCTAGAGCAAGTCCTGTGCTGGGTGAGCAGGAAGACCCATCCCTGCTTTCTATTGTGTAGACCATTAGAACTAACCACCATACTTTGGAAGACCAGTTTTACTTACATGAATGTATTCTATAGGTACTGTTGAGTGTTAATATCAATAGGCACGTGAGCCCTCATCAGTTCAAGTAGTATTACTGGACCCCAGCCTCAGCCATTCATTCAGATGTTCCCTACCGATGCATTCACACCACTATGGGGAGATGACAAATCTTTTTTTGTTTTGTTTTGTTTTGGTTTTGTTTTTTTGAGACAGGGTTTCACCGTAGCTTTGGAGACTGCCCTGGAACTAGCTGTTGTAGACCAGGCTGTCCTTGAACTCACAGAGATCCTCCTGCCTCTGCCTCCCGAATGTTGGGATTAAAGGTGTGTGCCACCACTGCCTGGCTGAGCTGACAAATCTTCATGGAGCCCGTCTGGTCTTCTAAACCTATTTCACAACCCGTGGGTCATGCACCTTTGGGGGTTGAACAACCTTTTCACAGGGGTACCAAAGACTAGCAGAAAACACAGATATTTACATTATGATTCATAACAGTAGCAAAATTACAGTTACAAAGTAGTGTCAAAAATAATTTATGGTTGGGGGAGTTACCACAACATGAGGAATTGTATTACATGGTTGCAGCATTAGGAAAGTTCATAACCACTGCTCAAAGCCTAAAGTATTTACTCCCTGATCCTTGTGGGGGATCTCCATTGGAGTTACCCTCTCCAAACCCCACCCTCAGTGCACCAAGGGGTGGCCCCTCCCATGGAGCTGCTCTCTCCAGACCCCGCCCAAAGAAAACGGGGGTGAGGGGGTCAGCTACCTCCCCTGGGATGCCCCGGACTATACCTACAGATTGTTTGAGGTGTGGTCTCTCAACCTGCCATGTGGTTCTCCTTTGTGGTTTTGCTCAGTTTAAAGCCTGGAGTTTTATTCAGGTTAATTGGTTTACTGCATGGGCAGAGAGACTTAATATCGGGGTACAAAAATTTACCAGTCCTTCCCAGAAAAAGCTTTTTGATTCTCTCTCTGGTCTGAGCCAAGGGATCTCAAAATTCAGTGTGTATCACAATTACTTGAAGGCCTTAAAGCTATATCTACTATCAGGGTTTCTGATTCAGTGTTCTAAGAAGGGCTCAAGAAATTAAAGTTTTGGGTGCTTATTAATAATCCTTAAACTGCCTTATGTAGGCACTTTCCTGTTCAAAGTGTTCTGAGCTGGTCCATTACCTCAATCCAGATTCAGGTATAACCTAACTCATGCACTCATTTTTGGTTGTTTATTTTTGAGACAGAGTCTTAAGTAGCCCAGGTTGGCTGTGGTGGTTTGAATAGATATGGCCCCTCAAGGACTCATGTGGCACTATTAGGAGGTATGGCCTTGTTGGAAGTGTGTCGCTGTGGAGGAGGGCTTCGAGGTCTCATATACGCTCAAGCCACACCCAGTGAGACAGCTGCTGCCTGTGGATCAAGATGTAGAACTCTCGGTTCCTTCTCCCGAACCATGTCTGTCTACATGCCGCCATGAAGACAATGGACTGTAAGCTTCGGAAACTGTAAGCCAGGCCCAATTAAATGTTTTCCTTTGTAAGAGTTGTTGTGGTCATGAATTCTCTTCAAGCAATAGAAATCCTAACTAAGACACTGGTCTTAAATTCCCTACATAATCAACCATGACATTGAATTTCTGATCCTCCTGCCTCTACCTCTCAAATGTTGAAACTGTGGGTGTGTAACACTATGCTCTATATAGTCCGGGGCTAAGGATCCTATGCAGATTTTCATGTATGCTAGCAAGCATCCCATCACTGCTATCTCCCCAGCCCTGGAACATTCATGCACTGTGGCGTAGCTGTGCCTTCCATGCACCAAGCATTTTACTCAACTCCAAAACTGAGTTTAATTTTCCCTTTATCTTATCAGTTCTTTGTCTTATCATAAGCCATATAATCTTTCCTCCCAAGATTTTGGAGGGAGAGCCACAAAGTTTGTAAAAGAATAAGAATAAGTTTTGAGTTTCTGTTGCACTGTGTGGGAATAAGCAAATTTATTTCTCTGAGCCCTAGAAACAATAGAATGTCCTCATTTTGTGCAAGTCAATCTACCAATGTTATCATTTCATAAACTAGATTTATACTGTTAAGTGTGACTGTTTAGTAACCAACTGAATTGTTATATCAATATGTTATAAAGTATTGATAACCCCAGCAGTATGGAGTAGATGTTGCTATCAGCAGAGAAACAGGCTTTGCCTACAAACAATTAACAAGCATTAATAAAATCAGTCTCTGATTAAAAGGAACATCTTTCCTCCATTAAGTAACTGCATTGAAAGATAAATATTTGCCTTCGTTGTGACAGAAGTAAGAGTGTGCAGGGAAGGTGAGTGGCATTGATAGATGCGGATGATTGGAGCAAACCCTTGCCATGTACCGTCCTAGGACAGTTTCCAATGCTTTGCTAGGCTCCGTTCCTCTGATGTTTGAGCACGCTCGTGGCATTGCTCCAGGATGGTACAGGATACTGGGAACACCTGCCCACACAAGAATCCGCAAGCAACTATCAGCCAGGTCCAGGCTACAAAACATTGCCTGCTAATGTTTCCAGGTTCATCCGGGACTGCTGTAGAAGTTGATCCAAAGTGTAGCAGCTGGGCGTACTGCCCCCTGCAGCCATCCTGTTCCCCAACATCCTGGAACTGATGACAGCTGTCTTCCCTCCAGACTTTCTGCTGTACTTCCCAGAGAGGTGAACTTACCTCTCTACTTTGCTTTTTAGCTGTTATTTCAAGGTCAACGAACCTGGCCCAGGCTACTCACCAGTTTGACATGCTGCTGCTGTACCTGACTCAAAGCAGAGTGTCTACATGTGCCCCACTCCTCGAGGCACAGACTTGCCAATCCCAGTGTTTATGGACTCCCAGAAGTTCCCTGGGCCCCATTCAAAGAACTCAAGTGGACATCTTTGGGAGCTCTTGAAGACGGCAAACAATCCAAACCCAACAGCAGGGCCACTTTGGAGAAACAGCCCCTGAAGATGGGAAGCAGCCTGATTAGAAAGCCCTGTGCCCACCAAAATTACAGTGGCCATGACTTCATCCTTTAGAGGAAATAAGACTTTCCTGGCAAGGCCAGCACACCCAGTCGGGCTCTTAATGGGCAGTGTTTTTCTGTCCTTGAAAAAGGGGAGTCTGAGACCTGGCTCTGGTCCCGGCTTTGCCATATTTACTCTGGGATGTCCTCTAAACCACACAACCTCTCCGGGTCTTGGTTACCTCCTCTTAGAAAATGAAGAAGGAATTTGTATGGTAATCTCCAAGGTTCCTTTGAATGCTAAATTACTATGATTCTCTTGCGCTCTAGGGATGCCATCCTTGGCCCCTTTCCCCCTGTAGATATATATACTATCATGGAGAATGCAAACAATTTTTTAATATGAATCCAAGCAAAATGTAATAAAAAAGGTAAATTTGCTCCCCCACATTTGCATAATGTATTCTCAAGCCAAGCAGAAATGGCATTTGTATTATTTGCGGTTTTGAATTATCTGCACCACCGCACCCCTGCATGCGCGCAGATAATTGGGAGTTGACTCTATAGGAGAAAGATACACAATTGTCACGTGTGTGGCTCACATCACAATAGCATCAGAGGTTGGGCTAATATGATTATCTCAGTTGGTAGAACCTGAGGAAGAGCCTAAATCGGTTTTATTTAGAAGGAAATTTCTTTCAGATGTTCCTAATTACACTCTTTATCAAAAGAAATAAAGGGAGTTTAAAAAAGGTACCAAGCATCAACTTCTGGCCTGTATTCGCACATGTATACACAGACACACACAGCAAATGCATATTATCTAAATTGTGAACCAGTAGACATTTGCCTTCCCGATTCTGGCTTGGATCAGAGCAACCCTGGAGGGAGAATAAAGTATCTTGTTGTGTTATTGAGATGGACAGGCGTTCGCGTCCCCTGTGAGAGGGGAGACGTTGTGGAAGTAAGGTCTGGAGTTGGTGATGGCACTGTGCCAGCCCCACAGCCCCTCAGCATTGTCACCCCAGGCAGCAGCTCTTGGGAAAGCTGCAAAGTCGTGATCTGACGCTGATGCTTTCATAAAGGTAAAAGACTTGGAGCTTGTCTGTGAATAGAACACAGGGAAATACATGATTTGGATGCAACACAGAAGAAAGCCTGGAGCCTGTACAAATGTTCCGTTCACTCAGATTCAGGAACGTGACCAGGTCCTTGTGGAAATGGTCTCCGAGGCTGCTGAAGTAGAACCAAGAAGCTGTCTTGGGCTAGTAAGGGGTGGTTTTAGGACAAATACAACAAATTACTACTCGACAAGGCAAGCAGTAAAGAAATGAAACATGTCACCCCTGAAGGCGACACAGACTGAAAATAGAAATAGGTTCGAAAATTGCTTTGGATAAACTCAAGACTTAGAAATCTACAACACAGGTTCACTTTGTAATAGGAGAGCTAGGCACCCTTGGTATGTGACAGAGAATAGCTGTGCTGGCCTGCAAAACATCCTGCGCGCTGCCCTTAGAACTGTCGCTATTGCTGCAGCTCTTGGCTTTTGGAGTGTAAAGCACTTACAAAGAACTTTCCATGCATTATCCTAATTAAACTTCACGAGCACACTGCATTATATGCGATTATCCCCATATTAGGAAACAGGGCAGGATATCGACAGACCTGCAGCATTGGCTGCTCAGCTAACATGATGTCTCTTGGCATGATGTCATCTTTGGGTGCTTCCACCACGTTGCCACGCCCCAACCCCTGTCACAACCTATTTTTAATGGTTGATTTTGTTCATTTGACTGGAATTAGAATCACCATGGAAACGCTTCTGGGTGTGTCTCTGAGACACCAGAAAAGTTTAGCTAAAGAGGGAAGACTCTTCCTGAATGTGGGAGCATCATCCCATGGTATGGGTATGGGATCCAAGACTGCACAAAAGGTGAACACAAGCTGAATACAAGCATTCTTCCTCCTGCTGCTTTCTGACTGCATTCCCAGCATGAGCAGCTCCCTTATTCCCTCTTGGTGCTGTGAGTTTCCCTCCAAGCTGCCGGTTTACCTAGGCTGAGTCAACTCAAGCTCTTCCTTCCTTAAGCTAAGGTTGCCAGCTGTTGTTTGTTTTTTTTTTTTCACAGCACCCAGAAAAGGAACCCACACCACACCCCAGGGCAGATCAGTCACACCTCAGAATCACAAAATCTGAAGAAGTGTGAATGCCCAGAGAATGTTAACATCCTTGAGAGATCCTGTCCCCGGAGAAGCTGGCTGAAGGAGACATAGAGGAGCACCTGTGGAAATGGTTCGGGAGTCCCTGAAAACATTGCCTTCTGACCGAACAAGTCTATTGCTAGACATATATCCCGAAGAGCTGAAAACAGACTCAAACACTCAGATACACTGGCACTCACAGTGATAGTAGGCCCAGGCATAGTTACCCCCACGATAACAATGGCTCAAATGCAGGCTGGAGAAATGGCTCCGTGGTTAAAAGTTCTTGTTGTTCTTTTAGAGGATCTGGGTTGAATTCCTAGTGCCCACATGGTAGTTCACAACTACCTATAACTCCAGTTTCAGGGGCCCTGATGCTCCATGAATCACAGGCATGCCATGATGCACAGACTTAGATGCTGACAAAACATCCACATACACAAAATAAATAAAAAATACTTTAAATGACTCAAATGCCCATCAAGAGATGGATGAATAAACAAACTGTTATGTTGCTACACAATACAAAATTATTCAACTATAAAAAGGAATGATTTCACTTAAATACTACATCATGGACAGGTTTTGAAGACATTATGCTAACAGAAATAAGCCAGACACAAAAGGCAGAAATTGGATAATTCTAGCTACATAAAACATCTACGATAGACAAATTCACTGGGGACAGAAAGGAAGTTAGAGATTATCAGAAGCTGGAAATAAAGAGTTATGGATTGTTCCTGCTTGCTAATGTCGAAATCTGTGGGCAGGATGACAAAGGCTAAGAGAAGAGAGTGGTGATGGATACACAATACAAATGTAGTTCATGCCACATTTAACATCGTTGCGGTTTGAAAGATAATGCCCCCCAAAAGCCCATAGGGAGTGGCACTATTAGGCAATGTGGCCTTGTTGGAGCAGGTGTGGCTTTGTTGGAGGAAGTGTATCCCTGGGGGTGGACTTCGAGGTCTCAGATGCTCAAGTCAGGCCCAGTGTGACACTCTCTTCCTGCTGACTGAGATTCTAGAAGTAGAACTCTCAGCTACCTCTCCAGCACCATGTCTGCCTGCTTGCTGCCATGCTTCCTGCCATGATGACAATGGACTAAAACTTTGAACTGTAAGTCATCCTCAATTAAATGTCTTCCTTTATGAGAGTTGCATGGTCATGTGTCTCTTCACAGCAATAGAAACCCTAACTAATACAAGCACCACTATTAAATTATTTAAAAATACATGCTTACCACAATAAAAAATGTAAAAATACATGCACCCTCTTTTTTTCTCTGTCCTGGGCTGCGTAGATTTTTCACTAGGATGTTCAACTAAAATGACTCAATATCATAATAAAAAATTCCCTGTTGTCAGATTCATTAAAGTCAAAGTAGCATATGACGTTCCAGGTTGCATAACAAACTTGCCTACCCTCTTACAGTTTCCGGGAACTCCAACCACGATCCATGACTTTGCCCATAGCGTCCCTGTAGACAATCAAACAACAAAGTGTGGGCCGTGTAGACGCTTGTTCCATCGTAATCTAGACAGCAAACATTCTAATAGCACAGAAAGGAATTAATTCATTCCTCCAACCAGACTAGATGATCAGACAACAGCCAGTTATTATGACTTTGGTCGGTTACTGGATGTGTAACACTGTATAGAACCACGAGAGAAGGGGAGGAAGTGAAGAAAAAGAGGAAGCCTACACTTCGTAACTGTGCAGTCTACGAAGGGGCACATAATGGGATGGCTAACGTCCATTGTCAACTTGACAGGATCTACAATCACTTCAGGGACAAGCTTCTGAGCATGCTTAGACACCAGGTTACATTAACTGAGATGAGAAGACCAACCTTAGTTGTGTGTGGCACCATGGGCCATGACTCAGGGCTGAGTTAAAAGGAGAAAGTGAGCTGAGTGCCAGCAGCTACCGCTCCCTGCTTCCTGACTTCAGACCCATGACCAGCTGCCTCTGGTTGCCCCCTCCTCCGCCGCCATGATGAACTGTACCCTTTAACAGTAAATAAACCCCTCCTCCCTTGAGTCCGGTCTTGTCAGGGTATTTTATCAGGGTATGTAAAGGATACAAATATCATGTGGATAAAATGTTGAAATCCTAGACAGTGGAGTCAGCTTTGCAAACCAAAGCCTCTGAGGGAAAAGGAATCGAATGAAAAGAAAGATCCATGTGTTATAGATTGGCTTAGGCAATAAAAGTTCATCTTCACGGGCAGGCTGGGACTGAGAGAGAAGATTATTTTTACCTGGCTTTTCTGCTCAACAACTTTAATTACTGTCCCCAAATCTAGTACCAAGATTGAGCCCTTCTGGTATCCCCAACACCCCACTCCTGTCACCTCCTGCAACGTTTCTGCTTGCCACACCTCTTGTCCTTAGTCTGCTAGGTTCCATGTGAAATAGCTGACCTAGTTAGGACTGGTGTCCAAGCAGGAGCCAAATAAAAATCAAAAACTGCCTTTAGGTTTTATGGCCAGATGTCTGACTAATACAGATGGGTCATTCAGAGTCTCCTTCTTTATTCAATAAAGAGAAGTTACTTTAGCTGGCGACAGTATCCCATCATGGGGCACCCTCAAGCCTAGACACCACTTCCAGTTGTCACTTTGGGTAAGACTGGTTTGTCAGCTTGAACCATTCAGCAATCAGCTGTGTTAACCTCAAAAGTATGTCTTGAACATAGTCTTCTATGCTCTGCCCTTGCATTTGGACCCAGGGAGAAGAAACAGCAGTTAGACCCAACTTACGATTCTGTGTTCTTTGCCCTCATTGCTCACATTGTTGCTGACTTATGAAAGGTCACCAGAAGTTATCTTCCTTGGCTCTCCCATTATGTGATGGAGCTCTCCTCCAGTTATGAGTAGCAACAGTTGGGGCTAACGAAATATAACGAGTGATCGTTGTGCTAGGAAAGGGGGAGGATTTGTTTGTTTGGTTTTTAAAAACCAATCCCAGTTCCCCCTCCCTCTTCTCCTCCAGCTCCCCCTACCTTCTTCAACCCCACACCCTATCTGCTCCTCAGAGAGGGCAAGGCCTCCACTAGGACGACTAAGTCTGTTCCATTACTGAGGCAGGACCAATCACCACCCCCGACCCCGGTGCCCATACTGAGCAAGGTACCACTCCATAGAGAATGGGCTCCACAAAGTCAGTGCACGCACTAGGGTTAGATCCCGATCCACTGCCAGTGGCCCCACACACTGCCCAAGCCCCACCATTGTCACCTGCCTTCAGGGGACCTAGTTTGGTCCTATGCGGGTTCCCCAGTTGTCAGTTCGGAGTCAGTGAGCTCCTACTTGCTCAGGTCAGCTGATTCTGTGGGTTTCCCCACTATGGTCTTGACCTCTTTGTTCATATTATCGCTCCTCCCTTTCTTCGACTGTACTCACGGTGCTCAGGCCAGTGATTAGTTGTGGATCTCTGGATCTACTTCCGTCAGTTTCTGGAGGAGTGTTCTTTGATGATAACTAAGGTAGTACTCAATCTGGTTACACGGGAAGACCAGTTAAGGCACCCTCTCCACTATTGCTTAGATTCTTAGCTGGGGTAGTACCAGGTTTCTCAGTAACCCCATAATGGCTCCTTCTATCAAGATACCTCTTTCCTTGCTCTCCCTTTCTGTCCTTTCAACGTGGCCTTCCCAGTCCCTCCTGTTCTCTTCCCCCCTCCTGTTCTCCCCTACCCACTCTGCTTCTACCCTCCTCCTTCCCCCATGCTCTCAATTTACTCAGAAGATCTTATCTATTTCCACTTCCCAGGGGAATGTCTCTCTTAGGGTCCTCTTTGATACCTAGCTTCTCTGGGGTTGTAGACTGTAGGCTGGTTATTCTTTTTTTAAAAGTATTCTCTCTCTCTCTCTCTCTCTCTCTCTCTCTCTCTCTCTCTCTCTCTCTCTCTCTCAAATTTATTTATTTATTATGTATACAATGTTCTGTCTGTGTGTATGCCTGCAGGCCAGAAGAGGGCACCAGACCTCGTTACAAATGGTTGTGAGCCACCATGTGGTTGCTGGGAATTGAACTCAGGACCTTTGTTTTTTTGGTTTTTTGTTTTTGTTTTTTGGTTTTTCGAGACAGGGTTTCTCTGCAGCTTTAGAGCCTGTCCTGGAGCTAGCTCTTGTAGACCAGGCTGGTCTCGAACTCACAGAGATCCGCCTGCCTCTGCCTCCCGAGTGCTGGGATTAAAGGCGTGTGCCACCACCGCCCGGCTGAACTCAGGACCTTTGGAAGAGCAGGCAATGCTCTTAACCACCGATCCATCTCTCCAGCTCATAGGCTGGTTATTTTTTGCTTTACATCTGATATTCACTTATGAGTGAGTATATACTATGTTTGTCCTTTTGGATCTGAGTTACCTCATTTGTCCATTTGCCTACATATTTCAAGATGTAATTATTTTTTACCACTGAGTAGTACTCCATTGTGTAAATGGACCACATTTACTTTATCCATCCTTCAGTTGAGGGGCACCTAGGTTGTTTCCAGGTTATGGCTATGACAAATAATGCTGCTGTGCACATAACTGAGCAAATGTCCTTATGGTGTGAGTGTGCCTTCTTTGGGCATATGCCCAGTAGTGGTATTGCTGGGACTTGAGGTAGATTGAGTCCTAATTTTCTAGGAAATCATCATACTGGCAGGTGGACCAATGGAATAGAATCAAAGACCCTGATATTAATCTGCACACCTATGAACACCTGATTTTTGACAAAGAAGCTAAAAATATGAAATGGAAAAAGAAAGCATCTTCAACAAATAGTGCTGGTATAACTGAATGCTGACATGTAGAAGAGAATGAAAATAGATCCATATCTATCACCATGCATAAAACTCAAGTTCAAATGGATCAAAGACCTCAACATAAATCTATTCACACTGAACCTCACAGAAGAGAAAGTGGGAAGTACCCTTAAACACATTGGCACAAGAGACCACTTCCTAAATATAACCCCAGTAGCACAGGCACTGAGAGCAACAGTTAATAAATGGACCTCCTGAAACTGAGAAGCTTCTGTAAAGCAAAGGTCACAGTCAAAAGGACAAAATGGCAGCCTAATGAATGGGAAAAGATCTTCATCAACCCTACATCTGACAGAAGGCCAATGTCCAAAATATACAAAGAATTCAAAAAACTAGATAATACCAAATAATCCAATTAAAAAATGGCATACAGATCTAAACAGAGAATTCTCAACAGAAGACTCTCAAAAGGCTGAAAGACACTTGAGGAAATGCTCAACATCATTAGCTATCAAAGAAATACAAATCAAAACAATCTGAGATTCCATCTTACACCTGTCAGAATGGCCAAGATCAAAAACACTGAAAACAGCCTATGCTGGAGAGGTTGTGGGGTAAAGCGAACACTCCTCCATTGCTGGTAGGAGTGCAAGCTTGTACAGCCACTGTGAAAATCAGTATGGTGATTTCTTAGAAAATTAGGAATCAATCTACCTCAAGATCCAGGGGGAGGATTTTCATAAAGGTGAACACAATGTAGAGCAATTGTCATATGGAATGGCAGGCTTAAAATATGAAGGCCACCTGGGGCTGGAGATATTGCTCAATGGTTAGAGCACTGGTTGGTCTTCCAGAGGATATGGGTTCAACTTCCAGCACCCACATGGCAGCTCACACCTGCCTGTAACCCCAGTTCCAGGGGCTTCAGACACTCTTACACAGAAATACATGCAGGCAAAACACTAATGAACATTTAAAAAAATGAATGAAGGCCACCAAGCTAAAAATGTAGAGTGTGCATGCATGGGGAGATGGGACCTGTGCTGATGTCAGATACTGGTTACTTCCTCCTCTTCCTTCTAGTGACTTCTGTTACGGTATAACATAATGTAATGGGGTATAACAGGAAAGTTGCCTCATAAGAGCAGAGCCCAGATGTAGATGGTCAACATGACCAGCACTCCAGCTGCCTTCTCTCATGGCTCTCACCTTGAGAGAGGCTCTTCTTGCTCTTGATGCCATTGGGTGGTTTGGCCTGATTTTGAACTTTTGTAAATGAAGTTGTGTGGGCATATTGTTTTGGGTCATCATTTGCTTAGTTGTGAGGTTATTCCGTATAGCTATGGATAGGTGTTCATTCAGCTCTTATGCCTCAAACAAATCTTACATGTATACATATTTTATATGTGTCTCTTCCATCACTGATGAACATTCTATTCAGTTTGGTGTTATTATCAATGAACATTTTTACATGGTCTGATTCTCTCTCTCTCTCTCTCTCTCTCTCTCTCTCTCTCTCTCTCTCACACACACACACACACACACACACATTTTCATTGTGTCTGCACTTGGAAGTGCAATGGCTGGATCAGAGCACAACCAGTTGCTGAATTGAGTTGACAAGCTGTTTTTCCAAATAGTTACATCAAATATTTTTTTAAAAAAATATTTATTTATTATGCATACAATATTCTGTCTGTGTGTATTGCTGCAGGCCAGAAGAGGGCAGCAGACCTCATTTACAGATGGTTGTGAGCCACCATGTGGTTGCCGGGAATTGAACTCAGGACCTTTGGAAAAGCAGGCAATGCTCTTAACCTCTGAGCCATCTCTCTAGCCCCAACATCAAATATTTTTATGTTTGGAAAAAACCCTAACATTTGTTTAAGCTACTATAAGCTTGCTACTGAACACATCCCTATCCAACAGAGTCTTCTTGGTGTTTGAAAAACATTTTTTTTTCCTGAGATAGAGTCTCACTATGAAGCTCTGGTTGTTTTAGAACTTACTATGTAGACCAGTCTAGCCTCAAACTCACAGACCTCCTGAGTGCTAGGATTAAAGCGTGTGTCACTATGCCCAACAGTGTTTGAAAATACTTTTGGACAGGTAAGAAACAAAGGAGACCGAACTTAAAGGATTGTCTAGTTTTGTAATCTGTGTTCTTAAACAGCTCACCACTAGCAAGGCCATGCCAGCTCCACCACATGTCGGTGTCCTACTGCCTGGTGTATAATTCTCTCCTCGCTGATGTCAGCCTGCTGCTAGGTCTCTGTACATGTCTGAGCATGAATTTTCAAATACCACATATTTTGAGTACAGAATACAAATTCAGTATGTTTATCATGACCTTCCAGGCCACTTCTTACACTACCAAGTTGCCTACGTGCAATAACTTACAAAGGTTTCTTTTTTTCAATGTTTTTGTTAATTATATCATGTACTTTGTTTTTGAATTTTTGAATGGCTATCATTCAAAAAACAAGTAACAACAAATATTGAAGAGGACATGGGAGAAAGGGCCTTTGAACCTATATATGTAGTTATCAAGGATGTAAATTAGTGCACCTATCCTAGAAATAAAAACAGAAGGTCTTAAAAAAACTAAAAATAGACCTACTACATAAGCCAGCTATCCCACTCCTGGAATATGCCCAATGGCATCTAAGTCCACACACAATAACCATTCTTGCATTTACATGTTTATTGTTGCACCATTCAAAAAACCCTGTTATGGGGTCAGCAACAGAGGAATGGATAAAGAAAATGTAGTGGATACCCACGGTGAAGTTTTATTGAGTCATAAAGAAGAATAAAATCATATCATTTGTAGTAAAATGCATAGAGATGGAAGTGATCATATTTAAACAAAATAAACCGGACTCAGAAAATTGCTTCTCTATTTCTACTAATATCTAGGATAGTTTATTTCTCATCTCCCAACATACTGAGTGTTTTTTTAACCCCATTTATTTGTAGGCAATACTTTCTTAAGTGATTTGTGTTTCTGTATGTTATAGTCAGCACTGTTTACCAAACCCAGCATGAAGAGAGGTGTTTGGGACCAACAGTGCAGCTGTGGGGTGGTGCAGATCTAGGTGGAAGAAAGCAGAAGTTATCAGAAACTGAGGGCCGTGGCAGGAGCCAGTCCTGCACAAAAGTTTCAAAAGCAGTGAAGAAATGCAGGAGGGAATGTCTTCACTTTTGTCAAAAGTTCCAGAAGAGAAAGGTGGTTGGGCATGAGACCTACTCCTTTCAGGTTGCCAAGTGATACAGAAGTCTACTTTCTACTGGAACTCTTCGTGGAAGCTGGCACTGAGAAGCAGAAGAGGTTTTGAGTTTTCAAGTAGTATTTCAAGAAAAAAATGAGAGAAATGGTATAAAGTGGATATCAATGGCTTTATTTACCTGGAAAGCATTTCCTTTCCCCTTCCTGGCCCCAACAGCTTGTATACTGACCGTTTGGTCCCCAGACAATGGTACTACTGAGAAGTGATTACAGATCATGATTGTACAAACTTCACTTAGGTGGATTCATCCTGAGATGGCATTATTGGGAGATAATGAAAACTAGGGAGTAGAGCCTGTTTGGGGGAAGTAGGCACAGGTCCCTACACTCTGGAGGGTGGAATCTACATGACATGAAAGATGAGGCCAGATAGAGCAGTAGGGGGAGGAAAGGCACAGGGCTCTGGACCCAAGCGCACAGGTTTTGGTTGAAGGGTCTTCACCATCTGGAGGTGGGCAGGCTGGCACCAGCCCATTTCACCCATGACATTTCTTGGAAATCTCTTACTCTTGATTGTCTTCTATGGCCTTTTTCATAATGTTACTCCTTGCCTTACCCTTCCTTTTTATTTGATTTCTTTCTATTTCCACTTAAAAATATTTTTCAGTCATTTCTTCCCCAAAGACATAAAGGCAAATTTAAGATATCATCATTGATTGTTTGATAGTTAATTGTATTTTGTTTTCTGGACAAAGTCTCATTAAAAACTCTACACATGTTTACATATAAAAAGAGATATAAATAAAAAGAGCAACCACTTTCCCCTCAATATTAATAGAATTTTTTCAGAAAAATTCTTCTTCTAGTAAGATTTGTCTTTCTTCTTTTGTTTTTTATAGCAGGCTGGTGAGGTAGCTCAGCAGGTAAGGGAACTTGCCCCCAAGCCTGAAGACCTGGGTCCAATATCCGGATCCCATAGGCTGGAAGGAGAGAACCAGCTCTCACTAGTGTGAAAGCAATACTGTGGGCTCTTCCCACTGTAATAAAATGTTTATAGACTCCCCTGGATAGCTAGCTACATGCATGTGTGAGTAGGGGCATGATGGAGGAGAGTTATCTGTCTATATTTCTTTCATTGGTTAATTAATAAAGAAAACTGCCTTGGCCCTTTAAGAACAGAAAATTAGGTAGGTGGAGTAGACAGAACAGAATTGTGGGAACAAGGAAGTAGAGTTGGGGAGACGCTTCAGGGAGTCGCGTGAGGAGTCTCCATGCTGCTCCTCTCCGAGATGGACGCAGGTTAAGATCTCTCCTGGTAAGCCACACCTCGTGGTGCTACCCAGATAACTAAATATGGGTTAAAGCAAGATATGAGAATTAGTCATAACCAATAAGAGGCTGAAACTATGGGCCAGGCAGTGTTTTAAAAGAATACAGTTTCCGTGTAATTATTTCGGGTGTAAAGCTAGCCGGCGACGGGTGGCGGGACGCAGCCCCGCCGCTTCACACTACAGATTGGCGCTCCAACGTGGTGACCAAATCCACGTAAAAACCTCATTTCAATGACTTTTATAGGACTGGATATTTGTGTTCCCGCGTGGGATCGGAAGGAGAGTGCACTGAGACCGGTCCAAAGGCTCAGAGATCCCTGCCTGCACCTGGGCAGATGGCGGAATCAGGCTTAGGCAGGTGGAAGAGCATGGCGGATTCCTGCCACAATACAGAGAGATGTTTTCAGACTGCGCAGTGCTCTGCATGTCAGATTTGGCTGTAACTTGGATGAAAAGAGTTTTTGTGCTGCACGCTCAGTCTCAGAGTTAAAGTGCTGAGTGCGGCTCCTACCTGGCGGCCCCAGAGCTAGTAGAAAATGGTACATCCTCCATTTTGAAATTGGAGAGAGGTGGAGCCAACATCCAGAGCAGCCCGCAGCTCTGCAGCTCAGAGCTGCAACCGATTCAGAGTCACAAGCGGCTCAGCTATGTTGGACTGGGCGTAGCAAGCCGCAGTACCTGATTTTTGACCTAGGAATGTCACAGCTTAGATTCTTAAGTGTGTAGCGATTTAAAAGCACAAAACAAAAGTGCTCCTGGATAGTAAAAAAAAAAAAATTACAGATTCACAATAGGACAGATTCAGACATAAAGGACTTTTAAATGAGTCACAGTGTTGGATGAATGTATGTAGGCTTGAGAGAGAGAAGAAGAAAATATAAAAAAATAAAGTTAATGCCTAAAAAAAGGCTAAAGTCTTTAAAGAGACAGAATAAAGTAAAGTGATAGAATGAAAATAAGCCGCATAAAAATGGAAAATTCACAGAGAGTCTGGATTATGTATTTTGTTGTGTTTTCTTTGATTTTTTTGACTGTAAAGGAGCTAAGTACAGAGAGACATTTCATTATATGGGCTGCCAGGCTAGACCAGAATGGACATCTTAACGGTATGACTTCAGGATTTGGATCTAAGAACATGATGCTTTGGAAAAGAGTTTCTTCTTTTGTTTTCACAGAGGATGAGACTCTGTGGATTGCTTCTATCCCAATATGGTATGATAGACCACGCCCTCCTGAAAGGTTGCTGTGAACATCTTCAAAAAATTACTTCACTCAACTGCCAACTGAGAGGAACCTAGCACACAGGTTACACCATGAAAGACCTAAATAACAGCGCCCCCATTCAGCAGGAAGCAGTTTGGAGAGAAAAAACTGCGTCCATTTTCCCAAATATTGCTTATAAATGTTCTTTTACATTTAAAGGGGGAGATGATATAGATATGAATTTGCATTGGTATAGATTTTAAGGTCAATTTTGTTATATGTATATGTATTTCTGATTTTGATTAAGCTATTGTGATTGTAGTTCATTTTAAAGAATGTAATGTATAATTAGGAAATATAGGTTGTTAATGGATAATCATCGATTAATAGTCAAGCTTGTAGTCATGTTAGTCATTTTCTAGATGTGCATAGATATATTTCAGATAGGCATTCTTCATATCTTTCAAAGACTGCAGAATATGGCATTTAATGTTTTAATAACTTAGGGTTTTTCATGACAATGAGACACGTCTGCTCCTGGCAGCACCAATCTACTTCAAGAGGAAGATGGGCATCGAAGAGGCTACTTATGGAGTTTGTTAGCCATTTGGGCAAGAAACTGCTGTTGCCTGGACTGTTGCATAAACTGGACACAAGGAACCCACAGAAAGAGGACTGCTAAACTTGCCTAAAGGTGAGATGGTCTCTCAGGGTTCCTGATTCGTGAAAGAGTCTGCGAGACGTTCTGCAGGACACAGCAGAAAGTGACTGAACTGTCTTTGGAATTTTTCTGCTTCATGGAAATGTCTGCTGGATACTGTGGGCCTGAAGCCCGAAGATGGATGCCCCAACGGTACAGAGGAACTTTGGGTGACTGTCCAGGCAGCGATTGTCTCTGTCATTTCTAGAGTTTTATAAGTTACTTATTTCTTGTTTACTTAGGTAGCATTATATCCTTCTGGAGTCTTTGATGGAGTTGAAGAATAAATAGATAGTTATAGCTTTCCTTAGTTATGATAAAAGATAAAATAGATTTAAATATTGTAACTGTAATACTTGCTTGTTAACTGTTTTGTTATATGTAATTTTGCTATGTTAAAGTTGAAGCCTTTCTTTTTTGTTTAAACAGAAAAAGGGGAAATGATGGAGGAGAGTTATCTGTCTATATTTCTTTCATTGGTTAATTAATAAAGAAAACTGCCTTGGCCCTTTAAGAACAGAAAATTAGGTAGGTGGAGTAGACAGAACAGAATTGTGGGAACAAGGAAGTAGAGTTGGGGAGACGCTTCAGGGAGTCGCGTGAGGAGTCTCCATGCTGCTCCTCTCCGAGATGGACGCAGGTTAAGATCTCTCCTGGTAAGCCACACCTCGTGGTGCTACCCAGATAACTAAATATGGGTTAAAGCAAGATATGAGAATTAGTCATAACCAATAAGAGGCTGAAACTATGGGCCAGGCAGTGTTTTAAAAGAATACAGTTTCCGTGTAATTATTTCGGATAAAGCTAGCCGGTTGCTGGGAACTGGGCGGCGGGACGCAGCCCCGCCGCTTCCCACTACAGGGGCATATCAAAAGTGATGAAATACTTAGAGATATGTTAGAGGATAATATAGAATAATATATTCTCTCTCTCTCTCTCTCTCTCTCTCTCTCTGTGTGTGTGTGTGTGTGTGTGTGTGTGTGTGTGTGTGTGTGTTCTATGCTACTGACTTTCTTGAAAGCCAGGAGTATCTTGAGTCAGCCATCTCTTCTTTGCATGTCCCTTTCCTCCCACTTCTCTGCCCTCTTCCCGCTCTCTTTAGAATCTATTGATGGCCTATTGTGTACCAGCGTTTTCAATTCTGAAATGACATCAAACATCCCTTGAAGTCACAGCCACTCTTGTTCCTTATTATTTGAATTATCCACGAAGGGAATAGTTTTTAATTTCATTGCTGAAAATTTCCTTAGTCTCTGATTTCCTGAGGGAACTGTGAGTTAAGCAAGAAAAAATTTTCGTCCTCTTCCCCCCTTCATCTTGGTGTGTTTGAGGGCTGATATACATCATTGAAGTTTGCTATTAGCGCTAAGTTAGTTAATTATGGCAAGCACAGACTCTACATGCTGTGATGATGGAAGAGGAAAAGAATAACCCATCAGTCAGAGGGGCTTCTAAATGATTTTGCCATGATCTAGGGATATTGAAATTGATGGGTCTCAGCCCGTCAACCAACCAAATACAGAAGACATCCATCTCTTGCTGAGACACAGGGACCACTGTTTAAAACATGGTTAAATCCACAGGCTTTTGTCTGGCCCCACCAAGTTACATCTGTGCATCGAATTCTTTCCAGGTTTCTCTTTTCTGCTTCCCACATCTCCCACCAGAATGAACCTTTCCACATTCGCTGTTCAGTCTGTGGTATGCTGTGTCTTGTCAGGAGTGGCCCATTGTTGACACTTTAGCTCTGGAACATGACACATCAACACCTGAGTTGGTAGTACATTACCGAACCTCTGTCTCCATATCAAGCCACTAGAAAAGACCAGCTGTCACCTTGTAACTCTCAGGATACCAGAGAATTTAAAAGCAGGGGCTGCTGCTGTCTCTGCTGTGAGGCAAGTCACTTCCCTCTAGCTGGAAAGCACCCATGGAGGCAGGGAACCAGAAATAGGTGCAGAACTTAGGTCTCATGGAACTCTACAGAGGTCAGGGGCTGCTGTGAACTACTAACCAGCATGCCCTGGAAACATCTCAGAAGATGGACAACCCATTTCTCAATAGGCCTTCTTATTACCAATCCCGTCCTCAAGGTTCAAAGCTGAAATATCCCTCACAGGCTCATGTTTCAAACACTTGGTTCCTGGCATGAAGGACTATTTTAAAGGCCATGGAGTCCTTAGGAGTTGGGGCCTGGGTGACAGAAGCAGATCTCTCGAGGCAGGTCTTTGAAAGTGTGGCCTAGCCCTCCCTCCTGTGCATCCTGCCTGGTCTATGACAAGAGACTTGGCATGGCTTCACCCTCCTACCTCATGGGTAGAACCCCAGTACTCTGCCTTCCCCACCACGACCGACCCCCCAGGAAATCATGAGTCAAATTAAATCTTTCCTCTAGCAAGTTACTGCTCTTGTCAGGTATTTAGGGAAGCTGAAAATAACAAATAACACTCCTATGCCCTCCCCTTTCCTCCCATTACTTCTTTCTCTCGGTTCCATGCAAATGAGCACACATGCAACTTCCTTAATTCTGCAAGAAGTCATGGTCGGAACTCAGTACTGCCACAGAGAGAGATCAATCTTTCCAAATGCCTGCAATCCAGCAGTGTGGACACCCATAATGGTCATTTTCCAATCACAAAACCACTTTCAGGGTCTCTTTACCAACCTGCTCCAAGCATTGCCTTCCATCTTGAAGCGTGTCTTTGACGCTGTCTGTGTAGCGCTTTATCTCCTTAATAAGAGCGTTGGCACCCCTGAGCAGCCGTTAATTCTTCCAGGCTGACCTCTTCCAGCAACGGTTTTGTCTCAAAATTACTGCACATCATTTTCTCTGAGCAGAGCTGAATAGTAAAGAACATAGGGAGACTCTAGACTGAGCGGGATGACAGTATTTCATCTGCGAAGACAGAGTGTTAAAATGTTCTGCGGTTGTGCACCGAGCAAATCTCTTTCCCCTCACACCTCCGTGAAGCCCAGAGCTGTGTCTAACAGGCTTTCAGTGCCACGTTTAGCACGTATTTACACTCTCACAGCTCCTAGACAGGATCCTCATCTCATCTCAAAACAGAGTCAGCTGGATTGGATCACCTTATCCATCTGAACCCATTAAATCTTATTTATTTCCCAGCTGCTCAAGCTTCCCAGGTAATGGTTATTTATGTAGGAATTTGGTAAATGTCAGACAAACCCAGTGATGCTTGGATGAACTCCTATTTGCAAAGGATGGCAGCCCGAGAGCATGAGTGTCCCCCATCTTTTGTCCTAAGACTATCTTATTGGAGTTTTTAAACAACAAGGCCACACAATGTCTGGTCTTTAGTGACATAGGAGACTGAAACCTACCCTGGAAATAAAAATGTTACGTCAACTTTAAAAATTGTTCCACAAACTCAGGATGCAAACACCTTCACAGTGGGTGTTTTTGTTTTTGGTTTTTAAATGTGTCCTGTCAGTATTTGCTCCATAGCAAAAGCTTCCCATGTATCTATTGGCAGAGGTCAACCCTAGTACTTTAGATTGTTAATGCATGCCAAAGGCTTACTACCCCAGCGGTGTGTGTGTGTTTGGGGAGGGGTTGACAATGGTGGAGCCAGTCCTTCCACAGAAGCACTTAACCCCATAACCATTGCCTGTCAGCCAGGTTGAAGGTATTTCTCCATTTACTTTTTAATATACAAAGTATTTAACCCAACAAATACGGAGAAAACATCTTCCAGAATAGATTATACGTCAAGCCCAAAACAAATCTTTTACAAGTTTAAGAAGACTGGGATGGGACCTGGAGAGATGGCTCAGAGGTTAGGAGCACACGCTGCCCGTGCAGAGGGCCCAGTTTGGATTCCCGGCTTCCCTGTCAGGTAGCTCACCAGCGCCTGTTACTCCAGCGTCAAGGAATCCAGTGCCCTCTCCTGGACGCCACAGACTCTGCACTTACACAGAGGTATTTTGTTTGTGCTTTAACAAATAAAGCTTGCGTGAAGATCAGAGTGCAGAACTAGCCACACTAGTTCACCATAGAGGCCAGGCAGTGGTGGTATACGCCTTTAGTCCTAGCATTAGGGAGGTGGAGACAGGAAGTGATATGGCTGGGCGGAGAGAAGAATATAAGGTGGGAGGAGACAGGAGCTCAGGATTCAGTCTGAGGTTTCCTAGAGATGGCGTTCAGTCTGAGGATTAGTGGAGACAGGAAATCCCATTCGGTCTGAGGACTTGTAGAGACAGGATACCCCATTCGGTCTGAAGATTTCCTAGAGCTAAAACCTCATAGCTGGCTGCTCTGCTTCTCTGACCTTTCAGCTTTCACCCCCCTAATATCTGACTGTGGGTTTTTATTACTAAGACCAATTAGAATTTGTGCTACACAATACATAGACACATGCATAAATGCATAATCAAAATGAAAAATGAAATCTTTAAAAGGAAGAAGATGGAGGTAGTAATGATGGTGATAGTATAAAAATTAGAAATCAAAATCAGGAATTTCATAAAACTGACAAACATGAGAGTTAAGCAATATTCTCCTCAAGAACCAGTGAGTGCACACAGAGGTCAAAGGAGACCAATTCAAAGAGAGCCAGGCCTCTCGGGACGCCTCTCTTGTTCCTTCCCTGGTGTTTCCCTTTCAGGGCTGTCTTGTATCTGCATCAATTGTCCAAGTTTTCCTCAGAGACCAACTTTATTTCCAGACAGTGTTTCACATCCATAGGGGGCCTGTCTTCTACATTTGTGGGCGATCAGTAGGACATCTGAGGATGGTCTGCGGTATTAAAGAACACGTAAGCATTTTCTTATTTTTGACCTTGACATTGCGATGTTAGCACATCGGTGATATGTTGGGGGGGGGGGGTTCACTCTTACACTTGTTCCAAGAATGGAGACATAAGTGTGTGTGTAAGCAATACACCAAGAGCACAAGGGAGAGACAGCAGGTGGCTACCACGTGTGCTCAACGTCTTCGGAGAGACTATCTTAGCATAAAGAGACACTTGAATGGATGTCCTGATGTCAGCCGGGAAGGGTTGATGCCACTGCTACATCCTTTGATGGCCCCGAGTCTGTTCACAGAACTAACCCTCTGGTCCCCACCCCCAGCAGGAAGTCAAATGAAATGTCAGGCAGGCAGCCATACTGTCTGTCCATCTAACCTCTGGTAGGCTCAGTTCTTTAGGTTACAGCCATTTTACCTCACAGGACTGTACTAAGCTTTTCCTTTAGAACCACCAACCAGCTCCCAAATCATGGCATGGAAATGACTTATTCGTTTTGAATGCTCAGCCTAGCTTAGGCTCATTTCAGGCTAGCTCTTTTAACAACTTGTTTCTCTTTGTCTTGTTGTGGGGACTGTTTACTTTTCTTTCCTTCTGTCTTACTTTCACTGTTTCTCATGTCGGCTGGTTATCAGCTGCCTAGTTTCTTGCCCTGGGCATCTTCCTCATTCTCTCTTCCTCCTCTCATTCCTCTCCTGAGCCTAGAGTTCTCCTCTTATTTATTCTCTCTGCCAACTAGCCCCACCTATCCTTTCTCCTGCCTCGCTATTGGCCATTCAGCTCTTTATTAGACCAAACATGTGCCTTAGGCAGGCAAGGTAAAGCAAACACAACACATCTTCACATAATCAAACACACACCCTTACATTGTTAAACAAATGCAGCATAAACAAACGCAACACACCTTTACACAGTTTAAGTAATATTCTACAGCATAAACAAATGTAGCACATCTTTGCCCAGTTAAAATAATTTTCTAAAACACGGGTCTCTCTGTGCTGGAAAGGGGTGGTGATCTGACTGACTCTTAGGAATGTGTGTTTGGTCCCCAATATTGTAAAGAGGCTGCTTGTTCATTTCTTGGCCATCTGACCGCTCAGACCCGAAATAACCACAAATAAATTATATTATTCAAAACACTGCTTGGTCAATTAACTTTAACTTCTTATTGGCTAACTCTTACATATTAATTTAACCTATCTCCATTAATCTGTGTATCGCCACGTGGTTGTGGCTTACCAGCTAAAGTTCCAGTGTCTGTCTCCAGCAGGGCTACCTGGCTTCTCTCTCACTCGGCCTCCTTTCTCCCAGCATTCAGCCTAGCTTTTCTCTCCCAGCATTCAGCCTAGCTTCTCCTGCCTTGTCCCTTCTCCCAGCATTCAGCCTAGCTTCTCCTGCCTTGTCCCTTCTCCCAGCATTCAGCCTAGCTTCTCCTGCCTTGTCCCTTCTCCCAGCATTCAGCCTAGCTTTTCCTGCCTTGTTCCACTCGTTTGCCCTATCACAGGCCAATGATATTCACAGCATACAGAGGCGAATCCACATCACCTCTCCTTTTTTTTTGCTTTTTGTTTGTTTGTTTTTTAAAATATGTATTTATTTATTATGCATACAATATTCTGTCTGTGTGTATGTCTGCAGGCCAGAAGAGGGCGCCAGACCCCATTACAGATGGTTGTGAGCCACCATGTGGTTGCTGGGGATTGAACTCAGGACCTTTGGAAGAGCAGGCAATGCTCTTAACCGCTGAGCCATCTCTCCAGCCCCTCACTTCTCCTTTTCTGATTAAATAAAAAGGAAGGTTTTAACTTTAACATAGTAAAAATACATATAACAAAACAGTTATCAAGCAAGAATTACAGTTACAATATTTATATCTATTTTATCTTATCTTTTATCATAATTAAGGAAAACTATAACTATAAATTCTTCAACTCCATCAAAGAATCCAGAAGGATATAATATTACCTAAGTGCATTGTAAACAATTTCCAAAACTCTAGAACTAACAGACATATCTTGCTGCCTGGATAGTCACCCAAAGTTCTTCTGTACCAATGGGGCATCCATCTTCAGCCTACAGGCCCATACTATCCAGCAGACTTTTCCACAAAGCAGAAAATTTCAAAGACAGTTCTGCCTATATTGACAGTTTGTCAGTCACTTTTTTTTGTGTGTCCTGCAGAATGTCTAGCAGACTCATTCATGAAGCAGGAACCCCGAAGGATCATCTCACCTTTAGGCAAATTCAGCAGTCATTTCTCTGTGAGTCCCACATGTCCAGTTTACCCAACATACCATCAAGCAGTCCAGGCAAGAGCAGTTTCTTGCCCAAATGGCTAACCAACTCCATAAAGAGCCTCTTCGATGCTCATCTTCCTCTTGAAGTAATTGGTGCTGCCAGGAGCAGATGTGTTTCATCGTCATGAAAAGTCCTAAGTTATTAAAACATTTTAAATGCCATATTCTGAGGGTCTCTGAAAGATTTAAAGACTACCTATCTAACTGAAATATATCACTATATATCTAGAAAATCTAACTAACATGACTACAAGCTTGACTATTACAGATTGATTATTAAGTTATATTTCTTAATTATACATTACATTTTTAAATGAGCTGGATGAACATAATGCTTTAATCAAGAGCAGATATATAGATATAGATATATAACACAAAATTGACCTTAATTTTATATCAATAAACCAAGATCCATACCAATGCAAATCTCTATAGCATATCCCCCTTTAAATTAGGAGGAGTTAGAGAGAAGTCATGTAGCCCCATTGGAGACAGATGCCAGAACTTTACCCAGTAAGCCACAGCCTTGTGGCAATACACAGATTAATAGGAATGGGTTAAATTAAGATATAAGAGTTAGCCAATAAGAAGTTAGAGCTAATGGGCCAAGCAGTAATTTAAATAATATAGTTTCTGTGTGATTATTTCAAATCTGAGCTGCCGAGCAGCAGGGAAACCAACAAGTGGCCTTATTACAACACAATGGAACTGTTTGGGAAGGACTGGGGGGGGGTGAACTTTTGGGTTTCAAAGGCCCATGTCATTCCCAATTAGCTCACTCTGCCTCATGCTTGTGGATGAGATGTAAGCTCTAAGCTATTGCTCCAGTGCCATGTTCATGAACTCTAACTTTTTAGAACTGTGAGCCCAAATGAAATGATTTCTTTTACAAGCTGCTTTGGTCATGATGTTTTATGACAGCAGTAAAAAAGTAACTGAGACAAAAGACCAAGGGAGGCACTTTAAGAGTCAGGCTCTGCTGCAAACTTCACTGTTGTCTCAGTCAAGCTGTTCATCTCATGATAGATAGGTGAATAGGTAGATAGATGGATAGAGCGAGCTGAGGATATAGCTCATTGGTAGAATGCTTGCCCAGCATGTGTGAGGCCTCAACACTGAAAAAATAAAGCCGTATACTCAGCCTGTATTATTATATGTCCATTGAGCAACACTGGGATAGCAATACATACTTGATGAATGGCAAACATGTCTTCTACTTCTTCCAATGTCTTGTGTCCTACAATTCATAGAATCATGGAAAAATTATGGAGCTTGGAATCTAAGAGACTGGCTTCAAATTATGAGTCTCCCACATATAACACATATTTGCTAATGCCTCTAAGTTTCAATTTTCAGATATTGAAAGGAAGATAACAAGACTCAGGTTATAGTGTGATTGGGAATTTAAGATAGCTAACCCATATAGAGGAAGCCATTTGGAGATGGGAATTGTCTTTTCTTACCTACTCTTTCTTTCTATAAAACAACCATCATATATAAATAGGTGAGTAATAATTTCCAAATTGTAAGAAAATGTTACAGTTAAAGAAAATGTTTCCCATCTACATTAGAGCAAGAAAATCTATACTTATGACCCAGGTTTACAATTTTTAGTAAAACAAGTACCCCTTAATGGTAGCTGTCTGTAAGAACTGGTAAATTTCCACCATGAATACAGGAGAAATATGGCCTACAGACACCAAAAAGAAATCTAGACACTTCTGGGACCAACAGTACTAAGAAAAGTCCCAGAGGCTGGTTGTGCTCATCTTAATCCTTCAGAAGCTGGTGTTTAGTGAACTATGACAGACATAAGTAAGTCTTCAGCCTGCAGCATGGAACCACGGTGCAATGGCCAACACTTCATTTACTGCTGTTTGGTGGAGTGCTTCTCATAGGAAATACATGAGTGTCCTAGTGAAATAAGTTTAGAAAACTCAAGTTGAACAATGCATACACCTCTGCCTTTGTTAATCTACATTATGACTCAACAAGATCGAGAATGCTATGTGCTCATTCCCAAAGTAATTTGACTAAGGAAATTTTAAATTACATTTATTTGTTGATTGATTTAGTTGTATTTATGTGTGTTGTGTGTGGGTGTGTGGGTGTGCATGCAAGTGTGCACATGAGGAGGTCAGAGGACAGCTTACGAGAGTGAGTTCTCTTCTTCAACTACGTGAGTTCTGGGGGATAAAACTCAGGTGGTCAGATTCGGCAGCAAGTACCTTTGTCCAATGAGCCATCTTGCTGCTCCCCCCTCCCCCCGCAAATGCTCTTTCTTCTAGCTAAACCTGGAACTGGCATGGTACTAACAAACTGGTGGAACACACTTCAAGTACTGTGGCTGTATTTAAAAGGAATCTCTCTCTCTCTCTCTCTCTCTCTCTCTCTCTCTCTCTCTCTCTCTCTCTCTCCTCTTCTTCCTCCTCCTCTCTCCCTCTCTCCCTTCCTCTCCCCACCCACTGACTCTCTCTCTTCCCAGGTCAAAACATCTTCAGATTTCTTTTTCTAGTCTGTATGGACCTCCAGTCTTGGGCTTCTATTATTTTTACTCCTTTTATTACAGAATGATAGCACCATTGATTGGTTTGGGTTTTTAAATCCTGAAACTAAGATGAATGACAGCATGGCCATATTCTTTTTAAAACCTTTCTGTCTATTTATTGAGTTACAAGATAAGCAAATCCTGAGAGGATAAATAACTGGACACAGACCAAAGGAATTTCTTGTTCTGAGAGATTTAATTCATGTGGACTTAATTCATATTTGGGTGGACTTAGAATCTAAAGGAAAATATTTCACTTTGATAATATGCAGAGCTGGAGTGGACATCTCCCCTTATAACAATTGGTGCTCCTCATAGTTTGTACCATACTGTCTTTACTGAAGTCTGATGTCAACCTAACTTCTTTAGCACCATGAAATGCGTCTGCAGAATAGAAATGAGACGTACTCTGCCTTCTTCGTGGCAAATTTATAATCCTTTCTCCCTCCTCAGAATTCACGCCAAAGATATTGGTACAAGTACATTTTAAGATAAGCTGGTTGCATCTCTGTTCCCATGGTGAATGGAAAGATAAACATCATTTTCTTTGATCGAGGAAGTCTTGTTCTTTGTATTCACATTCTATAAAGCAAATAATCCCATTGATTATTATCAAAAGGAAAACCCTAGGATCAGTCGTGTCAAATTCAAAACAGTCACCAGGGACATCTCCTTCCGTTCTAGCTTTCATACTAAACGACTTTCATCTTTTTTTAAAAAAATTAAAAATTGTGTGTGTGTGTATGTGTGTGTGTGTGTGTGTGTGTGTGTGTGTACACATGTGCACACACGTGCCATAGCACTTACGTGGAGATCAGAGAACGACTTTGGAAAGTCTGTTTGCTCCTTCCACCACGTAGGTCAGGACTCACACACAGGTGGTGAGTGATGCTTGGCCTCTCACCTACTGAGCCCTCCCGCCAGCCCACACTGTTCTAATTTAAAATTCCAATATCGTGTTTATCTGCAGTTGCTTCCTGAGAAAGGTTGGATAATATCGACGTGCACCCAAAGCCTGCCTAGTGTTCAAATGGAGAAAAGTCATCTGTTAAGGCAAGAATATAAACAGAGTCCTTCAGTTTTACAAGAACATCTCAGCCAACAGCAGAAGGTTCCTGGAGCCTGTTTATCACCCATCAACCATGGTGAAGATGTAAGTTTTAGCTCTCAGCTTATCTTCCTTGGCTGGTTGTTAGTCACCGGAGGCTGCTGATAATGAGAAGAGTTTTCAGGGAAGCATGTTCAGAGATGAATTTCCCTGGTCTTCGCTCTATTCCCATAATAAGTAAAAGAGAAATACACAGCACACCCCAAGCTACCCCAAGGAAACCGCAACAAGGCCACAACTTGGTGTTTCCTCTTTTGATATTCATATTTGGAAATGCTGCATATAAAAATATCTACACATTTCAAATAAACTGAAGATGTAAATGTTCTGTATCAGCTGACTATCTCCATGACAGATAAACTCGTTTTAAAACCCAATAACAGCAAAAACATCCCTTAAGTTGGTATAATTAATTCCTCAGGTAATGAAGACAATAACCATTACAGTCATCCTACGTCGTCATCTTCTTTTTTTATTTTTAAATCTCAGCTTCAAGGATGCTTGGAGCTGTTTTGGAATCAATTGCAGTAATTTTATTAAGCATAAGTTTCCATGACAAAGCTATAATCCACCTAGTGGCTGGCTTCTTACTCGTTTGTCTGTGTTTCAGGTTTCGTTGTATAAATATTTAAAATCCTCTGGGGCAATAGATAAAAACCAAGACAATAAGTAAAGCATACACCATTTTTATGTCACCACTGGAGGAATTTGATGGAGTGTGGTTAGATGTGGGAGCTGATGAATAGACAAAGAGAAGGCATGAGTAGAAACAGGGGAAAGGCTGCTTTTCTACCACAAGGAGAAGCAGGAGGAAATGATCTGATCTGGGTAAACCGTTTATTTTCTAAAAATGTATTAGGATTTTACTCACTTGCCACAGCACACTGTGGAGGTCAGAAGACCGCCTGCCGGACTGTCTCTCCTTAACCATGCGTGTTCTGTGGCTAGAACTCAGGATGTTCGGCTTGGCAGAAAGTACCTTTACACACTGGGTCATCTTACCGGCACGGACACTCTCCCCCTCCTCCGCCCCCTGTAAAGACATCTGTCTGTTTATATATACATATGATCACAAGTGTGTGCGTGCATGTGTGCCCATAGAGGGGCGAGAACAACCCTTGAGTGCTGATGCTCAGGCCCTGTCTACCTTGTTTGCTGAGTCCATTTCTTACTAACCTGAAAGTTACAAAGGAGGCTAGGCTGGGTGGTCAGCAAGCCCTGGGGTCCGGCGTATCTCCACACCCTGGACTGGAATTACAAGGACACGCCACCACGCCTGGCTTTTTTCCCCTCTTGTGGTGGTTTGAAAGAAAATGGCCCCCAAAGGGAGTGGTACTGTTAGAGGTGTGGCCTTGCTGGAATAGGTCTGGCCGTGTTGGAGAAAGTGTGTCACATTGGAGACGGGCTTTGAGATCTCACATATGCTCAAGTCACGGCCAGTGTCTGAGATCATTCCCTGGTGCCTGCAAGTCAAAATGTAGGACACTCGGCTACTTCTCCAGCACCATGTCTGCGTGGACACCACCAGGCTGCACCATGATGAAATGGACTAGCCCTCTGAAAATGTAAGCCACCCCAATTAAATGTTTCCTTTATAAGAGTTGTGGTGGTCCCAGTGTCTCTTCCCAGCAATAGAAACCCTAACTAAGACTCCCCTGCACTCAATGAACTCAAGGCCTCATGCATACAGGACAAGCACTTTACTGACTGACATGATGCTCTTGTAGGTTTTTGTTTTGCTTTGCTTAAATAAAGATTTACTTATTTTGTTTCATGCATATGATATGTATGTGCATCACATGCATGCCTGATGCCCAAAGAAATCAGAAGAAGGCATTGGCTTCCTTGGATCTCTCTCTCTCTCTTTTTTTTTTTTTTTTTTTTGGTTTTTCGAGACAGGGTTTCTCTGTAGCTTTGGAGCCTGTCCTGGAACTAGCTCTTGTAGACCAGGCTGGTCTTGAACTCACAGAGATCTGCCTGCCTCTGCCTCCCGAGTGCTGGGATTAAAGGCGTGCGCCACCACCGCCCGGCTCCTTGGATCTCTTGAACCCGGAATTTCAGATAGTCATGAGCCACCAGGTGGGGGGTGGGAACTGAACCCAGGTCCTCTACAAGAGCAGCCAGTGCTCTTAACCACTGAGCCACCTCTCCAGCATCTCTAATATGTTAACAGGTATTGACTTTAATTTAAGACCAAGAAAAAAAAAGAATGCTATCTCCACACACAATTTTAAACTGCGCATGCGTGCTGCCTGCTCACTTACTTGCTTAGAGAAGTGCAGTATTTCTTTCCTCTCTTCCCTCGTTTCTCTCTCAGGTTTCTTTCTGGTCTTGTCATATCCAAGGCTCTAGGGACTGTGAGCACAGGTGTGCTCAGCAGACACTCTCTCCTCAATCCATCAGTCTCTGCTCTGCCTTCTGTGCCCAAGCGCCTCCCTCTGACTTGGGATTCCCAGGGCGCGCTGAGCTGGCTGGATGGCAAGTGTCTCTGATGTCCTTTATCCCACTTCAGCTGCAGGGTTGGGCTGTTGCCAGTTGACAGAGTGGATGTCAGCCTCAGCTGCTTTGCTGTATAGATGATCCTTTTTAAAATAAAATCTGTCTGGTAAACAGTACAAGGCTCTCAGGGGCTATGATGGCGGCAAATCCAAGTAGGAGAGAGAAATCACATCCTAGGCAGAGGGGAAATTCATATGGCTGCTTCAGACTTCACTCAGTATGTAAAACAGATATCAGGGACAAGTTTTTGGGGAAAGATTACAGCAAAGTTTTAAAGAAATGTTTGGGTAACAAGCCAAGCGACTCTGTTGAAATAGTCATAATATTATCGGACTGAAAGGGTACTCATGGTAATCAAATTCAGGGGATATAAAATGGCCGTCTGTGAGGCACCTTGAAATTGAATGCAGTATTGTGTAAGGCCGTGCAAATGTTTCATTCTCCTGGAAAAAGGAGTCATATTTTCATCAAATTTCCCAAGAGGCCAACAATAAAAAAACTGGTGAAGTCCAAAACCCCTCGCTGATCTAATCCAGTTTCTTCAGGACCATCCAATCATAGCTAACTCGAGTTCCTGTGATAACGCACAGATGCCAGGTAAGGGATTAGAAAAGATCATCTGTAAGAAAAGAATTTTTCTAATGAAATTTTCCTTGTAAATCCTAAAAACGCCCCAAAAGGATAAAGAAGGCCCACTGCAGCTGGAATCCTACACAGATTTTGATTCAACTATTTTAAGCCGAAACTCCATTGGCCAATTGTGTGTTGAGGAGTGAAATTGTCTCCAGAGTTATTGTATCACTGATGCTAAGGAAAACTGTGAGTGGAAGAAGCTGGGATCAGCTGGTAGCAGATGCCTGTGTTCTTTTTGAATTCTCCACTCCACCTAGAACGCACTGGGTAGCAGGTTCCAAGATGTTCATGTCACCTGTTAGTGTCTTTTCTGTTTCACAGTCATGTAGTTCCCGTGTCACGTCCCCAGATCAAGTGAGTATCTGATTCCTCCTTTTCCAGAAGCTTTTCTTCATTCTTGCCCTCTGGTGTTTGTTCTTGCCTTATTCTCCGCTGCATCTGTGAACTGACCATTTTGCCACCAGATTCTCCACCCTCACCCATAGTTCTCCTTTCCCTCCATCCGGCAGCTTGAGACCCATCTCTCCTGCTGCCTCTCTCCTCAACCCTCTTGTCTCATTGTCCCCTTGACTAACCCACTGTCCACAGTCTCTGCTTCTAGGTTGGGGCTCCCACAGTCTTCCACTTGCGCTGGTCCATGACAGCTCCCGGCAGTCCGTCTCCCCTCTCTTCTCCGCAGCAGCTGCAGGAGATGGATTAGCTTCGTGCATCTGCAGCAGGTTTCCCCTTTTCCTTTGGACATAATGTAAGAGTTATCTCTCTTTCTGGCTGGGGCTAATCCTTCCTTTGTTCTCCATCTATTCCCTGCACCTCTTCCTCTATTTTCTATGCTTTCTCTTCCAGCATCATCTTCCGGCTCTATTTACTATGTAATACATTTCTCCACTCTTTCTGAGAAATAGCAGTAACCAAATAGTCAGGCTTAGCTCCCTCCACAGTGGAACCAGCCTGATAGTCGATGCTTCCTAATGGATAATCAAAGCTTTGAAGAAACACATTTTGTGGTGTCTTGAAAGAAATGACTGGCCTGAAACTTACGGCAGGAAAATGGTCCTGTAACCTCAGACTGTGGAGTGTTCTCCTGGACACTATCTAATACTCTTCAAAGGGTTGAATGCACACAAAAGCGAAGGAAGCATGGTGAAAGCTAAAAACTCTTAACTGTCAAATACAATGTGTTAACTGTGACTGGATCTTGTCCCAAAGGAAAAGTACTTATAAGAGATTTTTTTATGCCAACTGGAGAAATGTATACTTTATATGTTGAATGAAGCACTTGAATTCATATTGATTGCCTTACATCAGAAACAGAATGCTCTTGTCTCTGGGGAAATAGTTCACTCAGTAAAGCACTTGTAGTGCAAGCGTGAGGCCCTGAGTTCAATTCCTGGGGGTGATGTTATGCACCTTAAGTCCTGTCCTAGTACTGGAGAGCTGGAGGCAGGGTCTCAGCAGCCATGAAGCCTATCCTAACCAACAAGTTCTGGGTCAGTGAGCTACCCTGTCTAAAAATTAAATAAAAAGAAAAGAACAAGGCCTGAACAATACCAAGGTTGTTCCCTGGTCTCCACGTACACCTGTAGATGAACCCATATACACACAAAGATGTGCACACATGTGTACACACACACACATGTGGGGGGATGCTCTTATTCTTGAGACCTCATGAGTTGAGGTGTGAAATGCCCAGTGATCTACTTTGGATGCTATGGAGAAAGTGTCTCTCTAGGTCGTAACAAGAACTGGATGTATCTGGGGTGAGTGTGTTAAGGAATCATCATTATAACTTTTCTGTGGATATGGACATTTTCAAAAAAAAAAGCAGAAATAAATTTCTTTGCTTCTTCCACACACACTCTATTTTGAACCTCTGCTCCCTGGGCAAGCATTTGCTAGATTGTCTAAATGCGTTCTCTTTACTTTCTCTTTTCTCACTCACTTTTCCTTTCAATGTACTCCAGTTTCTCCCTGATCCACTGAAATTGCTCTCACTGAGGTCAACCACAACCTTGTTGGGAAACCCAGTTTGGGGGAACCAGTCCCTTTGATCTGTCTTCTGGGTCATGAAACCACTCTTCAGCTGGGTCCAATTTAAGGCTGAATGTATCCAATGAGTCTTACATTTCAGGTAAGTTTTAGCTTCAAGAAATTCTGTTCCCATTTCTAGACGTTTGGTTTGGACTGTTGCCTTTTCTCACAGAAACCTGTATTAATTAAATTACTGTCTGGCCATTAGCTCTAGCCTCTTATTGGCTAACTCTCATATCTTGATTCAACTCATTTCTAATAATCTGTATGTTACTACGAGGTCATGGCTTACCAGGAAACATTCAGCATGTCTGACCTGACAGCTGGCTCCATGGAAGCTATATGTGCCTGCCTTCTTTTTCCCAGCATTCTGTTCTGTCTACTCCACCCACCTAAGGGCTGTCCTATCAGAAGGCCAAGGCAGTTTTCTTTATTCAACCAATGAAAATAACATATAGAAAGAAGACCCTCCTACACCAATGCAAGCCAGAAAGCAGAGCATTCTGTAATCTTGGACTTCTCATTTCTCGATGTCTGATACTATTTTCTGTCTGTCTGTCTGTCTGTCTGTCTGTCTGTCTGTCTGTCTGTCTACCTATTGTTATGGGATATTATTTTAAGGTGTGTGACTTTTGTTTATGCTGCATTTGTTTAACTCTGAATCTGTGATTCTTTGCCTGTCTAAAACACCTGATGGTCCTAATAAAGAGCTGAACGGCCAACAGTGAGGCAGGAGCAAGGATAGGCGGGACTGGCAGGCAGAGAGGATAAATAGAAGGAGGGACGAGAAAAGAAGGGGAGGAGGATATCAGGGGTCAGCCACTAAGCTACCCAGCCAGCCACAGAATAAAAGTGAAAGTAATATATACAGAAGTAAGTAAAGGAAAAAGCCCAGAGGAAAAAGATAGTTGGGATAATTTAAGAAGATCTGACAAGAAATAAGCCAAGATAAGGGCTTCATAACTAAACATTCATAACTAAGAATAAACCCCTCTGCATGTAATTTATTTGGGAGCTAGGTGGTAGGCCCCTCAAAAAGCCAAAAGAGTAAAAAGACATTCACCTACCATCTCTATATCGCTATCTTGTTTATGAGGAAGGAGATCATGGCTGACTTGCCATCATTTTATCCTAACTCCTTTGTGTGGGGCTAAATAAATGATTACTTAGAGGGCACATTAATGGATGGGTTAAGTTAGCATGAGATTTCTGCAAGACTAATCTATTGACTGGTTTCCTCTACCCATGACCCATCCAGTAACACTTAGCAATACCTCTGGAGTAACTTTCCAGGAAATCGGGGGGGGGGGGGAGTGCATTCTCTTTAACCTTCTTCAATAGTCCTTCTCTGCCAGACTTCTCACATTGGTTCCCGCCCCTCTCATCTGGACCACGCTCTTTTCTTGGGCTCCAGTCAATACTGACATCCATGTCAACATCATGGCCCACCTTCTCTTGCAGCTTTTGGTCTTATCCACACCAACTTAAGTCAATGTTTTGTCCCATTGTTTCCCTTTTCCCTTCCAACAGGCTAATTCATCTTTATGCTTCTATTGGGATGTTTTCCCTAAATCTACAATATCTCGGTTAAATAGTTTTACATTTTTTTCAGAACACCAGATGTTTTCATTTGCTACCTGCATGTTTTAACTAGGTAGATAGAGAGATCCGTGGAAGCAGGAAATGGGGCCATCTTGTTGACCCTTGTCTAGTGGCACCTAGTCTGGGCATACTTTAACCAAGATGATTTAAAATACGACTCTGAATTTGAAAACAACGTGGCTTCAAATTTATTCTTCTATAGTCACATTTAAAGCTCTCTAGAAAGGCAAATAATTTGAAAGAGAACAAGAGGTAAATATGGGAGGGTTTGGAGGGATTAAAGGGAAGTGGAAATTATGTACTTACAATCCTCTAAAAGAAACTATTAGATTAAAAAAGAATATATGAACCTAAAAAAAAAAAAAACCCTTTTTTGAACAGTTCATCTTAACATGTCTGAAACTTTTCATTTTCTGTAGAGACACTTTTAATGAAACAAATGCTAATGCTTCTCAAGTTCCAGTGAGCCCAGAATCATTTGGAGGCTTTGGACTCCTCGACCCTGTTTCAAGATTTCCCGACTCGGCATATCTGAGACTAGTGCAAGTCAGATGCAGTTTTTATAAGCGTTGTACTCATCAAGGAAAACGTAAGAAATAACCTCCAAACGAGACTGGTAGCACAACAGAAGGTTCACATCTTGCTTGTGTCCTACTCCAGGCAGATTGGCAGCTTTCTATGAAGAGATTCGGGAACTCACACACTGTCTGAGTTCCGTCATCTTTCAGGGACTTGAAGCCCTTCATGGAAACATCTTGTCTTCAGCTCAACAAGGAAGGGTGATTGAGAATGCAATGTCTCCAGTGTATGAGTGGGTTTCTAGGTGGTAATGGCATATGTCCCAAGCTGCCTTCCTAACAATGACTGGGAAGGAGTTTTATGCTCAGGTAAAGCAGAAGAGACATGTCTTTTGGCGAACACTGGCGTTTCCTGTTCTGGTATCCTGTACTTCAGATGCACTAACCCAACAACAGGAGTTAAAAGCAAAACAAAACAAAACAAAAACCCTCATATATGATAAAACTTAGTTCATTTCATATGAGTTCTAAGCATTATCACTAGATTTGGTTTTAAGATATTTTAGTGTTTTCCCCCTTAACTCTTATTGCAAAGTTCATCAAAGATGGCTGTTCCATTTGTAGAGTATTTCTTCACTTGCCTGAAGTCCTGGGCTTCATTCTCTGGCATTATAAAAAGGAGAGGTGGTGGCACATGCCTGTAATCCCAGTACTCTGAAGGAGGCAGCAGAAAGATCAGAAGTTCAGCATAGCCCAAGCCTGGGATATTCAATACCCTGATGAAACAAAAAGAAAGGGAAAGCAGAAAAGAAGGGAAAAGGCAATCCTAGGTAAGAAGTTGTTTCCACTGTAACTTAAGGGATCGTTTTCACACGTCTCATTTCCCCCAGCTTCTGCTGAGTTAATTTTTTTTGTAAATTCCAGGTCTTATCATTGATTTTTCTCACACAGCAGGAACAGGAGAGCGATGCCAGGTAAAGCACTTCGGCTCTTCAGAAGAAAATAGCGTCTTGGTAATTAATTCTATTCCGCGACCTCTCTTCACTTGGGTGCCTTTACATCTTTGCATTTTATTTTTTCTTTTATGTGAGAGCTCACTCCAAGTCCTAACCATTTGATCAATATTTTATTTTGCGGGTAAATGATTTTTCTCAGTCACTTTACAACTTTCATCAACTGCTTTCTTAAGCAAACTGCTTCCTGAGGAAGATTGCATAAGAAAGTAGTTTGCAAAGATTTTTAAGTTGTAAAAGAGTACAAATAAGGCTATTATGTGCAAATTGCCTGCAGAATTCATATTTGGAATAATATTTTTAACACCTCAAAAAACTACTTAAAAGAGATTTTAAGAACCCCTTTTTTCTTGGCTCCAGGGCTTCAGGAAATATTTAGATGATTTTGAAGTGGAGAGCGTTCTAGGGAAGTGTTCGGCTTTGACATTCAGGCTCCACCTTCATCTTCATTCCTTTACCCTGAGAAAGGGCACCGTAAATGAAGCCTGGGAGATAATTATTCTCAGCTGCTGAAGGATTGGTGAGAAGGCCGGGGGACGGACCGTTTGGATTCCTGTTTCATTTCTGGTCATCATTATGCCATCTTGTTTCCCGATTCCTCTTCAAACAATCTCTGGTAGCTTTCACTCTATCTCGCCCCTACTTGGTTTCCCCACTGTACGGACCAAAACGTTCTGACCAATCTATGAATTCAGAGAGAGAGAGAGAGACAGGTAAAATGCACTGCCCCAAACCTGGAGAGTCTCTTTGAATTCTCATTTTTAAAAAGCGAGATGAATGGTGGGTGAGTGTGTGGCTGGCAAGAGGAAGCTCTGTGTCTCCTTATTAAAAGAATCCTCGCTTCCAGACCTTTCTCAAATGGCCAGGGAAAAGGGTCGAGAGGAGGCCCAGGCTCCTTCCAAACAAGCAAATGTTAGCTCTTATAATGCAATCTAAAGTTCAAAGGAGAAGCAGGTGGAACACCTCTGAGACACAGTGCGAGGGTTTTGTACACAATTCCAAGATGGAAATTCCCCTAAGCCCTCGAGAGGGCAAGGGCCTGAGGAGCTGCTGCCTGCTCTTCTCTCTGGCTGCTGGACTCTTTCCGGCTGCTGTTCTAATCGCCAGCAGATACTGTACCAGTTTAACAGCCTTTCCTCAGCTCTGACTCTTCAGACCGCGCTGGGACTGGAGGTTTGAGGCCTTGGGTTTTCATTCTAGCTGTGTGGCAAGGATTCCACCAGTAGTTTGAATATATGTGGAATCGTGGAAATAGCTATGATCTGGCTGCTCCTATTCCCCAGTTTTCCCAGAACCTGAGTTCTAGAAACTTAACTTCTTTCTGGCTGTATGTCTTCACTAACGAAAAGGTGGAACTGAACTGGTGTTTTAGCTCCCTGCTCTTCCCCATTTGACAGACAGTAGCATTTCCTTATCCAGTACTGGCTGCATCCCTGAGACAAGATGGTGATGGTTGATGTGAACAGATCTCGTCCTATTGGCCCCTGGTTATTAGGGCTGGTTTCAGCTTTATTTAGCAAAGTGACAATGGCCCTTTCATTGATTTCAGTTGCATGGTTTGCATATTCCAGCCTGATTCCACTATGGCATCAAACAAGGCTGAGGTTATCTCTCTCTTCCATCAGGCTGATCTTGCCAACATCAAGCGGGTGATGTTTGTGTCAGTATGGCATGGAGTACCTCGGTGTCTTCACCACCATGGATAAGGGAGAAGGCAGAAGGGCTATCATCTCTGTCCCTTTTGACGATGTTTCTATGACAAGTGTGAACTATAAGAAGGTATCTATCTAAGAAGGATCAGCAATGACTCCTGCACCACCAACTTAATCCCCTTGGCCAAGGTCACACATGACAGAGCAGGCATCATGAAGGGTCTCATGACTGCCATCCATGGATGGCATCATTTTCACCAATGAATCTATGAACTGCTCCTCTGGGAAACTGGCCTGATGGTTGTGGTGCTAACCAAAGCATCACCTCTGCATCTACTTATGTCACTAAAGCTGTGGGTTGCATGGAAGGTTCACTGACATGTCCTTCTGTGACTCCACCCACTTTAGGCCTCAAATTTGACTTGTTATCTCTAGGAAAGCATCAATTATAATGGCATTGAGAAGGCAATAAAGTGGACATTAAGAGTTACCTAACTGGACATGGTGGTTCCCATCTTTCATCCCAGTACTTGGGAGGCAGAGGCATTCAGATCTCTGAGTTTGAGGCTAACCTTGTCTACAGAGTGAGTTACAGGACAGCCAGGGCTACAGAGAGAAGCCCTGTCTTGAAATGATGATAAATAAATAAATAAATAAATAAATAAATAGGAGGAAGGAAGGAAGGAAGGAAGGAAGGAAGGAAGGAAGGAAGGAAGGAAGGCAAGCCACCTGTGGTGACTTGAAAGAAAATAGCCCCCAAAGGGAGTAGCACTATTAGGAGGTGTGGTTTTGTTGGAGTAGGCGTAGTCTTTTTGGAGGAAGTCTGTCACTGTACGGATAGGCTTTGAGGTCTCCTATGTTGAAGCTATTCCTGGTGAGACAGACCACTTTTTATTGCCTGCACGCAGCTATATTCCTTGCCATGATGATAATGGACTAAACCTCTAAAAGCGTAAGCCACCGCCTCAATTAAATGTTTTCCTTTGTAAGAGCTACTATGGTCATGGTGTTTCTTCACAGTAATAGAAACTCTAGCTAAGACACTACCTAAAGGCTATCCTGGAATACATGGAAGACCAGTTTATCCCGTGAGACTTTAACAGTGACATCCAATCTTCCTCTTTCAGAGCTCTTACTGACATCACCCTCACTAATCAATCACATTATCAAGCTAAATGTCTGTCCTTAAGCTAACTTCCTGTTGGAATGGAAATATGACTGTTGATCTGACTACAGTCAGCAAGGTGGTCCACATGGTCGTATGGCCTCCAAGGAGTGAGAGTACTTGGATTGCCTGCCTAACCAGCAAAAACACAAGAGGAAGAAAATGGCCTCAGCTACTGGAGGCTCTGCACCAACTCAGTGCCCAAACACAGTGACAATCTCCCTCTTGCAGCTTCCACTCCAGACCCACTGAAGTGGGGGGCCTAGGAAGCCCTATTTTGTCTCAAAAGAAAAATAAATCTGATCAGCACTTCTTCATTGTAGTTATACAAATAGAAAATAAAACAAGAGGGAGGCTTTTAATATCTCATAGTAAGAATATAATATATAATCTCACTAAACGTAGATGACGTTTACATTAGACATGGGAAGTAGCTAATAAAAATGCTACATCTCATAGGTACATAAGGGTGATTACATCTTGCACATAACAGTTCATCTTATTTAGCACAATAATAGCTACTTTAAAAAATCTGTGCTTGTCGGGCTGGAGTGATGACTCAGCAGTTAAGAGCACGTGTTGTTCATGCAGAGGACCAGACTTCAGTGCTCAGCACCCACATGGTAGCTTACAACTACCTATAACTTCAGTTCCCGGGGAACGGATGGCTCTGGCCCCCTTGGATACCTGCACACAATTGCACATCCTCCACCACACAAACAGATAGACCTAATTTAAAATATTGAAAATAAATCTCTAAAACTGTTACTTGAGCTCGTGTGTGCAATTGAAGTACTCGGGAGGCAGAGGCAGGGGGACCACTGAAGATTGAGGGCCAGCTGACACGGAGCAGTCAAAAAGACTGTGGGAGACTGGCACATAGAGTTGTCCTCTGGCTTCTATACATACGTCATGGCATGGGTACAGTTTCTCTCTTTCTCTCTCTCTCTCTCTCTCTCTCTTTCTCTCTCTCTCTCTCTGTCTCTCTCTCTGTCCCTCTCTCTCTCTCTCTCTCTCTCTCTCTCTCTCTGTCTCTCTCTCTCTCTCATACACACACACACACATACACACACACAGACACACACCACATGAAGAAAATTCAAGCATTACTGAATATTATTTAAGCAATCTTTAATGATTCTTGGCTTTTAAAATGCATCAACACTAAAATTACCAATTGGTGAGATATCGGGGACCTCTGGGTACCAGCCTCAGTGTCCCCTCAGAGTTCAGAAGAAGACTCACAGCAAGTGTGGAACTTAGACCCCAGGGCTAAATGAACTCTCCTCCACCACGTACTTTTCCACATCAGCTTCTTTATTCTTCTCCCGCTGTTCTCTTCCTGTTCTGTGAAGTTTCCAGTTCATATACACACACAAAACAAAGGCAGTTCTCTGAGCGTGGACGTCCCTTTATCTTTGAAGGTCCCAAATGTGGTCTATTTGAAAGACTCCATTCCTGACTGCATGTCCTGCCAAATGGAAGATAGCTGCAGGGAGGTGGCTTCTAGTGGATCTCAGGGAACGAAGCCGAGATTAGACTGTGGGAATCAAGGCTATTGACTGTGTGACTAAATTTCTTACTGGAGGTCCCACAGTGTGTGTGTGGGGGGGGGGTCCCATATATCAGTACATGGGAAAGACTTGTCCCACTTATCCATACTTTGCTGAATCATGCACCAAGGGAGAGTGCTCATGGCTTCACAAGGGATCTACTGTGAGAATCAGCTGATAAACAAAAGGTGGTTGGCCCAGTGCCTCGCGAACTGGGTTTATTTCCATCAGAATGCATTTGTTCTGGTGGGTCAGCCTTCTGCTCTATCAGCTGAAATCTCGCTGCATGATTCCTGCAGACCACAGCAAGGAGAAGAGTAGCCACAAATTGTCTCGGTAGTTGAAACCTGTTAGGCATATCAAAGCAAAATGTATAGCCTTAAATACATCTATTAAAAAATGAGAAAGATCACAAATAAATGAGCTACAAGCTGGAGGGATGACTCAGAGGTTTAAGAGCTCTGGCTACTGTTCCGGAGGACCCAGTACATGGGGGCTCACAATTATCTGTAACTCCAGCTTCAGGAGATCAAACAACCTCTTCTGGCCTCTGTGGGCTCCAGACACACATAAAGTACACAGACATGCATGCAAGAAAAACAAACCTATGCAAAATAAAAATAATAAATTTTATAAAAGAATTACAGCAGACTTTAAAGAAGAACTAGTCATTCACCACAGAAAACTTGAATAGAACAAAAAATATAGAGGAAAAATAGGAAAATAAAAGTAGAATTTTGACTTCTTTTTCAACAGGAAAACAAGTAGCGGATGAGACCAGTGGGATGTGAGTGGCAAGATTAGGAGGCATCTGGGGCGGATTTGGCAGCAATTTTAGGAGCCAGGGATGTGGTCAAGGTTCTGATTGTGGTCAAGGTCTGGGGCTTGTGGAGGTAAAGCCAAGGACAAGGAGTGGATCCCCGGCACCAAGCTGGGCTGCCCAGTCAAGGACATGATGACCAAGTCCCTGGAGGAGACCTACCTGTTCTCCCTGCCCATTAAGATTCCGAGATTAATGATTTTTTCCTGGGGCCATCCCTAAAGGGTGAGGTTCTAAAGATCATGCCAGTGCAGAAGCAGGCTGGCCAGTGGACCAGGTTCAAGGCTTTTGACGCTACTGGGGACTACAATGGTCATGTTGGTCTTGGTATTAAGTGCTCCAAGGAGGTAGCCACTGCCATCCTCTTAGCCAATTATTTCATCGTCTCTGTGCAGAGACGCTACACAGGGAACAAGACTAGCAAGCCCCACACTATTGCATGCAAAGAGACAGGCCTCTGAGACTCTGCGTCGGTGCTTCTCAACCCTCTGTGTCCAGAGGCACTGGCATCGTCTCTACCCCTATGCCCAAGAAGCTGCTGCTGATGACCAGTATTGATGACTGCTACACATCAGTCAGGGACTGTACTGCCACCCTGGGCAACTTGGCCAAGGCCACCTTTGATGCCATCCCTAAGACCTACAGCTAGTTGATTTCTGACCTCTGGAAAGAGAATGTACTCACCAAGTTTCCTCATCAGAAATTCCCTGGCCATCTTGTAAAACCCCACACCAGTGTCTCAGTTCAGAGGACCCAGGCTCTAGCTGTGGTTACCACATCAGGGTTTTTATACGAATGAATAAATAAAGTCAATTAAGTCTGTTTAAAAAAAGAAGAAACTTGATGAAACACAAAACATGGCTTGATCAATACAAATAAGAACAAATTATTTTAAAGGAATAAGATAAATATAAATGTCATTAAATAAACATGATCTTGGAAATTCTTTTAAACATAAAAGAGAAAAAATAGTGGTTAAGGATAGAGTTCAGTTGGTAGGATACTTTCCTGGAAGCCCTGAAGCCCTGAGATCAACCCACAACTCCCCCTAAATCAGGTGTGGTGTCACCCACTTGCAATATCAGTACTCAGAAGACAGAGGCAGAAGGATAAGAAGTTCAAGATTATCCTTGACCACACAGTGAGTTCAAGGTTATGCTGGGGTACTTGAGACCTTTTTGGTGGGGAGAGGAGATAGAGATAGAACAGGGTAAACCTTAAGAAAAAGCAGTAAAGAAGCTAAAGCTTTAGCAATGGTTTTTAAAATTAAAATAGATTGTATAAATTTTATAGCATTGTATTTGAAAGCATTGATTTAATTGATTATTTTCCAGGAAAGTATAAAATTTTTCCTATTGGCTTGAGTAAACAGGAAAGGTGAAAAACTGAATAATTCAATACCTATAAAAATAATTTAACAGGCAATCAAATATCTATTGTTTAAAAGCTACTGTCACAGGCAATTTATAGGCAAGTTCTGTCAAACATTCAAGAAATAGATAACTCTGACTTCATATAAATTATTTCAGAAACAGAGAAAAGACAGAAAGGCTCCCAACTTGTTCCACAGACAGACAGAACAAGAGAAATCACACGGCCAGGAGTGCAAATGACTCTCCTAAATAATATATTACCAGGGAAATGTCTGTTCCCTCCCCACATCATTTAGTCCCTGGAATGTAGGATAGAGCAACATTTGGAGACCTTTTCTTGTAATTCTCTACATTAACAAATGAGAAAGTTGAAGTTGACATTGATATATGCTTTTTTAAGGTCTTTTCAAATTCAACCCTTGTTTCTGATTAACATATAAAACCCCTCATGCTAAAATAGAAATATATATATATATATATATATATATATATATATATATATATCCAAAATGTGACAAAAATGGCTGCCATAAATTTAGCATGAACAATGGAGTTTTGGGAAACACTATTGCATCTCACAGCATCAGGACAGCCATCAGCTAAGTCACTCAACATTCTGCTGGAACTTCAAGCCAAAGCAGAAGGAATTTAAGGTGGAATTGGTGGTGTTAAATTGAATTCCTGGTTATTGGGAATCTGCCTCCACTGATGTAATAAGCCAATCAAACCAAATGAATAAATAAATCCAGGTTTATTCTGAGAAAAACATTCCTGGGTGGCCCCAGGAAAAGTTAAAATGACCACAAGGAACCACAAGGTGGGGGCTTTTTAATGCCCTCCAGGAGGTTGAGCCTCTGACGGTAGGCTTTCTCAGGGAGTGGAGTAATGTCTTCTAAGGGTGGAGCCACTAATGGCAAGCTTTCTGAGACAGTAGCAGGGTTTGGAGAGAGATGGGGAAGGGGGCTTGGGACGGAGCTTCCATCCAAACATTCCAGACTCTTTGGGTGTATGGATGCCAAGGCTTCCATATTCTGTACTGCATCAGCTTCACCGAGAGTGAGTACGGCGGTGAGGACCTGGGTCTGAAACGGGCAGGAACAGGTAGGTGTGGGTAGCTGTAGAACCTTGCACGTCATCTTCCTGTTTTTATCCTTTGTCTCCTTCTCTGCCACCCGGAGAGCATGCTGCTTCCCATGCTTGGCCTTTTCATGCCTTACCAAGTCTTTTCTCTCTCTCCACCCACTTTTTAAAGAAGTTCTGTTTGTGGCTCTCAACAACAGGGTGGTACGTGCTTTTGTTCATTGCTCTCGCTGTTTCCCTGAGATTCCCAAGAGGAGAAAGGAGGGTGTGTTATCCAGGGTCCTAAGAGGAAACTCAGGGCAGAGTTTTAATTTGGGATGACTTGAAGAACATTCATTCAATAGATGGATTGTTTACAAAGGTCTGAGCTGGCCATAGGGAACCATGAGTGCCAGGGCGTCAGCAGAGGTGTTAGTTGCTGAGCCCTGAGCCAGAAAGAGTTCAAAGGAAAGCGATGGAATTCAGTAGAGGCGCATCAGGAGCCATCTTGAGAAGGAACCAGGAACCTGTGAGAAGGCTCCAGAGGGGACTACTAACAGATCTTCTCCTTCTGCCTCTCTCTTGTATCCTGGGAGTGAGGCCAGTGGCCACACAAATGATACTGAACTAAACTGGGGGGACCAGGGAGCCCACTGATGGCTGTGTACATACATTTTGCTATGATTTAGATGTGGTTTGTGCTGTTCATGTTCTGGGAAATTGAATCCCAATATACGGTATCAGAGTAATAGAAACGCTAGGAAATAGAGCCTAATAGAAGATGATTAGATCAGGAGGTCCATTACCTAAGGATCTGGGGAGTGGGTTGAGGTCTCTTACAAGACTGGGTTGGGTTTCTTAGGAACAGGTTGTTAGGAATCAGTGTTACACAGGCACTGGCCCTTAAGGGCTGTGCCTACTTGTTCTTTTGTTTCTCTACCATGTTAGGATGCAGCCAGAGGACCCTTGACAGGATGTGCATGGCTCCAGCCAAATGAACCAAACATACCTCTTTACTTGATAGGCTACCAAGCTTATAGTAATAGAAAACAGACTAAGACACATTCTCTAGATGGCAGCAAGCAGGGCAGAAAGAGTAGTTCTGGTCTATGAAACAGAAAATATCTGGCACTGGGGCAGAAATCTCTTTCACAATAATATTAAAACTAAAAGTTTGGACCACTGGCTTTACATGTTATCTCTCATTTGACACCTAAATTAATGTTATTAAGTCCTAAATTTATACCTCAAGCCAGACATCTCCTTAAAGTATGGATTTGTATCTTAAACTGCCTACTTAATTGCTTCATTTGAATGACTGACATTTCCAACATAAAATGTTGAAGACATAATTCTTAGTGTTTTTACCCCCAAATGTGTGCCTCCTCAGCCTTTTCAGAATTAGCAAGAGCTCTGTTGGTGTTCCTATTGTTCAAGTTAAACTAATCACCATTGATTTTTCTCATTCTCTCACTTCTTATTTATAATAGCCTCAAACTTTATCTTAGGTCATTCTATTTTCTTTTGTGGTATTTGTGTGTGAGTTTTGGGGGGTAGGAAAGGAGAGGGAAAGAATAGAGAAACAAAAATGTTCTAGACTCCAGGAATTCGCCACCTTGGAGGCAGCAGAGGGCTGGCATGCAGACTTGAAGGATAGAAAGTTATGGACCTTGATTTAACACATTCTTTTGGTACTTTGAGTTACATTTCCTCCAAGAAGGCCACACCTATTCCAATAAGACCACATCACCTAATAACGCCAGTCCCTATGAGTTTATGGGGGCCAACTGCAGTTCAACTACCACATAAGCGTTTAAGTGCCAGCAACATTTTAGAAAGGTAGAAATCTTTAATACAGGCATGAGGAGGTGGTGAGACAGGGAAGCTGCAGCACCAGTAAAAGGTGCATGATCATGCTAACTCCCACTTGGGTGCCTGAAGCGAATCCCATCCGGAAGTGCAGGCAAGTGGAAGTGTACCTTAATCATGGCAGCCAAGCACAGTACCACTGTTCAAGGGCTGGTCTCAGGGATCAATTAAAAACAGGAAAAACATAGGGCCACATATGAATTCTTATTCCTCAAAACAGTGGAAGTCAAGGCATTTTCACATGGAAATCTCCATTTGGCTCACATTTTTCATTCTTAAAATTCTTTTCTGCCTGTGGTGCAGCAAGCAAATGTTAGAAAAGCTAGAGTTGATGCAATAGAAATGAGAAGATACTTTATAATTATGCAATTAGGTAAAGTTGGAAATGGGGTGACCTAGAACCCAAACACGGTGGCATACACTTGTAAATTCAAGCACCTGGAAGGCCTGAGACAGCCTAGCCCAGTGTGGTAGTCTGAGAGAAAATAGCCCCCAAAGGGAGTGGCACTATGAGGAGATGAGGCCATGTTGAAGTAGGTGTGGCCTTGTTGGAGGAAGTGTGTCACTGTAAAGGCGGGCTTTGAGGTCTCATATGTGCTCAAGTTTTACTCAGTGTGATACTGAGTTCACATCCCTATGCCTTCTGATCAAGATGTAGCCAGCACCATCAATCAAGGCTAAGTTCAGGCAATTCGTGTGATGTCACTGAATGTAGATTTGGGGAAAGATACACATGTGTGCTTGCCAGACTATGAGACCCACCCCCCATATATGTTAGAAATTACTAAGGAAAACAGGCTTGGAGAAAGGGGATAATAGGAAATTACCTTTCAAAAAAACGCTATTAGGAGGGTTATAGGCTCATGGTCACAGCCCGCCATAATGAGGCTCTGAAATATGAGAATATTAGAAGAGATAGATAGCTGCCACAAATCTCATGACAGGGGTCCTGAAGGGAAGAAGACAGACAATGTAGCTCCTGGAATGTTGGCGTTACTAGTATCAAACCAGGGGCATGGATAATAACAGGGACTTGAAGAGGGAGGGAGAGAGAAAGCCTCCAATTCCAGAGGACATGGTGTTTCTTTGTTTGTAGGTTCTTGGGTGTGTGGGTGAGCTCCCTACCGTGGGGTCTAGCTGACCCACTCTATGTGCCGCAGGGGCTTGCTCACAGCTGCCAGGAAGAGGAAGGTTGCAGGGCTGGGGGCTGCAGCAAGCTTTATCGACTCCACACTCTTGTTGAGTTTCATCTGTTTGGGCAATGTTTCTGAGGGCTGGGATTAAAAGCGTGTTAGGATTAAAGGTGTATCCTACCATATCCAGCTGGTTACATATTCTTATTGATAACATTCCTTTCAGCTTATAGTTGCAAATATTTTGTAGTTAGTTTTTACAACATGCATATACTACTAAATACGGTCATATAATTTTTTTTTTACCATTGGAAGCTAAATATCTTGAAGAAAGAGAAACCCATTTACTCGATTAGCTCACCACTGTCCTTACCTACAATTTGCCACTCAGTCTATCCCAGAGGAAAAGTCTGAGTGTCACCAACTCCTTGCTTCCTGTGAATTATTGTTAAAATCCAACGCGATTCATGGTCTCTGCAGGAATATTTTAAAGCCTTCGTTTCATTTTTTTTTTGTGGATTAAAATTAAATAAGGGAATCCGTAAATCCATGTCACTGTTTGCATGCAAATTGCAACATGTCAGAACTCGCTGCAAAAGAGAGACTGGGAATGGAGGTCAGAGTCAATGCCCGCTCGCTGGCTTTGAGCAGCGTTCCTCTCTCCCCAGGACACCACTGTCAAGGAACGTCATGAACCAAGGCAAGCTGTCAGGGTCAATCACATGCTAAATACTAAAGCTTAGCGCTTTCGTTTTAATAACTCTAGATGTTTTATTATTTTTTGCTTATGTTAGGAGGGGTATGTTGAGATACACAGTCATTTTAAGCAGAAGTTTATTTAACAAAGCAGAGGAAGCACTCCAAGGAGAGACTGGAATGAACGGCCCTTGTAAGGATTCTGCATTTTTTTTTACTTTTAATGAATATTTATGAAGCAGGCGGAATATTGATGAAATAAGGTCACACTTTTTCCCTTCCAAATCGTGGTGGACCAGATGTCTCTTTTCGCTTGTTTGCTCTCAGGAGCCTCTGGGGAAGTCCACAAGGACCGGAAGCGCATGCCCTGGGACCTTGATCTTCGCCATAACAGGAGTGACCCATCTACAGCCTAGAGTAGGTTTCATGAGCTGGGTGGCTTCCAGTTAAGTCCTTTTTGAGAACATTCAAGTCCCATGAAGCTTGTCTGTCAGCTACGACATTTTTAGTTTTAGATTTTTTTTTATATGTATGAATATTTTGCCTGTGTGCATGCATACATTATGTGTGCAACGCTTAAGGGAGTTTTTGACCTCTGATAGGGCATCAGGGCCCCTTGAAACTGGATTTACAAATGCTTGTGAACCACCATGTGGGTTATGAAACCCACACCTTCTGAAAGAGCAACAAGCATTCTTAACCACAGAACCATTTCCCCAGCACTGACATTTTATTATTTATTTTAAAGATTTTTTTTCCTAAATTTTTATTTTATGTGTATGGATGTGTACTACATGGTATTTGGCATCCATGGTAGCTAGAAGAAAGCATTGGATCTTCTGGACCTGCAATAACAAACAATTGTGACCTGCCTGTGTGTGCTGGGAACTGAAGTTGGGTCCTCTGCAAGAACTCATTCCACACATTGTTATTATTTTTACAACTGAGGTTTTACAATGCAAACTGAGGCTAGTGTTAGGTCTAGTGGGGGGGGGGTGGCACAAAGATGCGGACAGACCACCAATAAACCAGAAGCAAACTTTATTCCAGAAACCAGAATCCAGGGAAAAATAAAATAAAATAAAATAAAATAAAATAATCTCCATGGGGCACAAAAAGCTTATCAGCTAGCTGAGATCACAGCCAGAGATGGACTTTGTTAGGCTGTGGCAGAGGCCAGTCTCTGAACCCACCTTTTTATAGTAGGGGCACCAAGCATTAGGTCTGAACGAAGGAATTTTTACAATTCAAGGTAAAACTCAGATCCTGATTGCCTTACTTTACAATCTCCATTAACAGAGTTTCTCAGTTAAACTAGTGTTTCTACTTAATCTATTGTCTTCCTTGGTACATGTGGTGTTTCCTGGAGCCCTGTGCTCTCCCCTTTGATGCTGCCAGTTTCACATAGCAGGGATAATGTGTAACCCAGAGGTCATATATCTATCTCCTAAAAGTTGACTCAGCTCATATCTGTAGGCTAGCTCTCGGTTTGCAGAGAGATGCTTTGGCCTTGCGAATAGAACTAAAGGTTGTAAAGCAGAGTAACCCACTGTTAATAGTTAATCCTTAAGCTACTGAGAAAGCTGCTGACAGTCTGCTCTCATTCTCCTAGGCTTACAACTTTATATTTCTTTATTTCTACATTCCTATCTCTACAATCTACATTTTCATATTCTTATCCTTGGACCCTTCAGCCAGGATTTTCAATAGACTGACTGGCAAGCTAAACAAAGAAAAAATAGTCCTTGGGCTGTCCATAGGACCTTTCTCCCGGCTCCCCCATTAATGTCTATCACTTACCTAGTACTCTGATGGGAAGCCCTGGCCTGGGAGTTGCCCCAGTCCACACTCCAAGTCCCAGGCCTCCAAGCGCTGACACCTCCCCCAGGGAGGGCCAGAACCACTTCCACAGGCTATTTAGGCTCGCACTAGAAAAAGGAACACATGGTTTCAGGTTTACACGGGCTTCTTTTCCCAGAGTGCTGCATTTATTAAACACAGGTATTTTAATTCTGTCTAATATGGTTTGATTGGAGTTCTTTGCATTGGTGGAGCAGCTTTTCTTAAGATTAAACCAAACAGATGGAGGTTTTCCACTGAAAGGGTCCATGTTTTCCCCGAAGGCCCAGGGCCCAGGACCATACTGGAAAAACGCCCTTCCACATGCCCTCCACCAGGCAAGATCAGCGTCACTTGGTGAGTTTCCCCTTTTAAACTGCATTGCCATTAGGGTCTTGGAGTGACCCATTCCCTTTTCCCTGCTGAAGTCACGGCCCATTTGGAAACCTGATCCATGGACATTCCCCACCCATTTCTCATGCACTCCCGTTTTGATTCAAGGGCTCTGTTTGATGGATGCTTTGCAACAGGCTTTTTACAAAAATCCATTTAAATTGGGACTATCTAACCTAAATTAACAACGCTCCAGAAGGCCGCAGTTTCTAAATGCTTGTTCTTATCCTGCCCCCTCCTGCCCCGCTCTCTCTCTCTCTCTCTCTCTCTCTCTCCTCTCTCTCTCTCTCTCTCTCTCTTCTCCTCTATCTGTCTCTCTCTCTCTCTCTCTTCTCTCTCTCTCTCTTCTTCTCTCTCGTCTACCTCTATCTCTCGTCTCTCTCTCTCTCTCTCTCTCTCTCTCTCTCTCTCTCTCTCTCTCTCTCTCTGCTTTTTTAACAACCAGCACTCTCGTCCCGCCCCCACTTCCGCCTTTTTCTCTGCTTATTCAGAGTCCAGCTCTTGTCCTGCCCCTACTTCTCCCTCCCTCTCCCTCCGTCCCCCTCTCCCTCCCCCTCCCTCTCCCTCTCTCTCTCCCAGCGTTCTCATCCCGCCCCCCCTCCAACTTAGCCCCGCTCTGCTCCCACCCCCTCCCTGCTGTTTGCCTCTTGGGCAGCTTTTTACGAAAAATCCTTTTAAATTGGCACCAACACCTAACTTAAATTACAAAGCTCCAAATGCTCCTGGTTTCTGCCATGCACTCTGCCCCCCCCCCCCCCACTCCAGCTGTTTGCTTTGCTTCCCCCAACAGGCCTAACTGTGCTGGAATTTTTAAGTTAGTCAGCTAACAGATTTCTAAAACTGTTTTGTTTGTCTGTCTATCAGAGTGATGTGGCCACACTATATCTGTGTAAATGTGTTTTCATGATGTGCTCAAAATATTCCTTTTAATCTTCTTGCACCTACCTACTAGCATTGGTAAACTATAACTAACTGGATAAAATATAGGTCTAAATTTAGCTTATATGCCCAGTTTAAATAACAGGTAAGGGTACCTAGTTCTCAAGTGCCTTTACAGATCTGAGGGCATGGCATTTTAACAACAAGAGCTTCTAACACAGACCTGAAGCTTCCGCAGTACCCTTTATCTCCTCCAAAAAGACAGAAGACCTTCCACCTCCAGGGCCTTGCCTCTGGGTTTGGCAAAGCGACACACACAGCAGAAAGCAGCCTTCCACCTCTTCAGCTTCCTGGATGCCTTTCGGGGAATCGATCTTCTCATCCAGCCAAGACAGGTAGACTAATCTTTCCCCCACCCAGAGGAAAAATCTTTGGGCCTCTTGTATTCAGCAGCTAACTGCAAGCACTACTTCTAAGACTGGTGTTCTTCCAAGGACTAAGGAGAGGATTTGGGATTGCCTGCGTACCAAAAAAAATATTGTCTCATTTTTGCTCATTTATCCTTCCCAGTTCTGCCTAATGGCATTTGACAACTTAAGGTACTGTTAACCTATTACTTCATCCACGACATTTAATGAAGTTTCCTGCTAAAATACAGACAGGTATGTCTCCTTAACAGGCTTCATAGTCCAGGATTAACAGATTTCAAGTGTATCTTCAGAGGTTCAGAGGTTCTAATTTTCTTTAATTGTCTTCTAAAATCTGTTCCAGTTTTCTTAAAGTTCTACTACACTAACCCCAGCCAGTTTCGAGCATATTTTACACGTCACTCCTTGCTGCCTGGGCCAAGACCAACTCACAAAGCCCTCCCCAGATCACACCAAACACCTGCAACAGCTCCTGAGCCTTTACCATTGGTACCAACTCTCCTGGATCAAGGACACCTGCCAACTAAAAAGTGGTTTTAAAAACCCAGGGTTTATCTGCTATTGTGTCCCAGCCCATGGCTAGACCCATTTCACAGGGCCAATAATAACAATATTTTTTTCTCCTAGCCACCTGCCTTCTCATCTCCCTCAAAAAGCAGCTGTCTAAGGACTTCAGGGTGACAGCAAACTGGATGCCGCTCCAGCCACCCCCTCACTGAACATGAGCGCACCAACTCTCAGCTCTCCCCTCTCCCATGTTGCCCCATGCCTGCAGGAAGTAGCCAGACTTGAGTCAACCCCCCTTTATCCAAAAAGAGCCTAAAATGTTGGTTATAAATATCACCTCAGCTCCTTGTCATACACCTATATCCAAAGAGTCTGGAATATAATATAAAGTTAGGGGCATCACCCTAGTCCTCCAACAGCCCTGTATCCAAGAAGTGTGGGATGACTGAAAGCCCCTGGTGTACTGATGAGACAAACAGGCCTGCTTTTCATCCCACCCGGATCCCACAAAGCTAGCTTTATACCCGAAATAATTACACAGAAACTGTATTCATTTAAACACTGCCTGGACCATTAGTTTCAGCCTCTTATTGGCTAATTCTCATACCTTGCTTTAACCCATATTTAGTAATCTGTGTAGCACCACGAGGTGGTGGCTTACCGGGAAGGATCTTAGCCTGCGTCCATCTCAGAGAGGAGAGCTATGGCATCTGCCTGAGGCATCTGCCTGACTCTGCTTTCTTTCTCCCACAATTCTGTTCTGTCTACTCCGCCTACCTAATTTTCTGTCCTATTAAAGGGCCAAGGCAGTTTCTTTATTAACCAATGAAAGTAACACAGACAGATGACCCTCCTCTATCACCCTGGCCCAGGAGTTGCCCCGGTTCGGACTCCTACTCCCAGCCTGCCAAGCACTGACACCTCCCCCTCCCCCGGGGAGGGTCAGGACAACTCCTACAGGCTATTTAGGCTCACACCAGGAAAAGAAACATGTGGTTTCAGGTTTGCATGGGCTCCTTTTCCTGCCATGCTGTCTCGGTCCACCCGAGAGTGCCACATTTATTAAACACGGGCATTTTAATTTGGTCTAATCTGGTTTGATTAGAGTTCTTTGCATTGGCAGAGCGGCTTTTCTTAAGATTAAACCAAACATACTCATACATAATTAGAAGATTTTAAGCAATCTCTGGTTTTGTGTGTATCTGTTCAACCTACGATCTAATCCTTCACTGGCAGCAAATACTAACTGAACTTGTTACTTTTTTATCTCTGTGACAAAATAACATGGCCAAAGGCACCTGAAGAAAGAGTTTATTTGGCTTATGATCCAGAGGGCTAGATGTCCATAATGGCAGGAAAAACATGGCAGCAGGAGCAGGCAGCTGAGAGATCACATCTCAACCCTACCCATAGGAGGCAGAATGAAAACTAGAAGTGTAGCAAGGCTATCAACTCAAAATCCACCCCCAGAGATGGACTTCCTCCAGCAGACCTCCACGCCCATAATCTCCCCCAAACAGCTCCATCGACTGGGGACCAAACCAAGAGTTCAAATGCACGAGCGTATGGGGGACATTGCTCATTCAAACCATCACACTGACACACGGTGTCAAACAGCCACGAGGGGCCTCCAGCAGCAGCTCCTGAGATGCATAGTCTCTTTTATCAGAGACAGGAGAATTGATGTAGCATGGGTTTGCAAAACTGGATGAAATGCACAGGCTGTAAGAATACAAACAGGCATTGGAAGGGAGACAGGGTGGGAGGGAGTCAGTGGTGGGGTATAGGATCCATATGCATTGTATAAATGTATAAAGCTGTCACATAATTTTTTTTTTTTGGTTTTTCGAGACAGGGTTTCTCTGTTGTCACATAATTTTTAAAAAGTAGTATTAATTATTTTTTTCATGGTTTTTTTTTTTTTTTTTTTCGAGACAGGGTTTCTCTGTGGCTTTGGAGCCTGTCCTGGAACTAGCTCTTGTAGACCAGGCTGGTCTCGAACTCACAGAGATCCGCCTGCCTCTGCCTCCCGAGTGCTGGGATTAAAGGCGTGCGCCACCACCGCCCGGCTATGGTTTTTTTTTTTATATTTAAAAAATTTCCATCTCCTTCCCTCCTCCTCCCCCTCCCTCCGCTCCTCCTCCCCCTTCCCTCCCCTCCTTCTCCCCCTTCCCTCCCCTTCCCTCCACCCATACCTCCCCTCCCTCCCTCTCAAGGCCAAGGAGCCATCAGGGTTCCCCACTCTATGCTAAGTCCAAGGTCCTCCCAACTCCCCCCAGGTCCAGGAAGGTGATCGACCAAGCTGAGAAGGCTCCCACAGAGCCCGTCCATGCAGAAGAATCAGAGCCCAGCGCCAATGTCCTTTGCTTCTCAGTCAGCCCCCGCTGTTGGCCACATTCAGAGAGACAGGTTTGGTCGCATGATCCATCAGTCCCATTCCAACTGGAGTTGGTGATCTCCCTTTAGTTCTGTCCCACCGTCTCCATGAGTGAATGCACGCCTCACGTTCCTGACTTTCTCCCTCATGTTCTCGCTCCTTCTGCTCCTCATCAGGACCTTGGGAGCTCAGTCCAGTACTCCAATGTGGGGCTCAGCCACCTTCCCCATCTGTCGCCAGATGGAGGTTCCCTCACGGTCCTGACTTTCTTTCTCATGTTCTCCCTCCTTCTGCTCCTCATCAGGACCTTGGGAGCTCAGTCCGGTGCTCCAATGTGGGGCTCTGTCATTTTCTTCATCTATCGTCAGGTGGAGGTTCTATGGTGATATGCAAGAAATTCATCAGTATGGCTATAGGAACTGGCCTTTTCAGGCTCCCTCTCCTCAGCTGCCCAAGGAACTAACTGGGGGCGTCTCCCTGGAAACCTGGGAACCCCTCTAGGGTCAAGTCTCTTGACAACCCTCAGGTAGCTCCTTAAATTAAGATATATGCTTCCCTGCTCCCATATCCACCCTATATAAAGAAACAGATAGGAGACACAGTTCCAGTGGAGCTGGAGAGAGGGGAGAACAAGAAGAATGCTTTAAAACCTAAACAAAGCAAATAGAGCAGGAAGTCGTCCAAGATGATGGCTGTAGCCATCAGCATTGAGGTGCTGTTAAAGGCAAAAATCCAAAAAGACAAGTAAAGAAAGAAAGGAATTTCACAATGGTCTTCAAGTCTCCTAAAATTTCTTGTCTGGGAAGACTTAGTAAAAGAATAAGGAAGTCACCCATCTCTTGCTTGCCACCTAGAAATGTGTTCTCCCCCTTCCCCACATCTCTCATGGTGATCATTCAAATGCATATTTTTCTGCATATTATAAAGTAACTTGTCACTTCTTTTGTGTTTTGATAGATGTTTCCTGGTGTTTAACTCCTGACTACTTCTTTTCATACATCTGAAATGTTGTAATTTTTCTAGAGACTCGGGGTAGCTTAAGAACAAATCCACCACTGTTTCTTCTTGATCATCACCTGGTTCCTAAAGGAGAATGACCCTGGGGAACCAGAAGGTCCTATGATCTATGCTGGAGGCAGTATATGATGCACCTTGATTAAGCTCCCTTATTACAGCCAATGCTTTTGGACCCGTGGCTGAGGATAAAGTGATGGAAAAGAGAATATATTGATAGTGATTCTTTCAAAGAGCTCAAAGCCTATATTAGTTGTGTGGTCTTACAATTGGAAAAATGACTCCTATAATCATGGCTCTTATCATTTTATAAAGTATTTTCATATCCTTTTTTTTTTCCAATAGAACTTACCAGCAGCCTTAGGTTGAGATTATTTTTATTTACTCTGGAAAAAAAAATTGAGGTCAAGCGGCTCACCCAGTTTACACAAAGCTTGCTTCTACAGTAAATACCACAGGCACAGCAGGTCCCATATTGTGTGATACATGACAAACAGCAGCAAATGAAACAGGTTTCCCCCTTTTCTTTTGCTTCATGTATTTGCTGCCTCCTTCCCACCACCTGGCCCAGGCTGTGGTGGATTAACAGTCCTAATTTACTTTCTGCTTGAGTTGGGAAAACTCTTCAACAAAATGAAACCTCAGGGGCCTCATAAGAAAACAGAGAGAGAAGGCAGGTTCACCGGAGGACGTAAACCATGAAGGTGACCACAAAGTGGCAGAGACGAGGTTAACTAGAAATCCCTGAGCTATGAAGCACAGAAGATGGAGGCAGTACAGGAGGGCTGGGAAGAAAGTCATGACAAAGGAAATCCCAAATTTCAGACTATTATTTCACCTATTTGTTGGGTCTTAGAATAAATGAGCCACTATGCTATCTTAGCATGGTAGATCACATAAACTGGGGAAAATGTGTTTTCTGTAAGTATCAGTCAGTCTCTTTTTTTCTCTCTCTCTTTGTCTCTCTCTCTGTCTCTCTCTGTCCCTCTCTGTGTCTCTCTCTCTCTCTGTGTGTGTGTGTGTGTGTGTGTGTGTGTGTGTGTGTGAAAGACACACACATTTATGATTGTCCAGTAAAACATAGGAAGGCCAATAAAAGTTGGACTTCAGAGTTTTTAAAATCCAAGTATCTTGCAAGCAACACACAGAACATATTTATACTAGAAATCTCTTCATTGCTCTGACTTGCAGTTTAATTGAATGCTTCGTATTTTATTTATTGTATCTATCAACTCTAACCTAATTAGACTTGAGATCAAGTTCTGATAGCGAACGTAATCCAACTGAAGCTGGGGAGAATGAGAGCATCTTCTGCTGTTGTGCTGGCCTTTATCGGGATAGCCATCATCTTGTGTTTAGACCTGCATGTTAGTTGTAAATAAGTATTAGTGTCTAGCTGTAGTTATCCCAAGTTCACACTTCAGGTGATGGTCCCAATCTGCAGAATCTGGGAAGAGTTTTCAAGCAGATTTAATTTGGAATTCATTCTCTTCTCACCCAAATTACAGAAATGCTCAATCCATCCTACTGCCACCAAGATAACTCCCTATAAGATAGCAAACATCTCCAGTTAAATCCTAGAGTGAACTCAACATCCATCTCTTGAAGGACCAAAGAACACCTGCTTGTGTAGGAAGTCACTATCACCATCATCAAGGTCTCCCTGTAAATCCTACTCTTGGAACTTAAAGATTTATCAGAGGATGTTTGTAGAATCTCCTTCCTGGCAGTGAGTTCATTTCAGAGACCATAGCAAAAGGATCAAGTTCAGGTTTAACAAATGGCAGGAGGAAAGAACAAACAGTTCCCTAAACCACATCAGTTATATTTCCATTTGCGTTATCCAGTGCTCATTTCTCTGGAGAACTATGAAATCATACCCGCTGAGGCAGTAAACCATCTAAGTGTATGGAACAAAACTCCCATTCCCACACGCAACCACAAATGTGACCCTCGTAATAGCCCCCACAGTCCACATTAAAGCTAAAAGAAAGTGTGATGGCTCTGCGTGCTATTGAATATACTTTGGGCACACACGCACGTGCGTGCATGAACACACGCATACACACACCTAGAGGTTTAAAAAATGCTATAGGATGTATTAAACTTTGATTTTCTAAATCTAACCTTCCTTAAGTTTTTAATTAAGGTGAAGCTCACATAAAATAGAGCATTTCAAAGTGGACAGCATAGGGGTGGTGGGTGTGTTCCCCATGCGGAGCATCCTTTGTGTCTCCCCAGATGTTTCCATGGCTCTCTTCCTACTACCCATTGAGCGACTGTTCCCCATTCCCTCCTGCTCTGCCAAGTTACCAGTCTCATCCCTATCATTGTGAACCTACCTGTGACTGCTATTCCACATAAAAGAATCCTCTGCTGTCTTTTGTGTTCACTTTAAGCAGCCTAAGCGATAGTAGGAAATCCATTTTGTAGCACAAATCAGCACTTCATTGCTTTATAGAGCTAGATAACAATTTCCTTACATTTTAAACTTTCATTTGTAAATCTTATTTTATTTCCCAGACACCCAAAAATGTAATATTTTTTATATTTTCTTTATTTATTTTTGAGATAGCATCATATATCCTAGCCTGGACTAGAACTCACTGTGTGGCCAAGAATGACCTTGAATTTCCAATCCTCCTGCCTCTACGTCCCCAGTGCTGAGACTACAAGGGTGTGGCTATGTGTGGTGCTGAGGAGCCCGGGGTTTCATGAACTCCAGGAAAACACTCGACCAACTGAGCACAATCCTATGCCACTTTGAATAATTTTTTAATGGACTTCTATTTAGCCCATGGTTAGAACTCATTGAAATTCCTTTAAATTTTCTAATAGTATGTAGGTTAAATGTATTTAATGCTCTTTAATTCTTCAAGGAGTATCTTAAATGAAATATAACTCAGAAGAAGACACAACTCCTTAGCTCCCAGTTCCCTGCTTGCCACAAGTGAACAGGGCTGTGTAGCTCCCACCAGCTCAGGAGAACACGGCTCACAGCCCAGAAGCTTGCCCTTGCCCCTTCACTTTTTCCTGTTAAGGAATCGTCTGTTTTCTTTATGTCCTGAACATGGCTAATTTCTTGATATGTTAAACTTTTCTCCTAATGTCCCCTGTAGCATTTCCCAGACACTTTTCTTGCTTAACAAAAATGGGGGTTGCTGCTAAGGACAAGATTCAGAAAGTAACTCTTTTGGTGTCTGGGGCACCCCACCCTACCCACGCAGAACTTGCCTTCCTCCCTGTACACACCAGAAGCAAATCCCTCCCTCTGTGCTGAATAGACAGCACACTTTGCTCTTGGTGTGAAAGAGCTGGGAGTGGAAGGAAATGGAGCTGTGGATCAGCTATGGCCAAGTTCAGTTTGAAGATCAGTTGCTGCTAGCAACAGTATATAAACAGCCCACAGTAGTGTGGGAAGTTCACTCTTTCCTTACGGGAAACTCTTTAGGTATGTGGACAGACTAGAGCTGGCAGTGGTAGAGGGAGGGTAGGGGCCTAGATGACCACTTCAAGAACCCTTATTTGAGTTTAGGGTTTGTGTTCTTGCTTTTGTGGGGTTTTGTTTGCTTGATGCTGCTAGAACGTAGGCCTAGAGCTCAACACAGGACATGCTAGGCAAGATCTCTAGCCCTGAACTATTCCCCTCGTCGTGGGGCTCATGTTCTTAATTTAGTCCATTTATATTAGCTCTTAACTCGAGGCTCTTTGTGAATTTCACACCGTGCACTCTACTCCTACTCATCTCCCTGATCCTGCGTAGCTGCCCTCTGCTCTTGCAACTTCCCCTCAAAATAAAATAAAATAAAATAATAAATATCTCGAAGTGAAAGCTGTGGTGTGTCACACAGTACACCTACCCCTTTGCCCAAACAGCTTTCCTTGCAAATGTTCATTGCGATGAATCACCAGATTGGTTCAAAGCCTCTGGCTTCTGTGTACTATCAATACTGGATCCTCAGTGGACTCCTCTCAGGTATCCTATTGGCCTGTGTCATGGAGCTCCTGAAGCTTTGGTCCTGCGGGACTGGTCCCTTCACTCGCACCAGTAGTTCCCAGATGTGGTAAATGCTAGGGTGGGCCAACTCAAAGCCCGTGGTCTGGGACTGGGTGGTAACTGAGTTCTTCAGCCTGCCTGCTCTCTTGCATCCGCGCCACCAGGGCCAGCCCGACTGTGCTGCCTAGGAGAGGGGCAGGGTTGCTCTTCTGAGTGCCGCAGCTGGCAAGGGAAATTTGAGAATCTTTACATCAAAATTGGACTGTCTGTCTGTTTGTTTTCAGTAGGGGAAATAAAAAAAACAAGGCTGTGTGCATGTTAGGCAAGCGCTCTACCTCTGAGCCACATCCTCAGCTCCCAAAGTTGCCTGTTTTCATACACCTGCAGATTTCCATGTTTCTTCTGCAAATCTGAGAAAAGGTGGTTTGTGTGTGCATGCTGGTATACATGTGTGCTTGTCCACCTTACCGGTTGGTCCCGGGCAGTTTCTCAGAGATGGTGCTGTCCATTTTTGCTGTTGGCCTGTGCTTCAGGTGAACCAGGTCAGAAGCCCCTGTGTTGTTTCTTGTCCGGTGGCTCAGCACTCATTGGGTGCCAATCACAGGAAAAGCAGGGGAAGGATTTCAGATAGATGAGACACAGGCCCCCGATGTGCTGTTCTTAGACTTCACCAGGATTCAGTCACGCATGCTGGAGAGGAAGATGGAACAGGACAGGAGAGCATGAGAAGTGGAAATACCTACTCCAGCCCTGTGTTTGCTATGTGCTTTAAGCTGCACTTTCTCCAAGGAGAGCTGATGCTTGCTTTCCTACCGAGAAAAACAGAACATTTTGCCACAGAATCCAGGGAGGGCTTGGTAGCGTAAAAGTGGTTTAAGATGTAAGGCAAAATAACAAATATTATTAATTGTACTTATAGCATCCTTTAGTGCTATTGCCTATAGACTGCCTTTGGGAAGGAGTTCTTACATTGAGAAATGCTTTATTATTATAATAGAACACTCAGTTATCTACTCTGATGAGAGGTGGAGGGGTTTCTAAATTCATTGTATTAATTTAGAGTTGAGAATAATGATTACAAATACAGGCCACCTATGGGTGCTGCATAATTCGGATGATATAGTGAGGTCATAATGGGAGTGTGATGCATCTTATTTATACAGTTCTAGCTACAAAGAGTATGTTAGGTATTTTGCAGCCAAGACTCAGAAGCCTAAAACAAACAAGATTAAAATCAGCAATAAAGCAAATCAGAAGGAGCCAGGGAAACTCAGCAATAAATTTGATGCAAAACCAATGTGATCTGCCTAAGGCCTTTTGGAATTGGCTTCAGGCTATGGCTTCTGTTTGCTTATTTTAGTGATGTGGGGGTAGAGGAGGTGGGTGGGGTTGATGCCTCTGAAGGAGAGGGCAGAGCAATCCCGTTATTATAGGGAAGGACAGAATTTCCATGTCTCAAAGATCCTTGTGAAAACTGTCCACAGACACGCGTGTGTGTGTGTGTGTGTGTGTGTGTGAGAGAGAGAGAGAGAGAGAGAGAGAGAGAGAGAGAGAGAGAGGGGTAGTCTCCCCATAGTCACCTACCAGTGCAATTTACGATCATACTTAGAGTCAAGAAATTCTTCCTCTGTAACTCCATATTTTTTTTTGCTGGTTTTTCCATTAATGTTTTTTGTTTTCCCAGGTTGGCTCTCAAGTTCCAAACTTCTTTCATGATTCCTTGAAATGAAACCCTCAAATTCTGCCCCACTGGACAGAAGTAAGTGTATTGGGATCCAGTTCTGCCTTTTGTTACTGATTCAGGATTGGAGAAGCTGAACTTAACAGTGATACAGGGTTCGTTTGATGTAACTGGAGGTTTCTCTCCTGCCCGCCTGTTCCCAAATAACCACTCTGGGGCTTAACATTAATTATAATTGCTTGGCTGATGGCTCAGGCTTCTTACTGGATAGCTGTTACATATAAATTAACTCATAAAGGAAAGACAGAGAGTCAGGTGCCAGAGCCCAGAGAGCCCAGAACAGCCATCAAATTGCCCAAGTTGCGGACTCCGGTTGCCTTTTCTGGTTGTGGAGGGTTGTCAGAAGGATTTCCACTAAGCAGGCATCTCTGAGACACTGTGGGCCACTAAGATGTGGGACCCAGCAGCCCAGGCATTTCGGCTGGATAACCCTGGCTCCACGGTGTTCATAGAGGACTGTAATGTGCTGCTTAAGTTGGTCATGGCTGGCAAGGTGACCAGCTCCCTGGGCCAGAGGCTGCCACAGAAGGGCAATGTGGAGATGTTGTGTGGTGGACTACGGTGCCAAGGTTTCAGCGGCCTGAACCGTTTCAACTCCCATACTTAATCCAAGTTCAAACTCCCTGGTGGTCTCCATCCTCAGCGACTGCGATTACTACCGGCCGCATTTCTTCCTGTTGGACAATGTCAGGAACTTGGTGTCCTTAAAGCGCTCCATGGTGCTGAAGCTCACACTGCTGCCTAGTCCGCATGGTCCACCAGTGCACCTTTGGTGTGCTGCAGGTTGGACAGTATGGTTTGGAACAGATGCGGAGACGGGCCATCATTTTGGCTGCAGCCCCAGGAGAGAAGCTGCCTCTGTTTCCAGAGCCTCTGCATGTGTTTGCACCTCGTGCCTGCCAACTGAGTGTTGTGGTGCATGACAAGAAGTTTGTTAGCAACATCGCCAGGTTGACCTCGGGCCCCTTCCGAAACACCATGGCGCGGGATACCATGTTTGAACCTCCCTGAGATCCAGAAGGGAGCCTCGGCACCTGAGATCTCCTACAATGGAGAGCCACAGTCCTGGTTCCAGAGGCAACTGCGAGGCTCACACTACCAGCCCATCCTCAGGGATTATATCTGCAAGGACATGAGCCCATTGGTGGCTGCCAGCCTGTGGAACATCCCACTACTCCCGGGATCAGATTGGTGTGACCTGGCCAATACAGAAGTGCTGCCGAGGGACGGTACTAAGACCAGAAACTATGCTACCACTTTCTATGAGAAGCAGAATGTGCCATATGCGGGGTCTGTTCCTGTAAGGAAGCTGCAAGTCCTGCAACCCCACGGCCAGGCAGTTCAACACCCTCATCCCCTGGTGCCTGCCGCACACTGGAAACCAGTGCAAACACTGGGCAGGCCTCTATGGGCGCCTGGAGTGGGATGGCTTCTTCACCACCTCTGAGCCCATGGGCAGGCAGGGCCATGCTCCCCACCCAGAGCAGCACCGGATGTTGAGCCTGTGGGAGGGTGCCTGCTCCCAGGACTTTACAGACACCTACCGGTTCTTCAGCAACATCCTGGACAGACGCTGGCAGGTGGGTAACGCTGTGCCACCACCATTGGCCAAAGCCATGAGCCTCGAGATAAAGCTCTGTATGTTGGCCAGAGCTCAAGAGATCACCTCGGATGCAGTTAAAGTAAAGGAGACTGCCAGGACGGAATAGTTCTGCTCTCTTCCAGAACCCCACATACACTGATGCTTTTAAGCTGTTGAGCCCAATGATTTGCAATGTTGTGCACAGTATCTGTGGCCATGACTGACTCTAAGCTGTTTGTGTGAGGTTTACTTTGTGATCAAGCTGTGCAGTACTTTGTACATTCTGGATTTTAAAGAATTTTGGTTTTTAATTCTGTATTCTATCTGATCTGCCACTATGCAGGTATCAAACAAGACTTGATGTAGTTTTTATATGTTGTAATATTTCTTCAAATAAAGCGCTTCTATAAAGCAAAAAAAATATTAGCCTATTTGTAATCATTTGTGTATCGCTCCATTGGCTGCTGGCATCTCCCAGACTCCTCCTTCTTTCTATTCTGCTTTGCTATTGGCCAAACCAGCTTCTTTATTAACCAATGGTAATAAGACATATTCACAGCATACATAAGGGTATCCCACATCGGTTGGGCTCAGGTATTTCTCTCTTTTTTTTTTTTTTTTTTGGTTTTTCAAGACAGGGTTTCTCTGCAGCTTTTTTAGAGCCTGTCCTAGACCTAGCTCTTGTAGACCAGGCTGGCCTCGAACTCACAGAGATCCGCCTGCCTCTGCCTCCCGAGTGCTGGGATTAAAGGCGTGTGCCACCACCGCCCGGCTGGGCTCAGGTATTTCAGTATAATATATCACAAAGGGAACATTCTTATTTTATAACCTAAGAAAATAAATATTTGTTTGTAAGGAAAAGCATTCATTTTTCCCCCCAGGGAGTTAAATTAAAATTTTGATAAAGTGTTCCCTAAACCTCTGGGAAAAAATGTTCTATTTGCTAATTTTCTTGCTCTAACAAAAACAGCTTAGGAAGGTTGATTTTAGCTCACAGTGCCATGGTCCGAGTCGTCACAGTGGGAAAGGCACAGCAGCAAGAGAGTGCCGCCCGTGGCCACATCACATCTACAGCCAGGAAACAGAGAGTAATAGATGCCTGTGCTTTTATCTTATTTTTGAGGCAGGGTCTTGCAATAGTTTAACGGCAGAAGGTAACTTGGTGGGTTGGAGCCAAATGACATCACAAAGTCACACCATAGAGCAGAGCTCACGTGGGAGGTTTACTGAGGGGAGGGGCAGTGCAGAAGCAGCCTCCAAGTGAGGGTGGAAGAAAGAGAGGGTGGGGTGGCAAGGATTTGCTTTTTAGGAGGGGATATAGCAAATGTGCTCTACTCAGTGGCGGCACTAGTCAATGTCATGCCTTGGTTGCTTCTGAGGTCCCCGGCGGCAGGCCGGTGTAAATGCCCGAATGTTAACATTTCTCCCCTTGGTTTATTATAAAAGATGAGAAAATAGGAAGGGGGATCATGATGCAGGGATAGGGGCGTCGAGCTAATTTGAAAGGACTGACCAGATGTCATAAAAGGCTGCTCAGTCTTCTCTCAGAAATCAGGCCTCCCTCAATTTCAGTTTCCTGAGACTGAGCAAGCAGTTTCTAAGGAAAAGTCACAGATAAAGGACAATCAATCTCCAACGGCCCCAACAGTGAGGAGGAGGCAAGGTATGTGCAGTACCAGGCCAGGGCAGGCCTGAGCCAACCCCCACAGCAGCTCAAGGACACCAGGCCTGCCCCAAAATAGAAAACTGTAGCCCTGACCAACCCCTCACTAGCCCTAGCCAATTAGAATGTACTAGTATGATTGCCACTTGCTTAAGCCAATCATATCTAAAAATGACCTAACTCCCCTTGTTAGGCTTAAAAGAAGTCACCACCTCCCTCTTGGGGTCATCACCATCTTACCTCTGTGTATAATAGTTGGCCCCAGCATGGTGGAATAATAAAGAAAAAAGATACTTTGCTTTTGCATCTCCTAGTGGTCTTTGGGGGTCCGGACTCTGGACATTCTTTTAGACTGCTTCCTGTTGTCTGGGGACATAAATATCTCTGGGGTGCTGCTGGTTCTCAACACCCAGGCATGTTTGACAGTCACGCGGCTCCAGTTCTGTGCCTAATGGTTGGTAGCCCTGTAACAATCGCTGCTTCATCGTTTATTAGAGATTTTGACTATGTCATTGGAGGAACATGGAGAAGAAATTGATAAAGCGGGGGTAGAGACAGGAGAAAGAGAAAGAGGGGCCAGGAAGGGAAGCATTCATTTCCATATCGTGTTCTCAAGCCAGCAGAGCTGAGTTTGACGGCTGGGGTGAAGCCTCTTTCTTCTGGAACTGGCAACAATGTTGATCTCAGTGTCCTCTGAAACTCAAGGGAACAGGGTCCTGTTGGGGTTGATATGTAGGAAGGGACTCAGGCTGGAAGCCGAAGACCAGCTTGCCTCAGCAGGCAGGGAGGGAGTGGGTGTGGCTTATCTCTTAAAGGGGCAGGACAGATCATTACAAGCAGGGTCCTATGGGGATTGATATGTAGGAAGGGAAATTGTCTTGAGGTGAAGGAGTAAAGGACTTGAGGTGGGATAGGTAAATCCAATGAGGGAGACCCTCAAGACCCTTAAGACTACGAGGGTTACAAGAATTACTTGAAAGGGTCCTGCCATTTAGGGGAAAAGGGTAAGGGACATTGGTCTGGAGGAGAGAGAAGAATCTTATCCCCTGGGGACTGACATGGGTTGGTCCATGACTAGGGTAGACAGTGGTCAATAAAGTTCCATAGGAGGAAGCAGAGATGACAGAGTAAGGGACTGAGTAGGTGATCAGGGAGAGGTGAGGGTTTGGGTGAGAGACCAGGGGTCAGAACTGTCCACATATCCTTCTATTTCTGTTACATTGAGGAAGAAGGGGCAGGTTAGGTCTCTGGGTGGTGTAGTGCTGGGGCCTGGAGGAGGATCTACTGGAGCTTCCGAAAGGACTTAGTAATGGGAGTGAGAAAGGGTCCATGTGATGAGCCAAGGGCTTCCTCATATAGAGGGTGGATAAGGAGGTAAGGGGGGGAATCTAGGAACGTAAGAAACCAGCTATTCCTAGGAATGAAAAGTTTCTTTAGTAGAGGGAACTGTGAGAGACTGGATTAGGTATTTTCTATCTAAGGAGTCATGGCACCAATGTGATAATTTAATGGCAGAAGTTAACCTTGGTGTGTACCGGCAAAGGTACCAGCGGTTATAGGGTTTAGGAAAATAACCACGGTAGTCTTTTTATAATTAATCTGTTTTTAATACAAGGGGAGATAAGGGAACTTACAGAACCTAGGGTCCAGCGGAGCAGAAGGTACGCGGGGGAGAGCAAAGAACGGGGCTCCTTCCGGCGCCCCGATCCTATTTAAGGGGAATGCTACCCCGCTGGAGCAGCCACGCCCCTGAACGCAGGGATTGGGCCAGCTGCCCCAACATTGGTGGAACCAAGGGTCACCACAAAGCCACACCATGCAACAGAGTTCACCTAGGAGGTTTATTGGAGGGTGCAGAGGCAAGAGCTTAGAAGGGAGAGTGGGGTGAAAAGGGCTTGCCTTTTATAAGGGATTTAGTGAATGTGCATAGGGAGTATGCTCTACTCAGTGGGGCAGAAGTCACAGTGTCACTTCTTGGCTGCTGCTGAATATGTGTCCTGCTAAGTCCCTGAGGGCAGGCTGGTATAAATGCCTGAATGCCAACAGATATCACCATGTAGCTCAGGCTGGCCTAAGGATTGCTGTTCAAGGCCAGTCAGTTTTGCCTGTAAGTATGTCTGTGTACCACTTGCATGCCTGGTGCCCATAAGAGCAGAAGAGAGAGTCAGATCCCCTGGGATTAAAGAGATGGTTGTTAGCTAACTTGTAGGTATTGGGCCTTGAACCCTGGTCATCTGAGAGAGCAGCCAGTGTTCTTAACGGCTAAGCCATCTCTCCAGGTCCTATTTTATTTTTTTATCCAGTTCTGTGAATAAAATGTATTAATCTCTGTCAGTAGAATGGTACCACCCCCATTCAAGGTGGATCTTATCACCTCAATTGCCTCAGTGTAGAAACTTCGTCATGAGCATGTTCAGAGGTTTGTCTTCTAGGTGATTCTAGATCCCACCAACTTGACAGTGCTAACCATCAAAGCCTCACTCTGCATGCTGAAGAAAATGGTTCTGGTATCATTGGTGCCTTGATTCATGTGTTTTGTGTCCTTGCTGCCAAGGCAAATGCATTTGCCTATCAAAGTATCACTTCTAAGGGTGGAAAATCATATATTTATGTGAAAGTTCTACTTCTGTACCATGTATTCTAAAAATTGTTTGTTGCTGCCTGCTTGCTGTCTAGTGCATGGTTAGAAGGCAAGCACGGCTCTCGGTCTCTTCAGAACACATGGCCATCCCTGCTCTCTTTGGCCCTGTGTTTAGCTTTGGCATGATCCATCCTAGAGCTCAGGAATTTAGCAGAGTCATTGTATCTAGGGTAGATATTAGAATGAATAGTTGTTTTCTAGAAGTACTTTGACCTTGATGCATCATTGTGTTAAACAGTAAAGAATCTTTGTAGCAAACTTCCATGATTTGTAGAATTGTCTTTCTGAAGGGGTGGGTGTAGTCATCCCATGACTTTGGTCACAAGACACCTCTGGCACACCTGAGGTTCTTAGATTATTGTATATTGCAAATGATACACAATAAAAGATTAAAGTCTCAAGGGCTTGTGATGCTTTCCTTTAGTAAGATATGTAAATTAGATTAGGGACCTTGGTATGAGGAAATACTTTACTCAATAAAGCAACTTTGTGTAACAATGAATAAATACATCTTTGGAGAGCTGGTTAGAATTCAATCCATCAGAGAGGCTGGGCCTTCCTGCTGCCACACAGGCCTTAATAGTTCATCTTGGAGTGACTTCTTTCTTCAACTGACTCACACAGCACACTGACACTGTGGGATCAAACAGAAGCCGGAAGATCAAGTGATAGTTGATGGCTTCTGGGAGAGTCGGTTTTTTTTTAAGGGTATGACCCCTGGTAGGCAGAACACATTCCAGTTCCTAGTGTGTAGCAGCACACCCATGAGTATCTAGCCAACACAAATTATACTCGATGAGTTTTTGTTTTAAAAAAGGACACAAAGTTGGGAGGGGTGGGTAGTTATAGCTCCAAAGCTACACAGAGAAACCCTATCTTGAAAAACCAGAAAAGAAAGAAAGAAAGAAAAGAAAAAAGAATCTCTGTATTCTGAATTTCATTATTTTCATGATAATCTATCATATATATGACCCATTTGTATGAGTCATGTCCATGCTAACCCTGGGGCTCCTGAGAGCCAGAGTATCTGTTACCAGGAGTCCTGACTTGAGTTCAAACTCCAGAACCCACAGATTGTGTTAAAACCCAGCATCTGTACTACGTGCTATACGCCTGTAGCTCCTGTGCCACTACAGGTCAGTACGAGCTGGGAACTGGGCTAGACACTTAAAAACATATAGACACAGACAGAGAGAGACACGAACACGGGTCATCCTTAATCTAAGAATGCCAAGTTTATTGTGCTCAGGGGAAGCTTATATAGTGCTCTGGCCATGCCCCAGCTCTCAGGACCTTTCAGCCGCAGACCCACGAGCCTGCCATCAAGGTCTCGTGCTCAGAGCAAAGAAAAACAAGTTGTTTTGCTCAGAGAAGCTGCAAACACAGGAAAAACAAGCTGCTCACAGGGAATTCAGGGTTCAGTGGTCCACAACCCCAATAGCTGTAAACAAGCTTGGAGAAAGAGAAGCAGCTCCCACAAGTTGTCCTCTGCCATCCATATGTGCCTTGTGGTATATGCATACATGAATGCACAATGACTACATAAAATGTAATAAAAATTTTAAATTAGATTAACCTCACAATAAGAGTCATGTACATGTATAAATTAATATAAGATAAATGTATATATATATATATACATGTATCTATCATATTTGCAAAGTAGAACATATTTATCACACAAAGAACCCAACTTTCAGTGCTCAGGAAAAGCAAATTTATTAGCTTATAAATATTGGCACTGAATAGACAACAGGTGGCAGTGACTATTTTTACTTAATAGTTTTGAAATTAAGCACATAAATTGCACAAACCTAAAAATAGAAATGTGTCAGCTATTTTGTATCACTCGGTGCACATAGGTAAGAAGGGTTGTTTCCAAGAAAAGATAGTAATCAAAGAATTTATTAAGATAGTCAGCAATAATTTCATCACATTTGAGAAGGTTTAGGCTTGAAAGCAACAGACTTCTATGTGTGAATTCTGAGGGACTTTGTCAAAAATGCCAGGTAAATACTGGAAGACATTTTTAAGGTTTAATTTTACTTACGTTTATGTTTGTCATTATATGTGTCTGTGGGTGTGTGCACGTGAGTGTGGGTATCCACAGAGGCCAGCAGAGGGCGCTGAATCCTCTAGAGCTGGAGTTTGGTGTTAAAGCTGGATGTGAGCTGCTCAACCAGAGTGCTGGGCACCAAACTCAGGTCCTCTGTGAGATCAACAACTACAGTGAAATAGGACCAATAAAGAGCACTAATCAATGAACCTATGCAGGTGGATCTTTTCACCTTTCTGCAGAACCAATTCAACTTGATAAGCTCTGCTCCTTTGTAAGTTCTATTCTATATCCCCTCCCCACACAAGCAAAAGAATTGGATGTTAACATGGAGTTCGATGCTACGTGATCAGTGAGGGTACCCAGCAAGCACTGGCGGTGATTCCCCTCTTTGTGCATGCCCACCTCCCTCTCTCTGACTCTCTATAATCATTTCCTTGGCTATGACTCGTTTTTCCTTTCTTCCCTTCGTGTTTTCCCCTGGATTCTCACTCACCTCGCCATTCCTCTATCTATCTCAGCCTCCTGCATGCTGCTATCACACACACCCACTTGGTTTCCATTGAACATCCGCTCCTGTTCTCTCTCATCCCCTTTGGTTCGTCCTTGTTCTGGGTACTAAGGACATCCAAGGACTGTGAGTGCTCTGCGCTAGAGGAGCTATGCTGGACTTGATGAATCCAGAGCAGATGCACCGATGCACGGAGCACTTAATCCACCTGTGAGCTGGGCTCCCTGCTGCCTCTGCACTCCCTGCATATCTACCGAGCAGTGTCATAACTAAGGGAAATATGTGTGCGGTGGGTGAAGAGCCTCCCGGGAGAGCTGAGGCTTCATGGTACTCCTGTGTTTGCCACCATTGTAGCAAGAAGTATTATTTTAGGTGATTGCCTTTCTTGAAACATCGAGGTTTGAAATCTTGGAACTGCCTGTTACGTCATTTTACTGTTTTGGTACAAACTGATCCTCCACCCACCACCCCTCCACCACTGATGAGCCAACTTAAGGACAAGCCTAAGCATCAAATAAGCAAAGAGGAAATTCAAAAGCTTTTGCTATCTGAATACTGATTTTTCTCTACAGTAAACACCTGTGAGTAGAATTTTATAGGCCAAGCAAATGGCTTATTGTACTAACTGTAGTTTGACTCATTGTGCTAGTTAGTTTTTTTGTCAACTTGACACAAATTTAGGGCATTTGGGAAAAGCAATTAAGAAAATGCCTCCATCAGATTAGCCTGGAGGCAAGTCAGGGGAAACATTTTCTTGATTAATGATTGGTGTGCAACACTGTAGGCAGTACTCCCTGGGCAGGTGGGCCTGGCTGGTCTAAGAAAAAGAGCTGAATGTGAGCCTGAGGAGCAAGCCAGCAAGTAGTGTTCTCCCATGACCTCTGCTCCAGCTCTCATCTTGAGATCCTGCCTTGAATTCCTTTCACGTTGACTAAAGGTTGTAAGGCTAAATAAAGCCTTTCTTCCTCAAGCTGCTCATCACAGCAATAGAAACCAAACTAGAATATTCACAAATATGAATATTCATATTTTTTTGAGACAGGGTCTCTATGTGTAACAGCTCTGGGTATCCTGGAACTTGCTTTATAGACCAGGCTGGCCTCGGACTCACAGAGATCCACCTATTTCTGCCTCCCAAGTGCTGGGATTAAAGGCATGAGTCACCACTGCCTGATCATTATTTTATTTATTTACTTTGCTATTATCATTATTATGGTGTTCTGGGGTTTATATGTGAGATTTTAAAACATAATACAAGCGCTTACACACAGAATGAGAAATTTCAGGCATGAAAGAGAATTACTGATTTACTGATTCTATTTCATTGTTCCTCTTAATGTTATTCACCAAATGAGTTATAATCAGTAAATCAATCAAAAATGATGCATAGTTTTGTTTTGGCTCCCAAAGGCAACGTAAGTTTGAATTAATTTGTTGAAATGATATAGTATTTTAAAAAATTGTTAAAGGAAACACTATATTTAAATCATTTATCATTAATTTGATGACTGTAGTAACATTTATCAGCCTCTCTGGTGTAATTTTCCTTAAAATTAAGTGTTTTTGAAAGTGCTTAGTCTTAACCCTATAGTATTTTGAAGTAGACTAGAAGATGCTTCGATTCAACAAGTCCTGTTTTATTTACTGAAAACCCTACTCCGTGCAAGGCATTGGGTGTGAAAAGGAAAAAGCAACCGTGCTTTTATGCTCATATTAGAAATGAACAAGACAATGGGAATTCACGCGTGCTCTCAAACAATCAGATGGATCCTAGCATCCTGTTACGACCCGCACTCCTTGAAGACCAAGAGCACTAGAGTGCGCAGTGCATGGTGCCTGCGAGCACCCGTGCTTGGGTGAGCTGGTGAGCAGGTGAGCAGGTGAGTGACTGACCTTAGGCCTGACAAGCAAACAGAAGGAGTCAAATTAAAAGTCTCACAACAACGGCGCGGAGGGAGGAGCCACATTTTAACAGCTGTAGCCTCCACGCTCAGAGTGACGTTAAGAGGAGCAGGCGCTTCTAAGAAGAAAGGAAGCAGAAGCAAAGCCGCGGTTTTCTGAACTTGTCTAGAGTTAGGTATAACGAGAGAATCAATAAAGAAGCTGGAAAAATAATTTGGAGCTGTTTCTCTGGTGAGCGGTCTGGAAAACAGCGCTGTAGGCAAAGTGGTCCTTGGAGTTCTTAATGCAGGGGCAGACGCTTCCACGGACACTTCAGAGTATTTCGAGAAGTGCAGTGACAGACAAAGGAGGAAGCAATTAGAAGATTCTAGAAAAGATGGTGAGGACCTGGTCCAGGCCCTGTGAAGGCCATGGGGGTGGGACCGTGAAGGGAAGGGCGGATTGAAGAAACACCGTGTGCCTGCAGGGTGTGATGGTTCGTGGCTGCTACTCCAGTACCAGAAAGGCTGAAACAGAGGGTCAAGAAAGAGTTCAGGGTCAGCCGGAGGGAGCTACGCTGTGAGGCTGTCTCAAAACCTCCTTTGTACTCCTTGAAGAAGAATGGGTAGAAGCGTGTTACTAATTGAATTATGACTTCATGGATCTTCATGGGAGGGCTCAAAGTTCGTTTTTGAGGTAAAATACATGACATTTGAAAATATGGATCACTCTCATAGGACATCCTGCAAGTGATTGTTAGGTCCAAAAGAAATTCAAGACCAATAACTGTGATGCCTGTTTAACTCATGCTGGACACGGGGTTCTCTCAGCACTTCTCGAGTGCTCTAGAGTCCTGGCTCCTCTCAGTAACCCCTCCCCTGACCCTAAACCCCTCCAGTCCCTGAGCCTTGCTTCCCATCTCCCAGCTTGATTCCCGTATATCTCAGCCACTTTGGCCATGCATTCTCTTTATCCCCTTACTAAAATCCCCAAGTACAGGAAGGTCACAATCACCTTCGGGCTACTGACGCTAACTGCTTCACATCCCAGCCTATATCTCTAGCATCAATATCAAAACCCACTTTTAGACAGCTGCCCTTTGCTGTCCTGACCAGCTAGCCCCAGCCTGGCTTTTGCATACTGCAAAATACAAGCACTAACATCCACATGCTGTGTCCAGGTTCAAGTATAAAGGTCTGATCAGAACAGCCCAAGTCAACCGTGCTTAAACCTCTGTAGTGTCTATACTGTGGTCTGACCCCTGGACAGGCTGGCCAAAGGTGGCACAATTCATGGGGAAGTTTGGATAGTGTCCCACCACCAAACTTGCTGTCCATCCAATATGGACACCGCCAGAGTCAAGGTCAAAATCTTGACATCAGTAGTGACATGGTCGGCTAAAGTTATATTTGTACAAAACTGGAATCTGTTTCATTTCTTCATTAAACGGAGTTTTCCAAAGGTATCAGGCATATCCTTAGGAGCTGTCTTGAGATGGTGCTGGAGGATTCTGGCTTTCAGGTTCTGGAGGGGGAGCTGGCACAGCTTCTTTTTTCTGGGCTGCCAGGAACACGTGGATTGCTAACTAGTCTGTGGCCTGATTTAGTTTGTGATTTAGTTTGGGTTTACCACCTGAGAAATGATCCTGTCCACTCCTGCTTCCAACATTCCTGACTGAACCACGCAACTGGTTCTTGTTCATTGCAGAATTCTATTCCTGTTTGTCCAGGTGTGTTGCTACAAAATTATCCACTGTCTGCCTCAGGTTCTGGTAAGCTGGCTCGGTGTCTACGTGAGCCAGGCAGCCCCGGAAGCTGTCCAACAGGCCGCCGCTCTTAAGCTGCTCCACTTTGAGAGTGATGAACTGTGGGTCTCCCTGAGGCAGTGAAGCGGGGTTTGCCAGAGCCCCTGCCCCCAGTCGAGCCCTGGCCGGCTGTGCCCACTCCTGCACTGTCCGGAGGGCCCCACGGAGGCTTCTTCCTCTCTTCTTATCATTCTCTTTCTCCTGTCTTCTGACCATGTCCACTCCGGATCTTGTAAATGGCTCTATCTTCAGCAAAATCCTCAAGCACACCTAGGAGTGGTCATGTCCTTCTTTTCATTCAACAGTCACTCCCATACACTCTTCATTCTCACCCCTGAGAGCCTCAGATATACTATGAATTTACATATGTATCTCTATGAATTTACTCCTTCATGGCATTTCAGATAAAACTGTCCACACAACAGGTGACTTTTCAGATTTAGCTTCTTTCATTTTCCTTAGTGGTTTTGATACTCAGCCACACTGGAGGACCAGACTGCACTTGATTCCTTCACATAGCAGAACAATACCCCATCGTATGGATAGACCACGTTTTGCTTAGCTATATATTTATTGATGGATAGTGGGACGCTAAGACCTTTTGACTTTTGCGGTAAGTGCTACTATGAGCATTCTCGTGCAAATTTTTGTTTGAGCATCAGTTTCTAATTTTTAGGGGAAGATGCTAAGCAGTAGGGATGCTGGGTTATAAAGTGATCTGTATGTGTCGTTTTGAAAAGTCATCAAATGGTTTTCCATGGTGGCTGTACTATTTTGTATACTCACCAGTGACATGATGAGTTTCCATCCCTCCATGGGCATGCCCAAGTTTAGTTTCTTTTTAGAAAGCTAACAGTCAACCCAAGCTGTGTAAAGTGCTATCTCAGGCCTGCAGAATCACTCGTCACCTAAAAGCGTGGTAACCCAAGCTCAGTTCTTAGAATTCACATCCAATTCAAATGCAGTTACTACATCAGTGACCTCAGCACTGCCATGTGAGGTGGGAGGCAGAGACAGAATAATCGAGAAGTGTCCTGCCTTGTGAGCAAGTGGAAGAAGAGAACTTATTCCTGAATGCTGTCCTCTGACCTCTGACCGACCGCCACATTCACACTGTGCAGGTGTGCACAAACATACATATGCACACAAGCACGACACACACACACACACAATAATGGTAATAATACGTAAAATTGAAAACATTCTTCCTTGTTGTTTTGGTTTTCATTTACCAAATGGATGATGACGCCAAGCATCTTTTTATATGTTTACTGATCATTTATATATTTATTTTTGAAAAAATGAGGATTTAGAGTTTTTCTCATTTTTTAAAAAAATGGATTATGAGTTTGGTTACTGAGCTGTGATAATTTTTATATTTTCTGAATATTAGAACATTATGAGCTATGTGATTCGAAACAATTCTTTTCCATACTATAGTTTCGTTGCTTCATTCTATGGATCCTTTTCTCCCTTTAAAAAATAATTTTCTTTTCTTGAGACAGGGTTTCACTGTATAGCCCTGGTTGTCCTGGAACTCACTCTGTAGATCAGGATGGCCTCGGACTGACAGAGGTCTACCTGCCTGCCTCTACCTCCCAAGTGCTGGAACTAAAGGTATCCACTACCACCTCCCAGCAATAAATTATTTTGGAGTGCAGTATTGGAGTTCAACCTCGTGACTTTTTGTATGCATACTGTACAGTAAGCTTCACTTCTAGCACCTTCCTTTGACAGAGTTTCTAAACATTTTTGCTGAAATATGAAACATAGTTGAGAAAATGGAGGAGATTCTCCCAGAGGTATTTGGCTCCTTGTAGTGTCTGGAGCATGTAATACATTCAGTATTTCTTTGTGTGTGTGTGTGTGTGTGTGTGTGTGTGTGTGTCTGTCTGTCTGTCTGTCTGTCTGTCTGTGTCTGGGATTACATGTATACGTGTATGTGCATGATTACAGATATGCATGCATCATATTGCATATGAGGAGGTCATAGGACAACTTCCCCTGTCTGTCCTCTCCTATACCTTGTTGTTAACTGTCATGTACATCAGACTAGTTGGCCTGGGTGCTTCCAGAATTCTCCACCTTAGTGGAGCCCTGGGACTATGGTGACGTGGTACCAAGCCTGGTTTTACGTGGAGATCTGAATTCAGGTCTTCATACTTATACGGCAAGCCCTTTACTCATTGAGCTATTTCTCCAGCCCATCAGCAATTCTAGAATGGAGAGTCTAGGAGAGGAACTAGAAATGTTGCTGCTCTAGATAGCCAGAAGACAGGATTGTGTTCCAGAGAAACAATGGTTACCACCCTCCTTCAAAAAAAATCAAATTAAACATACTATTCTTGACCTGTTTCCAGAAACCAAACTGTACTCAGAAGCCCAAATCAGCATGGATTCTATTAGAGGCCAAAATGAACCAGATACTGAGTATGAGTAATATAATTTACTGGTGAGAATTATAGCCTATTGTGATCTACTTATAAAATTTTCCTTCAAATAGACCGCAATATGTATATATCTTCAGCTAAGCTTACACTTAGGTAAGATTTATTTATGCCACGGTAATTGAAAAAGCTGGTATAAAATTTAAATCCTAAGTAAAATAAGACAGTTGCTTTTTTTCATGAGGAACGTATCATTGACTTTTTCTTTTTAGTATAATCTAGATCCCAGGCCTTGATTTACTCAGCCATGCCTAACATGCATTTTTTATAACTTAGCTGAGTTGGCTCTTGTGCGGAGGCAGTGCTGATGGGGGCATAAAACGGCTCTTTTCCTGGGGTGCTGTCCTCGTAGCTGGTATCGAGAGACACTTGTTTTCCAATCTCCTGTGCCTATGTCTGCTGCTCTGAGGACACCAAGGCCTGGGCAACTTTTATGAATCTCAGGGAAGCCATTCTGCTGCTGAGCTGCCCACATTCACACATTTCATTTATCTGCAATAATAAGAATATCAATACCCTGGATTTATACGGAGCTGCTCATCCAAAGAGGTCAAAGCATTTTCATTTAATTGGATGTTCCCCATGGTTTTAAGAGCCTCTGGGCATATTACAAATGTAATAATAAAACAGTCTGCCCTGGTTTGCAAAATAATAGACAACATAAAACAAGATACGCACGTGTACTATTTTTGAACCTTGTTGTATAAACTTAGGCTGGGCCTAGCTGTGGGCTTTGAGGTCTTTTCTGAGGTCGTCTGAGTGCCTTTCCATCTGTGATACGACTTTTCATATCTAATGTACTTATTCAAGACCAATTGTCCCCTCGGACACTACTCACGGTTTAGTTTGTCTGCCTCCTTCCCCTCCCCCTTCCTCCTCCTCCTCTTCTTCTGGAATTTAAGCCTCTATTCTATTTTTTTTAAATATTTACTTTTAATTATGTTGTGTGGTGGTTTGAAAGATAATGGACCCCAAAGTGAGTGGCACTATTAGGAGGTGTTACCTTGTTGGAGTAGGTATGGCCTTGTTGGAGGAAGTGTGTCACTGTGGGACAGACATTGTGGTTTCCTATGCTCAAGACACTACCCAGTATCCCAGTCCACTCCCTGTTGCCTTCTGATCAAGTTGTAGTTAGCCACCCCCCCCAAAAAAAAAAGCCGGGCAGTGGTGGCGCACGCCTTTAATCCCAGCACTCGGGAGGCAGAGGCAGGCGGATCTCTGTGAGTTCGAGACCAGCCTGGTCTACAAGACAGGACAGGCTCTAAAGCTGCAGAGAAACCCTGTCTCGAAAAACCAAAAAAAAAAAAAAAAAAAGATGTAGTCAGCCCCATATCTGCCTGCATGGTGTCATGCTCCCCACCATGATGATAATAGACTAAACCTCTGAAACGGTAAGTGATCCATCCCAATTAAATGTTTTCCTTGTAAGAGTTGCCCTGGTCATGGTGTCTCTTCACAGCAATAGAAACCCTAACTACAGCAGTTTGTCAGTGTGTGTGTGTGTGTGTGTGTGTGTGTGTGTGTGTTACTCAGTAAGTTCTTTGGACTACGACCATTTCTAAATTCCCTACCCTGTATACATGTCATCATCCCTATAATTAATCTATAATTAATCTCTTATATGATGAGAAATGATATTTATTTCTAAGTAGCCTGCTGAGTTTGGGAGTTTATGGGAAAGGCTGATAGGTATAAGAGAGTAGATCTACTAATCCTCCTGAATAATTAAAAAGAAAATAAAACAGTTTTTCCACATTCTAGTACAAGCTTCGAGTTACTCTTCAAGGCAACCAAGAATAGAAACAATGTCAAAGACTATATTTATTGCTCGAAGATGAAAAGTATATGGGGATAAGTTTTCCTGAAGTGTGATATGGAACAGGACAATTAGAAGACTTTCTTGAGAGTTTAATGTGCTGTGTGATAATTTAATTATCACCTAATTTCAGTTTTAATATGTGATAAAAGCAGTCCATCATTTTTGATAATTATCCAAATCTTGCTTTTAAATAAAAAGAATTATTTCCATTTAAAATCTAAAGTACCCATAGGAAAGCATACAAATAAAAGAAAAATTATCCAAATTATTGTGTGGTTTTTTTTTTTCAACACAGGGTTTCTCTGTGTAGGTCTGACTCTCCTGGAACTTGCTCTAGATCAGGCTGGCCTTGAACTCACCTTGAACTTACAGAGATCCACCTGCCTCTGCCTCCAGGGTTCTGGGATTAAAGGCATGCTCCTCTACTGCCTGGCTTCATATTACTGTGTCTTAAAGCAGCCTTACATTACTGCCGGAGACATACTTTAGACACTTTGAAGGCATGCTTTAAAGTGAAGTCATGTTACTACCTGCCTAACAGATAGGGAAAACCAGGCGCTGAATGGCTTAAATCTCTTTTCTAAGGAAAGGTGGAATCGATTGGGACCTCAGATTGAATGTAGGCAATCCTACAACACAAACACATACTTTAAAATTCACACAACATAAGCTGCCTTTTTATCATCTTAAATATATTAAGAGTGGGCTTAATAGATTCAAAAGTTGTGCAAGTATGAACTTTGAAACTGTTTAGCATTATGTAGTTTGTATTATAAAGCCACCTTCCACCCAGTTCTGCACACTCACTAATTTGATTTTTGTCTCTATGAATTTACCTGTTCTGGATGTTTGATTTTATGCATGCATGTATGTATGTATGTATTTATTACTTGCATGCGTGTGTGTGTGTGTGTGTGTGTGTGTGTTTGAAGCAGGGTTTCTCCGTGTAGCTTTGGTTGTCCTGGAACGCGATCTATAGACCAGGCTGGCCTTGAACTCAGAGATCCTCTGCCTCTGCCTCCCCAGTGCTTGGATGAGCCACCACTGCCTGACTAGGATATTTTATATAGATGGACTCCTCAGTCTTTGTGTCTGGCTTCTTTCACTTGGCACAGTGATTAAAGGATGAATTAATGTTGTAGCATGCACCAGTACTTCATTCCTTTTTACGACTTTGACGTATTCTATCGTATGGGCAGTCCATACGTGTTTATACCACAACTGCACATCTCATATTACACCAAATTCATCACTATTGCCAAGGATGCTTCTATGAATGCTTATGTACATGTTCTTTTTGAACATGTAATTCTCTTGGGTATTATTTGTCAAAGAAACCACTATTTTCACATTGATTGAAACAGTTCATGTTTTCAGCCACATTGCTCTGATTTCTTTATGTATTTGCCAGCATTCATTTTTCCTTTTTGGGCTGGGTGTAGTGGGCCCTGCCCTTAATCACAGCACAGACAAGTGGATCTGTGTGCGTCTGAGGTCAACAGAGTGGATGGAAAGAGCTGCTCCCTGGAGTTCTTCTCTGCCCCCCATGTGTGCGCTTGGAGGAACTGGGAAAACATGTCTAATCCAGAAAAATACAGTCAGCCCAGTGAATGTGAAGCGGTAGCTGCTATTGTTTTAATTTTCATTTCACAAATAGTAATGTTGAGCATTTATGTACATCCTTTGGAGCTTTTAAAATTTTAAATATGTAACTTAAATATATATATAATAAAGTTCTATTTTAATATACATTTTCCTTTTGTCATTCTTACTTTTATTTTCACATCTAAAAATCCATTGCTATATCTAAGATCATAAAGATTTACCTCTATATTTTCTTCCAGAAGTTTTAAATCATAAATTTAGGACTTTGATACATTTGATAAGTTAGTTTTTGTGTGTGTTTGAGGTAGGTGTCCACTTCATTATTTTTTGTGTCTATATCTAGTGTTCTATTGTCATTCATTAAAAAGACAATTCTTCCCATCATATTTGAAATATTCATATTTCAGAAATAAAAATCAAAATATCATTCTGAATGATATTGGAATCCTTGTCAAAAAAACCAACTGATCATGGTTAGAGCAGTGGTTCAGTGGTTAAGAGCACTGAGTGCTCTTCCAGAGGTCCTGAGTTCAATTCCCAGCAACTGCATGGTGGCTCACACCCATCTATAATGAGCTCTGAGGCCCTGTGCTGTCATGGAGGCATACAAGCAAATAGAGCATCCATATGCATAAATAAATAAATCTTTTAAGAAAATGAGCACTGGCTGCTTTTGCAGAAGACCTGGGTTTGCTTCCTGGCACCTACATGGCTGCTTACAACTGTCTGGACTTCCAGTTCCAGGTTATCTGATGCCCTCTTCTGGCTTATGCAGGCACCATGGCACACACATGTATGCATATACATACTTGCAGGCAAACACATTACACTTAAAATTAAAATGAATAAATCTTAAAAATAGGGGAAAAAGCTGATAGCCTGGAGTCTCAGTTACAGTCAGGTAGCAGCTACGCAATTTGCAGACCAGACTCATTTGGTAGACTAATTTGGTCCCTGTGGGAGAATAGGCTGTGCTGGCCCCAGAACCACACTGGGACTACCAACCTGGTCAAGGTGGCCAACAGAGGCAGGTCATCATGGTCCGTTGTCTCCTTCAGGGTATGGAAATGATCTAGGAAAAAGTAGTTAATTTTGACAAACTCAGAGAGATTACACAGCTAGCAGATGAAAATCCAGCCATTTTCTTAAACTGGTTACAAGAAACCATGGTCCTATATACCAGGCTAGATCCGGCCTCCCCAGCAAAAGCCACGGTCTTGACTACCCATTTTATTTCTCAGTCAGCACCAGATATTAGAAAGAAGTTAAAAAGACTGAGAAGGGTCCCCAAATCCCTATACCGGAATTGGTAAAAATAGCCTTTAAAGTGTTTAGTGGTCGAGAAGAAACAGCTGAGTCTTCCTGACAGACAAGGCTACACTAAGCAGTTAATCTGCAGGCCCAGGCCTTAGCAGCTGCCCTAAGGCCACAAGAAGGGGTACATGGGAAGCCAACCACAAAGCTCTACCCTGATGGAGCTCAGCATAAGTCAACCTCACAGGCAGGCTATTACAAGTGTGGCCTAAATGGCCATGTGGCACAATATTGCACTAAGTCTCCTATGAGGCCATGCCCTATTGGCCAGCAACCTGGACACTGGAAGTCACAATGCTCCAGTGGGTGTTTGTCCTCTATGCCACGCCATGAAGGTCTGGACTCACCAGCATCCACAAGTGAAACTGTGCCAGCCTTCGAACTTCTCATACTTGCAGAGGATTGACGCTGCCCAGACTTGGTATATCCTGTAACCCTATTTGAGCCTAAGGTAAAGCCGTAGGTAGAGGGTAAGTCCATTACTTTTCTTTTGGACACGGGAGCTACCTATCCTGTTCTACCATCTCACTTGGGCCTTATGTTCCCCTCACCAATTTCGGTTATGGGGGTAGATGGGACCTGTTCCTTCCCACTGAAAACTCGGCCACTGCCCTACATTCTTGCAGTTCAATTTTTCTCTCATTCTTTCTTAGTGATACCTGCTTGCCCAGCACTTTTACTGGATAGAGATATCCTTAGCTAACTCCTAGGTCTCTTGAACGTCAATGGACAGGACCTCATACGACACCTGCCTTCTCACTTCCCCCAAGGAACAGATGCCAAGCACCTCCGGGATGATAGTACACAGGATGCCTTTCCAGCTACACCTCTCACTGAGTGTGGACCCACCAACACTCAGCTCTCCCTTTCCCCATGACTCTCTATGCCCGCAGGAAGTAGCCAGACTTGAGTCAATGCCCCTTTTTCAAAAGAAAGCCTAACTGTTAGTCAAGATATCACCTCAGCTTCCTGATACAAACAGTCTGGAAAGTAAGTCCGGGTCTAGGGCCTCCATCTTTGGAGGCCTGCCCCCATCCCCCACCAAAACCTTGACCCCTCCCCCGGAGGAGGGTCAAGACTACCTGCCAAATCTTGACCACTCCCCCAGTCAACTGCTCCCTGGAGAGTCCTGTCATGCCCCCCACACCCCCGTGGTAGCATTTGCGGCTTCCCTGTTCCCCTTGGGGTCACCCGAGAGTGTAGGAATTCCATTAAAACCTGGATAGCCTTTAACTTGGTTTGTTGTTTTTTGGCTTGATTGGGATTTCGTCTTAGGACTATTCCTAACAATAACAACCAAGTAATTTGATGGTTGGGGGTCACCACAACATGAGGAACTGTATTAAAGGGTCTCAGCGTCAGGAAGGTTGAGAACCACTGCAGTAGATGCTCTCCTCCCTCATCCACAGCCTGGATTTCTAAACATTAGGCACTACTGCCTCTCATTTCCTCTCTGAATTACTGATGGCTATACATTGCATTATGCACAAAAATCTTATTGTCATCAATACATTTTAAGTACGACTTTTGATGGGTATATTTCATTTTCTCATGCGATCTATTCAGAATTTATTTAATGCTTCAGGTGTTTCACCAAATCTCAGTATTTTATATAGCTGTCTATTTCTTTTTTCAAGAGTTTATTTTATTTATGTGTATTAGTGTTTTGTCTGCACTTATGCCTGTGTGAGGGTGTCAGATCCCCTGAAAATGTAGTTACAGACAGTTGTGGGCTGCCACGTAGATGCTGGGAATTGAACCTAGTTTCTCTAGAAGAGCCAGCCAGTGTTCTTAATTGCTGAGCCATCTCTCCAGCTCTTTAGCCTTCTCTTTCTTTAGGAACAAAGTCTTTAGGACTGAAATGATTGGGCTGAAAACTCTGAAGTTCTCTATATGATTTCTGATGAATTTTAAAAGGTCAGTGTGAATGTCTCCCCTTAATTAAGTGACTGTGTTCTGAGTCTGCTGTTCCACAGATTCAGCCTCTGAGTCAATCTACTTCCTATTTCTGAAGCTCTTCAATTTTCCATTCCTATCACCTCCTTACTTTCTAACTGATATTATCATTCTTGTCCCCCAGTCAATGCAGGAAATAGAACTTGAGCAGTTCAAATTGTGTTTCGACACCACTGCATTATCATTGTATTTTGCTTAGTTTAGAAAGGCAGCCACACTCTGGCCAGCTTTGTTTTTCAGTTATTCCCTTTTCTTTATCAATAATATTCAATTACCTGTTTCTGAATGTTATGTTCTTTTTTTTTCAGAAAACTGCAACATGCAAAAGTGAACTTACACGAAAGACTAATGTTGAAAGATTCCGTCTTAGAAAATACCAAAGAAAAGTCTATGCCTACAAATTTTTGCATTTGACTGACTCAAAGACAGTATTTGAAGTTAATATTTTTGCACATATGAGATAAGCATATCTTTGGGACCTTCATTTAAATACACGCATCTGCATATCCATATTGATATCATCAGATACATTAAACTAAAAATATAAAGTTATAAAAGGGGGTAAACTGATAAGCAACCTAAGGTCTTAAGAGATCTAAAGACACCAATTAGGAGACTTGAAGTTGACTTTGGTTTATTGTCCAGGCATGCCCAGGACTTGCAGAACTACATTTCCCAGAGTGCTTAGAGCGAACAGACGCCTCGTCCTTCAGGGGGGCGTCAGTCCCGCCTTCTCACTCTAGTGATTGGTCTCTTCACTTCCGCGCCTCTGCGGTTCTCTTCTGCCATTGGTGAATGGTCTGCCGCGGAGTTTACTCTTTCCCGGTCCTGTCAAGCACCTGGCTCTCGTTCCCGTACCAAGATGGCGGCAGAAGCAGCTGGTGGGAAATACAGGAGCACAGTCAGCAAAAGCAAAGACCCCTCGGGGCTGCTCATCTCGGTGATCAGGTGAGGGAGGCAGGAGGCCGGGTGAGGACAGGGCAGCGGCTCGTCCTCCGCTGCGGAAGGGAGAGGCCTCGGTCGGGCCCCGCCCGCCGGCCCTTCCCTTCCTTCTGGCCTCCCCAGCCCCTCCCCAGGGCCTGTGGTCCGGCGGGGCGGCCCCCAGGATTCCCACTTTCTCTGGGACCGGGCTTAAGGAGTGGAGCCCGCGCCTCAGTTTCCCCGGGGCATGGTCCTAACGCGGGTCCCCGACTCTAAAAGCTGGCTCGCTTGGGTGCGGGCAGCAGCCCTGCGCAGGTGTGCTCATTCATTCCTCAGACAGGTCCCGGCGACCCCGGTGCAGCTCGCACTCAGAAGGGCCTGCCGTGTCCGGGCTCCCCGGGGCCAGCCTCAAGTCTCCTGGCAGGAGTTGCAGTGTCCCTCTCTGGCGCTCTACCCACCTCTGAATAGCCACAGCTATTCCCCAGTTGATCCCAGTTGAGCTGGCCAGGACTGGGTATTGAAGGGACACATGTGTTTCTTATTTTTGTTGGCTGTCTTAGTCCAGTTTTTTTTTTTTTACCCCCAGAACTGTACCAAAACAGAATGTCAAGTTGCCCTCCGCGTTACTCTTCTCCTGAAATAATAGGATGAGCGTGGGAGTGGTGGACTATTTACTGGTCAGTTTTTAAAAACATGTTTAAGACGTTAAGCAAGTTTAGACCAGCCTGAATAAAATGCATTATGACACAGTTATACGTTGTTGTCATTTGAATTTCACGCCACGTGTTTTCATGAGACAAATATGCCTTCCCCCACTTAGCCCGCAGTTTGATTTGAGTTCTTGGTCTAATGATATGACCATTCTCCTGTAATGGACCTGAAGGCTTTAAAAAACAAACAAACAAACAAACAAACCCAGGACCCCCCAGAACCTGGTAGGTTGTAAGCACTTGAAAGAACGGATAAGTCAAACTTTAAAAAGTTTACCACTTAGTGGACTGAAAAAGACTTATCTATGATTTTATGTCAGAGACAGCAGTTTAGACAATGACCTGTTAAATTATTATCAATTTTATTTTACAAATGAGAGGATGAACTTTCTGTGAAAATAATACACTTTGTAGGTCACGAAGAGAGAATAGTCTTGTGTAAACTGCAGACTCGTAGTCCTTAACAATATACAGCACAGATTTATCCCCTGGTATTAAAATCTCAATCAAAGCGCATCTTAATTTTCTCTGATATTCTAGTATGAATGTTGGGAATCTTTTTCTGAACTTATTTTTTTATTCTTTCTCCTGCCTAATAGTCAACACTCACGTAAACAATAGATATTACTGAAGCGTGGTGTCTGGCATTTATTTAATACTTAGGAAGTATTTGTTAATGAATGAATGCTCCGAGCTTTGCAAAGACAAGTCAGATAGAGTATTACTCCTGAGCGTATATTCTCCTTGTGAGATAAAGATGTATAAAGAGTATGGAACGACTTGGAGAAAGATGGAATGTTACAGAGTTTGAGGATTTATGGAAGGTGTGGTCACTTCAGTGGAAGTGGAGGGAGTTAGGGACAGGAAGAGCTGTAAACAAATGTCCCATCCTCTGTGCTTCCGCTCCTGTAGGCTTTGTATATCAGATATCTTAAGTGGCAGTTATATTTACCCTCAATATGTGATATTTAAACACTGAAAAAGGACTTAAAGCTTTTTGACTGATACTGGTGTAGAGACGTACATTTTCCTTGAAGGGCTAATTCTTGGTCATCTTCAGGGGGGTATCGCCCACTGCTGAATAGTGTACAGCATTGTTTTGTATTTTGAGTTATGGTCTCTTCTAGCCCAGTCTGGCTTCAAACTCATTATGTAAATAGGAGTAACCTTGAACTCTTGCTTCCATCTGCCAAGTGCTACTATCACCGGTGTACTTCACAACTCCTGGCCTTATGCCTTATTTGGTTACCCCCTCCCTCAAGACAGGATTTCTCTGTGAAACAGTCCTGACTGTCCTGGAACTCACTTTGTAGACCTGGATGACCTCGGACTCACAGAGATCTGCCTGTCTCTGCCTCCCGAAAGCTGGGATTAAAGGTATGTGCCACCCCTGCCCGGCTGGTTATCCGTGTCTTAAATCAGTCTGTATAACCTTTACTTTTCATCATGATTTTGGCCCAGGCAGATCATGTCAGAACACTTGGGTGACATGATTCCTTTATTGTGTTTTTTACAATCGTGCCTGTAAGGTATGCTCAGACCTATCATTCTAGGGAAGTTTAGTTAAGATTGGGGTTTATGCCATAAGACTAGATGGTTTTTTTGTGCTGGAGTGTTGCTGTTTGTGTTCCAGCATTCCTTTGAACGCAGAAACGTTTGGCTTTGGAATGAGGGAGGTTGTTGCCAATCTCTGCTGGTGTTTCCTTCCTGATTTTCTTATGTGCTTGACTCAGTGGTTTAAATTTCATAAACAGTGCATAGGAAGAGAATGGTGCTACGACTTTGGAAGTGAGATTTGGGGTGAGAAAGGCCCTAGCTGGAAGAACAGGACTGTGCATTTCTTATTAGTGACTGTGTGCCATTCAGGTTTCTGCTCTTCTGCGTCCTTCATTAATCTTCGATCTTCCCATATACTTGTTACCTCCCTCTACCCTTAACATTTTTCAGATCTCTTGAAATACTAGACCTTTTCTTGTTGCTTTGGCAACAAGCTTTACACAGAAAGCCCATTTTATGTTTGTGTTTCTAAAGTCAGAGTATTCCTGTGAGGGTACTTGCTACATGCTAGCTAGACCAGTCATTTCCTCACAAAATTAAGTCAGTGGCAGAATCCACTGTCTTTTAAAGAGTTTAATTGTTTCATCTGTATTGTTCATGTCACAGCTGGTTTTCTTCTTTAGGATTGTTGAAAAATTTCCTTCGGTTCTCTTTCCCAAATGTGTAAAATATCATTTCTACACTAGGTTGTAACATTTTATATTGTTTAAATATTTTAAAATGTTGTAACATTTTATATTGCTTTTAAAATGATTCCATTTGTTTATTTGTTTATTTTTATTTTAAGATAAGGTCTCACCATTCAGCCCTGAATTGGCCTGGACTTGCTATGTAGACCAGGTTGGGCTTGGACTCAGATCTATGCCTTTGCTTCCCAAGTGCTGGGATATATGAAGTGAGCCACCACACCTGGCTAACATGTTATTCTTAATAGATAGAAAAGAAGAGCATTTCTTGTTGTAGACCCTTTGTAGTACTGAATTAGCTCCAGAGAAGGTCTAATGTAAGGATTGAGCTAGTGTACACAAAGGAAATACTCCAGTCTCTGCCATTTACTCTTTTTGTTTGCATATGGGTTTTGAGGCAGGGTTACATGTAGTTCACACTGGCTTTGAACTTGCTTTGTAGGCACAGATAATCTTGAACACTGATTCTTCTGACTCCACCTCCTGATGCTGTGGTACAGGCCTGCCCCATCACACCCAGTTCTCGCTGCCATTTTCTAACATGGTAGTAACTAATTAGATAATTACTCAGTGCTTTGTGAGTATCAGAGTCCATCACTGAGAATTTAAAATAAAAAACAGAAATACAATGCAATTGCAGTCTCCCTCTCCCTCCCTCCCTCCCTCCCTCCCTCCCTCCACCTCCCTCCCTCCCTCCCTCCCTCTCCCTCCCTCATAGACAGGGTTTCTCTGTGGTACATCTCTGGCTGTTCTGGAACTCACCTTGTAGACCAGGCTGGCCTTGAACTCACAGGGATCCACCTGCCTCTGCCTCCCAGGTGCGCCATCATCACATTGTGGTGCAATTGCAGTCTTATATTTGATGGGAAGGGACCTAGAAAATATGTAAATTAAAATCTTTAATCACGTATAAACCCTGAGTAAACACGTTTTAGGCCAGTCAGGTGAGTAATGGTCTGCTCTTGTGTTTGTTTAGAACTCAGGTCTGTGAGTAAGGGTTTTGGTGAGGAGAGATAGTGTTTGTGATTTGGTCTTTTGGAGACTGCCACTAACTGTAGATTTTGGGTATAGTCACTATTGGTCCTTTACAACAGAGCTAATTGGGTAGTTAAGAGTCAAGTTTGGATAGCTTTGTACTCACGCGCGCGCACACACACACACACACACACACGCACGCGCACACGCGCACACACACCCCATGTCTTCCTTCTTCCTATTGAATACCCCTCTTCAACCTTCTGTTTGGTGTGAAGTTGGAGTTGTGAAATAAGCAAGATAGCATTTCGAAGATGCTGTTTTATTTTCGTGAGTTCTGGTCAGATTTTTTAATGAAGATGCTGTTTTATTTTCATGAGTTCTGGTCAGATTTTTAATTGGGGAATGTGTCTACCACTTGCTGTTAGGTGATTTGCTTTCCAATTAAACATTGACTATGCCTTTTTTGTATGTCAGCCTGCAAATAGCCAGTTTAATTGGGGAGACAGACTCTGGTTGTGACTTAAGGAGACCTTATTGAAACATTGGAGCAGAGCTGTTGTAGACAGTCTGGTTACAGATGTCAAGGAGATTTGAAGGCAGTTGGAGGCTCATATTTTCATCAACTTTTATGTCTTCACAGAAGTTGGAATTTCAAAAACGTAGAAAATCCTTTATTGTAGGCTCCTGTTAAATTCCTTCCTTCCTCTGTAGAGGATATTTTGGTCAGCCCATAGTTAACTCAAAGTAAAGTTTGTTGAGGGGTCCTGGCTTTGATCTGGTCTTTGAACAGATACCTTTGAGGTTTGTGACAGTTTGTGGCAGGAAGAACTTGGCCACTCTGTTTTGAGCTGGGTCCCAAGAGCTGTGTTAGGCATAGAATCTGTTTCTAGCACCATCTCTCTTCATCTGAGCCCAAATCAAAATCGCCTTTAGGTGTCTCACCCTGCTTCCCTCAGCCTTGCTCCCTCGTGATGTAGCACTGTTTGCAGGCTACTCTCAGAAGTAACGTGTCAGCCCGGAGCTGGAGCTCAGTCAAAGCCCTGGGTTTGAGCCCCAGTCGGAACTGGGTGTGGTGCTCCATACCTGTAACTGTAGCACTTGGGATATGGGATGCATGAGATGCTGTTTGGAAACAGAACAGACACTAAACTTCCAGGAGGTTCTGAGACTGCGGATAAAGGCATTTATGTAAATGAGAAGAAAACTCTTCATTTCCTGGTTGCACATGCAGAATTAATATCTTGGGGCTAGATAAAATCCGCTGGCTAGATTTATGTCAACTTGCAAACTGTAACCATCTGAGGGATGAGGGAACCCAGGTGGAAGAAATGCCTCCATAAGATCTGGCTGTAGGAAAGCCTGTAGGGTATTTTCTTTATTAGTGATCAGTGGGGTAGGGCCCAACCCATTGTGGCTGGGCCATCTCTAGGCTGGTGAGCTTGGGTCCTATAAGAAAGCAGACTGAGCAAACCTTGATGAGCACACCAGTAAGCAGCACCCCTCTGTGGCCTCTGAATTAACTCTTGCTTTTAGGTTTCTGCCCTGTTTGGGTTCTTGTCCTGACTTCCTTTAGTGATGGACTGCAATGTAGCCCAATAAACCCTTTCCCCCCTAATTTGCCTTTTGGTCTGTTATGGTGTTGGAGCAATAGAAACCCTAGCTAAGACATGAATCTTGGTTTATAAAGCCTCAGGAATCCATGTTAATGTTGGAATTTCTTGAAAACTTTGAGTATTGTAGTTTTATTATTGGGTGATAATTGAAAAACTGTCAAGTTTTCTAACTCATGCCTTTATAGATAGATATGTCTGAACAGAGCCTTTGGTGAGAAGTTCAGTGTGTGGCTTAGGTTAGATAAGAAAAACTTAAGTAGTCCTATAACTTGGAATTAATCAGTCCCCATACTGCCCCCAGTCTTACTTTCCCGTTTAGGGAACAGGATGATTAGAAGACCTGGTGTGTTTTGGGGGGAACATGAAATGAGACAGGACATGAAAGTGCCTTGTACAGGTTGGAACAGATGCTTAATTTTTCATTTCTAGTGTCTGTAGTGTCTTTGGTTAGAAACTTGATTTTTACTAAATTTGAGAGTACTTGCCTGGCATGCCTCCCAAGTGTCCAATTCATTGTACAGTTAATAATTCATAGCTGGAGACCAAATCCAGGACCTTGTGCCTGCGTCCAATTTATAGCTCAAAAGCAAACAGATTCAGAGCTGGTGTCCAAACCCAGGACTCTGCTTGCTAGGCAAATCCCTACCACTGTGCTAAATTCCCAGCCACTATTATGTATCTCATTCAACCTTTTTTTTTTTTTTTTTTTTTTTTTTTTTTTTTTCTGAGACATGTCTTGAGATGATTGTGCACCCTTATAGATCTTTATTTTAAAGATAGAGCTCTATTGCTGTTTTGCCACTTTCAGTAGTGGTGTTGTAGGTTGTTGGTCTGGTGTTTAATGTGCTCACAGAGGTTTTCTATGGGCAGGCTTCAGAGGCTTTTATTACTACTTGGTGGGTTTTTGGCGGTTTGCAGTGGTTAAGTTCTGCTTTTTGTTGCAAACAGTCTGAGTCTGCTGCTGTTTACATTTCGTTAAATGCTTTCAAGCTATGAAATGAGTTACGACCTTGATCCGCAGAGTAGTAGCCTGTCTTTTTAATGTGCTAGGGATTCAGCCTTGAAAACAGTTGGGACTTACAATTTAACACAAAGTATTAAAAGAATACTTTTGTGTTGCGTTTGGTAGTGTTGATATAAAAATTATGCATTTCAAGTTTTTTATGAGAATTTTTTTCTGAATTGTTACTATAACCCTTTCAAAAAGTAAAGTAGGCATAATTCAGAAGATCTTGTTTGTTTTTCATTTAAAACTTAGAGTGCTACTGGCACAGCTCTTACCTTAAAGAGAATAAGAGAGAGTTTATTCTGCATTTTGAGGGCCTGTGGCCTGGGAACACAGATTCAGGTTATCCCAGATTCCATGTTTTAAAGTGGGGGCAGTTTTATAGTTTTATGAAACAAAGTCATAAATCAAGGGACATTTAAAATACATGGTGGGTGCATCAGAGGGAGAGACAGTTAGAACCAGACGAGGGAGGCTTTTCTATAGGCACAAGATGCTATTTGATGAAGTTCTTAGCTTTTGGTTGATGGACATTATAGGTCTGCTAAATCAGTAGATTTTCAAAGGTTTTTATTTATTAGCTACAGGATGTTAGTTCTTACACAGAGGAGGGCAAGGAATGCCTGTTCCAAGGGCTAAAGCTAGCCCAAGACAGGGGGGCATTCAGCCTCTGGATGCACAGCGTTCCAGTCGCTGTATCACTGCACTTTTCTTTGTAGACACCATTTCCTTCCAGGAATTGTTGTTTACATCATTCTATATCCAGATCACCCTGGAAAGCTTGCTAGGAAAGTGTCATCTCAGGCACTGCCTCACCCATATGACACGAATCTGCATTTTTATAACTGTACAGGTGATCTGAAAGCATGATAAAGCTTGAGTATCTCCTCAACATACTTTACTGGGGAAATAAGATACAAGAAGCAAATTCAAATTGTTACCTTTTTAAAAAGTTGAGATAATGATAAAGCTATACTTTTCTTCTTTTTTATTGAATATACTTTTTGAAAAAGAGTATTATTCAGCGTGGAGCGATGACTCAGCAGTTACGAGTACATACTGCTCTTGCAGATGACCACAGTTTTGTTCCCAGCACCCATATTGGGCAGCTCAGACTGCCTGTAACTTTAGCGCCACAGGTATCAGATGCCCCTGGTTTCCATAGGCTCTGCATTCACATATGTAAACACACACATACAATTAAAAAGAAAATGCATCTTCAAAGTTTAAAAAGGCATTGCTGTTGAGATGATCATTTGCATGATAAGATATATGCCAATACAAATCATGCCTAGGATTTTGCTAATGTAGTTGGAGAACAGGGTTGGAACCAGTTTGGGAATAGGTGAGGCCAGATTGGAATGTGGCACTATATCTTGAAGCAGATCAGTAAACCACTGAAATGCAGTATGACATAGCCTTAGGTTAATGGTTCTCAACTTGTGGGTCTTAACCCCTTTGTGGATTGATCGACCTTTTTCACAGGGGTCACATATCAAGTATACTACATATCAGATCGTTATATACATTATGATTGATAACAATAGAAAATTATAGTTATAAAGTACAGTGAAAATGAGGAATTGTATTAAAGAGTCACAGTATTAGGAAGATTGAGAAGCACTACTTTAGATCTTGTCATTTCTCTGAGACACCTGCATTCTAAAGCCTCATGGATGCTTGCATTTAAGAAGCCTACCCTCTAATTTCCAGTGTGTATTTGGTCGCCTAACACCTGTCAGAATCCTGTAAAACACCGCTGTGAGGAGCTCCCCAGGCAGCGAGGACCTCTGTGGACAGCGCTTTCTGAGAGATTCTGGACTTTATAAGAAACTGGGAAAGAGGTGGAGGACTTTGTCAGCCTTAAGCTTAGTTTTATGAGTGAATTGGGTGATTTTACTTAATTTTAGATAATGGCCTTCTTTGTTGTCTAAGCAATTTATAGTTTTTGGTCTCCAGTACTGTTGTGCATACCTGAGTTAATTGCACTATTGACGCAGTGTGTGCACATTGTGTTGGGTGTACTAATTGGCTCTCAGTGCTGTCTGAAGCCGGACAGTAGTTTTCAACTGACTTTAAAGCAGACAATGTTTGTTTACTATCACTTGAAGTTGTACAAGTCTCTCTGTACAGTTAAGGGATGCTCTTATGCATGAAAAAACTTTTTCAGAGGGACTTGTCATTGTGAATTGCTATCAGGATGGGATTATCCTGTATTTCATAGGCTCTAATAAGCCATAATTAAGAATCAAGGCATCACAATGTGTAATTGAATAGAATAAAATCCGATTTGAAAGCGAGGTGCCGATTTCTGCTTTGAGTAAAGTGTATCTGTGTGATTATGTAGTGATACACATCTCTAGCATCTCTTTAATGTGTGATCCTTTATTCAATCTCAGATTCACGATGAGGACCTCTTATTTTGATAACTCCCTGGAAGCAGTTACAAATGACTCACCATCTACAAAGTGTAGCAGTGGGTCCTGCTTTGCATAATCAGCTTGGAACTCTGACTGAGCTGTGTAGTGTTTGTTTTCTTTCTCTTCCTCATGGGTTTGGGTTTCTCTCTACTCCTGCCTAGAGTAGTTTCCCTGCTGGCTGTAGGTATATTTTGTTGTCAGTCATGTATTAGATGGGTTGGTTTCTTCTTTTTGGAAAGAAAATGTGTCTCTAGTACTTTGAATCAAGTGTGGGGTAGAACTTATAATGTAAGGAGCAGTGTGGGAAGAAAACACAACCTTGGAAGGCTCATATCGGCTCTAGACATTTGTAGGATCACTAACAGAAAGGGATATTTACTTCTGAAAAGACCAGTTGTGAAGCACTCAGTTTTCATTTTGTGGAGTAAGACTTGGAAACTAGTCCTCCCTCAAGTTCAGTTCTTGTCTTATGCTCTGGTGTTGGAGAGAAGGGATCCCTGGTGGTGGGGTTGAGGTTCTTTTTATTTTTATTTTTTTTTTCGAGACAAGGTTTCTCTGTAGCTTTGGAGCCTGTCCTAGAACTAGCTCTTGTAGACCAGGCTGTGGATTGAGGTTCTTAATGATAAGAAGCACAGGGACCTTGAGCATCTGGCTGATGTCCTAGGCCCACATGAAGTACTTCTCAGAAAGGGGGTAACCAAGAACACTTGATTCCTATTGTAGATGGTGCTCTGTCATTTGTTGATCAGTGATTTTCGGATTCATGAAGCTGTACTTGTAATTAATTTTTCTTAGTTGCTTGAAGGGATTACCATTAATTGTTTTCTTTCTATATCTGTATCTGTATTATATCCATCCATCTATCTGATTTATTTATTATGTATACAGTGTTCTGTCTGCATGTTTGCGTGCATGCCAAAAGAGGGCATCAGATCCATTATAGATGGTTGTGAGTCATTGTGTGGTTGCTGGAAATTGAACTCAGGGCCCTTGGAAGAGCAGCCAGTGCTCTTAACCTCTGAGCCATCTCTCCAGTCCCATTAATTGTTTTCTTAGTCTTTATTATTTGTAGAAGAGAGGCCAGTGTAGGCTAACAAAGACTGTCCTTAGTAGACAGGTAAGCCCCTTATCAGCTTTCAGAACACATGGCTCAGTTCTAGCTCATTCTGAAGGAGTCACCAAAATTTAGGTGTCTTAGCCATCTGTGGCTGTATTGCAGTTAATTCTACATGCACATTTGTCAAGAATTGTGTTGCTTATGTTAATTGATAACATTTGCCTTGAGAATTTAACCAACCAAGTTGAGCCTGGTGGTGTACATTCAATCTGTGGACTTGGGCAGCTAGAGCAGGACATTAGGAATTTTCTGTGTCACCTGAGTTACATAGAGAGACCCTGTCTCAAAACCAAAGCAAACCAAACTGAAGCAAAATCACCATACCTCCCCCGCCCCCCCCACGCAGCTCCAAACCACCAAACACAAGATAAACTAACAGCAAACAGAGAGTGAATGAGAATTAACCAACTGAAATAACATTTGCCTGTGAGTTTTGAGGCAGTGAGTGTAGCTTTCTGTTTAAGCAGCTATCAAAACCACCTATGGTTGGGTGACATAAGCAATAGAAATGTACCCTCTCACCCCTTTGGGTGCCGAGTCCAAGGTCAAAGCACCCTCCGGATGGCTTGTTGGCAAAGCCTCTCTTCTTGTCATATCGGTGGTCACCTCCTTGCTCTGTCCCCATGGGGGCCTTCCCTCTGATTGTGTGGACAGGATTTCCTCCTGTCTCTTGCTTTTCACAAGAACAGCACTTCTAGATGAAGCTTTCCTGATCTTGCTGAACCTCCTCTATTTGCCTTTTGTCTCTAAACCTAGTCCAAGTAGAGAACTGAGATGTCATTATATAAAAAAAGTTTGGTGGGGTTGAGTTTATAACAGATCTAGGTCTCTTTACCACCTTGTTAAAATACCGTAAGCTTCCAGAGTGGGAGCCTGTCATTGGCAAACAGGTACCCTGGAGGCTCAGGCAGGAGTGATTGCTGTTGCATTCACACACTGTCATGCTGTCTTGTGATAGTTACCAGTCTTGTGTCAATACTGATCCTGTGCTCTTCGCCCTCCAGAGAACTGCTAGGTGGTGGTTTCAACTGGGAAGATTTGCTAAGATGGTCTGATTTAGGTCTGATTTACCTAGTTCTAGAACTTCTCTAAATTCTGTTTTAGGATGAGAATGAAAAAAAGTCTATTGTTGGATTATATCCATTGTTTTTCAAAATAGGGAGGCCTGGCTGGGTGGTGGTGGAGCACACCTTTAATACCAGCACTGGGGTGGGGGTGGTGGAGGCAGAGGCAAGCAGATCTCTGTGAGTTCAAGACCAGCGTAGTCTACTTAACTAGTTCCAGGACAGCTAGGGCCGTTGCACAGAGAAACCCTGTCTCTCCCTGCTTCCTGAAATATCTCTTTATCTATTATATATGGAAGCCTGAATTTAGTTTTTTGATTATCCTACTGAAGAGATGTTGATAAAACATTTGTTACTTCGTTTTTAGAAGATTTTTGAGGGCATCTTTCACTATGTTGTAAAATGTATTCCTTGTTTTAAATGAAAATTTGATTTTCCTAAAGGAATCTTTTAGAAAGTGAGAATTAGAACTTTTTGCCTTGGCTGCTTAGAAGCTCAAGGGTGACTAGAAACTCATTTACTATGAACTCTGTGGCCATGTGACTGCTTATATTTTACATTTATATAATGATAGTCTGTATATTTTACTATAGTCTTAGATAAAACATCTCTGATATTTGTTTTTTTTTGAAAGATATGAGATATAATTAAAGTGAAACCAGTGTAAATGTGGTTACTTGCTGTTACCACTAAAACACTGGCTGATAAGTTACCACCACCCCTCAGTAGTGGCTCCAGTGACCACCCAGAGCAAAGCCCACAGATCTGTGTCCAGTCTGCCTCCTAACCTCCTCTCCTGTCACTGCTGCACTAGCAGGCAGCACCCACAAGGATCTCCTTGCCAGAGTTTGAACAGTTTGAATTCGTTCTCCCGCATGGCCCATGCATCTTCTAGAACAGCTTCCCCACAGAGGGTGTCTTTACAGAGGTGTGATTCACATCCCTCCTTTTTGTACCCTTGCTGGAAGAGGCCATTTTTGTATCTGCTGTACCACAGCTCCTGCCTCCTGCACTTCCCTCCCTACCTACTTTATGGTCTGCCCCTCCATACTGAAATCTTAGCTTCTTGAGGAGGGCTAGATTAGTTACTGCTGTGTGTCTAGCCACTTAGAACTACCTGGTAAGTAATGGTGCTTAGTGAATGCTGTTGAACGAATCAGTGAATTGGGCAGGGCCACCGGAGCTGTTGCATTCCTTCCAGGGCTTTATGAGCATGCATGATCTCCAGTGAGACCATTGCATTGCATTCGTCCCAGGCAGAGAGCTGTCCTGTATGACTTGCCACATCCTGCATCTTGCTACTGCTCATTATGTAGCCTTTTACTAAACGTTTAATGTGCTAGACACTGTGAGAATCTAGAGAAAAGATCTGATATGTTTTTGTAATAGATCCAAAGGAACATTGGGGTGGGGAGGTTTGAGGGGATTTGAGCTAACAATGTTGGGATTCATAGATTTATTTTGGTTCTGATGCTGTGAGTCCACATTTCATCATACTTCTTCAGTCCTTAAAACATGCTGGAGATGTAGGTGTTCTTACTCTAATGCCTGTTTTATAAGGAAAAGCACCCAGAGACGTTGAGGCCCTAACTGGGGCTACAGAGTTTTTTTTGTTTGTTTGTTTTTGTTTTTTTTTTCTTTTTTTAGAATTTCTGTTTTTTTTTTTTGTCTTACATAGAATTTCTGTTTTTTTCCCTTTTTTTTTTTTTTTAAATTTCCGCCGGGCGGTGGTGGCGCACGCCTTTAATCCCAGCACTCGGGAGGCAGAGGCAGGCGGATCTCTGTGAGTTCGAGACCAGCCTGGTCTACAAGAGCTAGTTCCAGGACAGGCTCCAAAGCCACAGAGAAATCCTGTCTCGAAAAACCAAAAAAAAAAAAAAAAAAAAAAATTTCCAACTCCTCCCCTCCTTTCATTTCCCTTCCCCTTCCCCCTCCTCCAGTCCAAAGAGCAGTCAGGGTTCCCTGCCCTATGGGAAGTCCAAGGTCCTCCCTACTCCATCCAGGTCTAGGAAGGTGAGGATCCAAACAGACTAGGCTCCCACAAAGCCAGTCCATGCAGTAGAATCAAAACCCAGTGCCATTGTCCTTGGCTTCTCAGTCAGCCCTTATTGTCAGTCACATTTAGAGAGTCCAGTTTGATCACATGCTCCATCAGTCCCCGTCCAGCTGGCCTTGGTGAGCTCCCATTAGATCAGCCCCACCATCTTGGTGGGTGGGTGCACCCCTCGCAGTCCTGACTTCCTTGCTCATGTTCTCCCTCCTTCTCCTCATTTGGACCTTGGGAACTCAGTCCAGTGCTCCAATGTGGGTCTCTGTCTCTATCTCCATCCATCGCCAGATGAAGGTTCTATGGTGATATGCAAGATATTCATCAGTGTGGCTATAGTATAGGGCCAGTTCAGGCGCCCTCTCCTCAGCTGCCCAAGGAACAAGCTGGGGACATCTCCTTGGACACCTGGGAATCCCTCTAGAGTCAAGTCTCTTGCCAACCCTAAAAAAATAAAATAAAATTATGAATTCCACAGCTACACTAACATGCATGTCCTAGATGTAGACAAATAGAGGGGGAATTAATTTTAAATTTCTGGTGCCTGGTGAATTCAGAATAAACCCAAACCTTCTTTTATAGGAAAAATAAAGAATTTCTGTTTCTTTCCTTTTCTTTTTGAGACAGGCTTTCTCTGTGTGACAGTGCTGACTGTTCTGGAACTCGCTCTGTAGACCAGGTTGGCCTTGACCAGGGCCTCACTGTAGCTCAGGCTGACTTCAAAGTCATGCTCCTGCCTTAGTCTTTAAGTGTCTGGAATTAGAAGACAGTGCTGGCTTGCCCCACTGCAAAGCTCTATTTGAGTTTGCAGTTTTACTTTTGAAAACAACTATTTATTGGATTTTATGAGGATACTTCTTATGATTTTGTTTTCTTACTTTGTTTTTGAGATGGTCTCAAATAACCCAGGGTGGCTACAACTTCTCTTTGTAAATGTGGTTGGCTTCAACTCCTGATCTTCCTGCCTCTACTTCACTAAGTGTTGAGATTACCATACCTAGCTCAGTTTATAAACTTGCATGTTATACATTTATTTTTTATTTTTAGACCATCTCTTTCTATGTAGCCCTGGCTGTCCTGGACCTGTCTATGTAGATCAAGATGGCCTTGAACTCACAAAGATTACCCTACCTCTGCCTTCTGAGTGCTGGGAGTAAGGGCGTGCATCGCTACACCTGACTAATATATTCAACTTTTTGTGTAGATAAGTAGTATGGGGAAAGAAAAGTGAACTTTTTTATGCACTGGTGTGGACTGAATCCAGGACCCTGCACATGCTGGGCAAGTGCTGTCCCACCAGGTCCTGCAACCCCCAAATGCCTCAATGTGACATACCTGCTGAGTGTCCTAAGAAGGGCTTGGTGTATTCCTGGCAGCAGTCTGGATTTGGTTGTTTTCTTCTTATATTCTTTTCCTCTGTTTTTGATCAAAAGTTCTAGCTTCGGTGAGTGATGGGCTGTCTTGGTGAGCAACCAGATTTTCATAGGTACGCTTTCCCCTGATTGCACATCCATTGATCTTTTAAAGCCACGGCATTGACTTTTATACTCTTGTTCCGTCTGGACTCCATTACTCTATTAAAAAGTCCAAATTGAGAGCAGGATTGCTCCATAGAAGGGATTGCTGACCGTGAGTGCTTATTTTTCTTTTACAACATTTGACTGGAGCTACTATTAAAAATAAAAGAAAAGAAATGAATGAATTTTCAGTCTCTGTATCTTTATCCCATGTTTTAATGCTTGTATGTGGGACTCATTGGGAGCTGGTGGCTTGTGAATCCACTGGCACCATCTACCATCCTTGTTCCTGCTAGAAAGATTTGGTGGACCTTTAGCCTGGTAGGTGAACACATTCCTTCCTGGGGATTAATTAGTCTTGGTTAGAGATGTAATTCATCATGTAAAATACCAGAGCTGTCTTAGTGAGAAATTCTTAGTGCTTTAGTAATGTCTCTGTGTCCAGTTTCACTGCAAACTAGTTTATCCCTTTGTGTTCCAGTGTGAACTCCACAGCAGTTTGTAAATCATAATCAAGATTTACATGAAGTAGGGGCAAAATCTAAAATCTAAAGAGTGGTTGTGTAATTTGAATGCTTCTTGGAGTGTCAATTTTACATTATTGTCCTTTGCTTCTGCCTATTTATTTCTGTTCTTTTTTTTTTTTTTTTAACCTTTTTGTCAGGTCCAGCAGCATTTCTTAAAAAGAAAAGAACTGGGTGGTGGTGACACACACCTTTAATCCCAGCACCTAGGGAACAGAGGCAGGCGGATCTCTGCATTCATGGCCAGCCTGCTCTACAGAGTGAGTTAGCCAGAGAAATTTTGTCCTGAAAAATACCAAACCAAACCAAAACAACCAGTGGTGGCTCACGCCTTTAATCCTAGCACCCACGTGGCAGAGACAAGCAGATCCCCGTGAGTTCTAGGGCACTCTGTGGAGAATGAGTTCCAGGATAGCCAGAAATGCACAGGAAAACTGTTTCGAACCCTCTCTCCTCCTTGTCCCTTCTCCTCCTGCCCCCTTCAAAGAGAAACCTGTAGGTTCTCATGTTCATCTTTTCATCTTTTTCTTACATTAAAGGTGTGTGTCATCACTACCCAGCTCTCTCTCTGTCTCTCTCTGTCTCTCTCTCTCTCTCTCTCTCTTTCTTCTACGTGAGCTGTCACACGATTAGGGTGAAATTCTCAGTTTGTGATTGAGGCAGGAAAAATAGCAACTCATTATGTGCTTACGATGTGACCACTGCATTGCTTCTGTTTGTACCTCAGGCTTCACATTTATCTCCTTCCCCATGTGCTGGACACAGGGCAATGGCTGATGTGTCCATTTCTGGGCTTAGTATTGACATTTCACACATGAAATATGTCTCAACAGCACCGACTGTCCACCAGATCATAGATCATTTTTTCACTAAAACTGCATTGTAGTTCCAGGTGTGGTGGTGCTTGTGCGTTAACACTTGGGAGGCAGAGGCAGGAAGATCATAGAAGTCAGCGTTGAAGGCTGCAGTGATTGGTGGGTCAGTTTGATCTGCATAGCAAGCCACTGTCTTAGGAAATGAAAATAAAAAACACCCTCAAAACAAAGATAAAAACTGCTCCAAACCAAAACCTGAGAAAAATGTTTAGAATAATTTGCCTATTTTGTGATATATAATACCTCTTTCTGTTTGGAAGTAGGCTTCAAAGCCCCACACCTTTTCACATTGACACGGCGGCATATGCAGACTTCCACACTATGAAACCGGGTAGTAGGTGTGCTGGAATAAGGAGCTCAACCTAGGTAGTTAGAGTTCAGAGACAGATTTAAATACTCTGCAGTTGTTTAAAACCTGCTCTATAAACAGACCTACTTGGGTTTTCAATCCTTCTAGGATCTCTTATTCTTATTGTGTGAGGGGGCAAATTAATCTCTTCAAAGCTCGGCTGCTTCTAGTGTGGAAAGGGGCAGAAAATAACGACAGGCTCCTCCAGCAGGAGTGGGCATGTGTTCCATACAGTGCTGAGTAAAGCTGGTTTCTGGCATGTGTTAGCCTCTTTAAATTTTAGAGGTCTTTATTATTTTCATTATCTTACTGCCTTTTTCTTCACTAATTAAAAAAATTACTGTAACAGTTTGTATTTTTAGAGTTTTAGAATATGTGTTTGACTAAAGACAAACTGTCATTCATCCCAGGTTCCATCAAAATGAAGAGGATGAACTTTTAGTGTGAGTCAAACTTGGCACAGGATATTTCCTATATAAATATTTCCTCTGGAAATGAAAATAGGAGAAAAGATCCCCTGTGGACTCAATTTACTCCTAATCTTCGTTTTAGTAACCCTTTCTCTTTCCTAAGTAACTCCTAATGATCCAGTAATGCATTACAGTGACAGATCATGCCGGAGAAGGTGTCCTCCCTGGGCCTGACATTTTCCTTAATGGTAATTCTGACTAGTTAAGGTAAACAGTGTGAGATGTTTGGCATGTTTCCTTCCACAAATGGCAGTGTGTATGTGAGGAGGAAGGAAAATGTGGAAAGCATTGTGAAAATGGCAGGCTCATGCTGTGTAGCACTGCGGAAGGGATTGAGTAAAATATCCAGAAACTCTTACCAATGGGACAGTTGATAAATTGAAGGCATTTCTTGATTGTTCTTTAGATTAACATCCTGGAAGCTTTCAGATTTAAAGAGCAAAGTTATATATCATAAAAACAACAGAGAGACATACTCGGAACTGGATAGCGAAGGTGATTTTTGTGGCTCTCCCTTTAAGACTAAGTTGATTTACTTTAGTAGTTAAATACTTGTGTGCTCTCTACCTGAAAACAGCCTTGGAAATTGTCTGTCTTAGGATCACGAGTTTAAAGATGAGGAAATAGGGTCTGGCTTGGTACTGCCCTTCATAGCTCCCAGTACTGTTTCATTTCATGCAACACTTGATCTCTTGGCATCCCTAACACATTTACAGAAGTCATTGTGGAAGGTACATTGAAGTCACAGACAGGCCTCCTGAATTCCCCTCTAAATTGAAAAAGAAGTTTTATATATTGTGTGGCTCATGAATTAAGACCCCTTGCTCTGAGTGACAGTTTGGAGAAGACTGTTGTACAGTATTTTGCTCAAAAGTATCTGGAAGTGGGTATGTGATTGATTTGCTGACAGACCATCTCTGAAAGCAGTTCTAATGATGGACTTATAATTGATTGCATCCATCATTGAGAACCTAAAATACCCCCTCCCTAAATTAAAAAAGATAAATGAAATAAACTAGGCTGAATGTATAAGCTGACAAATCTGAGGGAATTTAATGAAATTCTAAATTACCACAGGGAGCAGATAAGAGAAAAAGGTTTCTTTATTATAATACTAAATTAAAAAAAATTATCCAAGAAAGATAATGGAGGAAACAAAGATCTGTGGCCCATGTATCAAACTGAGTTATTGAAAGATTTTTAATAACTGTACCTATCTCATTGTCTGGTTATTGTTGATTCCTATCAATCTTGTTGGTGCTGTTTGAAGAATAGTGAATTCAGGCACTGTCTTGTAGTGCAGCTTAGGTTATTGCTGTTGTGACAGATTTTAGAATTAACATGACTTTATCCCTTTTACAATTTTAGGCCATCCACATGAACTCTTTAGAAGGTGGTTCCTTAGTGAGACAAATTTTATCCCTTAGTACACTTCAGCCACATGTGAAAGAAGGCCATCCAGAGTGATTAAACAATGATATTTATTGTCTCCCCTAACAAGAAGTCTTGAGGAGAGGGCAGCTTCAGGGATGACTCCTTCATGAGGCCCATGACACAGCTGCAGTAACATTTACCTTGCCTTTTGCTTCCACAGATGACAGAGTGTCTGAGAATCTCAGTTCTATGTGTCAGTGTCCTGGACTGGAGAAGGGACCTTTCTTTAGATGTTCTGTAGGTTTTATTAGTCAAAATTGTAAGAAGAATGGACCTGTTAGGGATTACCATGATTCTTACCAATCAAGAACTACCCAGCTCCCCTCCATGTCCATGCCCACCTGCTGTCAATCAAGAACTACCCAGCTCCCTTCTATGTCCATGCTCACCTGCTGTCTGATTAAAATAATTTCGGGGGTCAAGAGAATAGATGAAGAACGGACTCTGGCTAGACATCCTGTGCATGTACTTAGGTGGGTGTTGGAATGAACTTTGAAGGTCATTTTATATTTTCTGGTAACTCTCATCATTTCCTTGTTTGTAGTATGAATGTACTAGTGTATTGACTGGATACTGTTCTTCAGATTGTTGCTTTGAAGTTTGAGACAGCTTTATAATTTCTGTTTTCACCAGGACTCTGTCTACCAGCGATGATGTTGAAGACAGAGAAAATGAGAAAGGTCGCCTTGAAGAAGCCTATGAGAAGTGCGACCGTGACCTGGATGAATTGATCGTTCAACACTACACAGAATTGACAACAGCCATTCGCACTTACCAGAGCATCACGGAGCGCATCACTAACTCGCGGAATAAAATCAAGCAGGTGAACCTCCTTTCTTCCTGTCTGGCAGTGGTCACCTTCCCTTACAGGTGTGGTTTAGAGCAGTGCCACAGTAGTGTCTAATGGTCCTTGACCATAAAGACTGTTTCTGGAAGTTTGAAAGCTATTGTTTTCTGGGTACCTTGCCTTTAGTGTCTAAAGGACAAAGTGAGTTTCTAAGAGATGCTTTTATATTTGGCCAAAGGGCTGGTCTGCTGAAAGAAAGAAAGAAAGAAAGAAAGAAAGAAAGAAAGAAAGAAAGAAAGAAAGGCTACATATCATCACATCATTTTTGTAGTTCTTAGCTATGTATTTTTATTTTTTTAGTGTGTGTGGGGTATGCATGCATGCACATATCTGTATATGCATGATTGCTTCTGTTATCTCAACAGATTTAAAATGTGAACTCTGGACTCCCTGACTAAAGACTTTACTGGCATTTTAAATTATCCCTCAGTATTTTTCAAGTAGTGCCTTTCACCTTTAAAAAATAAGCATGAGACATTGCAGAACATGTCAGATTCTGAGAGGGCTAGAGATCTCTGCTATATAATGTTGGGGTGAGGCATGCAGAGCAACATGCTTGGTTTCCTTTTTGCCACTGCCTCTCAAGCATCTCTGGTCAGTTATCCCCTCTGCAGACTGTGGTTTGGGATTTGCTTTCCGGGCTGTGAGATGTAGAGGACTCCCTAGCTGCTTCGTGCCCAGGAATAGCTGTGCTGATGGCATTCTTTCACTCTTTCTTGTCCTCCAGACCTTTTATTATCATTTTGTAAGCAGTGTATATATTAGAATTTGCAGACATTATGGTTGTGAGATTCAGCCTCTAATCTTAGAGTCCAGCTCTGGAACCAGTAAGCTTTTAGTCTTTTCTGAGGCGATCTCTTTGCATTTTAAAAATAACCTGCCGATTTTGAAAGGAATACCATAACTCTCAATCTTTAGATGTGGTAGTTTCCTCCTGTGGATTTATCTGTGATACTGGATGACGCTGTAGATGAGTTGCTCTTACGTAAAACAAACTCTAGTCCATTTTGACACAGTATAGTAAGCTCAAGAGAGGCCAGGAAATGAATGTCTAGCACTGCTGACCTGACTTTCCTTGGGTAATCACAGGAAGGTTGAGGGGGCCTCCGGTTAGTTTGGCTGACTGGAAGGATTTTGTCCTAATCTCCAGGGAGGAGTCAGCAGTCATTACTCTGTTTCTGACACTCAGCATCCAGACAGTAGCATCATTGCTGCCAACAGAATGTGTCTGCTTGGTCTTGGTGCTGAAAACAAGGGCCTCATCTTGAGGGTCTTACATTTGTTCTAGAAGCGACACTATTCGATTTACCATTCTTAATTTCAGTATACTAAAGTCAGAGTGAAAGAAATAAAACAAAAGGAGCCTTTGTTATACCAGTTTGCCAGGAGAGTAAATGTCACCTGATTCAGTGTTAGGAATTAGTGCCAGTATTTGGACAAGAAGTGCAGGATGGAAAGCTGTGCAAAAAACACCTTAATAATTGATTAATAAGCAAAGAAAAATGCTGGAAAATGAAAGTGAATTTGTATTCTATATTTTGATAATTTGTACCATAAGCGGCTATTTCTTTTAATCACCAAAGAAGCAGTAATGTTTGCCCCACTCATCTTTCCATGTCATTTTTCCCTGCACTTCAGGTTATATATCAAGTGCAGGTATATATTTGTCTCAGGTGAAAATGTGGACGAGTCAGCTATCATCAGGCTGCGTTATTCTAGAGACACACGGGAAGTTGAGAATACTCAGCTCTTATGTGAACTTCCTTTTCTGTTCTCTAGCAAAGGAATATAAAGACAATTGAGTCCATTAATATTTCCCTTGAGTACCAGCCATTCTCTTGGTTCTGTTTCAGGTGCTGGTGGATATAAAAGTGGAAGACACCAATCCCTGTCTTCATGGAGCTTACATGAGGATAGGGTAGAACAAAAGCAACAGAGAGATTATTCCAGCTTTTGTTTAGTCTCTTTATCTTGAGTGTCTGCCTTGTGCAGAGATTGTTGTTCTAGGCTCTGGAGTGTAGAAGTGAAATATTTCTGTCTAGAGAGTTTAAGTTTTAGTTTACATTCTCGTCAGAATAAACAGACCACATGGTAATAAAAGAAAAGAAAAAAGCAAGCAAGTACATGATTAGGGATTTGCTCTTTTAACAAGCTTGGTCAGGGAAAGCTAATATCTGAAGAGGATGAGGAGAGTCTGTAAGGAGACCTTGAGGAAGGAGGGATAGCGGGTGCCATGATCCTGAGACAGTAAAGGACTGGTAAGGTGACAGCACAGTGAGGAGCCAGGAAAGTGACGGGAGACAAATGAAAGAACTGGTGTGTGAGGTGTGGCAGTCGTAGGGTATGGCAGGTCATCGGAAGAACTCCGATTTTAATGAATGTACTGATGTACACTTGGCTCATGTGTCTGATGATTTTGCAATGTGTACTATGCTTAATTTTAGCCTTTTAGAAGTGGTAAGGTTTTAAACATAGGAACAACATAATGTGACTGACATTTAAAGACATACTGTACCTGATGATGTAGGAATATATTTTAAGTCAGATAAAAATGTGTTCTTTTTTTAATTGCTTCTGTTGAGCTATTTATTTTTCTTCACTCCCTTCCTTTCCTCCCCACTCCCCTTCTACCCTCTCCCATGATCCCCACAGTCTCAGTTTACTCAGGAAATCTTGTCTTTTTTGACTTTCTGTGTAGATTAGATCCATGTATGTTTCTCTTAGGGTCCTAATTGTTGTCTAGGTTCTCTAGGATTGTGAATTGTAGGCTGGTTTTTCTTTAATTTATATCTAAAAGCCACTTATGAGTGAATACATATGATATTTGTCTTTGTGGGTTTGGGTTACCTCACTCAATATGATGTTTTCTAGATCATCCATTTGCCTGCAAATTTCAAGATGTCATTTTTTTTCTTCCTCTGTGTTTTACTCCATTGTGTAAGTGCACCACATTTTCTATGTCTGTTCTTTGGTCAAGGGGCATTTAGGTTGCTTTTAAGGTTCTGGCTATGACAAATAATGCTGCTATGAACATTGTCTAGCATATGTCCTTGTGTTATGATTGAGCATCCTTTGGGTATATACCCAAAAGTGGTATTGCTGGGTATTGAGGAAGATTGTTTCCTAATTTTCTGAGAAATCACCATATGGATATCCAAAGGGTCTGTACCAGCTTGCACTCCCACCAGCAATGCAGGAGTGTTCCCTTTACCCCACAATCTCTCCAGAATAAGTTGTCATCAGTGTTTTTGGTCTTGGCCATTCTTACAGGTGTAAGATGGAATCTCAGAGTTGTTTTGATTTGCATTTGTCTGTTGACTAAGGATGTTGAGCATTTCCTTAAGTGTCTTTTAGCTGTTTTAGATTCATCTGTTGAGAGTTCTCTGTTTAGGTCTATACTCCATTTTTTTTTTATTGGATTATGTGATCCAATTTCTTGAGTTCTTTGTATATTTGGAGATCAGCCCTTTGTCCGATGTGGGTTTGATGAAGATATTTTCCCATTCTGAAGGCTGTTGTTTTGTCTTGTTTACCGTGTCGTTTGCTTTACAGAAGTTTCTCAGTTTCAGGAGGTTTCATTTATTAATCGTTTCTCTCAGTGTCTGTGCTTTTGGGTTATATTGAGGAAGTGGTCTCTGTGCCTATGAGTTCAAGTGTATTTCCTACTTTCTCTTCTATGAGGTTCAGTGGTTTCAGTGCAGATTTCTTCAAACATATTAAATAGTTTGTCTGATGTCTATCATAGAAGGGTAGGAAGAGGAGAACATAACATACACTTAGCTTTCTTGTATATGGACACAACATTTTACTTGTTATTGGATGTTTTCTTGGTATTAGATCCGATACTAAAAACCCTCTTTTCTTTACTATAACTAGAAATAACTATGAATAATTACTCAAGTGATATTGTTAGGGGCCCCATTATTTAGGAATGAAACATTTATTACTTAACATTTACCCAAAATGACTTTTGACTTTTATATGAGAGTATATCTTGAAAGGTAGAATTAGGATGAAGAATAGCCTTAATTAATACAAAGAACGTCTTAGGAGAACAGTGTCGTGTTTGCAAGATGTTATTTACAGCCTAAATGTTAGTGAAAATTCTTAACGTTTGTATGAAAAAGGAAAGAAAGCCTCAAGTTTCCAGGAATGGGCATGCTAAACAATCGCCTGTAACAAAAGCTGTAATTTAAATGCAGAACAGTAGTCTTAAGTAGTTGTAGGAACCACAAGGTAGTCTTTCCTTAAAGTTCAAGGGTTTCTTGATCTGTCTGCATCTAGCAGCTAAAAAGGAATAAATTGCCCTTGGAATGAATAGTGGGGAGGTTTTCTGATAATTTAAACCTGAGAATGGAAGTTAAAACAGACTAAAGGGGAATCATGGAAAATGAAAATGTGAGGGTAGTTTAAACATGACTGTCGTTTCTCAAGTTTATTCTTTCTGTGAACTTTTTATAAATTCTGTGGGACAGACTCGGGCCCTTCTCACAGGTACATGCATATGCAGACACTTAGATGTAGATTTACTTCCACTGCCACAAAAGGGAAAGAACAGTGTTTTGTGTTTTTAAACTAAGTGATATTGATATATTGATTTTTAGTGACCATTTCCTGCTCCAGAGAGAACTTCTCAGGTTCTTTCTGGCCTGCAGGTGTCCTAAGGTGCTTGCACATGTGCTGTGCTTTATTATGGGGTTAACACACTCAGAGGAATTTTCCTTCCTTATTTCTCTTGATTTGAGTTCAGTACTTTTCTGCTTTTGTGTCTTGAAGATTGTGGCCTTCCTGTGTTTCCCTGGGCAGCCATCTATCAGCCCCTCTTAAGTGTGTCTCTGCTATTTCTCCGTCTCTGCTATTCCTCTTACAAAAGCTGAGGCGGGTTTGTATTTCTTAAAGCGAGAGTTAGTTTTCCTCATTCCTTTGTTTGTTCCAAGGTTGGGTTACAAAAATTACTACTTCTCTGCCACCTGTATCATCTCACATTTCTGTTTTCAATAGCCTCTTGAGCCCTGCTTTTATTTTCTTCTGGTCTCTAATTAGAGTGACTTACAGTTCTGTATATTGAGCCTGAAGTTCTTGGTGCTGCTGAACACATGATTTGGAGCAAATGTCAAGTTACTGTAATGCCGAGGAGGCAAAACATGATGCCATGATTTTAACAACTTGGCTTTCCATGGATTTGTTTATAAATGAAGCAGGGTAATACAAATTTTCGATAGTAATTATCCCTATAAATTAAATGTAACAGGATGACAATATTGTTACCATATTTATAAAAATAGAATATGGATTTGAGAAATAAATGTTTATGTTAGTTTGATACTTTCTTGATAGTCTATGTTTTACATCCCCAATTAAAAGGAACTTGTTTAAATTTATTAATTGACAAATAAAAATTTTGTACATTTATGGATGTACCTTGATATTTTGGAATATGAACACATTGTGGAATGGTGAAGTCAAGTTAATATGTGTATCACCTTACCTAGATACCCTTTCTATGTAAAACTAAGTAAAGCTATTTTCAGTATCTCTTAGTGATTTTAAGGTATAAAACACATTACTATTCACTTCAGTTAGCATGTTGTACAACAGATCTCTTGGGTTTACTCCTTTTATCTAATTAGGAATTTGGACCCTGTGGCTAACATCTCTTCAGTCTCTTCCTCTGATATCTTGTCATTTTCTTTTCTTCTGAGTTTGACTTTTAAAATTGTCATATGTAAGTGAGTTCATGAGGTATTTTCTTTATATGCTTGGCTTCTTTCTCTCAGCATGATGTTTTTCAGCTTCATCCATGTAGTTGCAAATGTCAGGATTTCCTTCCTTTTAGAAGATGTCGTACATTTTTTTAAAAGGATGAATGTTGTGCATATGTGCATTATTATCTTTATTCATTTGTCTGTTGGACACTTACATTGGTTCTGTGTCTAGGCTTTTGTGAGTAACACTGTATGAACACGGTAGTGTAGATATCTCTTTGACATACTGATTTTCTTTCCTTTAGATGTACAGATGTTCCTTGATTTATGGTTGGATTATATCTAAGTACTCCTATCATAATTGAAAATGCCACAAACTAAAAGTACACTTAATATATCTTGTTCATTATCTTCCCAGCTTGGCTGTAGTGCACTGTGTAGCGTCCTTTGTTTCCTCTCCTGATTGTGTGGCTCTCTAGGGGCTGTAGCTTGTTGCTGCTGCCCAGCATTGTTATAGAGTATCATACAGCATAATGCTAACCTGGAAAATGATCACAATTTAAGGGACTGCTCCCACTGAATAGGTTCCACTTTTTTTTTTTTTTTTTTTTTAAATATTTATTTATTTATTATGTATATAATATTCTGTCTGTGTATATGCCTGCAGGCCAGAAGAGGGCACCAGACCCCATTACAGATGGTTGTGAGCCACCATGTGGTTGCTGGGAATTGAACTCAGGACCTTTGGAAGAGCAGGCAATGCTCTTAACCTCTGAGCCATCTCTCCAGCCCAGGTTCCACTTTTTTGTCATTGTGAAGTTGACATCATGAGTTGGAAGCTATCTGAATGGCCAGAAGTGGGATTCTTGGTTCATACTGTTGTTTTATTTATTATTTTAATCAGGAACGTCCACATTCTTTTCTTTCTTTTCTTCTCCCTCTCTCCCTCTGCCCTTCCTCCTTCTGTCTCTCCTTCCCTCCATACCTTCCTTCCTTTTGTACTGTCGTCGTCGTCGTCGTCGTCATCATCATCATCATCATTTTTGTTTGAGACAGCCAGTCTGTCTATGTAGCTGTGCTAGAGCTCATTATTTAGATCACATGGCCTCAGACTCACAGAGATCTGCCTGCCTCTGCCTCCTGAATGCTAGGATTAAAGGTTTGTCCCTTACCCTGGCTTTATATTATTTCCTTTAGTGGTTTATTCCTCATCTTCATTGAAATTTAATTTTCAAGCAGTAATATACATACATTTTGATATTACATGTCAATGAATTTACTCAATGAATTTACTGTTTATATATTTGAATTTGTTACTATTATATCAGCGCATTCACCCCTGCTATGTAGCCTAGGCTAGCTTTAAACTAGGCTATTGTTGTTCAGACTGGCCTCAAACTTAGGCTCCTTCCACTTCAGCTTTCCTAATACTTTGGTTATACAATGTGCACTGCCATGTGTGGCCTTCTGCTTCTTACAGTTAGTTCTCATCCACATGTTGCTGTGTACAACTGCTGATAGACCCACCTGCTGTCACTGGATTAGGCTTGCCTGCTGGGGAACTCATACACATGTCCTTATGACAAATGGCTTCTTTTCTTATCACACAGTTTTGATATTCTCCATGTTTTTCTTTTTTGTGACTGATTGACTCCATTTCCCAGTTTTCATGATTTTCTAATCTAAAGTAAGAGACACAGCATAGTTTGGTGGTATGGTGTATTGAAAGAAAATGGCCTCCAAAGCAAGGCACTTTTAGGAAGTGTGAGCTTATAGGAGGAAGTGTGTCACTGTGGTGGAGGGCTTTGGAACTCCTTTGCTCAAGTTATACCGGGTGAGACTGTTCACTTCTGTTGCCTGCTTGATCAAGATGTAGCTCCTCCTCCACTCTCAGCTCCTTCTCCAGCACCATGTCTGCCGACATGCCACCATGACCTACCGTGATGATAATAGATTGAAACTGTAAGCCACCCAGTTAAATTTTTTCTTTATAAGAGTTCACGTGATCATAGGATATATCTCCACAGCGATAAAAACCATAACTAAGACAGGTAATAAAATTTCTTGTACTTTCTTATGTCTTTTACCATGCTAGTTCGGTTTAGGGAATAGTCTTGGTGGTGTTCATTTTATGTACGACCCAATTATGTTTTCCTGCCATTCTACCTTATTTTCACTTCAGTTTCTATGTAGTGAGTAAAAGTGGGGAAGTGGTCCAATTGTATGTGTATATGCTACTATGAAATTCCATGGCCTTTTCCTACCATTTGCTAAGCTTGACTGACACTTTGTGAGTTTATCCCCCACCTTTGATCAAGAGCCCAGGTGGGTGATCTGACCAGATATATATTTTACCTACTTTCATGGGAAAGACTAGACTTGTAGAATTAAGGTCATAGGAGAATATCAGAAATCAAATTCGAACAGATTTTTAAAATGTAATAAGATTAATAACAACTACTTAGATCAAGAATACAAGGGAATTTATGAGTGACCTTGAGATATATTTGAGTCAAAACCATAAATAATGATTAAAACAAGGCTTCTCTCACCTTATCCTTGCCAGGTCCCAAGTCCAGCCATGTAAGGCCAGAACTTGCCAGAGTTCCCCTCCTCGAACATTTGCATGTCTAATAGTGTGCTCATACTGTTCTTGACTTTTCTGTTTCAGAAACTGTATATTGACTTCTGCCACAAATGAAGGTCGATTTAGTTCTTCCCTCTCCTGACCACCACATTTTCCTCCTTCCTCTTCTCTAAAAACAATAGATATTCCTGTTTTGGTTAAGCTTTCTGGACCTCTTTAATGTAATTATGTAAATATTCACATCTAAGCCATTGCATGGTTGTGTTTTCTGCTGTGGAGTTTGTTGCTGCCATTGTTCTCCCTAGGGTGATGAGGGTGACTCTGTAGCCGTCTTCTGTGGAGGAAATCCCCTTTGCCGTTTCATCTGGGCTCTTGTAATCATGGAACAGCATTTCTCAGGAGGTTGCTGATTCTGTCCATGCAATGTTTATTTTGTGAGTGCTTGCATGTCTGAAAATGTCATTATGCTTTCTTCATATTCAATTGATAACTTTCTGGGAAGTAATTCTCTCTCAGAATTCTGAAGAGATAGTGTCCCTTTGTCTAATCCACCAACTTCTGTCTAGCCCTGATGCTTTCTTTCAAAATCTTTTAGGTTTTCATTTCATATCCCGCCACTTCTTGCTGTCATTCTCTCCTGTCTGTCTGTTGCTCTATCCCTCTCATTTCCTCCCTGTCCCCTTACCTTTCCTGTGTCACTCCTTTCTCGCTCTTCTCTAAGAAGGGTCTCCAAGGCCAGACTGCCATCCACTTCTTGTCCGCTTGACACAGTCTCTTCCCATTTTGCTGTCTTCACTTCATGTGGTTTCTCAGTTTGAGAAGCAATACTCTTTGCAGTAGGAATTTTTATTTGTTTAAATTTCATTAATACTTTTCTTTGTTATATTATAAAAATAATTTTTTTTTATTCCTTCAGGCTTCTTCTAGGTAACTATTGAACACCAGTTCAATCTTCTAATTTTTAAAAATCTTACTCATGTGCACACACCCACACACTTGGATATCTTAACCTCTTTATTCATTATCAATTTTATATCATTTTTAAAATTTCTAAGAGTTTTTCATTTTCTAAAATTGTCATGTTCTGTTTCTTTGATAGCTTTTCTTATTTTTCACTAAGTATGTTACTTGTAGTTAAAAACTTTTATTTTCTGTATAGTTTCTTTTTTATTAGTCCCTTTTATTCTGATGCTTGTCAATCCTTTTGTTTTTTAATATTTAATTAAACTACAATTTTATTCCTTCTTCTTCTTCCTACCCCTCCCATGTGTAACATTCCCCTTCTGAAATCACAGCCAGCCTCCTTTCCTTTAGCCATTGTTGTTATATATGCATATAAATAGACCAACATATCAGTACAACCTGCTGAATGCGTTCAGTTGTTGCCTTATGTATATGGCCAAAGGACTGGACTTGCAAGGATTTTCTTTGGTTGCCTGATGATCCTTGGCTGCCATTTGTATGCAAGGGAGTTAATTGGAAGCTTAAAGCAAATTGAGGGCCTGGACTCCCGGTTTCTTCAGTGAAAAGTCAGGTGCCTTTAAACTTGAACCACATCACTTTCCCAGAGGGAATGCCCTAACTTTCTCTGGTTGGTGCTAGAGGGAAGCTGTCATTGTTGTTAGCGTTGAATCATTGACCTTACTAAGGGCCCCAAGGCCCTAAGGATCTTGCTAAAAGGCTTCCCTTAGACCACATCCTCTTGTTTTTCTTTGGTACTTCTCACCCTGCCTTCAGCCATACCTACCATTCCTTGACCCATATCCTTTCCAGTTGCCCAGCTTTGACCATTGCTGATAGAAGTACTCACCTGCCCATGTGGCTTGATGGGATGCTGGTCCTTAAGATATTCCTGTGGGGAGTCTGAAATCTTTGCTTAGGCTTTCCATGTTCTGCTGCTGCCCCTCAGTGTAGCCAGCATGCTCCAGAGACACTCAGGCTTCCATGGTCTGCTGGCATCCACCGTTCACCTTCTGGCTAGCTTCTGGAATTGTATTGTGATTTTCTTTTTACTCTTCCCACTTCTCTTCTTCTTTTTTTTTTTTCTCAGTGTCATGTTTATAAAGAATCTCTTTACTTTTACCATGGTTGAATTGCAAGAAGCAATGGTGAGAACTAGTACCATTTCTGTCAGATTTTATCTGTCCCTGCCATGGAGTCATACCACTGTGCTTCTCAAAGGACATCACAGATTCCTCTTATCCATGACTGCCTTCTTTACATGAGAGTTATATAGAAAACTGACTTAGATGTTATATAATTATAGAATCGGATTAGTTGTTTTCTCAAGAGACCTGGCCTTAGCAATCTATTTTCACTTTTTCTATGCTTGTTAGACAAATACTGAAATTTCATTTTACAGTAATCAAAAGCTCAGTGTCAGTAGTATGTTCATCCTCAAAATATGCTCATTGAAGAGGAATCTGGTTTTTCAGGAGAGATAGACACGCAGACTCCAGGGTGATACGCAAGCCTCACACTGTTGGCAGTTTGGATCGTATAGGTGTACATGGCTGTCAGAATGTACCAAGTCTACACTGGAGTTGAAGTCACCTCCGGGGAAGTAGAGACAAAACTAAACAAATGTTGAGCTCCAAGTAGAAGCAAATGCTAGGACTGTCAATGGTGTTTGAAAGCAGTTATATAATTTATTGAATGAATTTAAAAATACCCTCACAAAAACCCAAGCATGGCAACATATGCTTAAGTCCTAGTGCTTGGGAGCAGGAGGCAGTAGACTCACCAGGTCAAGACCAGTGGGTTTGAGCCAACCTGAGCTACATGAGACCTTATTTTTTTTTTTTTAAATTCCTTTCCATGTTTTAAACATTGAAATTTTTATTGGGTAGAAAATAGAAACTTACTTTTATGATGTGATTGTGATTATTATCTGTCTCCCAATCCCTTTATCCCCTAACTTCTCTACATTTAACCACATTTTGCATGTGCAGCAGTGAGAATGTACAGGTTATACAGAATGCTGCATATTGTCTATTTCATATCAAATTTACTGATACTTAAAGTGGGAGGCAAAAAAATACGTCCTGTGTCTTTGAGATTATTTCTGCATGTGTGTACTCCTTTTTCAATGTTGGGCCTAATTTTATTGTGGTCATTTGGGAAGAGCACTGAGGTTCTTGGTCATAAACATTGGCTGGAGTTCTAGAGCTATAAGCATGGGCTGCAAGGGGATTTGGGGAAGGAATACTAGAACTGGACTCTCATACTGATCATTCCTCTGTTTAGGTGAATCTGCATTTTTATGGTGCTTCATATTTTCAGAGTGCCTAATATCCATTGTAATTATTTCTAGATTCACTCAAAGGTATATTAGAAGTAGTTTTCTCATTTTATGGGAGAAAAAATAGAAACACAGAGAGGTAGTGATGCATCCAAGTGACCAGAATCAGGATTAGAATTTAGAAAGGGTACAAACCAAGGGGAATAAGTGGGAGGGAATTAGGAGCTGTTACACATACAGGACCAGTGGGGAATACTAACCAGATGGTGGTTTAGGCTGACAAGATTTTGAACTGACTCAAGATCAGACACGTTTTATTGTAGGTAAAAGAGAATCTGCTTTCCTGCAAGATGCTGTTGCACTGCAAACGGGATGAACTTCGTAAACTGTGGATTGAAGGAATTGAACACAAGCATGTCCTGAACCTCCTGGATGAAATTGAGAACATAAAGCAAGTGCCTCAAAAACTGGAACAGTGTATGGCCAGCAAGCACTACCTTAGTGCCACTGACATGCTGGTAAGATCAGCCTGTGCAAAGGCTCTCATGCAAAGATACCAAGTTCTCTTGTCTCTGCATATAGTATGGTACAAACAGGATTTTCAAGCCCTTGCTGGGGAGCCCTAGCAATTAAGAAAATGCCTCACACACATAAACACAGGCCAACCCGACCTAGGCCATTCTCCAACCGAGGTTCTCTCTTACAGGGTCAAGTTGACACCAGTGTAGAAGAGAACAATGAAGACATGCAGAGAGAAAACAGAGGTGGCTTTCCAAGTATGTGTCTGTCCTTTTTAACAGACCATTTACATGAGTCCAGTTTTTTGACCCTAATGCTGCCCAAAGAGCCATGTGTTAAGGGCATGGTCCCCAGTCTGCACGCGGCACTATTGAGAGCTGGTGGAAGCTTGGGGAAGTAGTACCTATGGAAGTTAGGCCATTGGAGGCATAACTTTAAAGGACTCCAGTCACTTCCTGACTCTCTTTTTGCTTCTTGGTCACAATAAGTGAGTGACTTCCTCTGCTACATGCTCCTAAGATGGTGAAATACCTTGTCCAAACAACCATGAGCTGAAACCTCTTAAACTATAAACCAAAATAAACCTGATCCTTCTCATGAGCTGATTTATCTTAGGTGTTTGTTACATCAAAGAAAAACAAAATTTAATTTCTACAACTTACAACAAAGAATTTAATGAAGTTATTTAATTAAGACCTGAGCAAAAATTAGTTAAGGAAAGGTCAGTACTCATTTTAAGCCTTTAAATAAATGAATCAGGCCATAAAAGAATATTCTGAAGTCTTAAAATGAACAGAATTAACCTAAATAAGCCCTAACAACCCATTCTAATACATGCCATTTAATTAAAAGCAGACACACACCAAAACAGTAACTCAGTGATAAAAGTAGCTATATATATGTTCCATAAACATATATATCTTATCTTTTCGAATAGCTAACTCTTGATAAATTAGCAAAGATATATATAAATCAACACTAATACTGAAAAGTAAGTTTTGCTGTTGTATAGCCCCGTCATTATGAACTAAGATGTCCCTCTGATAAGATGCTGGGAACAAGCTAGACCTGGCTGTGATCCTGGCTGAACTCAAGGATGAGACCACAAAACTACAAATCCAAGGTCCACTCAGGCTACAGAAAGAGTTTGAGACAACCTTGACAAGTAAGACCCTGTCTCAAAAAAACTGGAATAGATGCCAGGCAGCATTGGCACATGCCATTAATTCCAGCACTTGGGAGACAGACAGATCTGTGAGTTCAAGAACAGCCTGGTCTACAGAATGAGTTCCAGGAAATCCAGGGCTACACAGAGAAACCCTGTCTTGGGGCGTAAAAAATTGAAATAGAAAAAGGGCTGAACCACATAGCTTAGTGGTAAAGGGCAGAGTGCTTACCAGTCATGTGCAAGGCCCTGCATTTAATGGCAAGTACCCAAAAAACCCCACCAGCAACCAAACACACACACATGGAGCTAAAATAATAACAATAATAATTTTCTTATTACACAAAGACACTCTTATTACACCAATCCTCCTTGTACTGTTAAAACTGATGATTCAGTTGACTTATAACCAATATGTGATAAAATATTAGGACACTTCTCATTCTTTGGTTACCAAATTCCTTAACACTTCTTACAGTAAACTTCCAGCAAAATTCTTAGTGGAAGTGAATAAAATATTTCATCAGTGTTCCCACCAAGTCCATCGGAGTTTTCACCAATGTAATTTGTAAAGAACTTGACTCCATTGTGGATAATAGAAAAATTCAAATCCAGCACAGCTGATGTTGGGCTTATATAGACTACTACAGATATGAAAATAGATATGGTTGTGTGTAAATGGGCAGGAAGGTAGAACAGCCCTCCAGAAAAGCCACCAGCCCTGGAAAAGTCAGGACCAAAAGGGTGCAAAGTCTGGCTTGACATTCACCACAAATTGCAGACTGTAGGAACTTCCATTAATTCAATAGGTGTCAGGACACCATGGACTGAGCCATGTCACAGAGCACTCCAGCTCTGTAAAGGTATTTCTAAGATTAATATCAACGAAGTCATTTTCTTTCTTACCAGGTGAAAGGAACAAAACAAAGCTATAATCAATCCAAAAATGACTTCAAAACCTTTTTGGAACATCTAACCTTACAAATCTTCAGGTCTATGTCACAATGATTTCATCCTCTAAAATGAGATCCATGATCATCCTCCGAAGCTAAAAAACAATCTCATTACCATTTCAACATGATTTTAGTACTGATTTCTTCCAGTTATATTTCTTGTCTTGGTTCAAAGGGCAGAAAATATATAGATAATAACCATCCAGCATTTCAAACCCTTCCTCCACTGGTTTCTGTTTCAAGTTCATACCTGTACCTCCTGCCTTGGTCTCCCTTAATGATGTGTACTAACATGAACCTTTTTTCCCCCCCAAGTTGCTTTTAGTTGTGTTTGTCATAGCAACAGAAAGCCAACCAAGACAACTTGTCTTAACTGTATGTGGGGTTAGAGTTGGGTGTTTGTGTTTTGGTGGGAGAGAACAAGGAGTATAAGGCATATACTTTATCTATTCAGTTGTTGAAGAGAATAACCTACTTATATAGTATCTTTTTTACTAATTAATAAAAATCTAAGACCTATGCTTAAACAGATAGGTATAGTGATCATCAGTACTAGCTAGAATCTTTGTGTTTGGGATGAGGGAAGGGGATGAACAGTCCCCTTTCCCAGAAGGTCAATGTGTAAGATACATTGTTTCTTTTCCCCCATTTTAGTTATTTTTGTATATTGAATACTAATCCATTGTTTGCTACATGGGCTATAAATACCGCTTTTTAGTTGGTGTTTGTCTTTTTACTTTGTTTATGTTAGCTTCTCTTATAACATTTTTAATGCAAAATATCTGAACATTGCTTATTTATGGTATGTGATTTTAGGGAGAAATTTCTATCCTTTTGTCTTTAAGAGAATTTTTTTATTTTGTTCTTTAACCTATCTAAAGTCCATTCTTATTTATGCTATGAGCCAAGGATCTAATTTTACTTTTGCTCTTTGTCCTCTCTTGATTATATGTTTATTGAATCCTTCTCTTGATTTATAATACTGTTTGTCACATTCCAAATTTTCACATATGTATGTATCTCCAGGTTTTCATTTTGTTTAGTTGGTCTTACCTATTCATGTACAAAAATCATGGCCTTTTAATTACTGTAACTTTGTAATATATCTTGAAAAGCAGTAAAAATGGCTCTTCATTTTGTCCTAAATTGCTTATACTCTTTTCGGTATCAGTTTTGTCAAATATCACAAAAAAATGAAAAGAATTTCATTGATTTTAAGGGATTTGTGTGTTAGCAATCTTGCTTCATATCAGTGAACATGTGCCTATTATGTCTTTTGATTATGCTTAGCAATATATTTCTTATAAGTATTACATATATATTCCATGTATAATGGAATATATAGTCCATTAAATTTAATGTACCACTTATGGCTCAGAGGTTAAAAGCACTGACTGCTCTTTCAGAGGTCCTGAATTCAATTCCCAGCAACCACATGGTGGCTCACAACCATCTTTAATGAGAACTGGTGTTGTCTTCTGGTGTGCAGATATACAGGCAGGCAGAACACTGTATACATAATAATAAATACATCTTTGCTGGCCAGTGATGGCATACACCATTAATTCCAGCGTTTGGGAGGCAGAGGCTGATGGATCTCTGTGTGTTCAAGGCCAGCCAAAACTACACAGAGAAACCCTGTCTCAAAACAACAAACAAACAAACAAAACCCCAACCAACCAACTAAATAAACAAAAACCACAAAAGCCCAAAACAACAGCCCAAAATAGCTTTTCATTAATTATAGTGTCTATTTATTTGCTGTATATAAAGATATAGTTCTTTTTAACATTTTTCATTTGAAAATATTTGTTTTTTGAAATTAAAATACAATTATATCATGTGTTCCCTTCCCTTTTCTCCCTCTAATCCTTCCTTTATGTGTGTGTGTAGTGTGTGTGTGTGTGTATGTGTGTGTATCACACACACATACACACACACACACACTACACACACACATACACATATATGTATGGTAGCCCTGTTAGTGAGACTTTATGGGTGTAGCTTCTCTGACATTTCTAGGAGATATAATCTCACCGCAAACTTCCCTGTTTCTCTGGTTCTTAAAATCTTTTCCTTACACTAAAATCCCTGAGCCTTAGGTACAGAAGTTGTGTCGTGGATGTATCAGTTGGGACTGGGCTCTATATAATTTCTCCACTTTGATGGGTTGCAGTTTTCTCGAAAGGTCTCAATCTATTTTTGTGCATCAGAAGATAGCCTTCAAAAGTAATTTCTCTGCCTTTACCCTGTGATTCCAGAGATGGAATAACAAATGCCTTTACCTTATAAGCCATTTTGTTGTCTTTATTTTTATTTTTATTTATATATTGACTATGTATTTTCCTGGAGTGATTCCCAATACTATCTTCTTAGACTTGGCTTAAATTTTACTCAGTTTCTGAATATCTCGGATATTACATGCTTTTCTTTATGTTTTCATAAGCAACATGAATTTTATTATCATATAATTGCTTTTATTTATGTGGTAGATTATTGATTGTGGAGTTTATATCTTACCCATTTTTGCCTGCCCCTTCCTACTACAGTGATATTCTTAGAGTCAGAATTAATAAATAATTATCCAGGTGGTTAGCTACGTGAAAGATTTTAATACATAGAGGACATGGCATTTCTTCTTCTTTTTTTTTTTTTTACTTTTATCTGCATTTATTTCATGTTGAATTTATTCCAGTGCCAGAAGTTTTTGTTTCTTCAGTTTCTTCTGGGATATCTTTTTCTTCTGTGCAACCTCCTCTTCTGGCTTTGGAGCAATCTGTTCCTTTTCAGTGAGGATCATCTCGATGTGGCAGGGGAGCTCGTGTATGGGTTAATCCGGCCGTGAGCTCTGTAAATTCGTCGGCGCATCTTAGGTGCCTAGTTCACCTGGGTGTGCTTAATGACCAGAGAGTCTACATCTAAACCCTTCAGTTCAGCATTGCTCTCTGCATTTTTAAGCATGTGCAGCAAAAATTCTGCACTCTTTTTTGGCCACCGACCCTGTATCCAGCCCCACTGTTTGGCCTGGGCGCACCTACCGACTCCACCGTTGTACCGTCGGAATGGCACACACTGCTTCTTCAAAGTGACATCTTTCAGATACTTGGTGGCTTTTTGGATATGCATACCCTTGATGGCCAGGGCCGTTTCACGGGTGTTCTTAAAGTGAACCCGAAGGTTTGATCCTCTCGATTTGCATGATTTTGTAGGGTTTTTTGGGTCAAGAGAGTAGCGAACCATTTTCACGGGTCACCTCTGGCCACTAACAGGAAGAGAGGAAATGACATTTCTTAAAGGTATTTCTTTTCCAGGAACTGTGCTTTATTTCCTCTGATTAGTGAATTTATTTTTATGTTTTATTTTTGACAAGTTACTCAGATTTCTAACCTTTTGTAATATTTAAATTAGCAAGAACAACTTCATCAGAGCTAGTATAGTTATACACCTCCTTTGTGCTGATATTAAGTATGGGAAATGGATCTACTCCTTTCACTCTTACAGCTGGGATAGATGGGTTTCTGGTCTCATTTCTGTTTTATAGAAGAGGTAATTGTGCTTGATTCAGGAAGTTGGTGTACCCAAATGTACAACAATTTGTCTATTCTGTCCACAGAAGGTTGGAAATATTCTTCAACAGTCTTGTGTATATGAGAGTGTAGTATAAGGTCTGCAACTACTGTTTTACTGGACCTCATATGAAAAACAATTACATTTCCTTTCACCATGGTTATGTGCTGTTACAAATAAAATGTACTTAAGGAAAATGCAGGGCCCATAAGGAAATCATCACTAACATGCATCAGAGGAAAGTAAAGACAAACCATCCAGTCTTTCAAGCCCCACTGCTTTCCTTGGATTTGTTTGACAGAAGACTTTGCATTTTCATTTTAAGGCAGGTGCAGATACAGATATGTAGTAATTTGATCCCCTCCACAGTATAGGTTAATAAACCCACAGTAAATAAATCAGTGGTGACCCATGGCTCTTGCCACCTCCTGCTATTCCTCTTTTAAAATTTGACCTGCCTTCTAGCTGTAGGCTTGGCTTCTAGTTGGAATTTCATTTCTTCTTTTGATATGATAACCAGACTATTTCATAAAATAATTAAATTGTCATGACAGGTAATGTCTGCAAATAGGCCCATCCTTTTGTTCCTTCTTTAAAGTAAACAGTTACTGTTGGCTTATGGAAAGCTAAAAACGATCCAACAAGAAGCCACATAGAAATCAGAGGCTTGATTAATATTGTAGCCTGTAGCTTTGTGATATGTATGGTTTAAATTAGACCTTTGCAGTATTGTGCTGGGTTGATGCAAGCACATTAATGACATAATTTCTGGTTGCTGCATCACATTTCTGCAGCTCTCCTTTGTATTCCACTCACATTAATTGAAGTAATTTTGTCAGTGAAGCGTGTTTCAAACCTCTGCATTTAAATTGAAATTTTAATTCCCTTATTGTCTTGAAAAGACGGCTGAAGATGCCTTGTTACAGGTTTCATTATCACTCAAAACACTCCAGCTGCTGGTTTTAATGTACAATGACTGATTAATTCTAGAAACAATTATTAATATAAGAAAAGCAGTTTCTTCCCAGTGGCACAAGTAACCAGGAAGGTATTTCATGAGAGTTAATATTTTTATAAACTTTTTTTTTCCCCAGGGAGAATTTGTGTGTAGAAGTCTGCATCATATGAAAATTGCAGGGAGCGCTTTGAAAACCACTTACACAAGTTCTGATTTATCAGCCATAGAAGTCAATTCATAATTGCATTCAATCAGTGGAAGCCAAACCAGTGTGAGTCGTTTAGAAGCACTTTAGCTGACAGTCACACAAGGCTTGTGACTAAAATAAATTTTCATTTCTAAGCCTGTCTGAGATTGTAGAGATTTTGAATGTCTTTTTAATCATTTTGTCTTTATTTTTATGCCTTTACAAAAAGAATCCATAGCCATATAGTTAAATGAGGATTATTATGATAATTATAATAACATATTTATGTAGGTCTCTTTTCCCCAAAGGATCTTGGGATAACTTTCTATGAGCATTGTGTAATGGAGTTATTTTCCTTATACTTTGAAAATATGACCTTATCTGAGATAGGCAGCTATTTAATTGAGTAGTTTTCTAGAATTCTGTAATAAAAATATAGTAGTATTTTCAGTTCATATGATTCTTTGAACTTGTTTAATGATATTGAGAGCTGTATCTGACAGCATGGAAGACCTAGACTTGAATCTCTTAGCTTTGACTCCTAACAGTAGCATGATTTGTGGCCAGTCATTTACCTTTACTAACTGTTTGAGTTAAGAACACTATATACCTCCGAGGTTTATTAAAAGATTTAAAGTAATCACAAATGCACATTATAAGTTCTTTAAAAGTTGATAGTTATTCAGTCTTTAAATTGGTAGTGTAGGAAAGGGTGTGTTATAATGTCAAAATTTGGTCTGAAGGTGGACTTATTTTGAGTTGGTAGTAAGTTGAAGTAGGGCTAGATTAAGCATTTTTCACCTTTTTAGTCAACATGAATATTATCTGAATGCAAGACTAGCTCATTATTTTAATTGTACATTTTTATTTGATGTGATAATTTGAATATTATACAGTGTAGGTAATTACTCTCTCTATATTTCTTGTTGATCCCACAGCCCACTAGTCTAACTAGGCTGTTTCACAAGATCGGTATTTTAAAGTTCTATATTCTTATGCTTGGCTTAGTCTACTGACTTTCAACTGAGTTTTTAATTTTTATTTATTATGGTTGCCATTTTTTCTTTTCTTTTTTTTTCTTTTTTTGGTTTTTCGAGACAGGGTTTCTCTGCAGCTTTTTTAGAGCCTGTCCTGGAACTAGCTCTTGTAGACCAGGCTGGCCTCGAACTCAGAGATCCGCCTACCTCTGCCTCCTGAGTGCTGGGATTAAAGGCGTGCGCCACCACCGCCTGGCCTATGGTTGCCATTTTTAAGATTTCTGTTTGGTTCTTTTACAAGATTTCTTTCTGCTGAATATGTCACTTGTCATGAATTGTTTTTCTAATTTTGTTCAACTTTTTTTTTTTTTTTTGGTTTTTCATGACAGGGTTTTTCTGTGTCCTGGAACTAGCTCTGTACAGCGGATTGGTCTTGAACTCACAGAGATCTACCAGCTTCTGCCTCCTGGGTACTGAGAAGTACCTCTTTTCGACTTTTTTTGTATTTTCTTAATCCTCACTGATTTTCCATATTCTCATTAAAAAAAGTAGGCATTTTCTCAGTTTCATTTTCTTTGAAATTTGTTGATAGTTTTTGTTTTCTTTGAAGGCATCTGTTACTTGGTCTTTTCACATGTCCTATGATTCTACACTGGTATTTTCACATTTGCTGAATCACTTTGCTCTGTCTTTTGTATAAGGTGGCTTCTATTATAAGTAGCTTTCTTCAGATTTTATGTCTTGTGGTATTTGGTTGGCTTTGGTGCCAGTTGGGCACCATAATGTAATCTTGGTAAAGCATTTCTAACTGTAACTAATGGTTTTAAGTGCAGTGTGTGTTGTAATAGGTTAGACAGACTCACTATTTGGAGGGGCCACGTTGGGTGGTAAAATCAGTAGTTGGGGTTGAGTGCCTCTTTGTGGCCACTCCAGTGGTGGGAGTGGTGTTTTGGGAGTGTGCTAATGTTTCCTCGGGCACTGCTGTGTCAGCTCTGACACCAATAGGCACAGTAGGGGTGGAGCCCTGCAGCACTTTGCCCTCAGACCCGGTGCAGGTTCAGCAGCAGCCTGCTGTATGTGGGGGTGGTGATGGGAACATAAAGCACTCTGTGTCAGTCATGGCGCTGGTGCCAGAGAGTTTGCCCCTAGGGACTAGCACTCTTGCCATCAGCAGTGGCACGACTAGCTTTGTAGTCAAAGTTCTAGTATTCCTTAACACATGCTCAGATGGATGATCAAGATCAAAAGTTCTAGGCCATATTTCTGGGATTTGGCATGGATGGAATTCAAGTTCTCTGTCATTAATTCCTCATTCAGCCCATAGCAAATAAATTTTCATGGGAAATTCATTACAACTACATGCTTAATCATGTAGTTGTAAGTAGTAGGTAACTAAATATGCTAACCTGTTAGTCATTATCATTAGATATAAACCAGTTTCAGGATTGGAAATGGCTTATTAATAGTATTGATTTTATTTTTAGCTGGTCTCAGCTATTCTTTCTGGTTTAGATCTCAGGGATGATGAACCACAGAGGCTGTTTGTATTTGTGCCGGTGAAATTGAAATTGCAGACATACTGAACTTATTTTCTCTTCCTCATGGACTGGGAGGAGGTGATCATGCATTGACTCTCAAGTGATGAGTGGACAAGTAACAAAGCCAGGCAAATGTAAGTTCAGTTTTCCTGGCTTGAGAGTTTTTTATTTATTGTCACTCTTGATGTAAAAGCATCTTGGATATCAGGAGTTGGACATATAGTGGGCTTATGGGCATCAACCCGGCAGTGGCTCAGTGACTGCACAAACATTCTAGAATTCTATATGGGTTTGCCCACAGCACATTGAAAATATGTCAGGGATGAGTACTGTGATAATCATAGCTATGGCCCTTGTGTTCATAATTTCAGGATCAACTTTTGAGTCTAACATTGTATAGTATTAATTTGTCAGGGAAGAAGCAATATGGTACAAATTTAGTAACTGAATAAAAGATGAGAATTTTTTAAATTTAAAAATTTATTTTATATGTATTGGTGTTTTGCCTACGTGTATATCTTTGCTCCTTGTATGTGTGGTGCTCACAGAGGCCAGTAAAGGACATCAGATTCCCTGAAACTAGAATTACAGATGGTGATGGCGTTGCTGATTGCTTCCATTATTGGGCTGTTGTCTGTGAAGGTGGTCTTAACTTTGGAAGAGGTCTTGTGCTGAGTGAGAGACAGGAAACAGTGTTCTGGTTGGGATCAGTATGTCTGGGGGACATGCAGAAAGAAAGGGCTGCTAGGGAGAGTGGGGCAGGATTAATTTGGCTTGTTATTTTGGGGTAATCCTCTGAGACTATTTTTAGCCACATTTGAAAGTCCCCATTCCCTCAAACTTCTGTTTGATAGGTTAGGAAAAGCTACAAATAAAGTTATTAAATGAGTTGACTTTTGTGTACCAAATTAACGAATAGGTTTGTAGTAGCTGCAGTTAATTTTTTATTACAGAATAAAATTGCAGAGCTTTTTAGTAAACATTTTTCCTGCAGCTCAAACTTTTTTTTTTTTAATATTTGACTTTGATGGCTGGAGTATCTAAAAATCAGAGGATCTGGTAGGTATCTTAATTTTTGCTTCTCTTAAATCTGCTATTCATTTAGCTCTTTTTTTTTTTGAGACAGGGTTTCAATGTGTAGCCTGGCTGTTCTGGAACTCACTCTGTAGACCAGGGTGGCCTTGAACTAACCAAGATCTGCCCGCGTCTGTCTTCTCAGTGCTGAGATTAAAGGCATGTGCCACCACCGCCTGGCTACTTCTTTCATTTTAAAAATGAATAGAAATTCTGTTTCATTGCGTGACGCCTTATGAGGTTTAGCACTTTTCATTTAATTTGTCTGGAGTGGTGATTCTCCCAAGAATCCTAAAGTGTGGGCCACAACCCAGACTGGTCGTGTAACTACTGGCTTTGGTCATATTTGACAGTCTCCAAGTAATGTCAGTTTTTGGCTACGTTTGAAATTCATCGTGTAGCACACTTAACTTGTACTGTAGAATGGAGCAGGACTCATTGCCCTTGCCTTTATTTAATACCAGCTCAAAGTATTAATAGTTGCAAAGCAAGTATTTGTGTAAAATTACATTAGTGATGTTTACATTCATGTAGAAATGTTTGGAGGTGCTTTGTTGCCGTCCCCTATTGTGGGTTAGGTATAGTTGATGACTGCCTGGCTTCTATTCTGATGTTAGAGTCAGATTATGCGGTTTAAAAGAGCTTAGTGTAATAGTTAAACTAGGTGATTCAACAGGTTTGGACTATGTACTCTTAAGACTCTAATTTTGCTCATGTATCTCTTGCATCTTTGCTGTTGGTCTGATTTACTGTTTGGCTTTAATGGATTGACATTGGGGTACAACTTTATTGATGGTGGCTGTGTTTTGTGTAACAAAGTGGAAACGAAGCAAAAAGGGTTTCTGTCTAAAATGTTCTAGATTCTGGTCTTGTCTCCAGTGCATTCAGTCTAGACAGGTGGACTCTTAGTATCATTATCTATAAAAATGATAAACATTATTGAATTGTTGTGATAATAAAGGTGAACTATTGCATGCAAGGTGTACTCTGTCAAATGTCAATCAGTATAAAGATTTAAAACGCTACAAGTGCCATCATTGTTATCACTATTACCAAGTGCAAAATAAAAAGAACAGATTCCTGGTAGTCCTGGATTGTTTACACTGAGCAAGCGGCATTTCTGTCCTGATGCCAGTGTCACTAGGTACACACGTTTAGTCAGGTAAACTATACAAGTGTTGACACACTTGAGTTTAGAGGAGGAGTGGTCCAGAATAATGCCCGAGTTATTTATTGTTATCCATTACATTTTGGTTTCAGTTTCACCTATGGGCTTCTCTGAACAGATATTTGACTGGTTGATCTTCAGCCAGATGTGAATCAGATCTTTGTGCCAGTTTAAGTGATGGCAACATATATTGTTGATAGATGTATGTGTGTCAACCTGATTATGGTCTGAGAATGCTTAGTAATTTTTACTTACCTTGACAGGATAGAATTAACATGTTACAATGCCTGTTTTCTCTGAGGTTCGTCCTGTTTCTTATTAGTTGTGTTTCCCTAGCTGTTAATATGAAGCACCCTCTTTCCTTTAGGGGATATTCAGAATGTTTGTTAGTAAAGGGCTGGTGAGACTGCTCAGCATTTCCAGTGGATTTATGGGCACATGCAAAATATGGCTGAAATGGTCTGGATTCAGTGTGAGTTTGAAGAGATGCTCTGAGATCTCCTAGGAGTGTTCTAAAACTTTTTCTTGTCTCAGAATAGCAAATAAGTTGCTATGTAAGTGACAAGTGATTGGGACACTTGTTAAAAGAGAATGTCTTTCCCAGTGTTCTGCTTTAGGAAAAACTTACACTTGCATACTCTTCAGAGAGTGCTGGTGAGAACTGGGAATTAAAAGGAACACACGATTCAAACAAGGGAGCTTCCCCCCCCCCCCCCCCCCCCCCAGCTTTTCTGTTTGCAGTTTACAGTTCTTTTTCGTGTTAGGTCTCAAACCGTGGGACAAAAGACTCACTGAGGTTTCATTGACATATCAAAACACATCAAAGCAAAATATGGCCTGGCTGCCAAGTTCTCCCTGTGTCCCTCAGTCTTTATGTGTTTCAGGCTCTCCTGGCTGACATACCACATACCTACATACTCTTAAGCTTCTCTAGCCCAGGAGCTGAGCTGTCCTCCCCTCAGCTGCTGTTCCCTTATCCAGCCATCTGGTTACCTGGTCTTTTTCATCTACTCTCTTGGCCAGTCTCTAAGCCCAAGCCACCCCATCTTGGTCTGAGGCTCTTTCTTCTCTCTCTTTCTGTCTCTCTCTCTCTCTCTCTCTGTCTCTCTCTCTCTGTCTCTCTCTCTCTCTGTCTCTCCAACCCCACATGGTCCAATGCTGTCTGGTCATGTTCACTCTGGACTCTCCCAGATGTCCCTGCCTCTGGCTATGCTCTCCCTTTTATGTACAGCAAACTCCTCCACAGTACCTAGGAGTAGTTATGTCTTTTTTATGTCTTTTTTCATTCAATAGGTGTTAAATGTAGTTTAATTAGGAAAGTAAGATTTCATTTGTTTTTTTATTTTGGGTAAGGCTTTTTAGAATAAATAAGACTCTTAATTTGATTTTATGTCTCAGAACCCCTGAATCTAATTCTTCTTGTAGAATTTTATGTTAAAGAAGATTTTTCAACTATTCTGTGTTCAAGGGCACCTGTTTATATGGATATAACTATCACAGTAAGATTGTGAGAATATGACATTTGCAATGAATTAGAGATAGGGAGTTTATGTAAGTCATTTTTGATGTACTCATGGTGTGAACTGTTATGATAACACAACACATTGATAGATTTTTTTTATTTGCTAATGTTTCTAAATTATTACAAAATGAAAAAAGAAAGACATGCTTAAGAACTTCTGATGAATGAAGTTCTCCTTTGTGAATTTTTGTGTCTTTCAAGTTCCCTTGATTAAAACTTTATTGCTTTTGGAGTTTGGAAGGAAAATAAAGCTTAAGGAAACAATATCACCCTCCCCACATAAAATCAAGATGGGCACCTAGTTAACCTTTAAAGATTTCATATAATATAGAGGGTTCATACATTTCACCTCTCAACTAATGTCATTCTGCGAAGTCTGGGCTGATGGAATTTCTTAGGAGACCCAATTGGCCTTGCTTCAAGGCAGAAATTAAAAAAGAAATTTTTGCTTTAATGAAGTTTGAGAATTATTTGTGGCAGAATACATGATACAAGGAACAAAAAAGAAACAAAAACTTAGATGGAGTGCTTGTCCAAACAAAGTTTAAGAACAGCTTAATAAGAGTCTGGTTTGTAAGGTAGTAATGTGGTGAGATCTTTGATGAAACTGCAGTTCTCATTTGGTTTCTTTGGACTTTTGTTTTCTGAGATGGATTTGACGAGAGTCTAAAGAAGAAATTCACAGATGGCCTTTTATTTTGCTGATACTTTATCTTCCTTCCTTTATTCACTTATCAATAAGTTCATGTTATTTGCTTTATTCTGTAAATTCCATTATCTCTCAGGCAGTCTATTGCATTAAGCCCTGAGTACCCAATATCACCTCATTTACTTGAGGTGTGCTTGACCTCAGCCCCCCTTCTCTCTTTGTTAATGCACCAACAAGCACTGAGATCTCTCTGGGGCATTATCATTTGGCTGTTAGCTCAACTAATAACAACCCTTCATTTGAGCTGATGAAGGTTTATTAAATAAAAACATGCAATAACCCTGGCAATAATGAAAGGAGAGTGGAGCTAGACAGCATCTTGTTTGTAATAGTGAGAGCATGCTGAGTCTGCATTGGAGATATTGGGCTTCCTGAGGGAGATGGGGCCCTGAATAGGTCAGATCAATGCTATGTTATCAGACTGGTTTAAGAATGGGCAGTTTTGATTGTCTGACCTGATCACTGTTGATTAGCATACAGGCTGAGGACTTAGTGGGAAAAGATGTTCTTGCTCCAGGCACTTGTCCTTGCTCTGTGCTGCAGCTATCTTGGGAAGTCTGTCTCAGGCGAACTGTCAGGAACCCCGAGGCCTTCAGAAACTGGCAATGTAGAACCACAGAGAACAAAAAAAAAAAAAAAAAAAAAAAAAAAAAAAAAAAAAAAAAAAAAAAAACAAAACAAAACAAAACAACCAAACCACCACCACCACCACCACCACCAAAAAAAAAACCTTCCTCTAGAGAGAAGCTAGCATCAGAGATTGCTTTTCCTATACACCCTTAAGACCTCCCCAAAACTTCATTATTGCTCTAAGCCCTGAATGGTCTCCATTTAGTCTCTTTATATACTCCTCACTCTTTTTACTCCTACCTAACATTTTCTTCATGGAGTAGCTCTTGTAACCATAAGAGCTGTCATAGTCAAAAGTTGAGTGGGTGACAACAACTGAGATTTACTTTTTCCACTTGATATCTTTTGTGGTGTTATAGTCTATTAGTAAAAATATTCCCAATTCATCTGTACAGTTACATACACAGAGTTGTGTTGCGTGTGTGTATTTAGCAAAGTGGGAATTCATTAAGGAAAAGTTTTAGTACAGATTTCAGGAAGGGGTACTCTTCAGAGTTATATAAATATGATCTCATCAACATTACACAAAAGATACCTTTGCTTAGCCACCTGTCTAGCTACTGCCTGTCTATAGACTTGAGCTGACACGCCCCTAAGTAGTGAACCACCATTTAGGGATAATAGATAGAAGCCTTCTTGACTCTTGGTATGTTTGCTAGACTGGTTTGGTTTCTAGTATACCCCTTTTGAAAAACAATTGCTTTTCCATGTTACTTTTGCTTTGTGTCTTTCTTTGTGGGATAGCAAGATTTTTCTTTGTTTCTACCAATTGTGAGTCTGGTGATTTTCACAAGTTGAAATAAGCTAAATAGCTAATATTTGATCATTATGACCCATGAAAGCAGTAATATCTGAAACTTTTATCTTTAAAGCTCTGTTCAGTTGCTTTTCCTAGTTGCTGTCTGATAAATATTTAAAATTTTGTGAATTAACTGAAATAAAGTAGAAGCATTTGGAAACAGAAAGATGTAGGATTCTTAGTATCATGCTTGCTTTGAGGTCTGAACCAGGGCCTCGCTCGCCACAGGGAGGCTTGGAGGTGGTGTCTCTGCCATCTATAGCTAGGTAGACATTTGGGAGTAAGGATCCATCAGGGGAGTGAGAGTGAAGTCTCCTGCTTCTCTTCTTCTTTTTCTCTTCTTTGGCTTGTATCTTAATTTCTTTTAGATAGTTGCTAATAAGATTTACCTCTGCGAATCTCTCCTCACCCAAATAAAAAATTCTTTTATAGCATTTTTTTTTAATGAAGTAGTTGGTAAGAATGGCCAACTTCACGGTGTTCTTTAAAATGTTTCTACTGATTTATGACACACAGCACAAAAAATAGATTTTTTTTTGCTGCTTAAAAGTTTAAGGGATATTGAAGACTGATAGAGGACTCTCATTGGTTAATAAAGAAACTGCCTTGGCTTTTTGATAGGGCAGGATTTAGATAGGTGGAGTAGACAGAACAGGATGCTGGGAGTGAGGCAGTCCCTGCCTCTCCTCTCTGGTACAGTTGCCATGAAGCCAGCCACCAGGTCAGACATGCTGAGTCTTTCCCGGTAAGACACCACTTCGTGGTGCTACACAGATTATTAGAAATGGGTTAATCAAGTTGTGAGAATTAGACAATAAGAGACTGGAACTAATGGGCCAGGCAGTGTTTAAATGAATATAGTTTGTGTGTTATTATTTTGGGGCTTAAGCTGGCCAGGCGGCCGGGAGCCAGGCAGCCCGTTGCTCCTCACTACAGAATACAGTCACCTAACTGTAGAATAATAATCTCAATTTGTTAACATCAAATTGAGAAATAAAATGTAGGAAGAAACAAATAGCCATGGTAGTTGTTTGTTTATGGGTACCTGAAGAGAAAAACTCCCAGAGGTCTGAATAAGTAGAATGGAGTCTTTATTAACCTCCAGCAGGACTATCCCAAGCAGATTAGCAGAAAGCAGCCTCGATTTCCAGTTGGTTCGAGTTTTTAAGGACAAAACCCACAATTGTGACATACACAGAAAGGCAGTTCTGAACATCTGAAACAAGCAAGCATTGTATACAGAAAAAGAAAGATAGAAGTTAATCTTGGTCAGGCAGTTAATCTTTAGTTCAGAGTCACACTTTATGGAAATTTAGGGCTGGTCCAGGGACTAGTTTTAATCAAGGTAATTTAGCACTTAAAGTATTCTTAGGAATATTTTCATGAGATGGCATTGTTTTGCCCAGATCACAGGGTTCCCCCAAAACCACTGCGAAGTCTGAGTCTGAACTTTTATACAAAAGCAAAGAGCCTTTATTCAATGCAGTGGTGAGAACAGAGAATGTGGAACCTGAGTGGGGGTAGGGTTTTTTTTAATCATAGTTGATGTTGGGGGTAAGGGAATTTTCAAGGTTTAGGATCCCTGATTAACTGACATGTAAATCTTTACCGGTGTCTTGGTGAAAGGGGATAGGTATGTGCTGGGCTAAGGCATCTGGTCATCCTGTCTACAATGGTTGGAACATTAGGGATTTGCTATGGAAAATGGATATTTTCTCCTTTCATGTTGATTGGCCTATTTCTGGGTGGTGCCTGGGTAGTTTCCATTTGTGGTCTTTGCTGGAACCAGGTGTTGCCATAGGGTAAACTGAAATTTAGGCCTACTCTTTCGCTGGCTTCTATTGAGCCTATCATGGTAGCAGTATAGCCAAGGTGCCCTGGGCCCATATAGTTCAGTAGCCTATTACATCCTCCATTACAAGGACCTTATTTTTTTGTAGACATAGATGCCACCACTGGGCTTTTGAACTTCTGGTTTGGTAACTGTATATTTGGACTGTATTGGATAAGTTGACCATGCTTCAGTGGTAGGCCATGCATCTACGAACATTTGAGCCCTTGATGATGGGGAGGGGATGGGAAGGATACAGTGTTGGGTGGGAAGGGAAGTAGAATATATTTGGGGTGAGTTCAGAGACAGAGGGTGAATATGATAAAAAAATGTGTAAAACTTTTCGGGAAGTATTTAAAATGTTCCCTGTTAGTATTATCTATTATCTTTACTACATTATTTAAAAAATATGTATGTAAGAAAAACTCAAATATTTTTAGTTGACTCTTTTTATTATGTGTTATGGTAAAACGCCATAGGTCTCCGAGTGGCAGCAGTGGGCAGTGGGCCATGAGACCACTGCAGGCCACGAAGGCAGCTGGTCCTAGGCAGGGAGCCATGGTGGTGAGAGACAGAGACTTATTAGGCATGCCATGCAGAGAAAGTGGGTATTTATTTAGTGGGTTATGGAGGGGAAAGGAAAATGGGGGAAGGGGAGAAGGAAGGAGAACAGAGATAGAAAAAAAAGAGGAACAGAGAGAGAGAGGAGGGAGGGAGGGAAGAAGGGAGGGAAGGAGAGAGGGAAAGGGAGAAGTGGGGAGAAGGGAGAAAGGCAGAAGATACATCTTCAGGAGAGAGATGAAAAGGAAAGAGCTCAGCCTGAAAGTAGAAGTAAGATATAGTTGCCTTGGTGGGTGGGGTGGGGGTGGGGGTGGACAGGGCTTGTCACTTAAAGGGACAGGACAGATGGACAGACCATTACATTATGTAATAATCTAACTTTAAGGACTGATGTGGTGTGTTGGAGAATTCTAGGAGTTTATTTAAACCACTTGATTATGAATATACAAGATTGGTTCTGTGAAGTGATCTTAGATATTTGCTAATTACATTTTGAATGTTGTTTGTCTAGTTTTATAATTTTTATACGTATATGGGGCATTATTCAGTATTGACTGCCATATTTATGAACCTGATTTTGATAATTCTAACCTCCTGAAGCCAATTTTTTTTTTGTATCTTTTCTTTTTGTTTTTCAGGAGAGGGTTTCTATATATAGCTCTGGCTCTCCTGGAACTTAATCTGTAGGCCAGGCTGGCCTTGAAGTCACAGAGATTTTTCTTCCTCTGCCTCCCAAGTGCTGGGATTAAAGGTGTGCACCACCACCACCCAGCTTGTTTTTTTTTTTATCTTTTAATATTGCATTATCTTAAATTTCTCTTACTGCTTCATTGGCATGTTATTTGATAGTCATCTGAGTCAGTTCACTCCCTCAGAGGCTCATATCCTTAAAACCACCAGGCTGTGGCATACTCTTGGGTGGTAGAAATATCAGGAAGTGATAGATTGGTAGAAATACATTAGATCATGGGACGAGGTGCTCTGGAAGAGAGTGTTGGTTTCTTGGCTTTGTGAGGTGAACAGGTGTCCTCTTTCCCTCTTTCACATGTTCCTGCTCTCTCTCTGTGTCTCTCTGTCTCTGTCTCTCTATCTCTGTCTCTCTATCTCTGGTGCTGCCATAAGCCCAGAAAAATAGAATTTGGTCATCAAGGACTGAAAACTTCTGAAATCATGAGCCAAAATAAAAATTTACTCTTCACAAGTTGTTTTGTTCCTGTGATGGGAAAACTGATTTACTTTGTGAACTAATTTAATAAAATGACCATTTTCTATATATTAAAAAGCTTGATTGACTTCTGTAATTTTAACTTTGTAAGTAATTTTGAAGCCTCTAACATTTTTTGTGTTTTTTTTTTTTATAGAAATAAGAGCGTATATTAGTTATTGTTCTGTTGCTGTGCTGAAACACCATGACCAGGCTGATTATAAAAGGAAGCTTAAATTGGAGGCTTGCTTACAGTTTCAGAGGGGTAGGGTTAGTTTATGGTTATCTTGACAGACAGTGGATGTCAGGCAGGCATTGTTCTGGAGCAGTAGCTCAGAGCTCACAGTGATACTTAAATTGCAGGCAGAAATAGACAAAGTGGGCCTGGTGTGGGCTTTTGAAATGACACTCCTCCTTCAACAAGGCCACACTTACTAATCTTCCCCAAGAATTTCACTCACTGGGAAGCAAACTTTCCTATGTCTGAGCCTGTGGGCCATTCTCATTCAAAACACCACATTCCACTCCTTGACCCCCATAGGCTTGTAGTCATATTATAATGCAAAATACATTCAGTTAAACTTCAAAAGTCTCCATAGACTTTCATTTTCAATGCTGTCTCAAAAGTTCAAAGTCTCCCCCTGAGACTCAAGGCAATCTCACAGGGGTAAAGCAACTTGCATATTTCCAACCTACAATGGCACCTAATATACCATTCTAAAAAGGAGGAAAGGGGATATAGAGGGGAAATACTGAGCAAAAGCAAGATTGAAATCTTGTAGGACAAACTCCAAATTTTTAGGGGGTTCCTCCAGTCTTGCTCTCTTTCCTCTCTTGGTCCGGCTCCACGTCCTGCTCTCCTTGGCAGCTGTCACCTCCAGCATCTCGGCCTCTAATCCTTCATAGCTGTTCTCCCTGGGCCTCCTGGGCCTCCGGGTAGGGACTCCCTTGTCACAGGGCTAGCGCTAGTGGCTTTCCGTGACTGGGGAGGAAGATTACACAACCCATGTCCTATATCCTCTTGATTCTAAATCCAGAACCACCTGGCCAGTGCTGCCAAGTTCTAATGCTTGCTGGGGCTGGAACCTGTGCCCTGTTGGAGCAGGGAGGCCGCCCGGCTAGCTTAGACCCGAAATAATCATACAGAAACTGTATTAATTAAATCACTGCTTCACCCGTTAGTTCTAGCTTCTTATTGGCTAACTCTTATATTAATTTAATTCATTTCTATTAATCTGTATATTGCCACGGGGATATGGCTTACCAGTAAGATTCTAACTGGCATCTGTCTCCCGTGGCTCCATGGCATCTCTCTGACTCCACCTCCTTTCTCCCATCATTCAATTTAGTTTCCCCCGCCTATTTAAGTTCTGCCCTATCAACAGGCCAAGGCAGTTTTCTTTAATCATTAATGGTAATCACAGCATGCAGAGGGGCCCCCACGGCAGTGCCCCATCTTGAGTAACATTTACATAGCTTTCTTTGTTGTTCAGGCATTAGGAAATCCCTCAGACCTTTTGCTTTCACAGGTTTCAGCATTAGCTGGTTCTGATCTTGCTCTGAGGTTACCACTCTTGATTTCATCCCAATACCCCAACACCAAGTGCTTACACTCTAGGTCAAGATAGCTTTGTTAGTGTCCACACCTTACGTCAAACCTCCTGTCAAAAGCCTTGAAGGAGCAAGAATAGGCCCGAACTCTCTGACCTTTAGTCAAGGTGGAATGGACCCTCTTCTGTGGGCTCCCACATGTGAACGCTGTTTGCTAGGCATGGTTTTGTTTTACCTGAAGTTTAAAATTTTTATTCTGAGCCGGGCGGTGGTGGTGCACGCCTTTAATCCAAACACTCGGGAGGCAGAGGCAGGTGGATCTCTGAGTTTGAGGCCAGTCTGGTCTACAAGAGCTAGTTCCAGGACAGGTTCCAAAGCTACAGAGAAACCCTGTCTTGAAAATCACCCCATTCTCCAAAAAAGATTTTTTTGGTTGTCTTTGGAAGTTGTCATTGTTGCGTAATTTTGTATTTGGGAGATGAATTAAATCCCTCCTTGTGATTTCCTACAAGCAAGTCAAGTGTGGAGGTGCAGTGAGTATTTTTTAAGCTTAAATATTTTGGCTGGATTTAATTACCTCAAGGGATAAGGCTATATGATGGGCCAGTGGTTTACCAAATTATTTTTTATTTTCTGAATCTAGATGTCACTAAAGGTTAATGCATCCTCTTTTCTTCACTAGAGATTGAGTTAAAATCCATTTTTAGGGCATGAGTATAAATGAATTTGTTGTTGTTTTTCCTCCTTGGGGACACTTTGATCATTTTGTGAGTCTGCTTTTCCATTTGGAATTACTGGCAGCTTGCACAGGGCCCAGGGGCTGTCATAACAGGGGCAGTTGCAAGTCAGTGTGAAAATGAATGGGCAGGCTTCAGAGGGCAGAGCTGGCCCAGGGCTTGTCAATCTTCCACTCCTTGATTCTTTCCTGCTTTAACTTAAGAAAACTTATTTGATACTGACATTTGATTATATCACCTCACAGAACAAATGATGTGTTTATGGGTGAGCTGTTGCACTTTATTATTATGTTTAGGTCATTTTTGGCTGGTTTGTATTTGACAGCCACAACTTTCTGTCTTCATTGTCTATAAGCTCCCAGATGACCCCTTTGTCCACTGTAGATCTGTCATTAATATTTTTGATCACCAATGCATTTAATGATTTTTATTAACTATTGCTCTTACATGAATGATTTAGTTTTTAGGGTCATATTTTATCAATAATCAGTTTTACTGGTATCACCCATTTGTAAATGGTGCTATTATTGTGCATAGCTACCCCTACCGGAAATATTGAGAAAATATCCTATGTAGAGAATAACCATATCCTTAGTTCTTCGGGGCGCTGGGATTTTTTTTTTCTCTTCAGACTTAGGTTGAAGTCACCATTTTTTCTTTCCTCATCTTCCTTTTCTTCGTTGTAGCCTTTAAGTTCCCTTCACCTTTTGCCCCACTCCTGAGTAATAATACTTAGAGAACATCCTTCACCATTTCCTTTCAAAATATAAAAGAGCATTATCACATAGAAAAATAATTGAATTTACACAAAGAAATGAGATCATACCTCATGTGCTCCTCACCCCACAGTTTTCACTTTAATTTTTAAAGTCAGTTACTTTTGGTTCCCTGTCTTTCAAGTTCTCTATTATAGGCGGTCCTGTATGATTTGATTCATTCAGTCCTTCTTGTCTTTAAAATCCCTTAAGCCGTCTTAAGAGCATCTCCTTTGTTATCTTCGGTTCTCCATTTCAGTCCCCTCTGTTTAATCAGAATGGATCAGGATATCAAGAGGTCATGATTGTTACTTCCCACCAGTAGTATGTGTGCCAAAGTGCATATGAGAATGCATGTGCTTATGAGAAAAATGAGAGAGACTGCTTGGTTCTTTATAGATACATACGTGACCTTACCCAACAGAGTTCTGTTTAGCTCATGATCACCTTGAGAATAAGCTAATAAAATATTCATGCACTGTGCCTTGACTTGTCTTACAGAGTGAGTTTTATTAAAGTTGATTTAGTGTGGTGGTTTTGTGCTAGGGAGCCTAATGCAAGAATAATGTGAGTTTGAAGCCACCTAGGGCCACATAGTTGGACCCTGTCCCCAAGCAAACAACCCGAACTAAAAATACCCCCTCAAAAGAAGTTGATTTCAGCCATCAGCGTTTGAGATTCTAGTGAAAATATGAATTGATATAGTTATTTTACATGTGTCCTTGGACAAGCAATGTGTCTGGGAGTAAACAGTACCTAGAGCTTTGCTGTGTGTCCTACATGCCTTTATGTAGTCCTTTGTCAGGGTTTTCTTTTCTTTTTCTCTTGTGTTCTATTTATCCTAGCAAAACCTCAAGGACCGTACTGGGTTAATCCACATGATACTCTGCAAGCCTGATATTGCTCATGCAGCTCTCAGAAACTCCTGTTCTTTCTTACTTATAGTATGGCAAGATTCATTAGCTGTACTTACTTGGCTCTCTTTTCCCTTTCAGGTTTCAGCGGTGGAGTCTTTGGAGGGTCCACTGCTCCAGGTGGAGGGACTCAGTGACCTCAGGCTGGAACTTCACAGCAAGAAAATGAACTTGCACTTGGTTCTCATAGAGGAACTGCACCGGCACCTGTACATCAAATCCACTAGCCGAGTTGTGCAGCGTAACAAAGAAAAAGGGAAGATGAGGTTGGTTAAAGAGTGTCTCTCCTATAGTGTCTTGTGGCAGTGACATTATTTGAAGAAACATACTTTGTATTCCAGAACATTATGATTTATTTTCTTCATCCTGTAATATGCTGTCTCTGAACTCATAGATGGTTTTATAATAGCAAATATGCCATATTCAGAGAGGGTAACATCACAATTTGTTCATTTATTCCTTGTATATTTGTTCTGGTCTTCTTATGTAAGGGTATGTAAGAAATATCTCCTGTGGACCTGTTACATAGGGATCAGAGACATTTTTATGCTCTTAGAAGCAGCTGAGAAAGAACTCCTTAAATTGAACAGTGAGGTCAGCAATAATAAAAATTATAGAGATATATGAACTGAAGTTAGTGAGTAACTACTACAGAATTACTTCAAGGCTTGATGTAAATAGGGTAACTGTGGGTTGCCTTTTTAGTAGTGTATTCTACTGGGGTCACTGTGAGCAATAGAGCTTCCTTCCAGTGTCTGGTGCTGGATAAATCATAAAACAGAATCATTTTGAATTTTGTGTAAATGTCTGTGTATGTTTATAATCATTGCTTTGCTCTCTCTGGGAAGGGTTTTTACTTAAAGAAAGGAAGAAAGAAAGAAAGAAAGAAAGAAAGAAAGGAGAATTTGGAGACTTCAGGTTGAGATTTCTCAGTAGATATGTGAAACATTCACAATAATTTAGTTATTGTGTTGCTTAATTTTGATTGCCAACTTGATTAGATTAACAAATGAGTAGAGTATTATTGGGATATACCTTTGAGTATGTCTGTGATTGCATTTTCTGAGGGGATGAATATATTAGGAAGATTCATCCTGGTTCCATCCTATGGGCTGAGATTGAGATGTGAATAAAAAGGGAGATGGAGAAAGACAGCAGAGCATATGTTAAACTGAGATATGAAGCCTCCATGCTTCTCCGCCATGAAGTCATCTGCTACCATGCTTCCCCACCTTGTCCTGTATATCTACCTACTGTGAACCACACAACAAGAAACTTCCTTTCCTTTAATTTGTTGTTGGCCTATTATTATTATTGTTGTTGTTATTGTTATTATTATTATTCTGAGACAGGGTTTCTCTGAGTAACAGCCCTAGCTGTCCTGGAACTTGCTCTGTAGACCAGGCTGGCCTCGAACTCACAGAGATCCACCTGCCTCTGCCTCCTGATTGCTGGGATTAAAGGCATGTGCCACGACTGTCAGTGGCTTTTTTTGGGGGGAGTCATATTTTTGGAGCAGTAATGTTCAAAGCAACCTCTCCTTCCCTCCCTTAAGAGGATGAGTGCATTATTACTTTTGGTTTGGGCCTTTGCTTTTGTGAGTCATTAGGATAAATCAGTCAGTCTTGAGACATTTGTGCTGGCTATGTTCTCTCTTTCCTCTGCCATTGCCTTGCAGTACTTGGTCCCCAGAGAATGAGGGGGACAGATGTGAGGAACCAACCCAAGATCTACCCATCCTGGCTGAGAGTCACCAAAATATTTGCTTATTGATGAACTTTTCTGGTCTTTATGTTTGTATGCAGCAAGCATGCAACAACTTCTATGAAGCAGTGTGTTGCATGAACATAATAGAGGCCCCTAAACAGGACAGAAACATGAAGTGTCAGAAAACCAAAAGTAAATCAAAAAATTTAAGTCTTAATTTAAAATTTTAGTAAGAAAATCTGATATTGTGGTGCACACCTTTAATGCCTCTTTAATGCTAGCACTTGAGAACTTGGGAGCCAGAGGCAGGTAGAGCTCTGTAGTTTTTTTTTTTTTCCCCATTTGAGGGCCCACCACCCAGCTCCCAAGAAGATACATGGAGACTTAGTCTTACTTGTGAATGCTCAGTCTTGTCTTGGCTTGTTTCTTGCCATCTTTTCTAACTTAAATTATCCCGTTTCTCTTTACCTATGTTTGCCTCTGGGCTTTTACCTTTCTTTATTCTATATTATCTTTATTTCCTTCTTACTCCGTAGTTGACTGGGTGACTGCCCCTGGTGTCCTCCTCTCTTCCTTTTTTTGTCTCTTCCCTCTTCTTCTCCAGATTTCCTCTTTATATTCTCTCTACCTGGCAGTCCCATCTATCCCTTCTCTTGCCTAGCTATTGACTGTTTAGCTCTTTGTTAGATCAATCAGGTGTTTTAGATAGCAGAGTAACACAGCTTTTCAGAGTTAAACGAATGCAACATAAAAGAATGCAACATACCTTAGCATCATTAAACAAATATGCCATAGCATAAATAGATGTAACACATCTTGAACTAATATCCTACAATAGATTTCTGTGAGTTTGAGGCCAGCCTGGTCTACAGAGTGAGTTCCAGGACAGTCATAGCTACACAGAGAAACCCTGTCTTGAAAAAGCAAACAAAAAACCAAAACAATCCCCCCCGCCAACAAAAATCCTAAACCAACCAAGCAAACAAAATATTAGCAAGAAAAATTGAATAATTGTTTGTATATGCCATGAGGTCAGAGGATAGTTCAAAGAAGTGGGTTCTCTGTTTTCACATGTGGGTGCCTTTACCTGCTGAGCCCTCTTGCTAGCCCAAATGTCATTTTTTACCAAACTGTTTATGCCACTTTGTTATGGTAGTCTCAACTAATGAATCATCAGTGGTCCAGAAGTTGTAATTAGAATGCATATGAAGAAAATCATGTTTTTTTTTCTCAAATTATATTTTAAAATTAGGTTATAAAATGATAGGTATAGCTTATAAAATGATTTTTCATACATCCTTTATTTTGGTTTACTTTCCTTTTCACTCTTTCATCTCCTTCATCCCCTACTTCTATCTCCATTTAAACATTTCCATTCTAGTATCCCCATCTCTACTTTGATATCATATATGAAGAACTGAGATTTTTGTGTGGGCTATAGACTGGTTGACTACATAATGAATTCTATGCCAGCTAAAGAGTGAAAACACTGTCTAAAACAAAACAAAACAAAACAGAACAAAATTATAAGTAGAAAATGACTTAGTAACTAAGAACATTTGCTATAAGAGGATCCAAGTTCAAATCCTCAGCATCCTCATAAAACAGCTATGTGTCTGTGACCCCAGCATTTGGGACAGAGACAGACAGATATCAGGAACTTGCTGGCCAATCAGCCAAATCAGTAATATTTATGTTCAGTGAATATCCTATTTCAAAAACATAGAAAGTGGAGAATCAATTGAGAAAGACATCGAATATCAACCTCTGGTCTCCACATGGGTGTGCACACATCCCGCTTACATGGGTGTGTATATTCTGCACATACACAGAATAAAGTGAAATAAATAAAGATGTCTGGATAGGTGGTAGAAAAGAAGAAATAGAGGAGAGAAATTGTAAAAGCTGTGTTTGGAAAAAATGAACAAATGGGAAGATTGCCACATCCTCAGCATGTAGATATTTATTTCGTTTAAACCCAATTGATGTGTTTGAAACTTACATCTGATGTCTACTTAGAAGAATAAGTATGTAACAGTGATTCAAAATAAAAACAAAGACAAAATGAAAAAAGGAAGTTCTGGGGAAGGCTTTCCTCACGTGATATTAAAGTATATTTTAATGCTGCTCGAAACAGAACAGCATAGGATGAAACTAGAAATGTTACTGGGACAAATTAGAGTTCTGAAACTTTATTATTTATTTTTTGATGTTAGCTTAGGTCAGTACAGGATAGGACAGGAAAAATATTTAGAACACCTACCTAAGTTAAGGTAATTTCGCTATTGTTTTGAAGAAAATTTAGGTACCTATCCTTTGCATATAAAAGATTCTAGCCAATAGAAATAAATCATATGGAAAAACTTGATAGGCATTAACATATGAGACTATAAGTAGAGAATTGCTTTTCTGAGCAATCAGACAGTTGTAAAATTTTAAATAATTTATTCCAAAACAAAATATATTTTCAGTAAAGTGGAGCCAAAGTTAAAAACATAGACTCAAGGGCTGGAGAGATGGCGCAGAGTTGGAGAGCACTGACTATTCTCCCAGAGGTCCTGAGTTTAATTCTCAGCAACCACATGGTAGCTCACAACCATCTATAATGAAATCTGGTGCCCTCTTCTGGTGTGCAAGCAGACAACATAATAATTTAATTAGACAGAGAGAGAGAGAGAGAGAGAGAGAGAGAGAGAGAGAGAGAGAGAGAGAGAGAGAGAAACTCTGTCTTAAAAACCAAAAAGGGGAATGTTTCAAAAGTTCTCACTTCCTAAAAACAAACAAACAAAAACATAGACTGAAAAAAATATGTAATAAGGTTTACTATCTAAATTGTGAAAATACTCCTCAGAGTAATAAAAGGGAAATGATATAATTCATAGACTTTAATCTAATAGATAGAGACATATGATTAGAGCAATACAAACTAGAATCAGCTAGCCAAAGCCATCCATAGCATGTTGTCTTGTTAAGGGTGGGGATTATGATTATCCTCTTTGGTTGGATAACCAACGTGCATTTTGTATGATTTATTCTTTCTTTAACCTTGGAATTCCATTTCCAGGTTCAGATTATCAGTTTATGAAGATATATATAGTAGGATATTCATTGCAAAATTATTGTTAATAACAGCACGAAAACCCATGTAACTCAGCTTGGTGCAGTGGAGTATGCCAAAATTCTATAACACTCAGGGGTGGGCAATAGAGCTATGTCCACCTTCTCTCAACAATGAAATGACATATCCATGCCCCACAAAAAGGGAACCCCCAAACCAACTTCCTTACCCACCACCAAACTTCATATACCTTTAATGCTCATCACGAAGAGCATGGTTGTTTCATATAACACAGCAGCTTAAAATGGATGAGAAAGATCTCGATGCTCGATTGGTAAGATTTCTGAGATGTACTATTGAATCCTTCAATCAAATTGAAACAGCGTGTATTATATGAGCATATGTATTTTTAACATGCAGTCATAAACATGTGTAGTTATCTAGAATGCTCCGCAAAAGGTTATGTGCAACATTTATTATTGTGGAAGTTAGAAGTGGGGAGTGAAGAACATTTTAGTGGGTTATTTTCATATTTCTGTATAGAACCTCTGAGTTTATCATCATATGAGATCATTGAAAAATTATTTAAAAGATAGTTCATCCTGACAGGTTGTGTGTATCCTGGGTCAGTACTCTGCCTTCTCTTCTCTTCTCTTCTCTTCTCTTCTCTTCTCTTCTCTTCTCTTCTCTTCTCTTCTCTTCTTTTTTTTTTTTCTTTTTTGGTTTTTGGATTTTTGAGACAGGGTTTCTTTGTGTAGCTCTAACTGCCCTGGAACTCACTCTGTAGACCAGGCTGACCTTGAACTCACAAAGATCCTCCTGCCTCTGCCTGTCTGAGTGCTGGGATTAAAGGCGTGCAGTCACTACCTGGCTTGACCCCACTTCTTTGTGCATCATCAGAAGTACTGCACTGCTAAGAGGAAAACACCATAAAAGGTTTGGTATTCATTTTTGTGTGCAAGTGTGGGGAGAATTATTTTGCTATATCTTCACCCTTGATCTACTCTTTGAGGGCATGGCTCTTTTTTTTCTCAATATTTTCTGATTTCTAAACTATTCACTGTTGTTTCTGTATTTTCAGCTAGATCTCAGAAATATATGGAATTACTATGTCAGTGATTCCTGTCTCATTACTTAGTTAAGATTTCTTACTCAGGGCATGTTATCTTTGATGACTGTTTTGCAGCTCGGTTTGATTTAACCAAGTTTTATGAAGATTTTCTCTGTGACAGTCTCTGTACTAGTCATTCTGGTTATAGAGGTGAATATATTAGTTATTAGATTTACAGTGTAATGCTTTGTGAACTCCTGTCAGTCTTTGACAATGAAATCCACCAAATGAGTTGGACCTGTAAATTTTGTAATAGTTGAACCTATATATACTAATCCAAGGATTAGCAGTGACTAATCCAAGGAATTAAGAACAAATGTTTTACAAGCTGGAAGATTTCTAACTGTTCTTTAAAAAAATAATGAAAGAACAGTTTTCATGGATTTGAAAATCAAACACATAATGAAGAAGTTCCTAGCAAGTTGGGCATTTAATTGCGGCCAGAAAGTCCTTGTATAAATTATAGTGCTGGTGGGATTTGGGTAAGTTATGGTGGGCGTTGCTTTTGGATGTGGTGTAGTTTAGGTTGCAACATAGTTTCCCCATTTGCACCATGTTGTTTGTTATGTAGCCAAACCCACATCACTCATACTACACATTGATGTGCATCAACTGATGTGTTGTGGATGATTCTGAATGGATTAAAAATAAAAGTTATGTATATTTAAAAATAACTCCACATTCCTACATTTCTTTAAAATATAACAGTTCAGAGCATTCTTACTAATTAGAAATTTCAAGAGAACAGTCTTTTATTTATTTTGTTTTCTAAAACAACTCCCAGAGATTCAAAGATCTTTGAGGAAATTAATTAATACCTTTTCAATTTTGTCTCAGATTCATGGTGAAGGAGGACTTTTCTCTCTTTTTGAAATAAAAACTAACGTCCATTTAATGTGGCATGCCATATTAGCATCTACCTCTCTTCTGAGCTTCATTTCTGAAGTTAGTAAATGAGTAGGTGTGGAGATTTTCTCTGGAATTTCTGAAACCAAGTCTTTCCTTTGAAGTCCAAGAGAAGGGCTGGATAGATGCCTCCGAGGTTAAGAGGACTGACTGTTCTTTCAGAAGACTCGGGTCTAAATCCCAGCACCCATAGTACAGGTAACAACTATCTGTAACTCCAAGATCTGATACCCTCACACAAACATACATGCAGGCAAAACACGAATGCACATAAAATAAAAATAAATTATTTTTAAAAAAGAACTCCAAGAGGAGTTGGCATAGTAGCACATATCTTTAATCCCAGCACTTGGGAGGCAGAGACAAAGAGGATCTCTGAGTTTGAAGCCAGTCTTGTCTACATAGTGAGTTTCGGGATAACCAGAGCTGTCTCAAAGAACAAAGAAACAGAAAAAACAAAGAAATAAAAATGAAGTCCAAGAAAAAACCTAGAAATCATTTCCAGAGTTTTTTTTTTTTTTTTTTTTTGTTTTTTGTTTTTTGTTTTTTGTTTTTTGTTTTTTCGAGACAGGGTTTCTCTGTGGCTTTAGAGCCTGTCCTGGAACTAGCTCTTGTAGACCAGGCTGGTCTCGAACTCACAGAGATCCGCCTGCCTCTGCCTCCCCAGTGCTGGGATTAAAGGTGTGCGCCACCACCGCCCGGCATTTCCAGAGTTTTTGCCCTTGAATTAGTGTTCACAGAGGAAAAGAATTAAGGTCTAAGGGAAAAGGTTTGTGTGTGTGTGCGAGAGAGAGAGAGAGAGAGAGAGAGAGAGAGAGAGAGAGAGAGAGAGAGAGAGAGAGAGAGAGAGAGGGAGAGAACACAAGGTCTAAATGCAGTTTTTCAGTTAATTGATTTTATAAAATTTTGAGAGTCCTGGCTTTGATTTGATTATAAAGTCGAGAAGCTATTTTATTTTTTTTTTTTTTTTAGTTAACAAGCCATTGGTTACCTCGTGTTTGTCAGAAATATCCTTGTGGACTTCTATACTGAGAAAATAATTGTAGATTATGGTCTAAAGTGAATCCCATGTCATCTGTGTTGCACAGTTACACTCCCAGTGTGTAACATCGCATTTATGCACAGGCACTACCATTCCACTCTGTACATGTCAGCAGTCACGAACAGGCACTGCTCCCAGACTCTCTGTGCACATTCAGCATTTGCTCATAGATACCACCATAATAGCATTCCATTCTCAGTACATAGCGGCATCCACATGCAGGCACTACCTGTACTGTTTATTTTTAGAAATGACAGGCAGTGTTCTAGCTATACATAATCCTCTGTTTTTCTGCTCATTGATATTTTTATTTATCCTGCTATACAAATAACTCCTCCAGTTCTTTAAATATTTATAATGTATGTATATAATTTTCCTGTCATTTTCAAGTCAAAATTAACTCTTTCAAAATTATGCAGTAGCACTATACTCCTCAGTGATTATGTTTCTATGGCCTATGTAACTGAGGACTAGGGAGGCATTGAGACCTCATTTTCTCGTTGGGAGTAAAGTGCAGGTAGATGAGTTAGTTAAGAGTAAACATTGAGAATAAAAAGAGATGTGGTAGTGCATGGCTGCATTGCAGTGCTTAGAGGCTAAGGCATCGTAGGACCTTGTTTTAAAAATGAAAACAACAACGATCGGCAGATCACTGGACATATAGTCTGCTGTATTTACTTAGGATTATTTAGATAATTAGAAACTTGATTTTTATATCCGTAGAGAAGAGCTAAGTGGAAATAACCATTTCCTAATACTTATATACCTGAATTAAATTTCACATTAGCTGGGAGTGATGCTGTCTATTAGAATGTGTGATGTTTGGTTTACCTTAGTCACACTTTTATCCTCAGCATTTAGCATAGTGCCAACTACCAACATATCCAGGTAATGGATATTCACTCACCGTGGTCAGTAGAAGGGAGAAGTCCTAGGATAATGGATAATGGGATAAAAGTTGTTTTATTATAAGTGATAATTTTGCTCTTTTTGATAATTTTATTCTTCAACAAAGCTTTTTTTCAGAGGTTTTTGAAATATTGTTATTTTTTCTTAAAGATGCATGGGTATAGCTCAGAGGCAACATTTTTATATAGTAGGGAGTGTGATCCCCAATACTGTAAAAAAGGAGGAAAGGAGAGGGAAAATACATATATTTAAACCTAGTGCTTTGGGTTCAGAAGGCTCTTGGTTGGGAAGAGGGTAGAGAAATGTTACAATGAAAGAGGATCTAGATCAGTGATTCTCTACCTGGCTGTTGTGAACCCTGGAAGCAGGGGAATGTCACATAACCTTTTCACAGGGGTTACACCAGATATCCTGCATATCAGATATTTACATTATGATTTCATAACAACATTACGAAGTAGCAACAAAAACAGTGTTATGGTTGGGGGTCCCCACAATATGAGGCACTGTAGTAAAGGGCTGCAGCACTAGGAAGGTTAAGAACCCCTGGTCTACATGTTGTCCCACTTCAATTTGCTCCTCCATCCTGTCTGAAGTCTTTCCAGTGGGCTTGGTCCTTCCCTTCTCTTGTGCTTGTTCTCCCTTTAAAGAATTAGTTTGTGAGTGATCTGCTGCTGCTGTTGCTGTGTTTTGGGCTGGAACAAAGTGAGAACTGTAGCTTGTACCCTTGGGTTGGACTTAGAGAAACTTCTGCTCTTCAGGCTGTGTGACTGGAAGATTCTGTTTCCTATGACCAGGGCTCAAGCTACTCTTGCTTTGACATTATTCTAGGTACTATTAAATTAAAAAGTTACTTTGAAAATGTAATTGTCATTTATAATCTTTATTTATTTTACTAATTTATTTAATGTGCATTGTTGTTTGCCTGCATGTATGTCTATGTGAGGGTGTAGGATTCCCTGGAACTGAAGTTACAGACAGTTGTGAGCTGTCATGTGGGTGCTAAGAATTGAACTCAGATCCTCTGGAAGGACAGCCAGTGCTCTTTACCACCGAGGCATTTCCACCCCCTTTGATTATAATCTTTATGTCATCTATAATATATTTATTTAGTTACTTTAAATTAGATGATGAGAGACTAGTCTTTATTGAAACAATAATATTGAATAAGTCTGAGAAATTCTTTGTCACCCTTTATTATCGTGAGTCTTGACTTGTCAATGGTTGAGTCTATTTTAAAGAAAACAGAAGCGTAAACTCCTGGAAAATAAGTAAAAAATGAATACAAGTGCCGGGCGGTGGCGCACGCCTTTAATCCCAGCACTCGGGAGGCAGAGGCAGGCGGAGCTCTGAGTTCGAGGCCAGCCTGGTCTACAAGAGCTAATTCCAGGACAGGCTCTTAAAAAAAAAAAAAAAAGCCGCAGAGAAACCCTGTCTCGAAAAACCAAAAATAAAAAAAAAAAAAAAAAAAATGAATACGAGGAGCACAATTTTAAATGAGGGTTTAGTACACTGTTAACCCCCATTTACTTCTCATGTCATGGTGACACTTGAGCTTTATTTCCTTGTAAGTAATCTTCACTACAGGTACAAAGGAGGTTAGGATAGTTGCTTGGCATCATTTTATTGTATTAACTATTTGTTAACTATTTGTGTTAAACACTTGGGACTCTTAAACCTCCAACTGTGGCCGCTGCTGCATTGGCAATGTACATGTAAGGTGTTAGAAGTCACAGTGTAGAGAGTTGGGCACTAAATGGGACTTTAGATGGTTTTTGAGAAAATGATAACTACTGCTTGCTTTACCCACAGTTCTCATGGCAAAGATGCCTCTCCTGGTCCTCTGATTGATGTTACAAACATCTCTACTCCACGCAAATTCCTTGATGCCACTCAATATTCTACTGCTGGCAGCTCAAGTGGTAAGTTATTTTTATTATATGCTGCAGTATTGGTATACTAGAAAGCCTTTTGGGAGCCTGTGATATGCCTGCTCTTCGGGACCCTCATGGTAAATAAATAGCAAACCATTGGCTGGACCTGTTGCATTATAGAGGCTGAAAACTGGCAGCTAACTGACCTGCCTGCAGATTCCAACTATCAGTGCATTTTATTTCAGTGGTACTGTTCAGTTTTCTAAACTTGCAATTGAATGCTCTTTGGTAAAAGGTGTGCTTTTCTTTTGTTATAATCTCTATTGCTTCTGTTGATATCAGCTGGCAGAAAAATAGAAATGAGACCAAGCCGTATATTATGAATAAGATAGACAAGCTTCCTTTAAACTTGAATTCAGTCTGACCAACATGAGCCAAAGAGAAGTAAATTGGATCAGAGGTGATCAGGCTGCTTGCTTGAACAAAGGAAGCATCAGGCTTTTTGTTGATTTTTCAAGGATAGAATAAAGTTTGGTAATTGTCCATTTGTACATGTCCACGGGCACAGTTTCAAAGATGTTTCCTTTCTGTTACAGAAAGTCTGATTTTGCAGACTTAGAGATAGTTATTTAATCCACTGCTCAGCCCTCCTTCTGTTGCTAACTATTTTCTTTCTGTTTTTGTTGTGTCTTTATTTTAGGCAGGATTTTTGTGTGTAGTCCAAGCTGGACTCAAATTTAGAATCCTTCTATATTAGCTTCCCAAGGGCGGCTGTTTAAGTATGTGCTGCTGTGCCTGGTGATGGTGCTGACTTGCACAGACACCAGGCTTTATGTAAGGCTGAGGGATGTTAAGTGCATGAAATGCCTAGGTAGCAGAAAGTCAGGTTAAACACACACTAGCTTCAGGAGCTCATAGGTCAAACAATGTGAAATGTAGTCCTGGGCATCAAATCTTCCACATGTTCACACACAGAGCTGAGCGGAGTGTGGCTCCTAGATCGAGGCAGCCAAAGGGAAAGCACGATAGGAGGTGGAGATGCCCTGCTGCAGGCTGCAGTCAGTCGTTGTAGCCTTCAAGTTTCTGCGGAGGAACCTCTCACCCACATCGTGGAATTTTTAGCCATTAGAAGGTTTAGTCTCTGATGGTAGCCTCTCCCACCATTGCCATCTGTGTCCATTTGAATCCCACTAACTTTAGCTTGACTTCTGTGAAGGGGCCGCTCATGCTGACTGTGTAAGCCTTCGGACTTGTGGCCTAATCTGGTGTCTTGTGACAAAAATACTGAATGTATTTTTTTTTTAACAAGTATCAAATTAGGGGCTCAATGTTTGTTTTCCATTTGTCCCTTGAGGTGGCTCCTGTCTGCCTCCCTGTGGGATTTTACTCCATTGTTTGATGTGTTCCATTTACTCCCTAGTTCTCAAGAGCTTTTGACTAGACGACTCCTGCCTTGTGACCTGGCTCCTTCTACATCTTCCAGTGGCTTCACAATTTCCAAATGTTCCCGTGCCTGTGTGCATAGACTTAGCACATCTTGAGGAAGTGTGCACTAAGTAACTTGAATAGATGAGAGTGTGTCAGTATCATTTCATTGTATGGTATGTTTAAGATTAGCTGTGGGAAGACTTCCTTTGATTCTGATATAAAGTTTTATGGAATTCTTCTGGAATGGCTCAAACTTGACCCTTTTGCAGAGTTCAGCTGGGTCACAGAGTCTTGGGAGCACTGCACAGGTTTTCTGTGCCTTCATACCTTTGGGCTGGGTACAAGAGGAGTGGATGCTTTCTATGGACTTTGCAGGTACCTTCAGGTGGCAGCCAAATTCCGTAAAGTCTTTAAAAGACACTTCTTGTTACCTTGGATACACATTAGTTCATTGTTGTTGAGGACTCTCTGCCCCATGCCAGAGAAGCACTCCATCCATATCCCCACCACTGTCTTAACTTCTCTTTCTTTTCTTTTCCGGGTGTTTTTTTTTTTTTTTTTTTTTTTGGAGACAGAGTTTCTCAGTAGCTATGGAGCCAGTCCTGGAACTCACAGAGATCTGCCTGCCTCTGTTTCAAGTGCTGGGATTAAATGTGTGCGCCACCACCACCTGGTTTACTTTTTATTTCTGAGACAAGGGCTTGCTAAGTCGGGTAGACAGACCTTCAACTCATTCTGCAGCCCAGACTGATTGCTTTTCTGTACCTCTTGCCTCATTTTCCCCTTTCCCCCACGTAGCTGGGATTAAAGGTTTTTGCCTCTAGTTCTAGTATAAAAAAAAAAGGTAAGCATTTTTATTAGCTGTAGCACTGTAGCCGTATAGCACTTTGAAATAATGTAAAAGAAGAAAGACTAAAAAAAATTGGGATTCCACTAATCATTTTAACTAATTGAAAGTAACTTACTAGGAGATGCTTCACTGAAAACAATCTCTTTAAATTAGAGTTATTTAGATTTGTCATCTTGGTGTTTGTTATTTTTGCCATAGAGAACCATAACAAACTATTTTTTTCTTTTGTTATTTTATTTAGTTTCCAGTTCTTCCTAAATCTCATGCACTAGTTGTTATGGTTACACTGCACAGAGGTGTGCACCCAGTCCTCGTCATACAGTTTGAGAGGCTTTTTCCTGTTGTCATTCTGATACAGTGCTTCTTTTCTTTGAGCTTTTTGGTACTTCTGTGAGGGATTGTAGAGTCCACAGTATAAAATCAAATAGACACGTTTAGTTTTGGTTCATATTTTACTTACCTTTTTTGAAACTGCCAATTATTTTATCTTTATAATTTTTAAGTAAACCATCCTGCTTAGCTTGGTTATATTAATTTATGTCAATGTTGCTGAGTCATTGTCCAATTGAAATAAAATTTTATTTATTTATAAATTGTAGATCAGCTTTGTAAAATAAAAGTGCTATATACATTTCAAATAAGCTGAAAGTACCCATTATAGCTTGTTATATTTATTATTTTTAATACACAGCTTTTACTTTTTGATGGACACTACATTCTGTCAGGTCCTGGAATTAACAGTGTCATTCATGTTCCCACATTGACTTTTGTTGTTATTAGAAAACTCTGGAAGAATCTTTTGCTAGCTTAAGTGTAGCCAGGACTATTGAGGAGACCACATTTAGAGATGTGTACAAGTCTTTCTTTTTAGAAGGGCTTATTTCCTGGACAAAAATTTGGATGCTGTTGACTTTCCTGGGTGTGAATGAAAAGAAAGGTAAAGTTATAATATTGATTCTTATTAGTAATTGTCAAAGCTAAGAAGTGTCTGTTGCCTCCTAGGTGGGAAGCAATGTTTGAAGTGTTTTGTTTGAATTAACTAAGATGAGTATCATGAGCAGCTTCATTTACATACAAAAAAATGAGGCACAGAAAAGTTAATAATCAGCTTTATTTTGCCCAGCTGATTAAGAAGCATCTGAATTCGATTCTGGAGCTAAGTTCTAGAATATGTTTTTAAATCAGTTTGCTATTGTTGCAGATAAATAAGCTCTGTAATGTGTGCTTGTTTTCTGTTCATAAACATAGTTTACCTAAAACAAATTTATTATCTTAAAATTTTTTAGGTTAGAAATTTAAAATGAGGAGATAATAATATGGCTCAGCAGGTAAAGTGCTTACCGTAGAAGCATGAAGGTCTGAGTTTGGATCCTGAAAACCCATCTAAAAACTGGGTATAGTAGCTGGGTGTGCTAGTGCACACCTTTAATCCCAGAACTCAGGAGGCAGAGGTAGGTGAATCTCTGTGAGTTCTAGGATAGCCAGGGCTACACAGAGAAACCGTGTTTTGAAAAACCAAAAACAGATGAATGAATGAATGAATGAATAAATAAATAAAAGCTGGGTAGAGCAGTGTGTGCCTGTATTTCCAGAGTGGGAGGAAGGGGGTATGGAGACAGTTAGATGGTAGGGGCCTACTGGCTAGCAAGTCCAACCAAAAAATAGCAAGCTCCAGATTTAGTGAGACTCTGCCTTAAAAAAATAAGGGTGGCAACTCACAGATGACATGTGATGTTGAATTCTACCCTCTGTATGTGCACGCGTGTGCGTGCGCGTACACACACACACACACACACACACACACACACGCACACACACACATATTCTATCATGAAGTTGGCTATCATGGTAAATCCCAGCGCTCAGGAGGTAGAAGCAGGAGGATCAGGAGTTTAAGATCAGCCCTGGTACATAGACAGTTCGTGGCCAGCCCTAGGAAAAACAAAATGTAACATATGTCTCATTGGGACCAAATGAAAGTATTTGCAGGGCCATGTCTCTTATTGAAGGTCTGGAAACTCTCTTTCCTGTCTTTTATCAGCTTCTAGAGGCTGTTACCCTATGTGGCCTCTTTCTTGTTGCTCTAAAGCCCAATGGTCCAAACATTATATTTCTCTGACCCACATGTCTGCCTTCTTCCTTCATTTTTAAGGACTCCTGTGATAGGTCTTGCCCAGCTGAGTACTTCAGGCTAATCTCGATATCTCAAAGTCTTTAACTTTTATGCTATCTGTCTGAGAGTCTACTTTACCGTGTAAGGTGACCTGTTCACAGGCCTTGCGGCTTAGGCATGGATATTTTGGGGATTCTTCATTCTACTCACCATACTTTGCAGAGCTGATTTTTCTGTCTTAAGTTATCTTTAGAAGCCAATGTGTGAAAAATTTGACGTTTTTGGAATTATATGGTGAAATATTTTTAAGTCATTACCATTCTAGTCTTTAGGACTCTAGTAATCTGAATCATATCATTAAAAGAGATTGTACAAGTGAAGAAGATGTACATTATGGAGAGAATACATAAAATGTTACTAAGATACATAAGAGCTTGGGGACATAATAAGTAATAAAGGGCAGAAATTTTGTCTAATTCTTGGTACTGAACAGCAAGTCTTTAGCGTCTATTTGTGGAGTTCTCGGGAAGTCAGCTGAGAAAGTAATAGACATTTTCAGCAGGGAATTTAACATAGGCTCTTAAAGCTCCCTCTCATATTGTGAAACAGTGGGATGGGGGGTGTAATCCATTAGAATTGACACTTTTATAGAGGAAGTTTCAGTAGGGAATCCCCAGGCAGAACGGATTTCCCATTGGGGTGCCATAAATTAAGGTTGAAGGTGATTCCTGAGAATGTTCAGGTTATTATTAATTAAATGAGAATTCTGATTGCTTGTGAATGCGTCATTTTCAGATGGCTTATTTAGAGGCACAATTGTGACTTTTCTCTGAGAAGTTTTCTATGCTAGTTTGTAAGTGATGTTTTGCAAACTGCATTTTGTTCAGTGGATACCACAGTGCTATGAGGTCTTTTTAGGGAAGTTGTTGTTGTTACCATTATGATTGTCATCTTTATATTCACTATGCTTAAGCATATTTAAGAAAAGTTATTTGGAATTACATGTGTGTATGTGCTGTCTAACTAAGGTACTCACAAATTGCAAAATTGAGGCACAGGTTGGCAGAAGCAAGTAGGAATTTGCATTGCTTTCCTACTACATAATAATCATAAATGGTATAATAAAGAACAGGGTAGATTATGGAGAACTGAAAGAAAGAAGTTTATGCCTAAAAGACTGGTTATTTATGTTAATCAATAAAACAAGCTAGTAGCATAAAGACAAAAGATGAGCATGCCTTTCCTTAAGGGAAATCTCATGCTAATAAGTAGAAAAACATTAGTTAATTAGTTATTATTTCAAAAATTGTTTTACAGATATATAAAGTGATCCACTGAGATCTAATGCTTAGTCCAGTCACATTCAGAGTTACATGGTTGGAACTTGGCCTCATGCTGGTTTCATTCTTGTGCAGGAGATGCATTTTGCAAGCCTCTGTCTTCTCATGGGAAAACTAATGTCTTATTTAGATATAATGATTCATCTAGAGAATTAGAAAGATTGGAAGAAAAACTAGTCCCTACCACTTTCATATCTTATACACATATTTTAAAATACACGTAGGAGAGAAAACTTGTGGTATTTGTGTTTCTGAGTTTGCCTTTTTTAAATGTAATATGATTATGTCCCCTTCCATCCATTTCCCTTTAGGGCAGAACACACCTTCACTGTGGAACAACGTGTACCACATTTTTGCGGTTTGTTGATGAGTACTTTAGTCTGACGGCTTTCATGACTGCAGATACATGGGTTTATTTCTGGACCCTCTGTTCTGTTTCATTGTGTGTGCTTTGTGCCACTGTCACCCTGTTTCTGTCACTGCTGCTCTGTAGTGTACATTGAATTCAGGTATTGTGATATTTCCAGTATCCTCCCTCCTTAAATTGCTTTAGTTATTTGGGGGTCTTTTTGATGGAGATTATATTGGATGTATAGATTGCTTTTGTTACTATGATCATTTTTACTATAAATTTTACCAATACATAAGCTTGGGATGTCTTCCCACTTATAGTCTATTCATCAGTTTCTTAAAGTTTTCTTCACCGTAGAAATCTTTCAACTCTTTGGCTACATTTATTAACATTTCCTTTCTATCTCTATTGAATATTGTAAACTTTTCTGATTTCTTTTTCAGTATGTTTTTTATTGGTATATATGATGTACTGAATTTTGTTTGTTTCCTTTGTGTCCTTTTACTTTGCTGAAAGTATCAGATATGAGACTTTTCTTGTGGAATTTAGGGTCTTGTAAGTGTAGGACAGTTTGCTGCTTCCTTTCCTGTAGTATCCCTTCATCTGTCTTTGGCTTAAGAAATCAGGCACTGATTTGAGAATGCATGGGAGACATGTCCACCCTTGTCTTGTTCTTGGTTTTAGGGGACCTGCTTTTATTTTTTTCTCCACTGAGTAGAATGTTAGCTATCAGTTTGCCATGGCTTGCTTTTGCTGTGTTGAGGTATGTTTCTTCTATTCCTAGTTTCTTTATGGCTTTTATCATGTAGGGATTTTGAAATTTGCCAAAAGCTTTTATGCATGTTTTGAGAAAATCATGTGATTTCTGTCCTTAGACTTCTTTATGTGTTGTATTAAACTTAGTGGTTTACATATGTTAAGACCATCTTTTCATACATTGGATAAAACCAACTTGGTCATAATATATAATTCTGAATGTGTTCTTGGTTTTTTTGTTTGTGAGAATTTTATTGAGAAATTTTATATCTGTGTTCACCAGAGAAATTGGCCTATAACTTTTTGGTTTTTATTTTTTCTCTATCTGGTCTTGTTGTCTGGGTAGTACTGACTTTGTAGACTGAGTTCAGGAGTATTCCTTTCCTCTATTTTTATAATGGGATACTTTGAAGAACATGCATGTTAGTTCTTTCACATTCTCGAGCAGTGAATTCTGAGCTTTTTTTAAAGTCTTACTACTTTAATCTCATTGTTAGTTATCAGCTTGTTGTTTTTTCTCTTTTCTTTATTTTGCCAGTCATATATATCTAGAAATTTATTCTTTTTTTTCTAGGCCCTTCCTCTTGTATTTATTTATTTATTCTAATTTTGGGGGGGTCGTTGAGACAGGGTTTCTCTGTAGCTCCCTTTTTAAATTTAGGATTTCAAAAAATTCCATAATTATTTTCTGGATTTCATTGATGCCTGTGGTAATGTTCCCTGTTTTACACCTACTTATCCTTCCTTCCTTCCTTCCTTCCTTCCTTCCTTCCTTCCTTCCTTCCTTCCTTCCTTCCTTCCTTCCTTCCTTTCTTTCTTGGTAGTAGACATCTTAATTGGTCTGAGGTTTTAATTTGCATTTCCCTGATGATTAGTGATGTTGAACATCTTTTTATGTGTGTGTTGCATATTTGTTTGTCATTTTTGAAAAATGTTTACTCATGTCCTTTGCCTACTTTTAATTGGATTATTTGTTCTCTTATTGGCAACTTGTAGGTGTTTCTTATTTTAGATAACCAACTTTTCTCCAGATATATGAATTTCAGGTACTTTCTCATGTGTTAAAAATAGGTTGCCTTTTTATGCTGATTGTGTTCATTGTGGTCTTCATTCACATTTTGGTGAAGTGATAATTGTCTTTCCTTTTTTTGCTTGTGTTTTTAGTGTCGTATGTAGGGAATCCTTGCTAAATATGTTTCTGAGGCTTTTGTTTTGTTGTTTTCATCTATGAGTTGTATTGTGTTAGATCTTATGCTTAGGGTTTTGATCTATTTAGAGTAACGTGTGTGGTGCCAGTAAAGGACGCATATCATCTGTACTGTGTAATATTCCCTTTAGCAGAACAGTGCCAGGCTGCTTTCCCTTCACCAGTGGTGGGCTTGTTTCCCAACAGCTTTTCTAACATAGCATCTGCCATGCTTTTTAATCTAATAAATGTAAAATAGTAGTTTGGGCAGCTGGCCTCAAGTCACCTCCTGCTCAGCCTTCTGACTTCCTGGGACTACAGGATCATGATGATGCAATCTGCTAGATTTTCTTTTTAATTTGAGGCATTTATTAGTTTCACCTAGACACATTTTAGAGTTGATAATTTTGAATATATTTTCTCAGATTCCCAATAGATTATTTTGTAAGTTAAAAAAATAAAAGTTTCTGGTAAAATCTTGGTTTGTAATTTTATATGCGTATATTTTAGTATTTATTTGTCTTTCTCATGTTAATATTATTTTTTCTATGCCTTGTTTTCCCTTAATTTACTTTCTCTTTGATCTTATTAATCTTATTAATTTTATCTTATTAATCTTATCTTTTTTCCTACATTTTTTGAAATATCCTTTAAATTTTCTTGTGGGTATTTTAAACTTGTAAAGAAAGTATGAGATAACTGTCTTTTCATTTTACTTTTTCCCTGACTTTTGTCCTTTTTTACATCTTCCTATATTTTATTCATGTCTAAGTTTAGATTTTGAATTTCTGGCAAAAGGTAGCTTTTCATATCTTCAAATTTTTATTTGAATATCTTGTTTACATCTAGGGTGTTGCCTTTTTTTCTTGTTTTCATGCTTTTTCTTTTATGTTTATTAATGTTTGGGTTTTCTGACCATTTTATAGTACATCAGTATTAATTGTTCCATCAGGCCCCCCCCACCCCCGGTTTTTTTTTTTTTTTTACAGGAATACTTTAAAGACTTTTCAGTTCATTGGCTTCCTCTTCTTTTAGTTTAACAAAGTCCATATATATTTATGGATTTTTTTTTTTTAGTTTTTAAGATTTTTTTTCTTTTTTTTCTTTCTTTTTATTAAAAATTTCCATCTCCTCCCCTCCTCCTCCCCCTTCCCTCCCCTCCCTTCCACCCATACCCCCACTCCACCCTCTCCAAGCCAAAGAGCCATCAGGGTTCCCTTCACTATGTTAAGTCCAAGGTCCTCCCAGCTCCCCCTAAGTCCAGGAAGGTGAGCAACCAAACTGACAAGGCTCACAGTGAGCCCGTCCATGCTGTAGAGTTCATGCTCATCGCCACTGTCCTTGGTTTCTCAGTCCTCCTCCACCGTCAGCCACATTCAGAGAGTCCGGTTTGGTCCCCTGTTCCATCAGTCCCATTCCAACTGGACTTGGTGGTCTCCCGTTAGATCTGTCCCACCGTCTCAATGGGTAAACGCACTCCTCACGGTCCTGACTTCCTTGCTCATGATCTCCCTCCTTTTGCTTCTCATCAGGACCCTGGGAGCTCAATCCGGTGCTTCTTTGTGGGACTCTGTCATTTTCTCCATCCAATGCCAGGTGAAGGTTCTATGGTGATATGCAAGATATTCATGAGTATGGCAATAGGATCTGGACATTTCTGGCACCCTCTCCTCAGCTGCCCAAGGAACTAGCTGGGGGCGTCTTCCTGGACACCTGGGAACCCCTCTAGAGTCAAGTCTCTGCCAACCCTAGAATGGCTCCCTTAATTAAGATATATAATTCCGTGTTCCCATATCCACCCTTCCTATATCCCAACCATCCTATTCCCCCAAGCTCCTCCCATCCTCCACTTCACACTTTTCTCTCCCCATCCCCCCATCCTCCCATCCCACCCCACCCCCAAGTTCCCATTTTTTGTCTGGCAATCTTGTCTACTTCCAATATCCAGGAGGATAACTATATGTTTTTCTTTGGATTCACCTTCTTATATATCTTCTCTAGGATTTTTTTTTATGAATTATAGACTCGATGTCCTTTATTTATGGCTAGAAACCAATTATGAGTGAGTACATCCCATGTTCATCTTTTTGGGCCTGGGTTACCTCACTCAGGATGGTGTTTTCTACTTCCATCCATTTGCATGCAAAATTCAAGATGTCATTGTTTTTTTACCGCCGAGTAGTACTCTAATATGTATATATTCCACAGTTTCTTCATCCATTCTTCCACTGAAGGGCATCTAGGTTGTTTCCAGGTTCTGGCTATTACAAATAATCCTGCTATAAACATAGTTGAACAAATGTCCCCCCCACCCTCGTTTTTTTTTTTTTTTTTTTTTTACAGGAATACTTTAAAGACTATTCAGTTCATTGGCTTCCTCTTCTTTTAGTTTAACAAAGTCCATACATATTTATGGATTTTTTTTTAAACAAAATTTGGTTTTAGTGGTGGGGAAAGGTTATGTATTGGCTGGATTTTGGTTCTCTGGTATAAGAACTCATTAAATTTTTAAAATTATTTCTTAACTTTCCATTAGATAGGAGGGCATTTCTCTCTTCCTCTTTGTCTTATTTCCCTCTTTTAAAAGCTATGTTTTAAAATCTATTCTTTTGGATTGTGCTTGTCTTAAAAGTCCCTTCTCTATAGGCAATGTGCCAATCAACTTGGGTAAGTTTTTAGTATTTATAATCACATGTAGATGTTGTCTTTTATGATGATAACTTTACAATGATTTTTGTATCAGCCTTAACATCATGAATTCTTTTCTTTATAGTTATTTATTCTTTAGTTTTGCCAGCTACAAAGCCTATGACAAGGTAAAGCTTTGCAACTGTGGCGAAAGCCCAGCAACCTTATTCTCTGGAGCCCATATAAAAGTGGGAGGAAATAACAGACTCTACAGAGTTGCTTCCTGACTTCCACACTGCCATAGAAAGTTTGTGTCCCCACTATCACGTACACACACGCACACACAGGCTGAGCATGAGATGCTACTTTCTAGGAACATTATATTTATTTACATTGTTTTGATTTTGGAGCAGTTTCTTCTATCATATCTATCATCTATCTATCTATCTATCTATCTATCTATCTATCTATCTATCTATCTATCTATCTATCTATCTCTCTCTCTCTCTCTCTCTCTCTCTCTCTATCTCTGTATCATCTATCATCTATCTATCTATCTATCTATCTATCTATCTATCTATCTATCTATCTATCTATCTATCTAATCTATCTGTCCTCTGTCTATGTACCTATTGATGGATTTTGTGTGGTTTGTTTATTCTTATTGTCCTGTATCGTTTTTGGAGAAAATACTAAGGGATGGGGGACCTAAAAGTCACATTGATGAAATTGGAAGTTTTCAATGTATACCTTTTCAGTACTTTTCTTGTTGTTGAGTTTTGATATCATAGTACTTTATTTAATATTTAATTTATACACAACTCTGTAAGATTGGTAATAAAATTTCTACTTTTCAGATGAAAGCCTAGAGATCCTGCCAGATTAAATGACTTGAGTAAGATCACACACCTAAAAAGTATAGAAATAATCAAAACTAGAATTCTATGGCTTTAAGCTCTTACTCTTCATTGTTTACCCAAATAACTGAACTTACAGAGTATCGACATTGGATTGTAATCCAATACATTTTATTGATCATCAGTGTGAACTATGTTATTTTATTCATCGGTTCTTACCCTTCCTTTTAGCCTGTATGCCAGTCTTATTTTAGCAGTCTCTGTGGTTGTTACTTCTGGGTGTTCAAAGGTTCTTGCTCCAAATGAGTTAATGGGTATCAAGCTCTGTTCCATGATAAAAGGATTCAGTAGATCTTTTTTTTTTTTGTTTTGCTTTGTTTTAAAAATACTTCCTAACATTGCTTTAAACAAATTTACCATCTTCTCTTCTTGACCCACACTAGTCCTTGTGTGTACACTGTGTACACATAATGCATGCCTCAGGTCAGCAGGGTGGGGTCCTCTTCTGTGAATCCATATCCTTGTTCTATCTACCTCACATGGTCTCATTTTTGGCAGCCTCTTTTCTGGAGTGGGGTGTTTTATTGTCTGTAGGTTTCTTTAAGGTAATTTAATCTGCACCTTAGGGGTTCTTAGCTAACATTTTTGAAGTACCTTAATCAGGAATCTACACTCCAGGGGTAGTTAGTTAACATTTGAAAGACCCTAATCAAGATTCTGTACTCCAGGGGCAACCAGTGCTTCAGTTACTGTTCTCTTCTGCACCAGTGGGTGCATTAATTAGAACAAAACACGGAAGAAGTAATTTTCCACTGCCGAAAGGAGTGATATCTAAGATATATATTTGGCCAAGAATTTCCACAGAGATAAGAACGGAGGATGAGAATTTGGGGAGGTCCAGTAGCCTTCTAGCCAAAGTAGGAGCTTGGTTTGCTCCTCAGCTTGTGACACCCATAGTGAATGGATTTCTCAGGCCATTGGAGCATGTAAGTATCTGTTAACACAGAAGGGCCAATCCTAGCTTTCTTGTCTGTCTTTCCATCGGGAGATCACTGACTCTACAATCTGGCTCCATTCATTGTTCACATTTCTTGTCTTCAGCAATGTTACCCTCTGTTTTGAACCAGACTATTTCCTTTCAATTTCAGGAATTATATTTTAAATGTAATTATGTAATAAGTAAATTGGATATTTCAGCAATATGAATTATAGTGTGATTTTTAAGGCACATACTATTTTTTAGTGGTAATTTTCTTACTGTTTTCAAGAATCTTGTCAGCATTGCCAGCTTCCCATCTGTGGTGTATTGGTGTAGCATTGTAGACAGGTAATTTGTTTGATACTTTGGTGGTCTAATTAGGCTTGACAACTTTCACAAAGGTCCCTTAATTTTCCTATTTTATTTTTTTTCAGATGATATAATTACATCAGTTCTTCTTTCCCTGCTCCCCTCCCAACCCTCCTAACCCTCCTGTTTACCTTCTTTCTCTCTTTCAAATTCATGGCCTCTTTTTTTAAAATTAGTTGTTGATTCAAAGGCTCCTCTTTATATTGAATTCTGCTCAATACTGGAAAATGGTTCTTACACATAGATAATATTGTTTGAATATAATATATAATTCAAATTAGAAAGATTGAAATTATTTGCTGTATATTAAGTTTGCACAATTTCTGTAAGTTTGCATAATATAATGAATGACATCTGTCAGGAGTTCCTATAGTATACACTGCCATTGTATCATTCTCTAATTAACATGTAGAAACAGTAGTGTTAAATGATAGAGTATGGCATATTCTACAATGAATTAAAAGGTCTTGTCTTCTGCAGTTTTGTGACATGTGTGGTAAGCCATGGTACAAATTGCTGATTTTATCTGACAAATATTGAGGAAAGAAAGCAGCCATGGGCCAATGGCCTATATACTCATTTTCAGAGCTATTAAACAAAAAGTATTTAGCTTCACAAATAGATATTCATCCTGTTTACTTGTTATTTTTTGGTCAATTTCTGTGGGGTAGTGTCTTTTTGTATGCCCCTGGGTAGTCTTCATTTAATGATTATTTCAGGTGTGTGCCATCATGCCTGGGCCTTATCTGCTAATTTATGTGCTATTAGTAATACAGGTATATGTATAAGTAGCTCAAAGCCATGTAACTAGAGATGCATAGTTAATGTGAATGTGGAAGTCTGGAGCTTGAAAAGGTCTTAGCTGTTTTCGCCTTAATCCATTCATCAGTTCAGTCAGGTGATACCCTTCTTCCATGTTTGCCCTCAGCTATTGCTGTCTGTATCCACCTTGTTCTGTATAAACAAAGCGGTGTGTGTAATAATAAAAACTTGGAGCCAGCAGGATTGTAGGACAAATAACAAGGTAAAAGTCATTCCTGTTCTTTAGTATGTTACATTATCCTATCAGTTAGAAGATTCTTAAAACTACATCTGATTCATCTTCAGTTGTTAGGATCTTTTAGAACAAAATATAATTCAAGGGTAAGAAGATTGGAGATGAAAGTAATATATTTCTAGCTTTAAAATGTTGAATATTGGGGGGTGGGGTTGAAGAGATGAAGAGCACTGGCTGCTCTCCCAGAGGACCTGGGTTCAATTCCCAGCACCCACATTGCAGCTCACAACTGTCTGTAACTTCAGTTCCAGGGGACCTGACACCCTCACACAGACCTACATGCAGACAAAATACCATGAACATAAAATAAAATAAATTTAAAAAAATGTCTAATGTTTATATATTAGATATCCAGTATAGCAATTCCAGTGCTTGAGAATGATATGGACATCAAGAGTTTGGAAATATTCACAGGTGTGTTATGATTGTTGCATGAGCCTTATTGAATTTAGATTAAATTATTTTTGTACATTTTTTTAGTGATGTTATCTGACAATGTAGATGTTTGTGAATATTAGACTAGTCATGTTGATTATATTATCCTTTTACATTATTTCTTAATTTTCAGCTGATGTAAGTGAAGTAGATAATATAAATCAATTAATATTGGATATTTTAAGTGTTTATGCTCTAGGAGTTTTCAGGAGACAATAAAAGGCTAAGTTTTTAAACAGATGTGCTGTTTATAACCTTGGCATTTTATTATTCAAATCTTGCTGTGTGTTGCTTTTTAGTGAACTAGTTCTCATATTAATATGCATATGACTAGCTCTATGCCATATCATTGCAGGACATACTGATTTAAACTGTATTTAGCTTATCAGTCACCCTGGGCAGGGAGCACTGATGTCTAGGTGACCCTTTGTACATGTCCTATTTGTGACTCATAGGGATATTTCTTACAAACAGCATTTTGAACAGGGAAATTTCCTTTACTTTTCTACCTGCCTGAAGCTCTTCTTGTAGTTCAGCTTCATTTCCTCCTATTCCATGCTGAATTGAGTGGCTGCCTGCTGTTGAGTACTTTTCTTGCCTTGCTGTGGGGTTGGATTTGCTATATAGACTATTTCTGTGGCCTGAGGTATTCTACTTATTCATGTATAAAACAAAATCAGGAACTGAAATGTATATTTTTCAAAACCTTACATTTGGAAGTATTGATGATGTTTTAAAAACTTGTCTTCAGGTTTTTATCATTTGAAGCCAAGTCTCTGGTTCTACTTCAAGTTTCATTAGTATCAAACATATATATGGGTTTTCAAGGCATAGTTTCTCTGGAACTCACTTTATAGACCAGGCTGGCCTCGAAATTCACTGAGATCAGCTTACTCTGCCTTCTAAGTGCTAGGATTAAAGGTGTGTGCCACCCCTCCCCCTAGCTAAACATTCTCATTGAATACTGTATCATTGAACATACTCTTTTGTACAGAATGCCCAATGAATATGGTCTCTCTCTCTCTCTGACTTTCTGGGAGCCTAGTGAGTCTAATAAGACAACATGAATAAATATATAGAAGATTTATTCATAATAATGAGCTTGCATAAGTAATTATATCTTAGATGTTATTAAAATCCTTTGGTTCATATTTAAGTGCATATTTTATGTTAAAATATACATATCATTAAACTTATTCTTAGTCATTTAAAATGTATAGATGAGTAGTATAAAAAGTACATTCGTAGTGTGTGCAGACAATACCCCATCCATCTGCACAGCTCTCTTCATCTTGTAAAGCTCACACTCAGTGTCTGTTAAGAAGTAACCACTCTTTCCTTCCTTCCTCTTGCCCCTGAAAAACAACCTTCTACTCTGTTTCTAGGAATTTGACCTTTCTAAGTACCTCATTGTAAGTGGAATCATCAAGTATTTGTCTTTTGTGTCAGGCAGTCTTATTTCAGTGAGCATGATGGAGTCAAGATTCATCCATGTTGCAGTGTGTCAGGCTTCCCCAGTTCTAAAGTGGAGTGGCATGTCACTGTTTATATAGATCACCCCTTTGCTAATCTGTTCATGTGTTGGTGAGCACCTGGGTTGCTTCTAAATTTGGTGAGTGTGTATAATGCTACCATTATAATAATGAGTTCTGTGAATAACGAACCATTATCGGTATATAGATATGTAGCTGAGAAATGTGGTTCATGATAAATACTGGTTTAGTTTGTAGCTTTCTTGTGCTGTCTTTGTCTGGCTTTGATACCTAGGGCTTTAGGTAACAATCCTAGGTTGTTACATGGATGCTAGAATACAGACTCCAGTCCCCATGATTGCTGAGCCATCTCTCCAGCTGGAATACAGCTTTATCATGTAGTTTTTAGTAGTGGCAAAGATCTCAGATAATCAGATAACCCTCCTCATCTACTCACAGGGGTTAAGAACTATTGTTTGAGGCTATTTCCTCCTTTTAAGATCAGATGGTTTGGGTAAAGGCTGTAGAATAAAGACCAATAGGGATATTTGGCATATAATATAACTTGTCAGAAGGTTTTCATTAATTATAACAAAGGCCTGTGTAAGATATAACACACACACACACACACACACACACACACACACACACACACATACACACACACATCTGTTTCTGTCACACTCACTTTTATAAACAAGGTCTCATATATGCTAGACTGGCTGGAATTTGCTTTCTAGCCCATGCTCACATTGAAATGGAATCACTATGCCTCAGCCCCTCAGTAGCTGGGCTTACTTTGTGTGGGTCACCATGTTAAGTCAAACATGTTTGAAGAAAAAATAGGGGTTTTTTTGGTAGTTATTCAGTACCTCTTTACTATTATATTTTTCCTCAAACTCTTCTCATATGTTTATGTTGTCTTACATATATTTCTTCATTTCTTTTTTATTTGTTGTAGTTATGTACTTTTGCCCCTACCTGTTTTTATAACATCTTTTATTGCCTTTACTTATCACATCTAATAAGTAGGAAGTTGAGACTGTGGTTTGATTCTTTAGAGTTCTCTTGAAATACCGTATATGGTATTTTAGACAGCATGTACTTAATTTAAGAACAGAGTTGGGTCAAAATAGTCTCTGCATCTGTCCTATATAATTGCTTGTACATTCATTATTAACCAATTAGTTTGAATTGGGGACTGCTGTATATTACTATGTAACTCAATTTACTAGAAAATTTCTCTGATTCCCTCAAGATAATAATCAAAGCAGTGATCTATATTAGCCTGCCATGCTGTTGAATTAATGTGGAAACTGGATCTGATATTTTTTAAATTTTATTTTATTTTTTAAAAACCTATCTTTTTTATTTTACATACTAATCTCAGTTCCTACTCCCTCCACTTCTTCCATTCCTCTACCTTTCCCCCCAAACCCCATCTACTCCTCATAGAGGGTAAGCCACATTGTTTTGAGGAAGGATCAAGACCTTCTCTACTATATCTAAGCTGAGCAAGGTATCTTTCCAAAGAGAATGGGTTCCAAAAAGCCAGTATAAGCAGTAGGGATAAATCCTGGCCCCATTATCAGTGACCCCTCAGTGTGCCCCAGCCATACAACTGTCACCCACATTCAGAGGGCCTAGTTTGGTCCTCTGCTGGTTCCTTCCGTGTCTGGCTGGAGTTGGTGAGCTCCCATTAGCTCAGGTAGGCTGTTTCAATGGGTATCCCCATCATCGTCTTGATCTCTTTGCTCATATTCTCACTCCTCCCACTCTTTGACTGTACATTGGAAGCTCAGCCCAGTGTTGCCCTGTGGATCTCTGCCTCTGTTTCCATCCGTTGCTGGATGAAGGTTCTATGGTGATATTTAAGATAGTCATCAATCTGACTACAGGGAAAGGCCAGTTCAGGCACTCTGTCCTCTATTGCTTAGGGTCTTAGCTGCAGTCATCCTTGTGGATTCCTGGGATTTCTTCTGGTGCCAGGTTTCTTGCTAGCCGCATAATGGCTCTCACAACCAAAATATTTCTTTCCTTGTTCTCCATCCTTGCCCTTCCCCATCTCAATTATCCCGTTCCCTCAAGTTCTCCACCCCCCTCCCCTTCTTCCCTCCTCTTCCCCTTCCACCCTCCTTTCTTACCCCACCCTCATGCTTCCAGTTTTCTCAGGAGAACTTGTCTATTTCCCCCTCCCAGGGGATATTTATATATGTTTCTGTTATGGTTCTCCTTGTCACTTAGCTTCTCTGTGGTTGTGTACTCTCAGAAGATTGGGAATCAGTCTACTTCAAGACCCAGCAATATCACTCTTGGGCATATACCCAAAGAATGTTCAATCATACTACAAGGACATTTGTTCATCTATGTTCATAGCAGCATTATTTGTAATAGCCAGAACCTGGAAACAACCTAGATGCCCCTCAACCAAAGAATGGGTAAAGAAAATGTGATACATTTACACAATATGATACTACTCAGTGGTAAAAAGCAATGCCATCTTGAAATTTGCATGCAAATGGATAGAATTAGACAAAAATCATCCTGATGAGGTAACCCAGACACAGAAAGATGAACAAGGTATGTACTCACTCTTAAGTGGATACTAGCTGAATCTGGTATTTCTGGTGTGCTTTTATTTTACAGTGAGAGAGATGAACCTGCAAGACATCAAGGAGGACTTGGAGTGTGATCCAGAGGAGAACAGCACTCTTTTCATGGGAATTCTTATCCAGGGGCTGGCCAGACTGAAGAAGATTCCTGAGACAGTTAAAGCCATTAAAGAACGTTTGGAGCAGGAGCTAAAGCAGATTGTGAAGAGGTCAACCACTCAGGTGGCAGACAGTGGCTATCAGAGGGGAGAGAGTCTCACTGTGGACAATCAGCCAAGGTAGACAAGTGTATAGTTTGGTGTTGGCTTCTCTTTTTCTTGTATACTTTCTAGGATGAGGAGTAGATAACTTATCTTCAGGTAGGATTATTTTCTTGAGCTGAGAATACTATATTCCTCACATACTCAGGCCAGGCATTACTTTGATTTGTTGATAAAATTTAGATTTAAGCCTATTGTTCATATTCACAGACATTGAATAAAAGATACAAACTTTTTTTAGGGGGGTAAACTAATGAATTGTATTAGGGTTACTTACAGGAATATGGGTAAGAGGTTACTTACAGGAGCATAAATGTTTCAAAGACAACAACATCACTAAGGCCCACCCCAACATCTGGAAACCTAGAGCACGCTGCACGGCCTGTAGGCAGCTCAATAGGTTGGAGAGTGTCCTTCTAGGTGCCTCAGTTGATCTAATACTCTAAAGATCAACCATGCATCTTGTCTGGTTTTTGCTTTTTCCAGGAAGCTGGCATGGTCCCAGAGTCTTCTTTGCACTTCAGCTTGCCTGAGAGTCTTCTTTGTACCTGGATTCTGCTTACTCTGGCAGGGAGGGAACGAGTGAATCTGTTTAGTTTAAGGGAGTTCTTGGAGCACTTTTTTTGGTGTTGTCTACCTCCCTTCTTAAAGAGCACATCTGCAAGGTGGGATGTCTTAGTCTAATCTTAGAGGAGACTGTTTCACAACAGTGCATTTGCGTGTGCATATGTACATGCATTAATATATGCTTGCATGAGCATGTGTGAAGTTCAAAAAACATTTTTTAGAGTTGATTCCATTTTTAAAGTATTATTATTTTAATTTTTGTGTTGGGGTGTTTTGCCTTGCGTGTATATATATATAATTTGTGTACCATGTGCATGCCATTTGTCTATGGGGGTCAGAAGAAGGCTTTGGAGATCCTAGAACTGGAGTTTCAAACAGTTGTAAGCCATTATTATATGAGTGCTGGAAATGAATCCTGCGCCCTTAGAAGAGCAGCCAATGCTTCTAACCACTGAGCCATTTATCTAGCCATTTGCCACCCACCTTTATATGGGTGTCTGGAATTGAACTAGGTAGCCAGGCTTTCTCAGCAAATGCCTTCTCCTATTGAGCCATCTCTCTGGCCTCTGAAGGCAACAAACCTGTTTGTAATGAAGAGTGTTTATTATCACACATGTTAAGTTGATAAATCAACGGCAAGAAAGAATTGAACAGTTGCCGAACATGTGTTAGTTACCAAGCTGTTTTTGAGATAATTTGTCTCTGTTACTTCATTTAGTTTTCACTGCTACTCTGTGAGCTAGTTATTAGTGTTCGCATCTTATAATTAGAAGAACTGAGACTCAGAGATCGTAATTAGCCCAAGCTTGTGTTTAGAGGCTGGCTAATCTTGAAATTGAATCATGGCTACTTGATTCTGAAGTCTGTGGTTTTAACTGTCTTGTGTTTACCTCTTAACTATGTATGATATTTGTGAATTGGAAAATATCAGGAATTTCTACATTTCCTTAAAACAGTAAATGAAATTTGAATTTCAAAGTTTTTGTTTTATAGGATTACATGGCAGTTGTATTCAGATCTCAAGAGATGACTATTATACTCTGGGAGAAAATGTTGGTCAGGTCAGATTTTAGGGAACAGTAGTTCAGTATTGTTTGTCAGTATTTGGAGTTAGGAGTTAGTTAAAAAAACAAAATGAGATTGACTGTGATCTCTTCTCCCTTCCTTCACTTCAACCTTCCTTTTCCCTGACACATACAAGGCACATCAAGGGTGCCATGGCATGGGAGAGAAAAAAAATCAATGAAGATTTCAATTTCTTTGGTGAATAGAAGCAAATGGATGAGGTGGTATGTACTTATAATGTCAGTGCCCTGAAGTCTGAGGCAGGATGATTTGGAGGTCATGGGCAGCCTAGGCTACACAGGGAGACACTTTCTCAGGGAAAAAAAGTCACACAAGTAAAATAATTTTCTCATTTGTTTGAATGGATGTGCATGAAGGGTTATGCTTTTCTTAATATACTACTGAGGAGGTTTTGCTGTTTTTACTTAATATGCACACATTTTAAAAACAGACACTAAACTGAATTAAGGAGAAAGAATACCAATTCAGCCCAGATAGACTTATTTTAATATCTTGGAAAGGCTGATATATTTCATTCATATTTTCTGAAATATTTTTGGATATCTAAATAACAATGATAGTGATTTAAAAATCCTTCAAAAGAAATTCTCTTATGAACTTCATTCAAAGTACTATAATTGGTAAATGAATAAAAAACCTTTAAACTGCTATCTAACTGTTATGGAATGCATCAAAACAGATGGTTGACGAATGTCTGGTTTGGAGAGTAGTTCTGTCAGTATTGGAGCTCCTGTACCTTACAGGGTGGCCTGCTTTAGTTGAGGTTAATGGTTATAATGCTTAGTAAAGAACATCATACACATGCAACTCCATACCAATGCATATGCTTATTATTGGCACCTTGTTCAATCTTGGTGTGTTTTGTCACTCATGTGATTCAGAGATTCAGAATTGAACTTTTCTTTTTTCTTTGCTTGTGCCTGGATTTCTGTAAAGACCTTTTGACTCTTTGCTAATGAATACGCTAAAATTCTGCTTTGCTGTTTGCTCTGTTGTTGCAAGTGCCCAGATGAATAGACTGAACTTTCAGAGGGAAATAACATTACTATAATATATGCTGGAAATAAAGCAAAGGGCACAGATCAATAACTTTCCTGCAGCTCTCATTATAGTTGCCCTAAAAACATAGTGTCTTTCATAGGATTTTGACCTCTTTTTCTTCTGTTGCCTCAGCTGTTTCCAGAATCCAGGAGTGGAGACTGCATCAGTAGAAGTAGGAAGTCAGCTCCTTGCCCCAGAAAATTATAGATGTCTTTCTGTGAGGAATGAGTCAGCAGTAGAAGTATTTTTCTCTTTTCTACTTTTCCTTTCCTTTCCTTTCCTTTCCTTTCCTTTCCTCCTTTCCTTTCCTTTCTTTTCTTCCTTTCTTTCTTCCATCCTTCCTTGTTTGCTTTTTTTCTCTCCTTTTTTGTTATTTTAATGGCCCTTCTTCTTCTTCTTCTTCTTCTTCTTCTTCTTCTTCTTCTTCTTCTTCTTCTTCTTCTTTTCTTCTTCTTCTGGTAGGGTACATTGGATACTAAAAATCAAATGGTTTATATTCTGCTTTTTGTTTTTTTTCCCTGTATAACATGATTCCACTTTATAAAAGACATGTTTTTGCCAGAATTCTTTATCATGAAGTAAAATATTACAAAGAAAATAATCATTTGGGGGTAAACCATATTATTAAATCAAAGACTGAATTTTTGAATTGGGATTCCAAATGATTAACAATTCTGACTGGACCTCTGGTGGCTAGTTTCTATAGTTATAAGGTCCCTTAAAACTCCTCAAGAATTAATTTCCTTAAGTTAATCACAGTCCTTTAGAAATGATTAGCATTGTTGCTTCTAGAGGCTTGGAACTTTAAAAAGGATATTATTAAATTATTCCTTGAGGCATGCATGATGCTTATGTGTTGAAAATTTCCTAAGATATTAGTGACATCTGTTTCAGAGGGAAGTAAAACCACAGTGGCATTATTAGTGCCATCATTATTGTTATATTTTACTACCTCAAGACTATTATCACTGGCGATAGAAGAATCTGTTTTCCTTAAGCAAAATTGGAATGTAGGCAAAATCCCCATCCATTCCCCACATGCATATTCTCTGGCCAACCCTAATGAAATAAATTATTCTAAAACATTTATATGCAAATGCAACTGTGCAGCAAGGCGTCAGTACTGGAAGTTTCCCTGCAAGTTTCATTGTTCATCTCCATCTTGTTAAATATATTATGGTTGTGATGCATTGCAGGCCTGTTTCCATTTGTCTTATGCAAAGCGAGTTAATGTTGTGTGGTATTTTGCTGGAAATGGAGATTGAATGAGGCTGTTGAATTCCATCTTGCTTTAATTTATACAAAGCCAGAATATTTCCTTCATCAGCTTAAAAAATCATTTTGGTGACCTACTTTATATTTTTTATTTTCCAAACTATCCATTTATTTGTATTCATAGGAGAAGTATTTTATCTTCTCGGTTCTTTCATTAACTGTAGTGTTTATAAACTTCTGTACACTGTAATTGGAAATGCTCAGCAACTGTTAGGTTGCTCCTGTTGACTTCGTAAGTGCTAACTCCGGGTGATAGGTGCCTTTCTAACCTTGCACAAACATTTGTTACGTATCGTAGCCTTCAAAGGCAAGGCAGTGTCTTCAACTTCAGATGGCCACTGTGGCTACAGCCTCTGTGATTTAGAGTCAGTTTCTTCAATTTTGTTCTGTATTATTGTTGATTATTCCCAAAAATTTAGCCAACGAGATTTTTATATTATTATGGTGTTAAAGAAGCCAGAAGAAGTTCTGAGGTGATTCACAAATACTAAAGTAAGAGGAAAACATTGAAGGAAAAAAGTGTTCTTTGAAGTATTGGATCTTGTCAAGAATAAGGAAATGAGCAAGAGGTGGTGGTGATTGGATTGTTTATGACAGCTACTCTATTTGGTATATATCTGAAGGCAAGAGCTCCTTGCAGAGATACTGAAGTCTTGCTACATTGGTAAACTTAATGGCTTGAAAGAGTCTAGGGAGAATTGGATGAGTTTGAAGCTTCAATGGGGTATGGGTCACTCATGAAACTAAATTTTAGTATAGAAAAATGTCGTAGATCCACAAGACTTTGTTTTTAAAGAATATTTTATTATATATAGCTAACCGTATATATTTAGTTATTTATTTTTGGATTGTACCTAGAAAGAAGAGAAGAGAGAACTAATTTGTCCCATTTGGTACATACTTTTATATTTTAGTAAAGTGTCCAGTAGGGCCATAGTAAGTATTGAATGAAAGAATGAATCCCACATAGAGTGAATATTTACTATGGACCAGGCACTAAATTAAAATGCCAAACAGTCAGACATGGTGCTGTACACATGGAGATTAAAGGGGAAGAATGGCACCCTCATATAAATTACATTGTTGCAAACTATGGTAAAGGTATAAGGGACAAGCAGAAGATATCTTGGAAGCATGGGCTTAGGTACATATCCGGAAATGGCTTGTATCAGTGTTGTTTTGAAAGTAAAGTAGGCAGCATTTATTGTTTATACTAGTTGCAGTTGTCAAGCTCATTCGTTTGATAGCACCACCTTGTTACTGTAGTTGTGCAGTCAGTATGATGTCAGCATCTCAGACGTGAGAAGGAAAAGAACCAGACCTTTGCCTCTCCATTTTCACAGTTTCCTCTGGCCCCAATGGCTTATTCAATTTTGATGAGTACTCCTAAGTGTACTTTTCTTAGAGACGAACATTTTCATTTATGAAGAAACATTCTTTAGGGTTGTATATTCCCTTGCCATTACATTATATTGGCAGATATGTTTATATTTGCCAGTCTGAGAGGTGAACATTGACATTTCTAGTGTAGTTTGGGTTTGTTTTTCCTTGTTATAAGTGAGATTACAGTTTTCATTTGTATAACAATAAGTTGTTATGGTGTTTGGATTATGTCTGGATGTAATGCTTCAAGATCAACTGAGTTGAGAATAGGTTCAGAGCACAAAGTCAGACAAAGGACATTTACAGAGTCAGGGTGGTGGGTTACAGTGGTACATTATCTTGTTACATTCAGTTTTCTGATTTTTTCCCCCCTGCATACATATAGAGGCCACACGGACTACACACAGCTACTAAGTAATAAACACACAATTTATTTATTTTTTTGTTTCTTAAGACAGGGTTTCTCTGTATAACTGCTCTGGCACTCCTGGAACTTGCTTTGTAGACCAGGCTGGACTTGAACTCACAGAAAGCTGCCACCATGGCCAGCTTGTGACTAACAGTTTTTAAACAGAATAGATATTCTAGACATGGAATCTTGTTACTCAGAAATGGTACACAGATTTAAAACTCTTCAATCATTTTTCAAATATTCTACTTACTATTTTAGGATCATAGTTGACAACGTGTAGTTTCCCTTCTGATAGCACAGATGTGTGAGGTCTACTCTATGTCTACATTGGCTCTGAAGGAGCCACATACATTAAATCAGATCCTACTTATTGTGCTGGATTAGTGTGCTGTTCACTCCTTTCATTTCTGCCTGCTGTGTGTTTGTCCTGTAGTTAATTGAGAGGGTAGTTTTGTGCTTGCTGAATAATTCTAACTCCGATCATTACCCTTTTTATAATTATGATTCTTTTCAAGGTTAATATCTCATTTCCCACACCTCCCCCTCCTCCTGTTTCTCAGCCTGTGAAGACTATAGCATTTTCAAGAATGCATAGGATTATTCCTATGAAGTTTGAAAATGTATACTTTTACAATATTTTTAAAATCTGGAATCTGGAACTCAGTAGGAGGTCCTCCTGATTTAAAAGGGCATGCTCATAAAGTGGTTTTATCCATGAGGGAGCTGAAAGGCTCATATCCCAAGGTTAACTTCATAGTTCAAGTGCAGTGTTTGTGGAAAGAGAAAAATGAAGCATTTCTCATAATTTCTTTTAGACTGTGTCTGGAATCAGGCATGTGTTTCCTTTTCAAATGGTAGCATTTCCTTTCATCTCTTCTCTCTGTATTAGTTACTCTTCTTCTGAGAGTCTAAAATGCAGGACTTGCTAGAAATTGGCCACTTTATTTTGCAGAAAAGTCATTTGAGAGCAGCTTTGAAGCAAGGTCAGGCATTTGTCCTTGTGGCTTCTGGTAGCCATTCCCAGGCACTGCATGTAGCACCTGGACATGCTCAGAATCAGGAAGGGACTTGATATGATTTAGATGAATAGTTAATTCAAATCAAAGCAAGCGGGAAGCAAGTAAATTTAACTTCAGTGATTATGATTCCATTTGATTGAATCTCTACTTTTGATTACACGTATCAGTGAGAACATGCTTTAAATACATCCAGCTATTAAATATTGAAGGGTATGAAGAATGAACCAGGCACATAGTGAAGAAACGCCACCATTCTTTGACGAGCATGTGGCACTTATGGGTGTACTGTTTGTTTTTAAACAAATGAAAGGAGATAGTTGTTTTGAGTGTGGGACTTATCGTTAACTAAGGTGGATAATTCATCACCATGTATGATCCAAGGTGTCTGCATTTTTAGTAAGACTTCAATGACTAACAACTCTATAACAGATAAGTGAGTTAGTAGTATCAGTATGTTCACAGTTACTTTGTAAAGGTGAAGTTGGATAGCTGTCTTTCTGGTTGTACATTGTCCTTTGCTTGTAGTCTCTAGAAAAAGGGCTTGTGATTAAATGGGGTGGAGTTACTTTTCAATAATAAATTTCTTAAAGCTTTGTTTTGCATTTGGTAGAGTTAAAAGCCAATCTGTTCTTTCTCTTTTGTTTGTTTGGTTTTATTTTGAGACAGGGTTTCTCTTTGTAACAGCTCCAGCTATCCTAGAATTAGCTCTGTAGATTAGGTTAGCCTCAAATTCACAGAGATTTGCCTGCTTCTGCCTCCTGAGTGCTGGGATTAAAGATATGCACCACCATCACCACCCACACCAGTCTGTTCTTGCTGTCGCTTTGTATATCAGGTTTAAAGTAGAGATTTGATCAGTTAAGGGAATAATCTTTAATAGTAATAATAAGGGTCTAATCTCTTTCATGGATTGTTGTAACTTTATTTCAATGTCACCCTTCATGTTTCATCAAGGTCACCTCACAAACAGACAGATGGACAGACAAATACTCTTATTGATTGAGAATTTCCTCTTGATGATGAATGGGAGCAATGCAGGTGTGATCAAAACCCCTTCATTTATAGTTAGGCTATCTGTACCCCTCTAACTTTTGGCCTACCCCCTTTGTTATGGTGTCATGAGTTCATAAGATGTGTGTTAACTTTGTGTTTGTAGTGTGGTTTAGAATGCGGGCCAGCAAAGCTAAGACCATCTTGATATGTACAGTTGATGACTGATTTGTTTTAATGTTCATAGAAAATACTAACTCTGTGTCTAGTGCTTACATTACAGAGAAAACAGTAGGGAGAAAAATATTCTATGGTTATTGCCTTTGTCTGTCAGTGGGAAAATGCAGTGCCCTGATATTAAGGTCTCAGCAGATAAATAGTAGAATGGGACCAGTTTTCTTCATTGTGTGTCTGCTTTGTGACCATGTAAAACAGCTTCTTGACTGCCAACCTGAGTTTTCCGGCCAAATGGCTAATCCGAGTTTCCCAGGATGTTAAATTTAGATTCGGATAGATTGATGGAAAGCCTCTGCACCATGGGTTCTTGTTGTTCCCTGACAGTTTCTTCTTAGCCCTCTGTGTTTTCGCACACTGGCACTTGAGGGTGGGAACCACAGGGATGTTCCAGGTAGGAAGTTAGGAGAAATACTGGGAGAATAAATGTTTAGAAGAAAGCTTTTTTAAAAAAATATTTTATTTTAGCTTTTTGAGACAGGGTCTCTCTACATAGTTCCAGCTGCCCTGAACTCACTCTCTAAACCAAGCTGGCCTCAAACTCACAGAGATTTTCCTGCCTCTGCCTCCTAAGTGCTGGGATTAAAGATATATGTCACTACTGACCTGGCAGAAGACTGTTTTTAAGACCAGCAGGTAACTGTTTAAAGAATGAATGCTTCTATCTTGACACTTTCCTGGTGTTTTTTGTGTAAAGTAGATTTTTATTGCAATATTATTCACGTTAGTTCTGAATGTGTGTCTTTCAGATTATAGAACTGAACTTCCTATTTTCTCATGTTTTGGTTGATAAAGTTATATTTTGAGAACATAATTTAGTGAGGGAAACTTTATGATGGACTTCTAAAATTAGGAGGCTATAACTTATAACACTCATTTTAAAACTACTTGTTGTAATCTGTCTTCGATCATTCCTATTCTGGGGACTTCGTTTTCATTCCTTCATTCAACAGTCTTCCTTTCCTAACTGCTGGGTATTTTGGCAACTGCTAGTCTGCAGCCACAAATCAGAATCAGTGAGTTAATAGTCTCGACGACAAGAAGCAGGGTTGGAGGAAAGTACACTAGTTTGAGGACTCGTCCTATAATTCTGAGGTGAGAGATTTCAAGAATGTAGCAGGTAACAGTGGCAGTGGAGTGAAAGGACAATATACTAGGACAATATACTAGGGATTCAGCGGACACAGATCTGAGTGAGGGGAGGAGGTGAAGGTTTCTCAGGGCAACTGTGAATACTGATGTTACGTGGAGAACTAGGTTTTGGGGAGGATATGATGGGTTCCATTTAGGTCATGTTAAATCGTAGGTATGTTGATCACTCATGAGAGTGATCCAGGAAGTATGCTCACAATTTTTTGCAAATGATAATAAAGTCACTTTGTTGTGTGCATTTACTAAGAGAGACCTGAGGGTGGAGAATTCCTGACACAGTCCCGAAGATGCTTTTGAGACTGAGCTGCTAGAGAGGAAAGCAGCAGTCTTGGAATGTGAGGCTAGTGGAGAAGTAGAGAGTGGCCAGTGGAAGCAACCACTGCAGCTCATTGAGTGGAGTGTCTGTTCTACAGCCCAAATGTAACCAGAGAAAACCACTTACTGCTACCAAAGCAAGAGTTGTTTTAGTAGCTGAGCAGCAGTGAATCCTGCTGTAACAAGGAGGCAGAGGCAGAGCAGATAGTTCTGGCACTTTTGCCAGCCTTGGATCCCTAGAATGTTTCTCTGAGCAGTACTGATAAATTATTTCCTCCTTTCCTCTAGAAAGAAACATTAGGATAAATAATTTCCTTTGTTCTATTCTTGTCTATCAGCTTTAAACCACTCATAAAGTGGACTCAGAGGCTGAAATGAGAAAATCAAACAGAACCTTTAATGTAGTTCCTGGCATATTGTGAGTGCTGAATAAAGAGAGGCTGTCACTGTATTCCTCATCTGTGTGTCAGCTCCAATGTCATCCTCACTTTCTCCAGGTTCTCCTGCTTCTGGACTGCCTTTGCTGCCTGCCGCAGTTTGAGGGAAGAACCCAGATTGGCATCTTAAATCGTAGACTTCTGATAAGATTCCAGTCTTATATTGTTCATTCTTTTCTTCATTTCCTCATGATTTTAGATGCCACAAACATTGACCATTTTCTCCATCCTGGACTTTGCGGCATGTGTTAGTAGGGAGGTAGGTGTGGCTAGAAAGAAGAGAAAGAAGCACAAGACAGTGCTCTGTCTTAATTTCTGACCCAGTGGTGTCTATCCAGGAGGCTACAAAAACTCTGTGTGTGTGTGTGTGTGTGTGTGTGTGTGTGTGAGCGTCTGCGTCTGCGTGTGTGTTATAAAAATCTGGATTTTTCATGTGAGAGAAAACATGTAATAGTTGTCTTTCTGAGTCTGGCTTATTTCACTTAACATTTTCATCCATTTTTCTTAAAATCGAATAATTTGATTTTCTTTTGAGATGGGGTTTCCTCAGTTTAGCCCTATATTATCTGCACCTGAATAAGGGATCATTATAGGTGCCGATGATATAACCTGGGTTAGAGTACTTACTGTGGAAGCCTAGTATATTGTATTTGATCCCTGGAACCGCATGAAGATGGTAAGAGAGAGCTATTTCTATAAAATTCTCTGATTTCCACCTACATGCCATGGCATGAGTACCTCTCTCTCTCTCTCTCTCTCTCTCTCTCTCTCTCTCTCTCACACACACACACACACACACACACACACACACACACAGATAGAAAGAAATTAAAAAAAAACCTTCATTGTGTTTATACACTACATTTTCTTTACCTACCCATTTGTTGATGGGCATGTGTGATGATTTTATAACTTAGCTATTGTGCATAGTGCCACAAGAAATGTGAATGTACAAATGCATTTGTTGTGTGCTGATTTATATCCCTTCCATTATATTCTAAGTATAATCTAGCTGGATCATAGGGTTGATAGTTCTACTTTTATTGAGGAACTGCCATACTATAAATGATTTATTTCTTATATACTATTTATGAAAGAAGGATAAAATATCCAAATGAGTGAAAAGAAAAAAGTTAATTTCTTCTCAGTGATCAGAATTCAGAGAAATAATCTTTTAGTATAGTTTTTTTTGAGGTGCTGGGTTCCTTTCTTAGCTGTTCTGTGTATTTCATGTTTACCACAGAACTATAGACACCCAGTCTCTTTTTCACTCAAGACATAGCTACTACTATGTTAGATCTTAAGTGTTTTGTAATATAATTCAGATATCTTATATTTCACTTCTTGAATGCATGTAGTTGTTAATTTTGATTAGGTTATGATATGCTTAGACAGTTAGTAAATATATATTCTGAGCCGGGCGGTGGTGGTGCACACCATTAATCCCAGCACTCGGGAGGCAGAGGCAGGTGGATCTCTGTGAGTTTGAGGCCAGCCTGATCTACAAGAGCTAGTTTCAGGACAGGCTCCAAAGCTACAGAAAAACCCTGTCTCGATAAACCAAAAATAAATAAATAAGATGTAATCTGAATTCGATGACATTAAATGTCAAGAGTTCTGACCTGAACAATGGAATCTCTTGATGGATTCATAATATGATGGCATTGTTGGGATTACTAGAAGGTGGAGCCCAGCTGAAGGCTGTAAGTCACTAGAGGTATGTCTTCAGGACTATGTTTTTTGTAAGCACTTTTTTCCACTGACATGAAGTGCTACCCGAGCTCATAGGTCCACACAAGCATTGGATGAATCCTCTGAAACTGGAAGCCAAAATGAATCATCATTTAAGTTTTAATATTAGATATTCTATCAGTGATTAGTAAAATGTTTTTTAGCATCAAGTTGGGCTTTGACTGCCATCACTTCTGTGTGGTTTCAGAACAACCAACACACTATAAATCCCTTATACTTTATGAGTTAATTTATTCCTACTCTAAGAACCATTAGTTTATCTGTGACTTTTTCTGCACTTGAAGTGTTTCTTACAAATAGGCAGCTGTCTTTGACTTTTTCTTTACCAGATTTTTTTAAGTTTGTTCTTCTTGCTTCATAAATTTTTTAACTTCTTATCTGTTATCCAGTATGGTACATCTTGTTTATCTGTTTATCAGTAAACAGACATTGAATGTTTTGATCTTTTGCTATTGTTTTAATACTACTGTGGACATTTGAGTTCAGACTTTTGTGTGCCTACGTTTTCTGTTCAGTTATGTGTGTATTCTAAGAAGGGAGTCTCTGGTCCATATGGTAACTGTGTATTAATATTTCGAGAAACTTTGAAAGCTTGTTCTGTGTAAAAAGTGTCAGTTTACAATCTGACTAACATTGTGCAACAAAATTGTCTTTTTTATTGTTTTACTCTGGTAGATCAAAATGTTTTCTCATTTTGATTTTGATTTTATTTCACTGATAACTAATGATGTTGCAAATCTATGTGTTTCTCAATGACCATTAATATTATTTTTTGCCATAAAGTATATTTAAATCCTTGCCCACACATGTGTCTGTGTGCGTTTGTGTGTGTGTTTAAAAATTTCAAGCAGCATTGGTGCAAGAACTTTTTTGTATTCTAGGTACAAGTTCTCTATGAAGCTGTGGTTTATAGTTTTTGCTTTTCATTTTGTGGTTGAGTTTTCCCTTTCTTTATGATATCACTTGAAGTACAAAAAGAAACAAAAGTAAAATTTTGTCTTGTAGCTTCAGGTCTGTTACAATTGACAATTGTATTACTGTAAAGCATAGCTGAGCTTCACCCAGTGAGTGGATTCATAACTCCCTAGTAGGTAGAGCTGCCTGTATAGCCTTAACATGTCTGGCCCATCTCTCCTTCCAGTTAATACTCCATCTCCCCCTTCTCCTCTTTGGAGCTGTGATTTCCATACTGTAATGGCAGGCTTGCCTTGACCTTGAGCCTACAGGAGTGGCTGAAGCTGGCCCTGGGTCAGCATTCATTTTATTTAGGGTTGTTATTTCCTCAATGTAAATAGAGACTGGATCTGATCTTCCACCTCATTTCTCTAGTGTATCATTTCTAACAGAGCCCTACTTCTGCATATTAAGCTGCTCTGGTACCTGGCAGATAAGATGCACAGCTGTGGAGGGCACTGGTCTTGGAGATAATCTACTTAGTGTAGTTGTTTCACTTCCATATTTCTGCTCCCTTGCTAGTTCATAGTTCTGAACCCAGAACTTGAAGTTACTAGAATGCTGGACCACAGTGACCTCTAGACTTCTGAATGTGTATTCAAATACTGTTAAGTGCAACATGACCATTAAAGTTTCATTTTGTCAGAAAGGACATTAGGTGATATAACCACCATCATGACAGAAACGATAACAAATATAATAACACTGAGAATTTATTATCAAGAGAGTTGGGAGTAGGGTGGTGCTTTAATCCCAGCACTATGGAGGCAGAGAGAGGCTGATCTCTGTGAGTTTGAGCCAACCTGGTCTACAGAGTGAGTTTCAGGATTGCCAAGGCTACATAGTGAAACACTTTCTCAATAAACCAAAACTAAAATAAAAAAGGGGGACATATCAAGAGAGTTAAAAAAAAAAGACAGTTACTGAAAGCCAGTGCATTGCTTTAATGTCTCTTATTTTGCTATCCCCGAAGAATGCATATTGTTTACATACTCATACTTTGGAGCTGTAGGATAAAATGAAATTGAAAAATGAATGAAATTTATGCCCTGGTAATGCTGAAGCATGCATGGGCAGCCCATATATGGTGATTCTGTTGAATTTGTCCATATTGGGTTTCATGGTGTAAGTTGATGAGGACGACTGACCAGGTCTCTTTCTCAAGAGGGCACCAGATCTCCTTTCAGATGGTTGTGAGTCATCATGTGGTTGCTGGGAATTGAACTCAGGGCCCTTGGAAGAGCAGGTAGTACTCTTTACCACTCTCTCATCTATCTCTCATCTATCTCTCCAGCCCAATGTTAAGTAAATTGGCCCACTTCAGTTGGTCTACTATATTCTGTGTATGGTCTCAGTTGCAAGATTTATATCACTTATTTCTTAACACTGAGGTAACTGTTTTGGCTGTTATGCTTAGTTAGCCAAGTCTTCTTTCTGCTGGTATTTTATGGTTCTTCAAAACAGAAAAATGTATAAATCTAAACTGACATTGAGAAGATAAAGTTCTCTTTCAAAAGGTAAGGTGGCTCCAGTTTATCTACTCAATGTGTAATTTCTAGGTTTTCCAAGTGTACTGCAGGCCGGGAACACTACATAAATTCTGTTGATTCTGTTGAAATTGCAATGTCAAATAGAGTTTTATCATAGGAGAGTAATGGGCTGTCCTATGGCATTGGCTCATTAATTGCAACAGTTGGTCAGTAAAACAGCCACAGGAATAGATAATCAGCCGTGTGTCTTTGTAGTTGTCACTTTTGCGTATGGGAGTAAAGTCTTGTCAATTGACACCGCCACAAAGCGCCTTTGCTTTGCTGTTCTACCTTGAGGTTGAATTAGTCTGTAAAGGATCGGGGAACTGAGAAAAACATATAATGAAGCTCACATTCCAAGTTTTTAAATCCTCATCCATGGTATAGACAGTAATTTATTCGACAAGTATTTGCTAAACATGTTCTAAGTGCTCTTGAGTATAGAAGTGTATTCTGTGGAAAAGTAATCATGGAGAGGGGATGCAGGATACCTGTATGAAGGTAAATGTGACATGTGTTTATTAGCTGTATACTGAAGCCACATGTGCTAAGTTCTTAAAACTACGTTGAACTACTCTCCAAGTTGAGAGGAGAAAGTAATTCCAGGCCTAAGTGATGAGTGAAGTTGTAAAGCTCAATGGAAGAGGAATTACTTTGTATCACGACAGAAAACTCTGTCCTCTCTCTCAATATACATCTGTATTCTAGAATGGTAGTGAGAAGTAGGTAGCTAAATGCACTGGCTTGGAAATCAACTTTTGTTCTAAGATCAGCTGCTTTGCAACCTCATTTTGTGTCCTTGAGTGTATAATATTGGTGTGATAATATGTGTCCAGCATATCTCACTATGGTAAATGAGGTAATGCGGATGCCTGAGCTGCTTCCTGTAGTGAGAGCCAGAGTGCTCAGCAGGTGTGTATTGTTTTCCTAGACACCTAGGCCATGCGTTTGAGTGATAGTAGGCGTAGCTTCCCATGACTAGCAGGATTAGTGTCCTTACCAGCGCACTCTATTTAATGCTAGGGAATAGCATATTCTGTGTGGCATCTGAACTGCTGTCTTAAAAAAATTGTCAGAATTCATTGGAGACCACCTGTATGAATGCAGAGTAGTTGTGATTCTTTCCATACCCTCAAATATCCTAAAAGGAACTGTGTTTATTAGGCTGCCGATTTAGGGACTTTATAATGGATTTATAAATTCTTCAGTCATCTCCATTTAGTGACAGTAATCTGGTACTAGATAGATTTGGAAGACTGCTTAAATTGTGTAGCTGTTGGAAATCAAATCTGTTGGAATGTTATATTTGTACTGTTTACGTTGTGTTTACTGTGCTTCTCAGTAGAGTTGGTATTTTATTCTTTTAGGTCAGTGTAAACCATCTGTGTATGATAGTATGCATTTATGTAAATGTTATTTATTTGTTTGATTGTTTTTCCACAGGTTACTTCTAGAACTGCTGGAGCTGTTGTTTGACAAGTTTAATGCTGTAGCCACTGCACACTCTGTGGTCCTTGGGTACCTGCAGGACTCTGTTGGGACCCAGCCAATGCAGCAGGAAGAGATTAAATTATATGATATGGCAGATGTATGGGTGAAGATCCAAGATGTGCTGCAGGTAAGGGCTTTGTACAAAGACTGTCATCTTGATTGGAGACAGCAGTGTACAGCAATAGTAAATAGTGACCTAAATTATTACCTTAGGAAGCACAAACTGGGTGAGGAAGCATTCAATGAATGGGGATGCCATTAATATCTGCCATCTTTAAACCATCCTCTAACATACTTTTATTACTATTATTATTATTGTTATTTTGGTCAGGCTTTTAAAATAAGAACTGATTCTTAATACATAGCAATCAAAGATATATACTATCAGATTTCTATTCACACATTCTTTATTGAGTCATATGTTTAGCTAATAAATAACTTGGTTGGTTAATAGAGGAAGGTCATGAGTTTGAGACCATTCTGGGGTTTATAGAAAGTTTGTTGCTGGCCATAGCTATGGATTGAGACCCAATTTCAAAAGAAAGAGAACAAGAGCTGGGGGAGAAGAGAGAGAGAGACAATAAGTATTAAAATGTTTTAAAGCTGTTTCATGAACACAGTTGAGTTTAATTTTACTGACTGTTTTCTTACCATCACCTTTTCCATGCATTGGGTTAAATGACAGGAGCTTATTGAGAGAGATGGGAATAAATCTGTGGGTTGGAAATGTATCATTTTTATTTGTTGAAGATGGAAGGAGTTGCATTAGTGTTTGATATGATACTGATGACATGGCATTTAGAAAGTGCATTATATTTTTCTCTTTGCCAGCAAAATACATTTGATTTATCCAGGTGAAAATTAGAACTACAATTAAGAGTTAGCTGAAACAAATTTGATATAGCTAAGTAGAAATGGTAATATCTACTTAATATTTAAAAAGGTAAGTACATGTAGAGAATTGAAAAATGTAGCTGTTGGAATGAAATCACTTGCACAGAAAATAGAAATGTTTGCAGTGATAAATAAATCATGAATGCAAATTGTACTCATTTTTGAGAATATATGCACGCTTCTGGTAGATTGAATAAGATTGATTCTTAGTAACTCATTTTCTAGACTTATTTTTGGGAGTGAGGTGCCGCGTGTTCGATCTGTTTAGATGGATAAAATCTACTTTTTCTGGATTCTTTTTACTAATATGTCAATTACTGTATACCTATAGTAGGTACTTGAGAAATGTGTATATTGGATTAAATATCTGTGGATTGGAGCTGGTTAATTAACATTTTCCATCCTGGTTTGCTTATCTGCCACATAGAAATGAAATGTGCCTTTCATCTTACAAAATAACATGTTAAAGCAATTTCAGATATTTTTGGACTTTTAGTTCTGGCCATGTTGAAATTTTCTTTTATAGTAAGGAACTATAAACCTGAATGGACTCAGGTAATACAATTAACAGAAAGCAGAGAACAGATGAGATTAGTTCCACTTTCTTCCTGCTTCCTTTGGTGGGTACTTTTTAATCTATTGCCATAGAGAAGTGAAGTCCAAAAGACTATCTTAATGGAGAAATCAGGGATTAGCGTTCAGGGATGTAGAGGCTTCTGAAATTTGATTTAGGATACCAGAGAGGGAGACATTGCATGCAAAAGGAGCCCTAGTAAAATTAAAAAGCTCAGAGTTTCCTGAGCTTTTGATCAAACACAGCACAAGCCTTAGCAGAAAACAGCCACTGTGGTACTGATTGCTGACTGGAGATTCTGATAGGGTATTCAAATGCTGGGGCATAGGGAGAGAGCATGCCGAAGTATGCCATGCTTTGTGTCTTAGGAACACTGCCCCTTTAGTCATGGAGCAAAGGTTAGTTCATACAGCTAACTCCCAAAGTCCTCCCAGTCGAGCTGATTCACTTGTTAAGCAATTGACTGGCAGATCTAAACTCTCTAAAGTAAGATAAAAGAATCTAGATTTTCAATAATGATGCACACCCACAATGTCTAGCATGCAGTTATAATACTTGTTCAAAAGTCTGAGAGCATGATTTATAAGCAGGATAAAAATGGACAGTAATTAGTATCTGAAATGAAAACATCATCAGACAGAATAAGTTGTGATTTGTATATTCTAGAGACGATCAGTGAACTTAATCTTAGATTAATGTAATCCATCCATACCAAAGCACAGAGCGACAGCAGATCAAAACCAAAAATGGATAAAGCCATTGGTCTTCCTGCTGTAGTTTCTTTAAGTTTAACAAATATGTGATTGCAGTGGTAGAGGGAGAAGAAACAAAATAGGACAGAGAATTATCAGAGGAAATAATGACCAAAAATTGTTGAAAAATATAGACCCATAGATTAAGAATTTCAACCAATTCCCAAGCAAAATTAACACAAAGAAAATCAGCACTAGATATGTTACCAGTTTCCTTAAAACCAAAGGACAAAAACCTGAAAAGTAGCCTGAGGAAAAAAAGGACATATCACCAATGGGTGGAGGGAGGGGTGATGATGATAAATGATAACCTTCATCATTGATTTGTATCAGAATCAGCATAAACCAGAAACCAATGAATGTCATCTTGAAAGTTCTAGGAAAAAAACAAAAAACAAAAAAAACCAACCTCAAAACATTGTCAATCTAGAATATGTTATCAGTTGCTTGTGAAGATAAAACAGACATTTTCAAATGAATTAAAGATGAACGAATTTAGACCTGCACTTAGGAAATGTAGAAATTTAATATTTTGGTCGGAGGGTGTTTCTCTGTTGCTTTGAGGCCTGTCCTGGAACTAGCTCTTCTAGACCAAGCTGGCCTCGAGCTCACAGAGGTCTTTCTGCCTCTGTGTGCATCCCAAGTGCTGGGATTAAAGGCATGACCACCATCTGGCAAGAAATGTAGAAAGTTTTAAAGCTGAACGAAAGTGATATCAGATGGTACCACAGGAAAAAAAATATGTGGGCAACAGTAAAGCACCATCTTCTTTATTGTTTGATGGAATTTTATTTTTATTTACAACAAACCATTAACCATATATGATAATTTTATAACATATGGGGTAATTACATAACAATAGTTTCAGAGAGATATTCCTAATAAACAAATCTGTGTTGTCATAAGTTTCTTACAGCATATGTAAAGATGTATAATATTTAGGATAAACTATAATAAGTTTAGATTTCATAATTCAAACCCTAGGGCACTAAAACAGTAGAATAAATATGCAGATAAAAGCTTGCCAGAGGAGATAAAATTGATCACTGAATAATTGATTAATTTAAATAAAATCAGGTAAGAAAGAAAAAGTTACAAAGGAAAAAAAAAGATAAATAGCAAAGCGAAGATGATATGGCTAGGACACAAATAGAAAGGTGCATACTAGCTACATAATTGCTTTAAATATAAATGGCTAAACTTCCCAGTTAAATAACAGGGATCATACTGGATTAAAGACAAACAAAAAACAAGACTCAGATATACAGTATCAATAGATGCGTTTTATTTTATTATGTTTTAAACTTTTTAATAATTTTAAGGTTGTAGGAGAGTGTTAAGAATAATAATAGCCTGGTGGTGGTGGCGCACACCTTTAATCCCAGCACTTGGGAGTCAGAGGTAGGCGGATCTCTGTGAGTTTGAGGCCAGGTTGGTCTACAGCATGAATTCCAGGACTGGCTCCATAGCTACTGAGAAATACTTTCTCGAAAAAACCAAAATAATAATAATAATAACACCCATACCTCTTTGTTGAAATTTGTCTGTTATTAACACTTTATTGCTTTATTAGTTGTCCTTATGTACAACACACACATTTCTTTGAAAAACTTACATCAGTTTATGTAATCTGTGCATATTCTAGTTTTAGCATATGACCCAACAATGTAGCTGTTTATTTTTATTTGTCAGTTGTTCAGAATAAGACATTTAAATATGACATTTTCATATGCAAATACAGCAATTCTTCTCCTGAGGTAGATGGGCTCTGTCTTTGCATAACTTAAACTAATAGTTCTAAGTTCCCAACAACAGTGAAATGTTCCTAATTCTGCCATGATGAGGAACTGATAATAGTTAAGAACAGTGGAGACAAGTTATCTTGTCTTCCATTATTTACAATGGCTTTAGTTTTATCAAATGTATTTAGTTCCTATACTTTTAAAAACAAAACTCATATTAAAATGGTGATAATAAATGAAGCAATTTTATTAGCTATTAATATATAAATTACATAAATTATTACAATATGTATTTCTGGCTTATTAAGTGAGTTAATTCTTTCATAGGTTAAAAGTGGATGATTTGGGGATTCTACTTTCACATGATAGAGTGAGATATTTTAGCAGCTTCAGTGGAATACAATTACATGCTCTTAAGTTCATTTATTTAAAGTACAGGTTTTATTGCTTCTCTCAGCCTGTTGGCTAAGGCCAACTAAAAAGAATAATTTTCACAGTGTTCATTGTGTTTATGGAATTGTACAGCCATGGTTATACTCTAATTTTGAGACATTGTCTTTACTCCAAAGGGAAATCTTGAATATATTATTAGTTACTTCCCATTCTCCACTCTAACATAGTCACATTAATCTCTATAAGTGGCTTGTTTATGTCATGGTCTTTTTATTTTCTTTAGGATAGATCTTTGGAAATTTTATCTTAATAGAAAACACACAAGATCTGTTCAGGGCACTGAAACAGTGTCATTTGTGTGTCATTTCTGTTCAGAATCTCCTTAGCATGTTGATGAACTGGGTCTGTGTGGAGAACTGTACCACACAGCACCAACTGCACCATTGGTCCACGTCTTAGAGATAATATCTGTCAGTAATGACATCCAAAAAAAATGAATGGACAAGGTTATTCAAGGATATGAAGAAGAATATTCAGCTTTAATAGAAGGTTTATTTTATGGTGTGGAAGAAAAGCTTTGATTTGGATGTAAGTTATGGAAGACCCTTAGTATCATCTATGTGATTCGTGAGAAGCTGATTGCTGATCAGATTCACTTAGGATTACTTACATATACCTTTTGAGTGAGAATCACTGTGGATAATATCTAGATTCTATGCCTTTTAGCTGCTGAGTTTTTTCAGATATATTCATTTAATATCCTATTTGTGTGATCATTAACTCAGAATGTTGACTATCAAAATGCTTTTTGAACCAGTAGCACCAACAAAACTCAGAAACATTATTATGCAAATTCACTTCTGCTTTTTATTTACTGAACTAGAGACTTTGAAAAGAAGGTGGGATCTTTGCTTGAGGATTTTTGATTGGATTATGATGAGTTAAAGGAAGGTAAGCAGGAAAACTATTTTTGAAGATAGTGGTTTATATTACTTAAGATTTATTTCTATATTTGGCAGTCTGTGGCTTATATTACTTAAGATATTGTCTAATAGTGAAATAAATGTAGGCCTTGATGGTAGATAATGCAAAGTTGAAATAAAGACTGTGTAAGCTTTTTGAGCATGTTTTCACAACCTGTAACATGATGTGGTTGACCTGTCAGCTTTAGTTTCAGTATGTTACATATTTTAATGGTAGGTTAATGATAAATTATTGGGGCTATCTAATAAATACTAGGTGTAAAGATGAATATATGAGGGTCTGGATTCTGGCGAAGTCAGAGCCTCTAATAGCATCCATGGTACAGTCTGAACAAACTTTTACAGGCAGTGCACAGGAAAGCTCTGGCTGCGGAATGTCTGGCTTCATGGTAGATTTGGGACATAGAAGAGTTTTCATGTACAGTTTTATGCATAGGGCCAATTTAGTTTTCACATGCTTTTTGGAAGAATGATCTTTAGGTTAAAAATTATTGTTGGAGCATGAAATGATTGGAAATATCAGACATGTGCATTTAAGCGTGACTTAACATGGTGTAGTGTGGAGCTGCGGGCCGCCTTCCCGCCACCCCAGCTCCCGGCCACCGGCTAGTTTTACACCCGAAATAATTACATGGAAACTGTATTCTTTTCAATACTGCCTGGCCCATTATTTTCAGCCTCTTACTCACATCTTGACTAACCCATATCTAATAATCTGTGTAGCACCACAAAGTGGTGCCTTACCAGGTAGATTCTAGCGTACGTCCATCTTGGGCTGGAGCTTCATCGCGTCTGGCTTCTCTCTGAGGAGAGGCACGGTGGTCTGTCTAACTTAGGAGAGGCGTGACATCTGACTGAGCCATCTCCCTCACTTCCTTCTTCCTGTTCTGTCTACTCCACCCACCTAAGGGCCGGTCTATCAGATGGGCCAGGCAGTTTCTTTATTAATTATCCAATGAAATCATCAGATAGATAGAAGACACACCTACATCATTTCCCCTTTTTCTGTTTAAACAAAAAAGCTTTCACTTTAACATAGTAAAATTACATATAACAAAACAGTTATCATGCAAAAATTATAGTTACAATATTTATATCTACTTTATCTTTTATCATAACTAAAGAAAACTATAACTATCTATCCATTCTTCAACTCCATCAAAGACTCCAGAAGGATATAATATTACCTAGGTAAACAAGAAGTAAGCAACTTACAAAACTCTAGAAATGGCAGAGACATCTCGCTGCCTGGACAGTCACCCAAAGTTCCTCTGTACCGTTGGGGCATCCATCTTCGGCCTTCAGGCCCATAGTTTCCAGCAGACATTTCCATGAAGCAGGAAATTTCAAAGTCAGTTCAGTCAGTATCTGCTGTGTCCTGCAGAATGTCTTGGAGACTCTTTCATGAATCAGAAACCCCGAAAGATCTCACCTATAGGCAAGTTCAGCAGTCCTCTCTCTTAGGGTTCTTTGTGTCCAGTTTCTGCAACAGTCCAGGCAAGAGCAGTTTCTTGCCCAAATGGCTGTCAAACTCCATAAGGATCCTCTTCGATGCCCATTTTCCTCTTGAAGTAGCTAGTGCTGCCAGGAGCAGATATGTCTCATTGTCATGAAAAGCCTTAAGTTATTAAAACATTTAAGTGGAATATTCTGTAGTCTTTGAAAGATATTAGGAATGCCTATCTAACTAAAATATATCTCTATATATCTAGAAAATCTAACTAACATGACTACAAGCTTAACTATTACCGATGATTATCCATTAACAACCTATATTTCCTAATTATACATTACATTCTTGAATTACACAATCTCAATACCTTAATCAAGAGCAGAAATACATATACATATAACAAAATTGACCTTAAAATCTATACCAATGCAAATTATTCATATCTATATCATTTCCCCCTTTAAATGTAAAAGAACATTTATAATCAATATTTGGGAATGTGGGCGCAGTTATTTCTCTCCAAACTGCTTCCTGCTGAATGGGGGCGCTGTAATTTAGGTCTTTCATGGTATAACCTGTGTGCCAGGTTCATCTAAGTCATCAGCTGGGTGAAGTAATTTTCTGAAGGTGTTCACAGCAACCTTTCAGGAGGGCGTGGTCTATCATACCATATTGGGATAGATGCAATCCATAGGGTCTCATTTTCTGTAAAAATAAAAGAAGAATCTCTTTTCCAAAGTATCATATCCTTAGATCCAAATTCTGAAGTCAAGGTATTTTCAAAATATCTATCTTGGATTAGTTCAGCAGCATTTATAGACAAGTATCTTTTAGCAGCTGTTGCTCCTTCCTCAGCATCCAAACAATTCAAAGAGAGAATAATAGCATACAGTATCAAGATTTTCTGTGTATTTTCCATCTTTATGTGGCTTTACTTTAACTTCTGGTTCTTTTATTTTTACTTTTTGAGACAGGTTCTTTTTATATCTTTGTCCTGGGATAACTCTGTAGACCAGGCTGTCCTTGAACTCTCAGAGATCCATTTGCCTCTGCTTCCCAAGTGCTGGGATTAAAGGTGTGCTCTACAACACCTTGAACTCACAGAGATCTGTCTGTCTCTGCCTCCCAGGCATTCGGATTAAAGGTGTGTGCTACCACACCTTGAAGTCACAGAGGTCAATCTACCTCTGCCTCCCAAGTGTTGGGATTAAAGGTGTGTACTACCACAAACTACTCTCTTTCTTTTTTCTTTGTTTTTTAAGAACTTTAACCTTTAGCCTGCATATAATTTTAACACACTGTAAACCATTTAGAGGTTTTCTTTGTCTTTGAATCTTTCTTACTGTATATTTCTCTTTTTCTGACCACACGAGTCTTTAATTTACCAAGCAATATAAGTAGGATTAAAGCCGTGGCTTTGACAGCTAGATCCAGCCCATTCCTTAGCTTTCTACGATTCCAGCCTTGTGGCTGAGGTATGGGCTGTAGCCATGTTTATCACCACAACTCTGTGGCCGTTCAAGGTCCCTGCCAGCAAGCAAGCTGCAACAGTGTTAAACAACAATCAAAAGCTCCATAGTCAGGACTGCCTGCTTGAAAGAGTCAGAGTTTGCCCTGGCAGGACGGCCCAGAAAGCCGGCATTTTAAAACAGCACAACTTTTTTCTTGCTACAGCTGAAAACCAAAAAACATGCATTCAGCTTTTCATCAACACCTTTTAAGTGTTTCGTGGCAGGACTTCTTAAAAGAGCTGCAGGGTTTTGCAGCTAAAGCTGAGTCAGGAAGCCTCTCTTAGATGAGAGTGCTTGCTTGCCAGACCCAAAAAATAGAGCTTTACTCTATTCTGTCCCAAGCTTTCTCAAGCTTTCTGCAGATTCGGTTATCCACGTGGGCGCTATTCTGTAGTGGGGGGAGCTGCGGGCCGGCTTCTCGCCGCCCAGCTCCTGGCCACCCAGCTAGCTTTACCCAAAATAATTACACGGAAACTGTATTCTTTTAAAACACTGCCTGGCCCATAGTTTTAGCCTCTTATTGGCTAATTCTCATATCTTTCTTTAACCCATATTTAGTAATTTATGTAGCACCACGAGGTGTGGCTTACCAGGAGAGATCTTAACCTGTGTCCATCTCGGAGAGGAGCAGCATGGAGACTCCTATGGCGACTGCCTGAAGCGTCTCTCCCACTCTACTTCCTGGTTCCCACAATTCTGTTCTGTCTACTCCACCTACCTAATTTTCTCTTAAAGGGCCAAGGCAGTTTTCTTTATTAATAATGAAAGTAACACATAGACACTCCTCCATCAACATGGCATGATGATAAAGCTATGGGTGTTCCAAGTTCAAGTCAGTGTTTCTTTGGATTGAAAACATTTCTTGCTAAAAATTTAAAATAATTAAAAAAAACCAGTAAAATTTGAAGAAGGCAATTTTTAGCTTTTGAAGACATCAGCAGTTGCTTTCTGCTTGGAACCTGGGTTTCCCCTGCATGCAGAGCCCATCTTTTAGTTGGAAGCTCATTTGTCTCAGCATGTTTGTGTCTGGAGACAGACAGTGAGGAGACAAGGCCATAGCTACCCTGTATCAAGGTGGGAGCCCTGTGACCACACACCCTTACACTCCAGTTTTTGGCTTTTCCCTCTTTCAAAATTGTGATAATAGAAATATATGTTTTTCCCCTCTGAGCAGCAGCAGAACCTTCCAAAATGTCACTTTTTAGTAACCTGCCTGTCATATCTATTATTGTACATTTTCAAGTGTGTAAGACTGAGATCTAGTAAAAATACAAAAATATTCATTTCTTACTGAATTCTGTGCAACAGAGGAAATAAGATGGCCACTTTTTAAAAAATAATACCATCCTTCCAGCTGTGTGATTCTGAAAAGATGTAATTTTTAAATATTTGATTTCAAAATAAAACTGTCAATTTATCCATTGTTGGCTGGAATGTATAATTCTTTGGTGTACTTACAGTGTCTGTAGATTGCGACAGTGACTACCAAATACTCTGTTTTCAGGTGGTAGTCACTGTGGAACGAGCCATCGCTTTTCTAGTATCTTATTGCCACTTTCTAGAGAGTATAAAATAAAATCATTTTACTTTGGTAACTGTTGCATTAATGTGTAAATAGTGATAAAATTCACCTCATGGAGAGAGAGACCTTGGAATTTGCTGTCAGGGAAGAAAATCCATGATATTGTTGGTACTGATTATGACCTAGAGGGGACTTTAAAAAAGACATACGGTTTCTATTTTGAATCTAGGGCTGAAATGGGTTATTCTTAGGTTTTGTTGCATTTTGTGTTTTAAGTTAACTGAGGATTTCCAATTTTAAAGGGAAAGTAGCATTTCAAAATATTTCAGTCATACAACTCTGTAGTGATACTTCATTTATATATTAATAAGTAAAGCTTGCCTGAAGACCAGAATGCAAAACAGACACACCAGTCAGCCATAAAGGCCAGGCAGTGGTTACACACACTAATCCCAGCAGCCACACTAGTTTGCCATAGAAGCTGGACATTGGTAGTGCAAGCCTTTAATCCCAGCATTAGAGAGGAATATAGGATGGAATGAGACAGGAACTCTCTTTCAGTCTGAAGATTTCATAGAGGTAAAAGCTCTCTAATGGCTTGGCTGCTTTGCTTTTCTGATCCTCAGGTTGAACCCCAGTGTCTGTCTCTGGTTTTTTATTAATCATGCTAGAAAACTCATGAGCCAATCTTTAGAAATAGTGTTTCTTCATTTCTCAGACTTGAAAGATTTAGCTAGTTCAGATAATGTGGTGAAGCTGTCAGCCAGCGATTGGTTCTCCAGAAAGGTGCTTCTTTGTCAGAGTTCTGTTTTGTTTTGCAGTGGGTAAAATGATGCACTACTGGTAGAATTCAGTTAACCTTTGAAAGGCACTTCACAAACTTTCATCTAATTTGCAGTCAGTTTGAATACTACTAAGATTCTCCCTGTTCTGTTTCATGTTTACTATTAATTCTTACAGCAGAAAGGGATGGGCAGTCAAGAGGACTCGGGGCCTGGCACAGGTGTGGCAGATAGTTAAGGCAAAGCTCCAGGATATTCAATGCTCAGTGAAGCCTGTCTTAAATGGGGACAGTTATTATACTGAGCCAAACTTTAGAAAATAGAAATTTGGCAGGGAGCTGGTAGATGTGGTAGTAAATCTGTTCTTGAATTTTTTTCCTTTTTTTTCATGGTTTATTTTTTTATTTTTAAAAATTTCCATCTCCTCTCCTCCTCCCCCCTCTTCTCTCCCCTCCCCTCCACTCATACTCCCCCCTCCCTCCCTCTCCAGGCCAAGGAGCCATCAGGGTTCCCTACTCTATGTTAAGACCAAGGTCCTCCCAACTCCCCCCAGGTCCAGGAAGGTGATCAACCAAGCTGAGAAGGCTCCCACAGAGCCCGTCCATGCAGAAGAATCAAAGCCCAGCGCCATTGTCCTTGGCTTCTCAGTCAGCCCCCACCGTCGGCCACATTCAGAGAGTCTGGTTTGGTCGCATGTTCCATCAGTCCCATTCCAACTGGAGTTGGTGATCTCCTGTTAGTTCTGTCCCACAGTCTTCATGCTTAGCTATCAGGGAAATGCAAATCAAAACAACTTTGAGATACCATCTTACACCTGTCAGATTGGCTAAAATCCAAAACACCAATGATAACCTTTGCTGGAGAGGTTGTGGGGTAAGGGGTACACTCATCCATTGCTGGTGGGAATGCACACTTGTGCAACCACTTTGGAAAGCAGTGTGGCGGTTTCTCAGGAAATTCGGGATCAACCTACCCCAGGACCCAGTAATTCCACTCTTGGGAATTTACCCAAGAGATGCCCAATCATACTACAAAAGCATTTGCTCAACTATGTTCATAGCAGCATTATTTGTAATAGCCAGATCCTGGAAACAACCTAGATGCCCTTCAGTGGAAGAATGGATGAAGAAACTGTGGAATATATACATGTTAGAATACTACTCAGTGATAAAAAACAATGACATCTTGAATTTTGCATGCAAATGGATGGAAATAGAAAACACTTCTGAGTGAGAACCTCCACCTGGCGATAGATGAAGAAAATGACTGAGCCCCACATTGGAGCACCGGACTGAGCTCCCAAGGTCCTGATGAGGAGCAGAAGGAGGGAGAACATGAGAAAGAAAGTCAGGACCGTGAGGGGTCTGTTCTTGAATTTTTAGATACCTGTGATGACCTACCTGGGCCTGATTGTGTCTTGACCTATAGGACCACAGGTAGAAATAACAGATCTTTCAGGTGTCTATGGCCAAACACACATGGCTATTTTCACATGAGAGTTTTAGAGAATGAACTAGATCTGCCAAGAGTTGCATCATGATCCTGTTGGTACTGCTGCTTGACATGTGCTCATCATGCTTCGGTGCTCCTGAATCGGGTGAACAGTATGTGTGGGAGCATGCTTAGAGACCACAGTATGTGCCCATGACTGAGTGCAATAACAGCTGAAATAGTGTGCTATGGAAGTTCTCATGTGATTTGTGTGAAGTCAGCCAGCAGTCATGATCTTCACTGACAGTGATCTTGTCTATCAGAGGTTCAGAGAATTGGTAACTTTTAAAGTTTTGTTTTAAAATGTGTTTTTTTCTTAAATCTGTTGAATTGTTGAAGAAATATATGTATCTTAAGTTCTTGGCAGTTGTGATAATTGTTTTTAAACTTTATTTTCTGTTGGTTTCTATAGAATTCATTGCAAACTTTGAGGCTTCAGTCGTCTGCATTTTACTTCCCGTAGTTTTGAGTGTCAGGATGTCATGGGCCTCAGCTTTATGGTGACCCTCTGAGGTGCTGGCTGTTATCATTTGCCCTACTGCTTCAGCTGCAATGTTGACTGCATAGAATGTGCAGAACATTTCAGTATGGGATTGGCACCTTCGTGTTTCCACGAAGCCTCTTCCTCTGTATGACTTTACTGGGTGCTGCTTCTCAGGGCTTTTGGATACTTTACATGATTGTTGACTTCCAGTGGGACTTTTTGCAGGGCAAGGCTGGAGATCTTTCCAGCTCAATGTATGACAATATATCACCTATTTTCTGTAAGCTGATAGGGCTGCTCGGGCTCAAGAAAGGAAAATCATAGCGTGCAGTTAGTCATCAAGGAGAGCAGTGTGAAGCGAGGGGTTCACAGCTGGGTTTTGCATTTGTTTTGTGTTTAGGTACTGGGGATTGAACCCAGGACCCAGCACTTGCTAGGTCAACACTCTACTGCCAGGCTTTGGCAGCCCCACAGCTCTCCTCATTGCACAACACTGTGCAGATCAGATCTTTGGCTTTTATAGATTATCCAGAGTTTGATATTGGCCCGAAGTTACCAAACCTTGCCTTACTAAATTCTCTTCATTAGTGGGAGAATACTTTAATGAATCATAGTATTAAAAATTTTACCATATTAAAGATCAAGATACACTTAAGAAATACATGGCCTTTTACAAAGTTGCTTTGTTCAAGTGAGTTTATGAAAAATCTTACGGTAATCATACTTTTCTGTCACCTTAGTTGAACACTGGAATGACTGTTTATAGCTCACCTTTCCCTTTGTGCTTTCTTTGGTTCTCTCTTGTCACATCTTCTTATCGGAATGGAGACTTGAGGTAATAACTTGTAAACATATTACAGCACCTGAGAGTTACATGTAAAACTTATCTTGCCCTATCTTCCTTTATAACATTTTTATTTTACTTTGAGACAGGGTCTCATTTGGCCTAGGATAGCCCCGGGATGGTCTTGGTTTCCCAATCCCGTTGGTTCCAGTACAACATTGTACCATTATTCCTGACCTCACAATTTTTAAGTGATTGATTCATGAGATTGTCTTTGGTTTAAATTTTAGCACTGTAACATTCAATTTAAGAGACTTTATGATAGTAGTTTTTAATTGATTCATTTAGCTGAAATGATTTTTAATTTTCTTTTATGAGACAGAACCTCTCTACATAACCCTGCCTGTCCTGATGCTGATACTTCCTATGTAGACCAGGCTAGCCTCCAGCTCATAGAGATCTGCCTGCCTCTGCCTTCTGAGTGCTGGGGTTAAAGGCTTGTGCCACCATGCCTGACACCATTTTTTAAAACGAGAACTTTGTGTTGAGAAATATTCCATATCAGACATTTTATTAATTGTATAATATGGATTTTGTCACATTTATCTGTGCACAGGTATTATCACTTTCCTATGGTGAAGAATCTGAATTTCAGATTAACAAGAGAAGCACAATGTGAGAACTTCAGCTTTTTCTGTCCTAAAATGCCAAGCATTTTGATAGTTACCCTTAGATTAATTTGGGCTTTTGCATTACTTGGGTCACTTATGGTTTGGGCCGTAGCTTTGATGAGTCACCTGGATATTCTGAATGCTTTGGTAATCTCAGTGCTCGCTAGGCCTCTTTCCATCCTCTCGCCCTCTTCAGACTGACTGGTCAACAGGATAGCTGTGACTTCTGTTTCCCTCTTTCCCCCTTTCCTCCCCTCCCTATTTTTAGAGGGAGTTATTTTCTTTGCATATCATGCTTTCACTATACTATCAGTTGGCAGATGGCATCAACTGCTTTTGGTTGATTATTTTTCCTTCCAGGATACACATCTTTTGTTTGTTCTGTACTTCTTGTGGTGGAGGGAGAAGCAGCTCCTGAGTAACCATGCTGGTTCCACAGCTTATGCTCTTGTTCTGGAGTCATAGTGGAATAGACAAAGGAGAGATATTACTAATATGTTGGCTGTATTATGAGTAGATGTAATGTTTAATTTAAAGATGGAGTATAAGCTATAGGGTTCTTAGCCTTATACCTGAGGTGAAATGTGACATAGAACCTGCTGCTGCAGAATTTCATCTGATAGTGGCCTATAAAATCTCTGTGAGTGATAATCAGTAAGATACTCATAGCAGAGACTTTTCTCTAGATCTCTGCTGTGTGGTTAGGACCTAATGGATGGTAATAAATGCAGATGCTTTAGCTGGAGATGTGCCCATATTCTACTGAGTCCCCTTATTTGTTGTGTTTTAAATATATAAGTAGTCTTTTGAAGTGTCCTCGATTCTTTTTAGTAATCATGGCCAATCTTATTTGTTGCATCTATGCTCTTAAACCAGTGATTCTGCAGATGTACAATTATCTGTGTATTCTTTCCAGAGACGAGAAACTTTTAAAACTTTAACCAATTCTAATATGTATACTTGTTGTTCAGAGATAGGATTAGCAAATGCTGTAAGTTCAGTGTTATTAAAATCAAGACCACTGATATGGGACTTTCCTGGAGATGTTAAATAAGTGTGCATTTGCCCTGTGTAGAGAGGGCATTCATGGTCCAAAGGAAGGGTTCCATTCAAGTCCGTCTTGGTGAACCAATGAATTTATTGTGATATACAGGAGCACAGAAAACTCATGGGCAGATATACCAATAAGAACCTCAATTAGTTGTTTAATTCTTAAATCATATTGATTGGCAACTCATGAAGGAACCAGATTGCCTAAAACCCTTCTGATCTGGATCTTCATGAGCCACATGACACACAAAAGGAAACATGAATAGACCCGATCTCATGAGATTGTCCTGTGTGACTTGTCACAGCTCTTTAATGGTCATGTCCTGCTCAGGGAGAATAGCTGTATTATATGTATGAATAGCAGTCTTGACAATAAAAGAAATACAAAATTGAATTTGGATTAACTTAGAAAGCTATGCCAGTGTTGCACATTTGTGAAAATATCTGTGCTCTATACTTAGCAAATGATGATAGGATGAAGAAAGTCCTTGAAGATGGGACAGAGCATCAATATCTGCACTTAATAGTGCTAAGGAAAATTAGGCTATTGTGTTATAATTGATCTCCATTTGAAGATTTTGGTCAATTTTAAAGTAGCAGCCCAAAGACAGCAAATACTTTTTTTTTTGACCTGAATTCTTGACAGTGTTGACAAACAAGTTTTTTCATCCAAGATTGCTTTTGACTGGAAAACAACACCACAGTGTGAATAGTTATTATTTCTTTTTTTGAAAATGGGGCTTTCCAAATTGCTTTTCTCTCTTCATTCCCACTTACTACTTGTATGTTTTGTGTTTGTATTAATATATATATAACATCACCTTCCTCTTTAGGTGATGTTTCTTCTAAAAATAATTTCAGAAATAATTTTGATCTGCAAGGTAGTTAAAATAAATTAAGATTAATTGAGAATAGTTTGTGACCCCATAAAAAATGTTCAGTATGAACACAAATACTGGAGAGGATCATAGAAGGATGAAGCCACAGTCGATTAAAGTAGTTGAATTGCTTGCTTGAGGTAGGAATTGGCGCATTTTAGCATGGAGGTGAATATATATGTGAATAAACTGTGAGACCTGGGGACATGGAGGGTCACTGTTGTTAGTCTGTCCTCTAAGACAGTATTACCACAATTACTACTAACCAGGCAAATACAAAATTAGAACAGAATAATTTTGGGTTCTATGGAGATCTTTGGACAGTCTTTAGAGTTGACTCTTTAAGCACTAGCTGCTATTATTGTTTCTCTGTTTTCCTACATTATGAAACCTGTTCAACATAGTATTATAGATTTTCATGCACCCATTATCCAGCTTCACAGTTACAGTTTTATGGCCAAGATTGTTTATTTCTTTTCTACCTATATTCTTTCCCCTATTTTGAAACAGTCTTAAAGATAATATTGTTTTGTTTCTATTTCTATATGTATGTCTAAAAGATAAGAACTAGTTTTCTAAAAACATAACCATGGCTAAGGTCAAAATTTCCTTTTCAAATATTCTATAATGTTTACATTTTCAGTTGTTCACATGTGTTAATTATATGCTTTTCCATTTTTGTGATCTCGATCTAAATGAATTTGAAATGTTATAGTTTTTTGAGTTTTTTAAAAAGACTTTCAGTCTATACATTCTCCTTCCATTCTATTTTATTTTTCATTCCCTGATATTTATTAGTGAAAATTGATTATTCAGTCTGCAGAATTTCCTGTATCCTGTCTTTTGTTGATTGATTAGTGTCAATGACTCTTCTCTTCTGCTTTATAACTTGAACGTAAAGGGTTGATCAGATTTAAATGGATTTTAGGTTTCAGGATTTCTTCATCGATGGTGGTAGACACTTTTTTTTTTTTGTTAAAGGACTAATGTGGTTAAAGTAGTGTGTTTTGGATGAGTAGTCTGGCAATAATGTTCAGACCAAATTGATGGAGAAGGAAATGGGTGGAGAGATTCCAATTGGAAGGTAAATTTGATTTGGAAAGTAAGTCAGTGTGTTACCTAGGAAAGCTGGGCAGTTAAAAAAAAAACACAAAAGGAGATAGAGATAAGAGAACTTTTTGAAAAACGATCAGCTTCTCAAAACCTTTTTACTTGACATGGAGCTCTCCAGGTCAGGGTGAAAATTTAAACCCAAGTGATTGAGAAAGGATAGTGGCTTATCCTTGTTAAACTTGAGGTATTTGCAGATATACTTAAAGAACTGTTACAAGCAGTTTGATTGGGCATGAGAAGCTGGGATAAGAGACCAAGAGGTCTGTCTACCTAGGGCTAATACCTGCAATTATACAGAAGGGCATGCCAGAATGAAAGGGCTGAGTGAATACTAATTGCCCCAAGAAGTCTGTAGACTCAGCTCTCTGTGGTTGTCACAGCAGGTACAATCTGAGGCCGGAGCATCTTGTGATAATGCCATATTCTCCTGTCTTTTCTGCTACATGCTTGCTTCATAGGGACTGGTATATAGCATGGATGCAAATGCTTTTCGGGGTTGGGGTAGTGTCTTCTGGAAGCTGTTTTTTTCTTTGGGCATCTAGACTGACCCCTTTTGGAGGGGGTATGTACCAGATCAGTAAGTGAGCCTGAAAGTGCCAACAAGACAGTGTGTGTGTGTGTGTGTGTGTGTGTGTGTGTGTGTTAGTGTCACTATGGATAGGAGATTGCTTATCCTTTCCCTAGTATTCTTTGTCTTGTAATTCCTGTGCTCGCCTGCCTGACCTTCCTACTGCTGAGGACCTCTTGGTGAGACCACAGGTTTCTTGATGCTTTTTCTTGTTGTGCCAGGAATTGTAGTTCACTAGGAACTGTAAAGACTGTATATAATTATTAAGTGTGCTGCCACTAAGAGGATTTTAAGAAATATATTCCTTCCAAGTCCCTCTTTAACTGCGTAACATTGCTTGCTCACTCCTGTCTTTAGATGCCTTCTGCTTGTTGTAGAAAGATGGCAAAAAAGCACTACACATATAATTCAAAGTTTGAAGAAGGATGATCCTTCTTTATAGGTGCGTTCAAATCCATCTTCATTTTTTTTTATCCTGAGTAAGGTTATGTAGAAAATATCATAACATTTAAAGTGCAAGTTTGATTTTTTTCTTATGTAATTCTTGGCTTCTCATAATTATTTGTTGATAACTTCAAAGGATTGTTCATATAAGAGAATGACATACACCCTTTTGGATTAGCTACTTGAAGGTTCTGTATGGTTTTGAAAATATAAAGTCAACAATAACAAATCCCATGCTTTGGATGTGATTCCATGGGAAGATAAGGACTGCAGCAGAATGAAGTGCAGCAGATGATGAAGGATTAGCACACCAAGTAGCCAGCCTCATGGGGGTGATGAACGACAGCACTTAGATATGTGTTAGCAGCGTGATATGGCAATGAAAAAGGCCAGCGCTATTTTTGGCTATGATGCACCAAACAGCATGTCATCACTGAGCTGAGCTGATCATCTCTTTCTTCCAGCCCTCAGAAAGTGGCATCTGGAGGCTACTTCGAGTGCTGGGCACGTGTGTCCCCGAAAGATAGGCAAATGGGCGAGAGTCCCAGATATACCATCGGCAGTAATTGAGGACTTCAGATGGGGCATATTTTGCTGCCTTCCAGAGGAAGTGGCACATTTGGGAATGAGTTTGGTATTAAAACGTGCTAACCTTTTAAGAGCTAGGGAGATGCTGGTGGGATAGCGTCACTGTAAAGTTGTTCTCTAGAGAGTTCTGACTCCTCGCTAGTTGGAATATATTCAATATAGTACTTACAGAGACACATGCTTTTACAGACAGCAAATTATAAAAAAAAAGAGACGTGTTTATGGTCAGCTCTGTTCTGGTCAGAAGATCATCAGCATTGACCATGTTGACTAGAGTGCTAAGAGGGACACGAAACAACAGGTGACACAGGTCTGGACAGGGTCTCTCTGCAGCTTTAGAGCCTGTCCTGGAGCTAGATCTGTAGACAAGGCTGACCTCGAACTCACAGAGATCCGCCTCTCCCTGCCTCCATTTCCCAAATATAGCTCTGTCTTTTCTTTTGTTTATTCTGTGCATCTATCCTGCTTCTTTTGATCTCATTCCTAAGCATCTTTTCTCTTGTGATCCAACTCTCTGCTTTTTCTCAGAACCATTCATTTCCTTTCAGTAACTCTATGAGCTGTTGCTTTTAGCAGTATTCTCTCTCTCTCTCTCTCTCTCTCTCTCTCTCTCTCTCTCTCTCTCTCTCTCACACACACACACACACACACACACACACTTTCCTTTTCTTTAAGCAACTTGAGGCAGAATAAAGATTGTTTCCCCCAACCAGGACCATGCTCATTTTATATCTTTAATTTCTCAATGCTTATACTGGATGGTTTATGTCCCCTGGCAAACCTTACACAGGCTAGAGTCATCTGATTCGAGGGAACCTCAATTAAGAAAATGTCTCCATAAGATCAGGCTTTAGACAGGCCTGTAAGGCATTTTCTTAATTAGCGACTGATGAGGAAGGGCCCAATTCCTTGTTTGTGGTGCCATCTCTGGGTTAGTGATCCTGGGTTCTATAAGGAAGAAGACTGAATAAGTCACTGAGAGCAAGCCAGCACCCCTTCATGGCCTCTGTATCAGCTCCTACTTTCAGGTTCCTTTCCTGACTTCCCTAGATGATAAACAGTGATCTAGAAGTGTGAGCCAAATAAATTCTTTCCTCCCCAACTTGCTTTTTAGTTATGGTGTTTCATTGCAAGAATGGAAATCTTCACTATGACAAGTTGGCACCAGGATAGTGGGGTATTGCTGTGACAGACCTGACCATGCTGTTTTGAGGGGGATGGCGGGGACTTTGGAATTCTGTGTGAGAAAGGATATTGAGTGTTGAGAGCGCAGTGAGCTGCTCTTTAGGAGCCTGGAAGGTCAGAAGGTTGAGAGCAGTGCAGACGGTGGAGGCCTGGCTGTGAAGTTTCAGAGGGAAGCAAAGACTCTACTGCCATTCGTGTGAAGAATCTGTGGCGTCTCAGCAGCAGGGGCAGAAGAACCAGCTGTTATTAGCAAGAGATCAGAGCCACTAAAGTAAAACTGTAGCTTTGCTGGGACAATAGATGCGGTCATTTGTTATTAAACCAATTGGCCATTTTAGAGAAGAGAATATAATTTATTTATTGTTACTTGAGTTTGACACAGGTTGTTATGTTCAATATGCACCTACTAAATACTTAATTGGTGAATGAGTAGTCGCTACTCAACACTTATCTATGATTGGTTGGTTGAAGATTTACTACAAACTATAGTTTTATTCCTCTTAAATTCTTATGATCAGTTTTATTTTTTTTATTTATTTATTTATTTTTTTTGGTTTTTTTTCGAGACAGGGTTTCCCTGTAGTTTCCAGAGCCTGTCCTGGAACTAGCTCTTGTAGACCAGGCTGGCCTCGAACTCAGATCCGCCTGCCTCTGCCTCCCGAGTGCTGGGATTAAAGGCGTGCGCCACCACCGCCCGGCTTCAGTTTTATTTTTTAGTGAGATGCATTGTGATGTGGAAGCTTTTGTGAAGGAATTAGGTGTTTGAATATAGAGAAGATTACATGTATGAATGGAATCCGTGCCCATTCACAGGCCTCAGAGATTTCTCTCAACCATGTGGTGCCACAGCTGAATGTGGCTGGCTGTGAACCAGGAAGCAGGCCTCCACAAAAAACCAGATTAGCTGGTGCTTTGATCTTGAATTTTCCAGCTTCCAAAACTCTGATAGAATGCATTTCTGTTGTTTATGAGCTTCCCAGTATATCGTATTTTGTTACAGTATCCCAAACAATGATAAAATTGAGTTTAAAATGCCTTTTAAGTGTGATGAACTTTCTAGACTTAAAAATATGGAGCACAAGACTCAATCTGAAAGTGTAATGTGCTCTAGGAGATCAGTCCTTCCTTCTTTCTCTAGACCAGGGTGCACTTAAATTCTTCTAAGAAAGGTCATGGTCTGGCAACCTGACTTGAGACTTTACAGGATATTACTGTCTAACTGATGTTCAGTTATGGGCCAGCATCATTTTTATTATGATAATGACAGCATACTTGTAAAGATGGTGAAACATTTAGTAGTAAGGTAGGCTAAAATAACTGTCCAAGATCTTCCTTTATTCTTTGGGAAAAGATATGTAAAATTCTGATTTTCTTATATTTACAATAAAAATGTTTCTTTAATTTTTGCCATAACTGAAACTCACTTGTACTAAATTAAATCCATTTCTTTCAACCCTGTATTTACCTTCTTTAGTGCTGTCCTTCTCTAGACTTTTGGAGACTTTATTCTTCAGTCTTTGGAATAAATGTTAATTAAGCAGAGCATACATTTTAAAGGAGGCTTAGTTACTGGGGAGTGATGTGGAGGTCTTCTGACTATTGTTTGTAAGGGATTTTGTGATTCTCTGAGTGGTCAGGTGGTATTAAAATGTGAGGATTTTTTTTTTAAAAAAATAACTCCTGACCAACTGTACAGAATCATGCTAACATCATCGATGGTTCTTTCACATAGTCAAAGAATTAAACAAAAAGTCATATTAATTTTCAGCTCCATTAGAGATGCTGGAATCAAAAGAATGTTTGCCAAATAGAAAGGCACTAAATTGGTAAGAGAAGGAAATTTTAATTTCAAGCTTCAAGTGAATGTTACAAATGATGTAGCATAAAAATCCTCTACTAAAAGGTAAATACTAACACTGTGGAGACAGGGAAAAGTGGAAAAACAAATTGGTAATGTGTAAAACTAAAATTGCTAGAATTGAGTTACCTTATTCTAATAACTTATTTCTAAGGCTTTACTTTAAATCTGTCCAGCTAGCCTTTGGTAGTTACACACACACACACTCACACACACTCACTCACACACACTCACACACTCACACACACTCACACACTCACACTCACACACACACTCACACACACTCACACACACACACACTCACACACACTCACACACTCACACACACACTTACACACACACTCACTCACACACACACACACTCACACACTCACACACACACTCACACACACACTCACACACACTCACACACACTCACTCACACTCACACACACACACACTCACACACACTCACACACTCACACACACACTCACACACACACTCACTCACACACACACACACTCACACACACTCACACACACACACTCACACACACACTCACACACACTCACACACACACTCACACTCACACACACACACACACACACACACACACACAATTTAGAACGGAAAGGCCATCTGTTCATTCTCTATGCATTTCTATGGGAACTGAATCTGACAGTGAATCATTTGGGATTCCTAAGAAGAAACTTGTACTAATACTGTACTGTGTGGGAAACAATGGGGACAACTACAACTTTCTATCTAGGGATTGCTTTGCTGTCTGTTCCCTCCCCCTCCCTCCCTGCCATACTTGCACACGAAAATCTGATGTTTCCCCCTATTTTTTTTGTTACCCTTTAATGACTATGGGAGACATTCATTCTTATGCCTTACTATGAAAAATTTTCAAGGTTCCCCCTGACTTTTGATGGACAGGTGGTTTTCAAAGTGTCATTTCCCAGACCAGCAGCATCTGCATCACTTGGAAACTGGCTAGAAATGCAAATGTTCACATTCTACCCCAGACTACTAACAGAGAAACTTATGGAGGCTGGGGCTATGCAATCTGTGTTTTACAATCTGTGGCTGGCGGACACAGAATTCAGCACTAGACTGGAGTGAAGAAATGCTACTGGTATTTCAGAAAGCTTCATCCAGGCTTACAGAAATGAATGTGACCTGGTTCAAGCTTTCCATGTATTATTTCTTTTGGCTTTCCCAACCTTCTTGGGAACTTGCTATTTAGTCTTTTGTTCCGATGGTGACATTGTATCCAAGCACAGATGATTGGTAAGCATCTGAGCCAGGCTTAGAGTCTTGATAATTATTTTGAAGTCAGTTCTCCTTACTACTGTAGAACAGGAAGATTTGGAGAAGAATGAATGGTTTTAATTAATTATTCTTGAGACTTTATTGTAACCGACTAGGAAGGTTTCTAAGAGGTCAAGCCAGAAGATGCTGCCAAGAGCAATTTATAGTATAATTTATAGTATAGCTCTGCCCCATTCCTGTTCATCTAGCCAACCCAATACCTTCCTTCTCACTTGAACTGCTGTCCTCTTGTGGGTCTTGATCCCTCAGAACACTCTAACTTTCCTGTAGCATGCTACCCATACTATAGCCAGGCTGTCTGTGTCGCACTAGAAAAGCTAGCGCAGAAGGGTGACTTTCAAGGTCATTATCCTCTTTCAGTACAAGAGCTGTAATTTGGCTCTATTATATTGGTACTGTAAGACTGCAGATTTGCTGCTATCCTTTAAATTTTTTTCTCGTTTATTTTTAAGACAGGATCTCACTATGCAGCTTAGAATGGTCTAGGAATAGCCCAGGATGTAATTCCCCTATTTCAGTCTCCATGATGCATGGATTACAGGCATTCACCACCACGTTTTCCTTGCCATTTCTCTCCAGTGTGAACTAACTGGGATTGCTCACTCTTTTCCCTATGTTACATTTAGCAGTCACTGCAAGCCTGAGGCATGAAATGCTGTTTTGGTTTTTACCTTTCCACTCAACAGTACTGGTTCTATCTGTTTCAAGACTTGATTCAATCTGGGGCTTTCCTAGAGCTCGTCTAGCTATTTTTAACCAGGCCTGTAGGCAGCAGCTTTCTCTTCCTCCTCCTCTTCTTCCTTCTTCCTTGTCCTCCTTCCTCATCTTTCTTTTCTTCTTTCTTTTGTATAAATAATATTTTTTTACATAAAGTTGTATTCTCCTTAGTTGAATTACTGTTCCTTGCAGAATGACTTGTGTGTGTGTGTGTGTGTGTGTGTGTGTGTGTGTGTGTGTGATATGTAGGTAAGAAGGCTACAGATCAATGTTGGGCATCTTTCTCTATCTCTGTCCACCTTGTTTGTTGACACAGATTTTTTCACTGAACCTGAACCTTGTCATTTCTGCTAGACTGGCTGACTCCTGAGATCTCTTAACTATAATCACATAACCAGCCATAAAAATAAAAATAAAAATAAAAATGATCACTTACTTCCAACATATAATAGCACAGGATATACTTAACCACTCCAAAATGCAGGAAAGGGAGCATAGTGAGGAAATACTGGACAGAATCAAGACTGAAAACCAGCTGTGCAAACACTAAACTCTACATCTCCATGTCAAAATGCTCTTCAGACCTCCAACTCTGTTTAGCTTTGTTGTCTGCAACACACTTCTTTCTTTTGGGCTGGTTCCACTCTCTGTTAGCAGCTCTCTTTGGCAGATATCCCATGACCTTTTGCATTTCTAACATCTTGGGTTCTCCAAGGCAATCCAGGCTTCAATTTAGAGATCCTCTAACCTCTGCCTTCCCAGTGCTGGGATTAAAGGTGCACCCCACCACACTGGCTCTAAGCTTTCTTTAGTTCCATTTCACAAGTTAGAAATTTAGCTGATGGGATCTTGCCCTGAGATCACCATTCTCTTTATTACATTTATTAATCAGCTTGTCTCCTTGACCACAGGACTAGCTCTGTTCCACTACATGGTGCTCTTTTTCTCCTCAAAACTCACATTTTGTAATTTACTCTGCTCAACTTGCTCCTTTTCATTACAAATCTTTATAAGCATGAACACTAGTAACCCCAGATCAGAGTGTATTTTACATTGTTTTGAGATTTTCTTTCCAATGGAATTAATCCAAAACTCTTCACTTTAGCTTCAGCCAGACTCTTTGGACAAGGGCAAAAAGTAGCCACTTCATTTACCAAAATATCACAAGAATGATCACTAGGCAACATACTAAAATTCTTCTCTGAATCCTCTTTAAGGAGTCCTCAACAGTTCAGATAACTTTTAGCATCTCTGTTTTTGTGCTCCTACCAGTATGACCCATTAAGCAGTGTTTGAAGCATTCCACTGTATTTATAATCCAAAGTTCCAAAGTCCAAATTCCTCCAAACGAACACATTGTCAGGCCTATCACAGCAATACTTCCAGTCTCTGGTACCAACTTCTATCTTCATTAGGGTTGCTATTGCACTGACGAGACACCATGACTATGGCAATTCATAAAGAAAACATTTAATTGGTGTGGCTTACTTACAGTTTTAGAGGTTCAGTTCATTATCATGGTGATGGGGAGCATGGCAGTGTTCAGGCAAACATGATGTTGGAGTAGTAGCTGAGAGTCCTACATTTTGCAGGCTGCAGGAAGTTGAATGAGACACTGAGTAGTATCCTGGGCTTAGGAAACCTCAAAGTCCAACCCCCCGTGACACATTTCGTTCAACAAGGCCATATCCACTCCAATAAAGCCACACCTCCTAATAGTGCTATTCCCAATGAGGTTATTTTGGCTAATTACATTCAAATAACCACAATCAGTTATCATTACATCTGCTTTTTTTTTTTTTTTTGGTGTAGTAATTCCGTTTGTTCTGTCATCCAAGTTCTAAAGAAGCCTAACACTGCTTAGCTTATGAAAACAGAGGAGACTGGACATGTTGAGGATGGGGTGGCTATAGACTTCATTTTTTTCTGGTATGGCAAACAACACCTTTCCATCTAAGATCTTTGCTTTCTTTCTTTGCAGTATTAAAGATCGAACCAAGAATCCCACACAAGGCAGGCAGGTGAAGTGTCCCTGAGTTTTATCTCTGGTCTCAGTCTGGGATCCTAGTGCCTTTTTGCATACAGTAAATGGTCTTCCTTTATCGTGTTCTTTATTGTTTGTTTATTGTTTTTCTTCATTTGAGGCAAGAATTTAGTGTATACTAGAATACAAGTTCACGGGGAAGAGAAAATCTTCAGTTTAATAACATTTCCTTTTTAAACTCTTTTTGATAATCTTTTATTAAACAGTTTTACAGAGAGAGCTGAAATCAGAATATGCATATTTTAGTGAATTCAGCTTCTTCACTGAATTTTGAAAGATCAAAATGACTTCATTTCAAAGTGAAAATATTTACATATATTTGGATGGATACCTTGTGACTTAATTAGCTTCTGGAAACTGATTAGCCAATGCAAAGTGATATTTAAGTGCTTATTACCTTTTAACTAATTTTTATTAATCTTAAAATGTAGATAGCTTATTATTATCCTCTTTTAGAATTCGTTTACTATCTTCATTTTCAAACTGCTTTATCCATTTAAAGTAGCCAGTCTTCCTAACATTCCTTTAAATTAAGGAAGTATTATTCATGAAATATTGTCATTTTCATCTTATAGCTAATATTTTTCTTTCAGTTTGACATCACCTTGTTAAAAGGGTCAAGAAGCTTTAGAACTATATAAGGAAAACAAATATTCCTCAGTGCTTCTGAACATAGAGCAGGGTGTTAGATTAATGGTAATGGCTAATATGCCACTATTAGTGTTTTAGTCTTACAAAAAGGCACACATATTCTAAGTATATATTTTCTTGAACTGAGGCTACAAATAAATGAACACATATTTCAGGAAGTAATATAATACCAACCGACCTATTGAAGCCCTTTCCCAAGTAAGGCTACACATATCCAAGATTCCTTTCTCTACACTACAGATATAAAAATGAACACAGTTGGGATTATGGTCATGACAAGCTTTAATACTCAGACATTGCTTCTATTATTAAAGTTATTTCTATACATTTCAGAAATTTTAAAAACTAAGACTGAATGTCCACAGTCAGAGATGCACACTCGTTATTTCTTACTAGTAGTTCTATCTGGCCTCTATTGCTGTGAAGAGACACCATGACCGTGACAACTCTTATAAAGGAAAACATTTAATTGTGGTGGCTGGCTTACACTTGAGAGGTTTAGTTCATTATCGTCATGGTGAGAAGCAAGGCAGCTTTCAGACAGCCATGGTACTAGAGAAGGAGCTGAGAGTTCTTACATCTTAACTCATAGGCAAGTGGTCTGTCTCACTGAGTGTGGCTTGAGCATTTATGACACCTCAAAGCTCACATCCACAGTGACACACTTACTCCAACAAGACCACACCTATTCCAACAAGGCCACTCTTCTTAATGCCACTCCCTTTGGGGGACATTTCTTTCAAACCACAACAGTAGTGATTAGATAAAATATGCTGTAGGGTATCATGGGAAAGAAGTTGGGTCCTTTTGGACATACTATAAATGAAGTTGAGATTAGAGTTAGACTGCCTATTGATGATGGGGAACTTAGAGATCTGGAGTGAACATAGAGAAGAAAGATTTGGAGTAAGGTTAATGTAATAGTGGACCATGGAAGATGGCAATTTTTTTGAGAGTGTAATATTATTACATAATTTCTCCCTTTCTTTCCTCCTTCTAAACTTGCTCATATACCCCTCCTTGTTCTCTATCAAATTCATGGCCTCATTTTTTATTAATTGTTGTTTTATAAAGATAAATATGTATATGTATATACGAACATGTTCTTAAATATAACCTACTCATTCCGTATACTGTTACTTATGTATTTGTTTTCTGGGATGAGCATTTGGTTCTGGATATTCAATTGGTGTGCTCTTCACTGGGAAGGACTATTTTTTCCATTCTTAGCATTCCTTAGTTGCCTGTAGTTCTTTGTGCAGAGTTGAGGCATTGTGGGCTTTTTTCCTGTTTCCTTTGTATGTCTACTGGTCTTGTATTTGTCCAGTTTTTGTTTAGGCAGTTGTATTGGTGAGACATTATGGGTGTAGCTTCTGCATTACTAGTAGTCACAGTCTCATAACAATTTCCCTGATCACCTGGCTTTTAACAATCTTTATGCCCTCTCTTTCACAATATTCCCAGAGCCTTAAGTTCAGGAGTATTTTGTAGGTGTATCCATTGGAACTAGGCTCCACTACTTTGCATTTTGATTGATTGTGGGGTTTTTTTTTTTTTTTTGTAATAGCCTCTGTTGCAAAGAGAAATTTTCTTGATGAGCAAGGAAGACTACACTTACCTGTGGGTATAAGGACAAATGTTTAGATTGTTGTTAGGGATTGTCATGGTTTAGTAAGGTGTTGATTGTCAGTTTTCCTACAAGATCCATGACTTCACTAGCACTGAATAGTTGGCTCAGTTCCCATTTACCAGGCACGGTTTTCTTCTTGTTGAATAGATCTTAAGTCCCATTAGAAAACTGTTGGTTGCTGCCAAGGTATGAATGCCAGTATTGCACCCTTAGAGTTTTGGTGTCGTTCATTCATTATTGTGGTTCAAAGCATCATAGCTTGGTAGGACTGTTGGTTGCTTTCCCCCTCAGGAAGCTTGTGTGCACCTTATATTTCCATGAAATCTAGTCCCTAGGAAGGAAAAATTTGTGTCAATTCCATCTCAGGGTCCTCTGGGCCCTGTGTCTACTGAAGAACATGATGTCTTCAGCCACCTCTGAAGTACAAGCAAGGGCAATAGCAATAAGCTCTATGCTTTGGGAGTCTCTTGGGTAGCCCTGAACAACAACTCATGGGATTCTCATGTCTAGCATTGGGGGTTTGTAGGTGATCTTTCGCTCTTGGAGGGAACACTGTCAGTCTAGATAAGAAAAGTACATTTAAACTATGTAATCTATTTATGCACAGGATTTTTGTATCTTATAGGTTCTTTTACATCAATAGTTAATAATATGTTAATAATAATAGTTTATAATAGTCAAAAATAATATTTGTTAGGGCTTGCTTAGACATCCTTATTGTTATTTTACAGTCACCCCTCCTTCCATTACCCCCCTTCCATAAGAGCATCCCATTTCCTATTTCCTTGATCAGATCACTTGTACCCTGCTATTCCCCTTTACTCTCCTCCTTCCTTCTTTATTTACCTCCCTCCGACACCCAAAGAAGCCCCCCTACCAAAATGGAGATGTTTCAGTGGAACAAGAGCAGAAGGTTGGTGTAAGGACACTGTTACTATTCAAATATGTGAGCGGTTAGGTGAAGCTATAATTTTAAGGATCTTGTTTGTCAGTTAAATAACGATTCATAGAAAATACCACTTTTTTATACAATTTCTACGTTGGAAACAGTGTTCATTAATTTAATATGTATTTTGTGTTCATTCTCAAGACAAGTAGGTCTGGTGCAGAGGTTGGTGACCATGAATGCATGTTCAGCACGGGTGGTGGAAAAGGGAGAGGGAGAACAAACGTGAGTGCGTGCACAAGCACGTGTGTTGAGTGCTGTGGTCTATCAGGTGCAAGATGAGCATTTAATGTAGGCTTGTCTTAATACTTGTATATTCGGGTGCTTGAAGACCTTGCCCTAGTGGTTCTCAACCTTATGAATGCTGTGACCCTTCAATACATTTCCACATGTCGTGGTGACTCCCAACCATAACATTTTTTTGTTGCTACTCCATAACTAATTTTGCTACTGTTATGAATCATAATGTTGATATTTGATATAGAGGATATCTGATATGCAATCCCTTTGAAAGGGTCTTCTCATCCCAAATGGGTCACAGCCCATAAGTTGAAAACCATTATCCTAGAGGATAGAGATTTTTAATCTCTTAGTTATCCTGTGCATACGCTATTAAGAATTGACAATCCTAAAATGAGTATTTAATTAATATATATTTACTAAGAACCTAATATGTATGCAACTTCATGCTAGATTTGATAGACTTCTCTCGTCCTCTGCCTACTTGACATTTGTTTATTTGGGACAACCATTTAATAAGTTAGTTCTTGGTGTTCATATAGGACCAATTGTTTTAGGTCTCCTATTGTTTGAAGATTGTTTTTTATTTTTTAATACTTACATGTATTATTTTAAATTAGTGTGTATATGTGTACTCCCTGGAAGAGAAGTTACAGAAAGTTGTGAACTGCCAAACATGGTTGTTGGGAACCAAACTCTGGTCCTATGGAAGATCAGTAAACACTATTAACTTCTGATGCCTCTCTCCATCTTCTGGAGGTTTTTTTTTTTTTTTTTTTTTTTTTGCTTTCTCCTGTATTTTTGTCCTTAGAAAGTTTTGCTTTATAGTTTCCGTTTGACTCTTTGTGTCTGTTTCAGACTCCTCCACTCTCCTCTTCAGCATTTTAATCATAAAAGTGAAATTCCTTGAGGAATCACTTTTGCTTTTTTCTAGCTGTCGTCTTGCTTGGCCATTCACAACTCTCCAGTGTTCTTCTGATGTCTTCTTTCCCTATGTGCCCTCTCTGAAATGTCTTCTCTTGCTTGTGCTCCCTAGTGGTTAATAGAATGGATGAGGAGATGGGCATAGAAATATCTGTAGAGGATAGATGGGAAGGTTAATTCTGGAAAGTGAATTGTGTAATAGGTGATAGAGATCTAAGGAACCGAAGCAGAGAAATAAAACATTGAGCCTGAAAGTAGGATAAAATAAACAAAAAGTAACGGCCCGAGAGTCTGTAGCCAGAGACTTCTCCTTGAAGTCAAGTTGCTAAATCTTAAGTTATGTAGGAATCAGCAAAAAGTACTAAAATACCTTTCCAGTTTTATTTTCCATCAGATTTGCCATAGTGTTTTGTTTTTTATAAGCACTCTGCTCTGTGGCTGGGGATTATTCATCCTCACTTTTCTTGCGCAACATTGTTTCTTGATGTAATAGGCTACATGTTCTTCTTATTTTCAGTCTAGAGAGATTAGGCTTCTGTATAGCGACTTTTGTCCCAGTATTGATTACAATTTAGGTATCAGTTTCCTTTTCTCTTCCATTTAGTCAGGTGTTTAATTTATCTGTGGTTTTAGTCTTAAAATTATTTATAGTATTTTAGGTTCTTCTAATAATTAGAGTGTAAAATCTTAGCATGAATCTTTTTTATTGAAGGTTGTTTGGTCTTGTTTTAATTGAGTTATGTATTTTTCTCTGCTCCCCTCTGTAACTCCCCCGTTTCCTTCTACCTTTTCTCATGGTCCCCATGCTCCCTGTTTACTCAGGAGATCGTGACTTTTTCTACTTCCCATTTAGATTAGTTCCAAGTATGTCTCTCTTAGGGTCCTCTTTGTTGTCTAGGTTCTCTGGGATTGTGAATTGTAGGCTGGTTTTTCTTTGCTTTGTGTCTAAAAGCCACTTATTAGTGAGTACATATGATATTTGTCTTTCTCGGTCTGGGTTACCTCACTCAATATGTTTTCTAGATGCATCCATTTACCAGCAAACTTCAAAATGTCATTTTTTCCCAGTGTGTAGTACTCCATTGTGTAAATGTAGTACATTTCATCTATTCTTTGGTCAAGGGGCATTTAGGTTGTTTCTACGGTTCTGGCTATGACAAATAATGCAGCTATGAGCATAGTTGAGCACATGTCCTTGTGGTACAATTGAGCATCCTTTGGGTATATACACAAAAGTGATATTGCTAGGTCTTGAGGTAAGTTGTTTCCTAATTTTACAAGAAATTGCCATACTAATTTCCAAAGCGACTGTACCAATTGCACTCCCACCAGCAATAGAGTGTTTCCTTTATTCCACATCCTTTCCAGTATAAGTTGTCATCAGTGTTTTTGATCTTGGCCGTCCTTACAGTTGTAAGATGAAATCACAGAATTGTTTTGATTTGCATTTCTCTAATAGCTAAGGATGTTCATTCAGCATTTCCTTGAGTGTTTTTCAGCCATTTTAGATTCATCTGTTGAGAGTTCTCTGTTTAGCTCTGTATCCCATTTTTTTTTTTTTTTTGTTCAATGATTTTTTCTTTTGATGACCAATTTCTTGAGTTCTTTATATATTTGGAGATCAGCCCTCTGTTTTATATGGATTTGGTGAAGATCTTTTCCCATTCTGTAGGCTCTTGTTTTGTCTTGTTGCCAGTGATCTTTGCTTTACAGAAGTTTCTCAGTTTTAGGAAATCCCATTTATTAATTATTTCTCTCAGTGTCTATGCTACTGGGGTTATATTTGGGAAGTGGTCTCCTGTGCCAATGCTTTCAAGTGTACTTCCCACTTTCTTTTCTATAACGTTCGGTGTGGCTGGCTTTATGTTGATCTATTTGGATTTGAGTTTTGTGCATGGCCATAGATATAGATCTATTTTCATTCTTCTACATGTTGATATCCAGTCATGCCAGCACCATTTGTTGAATATACTTTCTTCCATTTTGTATTTTTTGCTTCTTTGTCAAAAATCAGATTGATATCTGTGTTTTCAATTCGTTTTCATTGGTCAGCATCTCTGTTTTTATGCCAGTACCAGACTGTTTTCAGTACTGTAGCTCTGTAGTAGAGTTTGAAATCAGGAATTGCGATGACTCCAGAAGTTCCTTTATTGTACAGGATTGTTTTGGCTATCCTGGGTATTTTGCTGTCCAAATGAATTTGAGAATTGTTCTTTTGAGGTCCGTGAAGAATTTTTCTGGGCACTGTATGGAGTCTGTTGATTGCTTTTGGTAAAATTGCCATTTTTACTATGTTAATTCTACCTACCCAAGAGCATGGGAGATCTTTCCATTTTCTGGTGTCTTCTTCAATTTCTTTCTTCAAAGATTTAAAGTTTTTGTCATACAAGTCTTTTTCTTGTTTGGCTAGAGTTCCTCCAAGATACTTTATGCTATTTGTGACTATGTGAAAGATGATGTTTCTCTGATTTCTTTCTCAGCTCATTAATCATCTGTGTACTGATTCTTTTTTTCTAGTTAGTCTTGTATCCTGTTACATTACTGAAGGTGTTTATGAGTTGTAGAAGTTCCTTGCTAGAATTTTTGGAGTCGCTTATGTAAACTATCTAATCATCAGCAAATAGTGAGAGTTTGACTCTCTTTTCCAATTTGTATCCCTTTGATCTTCTTTTGTTTTTATTATTGCTCTAGCTAGAACTCAAGTACTATATTGAACAGATATGGAAGAGAGTGGATAACCTTGTTTTGTTCCTGATTTCAGTGGGATTGCTTTGAGTTTCTCCATTTAGTTTGATGTTGGCTGTTATCTTTCTGTATATTGCCTGTGTTATGTTTAGGCATGTTCCTTGTATCCCTGCTCTCTCTAAGATTTTATCATGAAGGATGTTGTATTTTGTTGAAGGTTTTTTTTAGCATCTAATGAGTTGATCATTTGTGTTTTTTTCACAGTTTGTTTATATGGTGGATTACATTAATAGATTTTTGTATGTTGTACCATCTCTGCATCTCTGGGATAAAGCCTGCTTGTTTATGGTGGATGATTTTTCTGATGTGTTCTTGGATTCGGTTTGCCAGTATTTTATTGAGTATTTTTGCATCAATGTTCATGAGTAAGATTGGTCTGTAATTCTCTTTCTTAGTAATGTATTTCTGTGATTTGGGTATCAGGGTAATTGTAGCATCATGAAAAGAGATTGGCTATGTTCCTTTTGTTTCTATTGTGTGAAAGAACTTGAGGAGTATCAGTATGAGTACTTCTTTGAAAATCTTGTAGAATTCCATGCTGAAACCATTTGGTCGTGGGTTTTGTTTGGTTGGGAGACTGTTGATGACTGTTTCTATTTTTTTAAGCAGTTATATGTTTATTTAATTTGCTTATCTGGTCTTGATTAATTTTGGTAAGTGATATTTACCCAGAAAGTTTTCCATTTCCTTTAAGGTTTTCAATTTTGTGGAGTACTGGCTTGTATAACCTGATGATTCTTTATTACCTCCATATCTGTTGTTATATCCCCCTTTTCATTTCTGATTTTGTTAATTTGGATATTCTCTCTCTGCCTTTTGGTTAGTTTGGATAAAGGTTTGTCTATTTTGTTGATTTTTTTCTTGAAGAACCAACTGATTTTCTCACTGACTCTTTGTATTGTTTTCTTTGTTTCTCTATTGTTGATTTCAGCTCTCAATTTGATTATTTCCTGCCATCTAGTCCTCCTTGGTGAGTTTGCTTCATTTTGTTCTACAGTTTTCAGGTGTTCTGTTACCTCACTAGTGTGGGATTTTTCCAGCTTCTTTATGTAGGCATTTAGTGCTATAAACTTTTCTCTTAACACTTCTTTCATTGTGTCCCATAAATTTGGGTATGTTGTGGGGTCATTTTCATTGAATTTTAGGAAGTTTTTAATTTCTTCCTTTGTTTCTTTCCTGACTCATTGGTGATTCAGGTGAGCATTGTTTAATTTCCATATATTTATGGGCTTTCTGAAGTTAGTGTTGTTGAATTCTAATTTTAAGCCATGGTGATCCGATAAGATACATAGGGCTATTCCAATTTTTTTGTATCTGTTGAGGTTGCTTTGTTACTTAGTATTTTTCAATTTTTCATAAGGTTCCTTGAGGTTTTTCTTCTTCTTCTGATGGTACATTCCTTTATGTCTTATAGAGTGTTCTGTAGATGTCTGTTAAGACCATTTGAGTCACAATTTCTGTTAGTTCTCTTATTTCTCTATTATTTTTCTCCCACTATTAGTGTATGGGGTTTAATGTGTGATTTAAGCTTTAGTAGTCTTTCTTTTAAATATGAGTGTTCCCTTGTATTTGGGGTATAGATGTTCAGTATTGACATTTCCTGTTGATGGATTTTTTTCATGTGACTAATAAGAAGTGTCCTTATAAAATGTCTTATTTGATTAATTTTAGTTGAAGTATATTTTGTTAGATATTAGGATAACTACAGCTGCTTGTTACTTAGATCCATTTGATTGGAAAAGTTTTTCCCAACCCTTTACTCTGAGGCGATGTCTGTCTTTGAGATTGAGGTGTGTTTCTTGTATACAAAAGAAGGATGGATTCTGTTTTTGTACTTTTCATATTCCTGTACCATGCACTCAATATTCTCCTTTTTTAGTGGCTCCTGTCATTGGTGATGGTGATCTTGTTCTCTTTTCCTGTACTCATATCTACAGCAGAAACACTGAGGATGCCATTGGCATCAGTGTCAATAGTGACTCCAATCTGAGGAACAACACAGGGTAATGGAGTTATGCCTGTGAGTTCTAACTTTCCCAGAACATCATTATCTTTAGTCATGGGTATTTTACCTTCATATGTGTGAGTGAGCATCCTTGACTGGTTGTCAGAGTAAGTAGTGAAAGTCTGTATCTGCTATGTCTGAGTGGTGGTATTGTGCTCGATGAGGACAGGAGTGACTCAATCAGTGGTTTCAGTTTACAGGGAAACAAGTGTAACATCCAAAAGTAGCAAATTGTGAACATTTTCAGACGTGTTTTCAGAGAATGGCTGTGTGGAGAGCTGTACCATAAGCAATGACTTCATCAGGGTTAATGCTCATATTCAGGATCTTTTCTATAGGAGCTACTGTGCCCCAGAACAGGTTCGTGTTCAGTTCTTCACACTGAGTTTGGGTAATGTAGATATAGAGAGAACCAGTTTAAATTCTGGCCTGGGTACTGTAGGAGAGGGTGCAGTTAGCCCACTCACAAGCAGTGTTCAGATGAGGGACACCTCTCTCCATCTAACAGATGTCCTTTTTATGCTGGCATTTAAACTAGCAATAAAATGGTTAACTATCCAGTTGTTAAAGTTTTCTCCACCCAAGTGGGCATCTTCTGCTGTAGATTTGACTTTAAAAATTCTTTCCTCAGTAGTAAGTATTGACTTATCAAAAGTACCCCTTCCAAATAAAAAATCCGCACTTTTCTTTATGTTCCAATCTTCTTATCTAGTCCATAAGCGATAGTAGTAGCAGTGTTTTTGTGGCTTCTGAGTACATCTTTTGTGTCTTGCTGCTGAGGGTCACTGAAGTAAGCTGCCACTATGACCACAGCGTTGATAACAGTTTTCCCAAGATAGGCTTCTGCAGTTTCCTTTATCTTCATTAAAACCCCAGAGGACATTTTTTCTGGGTATGAAATTTTGATCATCTCTTTTTATTCTACTTAGACCCTGAGCTCTTGCAGCATTTACCACTATGTAGGGTCAGTGCTTTTTATCAGGCTCAACAACAGCATCATCACACCTACACCTGATAAGTCACATGTTCAGCATCAAAATTGTCTTGGTGGTGTTCATCATGGCTTGAAACTTTGCAGCATGGCCAATGAATGATTTTTGTGTTAGTAAAAGCAACATAGCTTGGTGTGGTTAGTTTACCCTAGTCCTTGGCAGTTATTTCTACTTTTTTTACCCTAGTCCTTGGCAGTTATTTCTACTTTTTCGTTCTGGGAGACTTCTGCCTCCACCAATAGATGGTGCCAAGGTCAATGCCAAATGCAGGTCTGTTATACATGCTGGATCACATGTAGGCCTGGCTGTGCGGGTTACAAGAACACAGATTCCTGAAAGCCATATGATGGATTCAGTGAGCTTAACCACATTTTGAATATGAGTATCAAGACTTTAATGCCTGTTTCTAGAACAATAGGATAAGTCCTGATATTCATAGGAAACATACATCTATTATTGTTTCCTATTCTGTAGAATGGGGGTTATGGTATATGTTTGGGCTCAAAATTCCTGCCTCTTTAGTGTCTCTCTTAATTTTTTTCCCATTCTATTTGATGAAGAACTATTGGCTGCACATCATATTAACTTAGCATGCAAATTCTAAGGTTCTCTAGCTATCAGTGTTGGTGGAGCTGAATTAGGCTAGTTAATGTATTGGTATGTACTTAACTTACTAATGAGAACTAAACCAGTTGCAATCTCAAGTTGAGCAAACCATGATTTTGACAATTCCACTCTGAGTTCCACATGCAGCTCATCAACCACAGAAGTCTTAATCTTTTGCTTTCACACCTCTGAAGCACTTACCTCTTTTTTTTCCTCCATGGCCACAACTTTAGTTTAGGGAACCCCTTTCTCTCTCTACATCACTGTATCATCCCATTCATAGATGTAGCCCTTGCATCCAGGACTAAAAATGACAAATGAAAATGACAAATATTTTATCAACATTGAAATTTTAGGTCTAGTTTAAAGTCCTTGGCACGGCGTAAAGACTCTCCTTAGAGCTCACTTATTTCCTCAGAGTGAAGGGTTTCCTGTTCTTGCATTCTCCCAAGATTTTGCACTTCCCACCATACTTCTGTTTAAGCTTCCATATTAGTCGTATTACTGTTGTGACTAAAGTGTCTTACAGAAGCAATTTAAGGAAAGAAGCATTTCTTTTGGCGTCCCATTAGAGGTCATGCATCCCTTCATGGCACAGAAGACACCATAGCTGCGGCAGGAGGTTTGCTAGTTGGGAGCAGAGACTGATAAATCCTGCTGCTCAGTTAGGCTTTTTTTTTCATTCAAGGTCCCCAGCCCATGGCGTGGTATAGGTGGGTCTTCCTGTCTGTTAACTTCCTGTTTAAAATCCATCAGATATGTTCAGTAGCTTGCAGTTCTTGATGATTCTAGATCTGTCAAGCTGACAATCTGTTTATCATCACATTCTATTTTCCTGGGCAATTTTCATTTATTTTGTCATTTTTCAGCTTTAATAGCACGCTTTCTGGAAGACATTTGCTAAACAAACTGGGAAGGGATTGGTTCCCTTGTTGTGGACTTCCTTAAGTTTCTGTTCAGCACTTTTTACCTTATGTTGTTGTTGTCTGTTCTTAGATTAACAGGGAACTTCTGGGGCAAGACTGAGTTTCTGTGCATACCTGTTTTTGTAGAGAATTTCCTGTAGATATGTCAGATGTTCAAGAGACTGAGTGTGGCAGCGATGGTTAAAACATAGGTACTCGACTTTGTTTAAAGAAGTATCAGCAATGTTTCTGAGGCTATACAAACTTTATATTAAGTTCATACAACATTTAGCAATCAAATTTTAATGATGTACAAACAGCAAATGTCAATAAAATAAAATTTGTAATTTTGCTTTAGTATGAGGCAATGAGCCATATTAAATATGAAGGAGGAGGGAAAAGATCTGGAATAGTAATCATAAAATTAATAATAAATATTTGAGTGGAGATAGAGAGCTTTACAAATTCTGAAATACAAAATCATTTCTCTTTTTTGGTTTCTGCTCTCAGCTTATATTATTACCTTACATAAATATCACTCAGAAAATTCACATTATAATTTTATAAAATGTTATTTTGTTTGCATTTTATAGCCAATGCACCATCTTAGGTTTTATCTGGATTATAGTTCCAAGCTCGAAAAATGAACTTGTACCCCAAATATACTCTGATTCCAAATCTCTGCTGTTTTCTTAGGCTACTTTGTACTGTCTTCATTGGTTGACTGTCATATACCTCTATGGAATATTTGAGAGCATAGTTTGGAAACTGCTTTAAAACATTTAATGGCTTAAGTTCAGAGAGCTAATAGTGCTTGGATGTGAGCTCGCATAGTACCTATATCTTAAAAATTCTTAAAAATTCTAGAAGCATGGCTTTACTCTTAATATTACCTAGGATTGCAATTTCAGCTATAGAAAAAGGCATTGAAAATTTTTTTGTTCTATTTCATTATCTCTTATATTTTCATTGTTATATTTTAATGGTGTTAAGTGTGAAGTGTTTATGATAAGAACAATAAGGGAAAGATGTTTATAGGGGAACATAAGCTGAAAAAGTACCGTTCTTATAGTTCTCTTTATTATGTGTGTCTGCTTATACAGAAATTGTTCATTTAGGCTGACAGTCACTGGTACTGACAATACCAGTGAAGAAGAAGCGAGCTGTGACTGGCAGACATGGAATGGTACTGAAGCACCGCTGCTATGCTTAGAATATCCCATGCATAGCTTGGTGGAGGGTGAAATACAGAGGCTCATTTCTTCCAGACCAGTGTTTGCATTACTCACTCGTCCTTACACAGGGCTTGCTTACTCCTGACCTGTCTCCTTGATTGAACTTCAGCCATCTTCCCTCAGCCCTCTTCCCAGCTTGGCTTTCATGCTGAATGACTTTGGTCCTCCATGTCTGTATCTGGTGAGTCTAGTTTAGCAGAAATCTTGCTATGCCAGTTTATGGAGAATGGCTTAACATTTGACATCTGATCAAATGCTTCATCCCTTATCTTTAATTTGTAAGTCTTTCATCTCTTTTTAGTAAGAATTATGCTGTTAGTTTGATAAGAACTCTCCTCCCCACCATACTGTCTCCTGTCCATTAGCTGTAAATCACCAACTTCTTTGCTAGATACAGAATTAGGCCCCAGTACAGAATTTGTCTTGAATAAAGATTTTTGTACTGTTTTAACCAGTGTCAGAATATTTCTTTTCTTATAACAGATTCATATCAGGAAAATGAATTCAAATAATCAAGACTCTTTCGACATGAAGGTTAAAGGCCTTGTGAATTAAGGGGTATCAGCCATATGAAAATATGTCATGTTTAATTAAGCTAAGAAAGAATAAAGGCCTTGTTCATATTTTACTATTAAATGGCAGAGCTTGGGTTTGAACTCAAATTAGTCTTACAACAAAGTTCATACACTTTATTGAAATATTACATTACTTCCTACATTCTTTTTAATCTGCCATGTGTTGATTCAGTATATTTTCATAGTATAGTGCTGCCAGCTATGGTATAGTTCCTGTAGGACTAGTCAAAGATAATTAAACTTGTATCAGTGATTTTTTTTTTGCATTTACCTTTGCATTTTTCAATATTCATCTGTTTCTGTAAGGAAAAGACCCTTTGGAACCTCTGCACGTATTCTTTGTTGGCACTGTCTCATGCCAACATTTTTCTTGTTGGAGCGATTGTGTAAAAAGAGAATTGTAATCACAATTACAAGAATCTCCCAGTTTGCTGTATACCTAATCATCTTCTTACACATAGGCTGCACCTTTGCCGTGCTCATAAGAAGTTGTACCATAAAGTTGCTAATTTATACATGTGTAGCTGAAATAAAGTAACATAATGATCAGGTTTTATCACCACATTATTGAGGTTTTGTTTTTCTACAGAAAACTCCCATGTTGTTGGCCCACCAAAATGAGAGAAGCTTTTGCTATATTAGCTTTCCTCTTTTACGCTAATTCAGTCTCTATAGTTTTCATCACACAGAGGGAGAAAAGTTCCTCATGTAAAGTCTGCCCTGCATGCTGTGGCGGAGCGCAGTGTGTGACAGGAGAGCGATGGGCTGAGGGACGAGTTTCTTTGCTGCGCTCCAGATGCTTGTGCCTTCCTGAGTACTCTGGAGTTGCCGCCGCAGAGCCGTGGTGGCTTTCTGCTCTCCGCATTCTGACTCTTGCCTAGCGTTTCCTCTTGTGAGGATACTGTTGGGCTTATTCATGCAGTTGGCAGGTTGTGGTTGTTCAGTTAAGGCTTTCTTTTTTTTCTGTATGTTTTAATTGCCCCAGGGAGCTGGTATTCTGAGGAACGTTTGATTGCATGGCTTGAGAAGTGTTGGAAATACTTTCCTTTTGAGTTCTGAATCAGTCACCCTTTCAGGGCCTTGAAGTGGGTGTGGGTGGGTGAAATAAAGGAGTGGGTATTACAAGAGTTTTCTTAGAGGCCTGGTGTTAGTTAACTTGAAAAATTCATCCATTTTCTTGATTCCCTATTGTCAATTACCTGCTTATTTGATGTTCTTAAGGTAGTATTTCAGATAATTTAGCCTGATATGAAAAATAAAGAGGCTCACCATGCCTAAGAAATGAAATTAAATTAATTTGACCCTGCCTTCTTAAAGCATTTTTATTTTTCCCTGTCAGTCTGTCCTGCTAAACCCATAAATAGTGAATGTACTTTTGAAATGGTTTTGTGTCTGTGAACACCACATGGGTAGCCTGTGGGATTCACAGATATGCACTGGACATTATTTTGGTAGTACCTCAGAGTCTTCTTATCAGGAACTGCATCTTAAAAGATATCAAAGAAGGGAGGGAGGAAAGCATAACGTTAGAGAAAAAGCATCAGGGAAATTATCATTGTGCATACGGTTATGAAATGAACTCCAAGACTGAGGTATTTATGTGTTTTTTCCCCTCTTACAGTTATACATACATAGCTATCTCCTACTTAATTATATCTTAGCGGTGTGTTGATCAGTTGTCATCATCAAATTGACTGGATTTAGAATCCTCTAAGGGATACACCACAGGGCATCTCTTATGAAGATGTGTTCAGAGAGATTTAACTGAGGAAGCAAAGTCCATCCTGAATGTGGCCAACATCACCCCATGGACTTGGGTCCTAGACTGAAAATAAAGGAAAAGGGAGGGAACCAGCCCAGTACCAGTACTTCTCAGTACTAGTACTGATTCACAGACAGTTATGAGCTGCCATGTGGGTGCTGGGAATTGAACTCTGGTCCTTTGAAAGAACAGTCAGTATTCTTAACCACTGAGTCATCTCTCTAGCACCTGAACTTCATATTTTCTGTAGTTATTACTCTCTATAAAGGAAATCTTTAAATAATTTATAAAAAATGTTTGTCAATATAAGGATGTATTTAGCTTTTGATTATATATCCTCTTTGAAACCTCTGTATGTAGTGTGATCTGTTATCATTTTATTGTTTCAGAAGCAGAGTTGTATGTAGTAGAATTGCTCTTGGTCATTTGTGCACTCTGTGGGCATCTTCCATTCTCTGTGCATTTCCTGACCTTTGCCAGTACTGTTAGTCCATCCTTACATCTACAGAATCCAGATCCTTTTTAAATGGATTTTTATTGAGCTCTACATTTTTTCTGCTCCCCTCCCTGTGTCTCCACTCCCCTTCAACCCTCTCTGAAGGTCCCCATGCTCCTAATTCTCTCAAGAGATCCTTTCTTTTTCTACTTCCCTTGTAGATTATATCCATATATGTCTCTCTTAGAGTCCTCATTTTTGTCTAGGTTCTTTGGGATTGTGATTTGTAGGCTGGTTTTCTTTGCTTTTTGTTTAAAAACCACTTTTGAGTGAGTACATATGAAAATTGCCTTTCTGGGTCTGGGTTACCTCACTCAAAATAATGTTTTCTAGCTCCTTCCATTTGCATGCAAATTTCAAGATGTTGTTATTTTTTCTGCTGTGTAGTACTCTATTGTGTAAATTACCACATTTTCCTTATCCATTCTTTGGTTGAGGGGCATTTAGGTTGTTTCCAGGTTCTGGCTATGACAAAGAATGCTGCTATGAACATAGTTGAGCACATGTCCTTGTGGCATGGTTGAACATCCTTTGGATATATACCAAAAAGTGGTATTGGTGGGTCTTGAGAAAGGTTGTTTCCAGAATCCAGATCTTATCACAGATTGTATCTATTGATTTAATCCTTTCAAGATTCATCATCAGCAAAAGTAGAACAATTTCTTCGTCTGTACATTTCATCTAATGTACATTCTTGTGTCTTTTGCTTTTCCCTTTAAAAATCATGTGTTATATAAAAGTGATTTTTTTTGTCTTGATTTTTAAGTAACAGACTTTCTTCCTCTTTAATGGTGCAATTTAATCGTAAACTTGCCCTTTGAAAGAAAGCAGTGGGACCCTGAGCCTTGAGTGAGTCATCTGGCTGGAGAGATGGCATAGCAGTTAGAACTGCTTTCTGCTCCTGTGGTGGACTGATTCTGTTCCTTGTCCCCAACTGCTTGTCAGTCCAGCTCCAGGATGACTGATGCTTCTGTCCTCTGAACGCATCCTCAGTCATAGGTATATCCCTTACTTGCACATAGTGTAAGAAATAATAATAACTTGTCAGTGATTTTGTTCGGAGGGTGTGACTTATGAGAGGTTTTTAGCTGACATCCCTCCAAAGTTAGTTTTGGTTTGCAGTGGGCTGCCTAAATATGAACCTTTTTTTTTTCTCATGGTTTATTTTTTTTTATATTTAAAACTTTCCATCTCCTTCCCTCCTCCTCCCCCCTCCCTCCGCTCCTCCTCCCCCTTCCCTCCCCTCCTTCTCCCCCTTCCCTCCCCTTCCCTCCACCCATACCTCCCCTCCCTCCCTCTCAAGGCCAAGGAGCCATCAGGGTTCCCCACTCTATGCTAAGTCCAAGGTCCTCCCAACTCCCCCCAGGTCCAGGAAGGTGATCGACCAAGCTGAGAAGGCTCCCACAGAGCCCGTCCATGCAGAAGAATCAGAGCCCAGCGCCATTGTCCTTTGCTTCTCAGTCAGCCCCCGCTGTTGGCCACATTCAGAGAGACGGGTTTGGTCGCATGATCCATCAGTCCCATTCCAACTGGAGTTGGTGATCTCCCTTTAGTTCTGTCCCACCGTCTCCATGAGTGAACGCACCCCTCACGTTCCTGACTTTCTCCCTCATGTTCTTGCTCCTTCTGCTCCTCATCAGGACCTTGGGAGCTCAGTCCAGTGCTGAGAAAGGTTTAGATTATTCAGAATTTCTAATGTGTATCTATCAAACACCTTCAGAATTCAGCTTTAAAAATTGACCAATATTTTGCTGGCTAGCATTGAATGGTAAAGGTACATTTTATGCTGGGTATGATGATGCATGTCTCTAATCCACGAACCTGGTTGTGGAGAAAGGGGGACCAGAAAGGAGTTCAAGGTCACCTTAGCCTACATAGCAAGTTTAGGCATCATTATATCTGTGTTTGCTTTTCTTAAAAGGAAAGGAACAGCAACCAGTAAGAAAGCTTTTTTTTTTAGTCATCAACATTGAGAGTAGAGGTAAACTTCAAGGGTTCTTCCCCATGAAAACTAGATCCCAACTAGTTTATTATGCTGCTGCCTTTGGCAGAGAAGTGGCTTGATGAAGAAATACTAGTGAAGAACTCTGTCTCATTCTTAGGGGTTCTGAAGACATTGCTGTTACCTCGTATACTTTAATAATATTATTCAGGGTTGAAATGTGGCCAGCTCAAGAGGGTTAATGTGTGTGCTCTTACAAGAAGGGTGATTGGCATTTTAATCAGGAGTGCCAGTGTGCAGAACATTGTGTGAGTGCCTATTTCCAGCTTTTCACATTTTCCTGTTCAAAGGTTCAACACTATCTCAGAGAGGAGAGCTCTATCTACCGAAGACCCCTTTCAGAATATTCCCCTAAGTTGACTCCAATGATTTTCCTTTTGCATAGCTCGTTGAATTTTCTTCTGATTTATCAGCTCCAATGAAGATTTTGCTGAAACTGGTAATTTGATCATTTCAAACACCAATTCCTTGTCATTTTGCTTAATGCTTAAACTCAAAGGAGTTAACCAAGGAGTCTTCTTAATTCAGTCTATTAAGTAGTGATGTTTTGTTGCTCCCTGTATAAATGAAAGATTACTCTTAGTAATTTTGTAAGCTCAAGTTTTTCCTGGGGACACGTGGGCTTTGCTTACCATTTTTGGACATGATTGGAAGAGTAGTGGAGTTTTTGAAGAGTTTTAAATGGGAGGTTGTTCTTTTTGCTGTCAAGCTCCCAGAGACTGACAGATCTAGAGAGAACCACGTTGCTCTGCTTTGTTTGGTTTACATTAGCTGATCAACTAGGGAGTAGAAAAGTAAGGTACCTTTGACAAATTCTATCTTTGGATGAACTTTTCCAGAAGAGACCAACAAATATCTATTTATGCCAGATTTGGCACCAGAGAAACAGTTCCACTCAAGTCTAGCTTAATTAGATTTCGGTAGCATGGGTGAGGTGTTACTTATAGGAACATGAACAACTTACAGCAGCTATACCTTTGTCTCTGGAAGCAAACTTTAACTGCCTATATGTTGTTAGTGAGGAACAGGGCCTTGTGAGCTCCCATCTTTTTCTGTCAACCATAACTGGATCCAGGCTTATGAAGTCTTGTGTGGATAGTCACTGGTGATGAGAACTAAAGAGAGCATTGGGCTTGTTATGCTCAAACAACAGTGTTGTTTAATACTGTTCAACTCCGAAGGCCCATAGCTACATGAGGTTATGATAGGGAAGAAATGTATAAGCAATACACAAAAATTACAGACCCCAAAAGAAAAGATTTGCACTGTAGTACGTTATTATAAAGATCTTTATTATAATAAAAATAAAAATAAAATGAAAAGACAGACCACAGACTAGGAGTATATATTTGCAAGTCTTGTAATTAACTGAAATATATAACAAATCTTGAAAGATGTCATATAAATCAATGACAGGAAGACAAAGTATTCTGTATAAAACAGGTAAAGGATATGACTAGGCAATTCACATGGAAAGAAGATTGAATGGCCAATTATGAAAGTTGTTCACCCTCATGAACAGGGAAATGAAAATCTAAACCCCGGTGAGATTCCATTTTACACCTATTGATTGTCATAATCTAATAAACTTGATAACACCAAGTGTTGGCAAGAATAAGAAGAAACAGGAACTCTTGTATATTGCTGTTGGGAATAAGTTACTCCAACCTTTTTAAGCAGGCATTCTGGCGCTAGCTGATAAAGTTAAGACATACAGATTCAGAAACTCAACTATTCTTCCTTTATATGTTAGCCGAGAAAATTGTCAACATTGATGGAAACAAGGAGAATATGTGCAAGGGTGTTTATTATAACAATTCTGCAAATGTAAAAAATTAGAGGAATTGATAAGTGGGGTATAATTTTCAAACATACAATGAAACAGTTAAAAACAAACTTCACATGGATAAATCTCAGAAACATGATTCTCGAGTAAGTAGAGGACACTCTAAAACATAGAGTGTATGTGATATAATCTAATATATTGTATATAATGCTTTATTAAGATGTAATTTTTATAAAACTTACCAGCTCAAAGTGTAATATTCAATGGCTTTCAATATATTTAACAAAATTGTATCTATGTCTTTGCACTGTTGTTACTTTTTGTTGTGGTGGGGATTGAACTCAGGATCTTAGACTTTTGAGGACAGTTCTGTATTAGTGAGCTCCATTCCCACAGTTGATCTAATTTGGACATTCCCTTTAACTGGAGTCAAGTACTCTGCAGTCTTCTCTGATGGGCTTCTTTCAGTCAGATAATGTTTTCAAGGAACATCAGTGTTACAGTATATGCACAAGGACCTAATTTGTCCTTATTTTTAAACACATCTACCACTTTGCATTATCTTATACATTATATACTTATACATTAATCTGTTGTGAATTTTGAGTAGTTTTTGTTGGCTAACGGAGCAGTAATGGTTCTATGAATGTCTTTGTACAAAGTTTGTATAGACATAAATTTCTGCTTCTCTTTCTCATATATATATATATACATATATATAGTGTGTGTGTGTGTGTGTGTGTGTGTAATTCTGAAGTTATTGATACTGTGTGTTGGGATAGCCAAGCTATTTTCTAGAGTGGTTACATGCTTTTATAGCCCTACCAGCAGCATTTGAGGTTTCCTATTTCTCCATGTCCTCTCTGACACTTGTTATTGTCTATTTTTTTATTACAAATATTCTAGGGCTGGAGAGATGGGTCAATGGTTAAGAGCATTGCCTGCTCTTCCAAAGGTCCTGAGTTCATTTCCTGGCACCCACATGGTGGCTCACAACCATCTGTAATGAGGTCTTGTGCCCTCTTCTGGTCTACAGACATACACACAGAATATTGTATACATAATAAATATTAAAAAAAACCCCAAATATTCTAGTGGCTATAAAGTACTATTTCACTGAGGTTTTCCTAGCAGTTTCACTATGGCTAATGATGTTAGTTATCTTTTTTGTGTGCTTATTGACTCTGTATAGATTTCTAAAGTATAAAAACATTGGTGTGTTTTTCTGGGTCTATACTTAGTATGCAAAATGGAATGAGATAAAATACTTGTTATTTCACTTCTTACAAATGTGTGAAATGAAGCAGATATATAATATATTAGCTATTATTATAATTGTAATGTTAGATACATTACAGGTAAACAGTTTTTTATATAAGTGTGTTAAAAGTACACATTTACACAGGATGTCAGCTACCTACATATTTGAAGTTGATATTGTGATCATAGAAACATTTTCCCTTTTCTAGAGAAAAATGAAGACATAAGAAAAGATCCAGAAATGTCTTGGTATAGGCTTTCATTTTGGTGTGAGATGACATACAGGAAATAAAATTAAGTTCAAAAATTTTAGTTGAAAGATCATTAGTAATACAGATACCAAGTAAGAGTTTTTAGCCATATCAAATGTTGAAGGGGAGGTCATGATATCTTCTTATTGAGTATAAGCCATAAAACTTTGTATTTGGCCAGGCAGTGATGGCTCATGCCTTTAATCTCAGCATTTTGGATGTAGAGGCAGGTGAGTCTCTGTAAATACGTGGCAAGCCTGGTATATAGAGCCAGTACCAGGACAGCCAGGAGTATACACAGAGAAACCCTGTCTCAAAAACAAAAACAAAGCCAAAACAAAACAAAGCCCAAAATAAAATTCCTAAACAATAACAAAATCTTTGTATTTGAAAATGAAGGCATTGTTAGCCTTCTTACTTTTATTTTAGAAGTCAGATTCAAATTCAAATTTTGGAATATTGACATTAAATAGATGGTCTGTGAGAGAAATGGACACTGAAATAAAGCACATTAGTGCATTGCCAGTGACCTGATGGAAAGGTAGTACAGTGGGTTGAAAGGAAATATGGGCCCAGAATCTCAGGTTTAAACAGTTTCCAATTTATAGAACTCATTTCAAGTGGTTCTGTGGCTCTCCTTTGAAGGATTTTGTGTTTCCCCTTGTTCCTGCTTTGTGTCAATACCTGTGACTATTTTAGGATTATTGTAGTGTATAACATTAAGAATCACAGTCTTAATTAGTTCTTTAAGGATAAGAAACTATTAGAATTGATCAGCTATTTTGTAACAAACTCTTTTGTTTCTGTTAAGACAGCACCTCGTGTACCTTAGGGTGCTTTCTATCTTGCTGTATATCTCGAATTATATGTATGTACTCTTCTATAAAATAAAACTAATATAGTATATAGGATTAGATAAAGACCTCATATATGGTAAACTTTTAGAATTTTACAATGAAAAATGGAGATTTATGGAAATATAATGATGACATGTAACTAGAGAAAAAGATCATCTTTGAATGTTTTGAAATCAGAAAATAGTTCAATGCAATCGTCTATAAATAAATTCCAGCAATATTATATAACAGTGGAAATAATAGGTACTTCTGAGCAACTGAGGTCATTCTTGTAGGTGGGTGCATAGGCAGAGTGAATACCGGTTGAAATGGGTAATTCAAGCAAGGTGGCTTATAGTTGTTGGGGCATTCAGTGAGTCATCCAGTAAAAATTGGTAGTTATGGAATGATAACTCCAACAGCATCTGACCTGATGTCTGGTTAGTAGCATTGTAAAATGTCAGGGAAGGAAAAGAAGGCTAATTACATGGAACATATTAAGAGTTTATTTATGGATACAATGAAAGAACAAGTCTGAATTTTTCTTTTCTTCCAAGAATTTATTTATCACCGAAAAAGGAATTCACCACCAAGTTTGAAGAACCAACAGTGAAAATATTTACTACCTGACTATTTTCATTTTCCTATAAAGCAAATTTTAAGGAATAAAACAACAACAGAACAAAAGCAAAACTCAATCTATATTTTAACTGTATTCCAGTTTAAGTTGTATTGTTAGAGATGGTATATGCCAAAGTAGTTAGATTTAGAGGGAATAGATTGGATTGGTTAGGTAGATTGTTTAATGTTTATGGACAGTATATTAACATCTGGTATAAGAGTTTATTCACATCATAGATTTTATGGTTTCTCCCTATTAAAATTTTTGTTTTAACTTTTATCCTATTGTAAGATGCTTTTCTGAGAAACTCTTGAATTCTCAACTCTGACTTTTAAAAAATACAGTTTGTGGGCTGGACAGATGGCTCAGTGGTTATTAGGTCCTGAGTTCAATTCCCAGCAACCACATGGTGGCTCACAACCATCTGTAATGAGATTTGGTGCCCTCTTCTGGCCTCCAGGCATACACGCAGACAGAATATTTTATACATACTAAATAAATAAATATTTTTAAAAATAAAAGCTTTCTTTAAAAAATATATTTTGTTCCCTTCTTTAAAAATATTTTATATTCCATTTTGTTGTTGGAAGTAGATAGTAAGTTGTAGACTGCATTGCCTGCCCCCGCCGCTCTCTGCCGTAATAACAGAGCTACCTTGGGAAAGTCAAAGAACTTTCCTTAGCACCAGTTATTGCGGATGTAAATTCTGTCCTTTCTTATAGGGATGCTATGTGACTTGAATGAACTAGGTTGTAAAAGTTCATGGCAAAGTGTAAAATATTAACATTGTAGTTGACTGCTTTTACAAATACCTCATTCGCTGCCTTACAAGTGTGTGGGCATGACCCCCTCATTCTCTCTTCAAGTCTTAATAGCCCAAGAAGGCCCCTAATATACTTGTAGCTGAGGATGACTTTGAACTCCTGATCCTCCTGGCTCCACTTCAGAGTATTGGGATTATAGTCATGTCCTACCACATCTAGCTTTTGGTGGTGGCTTTCTGACTATAATTCATTAAAGAAAACATAGATGTGCTACTCAAACTGGGATACACAGATACTCCATCTTGGGAATTTGGATTTAGTATATTAAATCAGTCCTTGCTGATCTAATATAAGGGAACTCAAAACCAAGCACACGAGAGTATGACTTTGTTCTAATGTGTAACAGAAAGCTTATTGTAGAGGGAGGATAGAGTCTTCAGAGGATAGGAAACATGTGCGTATGCAGGCATGCACACCATGAATGCAATTGCTCCTAGCTGCCTGCCTACTTTCTATTTCCTGATTGTTTTCCTAGTTCTGGCTACATTTTTGACTTTGATTAGTATAGTATACAACTGCAAATCTGTATAACAATGACCTTTTTTGTTGCTTAAGCTATTTTAAGTTGTTTTTATTACTTTCAACTAGAGAGCTGAAATGAAAATCAATGGATTGGTACTTAGCATCTTTTTAAAATCCTTTAAATACTCTTTAATTCCCCCTAATGCCTATTAATTTGTTTTTAAAGGCCAATTATATTTTTTCATTTATTGAACAGTCATCACGTATGTTTTTTAGGGTTCTTTGGAGGTGCTGACATGAAGGAATATGATCCTTGTACCCAAGTTGTTTTACATTTACTCAGGGAAAAGTACATGTAAATAATTACCTTTAATGTTAGGTTAAGGAGGAAATAAGTTTATAAGTGATTAGACCTTTAACTTATGCTTAGTATATTTAAAGACATTTAAGTTTTTTTCAACTTTGTCCTTGACCATTTTTTAGGTCCTCACTTGCTTTTGGACCTAGCACTTTTGCATGTGCTTCTGAGCATTGCAAATAGACCAGCCAGTTGGATCCTGTGAACTTTTCCTTATTGAAGTGGCTGCAGAGAATTGCAACAATACTGGCAAATTTGAAACAAACAAGTCATGCATGGCAGTGCACAGCTTTAATCTCAGCACTAAGGGTGCAGAGGCAGGTGGATCTCTGTGAGTTCAAGGCCAGCCTGGCCTACAGAGTATGTTCCAGCACTGCCACAAAGAAACCCTTTCTTGAAAACAGAAAACAGACAAAACCAATAACTAAAATAAACAATGAACAATAAAACCCAGAGAGTTGGATTATTTTTTAAATGAACTTGACACCAACAAGTCATCTTGACTCTCTTTACGTGTGCATGCTTTGAATGTTTATTTCCATGTTTGACCTTGACCTTAGAAGAAGTTGTGTTGTTTCTTTGTTTTCTTGTGTCATGCACAGAAAGGACACTGTATTTCTTGCATTATATGATAAACTCATACCTTTGCATAACTGTGCCATGTTTCTTATACATTGCATAACGAAGTAAAATGGGTGTTTAGATGGAAATCAGTCATAGATTGTTAACTGGAGAGGTCTAATTTCAGGACCACATTTTCTTAACTTGGAGGTTATGTAGGTTACAAATCCTACAGAACTGGCTCCTGCAGCTCTTCAAAATGACCCAGTTCAGAATGACATTCAACTCTCAGCTGATTGAAATGGGCATTTGGTAGAAAATCCCTTGTGGATTTGTGGACCAATTAAATTTTTTTTTTCCTGGGAATCTCATTCATTTTAATAATAGAAAAAAAAAACTATAGTTAGAATTTTGGGGAAAAAAAGTAAAGATTTATGTTACTGCTAAAGAAAATATAGGACATACTTATATTTTGAAGAATAAAAGGAAACAGTTTTAATTGTAAAATATTATGGAGAAATGAATAGAATTAAGGAATAATGCATGGATAGGTTGAATAGCTTTGTTTTCTGGAATTCTTCTAGGCATTAACTTTAGAAAACTTACAATATGTGAAATTAACATTGGTTTAGCAATCTCAGTCCATTGTATGCCCACCCAAGGTCCTTGTTTTGTCCTCACAGATCTCCGCACATTTGACCGTTCCTTGGGTGAAAGTTGCTAATATGCACACATGCGAACATTTTAAGGTCACCTCTTCCAGGTTATAAACTCATTGACACATCTATGAGATTACATTATCACTATTTACCCTGTTCCTAGTGCTGTCCTTGGCCATGAAAGATACTCAGTAATTGTTGAATGAATAAATGCTTAATTTAGTTCCATAATCTTCTCTCCTACCAACTTTCCTGAGAAGGCCTGCTAGAAATACTTACAGTCACATTATTTGTAGGCTCTCAGACTCCTTTGTATTAGATATACATTTAGGCACTATAAGTATGGTCATATAACAACAGTATTATTACCTTTCAATTGGACCAAAACTGAAGAGGAAAGGGGAACCAATTGCTGGGACTTTCATTTCTGATCTCCAATCCACAACACAAACGATTGCCAGATGTCCCTGGGGACAAAGTTTCTAGTACCTAGGTTGTAGAGCATACATAAAATATTAAAGGAATTCTCAAGGCTTCCATCTAAGTAAGTAGTGGCTAAAAGTCCACTAAGGGTGCAGTGGTATTTCTGATTGCAGGAGATGAGAGAGAGACACTGTCCCGGTGTACTGTGGGGGAGGCGTATCAGTTATAGGACTGTAAGCTGAAGGACAGTGAAGGCAGTGAGCTAAGTAGCCACAGAAGCTGCAGGGGTGGAGGAAGAGGGCAGTGAGTTATGGGAAGAAAGACTGAGAAATTAGAAGCTGGAGTGGATATTAGCACCCTCTACCCCACAGCTTTCTCTGACTTTTCATGACACCTGTGACATGTTTTGTCTCTGGCACAACATGCCTGCCTACATAGGAGAAGTGTTCACAGAATTCAGCCTTGCTAGCTGCATGTAAACCGTCACTCTTCCGTTGGGGTTATATCCCTAAATGCCACAGTCAGAGCCCTGTGTTATGTCTGTAGATGACTCTGAGTCTGCTAAATGAAAAACAAGATAAATATTTTCTTACAAATATGAAAGGAAGAGTTAAACAGTTACTGTTTAGGAATCAATCTGATAAGCATATTACATTGTCTAAGGCACTAGAAATAAGCAAATTAATTACATGCAAATAACTGTTGCTTGTGAACTGTGGGATAATAATAGTATCTGTTTAGATGTTTATGGCAAGTTTTTACATGGCACAGTTTTCTGCTAATTCTCCTGTGGAAAATAACAGCTATTTGTTTCTTTTACTCAAATGTATTGAAAACTCATTGTGTTTCTTTATCTTTGGCATGCCAAAAGCAATTGTAAAAGTTGTGATTGTTGAAGAAAAGATATCTGTTGTAAGACTTTTCTGCCTTAAACACGTGGTTGCTATCATTACTACTATATAACACATGGGTTTATTTCGTTGAAGATTCACACTCAGTAGTTTGTCTGGATCGACTTTCTGTTGACTTGTCTTTAATGAATATCTTTTGACGTCAGCTTCTTGGAGAGCCTTAGACAGTTCCCTCTTGTAAGGTAAAGTAGACAGCCAAAAAGCTTATGCAGCCATTGTGATCCACAGTGTGGGGTGATGAGTAACTGGTCTCTGTTTTTCAGGGATGGCCTGACATTTGCTGAGTACACTCAGTACGGGGTGGGTGCCTTTGCACTCTGCTGTGGCATTTCCTTTTTGTTGTATGTATATATTCCTGGAATTATGTCAGAGACTATGAATTCTTTTATTTTTTGAGATACTCAGTTCTTCTGGGTCATTATTTTCAATTGTATGTCAGATACTTTAAAGTCTAGGGACCATTATAATTGTTAAAGGAAGAAATTATTTTTATGCACAACTTTGTAACCTGGATTTCCTCGTTGTCCATCTTCCTCCATAGGGTGTATACTATTTGATTTATTTGCTCATCATGTTGCTAATTCTAAGGCATTTAGCTTACTTTTGTGCATTTCATAAGTAACCCTGGTATTTACAAAGTAGTTTTGAAAACATTATGGAATGGAGAACACTGTGATTAATCATCTTTTGTTAACAAAAAAGAAGTGGAGTGGAAATGGACTTCTGCTTTGATTTTTGATACAACCAGAATTTTTACTGAGAGTCTATGAGGAAAACAGGACATTTTTCTTGGATTGGTTTGTTTCATCTCTTTTCTAACATAGTGGTTTCCTTAAGTTGAATCATCCAACCATAGACATTAATATTTGCCTCTGGAGATCTTTTTGCTGGCCCTCTCTCTTGGTTGCCATGTAGAAATTAGTATTCTGGATGTTGGACAAATTATAAAAATTGTAAAATTATACTATTAAGTAAATTATTTCTCTAATAAATTTTCAAGGGGCAAGTGTAACTTTTGTTCCAGTGTTCTTCCTTTCAGATTGAAGTTTTCAGGGAGAGACATTCTATCAAGTGCAATAATTCTGGTTAAGACAAGAAGAAAAGTCAGTTGGTAGATTTTGAGGCAAGAATCTATTTTCTTATTATAGAAAAAGATGAGAGACATAACTACCTTGTGTTTTCATTATTTGCTTTCAGTCTGTGATGCTTTCAAGAGTTTAAGAAATAGGGTATTTAACTTCTCAACTTATGACTGATAGGATCATAGTAAAAGTGCTCCAGTCTAATGGAAGCTTAAAATGCAGCCCCTCAGAATTGCTGGATTGCACTTGACAGTGATTTGTATGTCTATGGATTATTAAACCTTAGCATAGAGAATGTCCTGATTTGAAAATTCCATTTTATTCACTTGGTCTGATATGAATAACAGTCATGCTTTCTGTTGTCTTATATGGTATGTTAAGTTCCAGTCAAGGCCAACAAAATTGAGCTCCAAGTTTTTCTTCATTTTGTGGATTTTTCAAACAGAATTGTTAACATTTATTTCCTTTGCCCTTGACCTTGTTCTCTGTTGATGGGTAAGTGCTATTTGTTATTTCAGCAGGCATAAGCATAAGTTACAGTTGGTATGTGTCTCTCAGAATGACCACTGTCAGAGGAAACAGTAATCGCTGCTTGCAGAATCTTACTTTATTTGTTAAGTGAGCCCTCACAATTTCTTTAAAAGCCTTGGGGTTTACGCAACTTTGATTAGTTATACACAAACTTAGTGCTCAGAAATTTACAGGATTTGGAAATCAGGAACCTTTGATGCCATAGTTGGGTCTTGAGGACTTGTTCAATATAATTTTCAAGCCCTTAGGTGGTTTCTACATCAGTATCTTATCTGTGTCTTAGTCACTGTTCTATTGCTGTGAAGAGACACTGTTGGCGGAGGCTGCTTTTTGTTTCCTGGTCACCCAGACCCAAAACAATCACACAGAAACTATATTATTTGCAATACTGTTTGGCCAATAGCTTAAGCATATTGCTAATTAGCTCTTACATCTTAAATTAACACATTTGTATTAATCTGTGCATTGTCACGTGGTTGTAGCCTACTGATAAGTTTCCATGTTGCCTCTGTCTCCTGCAGTGGCTCCAAGACTTCTTGACTCCTCCTATTCTCTCTTTCTCTAACTGCTTGGAATTCCCACCTTGATCTATTCTGCTGAGCCTCTGGCCGAAACAGCTTTATTCGTTAACCAATAGAATCAACACATAGACAGAAGGACTTTCCACACTCAGACACCATGAATATGGCAACTCTCATAAAAGAAAGTATTTAATTTTGGGCTTGCTTGCCATTTTAGAGGGTTAGTCCTTTATCATCTTGGTGGGAAGCATGGCAGTATGAAGGCAGGCATGGTACATCTTGACCCATAAATAGCACACACAGAGATACAAGCCTGGCATGGGGTTTTGAAAGCTCAGAGTCCACGCTCAGTGGCACACTTCCTCCAACAAGGCCACACTTCTTATTCCCTTTAATTGTCTCAAATACTTCTATTCCTAAGCATTCAAATATATGAGCCTATGAGGACCATTCTTATTCAAACCACTGCAGTGGTTGAGCTAGTTGCTGTTTGTTCTACAATCACTTATTGGCAATTCTTGTATATATTTGGTTGTGAGTATACTTGGACTCCATGTTATTTTCATAAAATTTCTTGCAGTGAATTTTATATGTAGTCCTACATTTTTGTGTTTTATCATTTTTCTTATTTTCCTGCTTAAAGCGTACATTATGAAGATATTGAGATAGCTGTAGCTCAAACACTTTATTTGTAACGAGTCAACACCTGACTGCAGGTGGATTTATGCCCTGGGAAAGCTGGAGGAGCAGGAAGAGATGACTACAGAATGAGAATTAAGGTGATTTACAGTTTGAGTCAGAAAGACACCGATGAAGGAGTAGTGGGGAGGATAATGACTCAGTAAGTGCAATAGCATTGAAACAACGGAGTCTTAGGCTGTTAGGGAAAGAATAGACAGAAACATGGCTTTTCATGTTGTGTGGTAATGAATTTAATGATCTTTGCCTTGGACCTAAAATAATAAACCAAGTATAAAACCTCTTTTCAATAGTAATCTGAACATTATTTGAAATATTTCTCTGGGTAATCCTCTGTTTTCTGTTTCTATATAACATTTCCTTTCTTTTGTTAAGTTTATTTAATGTGTATTAGGACCAATATTTTCTGAAATTTTTAAATATTTTGAAATTAAAAAATTAAGATGCAATTTACCTTCAATAAAATCTATCATTTTAGAAGATAGTATTATCTCTCTATATTTTAATATGCTTACAAAGTTGTACAATCAACACTTTCTAAAGCCAGAATGTGTATGTCATCCAGAAAGCAAGCTGTCAATCACCATCATCAGTGTCTCCCATTCCCCTTTCCTCAACTCGTGGCAACCACCAATTTCCTTTCTTGGCCATTTATCCATCTTTTCTGGACAGTTCGTGTAAATGAAATTGTTCATTACCTGGCTGTTGTGTCTTGTTCTTTCACATAGTATAATGTTTTCAAGGGTTATCATCTTATAGCTTATCTCAGCACCAATATTCTTACTGCTTCTTATATTCTTTTTATTAGTTCTTTGAGAATTTCATACAATGGTTTTTGATCATATTCACCTCTCTCCTAACTTCCCTCATTCCTTACCAATCCAAATTGATGCCCTCTCTTAGTTTTTTTAACCATTAAGTATATTTTTTTTTTTTTTTTGCACATATACTCTTATATGTACAATCTTCACTGGAGGGTATTCTACCCATTAGAGCCTGCACCATTTATAAGTGACTTTTTCTTCCATTAAGTATTAAGTGGTCAGTGCCAGCTTGAATTTTTCCATCTTCTGTGGCTCCAGTAAATGGTATTTTCAGCAATTATGGGCTCACTACCACACTGCCGAGGATAACCAAGAGCATGGGCATAACCTATAATTTTTGTAGGGAGGGTGGACCTATGGGATCACTTGCCAACAACTGTAAAGGAAGTAATTTTTTTTTTTTTTGGCTATCGTATGGTGTCTGTTAGGTGTCTTGTTTCCCTGATAAAGGGTCACTCCATTTAAACTCTTTATATGTGCTTAACTTACTCTTTTATATGCATTTGCTCATTTATTTAGTGTGTGCGCTTGTGTGCACACATGCACATTATGTATGTCTTGGCACATGAGGTCAGAGGACGACTTGTAGGAATTGGTTCTGTCGTTCAACTCTGGGTTCTGGGAGTTAAGCTCAGGTTGTCAGCCTTGTTGGTGAGTGCCTTACCTACTGAACCTTCTCCTGGACCTCTGTATTTAACCTTTTGAAGAAACTGTTTCTGAAATTAGCCCTACTATTTTCACATTCTCTCCATTTTGAGCATGTTATTTGAAATTGGGTGGACATACTGCAGAAAAATTAAATTTCTAACCAGTTTCTTTGGACATCATGCATGGTCGAATGAATTATGCAAACTTTGAAAAGCCAGAGAATTTTAAAGCTGAGAGGTTTTGATGGGTTCGTCTTCCTATTGTAATAAAGATCTGTGGGGTTTTGTTCATTTTGTTTACTACGGTATCTACTCTGTATGGAGCAGTACTATAAATAGTAAGTGCTAAGTACATGTTTCTCAATGAATGTATCTAATCACCTTGATCACCCTGTACCCCCTCCTTTATAAGAGGAAATAATACCTAGAGAACAGAGGTGACTTCCTGAAAGTCATACAGCGACTAAAGGGGAAAGCAACGTTCAGCATTGCACTCTTGATTTTCTTGCAGTTTTCAGTAAATGCCATTCTCAAATTCCCTTCTCTTCCTGTGTACAGTGGTCTTTGTTGACCTGGCACAGGATTTCCTGGTTGTTTATAAGCTGTGCTTTCAGGGCTTATTGACATTTAATGAGTGTTTTTGTTCTTGTGAAGTCATTTACATGTTTTCGACTGAGTCCAGAAACATAAAAGGAGAGAAACATTTAAAAAACTGTGTTTTATCTAAGAAAGATACATTACAGTTGCCTATCAATAAATAGATAACCTCCAGAGCTGCCACGATTATTAGATTGTAGAACACAATAAATTTGTGCCTCCCTTGTGAGTCACTTGTTTTAAAAAGTTCTCAACTCATTATCTGAAAGAAAGGCAAGTTAATCTGAGTTTGTTCTATAGTAGTATTTGTTCTTAATTACCCTGTGGAGGGAGGAGTCCATTTTTATCAGGCTCTTTTCCATGCTCTGTTCTTCCGGAATAACATATGCATAAATTAACTGTAGCATAGTCTAAGTGAGCAACACTTACTCCATGTGGAAGCTTGGAACCACATTTGCATGTTAAAGTGGAGTTTTATGCTTGAAGGATAAGTTTGTAGACTGGATGTGTAATGAAGTTGAGATTTCCCTGTGTAAAGGCTGTGGTGGAAATCTGGAGCCACGGAAGACAACAAGAGGCACATATTTCAGTTACATTTTAATAATGACTTTATAAGATATGGAAAGACATAGGGATTCCAGTTACTTCAGTTAAAATTCATTTTTAAGGAATGTAGAATTTCCATTTTCTGTGGTAACTTTTGATTAGTTTGTAATATCTGTTTCAGAGTAACAGGCTTCAAAGTTCCCTAAATTCTGGTTATATTTTTCCAAATTTGTGCATACATCCTAAAGAGGATCATAAATGTGTTTTATCGTAATTGTATTCTTCATCTATTCCATTATTGTAATGCATAGGTTGAATGTGGGAGAATATAAAAGGATTAGTCTTTTTCTTAAGGTATGAAATGAAGCACCATTGTACAGTTAGCATGGTGCTATAAGGGAAAAAAAATCTCACAAGCTTTTATTTAGATTCATATTCAAAATCTGCCCCTATAATTACTTTTCTACATCACAGATGAAGGCACATTCCCCTGTTTGTAAAATGTGAGTAAAAATTCTTTCTACTTCTTGGCAGTTCTGGTGAATTGCTATATGGGACACAATAGATATTCAGTAGTTGGCAGAGAACTGTGATCCCAGAGACTTCATTTGAAATCTCACATGTGCGCACGCACACACACACACACACACACACACACACACACTTGTGTCTAATAGGATTTAACTGGTTATGTGGTTGACAAGTTAACTCTTAAATGTTTGTTGATAGTCAGAGCATTTAAACTTTATTATAAATGTTTGTTTGTAGTTGCTGTGACTCTGATTGTCTGTGCTGTCTGGGCTGTCTGTGCTCTTCCAGTTTCTGCTAATGTCACAACTATTGCTCGTATTATCCAAGTTGGAAACCTTGGCACAATCTTTCTTCTCATTTCTTTGTAATTTTGCTCTCTAGTGTTTTTTCTGTGCAAAGCTAATATTGCATAAAATATTATTGATGCTGTTATTAGGTAGTTGGCTTTAGAAATACATGGACCCAAACACTAGTTTATATAATCACGCTGATCACTGTTTCTGTAATTAATTGTTCTATATTTGTCAGCATGTATCTTACTTAGAAATTAAACATAGTTATAATTTTACTGTTACTTTTCTTATTTAATATCTATTTTTTAATGGTTCCTTAAATGACAAACTTAGATAGACTGGTCGTTTTTCCCCCCATTAACCTAGGTGGTGTAGTGAAGATGGAATTTCTTTCAATAACATCATTAGGATATGAGGTGTGAACCACTAGTCACCCCTCTAGCTCTGTAGCTAAGATTGTATATTCAGCAGATAATCATTTTCTAACTCAGCTTGTCATCTCTTCCATCTTCCTTTGGGGCATTGTAAGTCTTTGCTCCTGACATTGGGTTTGGACATGTGACTTCCTATGACCAATGAGTGACCTGTTAACAGATTTGCCATAGCAAAACGCTAGATATGTGTTTATGATTTGGACTTGGCCTTTTGTAGTTCTATCAGTTGTCATGAGTTAGCATGCTCTTAAGTAGCTTCTAATTGATGGAGATGAATGATCAATGCTGGCTTTGATCTGTAGCTTTGTACCAACTCTATCTGAGCTCACCTATAGCTGAATCATAGATAACCAGTGTATTTATGATCAAGAAGGAAGGGCACATTGTTATTTGCTGCTGAGTTGTAGTAAAGTTCTTACTCAATATTGTTGTGACTGTATCTACGAGATCCAAGAGGATGCTGTCTTAAAGGTTTTTTCTGGGCACTGATTTTAGAGCATTGGCTTTACATGTAGAATCATGGCCTTTACGATTTTATAGCACCAGCCTGTCACAGAACCAGCATCAAAATAGGCGCTATTCAGGGATGGAAATCTGTCACAAGGCTGCAAACAGTACAGATCTGGAAGAAGGCTTTGGTTGATATTGGTTATTTTCCCAAATCTGCTTGTCCTTGAAAATTGTTTATAGGGGATTATGGTATTTGCTTCCTCTTTTTGTTAGATCAAATAATTGTATTTTCTTAGTTGTAAAAAGGGAAGTGAATCCACAGTCTCTTTAATTATGGAAAGAGCCTATTAAAATTCCATTTCGTTTTTAGAAGTAAACATATAAAGGAAGCTGGAGGAGGCCAAGCACCTTTTTAAAATAATGATTGTCTTGGGCTAATTTCTTCACTGTGCCTTCAGCATCATTAGATTCCAACCCTACTGTGTGGTCTCATTTGCAATCAAAACTGATTGGAAAGGAAAGGCTGGGGTGCCAGAGACCTCCCTAAAGCAAAGGGCTGAGAAACCTGGCCAATGTTTAGCCTGCTTACTCTCAGCAGTACTTTTATTTATTTTCTCTCAAGTTGGGTTGGCTGATGGAAGTGGGACGGGGACAGTATTTCTGTGGGTATTGTAATACAGCCTTAAAAAGAGAAAAAGATACTTTGCGAAAGCTGGAGCTTTTCGTAGTATTTTTCTTCTTGCATATATAATCTTGATCTTTCCCTTTGCTCTGAGCTCCCCCCTCTGGCATTCACAGCATATTTTCTTTTCTGTATTTGCAAACCTCAATGCTTTCCCACCAAGTCATTTTGCAAATGCTCTACACTGCATTGACAGGAGGGGTGCTTTTGTTTCCTAGAGAGTCGAATGGACCAGGGAGGCAGAGGAACAGCCTGCAACATTTACTAACTTTGAATCAGTGCAGGATAAAGTAAAAAACCCAATCCACTATTTATATTGCTTAAAAATACTTTGAGCTTGATAATCATTTTTCTGTCCTTGTGTGCCAAGTCTCTTTTGAGATCATGGACAGATCCATCTGGTTCTTTGCCTTTGTAATTAATTCTTTATCATTATCCTGCTGTGCCATATACTCTTTCTCCTCTCTCTCTTTCTCTTTTTCTTTGTCTCTCAGTGTATGCATCTCTGTCTGTCTCTGTGTGTTTTAAATTTCTGCTATGTCATATTTTCTTTAAAAGAAAATTAGTAACACCCAGGGTTTTGTTTTTGTTTGTGTTTTTTATTAAAGTACTGTTTTAAGATTCTGATTTTCATTGTAACTTAAATTTCCGGAAAACAGAATCTTATATTTGAAGTGTAAACATTATAATAATGGAAATATGTGTGCTATGTATTTTTCTAGCTTGATTACTTTGTCAAACTATACTTCAGATTTTTCTTTTTTTCTATTTATTACTTTATTGAAGATAAAGTTTTTTCCAAACAATATATTCTGATCACTTATTTCCCCTCCTTCATCTCCTTCCAGATCCTCCCCCACACCCTATCCATCCAACTCCATGACTCTTTCTTTCTCTTCTTTCTCTATTTAGAAAACAAACAGGCAAATAGAAAGAAAAAACAATGAAATCAGAATGAAAAACAAACAGAAAAACAAAACAAAAACCAAGAGAAATACAGACAGGCGTACACACACACGCACACACACACACACACACCAACAATAAAACACAAATTCAGAAACCTTTTTAATGATTGATGTGTATTATCTTAAACTTGGTAGTGATGCTTCTGTTGAACTTTATCCACATTTCCTTTGTGAGTTGTTTCATAGTAGGTCAGAGGCTCTTCTTCATTCGTGGAGACTTGCATAGTTGCCCTCACTCAGAACTACCCCAGTCTTTTATTTCTTCTTATCAGATTCTGTCTGCTTCTCATCCCATCTGTCTTTTTTTTTCCTCCTATGCTGTTTGGCTGTTGATCATTCTACCTAACTCCTTATGTTTATCTTAGAGGAGCTTTTCAAGTTTTTAAGTTGCTCAACTACTGGGATTCAAGTTGCAAAGATAGAGAAAGAAGGTGTTTAGCACTGACTGAAGATGTGATCAGAAAACACTCCATAGTATCAAACACATAAGCTGCTCTCTATAGAGTATAGACCATATTTAAATTTGCCGTCAATATGTTCTTTGATTCCTATTATTCTGAATGATCCAGGCTACTAGATAAATTATTACCTAGCATCAGGAGAACTCCTTTAAAAACCTTTATTATAAGGTCCTATATTTTAGTCCTTTCTGCCTGTATTTGAATTAGTTAAATCTTAGATATTCAATGGACATTCATTTCTAGGAAACAATACTCCATCATCTTATTAATTTCCAGAATTGTCTGGGTTACACATATAGTTACTGTACTCCCTTTATAATGCTATCTCAGTTTTGTTGAGTGGATAAGTAAATGAGCATATTATTTAATTTTCCTGTTGCAGTGATTAAATACCCTAAGAAATCCAAATTAAGGGGAAAGGGTTTATTTTGACTCATAAGTGAGGGTACAGTTCATCATGACAGCAGGAGCTTTAGACAGCGGTTCATAATTGCATCCATTGTCAGGAAGCAAAGGGAGATGAATGCTGGTATTGAGTTTGGGACTCTAGCTCATGGAATGGTACCATCCATAGTTAGGGTGGCATTCCCGATTCCTCTAATCCAGATAGTCCTTCACAAGCAGTTGAAGCTTTTCTTTTAGGCAATTCTAGATTGTACCAAGTTGAAAGGTGTAGCCGTCACAGTGAACAGTGATGCTTTTAACACTGAAGCATGTGTCGCCCACCCCCATTCTTAAGTCAGATATCTGGTTATAATATTTTTACATTTGATTATTTCATGTTGATCTTTTACTACCCATGTTAGATATTATGGACCATAAGAATTATCTTAGTAGTGATCATTGTTATTGATTATTATTGCATTTAGCCGGTAGAATTAACCCAGGGAAATGTTGAAGAGATTGCTCTTCTTGTTCACTCACTGTGTTTGTTCTCATTTCTTCAAGACAGGGGTCACTGCAGGGCACAGCCTGGCCATGCTTGTGATTTCGTCATCTCCGCCTCTCGGATACTGGGATTATGGGTATATACCACTGCAGTAGGCATCTTGGTTATTTTTAAGAGAGGTTTGCGCCTCATCCTCAGCATCTGTACAAATTGACTTGGGATGTCAATTTTACCATGTCTTAGACCTTTACTGTACTTATTTTTTACCTGGTGTGTCTGTCATCAACCATTTATCCACCTGAGCCTTGGCCTCTTAATGAGAAAATCCTGGAATATGATTCAAGATGTGTTTTTTAGGCCCAAGGTGTCATTATTTATACAAATGATGTTATAGATGTCATATCCCTTCCTTTACATGATTCTTGCATATGTATATGGCTTTTAGTTTGGTTTGTTTTGTATGTACTTATTAATGCATACTTTGTGAAACACACTATGATCTGCTAAAAAACAAAATTCCCCTCAAGTATTGAAAATTTTCATGTAGAAAATGCAACATGTAATTGTTTTAGCTTATGTTTTTATTACTTTAGAACTGCTTATGCTCTTTTCCTCTAGCGTACTATCAGCCTCCTGGCAGCATATGCCTCAATATAAATTTGTCTGTTCACACTATTTATATATTGGGGATGAATTATTGACAAATATTTGAGTGTTTTGACTGTGAATGGATTGTGTTTGAATGTGAGATGCCTTATTACTTTATTTGGCCAAATAATCTTCATGGTAAAGTTGCTTTTTAGAATTCTCTCTATGTCTTTAACTTTGCATGTTCTCTAAATACTCAATAATTTATTTGAAAACAAAATCCTAAAAAGATTTGTTCGTATTTATATTATGGATTGTGTATTGTACCTTTTTGGAATCTTAAAAAAGTATCTCAAATATTCTTTGTTCTCAAAGTTTTTATTTTTTATTTATTTTTAAATTATCAGATGTATATGTACTTCGTTCTTTCCCATTATGTTATTTATGAAAGAAAAAATCGCCATGTGGTGCATTTTTCTTTCTGCGGAGAGGACATGGAGTGATTTGGTAACATTCCCGTTGTAGCTTACAGTGTTTTCTCATGTTTCCTCTGGGAGCAAGTATTGCTCACTCCGGTTCTGGTGAAGAGTGTAAGAAGCTTGCTTCTAGGCTCATGGAACTCACAGTCTGGGTGAGATGTCACTGATTTCACTACTAAAATCCAACATTTCTCTTCTAGCCATGCTAAGACTGATAGACTATTTCATTATTTTTGCCCTCCTCTCAGATTTTCTGTTTTCCCATTTTCCTGTTATATTTCCATAATGAGTTTAAATGAGCCCACAAGTGTGTGAGTTGAATTCTCTTGAGAGGCCCAGCTTCTCAGCCAGGCCTGCTGATTGGTGTGAGTTCAGTTTTGTCAAGTGTTCCACATCTGCTTTTTGTCAGTCGCTATTTTTGCAAAGTCTTCATTCTCTCTAATTATACAAATATGTCTTCTTCATTTTTCTTGTCAAAGACAAATTAGAAAGAATTAGTTTCTGAGCTAGTTTAGTCTTCATTAATTCTGTGCCCTACTCTGTTTTTAGCAGCATTTTTCTTTTCCTAGTCTTCCCCCCCACTCCTTGATAATTTTAAAAGCTTGTCTCCTCATGTCTGCCTTACTTGAGTAGCATGAATTAATTTGCTACCTCTGACTCTTTTCTCTAAGTTATAGCTGACTGTGAGAAGATACTTTTTCACATTTCTCTTATTTAGTTCAGATCTGTCTTTGTCTGTGATATTTGAAGAGTCATTTGTGAAACTACATTAGGTGTTTCTTGTTCATTATCATTTGCCCCAAGAGGAATTTAATCCTACATATGTTAATTATTTAATTATCCTAATGATGTCTCATATGGTACCCTGGACTCTTGCATAGTGATGAAATTATTCTTCATCCCAGGGCTCTTCAGAGTTTCTTGATTCTTTAATGTTTGGGTGTTTATATTTAAATGCTTTTACATTTACATAGTTTATAGCTAACTTACTGTGTTTCCTCCTTCCTCCCCACTACCTAGGTTTTATATCTTCTTTCTTCATTTCCCTAGTTGTTTATGTTTCTGTTTTTATTTGTGATATTTACACCTTTCCTGTGTACAGAGCAGTGCCTTTTGCTAATGTGCTCTGGTTTTCAAATTTTAATAATGGCCATGAAAATCATCTGGAATGTTCGAAGTCCAGGTTCTTGGGTTCTAGCTTCAGAGATTCTCATTCATTTGGTTAGTCAAGAGCCTTGAAAGATTCATGTTAGCCCAAGATGTTGGATGATTATGGAAACAACCACACCATTGTATATTGCTACTGCCTGCTCTTTTGCCTTCTTTCTCGTATATTCTTTTGTAAATCATTTTATAATAGTGCTATCTGTAAGATATGTTAGTTACTCAGAATATCACATTGTGCAAAGTGTTTAGGGTCTAGGTCTTGCAGAAATTCCTAGTACATTGAGTTATTTCTTCATGTCTTCAGCTCAAAAAATTCTTTGTCTCCTTGGATAGTACTGAGAATGTAACAACATTAATATTTTTATTAATATTTTTCTATGGTGCTAATGATCCATAAAAGCTGGCATTGGGGCCCTCGACTTTGGAGTTGTGGTTCTAAGCTCCCTTTTTTGTGTGCTTTATTTGTCTGATGATCACAATTTGATTATACCACACACAGTGAGCTTAAGCTGCCTCCTCTATCCCCAAGGCCTTAGTATCAAGTTTAGAGGAAATCTACTATAATTAATGAGTCCTAATATATTAGCTCCATCACAACTTCAGGTAGGTTAAAATGTAAAACAATGTGCATATCGTGATTTATGAAAGTCAGTGCATACATTTGAGTTTATGTTCTATGTTCTATTTATGAGACTGTAGTACCACACAGGGCTGCTTTCTGGGTCCTGGAGGGAAAAAAAAAAGCCAATCTTACTACTCTTGTAGTCATGTAGTCATGAAAGAGTCGCTCTCTCTCCCATTTGTACTTGCACTGTGGCCAGAGAAGTATATAGGCATAAAGGTTATCTTCGTCACTTGTTCTCCATGTTGCGTTTTTAGATAGGTTCCCTTATTGAAATGAGAAACCTACTTACTGGCTAAGCTGGTGAGGCTTCCATGAATCAACTTTCTCTAATCTCCAATTCTGGGGTTAAAGACATTACCCTGATGTCCTGTTTTTATGTGGGTCTTGAGAATTCAAACCTCAGATTTCTGTGCTTGTACAGCAAGCGCTTACCTACTGAGTCTCATCCCAGGTTCTAGTTAGTATTTATAAAATGATGAGCCCTCCCCCCAAGATTCAGGAAGCTAAAATATCATTCTCTCAGACCCTATAGCCCTTCTTATAGTTTCCCTGGAAGCCCCCAACTACTGAATCATGGCATGTGTATAAAGGTTTATGCTAGCAATGTTCCTAGTGGGACCATAAATCATTGGAAATCTTCTTCATCTATTACTGTATTCGGACATCTCTGAGAAACCAAATGTGGGTTAGTACAGTTCTTATGAATCATAGCCTCATTGTATGTTTCATTTTCATTATTCTTACTTAAAAGCACTTAAAAAAACAAGTTTAGTGATCAAATGGGATAGTCACTTGCTGTTACTCCTTAATACCACTAGATGCATGTCATCTATTTCCAAACCAGGGCCCAGAGTGGGTAACTTCAGCTATGTTTTTAACTTTCCATGAATCATAGCCTCTATGAACTTGAAGTTCTATTATTTCTCTTCATATTTTCATCCAGTTTTGTTGGAGAGAACATAGCTTATCTAGAGAGCAAAAGGAGAGCAGTACTACCAGCTCCACACTTATGGACACCATTATTCTTTCCACTGGTTTCCGTTTCCTTCTTCTTCAAGCACTTTTTAAAATTTTTATTTTACTGATTTTTATTGAACTCTACATTTTTCTCTGCTCCCCTCCCAGCTTCTCCCCTTCCCTTTAACCCTTTCCCAAGGTTCCTGTGTTTCCAATTTACTTAGGAGATCTTGTCTTTTTCTACTTCCCATGTAGATTAGACCTATGTTAAGTCTCTTTTAGTGTCCTCATTGTTGTCTAAGTTCTCTGGGATTATGATTTGTAGGCTGGTTTTCTTTGCTTTATGTTTAAAAACCACTTATGAGTGAGTACATGTGATAATTGTCTTTCTGTATGTGGGTTACCACACTCAAAGTAATGTTTTCTAGTTCTATCCATTTTCCTGCAAAATTCAAGATATCATTATTTTTTCTGCTGTGTAGTACTCCATTGTGTAAATGTTCTACATTTTCCTTATCCATTCATTGGTCGAGGGGCATTTAGGTTGTTTCCAGGTTCTGGCTATGACAAAGAAAGCTGCTATGAACATAGATGAGCACATGTCCTTGTGGCACGATTGAGCATCCTTTGGATATATACCCAAAAGTGGTATTACTGGGTCTTAAGTAAGGTTGTTTCCTAATTTTCTGAGAAATCGCCACACTGACATCCAAAGGGTCTGTACCAGCTTGCATTCCCACCAGCAATGCAGAAGTGTTCCCCTTTCCCCACAACTTCTCCAGCATTGATCGTGGCCATTCTTATGGGTGTAAGATGGAATCTCAGAGTTGTTTTGATTTGCATTTCTCTGACTAAAGATATTAAACATTTCCTTAAGTGTCTTTCAGCCATTTTAGATTCCTCAGTTGAGAGTTCTCTGTTTAGGTATGTACTTCATTTTTTTTATTGGATTATATGTTATTTTGATGACCAATTTCTTGAGTTTTTTGTTTATTTTGGAGATCAGACCTCTGTCTGATGTGGGGTTAGTGAAGATCTTTTTCCATCCTGTAGGCTGTCTTTTTTGTTGGTCATGTTCTTTGCTTTACAGAAGCTTTTCAGTTTCAGAAGGTCCCAGATTCACATCTGGACCCTCAGCTTTCTCTGGCTCTGGCTCACTTGCTCAGTAGTTACTTCCCTGTACCTGTTCCGGTGGAGTTTGCTGTCTCCAGTCTGTCTGGACCAGATCGCTGGCTCAATCCTGGTATGCCAGTGTCCTGGGACTGGATTGGCTTCAGGCTCCTGCTCCTGTATATCTTGCTTCCTCAGACCCACTCAGGCTTAGCTAGCTGGGTCAATCCCACTTCTGTGGATTTTATTGCTTTAATCCTGCTCCAGCCCTAGGTGGAGATCGTTAACTCAGGCCTACTTTGGCCTAGGTTATTCTTCAAGCACTTTTAACCTTGGAATTAACGTCTCATGCTACAGCTGGCTATCAATGTTCATGATGCATATTGGATTTCTACTGGGGGATTTTGGCGGAAATCTTATATCAGAAAAGTTATAACATTAACAGCTGATTGTAGATGCCAAGTAAATAATATGGACTATAAGCATTAGAGGTTTTAAAGGGAAAAAGTCTTTAAGTTTTAGAAAATACTTCAAAGTAAGAGTGGTTTTTGCATGCAGGGAAGCAAATGAATTCTGAAGAAGGTGCATCAGAATAGGTTGTGTTAAGAAAGATTATACTGGGGAATGGGAAGGTATCAAATGGCTAGAAGGCAAGGCATGCATGAATGCAAGGAAATCTGTTTTAGACTTATGGAGGATTTAGAAACCCCACCTAAGGTTATTTTCAGTTTTATATTTGAAACAGTAAGGTTTCCCGCATCTTGAAGAACAGTGGGGCTATCCTTGACTAATATTGCTAAATCTTTGTCCATGTAGTATGCATGTTTCTCTGTATGCAAGTTCCAATTCTACATGCCCACTGACTCTCTTTCCCGAGACTGGATCCTTGAGCAGAGTTGAGAGAGAAGGGTATGTTGCCCAAATTCTCTTCCAGAGTATTCATAGACAGCTGTGTGAAAGGAAAGAAATTTGATCTTATGTCTCTATTCATTAATGAGGATTGATCACTGACAAGGCATGTCATAGCTCTGGGGAAACATTGACAGTTGTGTTGTTTTGTGTGTGTGTGTTGCATTTCTTTCAATGTCTGTTGTTTTTATTCAATGCATAAACTTTTCCTGGAATATATTATACTCTGGGAGTTCAGTGTTATAAAACTTTAGTGTTGTGTTTTAAAGAGCTTCTACTAATAGACAGTGTGGCATGTAAATAGTGATAGCAAGTTTTGCCCGATGATGTCATTGGAGCAAAGAGCCAGAGAAACAGGATGAAGGATGCAGCAGTTTAGTGGATGTGATGAAGTGATCAGCAGACACTTCAGAGGTCTGTTATTTATGACTATTTGTAAACAGGAGAAACGAATCTAGAAGAGAAAGAGATTTATTTATAATCCAGTAGAATGGATCATTAAAAAAGTGAGTGGGAGGGGAGGAAGTAGATGGATTTTGACATGTAGGAGAAGATAATTGGTAAATTTGAAAAAAAAAAAAACTCTGAGTAATCAGGTTGTGTTACTGAAGAGACTGTGTCAAAATTTGTAACAACAACAACAGCAACAGCAATAACAAAAAGAGATGGCTTTATGATGTGGGAGAGTCTTCTGTTTGTGTTGATTTCATTTGTTAATAAAGAAAACTGCCTTGGCCCATTTAATGGCCAGCCCTTAGGTGAGTGGAGTAGACAGAACAGGAAGAAGGAAGTGAGGTAGATGGCTCATTCAGATGCCACGCCTCTCCTAAGTGAGACAGATGCCATGCCTCTCCTCTCAGACGCCATGAAGCTCCAGCTCAAGATGGACATACGCTAGAATCTTCCTGGTAAGGCACCACTTTGTGGTGCTACACAGATTATTACATATGGGTTAATCAAGATGTGAGAATTAGACAATAAGAGGCTGGAACTAATGGGCCAGGCAGTGCTTAAATGAATACAGTTTGTGTGTTGCTATTTCAGGTGTAAAGCTAACCATGTGGGAGCCGGGCAGATGAAAAGCAGGCCTGCCCACAGCTCCTCACAACAGCTTTATTTAAATCAGTTGGAGTTTGAGGAGTTTGGGAGTCTAGTAGGGGTTATAATTTTAACCTAAAACTTGCCTTTGACCAAAAAGGAATTTATCTGTTTCTTTTTCTGTTGCTGTGATAAAATATAGATGAAAAAGAGCTTGGGGGAGCAAAGGGCTTTTTTATTTAGGCTTACAGGTTATGATTGTCTTCAAGGGAAGCTAAGTTAAGAATTTAAGGCAGGAATCTGGAGGCAGGAACTGAACCAGAGATTACAGAGGGAGACAGTTTAATGGCTGTTTTTTTTTGTTTCATTTTGTGTGTGTGTGTGTGTGTGTGTAACCCACGACCACCCCACCTATCGTGGGATGGGCCCTATCGCATCAGCCATTTATCAAGAAGTGCCCCACATACACAACTTGGTGGAACCAATTCTTGAAGGGTCCTTCTTTCCAGGTAACTTCAGTTTGTGTCAAGTTAACCAAACAAAAAAAAAAAAAAAAAAAAAAAGAAAAAAGAATAAACACACCACCACCAACAAACCCAGACCACCAATAATACCCTTAGTGGTAATGCTGTCTGGGGTGCAGAATACCTGTCTTCAGGGTTTGCCAAGGGATGCATTGAGAAGCAAGAACTGAGACTTCGGCCCATTTATATGCCTATGGGCTCGACTTTACAGGTGCAGTAGACTCAAATTTTCTTCTTTATTTTTGTGTTTTCCTGGATCTCAGGCATAGATGTAGCTGTGGAGTCTTAGCACCTGGGCTATATGTAGAGGCAAAACAGTAGTTTTCAGCTGTGGACTGGAGAGCCTAGAGAGGTGCTGAACCATAGGCTGAATGCACAATAAAAACAAGCCTGGTAGTACAATTTTTATATGTTGCACAAAGTGTGAAAATTTCACATCTTTGTTCATCAGAGAGCAGCAGAGTAGCCTTAGATGAAACCAGAAACCAGACCTAAAAGGTAAAGCTTGACATGTGAAAAGCATTGTAGTTTCCCTTGTTTATCATCAGTCATTCTGTGCTAGAATTTGAAATCTCACAAACACTATGTGACACTTCCTCTCTAGAGTCAGTTAGTAGAATATAGAATCCAGTGGATCCATTCTTTGACCAACTTTTTATTTTCGTTTCTCTGTAGATCACACCGTCTTCTCATTCTGTCCATGGTAGTATCAGTGGGTGGTATGAACGACCTTCAGTAAAGTTTACTCATTTTCTTGGCTTTATAAAAGATCAAGATTAATTGTAGTACCTGTATGTAAAAGGGCCAAGGAAAGAATACCCTGACACTGCCTTGACCTTGAGACCAGGGCCAAGAAACAGAATCCAACAATTGGTGTAGTGATGAGCTGCAGGCAGGCTGTGTTCCTGCCACCCGGATCCCGGCCGCCTGGATAGCTTATGCCCCGAAATAACAACACACAAACTGCATTCATTTAAACATTGCCTGGCCCATTAGTTCCAGCCTCTTACTCACATCTTGATTAACCCATATCTAATAATCTGTGTAGCACCACGAAGTGGTGCCTTACTGGGAAGATTCTTCCATCTTGGGCCGGAGCTTCATTGCATCTGGCCCAGAGAGGAGAGGCATGGCATCTGCCCCAGAGAGGTGAGGCATGGTGATTGCCTGAGGCATCTGCCTGGGCCATCTACCTCACTTCCTTCTTCCTGTTCTGTCTACTCCACCCACCTAAGGGCTGGCCAAGGCAGTTTCTTTATTAATGAATGAAATCAACACAAACAGAAGACTCTCCCACATCAAATCGGTGTGCTTTCCTCAAGATCAGGCCTCAGAATACCAAAAGTCTCTGAGCCTGACCTGGAGTCTAACCTTATCGAATCCCACCAATCCTTAAGCTTGCTCCAAGGTCAGATCACAAAAGATCTCACCAATCCCAGACCACTCTGGCAAGCTCTCCACTTCCCCACCCCCTAAGAAACCCTATATAAAGCCTCCCTATTCATTTTGTTGCTGCTTCTCTCCCAAGCAGAGACAGTCATCCCCCACCAGCTTTTCCCTCCCAATAAATCTCTTGTATGAGGTTTGTTTGAGGTGCGACTTTGTGTTATTTTGATTGCCGTGATACCTTTCAGAGGAGAGATGTAACACTTCTATGGGAGAAAGAAAGCCTTTGCCTTCAGAGTGTAGCACTTACAGAACACAATGCCCCTAAGCCCCCATTCTTATTTCTTTCAAATCTCCAGGAAGCTCAGCTGAACAGTGCTTCCTCAAAGGGGAATGTGTGTGTAAACCAGGTGGGGTCTTCTGTTCAAGAAAAGTACAGGCTGTCTAAAATGATCTTGTAGTCAGAGGATGATGCCAATAAAGAAAGCTGGGGTGAACCATAGCCCTTATTATAGACATTGTACCTGGACCAAGCCTAAGTGACAAGCCTCAGTTCCTGTGTGGTTTAGGGAATTATGAAGACTTCATCTTTTCTTGGTTCTTGAGACCTGAGACCAAAAGCTGAGCTGTGAGCCCATTCATCTTAAGAGAAGGGTCTTAAGAGCTTCCTTAGTATCAGGTATAGAATGGCCATAGGTTCCACCTGAAGAATTCTTTAGGAGACGGCAAAGTATAATAAAGTCAGTCTGGCTGAGCAAAGGAGTTTGAGGTTGGAGACTCTAAATTGGAGACAGGAGCCTGAAGATCTTTAGGCTTTCTTGTTTTTGATTCTGTCTGCATTTAGACACATACTTAAATATTTGGAGAACAATATTTATTAAGGATTTACTTTATACTAGTGCTTTTCCTCCTGGTGATGAATCAGCAACACGATTCTGACATCTTTCATGAAGTTTACATCTAGTTAAGAGTTGGAGACTGTGAGCTAGTACAGAGATTAGAGGGAATTTCCTCTCCTATGATCTTCTATGAGGAAGGTAAAATTTGGGCAAGAGCATTGTAGAAGAACAAATGATTGTCTGACTTATTTAGGAGATGTCTTCTCTAAACTGGGATGATCATTGGGTTGTCTTTGAAGAGATGTTGTCTAAGTTGAGTCCTGAATAATGAGGAGTAAAACACATTACAACTGGGAGAAGGATGACTAGAATTAGGGCTGATAATTTGGTAACATTGGGTGTGAGCAAAACACAGTTTGTGGTGCTTGTGGCAGATGATGAGATATAGAACTTGGTGAGAGGAGAGGGTCTGGGCTGATAAAATAAAAAATGTTGGACAAACTGCTTTTTAATTCTTTAGTAGATGTGATCTTATACTTACACTTTTGGGGGTACTCTGTCAAATGATGCCTGCTTACTGAGAGATCAACTGCATATGGGTTTTTATTAAATGCTGGGGATCAAACTCAGAGTATAGTCTATCTTAATTAAGTGCTTCATCACCCAGCTCTTAAAATGCTTACTTGACTAGAAATGTGATCTACCATTTTGTAATCCAGTTTAAAAAATATAAATTAAAAATTAATAGTTAGAAGGAGATAAACTGTTTGACTAGATAATGTGCGGAGACCCAAAAATGTGAGCCTATTTCCACCTTGTCTGAAGTTCAGAGAGGTTTCACCTTGCTCAATGTTGCTGACAGTAATTGTGATTGTTATTCTTTTGGTCCCTGCCCCTTTCCATGCCCACTCCCAGCGACCTCTGATCTCTTGGAGTCATCCTGAATTCTTTCTCTTCCCTCTTTCTCTTCTCACTGTCCCTTTTGGCATGTGCACACGCGTCTCTGTCTCTTCCCCCTTCTCTCTCTCTCTCTCTCTCTCTCTCTCTCTCTCTCTCTCTCTCTCTCTCCCTCTCCCTCTCCCTCTCCCTCTCCCTCTCCCTCCCTCCCTCTCCCTTTCCTCCCCCTTCCCCTCCCCCTCTCCCTCTCCCTCTCTTTCTCCCTCTCTCTTTCTCCTCTTTAATAAAGCTTTATGCCTGTTTCTGTGTCTGTGTCTTTAATCCGCCCCCACCTGCCTTTAACCTGCCACTGGCTTGGCTGCCTGCTCGCCCGAGTGGTGGGGCCAGGATGGGCCACCACCCGCTACCACCCGGGAATCTTGCAGGGACCCACAATCTTCTCTGCTGGGCTGACAGCTGACCCGCTAACACTTTTTAAGAACAAAAGTGACTACATGCCCTGATCTAGGGTGTGGTTGCTTGCTGTTTTGGACATTTAGGTAGCCCATATAGGTAGATCCACTCCACCCTGACCTAAGGTCAGAATTCTAGTGTACTTTGCTACTTCTTTTGAATTAAGAGGTTTGACTTAGGGAGTGAATGCTTTTAGGATACTTGGTCTAGGGTGGGTTGCCTAAACAACAGAATGCTTTTCTCATGAATTAATGGCTTGATGTCTCAAGTTTTGAAGCAAGTAAGTGTTCCAGTTATCCTTTTTATCATGTTAAAGCAGTCTTTTGCCTTCTTCCTCCTTTTGTATTGGGGTATAAAAGTGTATGGAAAATTAAATGTGGGGTCGAATTTCGGTATCGACTGGAATTCTCTCCAGGTACTATTCTATGTTTCTGTTTTATTATTTTTACTTGTGTCTTCCTTCTCTTTACATATATTTCTCATCTCCATGGCCCTATCCTGGTAAGTGGTATACTTGTCGAAGCTGGTACCTGACAATAATGGTGTTCCTACAAAGCCATGTGTCCCAGTGCAAAGTGTGGGACCCTCCTTCTGAGTTGTTAGGTTAGGGAAGCTCCAGATACTCCCCAAAGTGGCCATGCTCTTGTCTTCTATTTTATGCACCAGAGTTAATTGATGGCACAACATAGCCGTTGCAACCATGGTGTCATGGCATCTGTGTTTGCCTATAATGAACCTGCACAAGATTGGGCCTGTGATCCGCCATCACATATCAGGCAGGGGCACAGAAGGTCTTACTCTCTGCTACACCACTGGCTACTGATGGATTCTGGAGGGGTAACAGTTACCATCTTTACTTGTAGACCTCTGTTGAGCTCTCCTGCACTGTGGTTAGCTCCCAACCCAGGGTCTGACTAAACTGAGTGGGTTACAAAATAAATAAAAATTCGAGATTGTGGGAAAGGGACCGGTAGCGATAAAAGAGTGATTGATCAAGATGTGGGGAATGTGAGATGGTAGGGCTGAAAGTAATTAGGTGACATTATTTTATGTACTTAATTGACAAAGAACAAATTCAATAAGAGTTAAAATATATATTTTTCTTAAGTGGATCATTAGGGGGTGTTAGTGTGACTTTGAATCTGTACTTTTTCCATATTTCTGGACCTTATTTTTATTGATTTATACATTCCTTCTGCTATATGCTTGATGACTTAAAGGTAGTAGTTTTCAACTTATATCCTGGCAAGTTGAAATTTTGTAAACTCATTATAGAATTTACTCAAGTGTGTATATGCAGTTATAGGTTTCTGACCTTCAGGATTTATTGAGTCCCCCAAATCTGACTCTTAATAAATACTGTGTTTGAAAGGATTGCTTAAATACGTGCAATATGCTTTACAGTTAACATATGTCTGCGGTTCCAATGCCCGGTGTGGGTGTTGTGCTTTTCTCTTCGCGGGTGTGTGTGGGAAGGCTTGGGGTGCAGCACGATGACACAACTGACAGCTGCGGTGGCGTCAGGACCCCTGGCTTTACGCTCATCCACTAGACCTCGTCCATCACCTCAGTGGGCTTTAGCCTTGGTTATACATTAGAATCGTCTTGGGAAACAAACCGAAGCAAAAATCAACAAGAATCATGCCCCTGCCCTGAAAATAATATTTACAAACAAACAAAAATTCCTTTCCAGATAATTCAAATGTGTGTGGTCATTGTGAAATTCTGCCCTATACCATGTTATCTTTCTGGAGTTTTCTTAATTCTGAGGCCTTATCGAGCCAACCAGAATACAGGTTAACGACTTTAGTAAAGAGACCCACCACCCCTCTTTTCTGGCAAAGTCTAAAAAGGAGCAATTATTCAAAAGAATGAAAATTTACCATTTTCAGGAAAATGAATGGGTGTGGAGATCATCATGTTAGTGAGATAAGACAAGCATCACGCATGAAATCAAGATTCAACCAATACATGTGCATATACACACATATATGATATAAGCCAGAAGAGGGACTACATACTTATTTTAATAATTCACTCCTATCTCTTCATAAATGTAATTAAATGCCTATTACAGAGGTGTTTGGAAAATAGACATTTGAAAAACATTCAGAACCCCACACTCCTCGGATATTTTTATCTTTCACTTAAATGTTTATTTACTTTAAAATACTGGAATCCTCTACTACGTTCTTTGAAGATTCTTAATACAGGTCCAGTCACAGAATTCAGACCAGAGAAGAATAAATTAAAATCTAATGACTCATATAGTTTAGTATGAGATTTAAATATGTGAAAAAAATTATTTCTCAATTTCCCAAGGGAAACCCACAGATAACTTAATTGCGATTTATATTTTCTACATTATTCTTTTAGAGAAAGAGAAAAAAATAATGCACTTTTCATTTACTAAGTCTGGACTGCTTTACCAAATGTGTTTAAAATAGTTGAGCCACTCTCAGTAAGTGGTAGAAAGAATGATACTGGTGTTGTCTAAAATACTTTGGTCGTGATTTAGCTTCTAGGCAAGGGAACCAGGAGGAGATGCTTTGGAGTCCTGTGTGTCCTAGGTCCGCACAGTGTGTCTATGCACATTCCAGCCAGTTTGATGACTAACACTGGGCCTGGGGAAAGTCATCAGTGAATCCCATGTTTCATATCTTCTTTATTCTTATAGTTGGAAATTCTACTCCTTCTTGGGAGCCTCAAGTATTTATCCCCTATAACGAGTAGAATTGTATTGCTAACCTCTGAAACTGGTGCCTCTGGCCATAGCTTCACAGATCTTTTTTATATTCAGTCAGAATAAAGTGGGACCATACTGGGTTAAGGTGAGTTGCCCTGAATTTAGGTGGAACCTGGTTTAATGATTCTTGTTTTTTAAGAATATGAGGATTTGATTATTGAGACATTGAGCACACAAGAAGAATGCTACTTAACAGCAGAGGAGGAATGTGGAATAGTATTTCCGTAGGCCAAGCATTGCTGGTAACTCCCACAATAGGGCAATTCAAAGACCAGGCCCCTCCAAGACATTTAATGTTATAGAAACTATGCAACTCTTCAGAATTTTGGTCTTTCTTTAATAAGGTCTTTATTCTGCTCCTCTCCCCACTTCTGCTGTGTAAGAATATGTTCCTAGCTAAGGGTTATTTATTGGCCTGACTACTCTAGTACCAACTGCTGCAAACTCTTCTGTTTTGTTCTTAATGTTTTCCCTCCAATAAAGAACACTTTCTCATTCTCATTCATATTCTCTGTCCCTTTTCCTCCTCCCTCTTCCTCTCTCTCTTTTTGTTTTGTGTAATTTTGAGGCTAAAATCCTGTTCTCATAATTTTCCTATTATCATCCATTCTCAGTCATTCCAGACTTGTTTTTGTGAGTCCCATGTTCCTTGAAAAGCATGTCTGAAATTTTTTTGTGCTTCTGACTTTATTTTATCAATTACTACTAACCTTGTGCCTTTATTGTGGTTTTGTTACAACATTTTTGTTTTCCTGGCATCCTTTTAAACTTTCCCTGATTCCCTTTAATCGTATATCAATGACTTTCTTTCAGCCAGATTTCCCTTGAAAGATTTCTTTTACTGTTGCAAGAAGCCATTTGTTTTATGTGCTTCTATGGCTGTCGGGATGTACTGAGAACTTCTTGATTTTAGTTTGTTGCAGTACCCCACTTCCCAGTTTTTTTCTTGTTTATTCTGTTTTACAGGATAACAACTCTATCCAGACCCATTGTTTGCCCACTGTTTGAATACAAGGAATGTTTCTTAGCCTATTGCCTAAATATCCAGGTGATAATTAAATAAATTATTTTCTGAGTTTTACTGCTAGAAATTACTTTTGTGAGTATACAGAGAAAAACCTGAGTATTCAAATAAAAATCAGTTTTCATGATTGCCCTTTCTTTATCTATGATATTTTACAAAAGGTGATTGTATTGTCAGAATTCTTTCTTTTGTACTCTTCTGATTTCAAGTAACTTCTTTAGTTTGAAGTGCTGTTCTAATGGACATGGGACAGTTTATGTTTACATGTGGCGAAAGGTGCCCTGGGAGGGCTAATAGCATAAGTGTAGTCCAGAGTGTTGTTCAGCATTGCTTCTTTGCGGTATAGAAAAAGAAGGGGAGGGGCTTTCTGTACCTTTTCCACATAACAGGTGGCTTTCCCTTGGAACAGCATCATTATATCATTATGTGAAGTTTTAAGTCTGTTCTTTCAGCCTTGGACTTAGTGGGGATTCATTAAACATTCTGGCAATTGCTGTGTTTGGATCTATATTTTGGCATTGTGAGTTGTTTTTATGTCTTTTTCATTTTATAAGTCTTTTAATGGGTGGGGTGTGTGGGTGAGATTGTGGGCTACTGCTCATTAGAATATATCTTAACATTTTAATTTCTCTCCTTTCTACTTGTAGATTACCTACTAAGTTTTAAATTAGAGGAATATTACCTCTTATTTTCTTTATCTACAAATGGGATTTTATTTTGTTCCTGAATTCTTCTTTTAATTTTTTTTTATTTATTAAAAATTTCTGCCTCCTCCCCGTCTCCCATTTACCCCCCTCCCTCCTCCACTGCCCCTCCCTCTCCTGTCCAGAGAGCAGTAAGGGTTCCCTGCCCTATGGGAAGTCCAAATTCCTCCCCCCTCCATCCAGGTCTAGGAAGGTGAGCATCCAAACAGGCCAGGCCCCCCCCCCCCAAAGCCAGTATGTGTAGTAGGGCCCAAATCCAGTGTCATTGTCCTTGGCTTCTCAGCAGCTTTCATTGTCCGCCATGTTCAGGAAGACCGGTTTTATCTCATGCTTTTTCAGTCCCAGTCCAGCTAGGCTTGGTTAGCTCCAAATAGATCAGCCCCACTATCTCAGTGGGTGGGAGCACTCCTCGCAGTCCAGACTTCCTTGCTCATGTTTTCCCTCCTTCTGCTCCTCATTTGGACCTTGGGTGCTCAGTTCGGTGCACCAATGTGGGGCTCTGTCTCTAGCTTCATCCATCGCCAGATGAAGGTTCTATGGAGATATGTAAGATAATCATCAGTATGGCGATAGGATCTGGCCTTTTCCGACTCCCTCTCCTCAGCTGCCCATGGAACTAGCTGGGGGCATCTCACTGGATACCTGGGAACCCCTCTAGAGTCAAGTCTCTTAATAATTCTAAGATGGCTCCCTTAATTAGGATATATGCTTCCCTGCTCCCATATCCACCCTTCCTATATCCCAAGCGTCCCATTCCCCCAAGCTCTCCCTATCCTCCCCTTCACGCTTTGCTCTCCCCATCTCCCCTTGCCCCCAAACCACCCCACCCCCAAGTTCCCAATTTTTGCCCGACAAATTTGTCTGCTTCCAATATCCAGGAGGATAACTATATGTTTTTCTTTGGTTTCACCTTCTTATTGTCTTCTCAAGGATCACGAATTATAGGCTTGATGTCCTTTATTTATGGCTAAAAACCGATTATGAGTGAGTACATCCCATGTTCATCTTTTTGGGTCTGGGTTACCTCACTCAGAATAGTGTTTTCTATTTCCATCCATTTGCATGCAAAATTCAAGATGTCATTGTTTTTTACCGCTGAATAGTACTCTAATATGTATATATTCCACAGTTTCTTCATCCATTCTTCCACTGAAGGGCATCTAGGTTGTTTCCAGGATCTGGCTATTACAAATAATGCTGCTATGAACATAGTTGAGCAAATGTTTTTGAAGTATGATTGGGCATCTCTTGGGTATATTCCCAAGAGTGGAATTGCTGGGTCGTAGGGTGGGTTGATCCCGAATTTCCTGAGAAACCGCCACACTGCTTTCCAAAGTGGTTGCACAAGTGTGTAAACCCACCAGCAATGGATGAGTGTATCCCTTACCTCACCACCTCTCCAGCAAAGGCTATCATTGGTGTTTTTGATTTTACCCAATCTGACAGGTGTAAGATGGTATCTCAAAGTTGTTTTGATTTGCATTTCTCTGATAGCTAAGGAGGTTGAGCATGACCTTAAGTGTCTTTTGGCCATTTGGATTTCTTCTGTTGAGAATTCTCTGTTCAGTTCAGAGCCCCATTTTTTAAATGGGTTAATTAGCATTTTAAAGTCTAGTCTCTTGAGTTCTTTATATATTTTAGAGATCAGACCTTTGTCAGTTGCAGGGTTGGTGAAGATCTTTTCCCAGTCAGTGGGCTGCCTTTGTGTCTTAGTGACAGTGTCCTTTGCTTTACAGAAGCTGCTCAGCTACAGGAGGTCCCATTTATGCAATGTTGCCCTTAATGTCTGTGCTGCTGGGGTTATACGTAGGAAATGGTCTCCTGTTCCCATATGTTGTAGAGTACTTCCCACTTTTTCCTTTATCAGGCTGAGTGTGTTCAGATTAATATTGAGGTCTTTAATCCATTTGGACTTGAGTTTTGTGCATGGTGATAGATATGGATCTACTTTCATTCTTCTACAGGTTGAGATCCAGTTATGCCAGCACCATTTGTTGAAGATGCCCTCTTTCTTCCATTGTGTACTTTTGGCTCCTTTATCAAAAATCATGTGTTCATAGGTTTGTGGTTTAAGATCTGGGTCTTCTATACGATTCCATTGGTCGACTTCTCTGTTTTTATGCTAATACCAAGCTGTTTTCAATACTGTAGCTTTGTAATAGAATTTGAAGTCAGGGATGGTAATGCCTCCAGAAGTTCCTTTATTGTATAAGATTGTTTTGGCTATCCTGGGTTTCTTGTTTTTCCATATAAAGTTTATTATTGTCCTCTCAAGGTCTGTGAAGAATTTTGTTGGGACCTTGATGGGGATTGCATTGAATCTATAGATTGCTTTTGGTAGAATTGCCATCTTTACTATGTTAATCCTCCCAATCCACGAGCAAGGGAGATCCTTCCATTTTCTGGTATCCTCTTCAATTTCTTTCTTCAGAGAATTAAAGTTCTTGTCAAATAGATCCTTCACTTCCTTGGTTAGAGTTACCCCAAGATATTTTATGCTATCTGTGGCTATCGTGAAAGGTGATACTTCTCTGATTTCCCTCTCTGCTTCTTTGTTCTTTGTGTATAGGAGGGCAACTGATTTTTTGGAGTTGATCTTGTATCCTGCCACGTTACTGAATGAGTTTATCAGCTGTAGAGTTGTTTGGTGGAGTTTTTGGGGTCGCTTATGTACACTATCATATCATCTGCAAATAACGAAAGTTTAACTTCTTCCTTTCCAATTCGAATCCCCTTGATCCCCTTATGTTGTCTTATTGCTATTGCTAGAACCTCACGCACCATATTGAAGAGATAAGGAGCGAGTGGACAGCCTTGTCGTGTTCCTGAATTTAGTGGGATGGCCTTGAGTTTCTCTCCGTTTAATTTGATGTTAGCTGTCGGCTTGCTGTAAATAGCCTTTATTATATTTAGGAATGACCCTTGTATCCCTAATCTCTACAAAACTTTTATCATAAAAGGGTGCTGAATTTTGTCAAATGCTTTTTCAGCATCTAATGAGATGACCATATGGTTTTTTTCCTTCAGTTTATTTATATGATGGATTACATTGATAGATTTTCGTATGTTGAACCAGCCCTGCATCTCTGGAATGAAGCCTACTTGATCGTAGTGGATAATTTTTCTAATGTGTTCTTGGATTCGGTTTGCCAGTATTTTATTGAGAATTTTTGCGTCAGTGTTCATGAGTGAGATTGACCTGTAATTCTCTTTCTTGGTTGAGTCTTTGTGTGGTTTAGGTATCAGGGTAACTGTAGCCTCATAAAAGGAATTTGGCAATGACTCTTCTGTTCCTATATTATGAAATATCTTAAGCCGTATAGGTCTTCTTGGAAGTTTTGATAGAATTCTGCATTGAAACCATCTGGTCCTGGGCTTTTTTTGGTAGGGAGGTTTTTGATAACAGTTTCTAATTCTTCGCGACTAACAGGACTATTTAGATTGTTCACCTGGTCCTGGTTTAACTTTTGTATGTGGTACTTATCTAAAAAACTGTCCATTTCTTTTACATTTTCCAATTTTGTGGCATAAAGGCTTTTTTAGTAAGATCTAATGATTCTATGAATTTCCTCTGTGTCTGTGGTTATGTCCCCCTTTTCATTTCTGATCTTATTAATTTGCTTGTTCTCTCTCTGCCGTTTGATTAGTTTGGCTAGGGGTTTGTCAATCTTATTGATTTTCTCCAAGAACCAGCTTTTGGTTTCATTGATTCTTTGGATTGTTTTCTGTGTGTCTATTTTGTTGATTTCTGCCCTCAGTTTGATTATTTCCCGTCTTCTACTCCTCCTAGGTGAATCTGCTTCTTTTTTTTCCAGAGCTTTCAGGTGTGCTGTTAAGTCACCAATGAGTGCTTTCTCCATTTTCTTTAAGTGAGCACTTAGTGCTATGAACTTTCCTCTTAGCACTGCTTTCATTGTGTCCCATAGGTTTGAGTATGTTGTGTCTTTGTTTTCATTGAATTCAAGAAAGACTTTAATTTCTTTCTTTATTTCTTCCTTGACCCAGGTGTGGGTCAGTAGTTGACTGTTCAGTTTCCATGAGTTTGTGGGCTTTCTGGGGGTAGCATTGTTGTTGAATTCTAATTTTAATCCATGGTGATCCGATAAGATACAGGTGGTTACTAATATTTTTTTGTAACTGTGGAAGTTTGCTTTGTTACCGAGTATATGGTCAATTTTCGAAAAGGTTTTGTGAGCCGCAGAGAAGAAGGTATATTCTTTCCTATTTGGGTGGAATGTTCTATAGATGTCTGTTAAGTCCATTTGGTTCATTACCTCCATTAAGTCTTTCAATTCTCTGTTAGGTTTCTGTCTGATTGACCTGTCTAATGGTGAGAGAGGAGTGTTGAAGTCTCCTACTATTAATGTGTGTGATTTTATGGCTGCCTTGAGTTCTAGTAATTTTTCTTTTACATAAGTGGGTGCTTTTATATTAGGGGCATAGATATTCAGGATTGAGACTTCATTCTGATGGATTTTTCCTGTTATGAGTATAAAGTGTCCCTTTCCATCTCTTCTGATTGATTTTAGTTTGACGTCAACTTTGTTAGAAATTAGTAAACAAGCCACACCCGCTTGTTTCTTAGGACCATTTGCTTGATAAACCTTTTCCCAACCCTTTACTCTGAGTAGATGTCTGTCTTTGTGGTTGAGGTGTATTTCTTGTAAACAGCAGAATGTTGGATCCTGTTTTCGTATCCAATCTCTTAGCCTGTGCCTTTATATAGGTGAATTGAGTCCATTGATATTCAGTGATATTAGTGACCAGTGGTTGTTAACTCCTGTCATTTTTTTTCTGGTAGTAGAGTTTGTGTGTTACCTTTCTTTGAGTTGTGCTGGTGAAAGGTCACTAGATTGTTGGACTCCTTGGTTAGTGATTTTCCTTCTATTACCTTCTGCAAGGCTGGATTTGTGGCTACGTATTGTTTAAATCTGTTTTTGTCCTGGAATATCTTGTTTTCTCCATCGATGGTGAATGCAAGCTTTGCTGGGTATAGTAGTCTAGGCTTGCATCCACGTTCCCTTAGTGTCTGTAGCACATCTATCCAAGCTCTTCTGGCTTTCGTGGTTTCCATTGAGAAGTCAAGTGTAATTCTGATAGGTTTCCCTTTATATGTTACTTGACCTTTTTCCTTTGCAGCTCTTAATATCTGTTCTTTATTCTGTATGTTTTGTGTTTTGATTATTATATGGCGTGGGGATGATTTCTTTTGATCCAGTCTATTTGGTGTTCTGTAGGCTTCTTGTACCTTCATAGGAACATCCTTCTTTAGGTTGGGGATGTTTTCTTCTATAATTTTGTTGAATATATTTTCTGGGACTTTGAGTTGTAATTCTTCTCCTTCTACCCCAATTATTCTTAGGTTTGGTCTTTTCATGGTGTCCCAGATTTCCTGGATGTTTTATGTTAAGAATTTGTTGGATTTGTTTTGTTCTTTAATCTGTGAGTTTATTTCCTCTATAATATCTTCAGAGTCCGAGATTCTTTCTTCCATCTCTTGTATTCGGTTGGAAATACTTGTCTCTGAAGTTTCTGTTCATTTACTCAGAATTTCCATTTCCAGTCTTCCCTGAGGTTGTGTTTTCTTCATTACCTCCATTTCATTTTTCAGGTCTTGTACTGTTTCCCTTACCTGTTTGATTGCTTTTTCTTGTTTTTCTTGGGTATCTTTGAAAGATTTATTTCGTCTACCTTTTTGTTTGTCATCTCCATTTCTTTATGGCAGTTTTTTATCTCCTGTTTAAGGTCCTCTATTATTTTCATAAAGTACTGTTTAAGGTCAGTTTCTTCTATATCTTCTCGAGTAGGGTGTTCAATTCTTGTTGTTTCGGGATGTCTGGATTCTGGTGATGTCATGTTGCCTTTCATGTTGTTGGAGGAGTTCTTGCATTGGCGCCTGCCCATCTCTTCCTTCAAATTGAGCTGGGAGGTACTTGGTGTCTTTGACCAATCTTTGCTGTGACTGAATCTGGTTGGATCTCCTCAGTGCTGGAGCAGGAGCTATTCCTTGTGGCACAATTTGAAGGAGCCCACACTCCCTTTGCAGGAATCCTCAGACCTGCCTGGAGGCCAGACTCTCACCCCTTTGGGTGGATGGCCTTAGTGCCGGAGCAGGACACCTGAATATACTAGGGAAGGCTTGGGAGAGGCAGGGATGTGAGAACCAAAGACAAGCCTGCAGCAGGAGCTGGGGGAGGGGGATCTGTGCTCTCTTCCAGGGCAGGTTGTCCCAGGGTCGCACACACTCACCCGTCCAGATGGAACTCCACTGCACCGGATCAGGGATTGCTCTACAAATGGGATTTTAAAATTAAATATATATGGTAAACATGGGCCAACATATTTAGGAAGCCAGAAATTTTTCTAATCTTTTTTTTGTATAATGTAAGAAAAATATATATATTCTTGAATTATTTTCTCTATTTCATGGGCTCATGATATTTAACATTTTCACTTTTCTATTTATATATTCCCTACACCTTCATTCCTAGAATGTAAATGTATATGTGTATTTTCTTGCATGTGTATCTGTGTACCTTGTGAGTGCCTGATACCCATAAAAGCCAGAAGAGTCCATCATATTTCCTGGAGCTGGAGTTACAGATGGTTGTAGCCATCAAATGGGTCCTAGGAATCAAGCCTGGATCTTCTGGAAGAGCAGCCAGTGTTCTTAACTGATGGAATATTTCTCTAGTCGGCGGTCATGATTTATTTAAATATCCTGGGGCAGATAAAGACTTTGAAGGAAGGTTGGAAATTTCAGTGTTCGAATGGTTACTTAGCTCTGATTTTGTCCCACTTTATTAAAAAAAATAAGATAGGAGTTTAGATTCATCATCTGAATGACTTTCTGGGAACAGATGAAATGGTCCTCTGATGCTGATGTCGTGTCTGTTCTGTAAGATTTCCAGCAGGTGCTAATTTCCCGTTTGCTGTTAGTGTGGCCTTGCTCAGTTGATAACTCATTGGTGGATGGAAAGAGTTAAGTTATTTTGAGTAAAATGGCAACAGTATGATATGATACAGAGATATACTGTTTTTCTATTACCTTTCTTAATTAAAATTTTTAATGGGTTAAAAAACATGCAACTAAGTTTATGGTCTAAGTCACTTCTTAGTAGTGTTGACGTTATTAACAGGATGGTAGCCTTATGTTTTCCTCACCGAGAGCAGGTGAAGATCTGGTTATCATCCTAGTTGCTGATTAATTTTTCTGATAAGAGGAATTCAGGAGAAACCAAAGACAAAACACGAAATTTTGAAAACACTGGAAGAGATGGAATAAATGCACCTTACAGCAGTAATGAAAGTACATATCTTGTGTGTACATTTGCAAAGGTGATTATTTTTAAGTAGTTTAGGTAGCAAGAGAATTTGTCCCTTAGGATATAGAAGTAGCGAGGTGGTTCTCTGTTGATAACATGCAGTAAATTTGAGGAGAAATCTGTTGACTAGGCTGGAACAATGTTAAAGCCCAGGCTTCTAGAAAGCACAAGAACCCTCTACCTTCCATACCCCCTGTCATTGTCATATCTCTACTCAACCTTCCATTCTCATCTTTTATGTTCAAAATTATCACCCTTCTCTACAAAAGTTATTTTTAACTAGGCTGTTTTTTTCTTTCCCTATTTTAGTTTGTTTACAGCAGCTGACAGTGAGACCTGTACCTCGTGGAACCATGTTCTTAGTAGTGACAGAATAGCGAACAGGGTCTTACCTATGGGAACTGCCTACCTTTATGCATGCTGTGAGCCAATATGTGGCCATTTGAAATAAACCTCTCCTTAAAATTCAGTCATGTGAGGTTAATTGTTTAGTTCCATGGTTTATTTCTATTTCCCCCTCCATTAAAGTGTCTTATAATGGCATCCCTAGTCATTCATCAATTTCCTTTCTGGTGTGTAAAGTCTGCTTGTGTCCACCCTCTGTCAGTCTGTAAGCTTATCATGACATATATACATGGAAAGGAATGTTACCTTTTTTGGAAGGAGAATAAGCTATAAATATGAACAAGGCTTTAAAAGAGCCTATCATAAATCACTAAGAAAAATCTGTATTCAACCATAGGACTATAAAAATCACCGTGAATTATAAATAATGCAACAAGGTTACAGAAATCATTTTATGTGAAAGCAAACGTATATTTCCACTTGCTACAGTAAGGCTCAGTGATTTTAATATTATTGGTTGTCCAGATTGTATATGGAATACCATATAGTAGAAATTTGCATAATAAAAGTTCTTGGAGATAATTGATAACATGAAACACTGATTGTTACTTACCAGTGGAGATTGCATTTACTCTGCACTGCTGTGAGGTAGCAAAGTAAATCTCTCTGTCACTTGCTATTTGTAACTTTATACGTGTGTGTGTATGTGTGTGTGTGTGTGTATAGTAAATCATATATATAAATTATATATACATACAATTATTTTTCCTGGGATGGTCTATTTTGTGTAGTTTAGCCTTTCTTCAGACTTGCTCTGTAGCCAGCCTCAACTGTGTAATCTTTCTTCCTCGGGCTCAAAGACCTGTGCTTATAGGTGGGTGCTTCCATCCCTGGCTTCCTCTCTCTGACTTTTTTTTGCTTAGTAGTATGCAGATTTTAAACTCTTTGAAAATCAAAGCCTGTATTTGAAGTTTGAAACCATTTTTTCCCTTTGATTTAGATGAAGTCATTCCCCCTCCCCCGAAACTCTTGATGACTTTTATGGCACTTACATATTAAGAACCCAAATTGTTTCTTTAAGCATTTGTTGTTTCTTCCCCATTGTATCTACTTAAGTAATATTTTCTAGGGAAATTAACCCTAGATAGATGTTTATAACCTTTTAAGCATGTTACAAGGAGAATAGCCTTTATTAAAGTTATTGTATTACCTCTTGGATAGCAGTCATGACATTTTTGTTGAAGAAAGGTTTGCTTATAATATAGAACTTTAATACAGTTAAAGAGTTATGTGTTAAGCTGGGCTGAGCAGCAGTGGTTGCACGCCTCTAATTCCAGCACTCAGGAGGCAGAGGCAGGTGGATGTGAGTTTTGAGGCCTTCCTGGCTTACAGATCGAGTTCCAGGACAGGTTCCGAAGCTACAAAGAGAAACCCAGTCTCAGTGTGGGGGGCAGTATATGTTAAGTATTGAGTTTATTTTCAAAGCAGGATTTTTTTTTTCTTATTAAAGTACTTTGTTCATGATATTCAGTTTGAACAACTTCAGTTAATACCGGTGATAAAGCACAGGTGTAGAACACAGTGTTCTTTCTTAGATAGCTTTCTGGTTGAGATCAAACTAATTTCATTTTTAACAACATTGACATTTCAAAACAATATATGACTACGTTCAGAGTTCTATGATTCAGATTGTTTTTATATGTCAGTCTTAAAGGAAACCAGAGTAGACCACTATTAGACTTCTACTGTTACTCCCTTGTAACCATTTCAAAGTCTCTGAATGTTCAGTTTCTAAGAGATTAGGAGATGTTTCAAACTGGAAGCTTCCCCCACACTTAAATGAAGATTTTATTTTTAGTTGCATTTTATTTCTTTTTAGGAACCACTTCCTGCTTTATTAGTGAAGCTAAAGATTATGAAAGATAAAGTTCCCGCTTAGAACAGAACATATTTCTAAGGTAGCAGTGAGAAAATTGTGACATATAACAAAATGTATTTTTCATTTCCAAGTTTGTACCTCCAGAACCTCTTCTGTTGCAGTGAGTTCTGGCTATATTGAGAGCTATCTGGAGCTGAGGAATTGGCGTGGTGGGTAAAGAAGTGAGTTGTTACTCCTGGCTATGGTTGAGCTAGCGCTGTCTGAGTAGATAAGTGCTGACTCTCACTTTACAACTGCATGTGAGATATACAAAATTGGAAGCTCACAAATAAATCACTGCTATTTTGACTTAAAAATCAGATGATCTATCTATAGTGGTAGTGATGTGTTAAACATTAAAAGTAACAATTTTATGTAATACAAAACATTTTAGCTGGTAGCTTGACCCTTATAGGCCAGATCATAAACTGAGATTATGTTTTAATTTTAGAGTTATAGATCTTAAAAGATTTAGCCTTTGAGAATATACTTATATGAAATAAATTATGGGGCTACTCTGTTTTATTTTTGTCTTCATTTAAGTCAGAATGTCCTTGGGTTATACATTCTGTACCCTGTTGAAGGACTTTCTGACTTTATCAATGAGCTCTTATTAAAGATATTTTTTTTGCCAGTATAAAGTAAATGTAAAGGAATTGGGCATTACCTCTAGCTCTGCATTGTCTAACCTTTTCTTGTATGTTATTAGAACTGAATTGTGTAATCATTATATTTAAATGGCTCACCAGATCCTACTGGAGCCAACATGTAGCTAGAAAAGCTTTGTGTTAATGCTTAATGGGTTCAGAAAAAAGAACAGTTGTACCAAAACCAACAGATTAGCCAATAACGGTATCTACGTAGTGTGAAAGGATGTCACTCTAGGTTTAATAAAACGTTGCCATATGGAGTACAGAATTATAGTTTACATTCATATGGTCAGATATCAGGTAGGCTTAGAAGGGAGTGGAACTTCATATGAGCTACTTTGGTAGATTGGGTAGTAACTGTAAACCAGAACTTGTACTTTAGAATCTGTTGTGTGTCAGAAAACGTAGGTGACTGTATGAATGAAGCTCCACCAGATCCTTTAAGTGCTATGAATAGTCGTTTTGAACGGAATGGTGGATGTGACTTTCCAAATTCATACAGCTTACAGTTGGGCAACAGCTTCAGAGCCAAATTTCTTAGAGCACAAGATGAAGCATATAATAGGTGGCTTATAGATCTGAATCAGCGCTACCTAGCATATAGGTGACGAATGGAAGTGCCTAGCTCATAAAAATGTTCATGATTACTGCTTCTACTCATAAATGGAAATATAGGAATAATCCACAGAAAATAGAGAATAGAGATAAACTCCAAGCCACTGGCTGGGATCTGCTAGTGGGGTGGTATGTTGGGTGTGTTGTTGCATGGTTATTTGTGTAAGTGAACAGAGAAACAAAATGTCATAATTCCTTGGAACAGAAGAGCCCTGCAGAGTGCCGAAAGCTTCTTCTTATGTGTGTGCTCATTACCTAGTATGCTACCTTGCATACCTTGCAGATATGCTGCAAAATGAACAGAAATACCACTTAAAGTTTGATATTTGTGTTAGGCCATGAAAGGAGAGTGAAATTGACTTAGAGGGAAAATGAATTTTTTTTAATTAGTAAAAATATGTGAACTATCTTGATTTGGTGAGACAGTAACTTCCCAGTCTGATTGGAACCCTGTTGTGCATATTGTAGTGATGACTGATTATTAAGAGATTTTTGTTTGTCTTGTTTCGGTTTTCCAAGACAAGGGTGATGTGGGATGTCCTTCAGTATATATATATATATATATATACATATATATATATTGTTAGTGTATTAAGCAGTGTGGGCCAGTTGCTCAGCAAAGTAAAGCCAGGCGGGAAATCAGAACAGAGATAGAGAGAGAAAGTAGGCAGAGTCAAGGAGAGGCCATGTAGCTGCCAAAGGAGAAAGACGCCGGAACAACAGAACTTAACCAGTAGGCCACAGCCTTGTGTTGATACATAGATTAATAGAAATGGATAAATTTAAGATTTGTTAGTTAATAAGAAGCCTGAGCTAATATACCAACCAGTGTTGTAATTAATATAGCTCCTGTGTGATTATTTGGGTCTGGGGAGGCGGAAAACGAAAAAGAAGTCTCCGTTTACACAAGGTTTCTCTATACACCAGTCCTGGCTGTCCTGGAACTTCTCCTTGGACCAGGCTGGCCTTGAACTCACAGAGATCCACCTGCCTCTGCCTTCAGAGTGCTGGGATTAAAGGCGTGCATCAATACCACCAGCCCATCTAAGAGGTTGTTTTAAAAGACTAACTCCTGGCCAGGTAGTGGTGACGCAGGCCTCTAATCCCAGCACCTGGGAAGCAGAGGCAGGCAGACCTCGCTCCTTTCTTTCCATCTCCTGCTCCTTTTCCTTAGTTGAAAACCTGTCCTGATTATCTATTTTTTGCGTAAACCTGATATTATAGAAAAAGGTGCCAGGTTTGTAGATTTCATATAAAACTATTGTTAGAACACACACACACACACACACAGAGAGAGAGAGAGAGAGAAAGAGAGAGAGAGAGAGAGAGAGAGAGAGAGAGAGAGAGAGAGAGAGAGAGAGAGAGAGAGAGAGAGAGAGAGAGAGAGGTTGTCATATGAGGGAGGAGGAATGGAGAAGAAAAGAGAGTGGATATGAAAACCCTTTTATTCTTTGGGCACAAATATAGAGAACGTGATACTACTCTACAGAGAAATTCTGTCTTTAGACTAAACCCCTCTTTTAGTTGCTTTTTCAATCTGGATCTAGTCAGGGTTTATGTGGCAGCCCAGAGCATCCATGTCCTACTGCATAGAGGTCACACTGAGGGGGCCCTTCTGTCAATGAATTTCATTTCAGAGCCTTATTGACTTTTGTGGGGTTGAATCATCAAACATAACACTTCCCAAGGCTGTTTTCTGGAAGAGGGAACCTCTTCATTAAAGTTGGAGCATCTTATTGTTTTTGAGCTGTAACCAAAGGCTCTGCTAAGGACACCTGTAGTCTATTCGAGATATTTTCCAAAACGTTAGTCAGCTAAGAATTATTTCCTTCCCCAGTTCCGTTCTTTTCCTTTCCTTTCCTTTCCTTTCCTTTCCTTTCCTTTCCTTTCCTTTCCTTTCCTTTCCTTTCCTTTCCTTTCCTTTCCTTTCCTTCCCCAGTTCCGTTCTTTTCCTTTCCTTTTTCCTTTTTGAAAGATTTTTTTTTAACTGTATAATCTTGTCCTTACTAACCATGCTGTACTTTGTCATTTAGGGATTTCCCTAAAACTCAAGTGCTTTGCTTTGTTCTGTGACAAATTTAATCACAATACCAGGTAACATAAATAGAGATACTGGATAGAATCCTAATAGTAGTGGTATCTGTAGCCCCAACAGCATTGCTAAGAACTAAAACGTAAAACAAACAAAGCAGTATTGTGCATCATTTGTGATGAGGAAGCACATGATTTTAGTCAAGCTTTTAGGAATGCAAGGGGAAAATTTGAAGTATAAATAGGTACAGTAGGGTTTTTGAGACTTTCTTTTCCTGTGATGTTTACCTGGATTAACAAATATTTACTTTTCCTGGCTAGTATAATACAAATTTGAGTCCTATAGTTATTTTGTCTGGAGCAATATCTTTTCATCTCATTATTGCAACAGCAGTCCTGTACCTGCTTCCTGTTCAGCTGGAGAACTGAGAACTGTAGAGGAAGTATTAGAGATAGAGTGAGCATCTGGCCTGGGGCTTAGGATTCCATTTATCCTATTGCAGAACATAGGCCCTTGGAAATTTTGTGAAGTGTACTCTACAGACATGGTTTTGCTTTCAACTGTGATGACAGTATAATGGATCAAATATATTCTTTTTAGGAATCATAAATTCTTATTGGAGTTTGAGGAGATGTCATGTTCATTTGTCAACATGTCACTCCAGGGACACAGGTGCAGTGAATTTATGGGGAAGTGCCTCATGTTTCTCCCAAGCCACATAAATATGAAGCAGAATTGATTGAAAAACTGTGACTTTAGATTACTTTTCAGATGGAGAGCAATTAAGAGCTTTCTGTAGCTGGCATTTCCCTGTGATTTTCAGGTTTCCTTGTTGCATAGGTGAAGATCAGGTGCAAGAGGACATCAAAGCAAGTATGGAGACCTGTAGATGTCTTCTCAGGAAAGAATACTACATATTTCTTCTCTGGCAGAGACTATTCCACATTTTAGTCAAGTGCACGATTAACTTTGACATTTGGAAATAGAACTTCATACAAAAATAAGCATGGTAGTTTTGCATGTTTAATTAAGATGTTTAGTTCTTGTCAAGGCTGATAGTCCCCCTCCCCTTGTGAAGGGCAATATATTCTCAACTTCTGAAATTTCAGAAACCTGTACTTAACCTTTAATCGTCATTCCATTTACATGGAAATCTGATTAACAACTTTTAAAGTTCATGAGCTCCTGGTAAATGCAATTAAGACCTTTTTGGGGTTTGTTATTAAGAGCTGGCATTTAAAGAAGACTAGGATTTGGCTACTGTTACTGTCTTTTCTATAGCAGGATGTCTTAAGCAATTAGCAGAGAACATGAGGTACATGAATTGTACTGTATTGCTTCTGCGTTAACATAGTTGATATTTAAATAGTTTGCTATCTTTTCCTTCTCTCTGACTTGCTTTCTAGTATGAATGTATTACAAAGTGGGAGAGCGGTGCCAAGGATAATTAGGTGGAGGTGTGGTGCTCCTGCAGAAGCGTGTTAGGCACAGTCCTTCATGTGGTATCCTTAACTCCTGTTTACAAACATGCAGTCTCATATTGTGTAGGATCACATTCATTATCCTCCTTTATTGAATTTATACTATTTCACCACTGGGTAAATTATTGGAAAAGTAATTCAGGTATATGACTATTTTCAAAACTCAAGTATTTCAGATATTACCCTTGAGTTATAGTTTCAGGAAGACAGATGGTTGGTACAGGCACACATAATATCATTTATAGACTGAAATATGTGGCGATGCATACAGGTTGATAAGTAACAACTTCAAAGCAGGAAGAGTTATATTGACTCCTGTGCTGTCTATGAAGCACAGTTTGTTTTTATTCCACTTAGTAACAGAATTGGGCTCCCTTTGATGAATGCATGCAATTAATAATGTACTTTATGTGTGTGTGGGTCCTGTTTTTTAGTGTTTAGAGATGATAGGTAAAATAATGATTCCAGATATGAAAAGAGGCAAATTACCAATATAATTATGTATACTTGGACATTCATATATTTTTCTACTGTGGAATTTTAATGAAGTATTTGAATGAAATAAAGTTAGATGAGAAAAGAAATCTAAAATAATTAAATTTCACAGGAGAATTATCCGTTTTCCATTTTGGGATCCTAGAGTTTCTGTATACTATAAACTAATTTAAATCATGTAGCTCATTTGATAAACCTTTTTTATTTATTATCAATGTTATTTGTAGCAGATAATGAAATAATTCAGTTTTATGTTTTGAATAAACATATAACTTAAGTAGAAATAGCATACGATTATGATAGACCTATTACAGATGTAAAATTTTATACTAGAGGTAGAATGTTTCTTGAAAATTCAATTATATACGAAGTCCAAAATGAGTGATTTCATTTTAGTTTAAGTTATAAAGAATTTAAGAAGCGTATTTGAGCTTTATGTGGAATTGTGATAATACAAGGTTTTAGGCAAAATGCCTTCTTGTCAGGTAATATAAGGAGGTTAAGTGTTGTATAAAAATTAAATATCCAGCTGTATATTGTTAAATGCCAGGTTTGGAAAAACATCTGTGCTGATTGCAGGCAATCCTAGAAGAACTTAACGATACAGAAAAGGTTTTGTGTCCAAGGTAGGACTTGACTAGTTCTTATTGGAGCAGAAGGGCATAGGTACCAATAAGACTGTTCTAGCAGGATACTAGCCATATATTTAAAGCACGGGACTTAGCAACCTGATTCTGGATGAGCCATTTGAGGTTTTCTTTGTGGACTACTTAAAGAAAGAGTCCCTTTATCTCTATCCAGGTGCTTTATCCTTAGTGCTTTCAAACTTCATTACTTTCCTTGTTTTAACTTCATTTCTCTCAAACCCCAATAGGACAATACTTAGCACAGTTCCTAGCATTCTGTACATACAAAATAAGTGTTAATTGAATCTGGGTCTGTGCCTGTTATTTCGGAGATCTCATTTTTAATGAATTATACGCAATTTTTAATGTGTGTCAATAGTCACATGTTGCAGATAACCAATATGAAAGAGTCTTTAGCAACTAAACTGCTAATTGAAAATGCTGGGCCTTGGGCACTTAATTGAATAAACTGTCTTCAGAGAGCATTTTGGCTCTTTTCCAAGATGCATTAACTCTTTGGGGTCATTAGGGTAGCACTTATTGCATTGGAGCAGAAATTTAATAAATGGTACTCCCATGATGTGAGTAAATTAATGTACCTGAGACAGCCTGAAGTTTCACCATGGGTGCTGTAGCTGTACCCCGGGGAGCTCATCTGTGAATGTGGAGCATCAGCAAGGAGCTGCCCTGTAGATTATATCACTCTCAATTTAGGTAGCCTGCGAGCAAGCAGCCACACTGCTTATGATGCCGTGTTAGGTATCAGAGCTACAAAGAAAAGCTTTGGCTTGAACTCAGAGGGAAAGCCCATAAAGACAAACCAATCATAAAAGAAAGAAAACCGAACTCCTGTAGGAAAAGCTGTGGGGAAAGTCCAGTTGCTGTAGGGCTGTAACTGGAGTGAGTGAGTTGGGGTCATAGGGAAGACAGACAGTAATCTCCTGAAAGGCAGGAATCATTACTGTCTGTACAGTTCTTTCATTGAGATTTATTAGCTCAGTGTATCCATCTACACAATGTAGACACACATAAAATATGAATAAGTGTATGAGCTAGATAAACAAAAAGCTTTTTAAAAATGCAGTTTTCCTGAGTGTTTCATTTTCTCGCCATATGAGTATGAAATACTTATTTCTACCACCAACTTAATGTTAGGCTTGCCTCTTTTGGAAATATTTTCCATTTGGCTGTGAGCCTATTGAATAGTAGTAGTTTGACTTACTCTCCAATGTGCTGTACACTTACATTTAATAGCAAGATAGATACAGCTAGTTGTCATCATAAGATCAAGAAGTGAAGTAAAAAGATCACTGCACAAATAATGCAGAAAAGAAGACGAAGATAATACTCCCCCAAGAAGCCAAAATGTCAAAGCTTTTCTTTTCTCACACGTGGAAAGGCATCTTCTCCTTGCTTGTGGAGTGATGTTTATCAGGGGTGATATTTGTTACTATTTTATCTTATGTACTTGCTGGATAATACTCTAATGGTCTTGTAAGTAAGTACAGCATTTTCCTATTCTGTTAGGATATTTTTTGGTTTTCCTGCACAATTTTTATTATTGCTACCTGTAGGACTGTTCTTAGTAAGAATTTGAATGTGTAGCACTATGGAACATCTTGGTCCTGAACACGGGATTTGGTGTCAGTCAATCCAGGTTGAAATTGGTCCATTTGCAGCTTTAAGACCCAATACTAATTCCACTTCTTCAAGTAAAAAGTAGAATTCAGACTTCATAGATTTGAGACTCAAAAGAATGCTAATGGTTAAAAGATTTTTAATGTTTAAGTACTGAGTAGTGTGTGTTTGTGGAAGAAGCATAGTCACCTTCAGACTTACTAAATCATGCTCATAGGCTTCAGAAATGCTTTTAGTTTAATGTTTAGTGAGTAAATAAATAGTCAGATCAGATCTTGAGTCTCTGAAAATCAATGCCTTGACTTATGGGTAGTTTTTCTATGATAGAAATGAGTTTAGCTACTTTAGCTTTATTAGGTATTCTTAAGAACTATTGAGCTTTCTGTTCCAAATTTGTATTTTTTTTTTTATGAATGTGTTTAGAATTCTGGTAGCCATAGTTGATCTAGCACAGGCTCCAATCCTTGTGACTCTACAGTGAATTTTATAAGGAGTACTGTTAGAAGTAGTTGGACACAAAAACAGTTGCTCTTTTCAAGATTAATAGCAAACCTGGTAAGTCTTTTGTGGTTTGGAGCATTCACTTCTTAGGCCCATTTCCTTGGTCTTCCTTGATAGGTTTGCTGACTTGTTTTTGACTCCAGTGCTGGAAGAATGAAGTGTCACAGAGTGGACTCTTGCATTAGTCAACCAGGGACTATTTTGCAGCTCCTGAACCTCTCTGAACCCCACAACCTAATACATCTAAATAGATTAGTACCATTCCTAGAGTACAGTAAGCCCTCAGCAAATATTAGGTGATTGCTGTGCTAATGCTGCTGTTCTTTGCAATAATGAGGATTAAGTGCTGAGTAAAGAAGAATTTTGACTAATTCGCTCAACATACTCCTTGGCATGTTCCAATACTCACAACTTCCCATTCATTGTGAATTGCTAACAGGTAGATGATTCTATAGTTGTAATAAAGCTTTCCTATATGTCTGACTAGAAGAATGAATATCTAGGTTAATATATTCTCAAAGTCCCCAATGAGGTTTTAGAATTATATTTGTATAATAGCACGTGTGTAAATTCATCTGCTCATCTAATTGTACAGATGCTGTTGACTGAGTACTTGGATATGAAAAACACACGTACTGCATCAGAACCATCAGCTCAACTAAGCTATGCCAGTACTGGACGAGAGTTCGCAGCCTTTTTTGCCAAGAAGAAACCACAAAGGCCAAAGAATTCACTTTTCAAGTAAGTATCCCAGTATTAGAGAGAGAGCGCAAGCTGTGAAGAGTCTTCTGAGCTGGAGGGCTTCTAAGGCATCCTTAGCCACACAGTTACTGCCCTGATGCAGTTTGTAGGAAGTGAACATAGTCTGTTTTCTTTCATGTTGTCTTCTGTCAGGTGGGATGGCTGTTATAGAATATAGAATCGCTAAGTACATGTTTAAAGCTTGCTTCTAGAGAATTTTATACAAAATTAGGAAATCGAAACTTCCCAGATATTTCTGGAGAATTTTATAGGGAATTAAATATGTCCTCCCTGAAAAATCAAGCCTCAAGTGCCAAGAAATAACCCATGTTAAAAGAGTTATGCACTCTTCCTAGCTGAGAAGTATTGGGCTTTATGTGGTTAGATCCTTAATAAAGGAGCTATCCGAAAGGTTTCAAGTTTTCCTAATTACTACGTTAGTGAACTCTACCAAGGCATGTGCTCAGAGTATGTATTTCTTAGTAACAGTTAACTGTTTATAAGTTAAGACTGGTGTTGATATTACTAATAGCTGGTGCTGATTGAATGCTTTTTATGTACAGCGTTTGATAAACACTGAGTTTATCAAAGTGATTCCAGTTAAGCAGTTTAATTTGGTATTAACAAAATTTGAGCAACTGTAGCGGCAATATCAAACCTCTACTCCGTACTTAGTGCTATAATTATAAAAGCCTTCACAAACAAAAATTGATGTATGAGAGAAATTAAATTATGTAAAGTGACAGCTAGCAAGTGGCAGTGAAGATACAAACAAGAAGACTCACGCTGGAATCCAGTTCCTGTTTCCAGCTGGTTGAAAATAAAACACCTTGCCAGATGTGGCACATGCCTTCAGTACCAGCACTCAGGAGGCAGAGGCAGATGAATCTCTTGAGTTCAAGGCCAGCCTGGTCTACAGAGCAAGTTCCAGGACAGTCGGAGCTACACAGAAAAACCCTGTGTCAAAAAAACAAAACAAAACAAAACAACAACAGCAAAGAAAAACCAAAAAAGAAAAAGCCTTTTCACAACACAGCTGACAAATCACAGTAGCAGTAGCCTGTAGAGACAGTGTTTCTTTTTCCCAGAGATGCTCAAATAAGGACATTAAAGACAACACGTGAACAACACTTGCCAAGGACCCATGTGCCTGTGGACTGAGTTTAACCATATCCATATTCTGTTCTCATCCTTAAATCTGAATGATATCTTCATAAACCACATAATTTTAGTTGTCAAAAGGAAAAAAAAATAAAATAAGTGATGGAGGCGGGTCTTCTATCAATCTGTTGATTTCATTGGTTTATTAATAAAGAAAACTGCTTGGCCTAATAGGTTAGAACGTAGGTGGGTGGAGTAGACAGAACAGGAAGAAGGAAGTGAGGCAGATGCCTCGCGCAGTCGCCATGCCTCGCCTCTCTGAGCGAGATGCGATGAAGCTCCAGCCTAAGATGGACGTATGCTAGAATCTTCCCGGTAAGGCACCATTTCATGGTGTTACACAGATTATTAGGTGTGGGTTAATCAAGACGTGAGAATTAGACAATAAGAGGCTGGAACTAATGGGCCAGGCAGTGTTTAAATGAATACAGTTTGTGTGTTGTTATTTCGGGGCATAAGCTAGCCAGGCGGCTGGGAGCCGGGCGGGATGAAAAGCAAGCCTGCCCGCAGCTCAACACTACAAATAAGCACATTGTATACGTTTTATTTGTTGGGTCCATGGGGGTTGCAAAAAGATGGGGACAGACCACTGAAGTCTAGTAAACCAGAAACAAACTTTATTCCAGGAAAAATTTTTAAAAAACTAACTAACTAAATAAATAAATAAATCTCCATGTAGTACAAAAGTTTTATCAGCTATCTGAGACCACAGCCAGAGATGAGTTTGTAAGGACAGCTTTTGAACCCTCTGTCTTATATTAAGAAGCATTATGCAATTAGCAAAAGAGCTTTTACAGTTTGGAGGTAAAACTCAGATACAAATTGCCCTTCTTTACAATTTCCATTAATAGGTTTTTTTCAGTTAAACTAGTGTTTGTATTTAGCCCATTGTTTCTCTCTGGCACTTGCTCATGGTGTTTACTGAAGCTCTGCATTCCTCTGATACTGCCACTTTTGCATAGCAGCAAAGGGTATGGGACAATATAAAGCCAAAAAGTCAAGTCACTTTCATCCTATATCATTTAAAAGTTAACTCAGGTCACATCAATTTCTGGTCATGAGTGGCCAGAGGGCTATCTAAAAGCTGATCCTCAATTTGAAGAGCATCCCTCAGTTTGCAGAGGGCTGCTTTCGCCTTGCAAATAGAGCTATTTGTAAAACAAAGTAAACCACTGTTAATAGTTAATCCTTAAACTGCTGAGAAAGCTGCTTAAAGTCTGCTCCCATTCTCCTAGGCTTACAACTTTATAGTTCTTTATTTCTACATTCTTACATTCTTATTTTTGGAATCTACAGTTTTAAATTCTTCTTTTTTTTTTTTTTTTTTTTTTTGGTTTTTCGAGACAGGGTTTCTCTGTGGCTTTGGAGCCTGTCCTGCAACTAGCTCTGTAGACCAGGCTGGTCTCGAACTCACAGAGATCCGCCTGCCTCTGCCTCCCGAGTGCTGGGCTTAAAGGCGTTTGCCACCATCGCCTGGCCTACAGTTTTAAATTCTTATTCTTGAGCTCCTCATTATTTATTTCATATTTTCACTTAGTTTTTCAGTTTTTGAAATTTGCTTAGTATTTAAACTTGATTATAAATATAACTTTAAAAGTAATAAAACATATATGCATGTATATGTAAGTATGTATGTATTATTTGTATCCCCCTCCCCCCCCCTATTGCTTAAGTCATTTTGGTGCCTTTCTCTTCAGCCTTGTACTCCTGTTTTGGGTACATATCACTTTCATATTCTTTTGTCACTCAGTCTATTTCTCCCTCCCTGTCTCTCTCCTTCCCTTCCTTTTTTCCTCTCTCCATTCCTCCCTTTCTCCCTCCCTTCCTTCCTTTTTCTTTCTCCTTTGAAAACTCCTTTTATCCTTTGCTCTATATACTTTTTCTTTTTGTGATAAACACTAAGACCAAAAAAGCAAATTTGGGATGGAGGGGGTTATTTGGCTTCAACTTCCACATTAGTTTATTATTGAGACAGGGCAGAAACTGAAGCAGGACATATGGAAGAACAGGATAGCACTGCTTACTGATTTGTTCTTTCCCTCTGGGTTTCTCACCTAACTTTTTAATACAGTGCAAGCTTACTTGACTAGGCATGGTAACACCCACTGTGGGCTAGGCCCTCCTACACCAATTAGCACTCAAGAAAATGCCCCACAGGCCCATCTGATCAAGGCTTTTCTTCATAAACATTCTCTTCCCCCAGGTTTTTGTCTTATTGACTATAAAAACTAACCAGTACACCCATCTAAGCTTATTGCAGATAAGGCTTTAGGTTTAATATGTCATACTCTCAACTATCATTGTCTTCAGCCTCAAACCATGTAAACACATTTGGTCATTTAGCATTGGCTAAATTGTGGTATAGGGGTGGGGGTGGGAGAAAGAAAAGCCCCTAATTGTTAGAAATGCAGAAAAAAAAACTTAATTTAAATAATTGTTACACATTTATTATTATTGGTCAGTAGTAAAACTCATCCTTGTCCCAGAACTGGGCAGTTATATACAGATCTGCTCACTTTTAACATGGTTCTAATGTTAATTAGCCATGCAGGCCTGAGTAGGTCTCATGTCTGAGCATGCCTCAGTGCCTTTGGCTATAAAATAAGGAGGTGAGACTGAAGAATCTCTCATGCCTTTTTTAGTATAAAATTATCTCAATCTGTGACTTGTTGCAAACACAAAGAGAATCATGAATAGCAAGTCTATCAAGTCATAAAGGACTCAGATTGTGGAGAGCTGTAATCTGTTTCTATCGAATTTGTTAAGGACTTTATTACCCTCCTTAATTGCCCTTAGCCAAGGTTAATTGTGTTTGAGTTCTCTCTTATTGTACACCCTGTGCTTCTCTATTCTTTGCTTGAGAGTTTGTTTTTTCCTTTGCCATCTCTGATCAATAGCTGTCAGCAGGCTTTTTGGAGGTCAGAGGCTTCTTTTCCACACTTGACTGGCAGGTGGCACTTTTTAAGTACTGCACTCTTTGCCTTCCTCCAGGCTCTTTGTGCCTCTTAGTTCCTGGTAGGGTGCGTAGAGCAGATCAAGTAACTGAAGTATTTCCTTCACAGGCTGATACTCATCTTGGTATTCATCTTTCTTGTCAAGGACTGGATAAAAGAGACATGATTAAGAAAATGATGCTCCTTTCTTGTTGCTAGTTACTGATCCCATGGACTCTGTTGCTCTCTCTTTATGTTGTTGACCCATTAGTGGCAAAATTCTTAGAAGGATTCCTTCTTTTGTCAGCTTCTTATTCTGGCTTTGAAAGTCTCAGATTTAAAATGGAATCTGTTACTCATCAAAGACTTGCTATTTGATATAGTCATAATTTTACTTTGTTTTATTTTTACCTATAAGCTATTCTTTATGAATAATTTGATTTGTGTTTCTTGTTTTAGCTTTTAGAGATCCATTCTTTACCGTAACAAGTCTGTTTCTCATGTTTCTTACCTTTGTAAACAATTCCTGGACAATATCTAATGCTGTGTGGCAGGCCAAAATCTAGCAGCCATTTGGAAACAGTTTTTTTAGAATATTTAGAAAGAAACCAATTATGCCTTGCTCTTTGATGTCACTCGTTCATTTGTAGAGTCTCCTATGCACTATTTTTTTTAATATTTATTTATTATGTATACAATATTCTGTCTGTGTGTATGTCTGCAGGCCAGAAGAGGGCACCAGACCTCTTTACAGATGGTTGTGAGCCACCATGTGGTTGCCGGGAATTGAACTCAGGACCTTTGGACGAGCAGGCAATGCTCTTAACCACTGAGCCATCTCTCCAGCCCTGCACTATTTTTTTTTTAACTCAACAATTCAGAAAGGGAACGGCTCTGAAGAGCCAATATATCTACTGAAGCAGCCAGTAGTCAATGATGGGTTTTGATTTGGGCACTAGCATAATTCGAATCACTTTGTAGGATACATTATTTGTTGCGTATCTACGCATCCTGGCAGATGACGACGACGACTACATTGATGGTAATGATGATTTGACGGTGAAGGGAAGAGGAGGTAGGTCAGGATTAGTCTGTGTGACACTGACAGCGAGAACAACATCAAACACTAGGGGAGCAGTAGCAGCGGTATTGTTAATAAACTAAGGGTTGGCCAGCTGTCTCTGGCTTTTTTATGGTATAGCCAAAAAAAAAAAAAGCCATAATTATAATTGTTATACCCCAGGAAATGTTTTACACACCAGAGCACAATAGAATAGAATTTTATGGGAGTACATACTTAGATGCCATTTATGTGACTTAATCATGTGGTACTGTGTGTTGCATTGTAGATTCGAATCATCCTCTCATGCTATCAGCATGAGCGCTTATCTGCGAGAACAGAGAAGGGAACTCTATAGTCGGAGTGGAGAACTGCAAGGTAGGTGATTGGATTTCTCTAGAAAAATCAGTTTCCTGGAGGATAATCTGCAATGTGTATAACATGTGAGTTTTTGTTCTACATTTATAAAGTTTTCCTTAGATAACAAATTTTAACGAATTAGTAATCCTTTTCCAGTATCATTCCCCAGTATCTGCTATCAAGCTTCTAAAACTAATATTGTGCCTACAAAGAATGCATTGCCACTGAGGTACGGATTTTAAGCAGATGAGATGAGACCAGAGTGAGTCTATTCGCAGTTAAGTAGGATGCTAGTCTGTTACGGTGGCCACCATGGTTTGCATTTGCTTACTGTTTTTAAAGCCTTCTTGGATATGGCAGATGGAAACGGAAAGCTCAGCCTCTGTCATGAGAAGGGCACAGGGATGCTTCTGGATAGTATGCTTTAACATTGTACATTTTTATGTAGGCTACTTGGAACCCATTTGTTGTTACTAAAGAGTTCTATTTTGCAGAGTACAATACTTTGAATATAAATTATAATAAATAAAATAAAAATCAGGGTGATGACATTTCCTTTAGTGACAAAAAAATAGATAATAACTTTCTTAGGTTTCTGGTAGGGTTTCTGTTGCTGTGAAGAGACACCATGACCAGAATTCTGTTCTGTCTTCCCCACCTACCTGAGATCCGCCCTATCAACTAGGCCAAGGCAGTTTCTTTAATAACCAATGAAATCAACACAAATACAGGACATCCTACACCAAAGAATGACTGTTTCTTTTCAGATATTCATTAATATGGCTGTTCTAAGGACCACAGCTCACCCTTTAAAAAGTCTAATTGAGTAGTTCAATCAAATCATAAGAGAATGGCCAACATTTCTGACTCTTCTATTAAGGCCACATGACTTCAGGCTTCTCCTCCCAGTGTTTTGGCTCATGGGGTCATCAGCTTTTCCTTCTGATGCAAGAGAGCAGCTAAGAAATCAACCATAACGACCATCAAAGTGACATTAAAAAACTCAAGTTTTACAAAGTTAAGATCTTGCCAACATGTTAGATTTATCATGCAATTAAAAATGTTCCTTAGACTAACAGTGCACTAGGGAGAAAGTGAATTTAAAAATGAGATTTCTTTGGTACTATCAGCCCATCTCAATTGGCTCTTACTGTTCTGGTACAGATGGTTCATTATATAGCCTGCTGTTGGCAGTTGGGACTGAGGAGGTGGGGGTGCTACTTCAAAGTGTGTGAGATAACAGGTGGAATCTAACTTGTATATGTGTCTATGTTAATCATTGGCTTCCTGTTGTTCTGAGGCTCCCCGCTGCTCCATTGTACTGCTTAGACAGCATTGTTGTAGGTAAAGATGGGTCTTAGTTTTAATGAACATTTAGCTTGAATATAGCTTTTTAAAATGTGTTAATGTGCAGAATGCTATAATTGATGAACACATTACCATGTGAGGGTTGAGAAAATCAAAATACTGCTACTCACGAGCAAATAACTTACTTTAATCACTTTAACAATTAGCTTTCTCAAATTCTGGCTACTTATGCAGGTGCTAAGACTATTAAGTTAGAAGTTTATCCTGTGGGAAAATTAGAATAATATCAATTTAAATTAAAGTAGTGCTTGAAGTGTTAGCACTGAGGGAAGGTTACTTTCGCTTCAAGATTCTTCTCTCAACTCCAGTCCATTGGGCTGGTGTTCCCCCAGGTCACAGCGACTTCCACCATGGCAGACTCCTGTGTTCGCTCTCACTCTTCTGCCTCTGTCTTCTTGTTAGCTCAGCTGCTGTTTGCCAATTTTGACTCCATGTTTTTGTGAGGATTCTCAAGAACTTGTTTTCTCAGTGTTCAGTGGTTTTTCTTGTATAATTCTCTAAATCTCTATAATTCCCCTGAGCTGTCATCAGTCCAGTCAAGGCTTTATCTAGTGTCTAGAAAGAGCAGACCTCCACATCTGTGTCTCCTGCCCATTACATGACATTTCCCTGATCTCCAGCCTCCTGCGCCTGTAATGGTGGAACATAACATTAAAACATTTCTGTCATGACATCTTCTTTGGCATGTCTTGTTTACATTTATCTTGTTAGTTTATACCTCCTTCCACCTAGACTTCAAATCTCACTACTTATTGTTGCAGTACAATGCCCAGGATAAAGCCCATATTAAATTAGGCTCTTTAAAATGTAGGATGAGAACTTGTGATAATGGAACATGTATTTGCTATACATAAGCACACAGAATTTTGTGTGTGTGCACTTTTTAAATAATCTGCTTACAGATATTTACACATCAGAGTGAAGAAAGTCTTTATCTTTATTTCCTTGTTGGTAGGCATAAGTTAATCTACTTGAGAAACTCTAATAAAAGGTTTAATAAGCCATAATCTAAATCCTGTGATTTATCTTCCCTAAGTTTTCAAGATAATAAGACTCATGAATGGGTAGAGTTTATTAATGGCCATTGATTCAAGTAGAAATATATACTGTTTTCATTAGTTTCCTTTTTGTCTTGGTACTACTTAGCTTCATGTTTGTGCTCAGTGATCTTACCTTTGGAGTGCCAGCTTTATTCCTGTCAGTTTAAGGAGTGGCGTTCTTTAGTTGTGACTGCAAAGCTCCAAATACTGGAGAATTAGCTTTCCTAAAAGACTTTGCTCTACATAGTATAGGAGTATTGGCATCAAGGAAAACTGGACTCTTTGACCTGAACTACTACTACTACTACCTACTTCTTCATTTCTGAGGAGTTATTGATGACTGGAGTTGTGAATGCTTAATGACACTGTATATAATTAATGTGTTTATAGTTGCCTTGCCTTCAAGTAAGACAACATTTGACATCCATTAACCATGGGGTGATTATCCTCTTTAGAAAAGGATTCATATCATCAGCTGCTCTATAGTGGAACATTTAGCAAGACATCATTTATGTACACATTTTCGGGGACATTTTGAATGGAGTGAGGTATGGTATTTAGTACAATGATTTTATACCCATACCACAAGAAGCACTTTTTGAACTTCATATCCTAAAATTTTGTAGGGATTTCTTTGCAGTCTTTTAATTTTTACTTAATGACTTTTTTAATAACTGTAACAATATTCAGAGCACATTTAAAGAAGTGCTTTTTTCTTTTGAAGATTGTATATAATTATTTCAAAATCACTTTAATCTTTTATATTATCTTTTCTGTTTTAATATCTAATATACTGTAAAAATGAATTCCATTTTGTATATTTATATCCTTGCTTTTAAAAAGAGTAATCTTAACTTACTTAGCATGGTAAGATTTGTTGAATAATAAACTTTATGTAGAGTTTTTGTAAATGCTAATTTCTTCATCTGTTTCTAAGAAGTAATAAATATACTTTCCTCATGTTATGAATAAATTTAATGTACTATGTGAAGTCATTTAAAAATAAACATTTTATTCCAAATTCTTATTAGGTTTATATAATGTGTTAGCCTCTATGTATGATAGAGAAAATTATTTTATTTAAAAATGCTAGACAGTTTTGAATTTACCTTCTAAAATCAATTTTTTTTGGAGGACTCTGAGTTCATATGGTTCCCTTTTTACATGGGAATGGGATAGAGTTGCAATCATTGTTAGTTGAGCCATGTGATGGAGACTGAAATTCATGAAAATTATGTATCTAGAAGGTATAAGACAGTCAACACAAAGTGATGCTGATGACCTCTCGTGTTATAAGAATCTTGGTCATTATGAAGTGCTTCACACTAAAACATCTCATTGTGTTCATTCATTCATTGAATTATGGGGAGGTGGAGATCTTACTGTGTCTGAGTTTATAGCTATGTAGGTGTATTCATACCATTCTTCAGTAGCTCTTTTTTAAAGGCAATTTATATAAAAAAATAAATTCTAATGTGGTCTTGCGTTATGCATTTTTTAACATAAGGTAAAGTCAACTATTTTATTCTATTTTTCTTAGGTATTATTTTCAGTGTTGAAAGGGGTACATATAGACCACACTAGCCTTGACTTTCAGATTGCTGTGTCACTGCTGCCTGCAGGTTGGGATTATAGGTGTGCAGCATCTCATGCCTGCCTTCATCTTCTTAGACTGAAATAGTTTACTTAGTGCAGTTCATACTGAAGTGAGCATTTTCAGAAAACAGAAAAGACCATAACCATTATGGCAAATAGTGAACACAGTATGTACTAGAACTCATGAGAATGGCCTTTAGCAAGCTTATGACTGTCTAATAGGCACAACTCATAGGACCCTTTTATATTTTCAAAATGAGGGTTCTATAAGGGAGGAATTATCTTATAAAGTAAACTATTAATAAAATTCAAAAAAATTGATACTAGCATGCAGGTAGTTCTATGTCCAGAAAATGAAATAGTAGAATTTAGTCTTAGAACATATTTCAGAATTCACTGGCTAGCGCTTTCCTGGATTTATTTTCAGTGTAGAATCCTCTTGTTTAAGTCTAAATCCACAGTTCAGAATAGAAAAGAAATTAAAGTTAGCATAGTTTGATTGAAAGTATATAGTTTCACCAGCCCACCTGCCTAGGCCTTTGCCCGACTTTCCCTTTCCCTTATTCAGTCTGGGTACCTGGATGACCACGATCAACCTTTATACACTCACAGAAGCAGATGTATCTCCATATATCTGGAAATTTAATGCAACGACAAACAACATTACAGATTGGTAAAAGACAGATGAATCAACAACGATGATGAGATAATTGATTATTTATATAGAAAAGGAGGAAAAAGTTGCATTTGTTCTTTGTCCCAGTTAAAAAATAAAAATTTCATGAATCGAGAACCCAGATGTGAAAAGTAAAATATATTCAGAAGACTGATTATAGCAGTATTGTCAGGAAAAAAACCTAGAAATAGCTCTCATGTTCATAAACAGGAGGAAGGTTATATATAAAGTACAATAGAGTGATGTGTAGTAATGAAGAATGAACTACTGTACATTGAATCAGTTAAAATCAGCCACATAAGAAAACCTGTTCCCTTTCTGTCTCTCTTGTCTCTCTCTTTCACACAAATACAAATATATACAGATATATAATTTCATTTGGATGACAGTCAGAAATAGGAAGAACTGGAGTGGCCTTCTTTTAGTAATAAAATGTGCAGGAGCTAAGCTAAGGAGGCACACAGGAGAAACTCAGGAAAGTTCTCCACTGGAATAAATAGAGCCTGTCCAATAAGAGCCTTGTTTATCTTTCTTATTTTTGTTTTGATGTTCAAAATCATAATTTACTATTTTCTTTGTTATATATCTCATGTAAAGTATAAAAATGAACAGTTAATTAAAAGATAATTTTAAAGCTCCTAAACAACACCATTTATCTAGTTTGATGTTCCCATACCAAATCTAGAGTTTCCTGACAGTAGGGGGGAACTTTTTAAACCTGTAGTATTCCATTGAAACCTCATTTCTCCCACGAATTTGTGATCGCCTCCTGAGCTCTTAAATGACCCAAATAGGTTTATCAGAAGATAGTTTGTGTTAGATATGTGTGCTCTTGACTTACCTGTCATCTCATTGCTGCAGTGTGTCATGGTTACCAAAACTGAGTTGTGGTCATCGTTAAACTGTGTTTGTACCTTATGTTTTCTGTATCTGTGTATTTATGGGTCCTGTACAACTTTGTGATATTTTTGCTTGTGTCAGGCACCCCACTAGACCCTCAGGATACAATAATAGTTCGACTAGTTTTATGTTTAACGTGTAAGAGAAAAGAGATTGTAAGTAACAGACTGACATTTAACAGCCAGCATTGTTTTCCCTTGGATTTGTTCTCATCCAGCTCCTGAATTTATATAATCACAGGGCTACATAGAATATAAGAATTCTAAACATTGCCTGCAGCCAGCCACAATCATATGATTTATTTCTTGACAGTAGGATGTGAGGAAGAAAATTGTGTGTTACTTCAGGTCACATATGGAAAAGAAGGAACAGCCTTTCCTCCTCTTCCAGCCCAGAGTGTACATGAAGATATGCTTATACTGGAATGTGGTGAGGAGATTCTTAGATAATGCAAACAATAAAGATCATAGAGGTAAAATCTAGAAGGAATCCAGTTCTCATCTCCTGCAGTGCCACACCGCTGAGGACTTTCTGGGCCAGAGCTACCATCCCACCTAAGAAAGGATAAATTCTCTGTTAAATCTCTAGCGTTTATTTATTGTTGTTGTTGTTATTATTATTATTTATTTCTTTACTTCCAGTCTTACTTAGTTCCTAGTTAAGTTTTCCTGCCAAAAAGTAATGTCAGCCTTGTTACACACTGCATGGAGTTGTATGTCTGCATATACAAGTGCTAGAGAAAGCAGAGAGCCTTTCATCTATGTGGAAGTCTTTTCAGATGAAAAAGGGACAGGCATTTCAGCTGTTGGGCCAGCATGAATAAATATGTTAAAGAGTGTGTGTTGCATGAGGAGGGTGGGGCCCTTTGTTTGTCCTAGCCGCCCAGCTAGCTTACACCTGAAATAACCACACAGAAATTGTATTAATTAAATCACTGCCTGGCCCATTATTTCTAGCCTCTTATTGGCTAACTCTCACATCTTGATTTAACCCATTCCTAATAATCTGTATATCACCACGAGATCGTGGCTTACCGGGAAAGATTCAGCATGTCTTACCTGGTGGCTGCTTTCTTCCCTCCAGAATTCAGTTATATCTTCTCTGCCTACCTAAGTTCTGACCTATCAGGCGAAGCAGTTTCTTTATTGATTAACCAATGAAAGCAACACATAAACAGAAGGGCCTCCAACACCAGGTGTGAGGGTTCAGGCCATGACCTAGTTTTTTCTATTAATTAGGGAGCTCAGTTTGAGAAGAGTGGTTTATAATCATCCCAGTTTGTTACTTTTGGGAAACAGGTGATGCAGAGGACACCAGAGTAGTTGCCACTGTACATTCTAACGTCCATGAGATTAAGATGATGCAGATGACACCAGAGTAGTTGCCACTGTACATTCTAACGTCCATGAGATTAAGATGATGCAGATGACACCAGAGTAGTTGCCACTGTACATTCTAACCTCCATGAGATTAAGGAGCAGTTTTGGAAAGGTGATGATAGGAAGATAAAGAAATTAGCATATGAACAATTGCTAATTATAAGCATCCAGTGAATTTTCTGGCTGTTGTTCAAGTTGTATTGCTATACAACTTTATAAAGATCCATATAGGAAAAGTGACACTTTTATATGCAACTATTATATTATTCTTTGAGATTGTGTATGGTGTATGAGGCCAGGCTGGACGTACTGCAAGGGGTCATATCATGAAGTATCAGCCTAACCCATTTTTAAAGCACCTTGATGAAAAAATAGAATGTTCAGTTAGATTGAAAGTAATGGTGGCAGTTTCGTCCTATATAGAGATGCCAGAATTCTTTGTGTTCACATCTGATTTCCAGCTCATGACTGTGGTGTGAATGAAAATATGCATCGTGTTGCTTTGGCTTTCCCACAAATTTAAACTCAAAAAAAGCCATATTACAGTAATATATGATAGCATGTATGAATGCTGCATGAATATTGTAATAGTCATAATATAGGATGTTCACTCCTAGAATTGTGATGACATCTACTGAATTGCAGCCAGTTCATTTGCATATTCATGCCCACTTAGCTCAAATAAGACCCTGTTTGTTTGCACATTAATGTCTGGTTTCTGCATCAGTTAACTAATTTACATATCCCTGTTCAGTTGGTTAGTGATGTTCATGTGTTAGAGCATTGGTGTAGCTCTAGTGCTTTGAGCAACTTGTGGAATGTTATGATTTAATGGAGGAGCACCTATTACTCATTATACTTATGCAGCATGGACCACTTGTTTTAGGTTTCTAAGTTCTAGATTGCTTACTTACTTGTAATATGATACTAACAACATTTACCTGCCCTTTTCTAGGGGTTCTGTCAGTTGCAACATTGATAGTAACAAGGTAGCGTCAGTATTTCTAGATCAGCCGTATTTTTGGATCTACCCCAGAGCCCCTACTCCTCCTACATAGGGAGGTGTAGTAGGTACCTGTGGGACACACACATGAAAACAGTCACAGTTCTAATGACAAAGGAGAAGAGAATATTTTTGGGGAAAGTTACGGAACAAAGAAGAACTCTTTTCCTACACTGGGAAATGAGCTAACCAACGGACCAAGGGAGTTTAACTGATCAAGTGTGTATGTGTGTGTGGGTACGTACACCAGCTGCATTATGGAGAGGATATACCTGAGTATACAGATGTGGGAGTCTGCCCTGTAATTGCAGGCATTTTATTTTGGTTGAATCAAGTACATGAGGAAGATTGGACCTAGGTAAGAAAAAAGATGAGTAGACCTTAAAAGCCCTGCTATACTATGATATACTATAGTATGATGTAAATGTAATATAATATAAAGGTTTGGATTTCCCTTATGGATGATCAGATCCTGTAGGAGGGAATGTAGTCAGTGTGTGGAGACTGAGGTGAGTGCGGGGGAAGTTGTGACAGTAGCAAGTTGTGCTTCTCGAGGACTATCCTAGCTTCTTAGGACAAGTGACATGAGGTTCAGAAGCTAATTTGTAAGTAGTATCAGTTGGACATGATAGTTTTTGTTGTGTTTGAGCATAAGATACACATTTTGGCTCATTACCAGTTTTCCAATCTGGTGACTTGGGTATGATGTCATTTGTTAAATGAGAAAATGTAAGTAAGAGAGACATTCCCCTTAAAATTTTATTTATATATTTGTATATTTATTTATTTATTGTATGTATGCATATGTGTGCGTTCTTGTGTGAGTGTATGTATGCAATACATATGTAGATGTGTGTGTGTGTTTGCGTGTGTGTATGTACGCTACAGCATGCATACAAATAAATGAGTGGTACCTTTCAGGAGATGGTTCCCTTCTTCTATCATGTAGGTATGTATCTCTGCAGAAGTGGGCCCTGTGTGTATTAAGCTCAGGTGGTCAGGTTTGGCAGCAAGTGCCCCTGTGTTTTTGAGCCATCTTATTGTCTGTGGTTTAGATTAGTGTGAAGATACCGAATGTTTCTGTTTGCTTAGAGCTATCTAATCTAATGACTAGTCTTTACTCCAACTTCAAATGTTAGACTTTTAGCAGTTTGTGATTACCTACCACCATTTTTATTCCTAAGTCCAAAGTGTTAAGAGTTATGGCTATAATCTCACCCTCTTCCTCCTTTTATTTTTAAATTGCAAATACTATTCTGTTCTTTGTAAGCTTTATCTATTGATTGCAGGTTTGATTTTAATTTCTGAATTCTATAACTTTTAAAATTTTTATTCCTAGATACATTCTGTAGTATTAATGTTAAAATCCAGTAACCAATATATTTTTAGTTAAATTTATCTGAAATCTTGTGTATATTAATTAACCAATTTTTCTCACTTGAAAAAAGAACTAAAGCTTGGTTCTGCCTTCACTTGATATGCCAGGCTTTGTTGACCTCCCATGGTAGATGGGGTGTATGTGTGTGGAGAAAGGTGAGGGGAAAATGGGAGGAGAGAAGGGAGGGAAAACTGGTTGGCTTGTAAAATAAATAAATTTAAAAAAGAAAAAAGAACCAAAATTATTCCTGCAAAGTTTGTTCATCTGGAAAGTTCCAGGTTCTTGGACTCTAAATCATTTGTTGTTTGTCTGCTCCTCAAATCAGCATCTTAAGGCTAGTTAGAGGTCCAGATTGTGGGTTCTGGATCAGACTTACTACATGGTGATGTCCAAATTGTCTTTTCTGTATGTTGCTTCATTTCCTATAAAATCAAATTAGGGCCATAAAAGAAATCCTTTGAAATTGTTTGAAAACAACATAAAATTTCCAAAACGATTTCTATCAGATTTTTGATAAAATATCATAGATAAATGGATGGAAGGATGGATGGATGGGGGGGGGGGTAGATGCAGTAGTCACTTAAATTCTGATTGTGGTTATAGAAGAGAATTGGGAGTGCCAGAGACTGTGTGCTCAAGCAAGAATGGTGCCCCGATACTGTTTCTTACTGTTCTGTTATGACCCTCCATGGATTTGATGATACCTTGGCTATGAAGTTTTTCTTTTCCGAGTCCAGGGATTCACATTGTAATTTCTTACAAATCCACTTTCACAGGCACTCTTAGAAATAATGTTTTAGTGGCCATCTACCTACTTGAATATTGCTGTACATTAACATTCTCATCACTGAGTCAAGCAGTCATAATTATAGTTAATCTGCAATGGAAGTTTGTAGTTGGCTTGGGAAGCATGCAAAATGGATATCATTTCATTCAGCATGTTTGCTTAAGGAAGACTTATAGAAGCAAAATTGTTAATGGATCAAACCATTCACTGAATTTGACTATGTATACTGTTCAGACCCTGAGACTCTTATTGAGGATCGTTCAATCCCTTCTTAAACAGTTCTAATAGTAAATATTTTGCTTTAAATGTTAATTAGCAAATGATTTAATGAATGACTTCAACCATATCTAAAACTATTTAATCTTTCAACTCAGTTGATATAGTGTCTATAATGTAAATGAATTTTTTTAATAAATTATGAAATTACATGTAAGTCTCTCACATGTAAGTCAGTATTTTTTTTCCTGATGTCTAGGACATTTAAACAAAGGCAAATATGTTGCCCAAGGGGAAGAATTACTAATTTTATAGTGTTTCTATGTTTTAAATGATTTCTGTGTAGTCTCAAATTATATTTGCAGTATTTTATACTTTGAAATACATAATTGCCATGAATATTTTATAAGTAATAATGACAAAGTATTTATGAGATAAAGGCTCTCTGTTCTTACTGCCTTCCTCTTAAACTTTTCTTTGTTGATATTATCATCATTATATTTCACTTTTTATTGAGACAAAATACATTTTTATTTTACTCACAGTAAAATGTGTAAGGTGTACTTAGATGTTCAGCTTTCAGCCATGAAACTGTCTGTCAGAGAGGGGATTTCTCCTGTTTCTCGTCAGTCCAGTCCCAACTGTCAGCACATTCCTGATTTTCCCAATGCTGTCGCTTTGTTTTGCCCTTTCTCTCCGTCTGTAGTGAAATAGTGTCTGTCTGTCTGTGGATTTATTTGTTGTCATGTACACTAATTCATTTGATTACTATGTAGTATTCCATTCTGTGGCTGCAGGAGAGTTCATTCTCACTTCAGTACCCGTCTCGTATTTCACTCAGAGCGTCCTGCTCTTCTAAGAACACTTTTGTACGTTGTGTGCATGGCTCTTGAGTACCAGCAGGGGTAGAATGATGATGGATGAAATAGACATTGTTTAGTTTTAAAAAATAAGCCCGGCAGTGGTGGCACACGCCTTTAATCCCTGAATTTAGGAGTTGGAAGCAGGCCTGTGAGTTCTGTGAGTTTGAGACCAGCCTGGTCTACAAGAGTTAGTTCCAGGACAGGCTCCAAAGCTACACAGAGGAACTCTGTCTCAAAAAACCAAAACCAAACAAACAAAAAACTAAAAGCAAAACAAAAAACCAAAAACCAAAAAACCCCATAACTGTTTTACAGCTACAGACATTTATTAGACATTATGCAAATTCCCAGATAAGAAGGGACTTCGGGTCTTCCTTTCTAAACTGGCTTCTTCCAGAGTGTTGTCATTTTGATGTTTCAGTCCAGTCTCTCTTCAGCCACATCCTTATCAGGCAAGCTACTCAAGAGACAAGAAGCAGAAACCAGTGACTTGTGAAGTAATGTTTATGAGAAGAGTGACTCACATGTTAAGGGTTAGGGTAACCCCTAAGAAACATCCAGTGGATAACATGGACCTTAGTCTAGAACCATAGGGAACAGAATTCTTACTAGAGTACTTTAGGGAAAGGGCATTAGAACTTTCACGAGAGTGTGAGCCTACACTTTCATTCAGGAGTGAGGCTCAGGACTAGCCTCAGCTTGCCTGCGACTGTGCTCATGACCTGTGGAGTATTGAATTGTGTCTTTCTGCTCCTCTTCTACTCTGTTCCTCAAGTCTTAGATACAGGGTTGTGTTGTGCCCAGTTGGAGTTGGTCATCTCTTCTCTCCATCTTGACCAGCTGTGAATCTTTGTAGTTGCCTCTATGAACTACAAGAAGTTACTTTGCTGAAGAGAGGGGGCTGCACTTACTCAGCAGCAGGCATTGGTGCCGCATTCTAGTCACTTTAATTATGTGTCTGTCTGTAGTGTGGTGGCTAGGGAGGTCCGAAGATGGCGCTGGATCCCCTTCAGGCAGAGTTACAGGCTGAAGTGGGTTCTGGGAACCGAATTCAGTCCCCTGTAAGAACATGAAGAACTTTTCCCTACTGAGCCATCTTTGCAGCACCCAGGAACCTTACATTTTGACTAATTTACCATGTGCCATTCAGTGATCTTCTAAATCTGACATGTAGTATCCTCTTTTGTTATCATTACACTTTAATGATGAAAGTCAGCTCTCCATACTAGATTAGCTTCCATTGTAGTAATCACTATTCAATTAGTTACTTGAATTTATTTGTTTAAAATGTATATTTATTACTTATATTTCATGTACCTTAGGGCCAAATCCTTAAGTTCGTTGCATATACTGAACATCTCATATATTAAACACCTCTGATAAATTGACATTTCGCATGTGAGAAATTCAGCATTACATATTAAATGTCTAGGGTAATCAGAACCTTCAGTCTTCTCCCCTTATTTGCTAGTAATATTTGTCGAGATTTATGAATATATCAGATTAAATTATATTAAGGAGCAAGATGAGGAAAACTGATGTATTGTGAAAGAAGGATATAATTACAGAGATGAGATTTTGAGTACATATTTAATTATTTTACTCTCATAATATTTTGTACAATAAGCCTTATTATCTCATTTTTGTTTGTTTGTTTGTTTTTTTTTTCGAGACAGGGTTTCCCTGTAGTTTCTAGAGCCTGTCCTGGAACTAGCTCTTGTAGACCAGGCTGGCCTCGAACTCAGAGATCCGCCTGCCTCTGCCTCCCGAGTGCTGGGATTAAAGACGTGCGCCACCACCACCCGGCTTATTATCTCATTTTTATAGTTAAGAAAAAACCATGGCTTATAGAGTTTTCACCAAAGTCACAAAACCAGTATGTGACAGTGTTCTTCTCTTGTGGTTTTCTTGTTCAGAGGCTGGAAAATAACTTGCATTTGATATGCCTGTGCAATTTTTGCCCTGAGGTGCTAATATATCATCAGGTATTGAGTTTAAGAAATCCACCTCTGCAAGCCATCCCACCGTCAAGTGGCAGAACATTTTTATCAATAGAATTTCCCTGTCACCTTAGAGGGTCTGTATCTCTCTCTTCTCAAGCCTTTAGTAAGTGCTGAAATGCTTTATGTCACAGTAGGTTAGCTTGACATTTCTAGAAGAAGTGAAGTCATCTAGTCTATGATTGTGAGAAAGGCTTCTTTCTTCCATCTAATGACTTTCTTCTGAATACTTGTGACTTAGTGTTTATTTCTGTCATGACGAGGAGTCCTCTGTTGTGTGCATATGCTACATACTGTGTCCATTCAGGTGTTGATGCACATTGATTCTGTCCTCAGGTTCTCAGCCCTGGTATGTCACAAACTTTTGTGTGGGACAAGCATTTTTACATTCATTAGAAATGTATAGAAGTGGGATTGCTGGGTGTACATGTCATTACTTTTGCTTAACTTTTAAAGAAACTGCCAGTTTTCCACAGTAAGTGCACTTTATATTCCTGCCTCAAGTCTATGCCAAAATTGATACTGTCAGTCTTTTCCAGTTGAGACATTCAAGTTGAGTATCTCGTGGTATCATTGTGGTAGTGCGTCCCTTTTTAATGTAACCCATACTGATCTATGAGACTGTAGAAATGTAAATTTGAGTACTCTATTTCCAAATTAGAATCGACTACCAATGTTTTATTTTGTCTTATATAATCTCAGAACTCTAATTTTGTGTCATTTCTTTTGGAATAAACTGAATACACCTTTAAATTTTTAAAATATAGGATAAATATATGTATCTATAATGTAAGCCCCTAGAAAAACTACATATGAATTTACTTATATGTTAAAATAGTACTTGTTAAAACATTATTCCTGTGTATTCATCAAGTTCTAGAATCTTCTGAATGTTTCTGGGATTGTCCTGAGGAAGTCCTACCAGAAAACTAACCTTGCAGTTGTTAGTGTGCAGTAACCACGGGGCTCGTGTGAAGCGCTGCTAACCAAGGCTTTCCATAGCTGAGTGCCACCATGGCAGTAACTGGTATGCTGACACGCAGCAGATTAAAATTGCAGAATGGAAGCCCCAATCCAAGGAAAATGAAGTTATGTATAGGTGACTTGTTTCATTTGAATTAACGCAAGGGCTGCTGGTGTAGACCAGCTGTGTTCTATGATGACAAAAATGAGTCTTGACATTTTGGGTAATGAAAATTCAGTTCAGCACCTATTAGATATGTATGATAATATATCGTCAGTCAGAAGCAGATGGAAGGGAAGCACAAACCTTATCTTATTAAAACATAGTGTGACATGCGGACACTGCCTGATATCTGCTTTCTAGAGGGAAAGTATCAGGGAAACCCTTTTAAAATGCCAGGAATAGCTATTTTGTGGAAGGAGGGTGAGGAGATCTGATGTTGGTGCATGACCTCTTTGACAGTTGCCTTTGTTCATGATTTCTAGTTTTGTGGTTTGTCTTCCTGGGTAGGGGTAAGGCATGAAAGTCCTGGAAAAAAGACTCACCTTTTTTAGCTTGACAGTATTAATGCAATCGTCTAGTTTTTACCTTGTAAGCCCACTTATTATTTCCTCTGCATGTGTTTCTCTAGTTTAGTGGATTAGCTGCACCGTCTCTTCAAAGGCTATCCAATCAAGGAGGGGTTATTAAAACCAGGGCGATTTATGACTGAGAATTAATTAGAGAAGCATTTTCATGCAAAACATCCAATTTTTTGATTAGCAGTGGAGCAGGGCCGCAATTAGCACTCTAGGAAGCTTAAATTTCCAGCTTTTTGATTCTCAGGAAATGAGATTATCAAACCAGGGTCACACACTTGACAGCAAAGCAGGAGTGGGGGGAGTGTGAAATTATATCTTAAAAAAAGATCTTTGATTTTGATTCTGAGATTGCTGTTCAGGCCATAGAAAATTCAGGAGAGGGCAAAGACAAGAAAATGAAAGTGCAAGGGCTCGAAAGGTCTGGTTCTTCAGTGTGCAGGGTGTCTGTGCAGAGATGGTCAGGTGCAGGGGCTCGAAAGGTCTGGTTCTTCAGTGTGCAGGGTGTCTGTGCAGAGATGGTCAGGTGCAAACCAGTGGTTTGGTCCTTTCATTATTACTTATTATTTAATCTTCTTTCATCAGTTTCTTTTGGTATTTAATACCTGAACAAATATCCGAAATATTTATATGCATTGGAGGAAAGCCTGTTCTTTTCTTCCATTAGAAAATGATGCTTGTTTTCTAAATGATGACTTGTTAGTTTAAAGATCTATTGATTCATTTTATTGTTGGTTTTTTGAATTATTTCAAATCGCTTCTTAAGTGAGTCATAGTTTAAGCAGTTAGGCCATAGATTACCACTTACTGATAAGTGACCTTTGTTAAGCTAGGTACCAGAAATAAAGAGTAAGGTGGCTTCAGACCTGCTGTAAACTAGGATACATTCTGTAGTTAGCACATTGTTTTTTCCTAGAGAGGTGCAGTATAATGAAAATTCATTTTTTAAAGAAAATATTTGTTACCTCCTGTCTTCTTAATTTAGAGTTCTAATTTTAGTTGGGAAATAGAAGAACAATGTATCTTTTGTCTTATCAGAGTGTGCTAGTTAAAACTCATAAGTCTCCTTAATTATTAGATTCTGAGGTCCTCAAAGAAACCTAGTTCCTTGTTTGTGGTTTTGGTCCTCAACCATCTCTTCACTGCTCTGTCTTCATCTTTACCATGATGCCCATCCTCTGTAAATAGTTTGCAAGTATACAGCATATTTAGTGCACTGGTTGTGTGTGCTCTTATGGAGTGCTCGCTGAGTCATCTCAGGCACACCACTGTCATTCCGTCTAAGTTGAAGCACCAGTAAAGAAACATTCCTTGGTCTGGGCAGGGAAGGGGATGACCATTAGTGAATTTGACTTATGTGCTGTTGTCTTTGCCTTGTTTTCTCTGTTTAAACAATGAACTATCGTCAGCACCAGCTGTTCACTAAAACCAACTCTGAATGCGTCTTCCAGACCATGCTGAGCATAGAAGAGAGACACACAGATTTTATACAGTCAGAGATTGCTGCTGCTGCAGTTTCTCCCTCACACACCTCTGGTATAGGAACATGATTTGGTGATATCATCTATCATTTTTGAAATCCCACTATTGATTCTCAGCTTTGTGTGCCATTCTTGCTCAGTTCTTGCCTTTTGTTGATGAAAAGTACCTAACACTGTCTAGTTGAAAATTGGCTGTTATTTAGTCTTGGGGAAGAAGAAGAGCTGTCAGTAGGAGGCCAAAAAGTTAGACATTATTGGTTATATAGATCAGGCTCAGTGCTCATGTTTGGAAATGTTGATGAATAAGTGCTTTTTAGTGTCAATAAAGTATTTGTTTAAAGTACGTATAGTTTTACAGTTATAGCTGTTTTCTCTGTTGTATAAGGATACTACATTTCCACTTCTATAGCACATACATGGGGGGGGGGGGGGAAGAAGGGAGGGAGAGAGAGCGCTTAAACAGTTGTATTAGAGATTTTTAATATTTGTGTATTTGTGCCAGAATATCCCCCTTCTGGGAGCTTGTGACACCCCGCTGGATGGGCAGGTTTGTGGATAAGAGGGAATTGTATTGCTTTCATCAGGCATACAAAAATGCTTCCATTATTTGTGCATGTCTAAACACACACAAACATATATCCGAATTTCATTTTCTTTTTTTAAAAGATTTATTTATTTATTATGTATACAACATTCCTTCCATGTATTTTTGCATGCCAGAAGAGGGTACGAGATCTCATTATAGATGGCTGTGAGCCACCATGTGGTTGCAGGGAATTGAACTCAGGACCTCTGGAAGAGCAGTCAGTGCTCTTAACCTCTGAGCCATCTCTCCAGCCCACCCCCACCCCGAATTTCATTTTCTACATTGAATGTTATTACCCGTAGAAGAAAACAGCAAAACAACTTAAATAAAATATAAAATAAGATCAATTTAAAAATTTACTAACATTTGGTAATATTACTATTAAAGGTAAGCAGAAATAATGGGGTTTATTAAAGTTCAGGAAATTTAATCAACATGGTGGGATAATTAAATATTATTATTTTAAAATTATTAACCAATTTTAAAGAAAGAATAATTTGTTATTTAGTGAAGTAGGAAAGCCAGGCAAGTCTAAGCTTTTTTCCTTAATATGAAGTTTTTTTTTTTTAACTACAGATTTTCATTGCTTAGTCTATTAAATAAGGAACTTGATTTGATTTAATAGGCTTATATTTAGTAATTTGCCAAATATTGTGTTCAATTCCCAGTGGTGATGTTATGGTGTTGGGTGCTGTCTTGGTGGCTCTCTGCTTTGTTGTGCTATTTGTGTAGTGTATATGGTGACGGAGGGTTGATGCAGGTGAGGACTCTATGAAAACATGCTAGTGTTGAGTAGAAAGGAGTGCTTTTATTTTTCAGGTTCATATAATTAACATTCAATAGTGATAGACTCATGTATGCTTGTGATTATGTAAATCTGTATAGATCTTGCTATTTTACCATTAGTTATATTTGATGGGATTTGCCTACATGAACTCCTGAAATTTTAACTTGTGATTGAAATCCTTTAGTAGACAGGCCGTCCTCCTCTAGTGAAGACAGCATCAGGTTAAATAAACTCATTTTCTGAGGCATCTGATCAGTGTAATTGATGGTATTAGATATTTGTGAGCACATGGTGAATTTATAGGACAAGAGGTTAAGACTCTAGAGTTCAGAGCAATAGGTTGGAAGAGATTTATACCATGTTTGGAATAGACGAACAGTGTGTGGTGATGTGGAGTTGTTGAGGTGTTGCAGTAGGAATTAAATGGAAAGAAAAACTTAAGACCTAATTAGATTGAATAATCTTATGGAAACGGCCACTACTTGCCCGAAGGCGGTACAGATCTGGGGAGTGTCTAGCTTTTCTCCAGGGGAAGGGAAGGCACCTGTGTCGGAACCATCCACACCAGATTTTAATAACTTTCACAAATGCATTGTTTCCAGAGTTCACAACCACATTTTTCTCTTTCTTTCAGTGCTCACTTGCCAGTTTTGATAACTTCACCCTTCTTTCTGCATGTCTTATGTACAAAATTCCAGTTTATTTTTATGGTTTTGAAGTCTGTTGAATGTCAGCTCCTGGATTAGAATTGTATACTTTTTTAGCCATTGCCAAATAATAAGTGGAAATATTTTGTTTTGTTGATATGAAATGAACCAGAACTATAAAAACTTTTCTAAAGCAACACCAAGAATATCGGTCTGCGTCTTCTACCAGTTTCTCCAAGCTTGCCCCTACCTAGGAAAAGAGTGAGCGAGCCCATTCTTATTCTGACTTAGGATTTGCTAAAACTCAGCTATGGTAGTATTTTTAAATTGCCCTCTAATTGCTTGACCATATAATATAAAAAGTTTGATGTTTTGTAGCTGAAAAATATGGTTAGAAGTGCTAAGTAGCTTTCCTGACTTTTCCACATTCCTTTGTGGGTACTTTAATTGCTGTGATTTTGTTCAGTTTAATTGTGTTAACGATTGCTGAAGTCTCCTGATCCATCACTGTGCAGTTGGTGTCTGTCAGCAGCATTTAACACTTGATGTAGGAACTATTTCCTCTTGATAACGTCAGTGGAATATGTAATGTTTTCAAGTGAACTGCTTACCTACATGTCTTTAAAATGGAACAATGGAACACATGCTCAAGAAATATTTTAGGGTTTTGTTGTTCATTGTTTTTGTTTTCTGAGACAGGGTCCCTCGGTAGCCCTGGCTATTCTGACTACTTAGATAGGGCTGGCCTCAAAGTCAGATCTTTCTGTTTCTGCCTCTGAGTACTGGAATTAAAGACATGTATCACTGTGCCTGGTTTAAGGTATTTTTTTTAATTACTATTTGTAGAGTAACTGACTTATTGATGTGTTATTTATGTAGTTGATGACAGACTATATTTTAGAATATCTAAATACATTTTGAATATATTTCTTGCTACTGATGCTTCATAGATTTATGTTTTAGTTAAAAGTCTAAGGTATCAGTGTTGTTATTAGAATAATAACAGATCCAGAAAATATCTTTTGACATAATCTAGTCCAGTGGTTTTAAACCTTTATTCTTCCACTAGACATGATGGTGCATCCCTGTGGTACTGGCACTATGGAGGTAGAGACAGAAGGCTCTGAAATACAAAGCCAGCACCCACTGCCTAGTAAGTACAGGGCCACTGTAGGGTATATAAGATTCTGTCTCAGAAAACAACAAAACAAAAGCAAATGCTACTGTCTAAAGTACTTGGAGCCAAAAGTGTAAGTTTTGCATAAATGTAGGTACATGTGTCTCAGAGGCAAATGCTATGAGAATTTGCAAATGAGGAGTGTCTCAGTCTTCTGAAAGCTGTATATAATGTTGATTAAGTTCTTCATTTTTGTGTTTGGATTCTTCACATGCTTCAACTTGTGCTATTTTAAAAATGTTACAGCAAGGGCTGGAGAGATGATTTATCGTTTAAGAGCAGCACTGACTGCTCTTCCAGCAGACCTGGGTTCAGTTGTCAGCACCACAATGGCAGCTAACAACTGTCTATAACTCCAAGATCTGAAACTCTTAAACAGACTACATGCAGGCGAAACACTAATGCACATAAAATAAAAATAAATACATTTTTAAAAAAATGTTATAGCAAACTTGTGGGTATTCTTAACACTATATATCTAGAAGGGGTTAGCAAGATAATCCTATTTGAAATTTGGTAGAGTCCTTACTTTCCAAAGACATTAATCAGCATGCATTATCTGTAAAAGTCTAGGTCCGTGTCTGTTTCCTTTCTTCCTTGATGTAACTTATGATACCCTATCAGTTTATAAGTATAAACATTTTTACAGTTTCAGAATTCTCCAGCTTGATAAGAATATACCTTTGATTACTATCCAGGAAAAGAGATGAAATTCAGAATATGTTCTGAGACACCATTCTTTAACTTTAGAAGTAACCTACAAAGCTCATTAAAATCCAGACCTGTAGGTCCCATTGCTTGTATTCTTTTCCTTTGTGTGTCTGTGAATTAGCATTTCTAACTGCTTTGTGAAGCCGCTCCCCTGATCCAGGGAACTCACTTTGAGATCTGTACAATAAATCTTAGAGTAAAACGAAGGAAGACGGTGATAGTCAAGTTAAGCCTCTGACTATTTTGCTTCTTTCTTAACACTATAGCCTTAGAAAGTATCCAATTTCCCTGGAGAATATTGAATCTAACAGAATTATGCATGCACATAACAGATCATCAAAAGTATACCTTTCCCCTGGGCCAGCACCAATTTGAGAAGATACATTCCCCAACAAATGACAAAAAAGTTGTAGCTATAGAAACAAATTAACAATCACCAAGCTCTATAATTGGATATTTGTTCAGGTCTCCTTCATTTGAGTTTTATTTATGGATCACAAAACTGGATTTGAAGAATGTTTAGTATAAGGTTTGAACTACTAATTTCTAAACTCTTATTCAACAGAGGCTTCAGACTAATTTTGAATCAAGAGTTTAGTTGCTTACAAGGCATACCTTGACTATAATAAAATGCTTTCACCATATATCATGTTTCCACTAGCTGTTTATTTGTATCTTAGTGTTAGTTTTAATTCCAGGCTTTCTTTTGGTCTATTTAATTTTAGCAACCTTTCTTTGACCTATCATGGTCATTTACAGTAAGTCATCAGTTCAGTATCAAACAAAACTTTAGTAGGTTCTGAAACTCTGTGAAAAAAGATACTGAATAGGGCTGGAGAGATGGCTCAGTGGTTAAGAGCACTGCCTGCTCTTCCAAAGGTCCTGAGTTCGATTCCTGGCAACCACATGGTGGCTCACAACCACCTGTAATGAGGTCTGTTGCCCTCTTCTGGCCTGCAGACATACAGACAGAATATTGTATACATAATAAATAAATATTTTTTTTAAGAAAAGATACTGAATAAAGATCTGAGAAGGATGCTAGGAAATGGAAAGGGGTTGGGGCAAGGACATGTCTTTTAAACACCTGAAGACAGCTTCAAGGGCTGGATCAGGAAAGAAGAGGTTGGGGTGGACAAAGTGAGTTAAATTAAACTGAGATTTTTCAACATTGTTAGACAAGTCACATGACTTGGAGGTCCCTCTTTTAAGCCTCTAGTACATTAAATTTGATAATTCTCATATTCAGCGATAGAAGATGAAAACTATGAAATATTCAGCATCTTTCTAATGTTATTCCATTGAAGTTTTTCTATATTTCCTAGAAACATTTTCTAGATGATTATGTATTTTAGTCTTCTTCAGCAGAATATTTCAAACATAACTTTTTTATAGGTTAAACTGTAGAAGTATTTCTTTTACATATGAAGGTGCCCTTGTATTTGGGGTACCCCTTTACTTTGTTTTTGAAGTTGAGGTATGTTTCCCCTTTTATCTTTTTTCTTTTTTTTTTTTTTAAAAGATTTATTTATTTAATATGTATACAGTGTTCTGTCTGCATGTATGCCTGCCGGCAAGAAGAGAACACCAGATCTCATTACAGATGTTTGTGAGCCCCCATGTAGTTGCTGGGAATTGAACTCGTACCTCTGGAAGAACAGTCAGTGCTCTTAGCCTCTGAGCCATCTCTCCAACCTCTGAGGTGTATTTCTTGTATGTAGCAGAAGGATGGATTCTGTTTTCTTTTTTTTTTTTTTTTTTTTTTTTTTTTTTTTTTGGTTTTTCGAGACAGGGTTTCTCTGTGGCTTTGGAGCCTGTCCTGGAACTAGCACTTGTAGACCAGGCTGGCCTCGAACTCACAGAGATCCACCTGCCTCTGCCTCCCGAGTGCTGGGATTAAAGGCGTGCGCCACCACCGCCCGGCGGATTCTGTTTTCTTATCCAATCTGTTAGCCTCTGTCTTTTTATAGGTGAGTTGAGTCCATTTATATTAAGGGATATAATAACCAGTGGTTGCTAGTTTCTGTTATTTTAATTATCATTATTAGTGATGTTATTGTGTTTTTACCTCCTTTGGGATTTGTTGCTGTGAGATCATCTATTGTCTCTGTTTCTGTGTATGTAGCCAACTTCCTTGGGTTGGAGTTTTCCTTCTAGTACTTCGTGTAGGGCTGGGTTTGTGGCTAGGTATTGGTTAAATCTGGTTCTGTCATGGAATATCTTGTTTTGTCCATCTATGGTGATTGAAAGCTTTGCTGGGTATAGTAGTCTGGGCTGGCATCTATGGTCTCTTAGTGTCTGTGTAGCACTTTACCAGGACCTTGTGGCTTTCATTGTTTCCATTGAGAAGTCAGGTGTAGTTCTGATAGGTCTGCCTTTATATCTTACTTTGCCTTTTTCCTTTGTTGCTTTTAGCATTCTTTCTTTATTCTGTATGTTTAGCGCTTTTATTATTATGTGGCGAGTGGCATTATTTTTTTGATCCAGTTTGTTTGGTGTTCTGTATGATTCTTTTATCTACTGGGCATATCTTTATTTTGGTTCGGAAAGTTTTTTTCTATGATTTTCTTGAATATATTTTCTATGCTTTTGAGTTTGACTTCTGCTTCTATCCCTATTACTCTTAGTTTTTTCTTTTTCTGGTGTTTCATATTTCATGGATGTTTTATGTTAATCTTTTGTTAGATTTAATGTTTTCTTTTTCCAATGAGTCTTTTTTCTCTATTGTGTCTTCAGCACTTAAGATTCTTTCTTCCATTTCTTGTATTCTGCTGTTTATGCTTGCATTTGTAATTTCTGATTGTTTTCTCATAATTTCTGTTTCTATAATTCCCTCGGTTTCTGTTTTCTTTGTTTCTATTTTGGCTTTCAGGTTTTGAATAGTTTCTTTCATCTGTTTGATCACTTTGTTTGGTTTTCTTTAAGGGATTTATTGATTTCTCCCAATTGCCTTTTCCTCCATTATTTGAGGGAATTTTTCATTTCCTCTTTAAGGTCTTCAAACTTTCTCCTAAAGTTATGTTTTAGGTCATTTTCTTCTGCTTCATTTACATTTGGTTATTCAAGGCTTGCTGTTGTAGGGCCACTCACTTTTTTTCTTTTTTCTTTTTTTTTGGTTTTTCGAGACAGGGTTTCTCTGCAGCTTTTTTAGAGCCTGTCCTGGAACTAGCTCTTGTAGACCAGGCTGGCCTCGAACTCACAGAGATCCGCCTGCCTCTGCCTCCCGAGTGCTGGGATTAAAGGTGGGTGTCACCACCGCCCGGCAGGGCCACTCATTTTTATTGGTGTCTCTTTGCTCTTTGTGGTGTTTAGTGTGTTCTTACTTTGTCTACCCATCTTTTCTCTGATAGGTGTAGTTGGGGCTGTGTGTCTAGTAATCAATCTTCCAGGTCCCAGTGGATCCAAGTCTGATGGAGGCGGGTCTTCTATCAATCTGTTGATTTCATTGGTTAATTAATAAAGACAACTGTTTGGCCTAATAGGTTAGAAAATAGTTGGTGGAGTAGACAGAACAGGAAGAAGGAAATGAGGTAGATGGCTCAGACAATTGCCCTGCCTCTGCTTTCTGAGCCAGGCGCGATGAAGCTCCAGCCAAAGATGGACGTACGCTAGAATCTTTCCGGTAAGACACCACTTCATACTACACAGATTATTAGAAATGGGTTAAAGCAAGATGTGAGTAAGAGGCTGAAAATAATGGGCCACGCAGTATTTAAAAGAATACAGTTTGTGTGTTGTTATTTTGGGGCATAAGCTAGCCAGTGGCCGAGAGCAGGGCGGCGGGAAGCGACCCGCAGCTCCACACTACACAAGTCTCAGATGGTTGCTCCTCAGTGTACACCTGGGCCATGGTTCCAGTTACCCTGGAGGTCACTTTGTGTTCCAGGAGTTTGCTTAGTGCTCATGGGGGTTGTTCTGCAATCCCAGAGGTCATTTGGGCCTGCTCCCATTGAGGTTGCTTGCTTGAGGCAGCTCCTGCTGAGGTTGCTGCTTTAGCCCTGTTCCAGCAGAGGTTGCTGGCTTGGGCCTGCTCCCCTAGAGGTTACTGATTCATGCCCAGTCCTGCATAGGTCTCTGGCTCAGGCCTGCTTCCTCAGTGGTGGCTTCCTTGTACCTGCCCCTGTGGAGGTCCTTGCCTTGGGACTGCTCCAGTGGAGGTCAGAGGTTGCTGGCTCAGACCTGTTCCTGTAGATGTCCCAGCCTTTGGCCTGCTCTCAGGTCCCACAGTGGTTGCTGCCTCTGGCCCGCTCTAGTAGATGTCTCTGAATCTATCACTTCTTTACTGAGTTACCTTTGCATCCCAAACCTTTAGTATTTGATCACTGTCAGTCTCAGCATCTATCTAAACATCACAAAAGTCAGAGGGACTTTTGTATTGGTTTCTCACCTTACTTTTATTTACCCCCAGCCAAAAACCAACTACATTAAGATAGTGCACACACACCTTATACTATTTAATGTTTTTAAAGATAGTCACTGAGTTCTATCATTATGATTCCCACATTGTTATTGAATCATTTTTATTAATCTCTAAGAGAATGAAGCCATTTAGTAATAATTACCTATTACCACACAATTCCTGAAATCCCACATGGCCATAATCTGTTTTGTCTTTGTAGATTTACCTTGTCTGGACATTTCACATAATAAAATCCCACAGTATGATATCTTGAGAGTTGTGTCTTTCACAAACTTCAAAACTTTTACATATGATAGTATTTTGTGGTGTTACATAGATTATTAGATATGGGTTAGTCAAGATGTGAGAAAGAGGCTGGAATTAATGGGCCAAGCAGTATTTAAAAGAATACAGTTTCTGTGTAATTATTTTGGGGCATAAGCTAGTCAGGAGGCCGAAAGCAGGGCGGCAGGAATGCAGCCCACAGCTCCCCACTACAGTATTTAATGATACTTTCTTGCTTTTCAAAGATGGATAATATTCTGTTATATGGACAGATTGTTTTATCATTCATCAATTGATGATCATTATGCTGTTTTTAGTTTTGGCTATGATATGATGTAAACTTTCAATTTTTTATGTACTTACAGTTTTCATTATGCTTGTATATAGCTTTCAAGTGGAGCTGGTAAGTGACATGGTAGCTCTATATTTAATTGGGTGTGTGTGGAATCTGATATACCAGTTCCTCATTTTTTCCCATTTTTTTGAGTTATTTACCTCAGAAATAATTTATTTAAGTCATTTTTACTTTGGGTCCTTGATTTCAAAGTGAGTTGCATACCCCTTGTTCTGCTAATGTGTAGTGTCCCTTTCTGATGGGGATAGCATCATAAGTAGTAAATATACAAATACGCCATTTGCACATAAATGCACCTTACTTCATTATTTCTACCCCTGAAATGTAATTCTATTTTCATGAACAATGAGATATAGGATCTACTATAACTCCCCAAAATTAATGTGGTTTGGGCTAAAAAGTACATATGTGATCTTCATAGAGTCAGGAGTTCTGCCCATTTAAATGATGATTACTATGTTTGTACAAATTGTTTATAAACGTTGGAACATGTTTGCAACTTCTTAGAGGGGGGATGTATTTGTTGGTCTTCTCTAGAGTAACATAACAATATACATATACCATATATATCATATATGTATACATACCACATACACACACAAACACACACACACACACACACACCCCAACACACATGGAATTTATTAGAATGACTTACATGCTGCCATCCAGTTATTCCAAAAATGGCTGTCTGTGAACAGAAAGTCCAAGAATTCAATAGTTACTCAGTCCCCAAGATTGGATGTCTTAGCTGGTCGGTCTGTATATCTGGAATCCTGAAGAGGGAAACTCTCATGCCAGTGAAGGAATGCATGAATGTGCTGCTATCAAGGCACGGTCAAGCAGGCAAACAGCAAAAGCGTTTTCTTCTATGTCCTTATATAGAATTCCAGTAAAAGGTGTGGCCCAGATTAGTGTCCTACTGCTTCAAGGTCCAGGTTGGAAGTTGATTCATCCACTTCAAACTAAGCAAAATATCTCACAACTTTGTTGACAGAAGCTGCTAGTTCACTTCCAGTATCCCAGACCTGAAATAACTACACAGAAACTATATTAGTTGCAATACTGTTTGACCAATAGCTCAATATTATCAATAATATTTCTGTCTAACTCTTATATCTTAAATTAACTCATTTTCATCATTTTATATTTTACTATGAGGCTAGTGGTTTACTGGCAAGGTTCTGGCACATTTGTCTCCTGTGGTGGCTACATGCCATCCCCTTGACTCTGCCTACTCTTTCCTCCTCTATCTGCTTGGAATTCCCACCTTGCCCTATTCTACTAAGTCACTGGCCAAAACAACTTTATTCATTAACCAATAAAAGCAATACATAGACAGAAGGACTTTGTATACCAAATTGTGCCCTCTATTTCTTGATTGTAGTTCATTCAAGATGTCGTCAAGCCGACAGAGAAGAACAGCCACGAAGGGGAGCTTAGAATTTGTAGCATAGGGAAGCAGTTTATAAGGCATTTCCAGACAATCTTAGATTAGAAGGATTAAATTTGAAAAGGGGGGAAAAATCAAGTCAAGGTATTAATAGTTTGAGAATATTAAATCAGTTCATAATTTTTGCCACTTTGCCTTAACCTCCATATTAGAACTTTGAATCTGTAAATCATTTTAAAATCAAACTAAAAATGGGTGTTTAACTGTGCATATGCACATATTACTTTGGTCTTATTGTATAGCAAGCTACTACCAAAACCACCGAACATCAAATATTTATTATTGTTCATTTCCTATTATTGCCTGTCTGCTTCTCTGGATTTGAACAGCTCTGTTAGGGTTGTGTGTTCTAGGTTTGAGTCATCTAGTATGACTGGGATCTTCTTTTTCAGGTCCTGCCATTATTCAGGAGGTTATCTAGGGCCTATTCACATAAGATCACATCCCCTGTGCTTACTGTGCTTCTGTGCCAATCAAGTATCAAATTTGCTAAACAGTTGAAAAGCAGGGAAACATCCTCTCTGTCTAGATGGGAGGCACTGTGGAATGGTAGAGAAAAGCAGAATGCTTACAAGATGATAAGAAGGTTGACTTTTTTTTCTTACAGCACCAGTGCTATGGGACAGTAGTCTTGTACCCTCTAAAGATTTGTCAATGGTATTGCTTTGATAAAACGCTGATTCGACATTAGCCAGGCAGGAAGTATAGGCAGGGCAACCAGAACAAGAGAATGCTGGGAAGAGGAAAGGGACAGTGTGCCCTCGTCACCCAGACATAGAGGAAGCAATATGAGAATGTCTTGCTGATAACAGGAACCAAGCCACATTGCTAACACAGACAAGAATTAGTTAATCAGAAGGCTGAGCTAATAGGCCAACCAGTTTATAATTAATGTAGAAGGTATGTTTCTTTGGGACAGATGGCTGCAGGACCTGGTGGGACAGAAACTGCTGTCAACCAACACATCAGATAAAAGGTTTTAAATTATTCATGCCTCCTATTATTTTCTTCTTTCTCTTAGAATACTTTTAGATTTTCGTTTTGGAAATTATATGAGATATATAAAAATAAGCTTTAGACAAAGTTGTGCCTGTTGCAACTCCAAAGAATTTTTGGTAGGGACTCTCACATGTCTCCCCACTTTCAGTTAGCAGCATTGCTCACAGTACTGTGAAAAAGCAGCAACTACTTAATGCTCCCGTAAAGAGAAAGCACAGGTGAATCAGTATTTCATTAAGGGTTTACAAAGTATTAGGTAGTGATTTAAATGTTTTATGAAGATAACAAGAGGACATACTTGTCATAAATAAAAATCAGGGCATGAATTTAGGGAGCACAACCTTAAAGATATAAATCCAATACATAGAGCAAATTTTGAGAAAAATTATTGAAAGCAGTAATCATAAAGAAGAAAAATAGTAAAGTAGAAAGGGAATTCATGAGATGTTATAGGAAATAGAGTGATTTTTCAGGAGATTAATGAGAGTCTAGTTTAGGGAACTTGGGTGTTTGTAGGACACCACTGTTAGCAGACAGCTATTCCTGAAGTCCCTAGGGGAAGTAAATGATGGTATCAGAGGAAATAGATACACCTCCAGGTTTCAGGACCCAATTGCTTTTGTTAGAATTCCTGCAACAACAATTTGCAAATAAATCTACCAGATCATCCCATTTCCTTTGACAAATTACAGATAGTTAAAATATTAAAGTAGAATTAAACTGCAAAATTTGAAGGTACACATAAGCATGTTTCATATGTTTGTTATACAAATACTTTGTATTTGAGAATAATGAAAAATCTCTTGAGAAGAGGTCTGACACATGGTGCTGCTTGACTGTAATCCCCCAGTAGGGAGGGTATGGAGCAGGGTTTCAGTACTTCACCTCCCAAGTAAACAAGTCAGAAAATTTAGCATTAGTGCACAGAAACCTCAAATCTATCATAATTCAAACATTTAAATTAATAGTAAAACATTAAATTGAATAAATTTGTAATGAACGTGACTCTCAAAAGTTATTAAATACAAGCTTCCGTAAAACTTTTTTCTTTTATTGAAATTAGATTTTTTTATACAATATATTCGGATTAGTTTCCCTTCCCTAAACTTCTCTGAGATCCTCTCAAACTCTCCTCCCTTTAGGATCCACACCCTTTTTGTCTCTACTTAAAAAACCAACAGGCACCAAAACAACAACAACAACAACATTAATAAATTAAAATGCAACAAGGTAAAAACAAAACAAAGAAATCAGGACAAAGCAAACAGAAGAAAAAGAGCCAAAGAAAAAGTAGAGGAAACATATAGATGAAGAAACACACGTCTGCACAAACAAGAATCCAATAAAAACACAAAACTTTAAAACAAAATGCAAAGGATCTGAAAGGGGGGGAGAAAGAAAGCCAGCAAGCAATAACAAAACATGAGACAAAAAATCTCCAAAGATGCTATTGATTTATTTTATTTTGTTCTGCCCATCTTCTACTTTGCATGGGACACACCCTTAAGAGTGGTTTGCATCTCCAGTAAGACTCCAATGGAGAAAGCTAATTTTGCATTTGTCAGTGGTTATCAGTTGGAGATAGCTTCTGAGTTAGAGAAGGGGGGCATGTGTCTACCTTTCCTCTCAGTGTTGGAGACCCCATCTGGCGCAGACCTGTGTGGACCCTGTGTATACTGTCACAATGTGCTTGCATGTTTGACTCAGTCTTGTTGTGCTTACATGGCTTTGATTCTGTGGTATCCTCCATCCTTTTTGGCTCTCACAACCTTCCCTGAGAGTTACCTGCACCTTGATGGGAGGGATTTGGTGGAGACATCCCACTTGGGTCTGGGTGTTCTAGGTCTGTTACTCTCTGCACATTGTCAGGCTGTGTGTCTGTATTCCCATTTACTACAGGAGGAAGCTTCTCTGCTGATGGCTGAGGAAAGCACTGATCTATAAGTATACCAGAGTGTTGTTAGGGGTCATTTTATTGCTGTGTTCTTTTAGAAAAATAGTAGTATTTGGTTTTCCCCTTATCTAGTCTCTTGTTCTTGACCTGAGAACATGAGCGGTGTTAGGGATGTGGTCCAGCTCATGGAGTGAGCTTTAAATCTAAAGAGATTTGATTGGTTATTCTTACAAGGTTTGTTCCACTAATGCGTATTTTAGGCAGACCATGATTGTAGATTGAAGGGTACTTTCAAGTACCATGAACACTAGTCTGTAGGAGTGATTGATCTAGGGAGACACTGATAAGTTTTAAATCCCCGATTATTGGAAATCTACCACTGCTGATGTAATAAACCAATTAAACAGAATTAATAAATCCAGGTTTACTCTGAGCAAAGTAGTCCTGGATGACCCTCAGGAGGGTGGGCGAGGTATCACGTGGCAAATTTGGCTATCATGACTTATATAGACTGTAGGTATGGTCTTGAGCAGCTCCAAGGAGGGGCTGACTTTTGGCAGGGTTTCTCAGGGGCAGAATGTGAAGAGGCAGCTCCAGGGGAGGGGATGCTATCTGGTGCACTGAGGGTGGAGTTTGGAGAGGGCAGCTCAAGGGGAGGTGCTGCTGGGGTGTCTGGAATCCTCTCCACCCGCAGCTGGAGATTCCACATAGGCACCACTTCAACTTCTCCTGTGTTCAGTGAGTCCTGTATGTTCTCTTCAGCAACATCTTCTGCCTTACCAGCCGTTTATAGAAAGCAGCCAATAATCTTGGTTGTTCATCAGGGCTTCGCATTGGGTCACTTTGGTCCACAACTGGATTAGGTATAACCCATTCCCAGTTTACCTGTTTTACATTCCCATGCTTGCCATATTATTTCATAACAGTTTTATCATTTTAAAATTTTGATGTACTGGGGAGTATTATGTTTGCATATGTGCGTTTTTGCGTGTGTGTGCATGCGCGTGTGTATATGTGTGCATATGTGCCCATGTTTGTGGTCCTAGCTTTTAAATTTTTTTCTATGAACCAGTAGCCCATGCCAAGATCTTGATGACTATCCAAATATGAATGGATGGATTCGAGGACCCTTATTTTCCCCTGTTCTGAAATGGAGTTGATGAGTTTGTTTATGAAGAAACAAGACTTGGAAACACTGGGAAGAAGTCCTGTGTTAAATAATAATATAAGCAAAGCACATATTAAGTGCTTCATTGTAAAATATTTTAAATTTTGAACTGTATACTTCAATAAAAATTAAATGCCTTTTGAAATCACAATATATATTGCATATAATGAGAAATTCCTAGGTAAACTAACATTAATATATTTTTGGCTGTTGTTTTAAATTCTTCTTACCCTCATTTGCTGAAGCTTTTTTCACAATTCTTGCCTCCTACGTAAATTGACCTTTCCTGCTTCCCTCTTTTCTTTTCCTCCCCCTCTCTTCTTTCCCCTTTCTCCCTTTTATATATTCTCTCCTTCCTACCAACAGGCTTGGCTAGTGTGAAGTTTTGTTTTTTTTTTTTTGTCATTCACTTTTCCGCATACTTTATTTGTTACAAACATACAATTTTTTAAATATAGACTGTAAAACTCCATTTGCAAAATCTGCTTCAATTGAAGCTGCACCTTTGATTTTATAAGGTCCCCTCCACCCAGAACCCTATAAACATTTGTAAATAGAACACTAAAATTTGTAGCGGTAGGATCAATTTGGGAAATATCTGCTGAGAGACCAAAAAGTTCATTTTTTTAAGTACCTTGGTTAAAGAGTAAAGATTATTCCTCTTATTTTTTAAAAGAAGAATGCACTTTAACAAACACAGCTGCATGGGCAATTCAACAATCCATGAAGTGCAGTACCCATCCAGAAACCACACTTCCTGAAAACCGTTCAAAGCAGAGTCCAGACGGGCTGGTGACCTCACCGCCTTAGGTTGAAGCTCAGATTCTGATGAATTGTGAGACAAGCAGGGCTGCTTCAAAGAGCAATGTGAATACAGCCAGAAGCTTCAGACAAGTCTGTAAAATGGCGGGTCCCGTATTTACCACTAACTAGCAAAACTGACAGAAAAACTCACAGAAATAAAAAGTTTAAGAATCCTTCCTGCTGGTGTGCACTCCTTCCAATAGTGTGAAGTTTTTGAGTTTCATTTGTTCTTTGTCCTATTTTGACATAAAAGTCAGTCAGTTGTGTATTTGAGATTACACTAGTGTGGTATGAACACACTCTGGATGCAGGCTGCTTGCTGTTGGTGGTGATGTATAAAATAGGACTGTTGAGTGGGATATTGACCCTTCAGGGCTTTAAATACATGTTGCATAGGCTGCATTGTAAACCGAGACAGTGCGAAACTGTTCAGTGAACATTACAGTGTTTGTACATTTTCAAATTGATATTTAAATGAACCAGACTTTCACTTTTATTGGCTCTAGCACATTTCCCTACTTATTTGAACAGTACTTCCTTTAAAAATCCTGAGACTTTGCTTGATTCATCCCTTTGTGTCTGTGGTAATCAAAATTTTATGATTGTAAATAAGTCTGCCCATCACACATAGGAAGAAAGTTTCCTCATTGTAGATAGTTGTTTCTACATTTGTTAAATTTACTTTAAAAAACAAAGATGTCCCTATTATGCAGTCTGAGAGTATTTGCTAACATTTATTTCTATGGATTTTGAAGTTCCTTGTGCCCCCTAGTGATTTCAACTATAATGGGAATAAGCAAATATACCATTAGAATGACATCCCCAGGGTACACCCCGATGTACTTATGATTTGTGATGTATTCCCTTCTTTGTCATATATATCTATTTCTGTAACTAAATAACATTATTGCAGTAGTGTCACTTTAATTAAAACCGGATGTGATTAGCTTACTCATGACCCTTATTGATTAAAATCTGAGTCAGTAAATGTGTTTCTTCAAAGTTAATATTCTCTTTTTGTTATTAGTAAACCTTAAGAGGTAAAAATGAAGTTTACTATAAAGGTACAATTATTCTAATGGCTTAATTTTTAATTCATGAACCTGGTAAAAGTTCTTCTAAATAAAACACAGCAACAAAGCTCTGCAGCGCAGGTGTTGGCCATCATTAGTGAGACTTGTGCTTTTAGTGTGCATTGAGTCTTGTGGCGGTGCCTAATATGGGTTATTTGTTTGAGTTCCACTTATAACTCAGTAGTGATTTTTCTCCATTATAGACATTACCCATAATGAATTACAGGAAACACACAACAATAGCTTCTTCAGTTTGTAGACAAAGACAGTAATATGATGGAATGATCAAATACAAATATTCCTTTAATTTATTTTACTTAGACATTTATCCATGTTTTATTTATAAGGCAATTGAAGTCATTTGTTTTCTATAGAATTCTTACTCTTTTGAATAGCAAATAATATATTATCATATATATCACATTGTATGGGGGAATGATGAAAAAACATACTTGAAAAATAAAAGTTTAATATTTTGGGCTCATTGGGCACAATTTTAGTGGTACTATCTGTTTTTCAGTGGAATCATAATTCCACGTGCAGATTTTTAAAAAATGGAACAGCGTGTAGCAAGAAGAATGTGGAAATATGTGTTTGTTCCAAGAATAGTTTCCTTTTCTTTTTCCCCCTAGCTACAGAACATTTTAAATATGCAAAATTCTGTCTAGACAACCCCCCACCTTCCCACACCTCTAAGATCTTTGAATATATATGGTTTGACCTTCTTTCAGTGTGTGATGGACTAAAATTCTTGGGGTTATGGAGGGCCTTTCTGTCCAGGAGTCTTGGGTATGGCCATGTGAAGGCCAATAGGTTTGCTCTAGAGTCTTGACCAGTAAGTTCTGATCTATATAAAAGGATTTGGAGGACATCAGCAACTCCATATTTGAGATTAAGTTAGGGTAAATGTTTGACTACACTCTTACCTTGTATTTCCTGCTGCCTGAGAAAAGAAAGCTAGAAGCTAAAGCCACAAAATGGTTACTACCTCATCTTCAGTTAAATTTCCAACTAATGGGTGTAATGCGCCGTAGTGTCCCGTGTACTGATTGCTTTAGAGCATCTAGTACAAGGGTATTTTTAAGAAAATATCAGGCCAGAAAGAAAAGTTAAAAGTTCAGAACGTCATGGAATAATGACTTGGCCTGTTAAGACAGATTTGACACTTAAGTTCATTAAGGATTTGTGTATATTAAGTGGCAGTTTTGTGTACATTAGTTTGGGGAGAGCCATGCAACACTGAGGTCAGAGTTTACTGTCTTGCTTTTCCAGAGAGTGGTTGCAAATGTGTTAGGGGCTGGAGGCAAGGTATAAGCTGAAATCTAAAGCATATACCTTTGAAATTTTCCAGTAAGGTTCCTTTCAGTAGTGAGTTCTTACTTAGAATTTTGCAAATGAGGTTTACAGACGACTATTTTGAGACTATCTTTTAGATACATACAGAATTGCCCAAATATGTTTGAAAATTATAATATCCTGGTTTGTGATTGGTTCGGTGTCCTTTTGGTATTTCACAAAGTCACTTTGTTGTCATTGAAATCCTTTCTTTACAAATAAATATCTTTCGACTCACGACATCTTTTTGAGTGTGACATCAGATGATTACCTGTTTTGCATGGGTTATTTCCTTATTCCATCTTATCACAGTGAGGGCTGTGGTTCCGGAAGTGTATCCTGTGTCCGTTCAGTGGTGTCTTAGTAGGTGTCCATACTGAGAATGATGTGACTTCTGACATTGGCATTGAACTGCCTTCTTCTTCTCCTGAACAACTGTGCCGGTCAACCAGTATTTCTAAGGTCAGACCAGTTGATGGAAATCATTCCCATTGTGACCAAATAGTCCACCGTAACCCTTAAGACTTACTGTGGTTCGCTGGGAAAAACAGTAATCTTTTATTTCTTCCTAACTTTCTGTAGTTTCAGAATAATGCAAGTCTTGAAAAATACCTCTTGCTAATGGGTTTTATGCCCAATTTTATGTTATTTCATTGTAATTTTCCTATCCTTTTTTTTTTTTTTTTATTTTCGAGACAGGGTTTCCCTGTAGTTTTTGGTACCTATCCTGGAACAAGCTCGTGTAGATCAGTCTGGCCTCGAACTCACAGAGATCCGCCTGCCTCTGCCTCCCGAGTGCTGGGATTAAAGGCGTGCGCCACCACTGCCCGGCTCTATCCTTTTTTATTTTAATAGCAAGATTCTGAGCCATGGATTCCTATGCATGCCTCAAAATAGTGGTAAATTTATTAAGATTATCATACAGAAAGAACTAGCTTTATTGAAATAATTACAATAAATAATAAAATATCACCAAGGCTAATCATCATATAATTGTTAACATTACAAGTGTAACTTCGAGGATTTTTGCAACACTGTGTGTCATAAAATTGTTTATGGTTTCTATCTCATGATTTATGGGATGTACCAGTATATTACAGTTCTTTATGATTGTGATCATAGTAAAATAGTTTCTAGTCAAGATCATTTCTATTCATGTGTTTCAGATTACAGAACTCCCTTCTTTAAAAAAAAAAAAAGCTGTGCCTGTCTGATCCACTTTTCCTTTGAGCTGCTCTTTTAGGGTGAAACACTTACTTAGTCTGTGATGCCTCAGTATCTTTCATGACTTCTTCTGGAAGTGACACATGGTTGTATTATTTTTCCATTCCCCTAATAACTTGCTAATATAATAATAATAACTCATGAGACAGCACATTATTGTCACCCATGCTGTTGAGATGTTCTTATTTCTATGAGATTGGATGGATCAAAGTATAAATTACATGCTAATCAGAAATCTTTAATCTTCTTTCCAATTTATTTAGGTAAGTTAAACCTATTTCTAAAGTTGGCCACTATGTCCAAGTTAAGGTCAGGCTAAGGGTTTGCTTATGATGTAGGATTAGTAATTTGATGTGAGTCATACCATTAGAGGACTAGGAGGAAATATGACTGAGAAAGGGTTCAGACTTATTCAAATACTGGATGACAATTTTATAATTTTCGTCAGGTAAGCCTCAGAGACCTACTTAGATTCAGAGGATTGTGGGTACCCTCTGTAAAGTCAGATTAATTGTTCCTAACCTCAAACTTGATACAAAATATTTTCAATTAACTAAAAAAATAGTCAATGTATTTATCTAAACAAAAGAAGAGAGACAAGGCCTGATGGTGATGATGGCACAGGCCTTCAGTCCTGGCAGAAGCAGGCAGATCTCTTTGACTTCCAGGCCATCCTGTTCTACAAAGAGAGCTTCAGGACAGCCAGTGTTACACAGAGAACCCCTATCTTGAAAAACCATGAGAGGGAGAGGGAGGGAGGGAGGTTAGAGGAGAGGGAGACACACTAACTCACACACAGATGTACACAGAGGGAGAGAGAGAGACGGAGAGAGAGAGGGAGAGAGAGAGACGGAGAGAGAGAGAGAGAGAGAGAGAGAGAGAGAGAGAGAGAGAGAGAGAGAGAGAGAGAGAGAGGGAGAGGGAGAGAGAGAGAGAGAGAGAGAATATGTGTATAAGTTATATTGGAAGAAAAAGATCCTGTGTGCACAAGTGTTCACTTAAATTCCTGTCCTTTTATACATCAAAACCTCAGCAAATGTATGATGCATTTGCCCTGCACTGTGGCTTTGGAGACCACAGAGGTTTGTATGTATATTTTTTTGTTGCAGTGAACTCTGTTGTTGATCTGAACAGGTGGGAATGGAGTCGAGCTCATTAAGGCAGGAGGCCTTTGTCAATCTGAAGAATATTGAGTGTGTTTCGCTTCCCAGAATCTAAAGTATCCATTTCTTTACCACCTACAGTTCTCTTGCACTTATTGAGAAACTCTGTGGGCCCCATTGCCTCTTTGAGTGATACGTACAGCTTATACCAGCTGTTCCCTTTTTACTATCCTTGCCTTTCCTTTGGCTTTTTTGTTATGTTTATGGCCTGTCTGTGCCTTTTACTTAAAAAACTAATACCCAGTGTAATTAGAACATACCATTTCTTTGTGTAACTCTAGAGTATCAAGAGCAGATTTTCACAATAAGCTGCTACTCTTGAGACACTTTCTTCCACTGCTGCCTAGAGGTTGTTGTTTAAGGTGGTTCTTAATGCTTGCATTTAAGTTTTTATGTCAGGTGATTACTCATAGTTCTTCATTTGATTGCAGTGGTAAATTTTCACCCCACTTTACATTCAGATCACAACACATCTGAAAGATCCTAAATGTAGGTCGTTGGTCAGCGGTTCAAGCTTTGTCTTTTCAGCTCCATCATCTCTTCCTAGTATACATTCAACCTCTTAGTGGATTGCATAATTACAGATGTCTATGCTCATTTTTATGTGTCTTCACTAATTTTGAAGTTTAATTATCTATTCAAGAATTTTAAAAAGACAGAGGTCATGCTAATAGTATCATGTCTCTACATATTCAGACTTCCATTTAGGTCATCATGTTTGTGTTTAAGACTTGTTCAGTATTTGCAGAGGAACTAGGCAAAAATGTCTAGGAAGATCCACCTGGAACTTCCTTTAGAACTGGGCACAGGAAAGTACCAGTCTCTGCTTTTGTGCATGTGTAGTGTGTGCTATGCTCATATGCACACTGTCTCATTTAACCCTGCTGGCATGTTAGAATAGAGGAGGAAAATTGGGTTCAGAAGAATTTCCTCAGTGTCACATGACTCACAAGTCCTTGGTTATGCTAAAGATTCCAGCTCCTATCTGAATCCAATGCACAGGTTCTCAGCCACTGCTTCATGCTCGCAAAGAATGGGGTTTAAGAGCTGAGATGGTGTGCCCTAGCAGTCTAGACAAGGGGAATGAAATTATGCCAACAGCTAGACATTTACTGTCCACAACCTTATAAAAGGACTTTGTGTAGTATTTTTTGATCCAAGAATGTTCTGTGATTTCTGAATCATTCATTAGGTAGGTACAAATGGAAGGTCCTGTTAGTTTCAAGAAAGAAAATAGGAAGTTGGAGCCCAGAAAGGTTGGAGGATCCTCCACTCCTGTGAAGAGTAGATGGAGCTAGGAAAATCTAGCTTTGCATTCCAATACCATAGATTAGAGGTGCTGTGGAATGTTAGCTGCATGACCTTGAGTGTGGCAGAGATGTCATTCTTAACTTCCTTTTTTCATAATAAAGCGTGTCTAAGGCATTTGACATTTCTGACATCATAGCAAGACTCAGGATTCCAGATGTCATAGACAGTACTATTGTTGAACATAATGGATGGAGTAATAAACACCTCTTGAGGTACATAAACATACATACATACATACATACATATGTACATACATACATACATATGTACATACATTTCTTTCTTTCTTTCTTTTTCTTTTTCTTTTTTTTTAAGGAGATGTCCCCAGCTTGTTCCTTGGGCAGCAGAGGAAAGGGTGCCTGAACTGGCCTTGTTCTATAGCCACACTGATGATTATCTTGCATATTACCATAAAACCATCATCAGGTGATGGATGGAGATAGAGACAGAGACCCACATTGGAGCACTGGACTGAGCTCCCAAGGTCCTAATGAGGAGTAGAAGGAGGGAGAACATGAGCAAGGAAGTCAGGACCGCGAGGGGTGCGTTCACCTATTGAGATGGTGGGACATACATACATTTCTGAATGAGTGAATTGTGTTTCCTTAGTAAAGACAAACTATAGGACAATATTAGGTTTCTAGAGAAGAAATATTTTTAATTAAAATAGCAGTATAATACCTGTCATTAATAATTTCTTGTAAAACATTGTTGTTGTTATCTTTTTTTCTCTTATTTTCACTAGCATATATTAGTTATATATAATGGTTTTATTATGACATTTCCTTGCATGTATATAATACATTTTGATATTTATCTCTTCTTACCTTTTCTTGTCCCATTCCCACTGATCACCTTTCCTTCCCTACTAGTCCTCTTTCTAATAATGTTTCTTCTTTCCCTTCCTCTTAATTCTTCTCTTTTTTCTTTGGATTGCCCAATGAGTTTCATTAGGCTTGCTTAGAGAACTATGGATGAGGGGTTGGTCACAGGAGCATGGCACCTTATCAGTGACTGTATCACCGAAGAAAATGTCTCTTTCTCTCCTAGCAACATTAGCTGCATGTAAACACTCAGGGAGGAGTGTGGCCTTATGAGCTTCGTCCCTTTCCATGATAGGATACATGTACAACTGCTGCCAAGTTCAAGAGGCAGTGGCTATGCCACGCCCAGGATGTAGTGTTGCTCATCACCTCACTTCTTCTCTTTGCTTTTAAATTCCACACACCTCTTCTCTCAGTATGTTCTTTTAAACTCTGCACACCTCTACTCTCAGTATGTTCTTTTAAATTCTGCACACCTCTACTCTCAGTATGTTCTTTGAATCTGCGAGGGGTGATGATGATGCCCTACTCATAGATGGACATTGTTGATATTATGTTTTATGATGATATCTTTATCTTATTTTATTGCCTACAAATGTATTTACAATGTTTTTGTTGAGTCATTTCTTAATCATGTTCTTGAATAATATTTTATGGAATCTAAACTTTCAGATTGAAGATTATTATGCATTTACAGTTAGTTTTCATATAATGAACAACCCATGTTTGTGTTTTGTATTTTAAAATAATTCACTTGCTTTCTAACTGTAGTTGTATTAACTGAATTTGTTGTCTATTTTTGAATTCTGACTAGTAGGTTAAATTGAACAAGGAGATGGATATTATAATGAAATTTAAAAAGATTTAACTATAGTCAGGAGCTGTGACACTACCATTTTTTAAAAGAAATATCAGGGTTGAGAAAAAATATATCAAACATGGAACCCAAAGTTTATAATAAAAAGGTCATTTAAAAAACATGGTGAGCTACACAGTAGTCCTTAGAGACAACAGTCTTTTTGAATTGCAGATGAGAATTTAGTTGTCCTCTCTTTTGCAGTTTGTCTGACTTTTAGTAATATGAAAGCTTTCCAAAGAAGTATGTTGCTATTGAATTACTTTTAGAAATTAGTTTTGGGGACTAGAGGCCTTGTGTATGCATAAGAACCGAGCACATTTTCATTTCTAGTTTTGGGGTACCTAGTATCTTTAGAAAAATACTAAGAACCTTTCCTTTCCCCATCATTCTGTGACCTGCCAGATTTAGTAGTTTCGAGAATAAAAACGGGATGAGTGGAGAATGGCATGATATAGAATCACTTATTTCAGAGTAATCTCTTAGCAAATGCCTGCTGAGTAGCTTTCCCACTGTGTTTAACTTCAGTAGAGAGAGTGTGTTCAGAGAGGTGGCGCTTAGTTTTATAGCTGATTATTTTATTATTATTTCTTCAGCGTTTATTTTTTTTTTTTTTACATGTGGTCATGTGGCAGTGACTAAATGGTAGAAAATGAATTGTGAAGTGAAAAGAAAATACTAATCTAGAAAAAAAAACAGGTAGTGATTCTGTTTTCTTCTAGAAAGTGGGATTTGGGAGTGAGTACCTATGTCAAAAATTGACCACGTCTGTCTTATCTTATGTTTGGGAGGCATGTTGTGTTTGAAACTTAGCAATCAAGGGGAAAAACTAAAAATTATTTTCTCCAATATGAATTTATTTGTAGACTCCAGTAATTGATTTATTTAGCAGCAATAAGGTAATTTAGATAATTTCAGAAAATCTACTTTCCAGAAGGAATTCTAATAAAGGATAATTTAGACAATTATATTATGCATGAGAAATGGCTATTTGCTAAAAAGGGAGGAAGGTGACTAATGGTGGTTAAAGTTTAAAGCTTTCTGAATGTAGAATCTTCTCTGAGATTTAAGGGTGAAAAATTACATGGATGGAGCATGACCCAGAAACAGGCCTGTCAGTGATTGCCACTGGGAGTAATTGAAGATTTGCCTGTGTTGATTGACTTTTGGTATCTGATTACAGACACTCAGAACACGGCATCTTGCCCTTTTATCTCCTTTGTTACCTCATCTCAGAACTGCTTGTAAAATGTGTCTCGCTTATCTATAGATTCTTAGATCCTCAGAAGGCCTGTTCTGTTTCTCTTGAGTGTTTGCCAGGAGAATATTTCAGTCAATGTCGTTACTAACATACAGCATCTGATTTCAACTTTACTAAAATCTTGAGACTAATTTTGACATACATATACTTAACTGTGTTCTTTGTAAAACCTGCCTGCGTGAATGTTTGAAATCCCCCATGATCTTGGGTGCCAAGCTGTTGTAGCTGTGGGTGTCCACTTTTATTAATGCCTCTTTGGCACAGATGAGTGTTTAGAGAAACCCATCTTTAAGAATTCATTTCAATACTATCAACAGAGAGTCTTATCATTTTATTTAGAACCTATGAGTATATGTATGAGTGGACTTTAATGTTTTAAGAGTGGAAGTCTACACACCTCTAGATCAGGGTCAGCTTTTTGCTGTAGGTGTTTTTGTGTTGCCTCTAAAAAGCTACAGTAGTGCCCCGGTTTTGTGTTTACCATCTAACATGGATTTTCTGTTTGTGTTTTATATTTTTTGTCCGATTTTAAAGTTGTACTCTGCTGTCAGAAATATTTGTGGGTGCATTATCTGAACTATGTTAGAAAATAGAGATGTGCAGTATCTTATAAAGGTACATTTAATTTCCATACCAGCCTTTCAGGGATTCTTGTGTTTCAGTTTTTTTTCTCTCTTTTTACTATGTGGCTTCTGGTGATCAAACTCAGGTGCTCAAGTTTGGTAGCAAGGCAAATATCCTTACTGAGCTATCTTGTTTGATTTAGGTACTTTTTGGGGTCAGTCAGTCATTAATGGCACTGGGCTCGTCAGTTATTAATAGTAAATATTACTTTTGTAGAGTTTGGTTTGCACACCCACAGTAAGAGGCTCACAATGGCTTGCAATTCCAGCTTCAGGGGATATGATATGATCTTCTAGACTCTATAGGCAACTGCATTCATACCCACATATACCCTCTCCACATACACAAAAATAAATCTAAAATACTTTTTAAATTAAAATAGTATTGCATTTATTTATTTGTGTGTTTGTGTGCCTGTCCAAATGCTCACCATGGCGCATGAATGGATTGTCCATTGTCTTCCACTGCGTGAGCTCTGGCAATGCTGTTCAGGCTCAGTCTTGGTGGCAGCCACCTTAAGCTCTGGACTTTAATGCCAACCTGTTATAGATAAAACTTTAAGTTTTATTAAATGACATTCTGGGAAAAGTCCGTATGACAGTTCAGAATATCTTTTAGATGTTTCAGGTTAGAGAATCCTCTTTAGTTCAGCTAAGCACTTGATTTGTTTCTTGCATGTTCGTTGTTTTCATAATCAAACCACAGTTTCCACCTATGATATTTTGTTTCATTGAGCCTTTTTGTTCTGTGTTTTCATGCTTTTATTATAACTTTTGATTTTGTACAAGATTTGATTAGTGACTACATTCATTTAAATGATGTCACAATGAATATGAATTTGCTTAAATTCATATCTTATCAGTAAATGTGTGTTTTTGGTGTTTTCACACCATCTCAGGGATTCACATTGGCTGCAGTTGTTTTCAAAGCCCTTCCATTTTGTCCTAGGTCAGAGAACTTAAGCTAATTTTAATCAGCCTCGAGCTGTCATTCCTGCTCATCACTGTCACATTAGCATCATCCCTGTTCATCACTGTCACATTAGCAGCAAATCTGAACTTGCTGATTAGCAAAGTGGATGGAAATCACAGCTCTGTGTGTGTCCAAATAACTACTCATCAGTAAGGCTTGTGCTGGGGTCTGATGGTTTAATGCAGACCTTAATCAAGGGCTGAGAAATGTTCCCTCTGCAGTTTAACCTAGTACTATTGAATTACATTAACATGTATATACAACCTCATACACATACACACAGAAGCAGCATTATACCAATGTTCAAAGGCATTCATATTCAATCAAACAAAGGAAGAAAATAAATAGACTTTGACTGGCTTCTCTTATATTTTAATTCCACAGATTTATGTAGCATATTTGTCTTTAGTCTCATTGAGTTCTTCACCCATTGGCTGAAGAACTACTTTATTAATAATATATATCTCTGTGCATATGTTCTGAAAAAGTGTGGGGTTAATGGGACAGATTTTATGTGTACAGCTGAGAGTTCACCAAATGGTATCAGTTGTTTCTCAGTGGTGTGTGCATGGATGTATATGCACAAGAGTCATTATTTCGAGAGGTAATAGCTCTACCTAGTATGTACTACCTTGCCTGGAGCAAACAAACAACTATATTATTTTTAGAAATAATTTTTTAGTTTGTTTCACTCAGCTGTTATATAATGAGTGTTCACTCAAAAATCAAATGTTTTTTGTGGTCCTTGATTTTTGATAAACATTTTTTAGGACCTCATTTTGCATGATTTAGATAATTACAATAATTTCATTTCTACTGTGATTTTTTTTACTATGGATGTTTCCAGTCATACCAGAATGACCACAGCCAGATGTGTGGTTCCTAACTTCATTCGGGATAAGAGAGCTTGGATGTGCTGTGGAATATCCAAATTGATACCTGCATTTTCTGAAGGAATTGTAAGATTCACATTCAGAACTAGTGCGTCATTTGAAATCAGGACTCTGCCAGTGTTTGATGGAATCTAATTTATTGGAATTAAAAAGTAGTGTCCCTTAGTTCATAGGATTAAACTTTTAAGTTTTGAAAGTGTTAACATTTTTTACACCAATTTATTATTTGTGCGTGGATCTGTGCATTATTTATTTGTATGATTCTTTATATGTGTACACATAGTTCTCTATTTGTGTTTACATGTACAGATGTGAATGTCAGAGGACAATTTGTGGAAGTCAGTTCTCTTCTGCTGTCATGTAGGTTCTCAAGATCAAACTCAGAATGTCAGACTTGGCAAGTGCTCTTACCTGTTGAGCCCAATATACATTGGCCCAGAATACTTCATTTCTTACACACTTTGTGTGTGTGTGTGTGTGTGTGTGTCTGTCTGTCTGTCTGTTCCTAAATAGTTAAATACAGTGTACTAAGTCTGTCTGTTAGTACTTGTGTGTAGATATTTTTAGGGCTGACCATTTGGTATTGGATAGCCAATTGGTGTGCTCTTTCCATAGGAAGATTTTCTCACCCCCTGGTTTCCTGTAGTTTTTTTTTTTTTTTTTTATTTTTCAAGACAGGGTTTCTCTGTTTCTTTGGGAGCCTGTTATGGAATTAGCTTTGTAGACCAGGCTGGCTTCGATCTCACAGAGATCTGACTGCCTCTCCCTCCAGAGTGCTGAAATTAAGGCATGCGCCACCATCGTTGTGCTCCTGTTTTTAATGTCTCCTGAGCTTTCTCCTGTTTATGTTAAGCACATCTATTGACATCTTTTTGATGTATCACAACTCTTGTTTATTTATTTGTTTGTTTATTTGTTTATGTGCTTTGGTGTTTCCAAGATATTTTTGTTTGTTCTAATAGGCATTTATCTCTGTTTTGTATTCTGTGTTCACATCTCAGGGGTTAGTGGTTCTTAAGAGGTGTGCTCTCTACTTTGAAGTTTGCTTTGAATAGCCTGGTCCTTTGTGTTAGACACACAGGCTGTCTGCATTGCTTTCATCAAAATGTTACAAATGATCATTGTCATTGCTCCCCATCCCCATTATGAATGTTGTCAACTACAGTACCTGTTTCACGTAGACCTTTTTTCTCATTGTGAGTTCTTTTGAAAGTAGCCCATGAGAATTTATATACTTGTTACAGGAATAAGTTTCAGTTCTTTTTCCCATGTTCAAGTGTGTCATTCTAGTGCTGGTTTTGGGGTTTAGAACCAGAAACAAAGACAGTTTTTGTTCTAATGTTTCACTATGTGTAAGTTCTCCCGGTTTTCTGAGCTGGGTAGATAGATCTCCCCTCTGATGTACATATTGACTAGTGGGATGTATCGGGCAATGCTGGGCCTGTCCCTCTGAATGCTGAGATTTGCTCTATAGTGTATCAGCTAGAATACACATGGTCCAACCTGTGCACAGAGAATACTCATTTGGTCTGCCTCAGTTGTCCATGTCTGAAGAAAGGATAGTAAGAAGACAGCTAGCAGTGTGCACCCAGAGAACTTTGTGAGACATGCTTTGTACTGAATAAAGCATTAGAGAATTAAATACTTTTCCTTTGCCACATTTTTGGGGCATTTCTTTTCTTCTTATTCCATACTTTATAAACTTACATTATTTCTGAAAACAGAGAAAGTTCCAGTTGTATTCTGTTTTGCCCATTTTCTTGCCAAGAGATGAGACTTGTGGTCAGTTATTTGTCCCTTTTGGACTGGCACATGCCAGTCAATGATTGTGGTCAGAGCGCAGTTGGGAGAATGTGCTGTAGGATGTTTTTCTTGAATATTTCTCTGAATATAGCCCTGTATCTGGGAAGACTTTAATATTTGTCTCAAGCAGAAGATGTAGGGTATAGCTCCCCCAGAATATGTTTATCCTGCACTTGTGGAAATAATAATAATATAAATAATAATATAAATGCACACTTTATATTCTGTATCTGCTCAGATGATAATGTGGTTTCTCATCTGATCACCTTCCTGAAGTTGTGGACAGTTTTATGTAGAAATCACAACCCATACTCCTCATTTATTTATTTATTTTTTATGAATAAATGCTTTATCTTTTAAGTAGTGCTACCAGAGCCTTCCCGGCTTCTTTGATATACTTGGAAAGTGCATTTCTTTCAGGATGGAAAGATATGTGAGGACTGAATACTGTTTTCACTTTGAGAGGTAAGACAACTGGAGTCAGACATTGGGAGGCTGATCTAAGGGGGCTTAGTTGATAAGCAGCATGTTTTAAACTCACTTTCTTTTCAGCTTTTGTGCACGAGCTGGGAAATAGCAGGAATCTTTCACCTGCCTATGATAATGAGCTTTTGAAATTCTCTTGCATTTTTAGAATGGACGAATCGTTTTCCATGTAAGAGCCTATTTTACCATAATGATGAACTAATGTGATGCCTTTTGTTTTGTTTTCCTGTATTTACTGTTTGCTAGTTAAGGTTTTTTCTTTTTAATATCTGAAGAAATGTTTTCTCTTTCCTTAAAATCCTTTACCCGTAGCCCATTTTTCTTTACTTCTCTAATTGAATTTATAATTTATAATTACATAAATGTGCTTACATGTTCTTAAGGGATATAATATTACTTTAGAGGTATATAATACCTACATGAAGAAAGGTTATATTTGTTTCTTTGATATATAATTTTATTCTTTTAGTCCTTTTGACTTTAATATAGGGTGGTGCTAATCTGTCATACTCTATTCTGGAGTGTCAGGGATCCAAACCCCAACATAAACTATTGTTTATGTCGTGGAGGCATGGGAATAAAGACAAAACTCACATGGCTTTATCTGGAGGGAGGTTCTCAGTGATCCCTCATGAAATCCCTGAGTTCATATCCTTAAAATATCCCTGTTTATTCTCCAAATATTCTTATTTACCAAAACATAAACTGAGGGAGAAATTCATTAGCATTCTGTTTCCTAGGTAACCAGATAAATGACTTTAGTCACATCTACACCTCTGTCGACACCTTTCTATGCCCACTTTGTCATGTCTCCCTGTCTTCCTGCTCTGCATGCTAGCTCTGTCACATAGGCCTGAATTAGCATCTCTATCCCAGGTGTCCTCCAAATTACAAAGAAGGACATCCTGACCCTTTGTTAGGGTAGCCACAGCCTGGCTGGAAGGCTACCTGACCACCTCAGGTGCGCTGTGGCTTGAGAGCCTCGCTGCTATACCGTGTAGATATATGGGTCCACACTGGAGATGGTTATGTCCTCATCTTTCTCATTTTTTGGATTGTATACCTTGTACCTATGGTATGTGTAAGACTGTTCTACTCCATTACTTCTGTTGAAGGAAAAATTTTATGTTATACATCCAACCCTCCTCTGTTTTACCTCTCTCGATTATAAAGAGTGAAATACCTCACCTTAGTATCCCATGTTGCTTGGCAATGGGTATAGTGTTAGTCTTCATCTTGTCCTGCTTGAACACTAAGGAAATATGTTGGTTGTTTCTTGTTTATTTTTCTGTCTTCTGCTGACACAATCATCTCTCCTGTATCTCATCTTGCCCTGAAACTTATTTCTTAGGCTATATTTTTCCAATTTCTATAACTAACTGTGTCTGTTTTTTAAAAGTGACCTCAATTAAGCATTCAGACACCGAAGTTTTATTAGCAGGACTGATTTAACAGATTTCCAGATCTCAATGCTTTGTGGTTAGTGGAGACAATCTTTCTTATTTCCTATCAGTCTAGAACATGAAAAAAATTATACCTGTTGAAAAATAACAGGCAAGAAAGCAAACACATTTATTTTTTTCTTCTGCATTTTCTTATTTATTCATTCATTCGTTTGGTTGGTTGGTTTTCCATTTGTTCATTCATTCCTTTGTTTTCAGTTTCTGTTCAGAAAAGGTCAGGCCTCTAATGGATATCAAAAATACATGGCATGTCGAGTTACTGTAAGACTAAGCACCTCCCTTTGTATTAAGACTGATCAAGGCAATCCAGTATGAGGAGTACGGTCTCAAATGCTAATAACGGGTCAGAGAGAGCAGAGTCCCACAAGGAGATCAAGCTATACAACTGTTACATATATGCAGAGGACCTAGCTCAGTTCCATGCAGGCTCCCTGGTTGTCAGTTCAGTCTTTATGAGCTTCTATGACCCCAGGTTTGTTGATTCTGTGGGTTTTCTTGTGATGCCCTTGACTCCTCTTGTCCCTACAATCCTTCCTCTTCCTCTTCCTCTTCCTCTTCAGTAGGATTCCCCATCTCTGCCTAATGTTTGACTGTGGGTCTCTGCATCTGGAGAAACCACGTTTATAACAGATGTGAGTTCTTTGTGAAAGCTACGAAAATGGGTATTACTGGATGATATAATAATTTGACATCTCTCCCTTGCGTGTGCGTGTGCGTGTGCGTGTGCGTGTGCGTGTGCGTGTGTGTGTGTGTGTGTGTGTGTGTGTGTGCTGGTGTTAATGTTACAACAGTTTTTAAGCACAGGAAAGAAATGATATACTAAAGTTTTACAGGTATGAAAACTGTCTCCATAATTTGTCATGGGCTTAGCTGGCATGTTAATCTTTAGAACGAAGTTTATTGCTCTGTGAAGTTTATGGATCTTTAAATTCATAATATTGACTTTTAATATTATGTTACTAATGGAATATCTTCTAGGAGATTCTAAGAAGAAATGTCTTAGAGGCAGATTTACTGTGTAGGTATTGGATTAGGAGTATGTAAAACTTATGGAATTCTTACTGCTTTGTGATTCTTTGAGTGTTCTGTAACTCTGGTAGTGTGCTCATGCGTGTGTGTGTGTGTGTGTGTGTGTGTGTGTGTGTATGAGTATATGTGTACTATCTGCACTAGTAACCTTTAAAACCTGAGAGAGGTGGTGAGCAATTTCCTGTTGGTAGTTTTGAGCTCTCTGGAAGAAAGCATCAGGTAAACAGTAAGCATTTTTGTCATTACTGTTGCCATTACTCGTTATCATTATGTAGCACCTGCCTCTGCCTCACTAATGCTACTGCTTAGAGGAGCTTCAATTTTACTCCAAATGGCTACTTTTTTGTCATTATAGAATCTGTGATGAACCACATCCTATACATACATTGTCACGGTTTATTTTTTTTCTTGAAATTCCAGCCCTCAAATAGTGTTTCTGCCCCAATTGTCCATGAACCTTGTAATGGAAGTTTCTTAAAAACATACCAGAGAGGTATCCAAGGAAAGAAACCATCAAAAATTTTATTTTTTTTAACTCTAGGAGCCTGACAGTTTTCTATTAGAATGACAGTGGCAAACAACAATGGTGGCCATCAGCTGAATGGGGTTGTCTCCGAGAAGTAATTCTTGAGCCGGAGCGTTTTCATTTATTATAGTTTACTATTAAATATTCATAGTTTTTTCTTCGTTTTAATTAATTTCGATAATTATGTACTTTTTCCTGTTGAAACCTTCTTCCAATTTTTCCAATCGATCTGAGCATTTTTGCACTATATAGATTAGCTATCAGTGCCTGACAGTGTGTGTCTATAGAGCCCAGTATTAGGACTCTTTATTGAAACAAACCCACAGTGTGAATGCATTTTAAAGGAGGATTCATTAGACTGGCTTTCATGATATGGTCTGGCTAGTTCAGCACTGGCTTACTTACACTGTAAGAGCTGAGAATCCCTTAGCTGTGCATTGTATGACTCTGGTTGCCTCAGTAGTTTTGACCTATCATTAAAGACCTGGAAGATTCCTAAGAACTGTACTCTTTAGACCATGTTGGTAACCTGAAGGAGTGGTAGTCTATTATTGAAGGAACACACTGGCAGCAACAGGATAGATGGAATGGACCTCCCAGTGAGAGTGAAAGCAAGCAGATAAAGTAAAAGTTTATTTCTTGGGCTTCGTTTTATTCCAGCTGCCAATGGAAGTAGCCGCCTACATCTTGGGTTTACCTGATCAAGAAAACCCCATTACAGGTGTGTCTTTCAGCTTGCCTCACAGTTAATTCCAGATGCAGTCACATTGACAACTATGGGCAATTATTGCAAGCTTAGTTTTTCATTTGGCATTCTTCACTGTACCTGCCCATTGTGTAGGATCTCTCTGACACCTTTGGGAGTTTTTAGCATTGTAGAATAATGAAGACTGTGTGGTACAGTTGCCCACGTAAACCCTTGCTTTTAAGCATGAGCCTTGTTAATTTTAAAGGAAACGTCTTACCAGTACACGTGGGCTTTGGCAGCATAGTAAAGTGAGCAATTACTGGCACTGTGTGAGTAATTTTGAATGAGGAATGTTTTTGCGTTATGTATGGAGAGGTCCTTAGTGAGAAAGGTTCCAGGTCTTTTTGTTGGTGATCATGCATTTGTTCCTTGATAGACTCAAAGTTTCAGAAAATTCTGAATCAACTTTCTTTCCAGCATACAGTACACATGTATATTATTTATTTACTATTTTCAAATTTTTAAAATTATCATAGAAGTCATTGGATATGATTATGATGCTTTCAAGTAGTGTGTTTTAGTAGATTCTCCTTTCTCTTTATCTCTCTCAATCATTTTCTTCCCCTGAACCCCCTTATCACCCCAAGTCTCTCTTCCTCCTTCATGACCTACTTGCCCTTTTACTCACTACCCGTTCTTAATCATTGCTTATTTTTATCCAGTCCTTCTCTCCTGTCTAATTATGAGGCTTTATCTCCTATGCCTCAAATGCATATACATTGCAGGCGAGAATCTACAGTGTTTTTTGTCGTTCTGAGTTTGGGTCACTTTGCTTAATATTATACTACTCAGTTCCATCCATTGTCCTGAAAGTTTCATAATTTTATTTTCCTTTACCACTAAGTCAAAGTCCATTTTGTTTATGTTTCACATTCATTATCATTCATCTACTAATGGACTTTTAGACTTGTTTTATTTCCTTCTGATTTACATGAATGTACAAGTATCTGTTTAGCAGGATATGGAGTCTGCACAGGAGGTATGGTAGTTACATTTGTGCATTTTAGAAGCCTCTAAACTGATTTCCATAGTGTCCGTTCTAGTTTGCACTTCTGCAAGTAGTGAGTAAGGGTTCCTCTCCCCCCCACCGCCATTATCACCAGCATTTGTTATCAGATTTTTTTTTTTGATCAAAACTCTTTATTTTCAACTGAAGTTTTATTACAAAGCTTGTCAAACATCAAATTAAAAACAACTTGCACCTGATACTCAGACACTGGCGCACTACCCTATCTCAGATTCTTTTCACTTTGGTGATTTAATATCTCAAAGTAGTTTTGATAGTTGTATCATGACTATGATATTGAACACTTCAAAAAGACTCATTTATCATTTGTTTTCTATAAAAATGCATTTTAAAAGCATTTTAAGAATTCGTTTTGACTCACTGGAGCGAGCTGGCCTTGCACCTTGCCTGGGCAAAACAGTAGAGCAAGCCCTAGTAGTGTGAGTGCAGGTGAGTCAGACCCAAGGGCTAAGCGCAGGAGAACTGACCCAGCTCCTTGCTGCCTTCTGAAGTGTGCTAGCAACTTGGGACAATGCTGGAGAGCTTGCCCTAGAGGTAGGTGTCAATGAGTGAAAACTGGCCGACTGATCAAGCCAGCTGCCACTCAGGCCCAGAACCAGTGCTGTGAGTTGGCCCACCTGAACATCCACCTCGTCCATAAACTGTTGAAGCATATGAAGGGACATGACCTGCAGATCTAAAGCTGCAGGAGCTCCATGACACAGGGCAGCAACAGGATTATCCAAGAGGAGTCCCAGTGAGGGCCCATTACCTAGGGTATAGCAGAAGCCAGAGGCCTTGAACTGGACCAGTGACTCCTTGCAATGAACACTTAGTAAAAATGTATGGACTAAAGGGTATATATACTGTGTGACTGACTCACTGTGTAACACTGCATTTTCCACAAAAGACTTTTCTCTCTTTCTCTTTTGAATGTTAGTTTTTTGTTGTTGTTATTGTTTTGCCTTTAAATTTAATTAATTTTGAGCGTGAGGTTGCAAGGGCACAGGGTGGATATGAAGGGATGGAGAGATGAATAGGAATGGGATGTATGATGTGAAATCCACAAAGACTCAATTTTAAATGGTTTTACCTTTTTTCCCCTCCCTCCCTCCCTCCCTTCTTTTTTCCCTCCCTCCCTTCTTTCTTCCCTCCCTCCTCATCCTCCTCCTCCTCCTCTTCTTCATCATCATCATCATCATTAATCTTGTTTAGTGATTACACTGGAAGTATGCTGTTTATGATCATGAGGTTGCCACTACTCTAGAAGTGTTTTTATTTATGACATAAATAAAACACGTGGGGGAAATATTGGGAAATGTCAACTCATGGTTGGATTTGCAATTTGTTTTTTAAATGGTAAAGAGTTTATATTTTTTGATATTATTTTGAAAAGGATCAGAAATTATTTTCATTATACTTCAAAAATTACTTTCTATATTAGTTTAGTATCCTGACATTCCTTCATAGTTTAGGATTTCCCGTCAATGACATTTTCAAAAAAAAAAAAGCTACTAATTTCCTTTGAATCTTTGATGTCCCGAAATAGCTATGCTAGTTGAATTAGTTGTGTGCTTCCCACCCAATCTGTTCTCAGATGGTATTCTCCAGTACTGAGATTTGGTCAGTGTCTAGTGGTTATGCTGTAGGCACATTCCTTTCCTTGTTTTACTTGACTCTTGAGTTATTCCTTAAAACATCTCCCGTCTTGCAGGCAATAGAAGTCTATATGTCCTTAATAACTGTTCCTTGGTATCCTTATGCTATGTTTCTCACAATAATCTCAGTTCCTTTAGGCTTTTTTATATTTCTTTGTCCAGGTTTAATGCTTTTATTGGCTTCTCCTAGATCTTCAGAAGGTCATGGATTTAACCTACTGCTAGAAGTATGCTTGTCATTATCCTGTGTATCAGTCAAACTCTGAGACCCTCAAATTGAAGCCTCCATGGGAACATTTATTATTTGTTCCAATATGGCCATAAAAATCGACTTTGCAGTCATTTTGATTCCTCCTGCCAGTGCCGTGAGTGACAGAAACTAATCTGATCTCCTGGCTAGCATTTTCAAAATGATAAATGCACCCTAAGTCTTTAGTTAGCCTGCAAATGAAATTAAGTTTATCTTATTTCTCAGGGAAATTGCATTACTTAGAAAATTTTGAATTATACCTTTCTGAACAAAGTTAAATAGAAAAGGCTAGGGGCTACATTTTGATGATGATTATATAAGTCTTTTTTTTCCTTTCTTTTTTTTTTTCTTTTTCGGCTTGACTTTTATCAAACCAAATAGTGGTTCTGAGCACATATTTTCTGAATGGAACTAAATATTCTTCATCATCTGTACTTGCTCTTAACTTAAAAATCATACCCAAATAGAATGCATAATACATGTTCAAAGTAAATTTTACCAGATATTTATGCTTTGATTGGTCTATTTCAGATCTAAAATAAAATTTAAAATCTGAAATTACAGCATCTTTAAAATACTGTATTCATTGTTTTTTTTTCTGCCTTCCTTCTGGTTATCTAATCATTTGAAGATCAAGTTAAATTGAAATCCAGTACAATTCCTGCCAGGAAGTAACTTTTGTAGCAACTTCAACCATTCATTTATTTTCCCAGTGGGAAGCTGATTTACCTTCCTCTCAGTGTGATTTTCATGTCTTTGTTTCGAAATTGTCTTTTCTCTGTCAGTTAGGATCAAGGACATTAGAACCCACTTGAGCAACTGTTTCCACAAATTAAATTAGGCCACTTCACACTGTCTAATGTCTTTTTCTTCTGCATTTTAACTGATATGTCAGAACCCCAACTTGGCCATTTCTTTCTGTCCTTTATTGTTGATATCAAGGACTTCATAATTATTTTGTTAGATGCTGTTTTGTCAAAAGTGAGATTTAATTAAATCAAGGGCATTAAGGCACTAAGTTTTTAGGTTGTGTTTCTAAAGGGACACATTATTGATGTGCCGGGTTGGTTGACTGTGGGAAAAGCCTTACTATCTTCTGTATGTCGATTGCTTTCCTTCTAATTTCTAGACTACATGCTCAAGAACTCTTTGTGTCTGGCAGATGAATAATGTGGAGGGAATGCTTTACTGGATAAGAGGATAACCAACCTCCCTCCCTCCCTCCCTCCCTCCCTTTTTTGAGACACAGTTGTCTTTGAACTTGCTTCTTAGCTGAGACTGACCTTAAATGCCTGAATACCCTGCCACCAGTTCCCAAGTGCTGGGGTTCAGACACGTCCCGCCACTCTCCACATTTTGTTTTATTTTGAATTTGTAAAAGTAAAAGGAATATGTATATTGTGTTTGAAAATTTGTCATTGATGAAAAGGTTAGCTATTTTTCCCCAAATACTCATATAGGAGAGATTCTTTCCCTTACTCTCTTCATGTTCAAGATTTGCTATTTAAAAATGCCTAGCAATGGCTGTCTTGTCGTGGCGCTTCAGTAGCTGCTCTCTAGTCACTCTTTCTGCGCTCATAATTTCTTTAGTACTTATTACTTTGTTCAGTATTAAAGAAACTTAAAGGACATTTAAGTTTTTTTCAAGTTCTTGAATTTTGTCTGTATCATCCCCCCTAGATTATTTTCCTATATATGTTTTTGCATCCATCTCTTCTTCTTACTCTGATCCTGTTTGCTCTTTTACCTAACTATATTACCACTATGTTTTTATTCATACACGAGAGCTCAAGGCATCTTGATAGAGGTCTTGTTGAAATCTGGATTAGAGAGGCAAGGATTTCCATTATAGAACAACAGACTACCCTTCTCTGCCTTCTAACATGACTTTTAAAGATTGGTTTTTATGTTTTATGTTTGAGTATTTTTTCCAGAAAAGGGCATTAGATTCCCTGCAACTGGAGTTATAGATGATTGTGAGCTGCCTTGTAGGTGCTGGTAAATGAACCCAGGTCCTCTACAAGAGCAGCCAGTACTCTTCAACTGCAAAGCCGTCTCTCTAGCCCCTAGGGTAACTTTTAAAGTCTCATATGGTCCACTGTTAAAATTCACATTTCTCTGTATTATTTGTATTCTTTGATATTTTAATTTTTGATATTTATTTTCTTGCTAGTCTTCCTTAGTCAGAAAGAACATGAAGTAAGCAAGTTCTGTTTCTCACTTGGCTATTTTTTATGTATCAAAACTTCTGTAAACTATGTTTTAAGACTTTTTATATTTAAATTATATTTGAATTATTATGGACCACTTTCATTAGATATAAAATAAAATTACATTGAGGTAAGAGGTATTTTGTAGTAAGTAATGTATATTTAATAAGTAAGCACTGGGAGGACATAGACCACATCAACCTTGTGTCCTATGGAACATCTTCCCCAGTTTGCCAGTAGCATAGCAGGTGCTTTCTGAAAAAGAATCACCAGTTCTTTCATAGTGGATTCCAAATCTGAAGCCCTGGTTTTGCTTGTTTTATATATATATATATATATATATATATATATATATATATATATATATCTATTATTTATGATAAATCAATTTTATATAGGAATTTAAATAATTATTTTAATTCTAGCTCTTATGTGAAATCATACAGTCTTTCTCTGAGAATATCTAGCATGTAATGGCACTTTGCCTTTCCTCAAGAGTCAGTTTTTGTTTTATTTATTAGTACTAAACTAGTATTATTGGTATGAACTCTTCGTATTTTCTTTTATTGTCAGATGGCTTCAAGTATGAAAATTATTCTACATCTTTTGGGTAGGTCCTATTCATTCAGTGAAAGCATTCAGCATGGAGCAGAAGATGAAATTCCCTCTGTGGAGAGCAGCTCTACTCTCTGAGAGTCAGAGCCTCTTCTCTCAGCTGCCATTCCTAGGCATTCTTCAGTGGCCTAGATCGTGCCCACTGTTCTTAGTCAAATCCATGTGATAGATTTGTGTCTTTCACTAACCCCTTTCTCTGGTCAGTTCCTGACTCTTTGGCATGTCAACTGAATGTTTCTCCCTGATGACTTTGTAAGATGTAGTGTTCTTTCCTGCTCCTCTGCCTCTTGTTCTACAAAACCCTCACTGTGTGGTAAATGTCTGTTACCTTCTCTGCAGTTGCATAGCTGCCGAACATTGTACCACTGTACGTTACTCATTTGTTGTTTGATTTTGTTGTAATTGCCAAGGTTTTCTAAGGAAACTTTCTTCGAGTTGTGCCCCCGCCCCCGTGACCTGGAGTTTAGAGAAATCATGTTATCTAAATTTAGTTGTCTCAAAAATTATTGTTTATCCATTTATTTTTAATTTTGTTTTTTCTTATGTTATTTTTAAGGAATAAAGTAGCTATCTTCCATTTTGATTGTCTAGTAATAGGTGTAGGATATGTTAGTACGAGGGTTGAAATGTGTTCTAGAGCACAAAGCTCGGAAGTTGTCTTCCAGGATCTGTCACGTGCTGCTCCAGTGCCAGAGCATATGGCTCTCCATATGGTATTTCTTTGGGGTTTCTGCCACATGTAATCTTGCTGATTTTCATTCATTTAAATCTGTCCAGGAGGTAAGCAAACCAAACCTGGATGTGAAAATAATATGCCTGTGTTAAAATGCTAAAATTTGGGATGAGTTACTATTATTCCAGTAATTACCAAGAAAAAAAACCTAATTCATTAAACAAGTGCATTAATCACATATCAGTATTGGTTCTATTGCCCCATTAATAGCGGGAAGCAGTGTGTCCACTTTTACTTGCAGTATGGAAAGGATAATTGTTGCATTTTATTGTGTATTCATGTGAAGGTGGAGTTAGATCATTTTGCACATTTTAAAAAGTAATAATAGTAATGGATTTAAATGTTTTTATGGTTCAGAAGTAATAGCATCATGAATGGCAGTGGCATTTTGATTGCACATAAAGAGTAATAAAATGGATGTATTGTGGCTGCATGGTATTGAAGATGTTTTATATCATTAAGGAACGTTGATTTCAGAAACAAGAAAGAAAGAGCAGAGTTCTATTAACCGTGATTCAGGCTCTATAAAATTACGTTTCTAAGCTCTAGTCAGGGTTGCTGGTTTATGTGTCAGCTGGCATTATTTTACATTGCATCTTAAATGTTTTAGAATATCTCCAAAGCAGTTGTTTTAATAACAGAGCACTTCTCGCTTACACTCCATACTGCTTTTATATTTATTTATTGTATATATCTGTCTTGTCTCTGCCTGCTGCCCACTCCGTGTGTGTGTGTGTGTGTGTGTGTGTGTGTGTGTGTGTGTGTGTGTGTGTGTGTGCCATTCACAGTGATTATGTGGAAAGCAGAGGACATCTTGCAGGTATTGGTTCTCTCTCTAATTGTACCATATATTGGAGATAAACTTTCATTATTTGCAGATGATATGATAGTATACATAAGCGACCCCAAAAACTCCACCAAAGAACTCCTACAGCTGATAAACTCCTTCAGTAACGTGGCAGGTTACAAGATCAACTCCAAAAAATCAGTCGCCCTCCTATACACAAAGGATAAGGAAGCAGAGAGGGAAATCAGAGAAGTATCACCTTTCACAATAGCCACAAATAGCATAAGATATCTGGGAGTATCTCTAACCAAGGAAGTGAAGGATTTATTTGACAAGAACTTTAAGTCTTTGAAGAAAGAAATTGAAGAGGATACCAGAAAATGGAAGGATCTCCCCTGCTCGTGGATTGGGAGGATCAACATAATAAAAATGGCAATTCTACCAAAAGCAATCTATAGATTCAATGCAATCCCAATCAAGGTCCCATTAAAATTCTTCACAGAGATTGAGAGGACAATAATCAACTTTATATGGAAAAACAAGAAACCCAGGATAGCCAAAAAAATCTTATACAATAAAGGTTCTTCTGGAGGCATTACCATCCCTGACTTCAAACTCTATTACAAAGCTACAGTATTGAAAACAGCTTGGTATTGGCATAAAAACAGAGAAGTTGACCAATGGAATCGTATAGAAGACCCGGATCTTAAACCACAAACCTACGAACACCTGATTTTTGATAAAGGAGCCAAAAGTACACAATGGAAGAAAGAGGGCATCTTCAACAAATGGTGCTGGCATAACTGGATGTCAACCTGTAGAAGAATGAAAGTAGATCCATATCTATCACCATGCACAAAACTCAAGTCCAAATGGATTAAAGACCTCAATATTAATCTGAACACATTGAGCTTGATAGAGGAGAAAGTGGGAAGTACTCTACAACAAATGGGCACAGGGAACCGTTTCTGCGCATAACCCCAGCTGCACAGACATTAAGGGCAACATTGAATAAATGGGACCTCCTGAAGTTGAGCAGCTTCTGTAAAGCAAAGGACATTGTCACTAAGACACAAAGGCAGCCTACTGACTGGGAAAAGATCTTCACCAACCCTGCAACTGACAAAGGTCTGATCTCTAAAATATATAAGGAACTCAAGAGACTAGACAGTAAAATGCCAATTAACCCAATTAAAAAATGGGGCGCTGAACTGAACAGAGAATTCTCAACAGAAGAAGTTCGAATGGCCAAAAGACACTTAAGGTCATGCTCAACCTCCCTAGCTATCAGGGAAATGCAAATCAAAACAACTTTGAGATATCATCTTACACCTGTCAGATTGGCTAAAATCCAAAACACCAATAATAACCTTTGCTGGAGAGGTTGTGGGGTGAGGGGTACACTCATCCATTGCTGGTGGGAATGCACACTTGTGCAACCACTTTGGAAAACAGTGTGGCGGTTTCTCAGGAAATTCGGGATCAACCTACCCCAGGACCCAGCAATTCCACTATTGGGAATCTACCCAAGAGATGCCCAATCATACAACAAAAGCATATGCTCATCTATGTTCATAGCAGCATTATTTGTAATAGCCAGATCCTGGAAACAACCTAGATGCCCTTCAGTGGAAGAATGGATGAAGAAACTGTGAAATATATACATGCTAGAATACTACTCAGCGGTAAAAAACAATGACATCTTGAATTTTGCAGGCAAATGGATGGAAATAGAAAACACTATTCTGAGTGAGGTAACCCAGACCCAAAAAGATGAACATGGGATGTACTCACTCATAATCGGTTTCTAGCCATAATTAAAGGACATCGAGCCTATAAATTTGGGATCCTTGAGAAGAAAATAAGAAGGTGAACTCCCAAAAAAAGATATAGTAATCCTCCTGGATATTGGAAGTAGACACGATCGCCAGGCAAAATTGGGAACTTGAGGGTTGGGCGAGACTGGGCCAAGGGAAGATGGGGAGAGAAAAGTGTGAAGGGGGGAATGGGGGGAGCTCGGAGGAATGGGGTGCTTGGGATATAGGAAGGGTGGATATGGGAGCAGGGAAGCATATATCTTAATTTAAGGAGCTACCTGAGGGTTGTCAAGAGACTTGACCCTAGAGGGGTTCCCAGGTTTCCAGGGAGATGCCCCCAGTTAGTTCCTTGGGCAGCTGAGGAGAGGGAGCCTGAAAAGGCCAGTTCCTATAGCCATACTGATGAATTTCTTGCATATCACCATAGAACCTCCACCTGATGATAGATGAAGAAAATGACAGAGCCCCACATTGGAGCACCGGACTGAGCTCCCAAGGTCCTGATGAGGAGCAGAAGGAGCGAGAACATGAGGGAGAAAGTCAGGAACGTGAGGGGTGCGTTCACTCATGGAGACGGTGGGACAGAACTAAAGGGAGATCACCAACTCCAGTTGGAATGGGACTGATGGATCATGCGACCAAACCCGTCTCAGTGAATGTGGCCAACAGCGGGTGCTGACTGAGAAGCAAAGGACAATGGCGCTGGGCTCTGATTCTTCTGCATGGACGGGCTCTGTGGGAGCCTTCTCAGCTTGGTCGATCACCTTCCTGGACCTGGGGGGAGATGGGAGGACCTTGGAATTAGCATAGAGTGGGGAACCCTGATGGCTCCTTGGCCTTGAGAGGGAGGGAGGGGAGGTATGGGTGGAGGGAAGGGGAGGGAAGGGTGAGAAGGAGGGGAGGGAAGGGGGAGGAGGAGCGGAGGGAGGGGGAGGAGGAGGGAAGGAGATGGAAATTTTTAAATATAAAAAAAAAATAAACCATGAGAAAAAAAAAAAACTCAAGTAGTCAGACTTGAACCCATTGCTCCATATCACAGCTCCATCTGAGACTTTTAACTCCACATTGACACTCTACATGCTGGGAAAATAGATGCATAATTACTGGATTGTTGGTGCTTCAAATGATTTTGAAGGCTATATGTCTGTGGTATCCACCCAAAGAAGTAAATGGCTGAGTGAACAGTTAATTTATGTAGGCTTCTTTTTACCGGGACTCTTTGGGGATTAGAACAAAGGTAGCAGAGGAATGGAGAAAGTTTGATTAATATAGAGTAAGTAACAGTTACGTAGCAGATGTTTTCTTGCATACTAGAGTTATTATAAATAATGTTAATGTAGTGTACCATTGTGAAAAGTTAGAAGAAAGCATTTGAAATATTATTAAGAAATGATAAATATTGAATAGAGATATATTTACTCTTATTTGAAGATTGTATAGTATGTATATGTGTGTGATAATGTGTATGTGTGTATATATACATATATGTATATATGTATATATAAAATTTATGGGATCCATTCCATAAATAGTTCAAGTTTTATATATTAGTGAATAACAAAGGAAGTAGCAGGAAGGGATGACTTCCCCAGTGGTTGCAGAAGTGACTGTGTATAGGCAGTACTGTAAGCCTATGTGGATGTATCTTCAGCTATGCTCATGACACATGGGACAGGGTCTTGTTCACACTACTGAACACTGTAGTATCTTGATAACAAGGAATTATTTTTGTCATACTTAAAGGCATTTACAACTAAGGTGCAATCTACCATTAATTTGTATTTATTATTGTGCTTATTGCCCAAAATTTTATAAAATCTTTACTTAAAATGTAGGTAAATTAATAAAGAAGCAAAAAAATTATTCTTTGTGTTTGATTCATGTGCTTTTTGTGTAGTTGACTAAATTGTGGTAACATGTACTGCAATCTGGGATGAACTTTGTATTTTACCAGTGGATCTATGACATTAGGCAAGTTATAGCATCTTAGGCATTGCTTCTGTCTCATTATATGCCTTAATTTAGAAGGTGTTCAAGATTCAAACAAGACAGTTGACATAGAGTACTTCATAATATTTACCAGATGTGTTAAGGTAACATGTCAAAGTATATTTATCATCATCATCATCATCATCATCATCATCATCATCATCATCATCATCATCTTGTTCTCACTGCCCTATCTAATTTAGACCTTTCTCCCTCAGGTTGGATTATGCCTGAGTTTTCTAAATGAATTCTTACATCTGAATTCTCACATTACTGAATTGTTGAGTGTTCCCGCAATAACTCAACTTTTTTTTTCTAGACTTGTATGGTGCTACCTATATACTCTCTAGTTCTTTTTCTCTAAATAACAAAAATAGTATCTGTATTAGCTAACTACTCTTATGGTTGCCGTCCCAACGCCTGACAAGAAACATCTCAAGGGAGAGCAGTGATTCGTTTTGCCCTTAGTTTGTGAGGTTTCCACCATTGTGGTGTTGAGTAGTTTCAATGGCTGCTCCATGCAGTAGGGCATGTGCCCAGGACTGTTCCCATCTCAAGTGGCCAGAGAGTAGGGAGAGTGAATGCCAGAGCTTACCATCTTCTTTCTTTTCTCCTTGTTTGCCCAAAACTATGGCATGGATTTCTCTCAGATGTCTTCACAGATATTTACAGAAGTTTGCTTCTTTAATGCCTTAGGCATTTCTCTAGCCTGTCAAGTTGTCAATCAAAATAAATAATCATAATTAGGAACTTACTGCCAGTCACAGGCCTCACTTCAGGCTTTAGGTTTTGTGACCATTGTCATTTCTTCCTCAAGTTCATTACTTGAACCTCTTTTTTCCTAAGCCTACTTATCAGCTTCTTTTTTGCCATTCACACCAGCACTGCCCTGTTTGACCACCTGTTTTAACGTCTTTCCTTTCCTATTCCTGAAGCTCCGTGTGTAGCAACCACTATCACCTTGTATTATGATCTTCTGTTTACTATTTCTGTCCTCACCAGTTCTTGAGGACAAGAGAATTATGTCATACTGATTATAATCCTGTGTTCACACATTACATGTAGTAAATGCTTATGTATTTAAAAGATGGGCTAATTATCATAATATTTTTCTTTGTTAGCTTCTCTTAGTATAGCAGCATATTATTAGGTATAGAAAATTTCTAAGACTGCTCTGGAAAGAAAATATTTGTGATAGCAGTATATTAGAAATTATTGGAAAAATTGAATCTTGCCTATAATCCCCTTAGGGTATGGATTAATTTTTATGCTACAGATTAGCCCGAATAAGTAATTATCTACATAATAATGAACAAGTATTTATTGAGTACCCATTAGCCTAAGGGACTGTACTAGGCTTGACTATTCTTTACATAGACTAAGGGATCTCAATGCTAAACTAGTGATAATTAAATTGCCAGTCACTGAGTATATGGAAGTTAAGGGAATTGTAGTATATTAGCCTATGTTAACTGTTTTACCATATTTCATGGCTCATCATCAGCAAAACTGATAAGTATATTCTAATTTCTTTTATAGTGTAATGCCTGTATGCCTTTGTTTTTGTTTTATTCATTCAATACAATCAAATGGCACTGGCTGTCTTTCTTTGTGAACTTAGGCTTATATTTAGAAGCCCTTGCTTATTTTAAAATATACAGACAGTATAAGAACATAGACTCACTACCAGTTTGGTAGTTTACATTTTGGCTTTTCTCCTCTGGAAATGTTATTTTAAACATACTTACTTTAGCATCTCTGCTGTTTTGTTAGGTTCACAGTAAAGATAATGATGGTACCTCTCTTATAGCATAATTATGATTAAATGAGAAAGTGAGACTATGTCCATGGTTCTTGGCTTTCTTAATAAATATTTAATGTAGAACTTTATTTGAAACACAAATTACAGATTGACGTACAGCTAATAATATGAAGGATTAAATTTTTAATTTTCCTGAAATTTGAATTTTACCCTTATACCTAAGCATATAAAGTTCAGCTTTTTGTGAAAGAAATGTCCATCTGTATTGATCTATCTATTTATTTTTTTTGAAATAGGGATGCACATACTTAGACAATTGTAATCACTTTAGATGACTTTTCACTGGCTCCGTTTCTCTGTCAGTTGTTGCTCAGTAGTTAAGTTGTTGCAATGCAGCTTAGTACTTGTCCTCTTTAACTTGTCACCAGATACGTTCTTAATGGATTGTTGAACCTTTAATGAAATCCAGTCTTGCTGAATCACTACACCTGCTTTCTCCTAGCAAGCTCTTTCCTGGGACCTGACAGATCACCTCTTCAGAGCCTCCGGACGTCCTGGCCCTCTAATTCTTCTCCATAACGAGTTTTGTGCTTCATGATAAAATATTCATGTTAAAATAGGTCTAAACTAATTATCTTCCGCCAGCAGTTGCCACTGCAGTCATTTGCTGTTAGCTTGGCTCAAGTTAATGGCTTGTAGTTCAGTACAAATTGTCATTTTTGGCTGTTTCCAGATATTGATTCTTATCCTAAATAGAATTTCTATGCATACCTAAAGTTCATTTGTTTTTGAGTAGATACTTTTTCCTGCTTTTGCCATCCTATTTAGGTTGATTGTAATGTTTGTATGTTTGTAACTTGCCTTCATCTTCAAACTTGTCACTTTCTAAATTCATAACTCCCACACTGTTGAGTAAGGCATCAACTAATTACGTCTCTGTATTTCATGGAATATACCATGAATATCAGATTTTTATATAAACAAAATTAAAGTGCCACATTAACGGCAGAATCTAGTATCCATACATTAGAGATATGTAGAAATTAAATTATGATGGTTATGAAGCGCTTTTGGAAGAATTATGTGGCTGGGTATGAGGGAGATAAGACACCAAGGGAATTTCCCTGTTGGTGTTATTAGAAGTGCTGGACTCACACTCAGGGTGGTCAGGCTAAAGGGCAGAGGAGTAAGGACTAGATTGCAGAAGTGTGAGACCAGAGGAGGGGCAAGTGAGGCAAGCTAGAAGGAGAAATCCCTAACATTCAAGGGTCTGGCCAGTCTCCCTGCCTAACCCCCTTCTTGTTTTGTTTAAATGAATCACTGATTGGGTTGGCTGGCGGGAGAGGTGGGGGCAGGAAGGGGATAAGCAGAGAGTCGGGGAGGAGAGTAATATAGATACTAAGACTGTTAGGTAACTGGAGGAAGGCCCCTTGGAAAATTGCCTTTTACCTCACCCGTGATAGAGCTGAGCTCTTGAGAGTGCGCCACTCCTTGGGATGTTGGCCACAGAGCAAGTCTCCAGCGCTTGCATGTAGGAACTGAAGTTCTATTCAGCTATGCTCAGAATGGTTATTCCTCCCAGTGTTAAGTATCATCTAGTCTACTGTTTATAACTACTGTCTCCACTGAAACATAGCCTTCTCTGATCGAACATCTACCAACCAAGTGGTATGTGCAGGATACATTCTGTTAATGGACAAGGGATTTCATGGGTTTGGGGCTAGTGATTTAATTTCAAAATCCAAATCTCTTATTTTTCATGAGCATAAAAAAACATTATTTTCAATGAATAGAATTCTTTGACCAAAACTGTAAAGATGTGTTAGGATGACGAGACGATGTGTGGGAAAGCATGCGGGATTTTAGGGAGTCCTGAATAGTAAGAAAAGCCCCTCTCTTCATCTGCCTTAGTTCAGTGGTTCACTGGCCATTGTGCTTCGAACAGTATTTTCACTTTATGCAGCAAGTTTGACTCGTGTTGTGTGTTTGTTAACTCACCTGTTCCTTTTCCTTGATCGGAGTAAGCCCATTCATGTTCCTGGTGAAAGCTTCCTGCAAGGAAGTGTTAACTCACATTCCCCTGACTCCCCTTTTTCAGTAAAGGCAGCTTTATTTCTTAAACTGTTACAAATGTAGAGTCTAGGAATTATGTAAAAGGAAAATTTCAGAAAACTATTAAAAAATAAGGAATCACACTGTTCTTATAAATTAGAAGATTTTCATGTATACTGTGTTTTTAAATTTTTTTCATGGTGTGTAACCATAATCAATTTCTTTAATTAAATGCGCAAATAATACTTTAAGTTCATGCAATCCTTCAGGCACTAAGGAGACCTTGGTGTCAAATATTGACTAATGTGATGGGAAATCATGTTTAAATTGTCCTCTTTTGATACAGAGCACTAAGTCTGAAAATTACAAATATATATTCTGCATGCTCTGTAAATTTCTTCCCCATTCCCTCTCTCACAATCTCTCTTAAAATCTTTGTTTTGGCTGTCACATAGGCTCTGATGATGCCTGGGTAAAAACTTAAATTTTATTGATAGGGTCCTGATAATCAAAAGATGTGAAAGTTAACACTTTAAAATATCTAACAAATTTTGGGTTCTTTAGAGGTAGAGCTGGTATCTGCCTTGGAGTAGAAACTTGAAGGTCCAAAGCAGGACATTCTGTGCTTTGCTCATCTCCAGAGCTTCATCTGACAGCCACACCAGTGTGCTCCTTTAGGCTATGGATAGAGGAGGGGAAATGTGTGACAGTTATCAAGGAATTATAAACAATACTTTTTGAATCAAGATTTTGAGGATTTAAACCATCCCTCCAGGCTTTAGACCTGAATCTTAGTTTGCATTCAGATTATATTTCAGCTTCTGATTTTCTGTTTTCCTGTTTTCGAGTTTTTGTATTTGTTCACCATTTCCATGTACTTGATTTATATACAACTGTGTATGGTCTGGATGTTCTTCTAAAAGATGTTTTAGGATGTTTACCTAAAAGGAGGTAAAGTGTTTCCCATTTGTAGCTTTTTCTTAAAGTTTGTTATTTGTTATTGTGCAAATGTGTGCTGTTTTGTGTCATTATTGTGCTTTTTCTTTAATATTTTTTGATTTTTAAAGTTTTACTTAGTTAAGCCTCCCCTCATCTATTATTTAAAATAAGCAGTTTTTGTTCTAGAATTTATAGTTTAACTCTTGTGTTATTCCATTTACATATCTAATCCACATGGAATTTACTTTTGTATAACATATGAGCTAGTACTTGAAGTTGGTTAAAAAATTAATCAGTATCTAAGTTCTGTTTATGGGGAATTAATGCCATTTTCATGTGGTTTGAAATTTGTAGTAAATATCAGATGTCCATCTAGGGTTTGTTGATTTCAGGTGAAATTGAATCAAGACTACTGAGCTTAGGTAAAAATGCGGGGTCAGTTTTTCCTGAGAATCATTAAAAAGGAATGTGACTGGGCCTCAGCAGAGCAACAAACAGGACTTAGACACTGTGGGCCCCTTCTGTTTACATGCCATTTCCTCTCCATCCATGTTTGCTTCCTTCTTTCTCACTTAGACTGTCCTTTTCTGGGCTCTCCTTGAGCCTTTCATTTATCCTGCTCACCATGGGCACCAGATTATATATCCTCACCTTGGCCCAGTCGCCCTTGCTTGCGTCCTGGGGCTGCAGTTCTAGGAGAGCATAGCCAGACCTGACCCGAGCGCTGGGGACAGACTAACTGCTCCTGTGCACGGATAGTATGTTCATCTTTGTCTCTTCGGTTCATTGTTGGGCCTCTTACTGTGGAGAGTTCATTTTAGTTTTGTTCTGAATTCCTTCTTTGTCCCTCATTTTGGGTTGGAGAGTTTGCAAACCTGTGTGTCAAGGACTTTCTTATCCTTTTTCAATATTATTATTTCTTTAAAACATTATTGCCTGGGATTTATTCTTCCAGATGAAATTTAGAATGAACACGTCAAGTCCCGTTATCTATCCCATGTTTCTTGTGGGAATAGATTGAATTCATAGCTTTAGAAGTGGAAAATTGGTTTTCTTATTTTGAGACTCATTTTCCAGGATCACGGTATGGTTTTCATCCTTACATACTGTGTCAGCATATATTGAGCTGGCTGTGTTGTTGTCAGTTGTATACCCTTTACTAATTTCTGCTTAATCACATAGAGGTTAATGAGAAAATATGCAAAGTCCAGGTGATCAAAAGAAGACAATAAAAAACTTTCTATAGTGCTGCCTGCTATTCACGGGTAACTGTTTAAACACGTGGTGTGGTGGTACTTCATGGACCTGAAACACCAAGGCTATGGAAAGTGGCATTTGTGCATCATCTGTGTGTAACAGAGACTGATAGCAGTTTGGCTTGTATTACATAACTGCAAGTCTTTCTCTGGTGAAGAAATGGTGGGTGCTGCTGGGTGGGTCCCATTCATGTGTGAGAGGAAAGGGCACTCATGGGTTCTATCACTCTGTCATTGGTCAGTAAAATGAAAACTTTCTAAAGGTGGCTTCGCTTACATCCGTTCACATGACCACTTATCCATGTAGCTGATGTTGACCAGCATCTAGCTTAAAAGTCTTCATTGTGGGAAGTGGGGTTGGGGTGGCCTTTGAGTTTTCAGTCAGTACCTTCAGTTTTTGCAAAGTGTTCAAGCAGAGTTTTAATTGATGCCTGTCTGTGCTTTAATTATTCTTCCATTTTTTTCCTACAGAAAGATTCTGAGAATGTTTTGTCCATATCTTCTACCCACTTTGTTCAGTGCAGAAACTAGAAATAACTCCTATGATGATATGATCGTTTCTGTGTTCCACCCCGTCAGTGTTTAAAGTATGGTTACCTTGACCATCCCTCTTTTCACTGGATTGCTGTCTTTGTTTGAGTCTACGGTACGGAAGTAATGGAACATCTGTGAAGGTTCATTTAGTATTTTAGTCAATCCTGTCCTGTATTGGGCCACTCATGCTAACACTTGGTTTCACCTCTGGAGATGGGGCTCTGTACCATGACCTGACCTGGATTAGACTTTGGAGGCAGCAGTGACTCCAATGTTGTACATTGCTGTAGTCCTTGGTTTTCCTGCCTCTCTAAATTCTATTCCTCTGGCACTTGCATATCTGTCATTTTACTAGGTATCATTGTGTCAGCAGTTCTGGGATACCCCTTGATATCATAAGAGAGAATTTCACCCAGAAAAAATAATTCACCATATCTTAACTCTGACTGTTTTCACAGTGTTCGAAGAGCTGGAAAATTGCAGTTAGTTTCAGATAAGCACAGCTGAAATATTCTTGTTTTGTATTAAGGCAACAAATTGAAAGAAAGATTGAGGGTATTTAGTCATTGTAGTTTCTGGTGATATAACTTGTACATTACAGAGTTCATGTATCACACTCTGGGACCGTGTTACTTTTGGAATACAATGTAAAATACTGATAATGTCTCGTTAGTAATCTTTATGCCTCTTAATAATAGCTTTTAATTTGTGGTCCTGAAGTCATCATAATTTTTATGTTACTATCCCTCCTGTGACCAAACCAAATACTTTCCTAATTAATTTTAATAATAGGAAGACTCATTAGGAATGTAGTGAGCTGCTGGGATAAACTGTGGTGACACTTGAAAGTGTGCAAACAGAATGGAGTTACTTTGAACAGTTCAGCAGTTTTTCAGGTTTTATATGGTTATTTCAGGCCCAGTAGGAACACTGTGGTCAGCATTTGGGAGGTTGTGTGCTAATGTTTACAACTTTGTATTTCACTTGTTTGATTTGGATTGATACGTTGTCGTAGCCTGGCATTAGTGGTCATTTTTAATGACATATTAAAAGACACTGAAGTTTAGAAGGAAAAATGATGGTGTATTTTAATTATTGAAGTATCCACAATGGAAACAATTAACTCTCAAGAAATGTATGCATAAAAATCTGAATTAAAGGGCATGGAGAGATGGCTCAGTGGTTAAGAGCATTGCCTGCTCTTCCAAAAGTCCTGAGTTCAATTCCCAGCAACCACATGGTGGCTCACAACCATCTGTCATGAGATCTGGTGCCCTCTTCTGGCCTTCAGGCATACACACAGAAAGAATATTGTATACATAATAAATAAATATTTTTTAAAAATCTGAATTAAAATTAGGCAAATTAGTTTCTCTCGTGAACATCTGGAAAGCATTGAGTTTTTGCCTCGATCTTCACATTTCACTTAATTTCATCTTTCCTTCTGTTGTCCAGCTCAGATGCAATTGCTTGTGTCAAAAAATTAAGAAATTTGAATTGTTTTGAGGAACCTAAAGTATTCTTATTTATTACAGTCTTTTTTCTTAGCACCTGTGAATTGTCAGATTTCTGGAGCCTCAGCTGCAGTTGAGTTACAAGTTGCTCCAGCAGGACATAGTTGATGTTATCTGTTTTTGTTTTGTTTTGATCAAATGTTTCATAAAAATTAGATGACATTCTTCAGTTGGAAAATTTTAGGTTGGTTCCAGAATAGATGAAGTTCTTACAAAACAAAACTGTAAAACTTTTGACCTGAATTTCAAATTGAGTGAAAATAGAAATTTGTTTCTATGAAATTGCTAGGAATTAAATTCCTCATGGATACTACTATCTTTTGACATTATTCCATTGTCTGGCTACAATTTTCTGCTGTGTTATTTTCTGGTGCGTGCGTGCGTGTGCGTGTGTGTGTGTGTGTGTGTGCGTTGTTACCTAAAAGATTCACTCTAGTGAAAACTATAGATTATGAGAGTGTTTTATTCTTGTTATATGAGGCTCCAGATTAAGTTTGTTGGGAAAGAACAGCTGCTTCAACATCATTCTTTGATGTGGCCTATACCTAGCTACAGGTTGTTTCTCTACTTAATTTTAATAAAAAATTACATTAGATATATTAATAGATATATTAGTTTATTTGACTAAGTATAGAGACAACATAAAAATGGTTCCTGGTTCTGAGCACAATTTAAGAGTACACATAGTGTATGGTTTAGCATATATAAGATACTTAAATAGTGGATAAAATACGTTGAGGTTTAATGAAACAACCTACTCTAAGTGGGTAAAGTCTTAATACATTATCACAAAACCTGATGGATTTTTTGAGAGAAACTTTCACTAACTCATGGTAGGCTGGAAGATTCACCTATGTACTAGAATGTTAGCCCCGTAATAGCAGGGGCTGTTTTTGTTTTGCTGTTTTATCCTTGCTGACAGGAATGGTACCTTTCTATAATTTGTAGCCTAAATGAAGGGAGACTGCTATTGACAGATACTCCAGTGAACTAAGTTTACATGATTCATTGCTTATGGACATACTGATATTGTAAGATTCTGTTTCTGTTTGTAGAGCAGTGTATAAATTCATTGATCACAGACCTAAGAATGTAGAATTGTAGGAAGCATAAAGGAAAGTGGAAAGATTTTTTTAATATACTTGTGCATTTATTATTGTCCCCACACAGGAATAAAGCGATGTAACCCTACACCTCACTTTTCATCTTATAACCTTTGGTATGATATGCTGCCTAAAATAATGTTACTATTTTAAGAGTTGATTTAAATATGTAATGTTTACATGCTTCAGAATTCAGAAGGCTAAAACTTTCTACAATAAAAATCTCTTTCCAAGACATACTCTGTTACCTTTCTCTCTGGTTACTAGTAGCCTTAGTTTTTAATAACCTGTAAGAGTCTATGAACATTTAATCAAATTATGCATTTTCCTTTTTGACATCATATTAGCTGGTTTTATCATTGATGTGCTAAAATACATGGTGAGAAGCCACTTAAAGGAGGGAGGGCTACTTCAGGCTTACATCTGGAAAATACATTCTCCATCCTGCCATAAAAGCAATGGTGGCAGGAACAGGAGGCCCATTGCATCCACAGTGAGGAAGCTTAGAGTGAAATGGGAAGGGGACCAGTTTTTAAAACCTCAAGGACTCCTCCAGTGTCCCCTTCTTTTAGCAAGGCTTCACCTCTTAATTCTCTGCCACCTTCCACACCAGTGCCACCAGCTAAGGAACAAGTGTTGAATACATAGTTACCTTTGGGGAAAATTTCACATTCTAACCACAGCATATATTAACCTTAGAAATATCTTTCTAAACATTGGTTATTTTCATTTAATTTATTTTGAGGCTTTCTTTATTGTTTTGGTATGGCTAGAAAGTTTTATATATTGATATACTATGATTTATATGATTAGTCCATTAATTATGTTGCTTCTAATATTTGGTTATTAGAAGAGGTGCTAAAGATGTCTTTTCACATGTATGTAAATTTACTGTAAGATAAATTTCTGGAGGTGAATGTGTGGATCACATGATGTGTATTTATAGATGTGATGGACTCAACCTCGTGGTGACCATACCAATTTATTTTTTGAAGATTATTTTAAAATTATGACTGTGTATGCTAATCTGTGCGTGGATATGCACAGATGAGTGCCCCAGCCTATGCAGGCTAGAGATCTCGGATGCCCTGGAGTTTCTTGAATCAGCCAGTATAAGTGCTGTAATTGAACTCTAGGTCTCAGATGGAGCAGCATACCCGCTTCACCACTGAGCCGTTTCTCCAACCCTCCAATTTCAAAGTTGTCAGGCAATTTCTTCATTATTTGCATTCTTCTCTACACTGTTATCAGACTTAACTCACATTAATTCTGTTTTGAAAAAAATGTTTTATTCCTGTTTTAATTTGTATTTTCCTTTGTTGTTATACTGAACTGTTTATACATCTAAATACCTTTTCTTTTACCTCACTATTATTTTTATTTTGAATAAATATATTGGCATTTTCTCTTGCTGATTTGTAGAGAATTAAGCATGCTGATATTTTTGTGTACATTTTTTCCATTTATACATTGAACATTTTTTAAAATAATGCAGGTTGATAATGTGTTAGGCGAGTATTCTGTAAAAGGAAGTGGAGTCTAATCTCTTAGAGTGCTGAGCTTATGGCCTGAGTTGATTAACTGACAGAGTGAGCCACATATGTAAATCTGACTGATTTATTATTTTAAATAAATGAATACATAGAATAAACTATGGAATTTTATTAATAGCTAGTTTCTCATGCATTTTGAGACTTAGTCATCAGTTGTGTGTGTATATATATATATATATATATATATATATATACACACACACACACACACACACACAAAACCTTCAAGGCTTGGATGACAAGAAAGATGACAGAGAAAATCCCCACATGATATTGTTGAAGAAGCTTTAATGGTTTGGGAAATAGATAATACTTGGTACACCAAATCCAGGTAAATAGTACCCTAAGTTAGGACACATGGCAGTAAAGATACTAGACAGTATGTCCAGAGGAAATAATTGTTATGAAAATAACTTTGGTTTTGAAAATAAGTTAATTTTTTTTTAGGTTTGAAACATTTAAAAATGAGAGTAACATTCCAGTGTACCAGTAAGCAGTTTAACCTTCTTTATCATCATTTTTGAAGTTTTTAGCTTTGCAGATGGTTTTGAGTCTGTTCTATTGCAAATCTAACGCCCTGTATCTCTGCCTCAACCAAGATATGTGTGTAAGAATTCCTCATTGATTTTATGCATGTTTCTCTTTCTCATTTATAAAGAATTTTTATAATATAATAGCAAGATGCAATAACATATCAAACAGTTGCCTCATTGCTTCTGTACCAAGATGGAAGTGCTGGTCAAGTTCAGTCATATGCTTGCAGGAAATGCCTCTGTGCATTATCTGGGCATATGTGATAGTGTAAGGTATAGAAGAGTCAATTTAGTAGTGTCATTATAAAATGTGTAGTAGATGTCACTAAATGATTCATGCATTTACACAGAGATGTACTTCGTTAGTGAGTCACTGGATGGGAATAAACAATGAGGGAGAGGATCTAATGCAAAAGGCACCAGGGTTTGTGGTGGAGACTTAAAGTGACAGTAGGTGTCAGAGACTGTGGACGATGATGTGAATGCCCATATTTGTGCCTCGAGCTGCTTAGAGGTGTAATACTCTAATCATTTTGTTCGTTTGCTTCTTCATCTTTTTAGCCTACTTAAATAACGCAGATTCTCATTTGTAGTCTTTCTACATTTTCATTTTCAGCAATTCAAACAATAAATGCAAATCATAGCTGTTAATAATTAAGTAGTACATCATGAACTTTGTTGGCAAAGAAACCTAGACTTCAAGAATCAATAGTTTATGGGGAAAAACTGCTACAAACTCATTCAATATGAAATAGCAATAAATCAATAATAATCAGCCTCTAAGTTGCTTAGGTAATCATTTTACTTTGAATATAGAAATATAAAAATAATTTCTCTGAGCAGTATAAAAGATTTCTTGCCTTTGCACATGTCTAGAAGAAACCAAAATTAGAAAAAGAAAAAAGAAATATATAAGTTCAATTCCTTCTGACACACAAATATCAATTTAGTAAAACAAGAAATAACCTTTAGGATAGATATCTCACTGATTCAAGGAATCTTTGAGGATATATTTTGGGATCGTCCCATTGAAACATACAATTGTGGTTTCCGAGGTAACAGTAAATTAAAGTTATCTGGTTGTTTCTAGGAAATAAAGACTTAAGTATTTCTAAGAAAATTGTAATTTGATAAACCAAAGTGCCAAATATGTATATATGGAGGAGTGGATTCATAATTTCTAAAACGACTGTTTTGACTTTTGACACAGATGTTTTCTGCTTGCTGGCAGTACTAGCATGCTTCTGATGTTTCACCATATCACAAAGCTCTTAGGCTATGTAGATATTTGAAATTAAAACAGACAAACGAAAGTGCCCATATTCAGCTATGATAACACATGAACAATCAGGTCTTGAGCCTAATTCATAAGGTGACTTTGAAGTTATCAGAATAATAAAGTAATTAATAACCTACAAACATCTAAGAGGTACATGATACTCAACACACATTCCTCTCTTTGCTTCCTCACTGTGGATTCAAAGTTAACTGCTTCATGCTCCTCCTACCATACCTTTCCTGTGATCAGGAAGTTACTTCCAAATTGTGAAGCAGATCTCTTTTTTATTCTTGAAGTTCATTGAATTCATTCATTAACAGTGTCATACATTAATAGTGCATTTTGATTATCCTTAAACCCTAATTTATTTCTCTTGTACTTCTATCACCACTAATACCCCCTTCTCTTTATAGGTTCTTTTCCATATTCATGTCTTGTTTGTTTGTTTGTTACTTCCTTTGTTTAACCAGGGCTGTCTCAGTGACCATTGGTATGGAACTATGCACTGGATCCTGATGGTCTCATCAGCTAATTCTTCCAGTCTTAAATTACCTTTGAAAGGTATTTTGTAGTAATAATGGAAGTAAAGCATACAGTACCAAAGTCTTCGATTTTGGGATGTGAACTAATTATTGATAGAGGCACCTGGGAACCTGAACTGTTTGGTCACAAGTCCTTAAAAACCAGAGGTATAATCAGAGGAAGAAGGAATGGCCAACTTAGTACCCACTAGTATATATTGGATAGTGTGTTGTGTATATAGCATATATGTGCATTTGCTAGCATATACATATGTAATCAACATAGTCTTTATGAATGTATAATATCTATATACAGATATTTAAATATGTTCTTTGCTAGATTATATGCTTTTATGAGGAGACATTTTCCGGAACACTTTTCTCTTGAATAGACATAGAATTTGCTTCTAAGATGGGTATTTTCTTCTTATAAATTTGCCTTTGCCCTTTTCACCTATATGTACGGAGCATTCCCTGCAGAGATGCTCTTTGTTGAAAAGTTGGGGCCTCATAAGAATTAAAATTATCTTTTATTTTCAGTGGTGATGACAGATTGTTTACAAAAAACACTTGTTGGAAAAGGATTTTGGAATAAAAACGATAGCATTTGTGAAATGAATGGCTTGCTTATTTCATTTTATCTATACTGAACATACCTATAGTGGTCTGAATATTATTTATTTTGAAGAAAATCCCCACAAAGTCAAACAATTGTGGTGTGTGCATCTGTTGATTAGGAAAGAAGTGTGCTTACTTTCTAGTAAGAATATCTTAGAATGATTTCTCTTTACCCAGTAAAGTCAATATGTATGTATTTTAACGTTTATTTTGATTTATTTTTCGTGATTTTCTAGGTTCAGTGCTACTACATTGGTGCATATTAGTTTTAACTCAGTGTATTATATACCTACTGCTTTCATCTTTTAATTTTGATCCATTCTGTTTTCTTCAGTGAGCATTTGCATAGTGTGATAGCAACAGTTACTGTAAGCTTTTACCTGTGGATAGAAAGTAATAGTCAGCCATGTAGGGGACCAGAGAGAGACACTGTTTTGTAAATCCTTGCTTCATTAGAGCTCTCCTCAATTGAAACGTGATCTGTCTGCTTCAGATGTTGAAATCACTTGATTATTTTCTCAGTTGAAACAGTTTCCTCAATTAAAAACTTCTGTTTCAACGTTAGGATACAGTATTAAATAGAATGCCTGTAGAGAGGGCTAAATTCAGTATGCTTTTTGCTCAAAGATACCAATTCTAGAAGTAATCAGGCTATTTTGTAGAATGAACCTTGTAATTAATACAACGTAGCAAAGCTGGTATAAGTCATAATAAAGCAGTTCTCCTTTCATGTTGCTTTGATATGAATGGTTTCCAATTAAAAATATTTTACTCTATATGTATAACAGTCCTGATTTTTTCTGCTGCTTTTCCTTCTTTACTTTCAACTTTATCTTAAATGAACTTCTTTTGGACCCATAAGACCAGTCTGTTTATGCATTCCTCAGTTCTGATTTATTTTGGCAGGAGGACTGGATGCAGTTGACAGATCATATCTGAGAGGGGCTTTGGTAATTGCTCGTACTGTTCGGCGATTGTGCTGCTGAACAGATGGGCACAGTGAATACTGAACGTGTTCTGGACCTCCGCATCCTTCTTCATCTTGTGAGCAGGAAGCATTGCCAACATTTTCCTTATTGTCTACTAGATAGAAGCACTTGGATTTTCTCATCATTTTTTGACTCATAACTATCTCACATTTGTGGCTGGGTTCTCTGCTACCTCTCATACTGCCCCCTTTCTTGTATTTTTTTTTAAATAAAGAAAATTCTCAAGATGTTAGTGCATGCTGTCATGAACGGGTGCCAACAGTTCTTCCAGACTTGTTAAAAGATTTATTTTTTGCACAAGAATTACACATATGGCCTGGAATGATAATATTAGGATCTGTGTTGGTTGAGATAATTGGCAGATCACACCTCAGGGAAGTGATTGGCTGGCTGGCCTAGTTCATTTGAATCTGTTGTTTCCATCACAGTCATATTCCCACTATGGAGTACATTACTACATGCAAAAACTGTCACTTACTCACTTGTCGAGGGGTGTGTGGTAGTTGAGTTTGAATTGTTTAAAACATTTTCTTATATTAATGATTTGGCTGGCCAATTTAGTAGCAGCCATCAAATCAAATGAACAAAGATGTGCGATCCCAGATAATGGCAGATCTACAAAGCTTGCTTTCCAGGGGAGGAGCAGCTATTGCCCAGGTCAAGCTAAGGGAGTCTGAGCAGAAACCTAGGGCGCCAGAAGTAAAAAATGGAATCTTGCCTTCATCTCAGTGAAGACTCACCATTTACATAGTGACTTCTTTGTGGTTGGAGAGGTAACTGTCCTGTTTTGTCTTTATAACCAGATGCCTTTCACCACACAGCAAGTCTGAATAGAACTGCTTGAGATTTAAGGCAAAGGTGTTCATCTTCTTTACTGATGACAAATGAGAAAATTGAATATAAAATACGCAGTTTATAAATGTTAATTCAACATTTACCTAAATATGAATATTTTGTTATTTGAGACAGGGTCTGTCTACATATCCCTACCTGTCCTGGAAGTCTTATCTGTAGATCATGCTGGCCTTGAGCCCCCAGAGATCTGCTTCTGCTTACCCAGTGCTAGGATTAAAGGCCTGCACCACCAAGCCCTGCAATATCAGCACTTGTAAAACATTCTCTTTTTTTAAACACCCAATTCTTATGATGAATATGGGCATTCATTTATGCTTATAAAAAGATGCTAAGTTTAAATTGTTTCCCTTTGCTTTCAAGTCTGTTATTCACTGTGTGAGTATGTGAAGGAATATGGCCAGGCTTGAATGCGTACTTTCATGTTAAATGCAAGGGAGAAGATGTTTCTGCACTTTAGGCATGAAAGCTTAGTTTTCACAGTCCCTTGTAGGGGGTAGTGTACGTTTAGTTTTCATTCAAAATGAGTATCTCACAAAAATGATGGAGCAGGACAGGTTTCCACTAAAGTCCTCTGTTTCTCATTTATATTATTAGAGATTAGGAAAAGAGAAAGTGTTATCTCTGCTTGTCTTTAAACATTCCTTCTACTTAATGTGTTAACTAGATATTTTAATGCTAGCAAATAAAGTTATAAGTTTTTATTTGCCCTTTTCCTCTTTGCTTGAATAACCTTCTTTTAAAAAAACTCTAAAAATGTCACTTTGTATGTTTACTGGGTCATTATAAGGAATTTCATCCTTCTCCCCCTACTAAGACAAATGATTTTGGCAATTATCACAGTAATTATTATAAAATTAAAAGATCCCTTGAAATAATGTCACTTTCAACAAGAAATAACTGAGGCCCAAGAAGTTTGGGATCTGTTTCAGATTGTACATGTCAAATGAAGGACTGGAGCGGAAGTAGGTCCTCCTCTCCTTCTGTATAGTTCTTATTGTTCTCATGCTGCCTCCTGTCAAACCTTCTCTCTAGATGGGCTGCCTGGGGAAAGGCACAAGTATGCACCGCTCAGTCTAATTCAGTAGTTACTCTCAATGTTTCTGTATGTCTCAATAGTAGAATTATAGAACTCCAGTTTATTTTCCATAAGCCATATATTCTTACAAGTTTCATACATATTTATTGAATGAATTAATTAATCTGGTGGTTTGGTTCTGCATATGCAGTATTTATGATGAAAACAAGAAGTTAAAATCAGAAAAGAAACCAAGATGGATCTATCTGTCTATTTGAAGGCCTTTATTGAATAATGAAGCACCAACACAATTGTACAATTGAACACAAGTCAGTGTTCATAATCAGAACCAGATCAAGGGTCAGAGTGTTAGGAATTTTCAGAATATTATGGGTGTTCATTTTATCACCCCTAATTCTAGATGCAGATTTTTACCAATATATATATATATATATATGTATATATATATGTATAATCTAATATAAATGTATATATTTATATTGCAATGTAATATATAATATAAATATATATATTTGAAATTGATACTATTATTCAAGTTATATTTATCTTGTATAATGGAAATATCACTCAGGACTCAAAGAAAAGAAAAGAGGGCTTCTGTTTTTGCATAGTTGTTTGGTCTCACCTTTCTTTCTTTTTTTTTCTTTTACGGATTTCACCTCTAAAATACTAGAAGTATTTTCATTATTTATCTTAGTAGATACAAGGTGAATCTTTATTTCTATTTGCAGCAGAACATTGATTGTTGGTCCCAGGTTGCTGATTATTGATCAACTATAGATCCAGCTCCTTTCTCATTTGCATATAGGTCTTCCATCTTAGTATATCTGTTTCTGTTTGTTTTTTGTTTTGTTTTGTTTTTTGAGACTGGTTTTCTCTGTGTAACAGCCCTAGCTGTCCTGGAACTAGCTCTTGTAGACCACGCTTGCCTTGACCTCACAAAGATCCACTTTCCTCTGCCATCCGAGTGCTGGGATTAAAGGGGGTGTGCCACCATTGCCTGATACGATATCTATTTTTATATCTCAGATCAGTAATATGTATTTCTTACTGGCTTTTTATCATGGGATTTCTATTTTATCATTGTCATTTCTAACCTGAAATTATAGTCTTTTTCGCCGATTATGAAATATATACAGAATTGACGTGGTTATGTTCTTTTGATGGCTCTTTGAATTAGTAGGTTATTTGTCCTATTGCATTAAAAAAAAGAGGTGTTTCACTTCAGGGAGCTATCACCTTTCTTGCATAAATGTATTTGTGATTGATAATTGAAGTAATACACTATTAATTCATAAAACTGTTGGTCTGACTTTCAGAGTTAGCATTGCTTGAATTAGATCTGGAATTTCCCTGAAAGAACAGGTAAAGAAGCAAATGTTTAATAGCTACTTTTTGCCTGATCTCTTGGGCTGGTAGCAAAGAACAAATGTGGGGTGGTGTTGAAATTAGTTTGGGTGTCTGGAAAAATAAAATGCAACTCTTTGAGATATCTAGGCCAAAATAACTTTATAAAACCACAATTACTTTGCTCCCATCTGAAAAGATGCTGCTTGTGTTCAATAGCTCTTGTTAATGTGAAAAACTCCAGGATTCCATTAATAATGAATAGGCCCAAAAATGCATCAATGCTTTTATAATGTAGATTAAGGTAGGATGTCATGTCAGGAATGGAAATTTGCATAGTAGAATAATTAACTTATCTTGTTCTTTAAAGAAATAAATGGCTATGAATATTCATGCTCAATTAAAATATTAATGGTATACTGATACTTCAGTTTTAGGTCTCTAGCCATCCATAAAGAGTTTCATTTAAACTTGATTAACTGTGAAGGGATACTTCAGCACATAGTATAATATATTGACATTCTGTCTCTGAAATGAAAATGTCCTACCTGACATATGTAAATACTTTGTTTATTTATGCAATGCATCATTTCTTTTGTAAAGAAAATATTATTTTTGATTATAGAGTTAGGCATGGTCACAAGTCCATTGTCTCTGGCTTCTAAAATAGTTCTCTTCAACTGTAGTTGAAGTCTTCATGTTGTCATCTTCATCTCTATTGGATTGGTTATTCTCATTCTTTGCTTCCCTCCCTCCCTCCCTCCCTCCCTCCCTCCCTCCCTCCCTCCCTCCCTCCCTCCCTCCCTCCCTCCCTCCCTTGTTGCAGGAGCTCCTTCCGCTCCTTCAGCCAATAGCCGCTGAGATTCCAGCCCATTGGGGCGTGGTCTCTCTTTTTAAATGGCTTGAGAAATGCTGCTAAAACAGTCATGGTCAACTTCCTGCCAGATTTCCCTGCAGAGTAGAGTGTCTCATCATGGAGAAGTTTTCAGGGATTAGATTCTGGTCTTACTGTAGGTTTCTTTATGCCACGAGACAAACAGTGGGCATGTTGGTTGGAATTTGGTTTTCTTATTGCTGCTTTTAAGGGCACAAGTTCGTAATACCCTTAGTCATTGATAATCTCCTGTCACAGTTTTAGAATGTCAGAAGTCTAGCATGTTCCAGGACAGGGAGTCTTGAGGACATCTAAGATAAGCCTGTTTCCTTGCTCTGAGTCCTCGCTCAGCAAGTGGAAAAAACAGAGCAGCTTAGTCATATACTCAACCTCTGACAAGGGTAGAAGATAAGACATAGGTGTGGACTCCTCAAAGGAGCATCTCAGGGGACTGTCTTAGCAGTAGCCATATGGACCTTCTGTGGTTTTCATGTTACAGCTCAAGACTTTCTTCTTTTGTCTCTCTTTTTGAAGTGAGATTTATAGGATGGCTCTGGACATGCCTTGGGTGAATCTAATAAGGTCGAACCAAGAGTTATTGGAGCCACACATAGGAGTTAGTTAGTACATGTTATTTCCCGGCAAACCTGTAAATAGGATTTCCATTGAGAATCCTAGAAGTTTCTAGATTTACAGCTGGAAAAGGAGCCAAACCATAAGCCTTTTCTTAAAGTTGACATTGTGTTGGAATTCTTGGTTTTCTACTGTCAACAGACTTTGATGCATTCATGGGGGAGGGGCTTCTCACAGCACCAAAACTTCCCCTTTGTCTCGCCTCAGCGTCACTTAGCATAAAGTCCTCAAGGCTCCTCCATGCCGTAGAATGTTATGAGATTACTTCCTGAGGCTGCATAACAATCTCTCATGCATATATACCACATTTTTATTTATCTGTTTATGAAGTTCTTGTAGATTTGGGATATTGTAAATAATCTTGAGATAGAAATACAGTTTATAAATACCTGTTTGAGGACCCCCCCACCCACCTTTCTTTTCCTTGGTTATACCCAAAAGTAGACATGCTGGATCATATGATAAATTGTTTTATTTTGGGGGAGCACATCTTAGCATTTTTCCATAGACCAATACTTTTTCCCCCTTTCCAACCAGTGGTACATACGGTTACTATTCTGTCCACATTCTCAACAATATTTGAACAATTTTGAAAGTATAAAACAAAATTTAAAAATCTTTCTTCAAGCTTTCGGGACTTTGCTCCAAGATGACCAAAAAAAGGAGAAAACAACGGTCGTGCCAAAAAGGGCCGCGGCCATGTGCAGTCAATTCGCAGCACTAACTGCACCCGCTGTGTGCCCAAGGACAAGGCCATTAAGAAGTTCGTCATTCGGAACATCGTAGAGGCGGCTGCCATCAGGGACATATCCGAAGCAAGTGTCTCCGACGCTTATGTGCTCCCCAAACTCTATGTCAAGCTGCATTACTGTGTGAGCTGTGCTATTCATAGCAAGGTGGTCAGGAATCGATCTCAGGAAGCTCGGAAGGACCGAACACCCCCACCACGATTTAGACCTGCTGGTGCTGCACCACGACCCCCACCAAAGCCCATGTAAAGTCGCTTCATAGAGACAGAAGAAAACACCTTGGAAAAATAAAATGGGACTTGGACTTTAAAAAAAAAATCTTTCTTCAATACTCTCAACTCTTCAAATTTTAACATTGACTCAGTTCCAGATGAGGTTCCATGTTTATCATCCTTTCCCGGACACCCCTTCATGACACCCGTAGTTCCTCCTTCCAGCCTGTCCTCTAACATGAGGCCTTCCAGTGAGTGCATCTGCAGATGTTGTTTTGTGTCACACACTGTGTAACTCGTGCCCCACACATTGTAAGTGTTCAAAACAGATTTTGAAGTTAATACTCCTGTATCGTCAGCCAGGGACTTTTAAGGAGTTAATTAAAGCTTCTCTCTTGCTGAATTTCCTGTCGGAAATTTCTTGCAAGCCATGCTTTGATTGTGTGTTTCTAAATATCTGCTTTAAGAGAAATGCCGACCGAGTCTATAAAGACTACTTCACTTTTTAATGTTGCTTTTGAAGTTAGATCAGAAAGTGTTTGTACCCACCAGCTATGCTGATTTCTTAATGCTGCTTAGAAATTTCAAGTGGGTTGGAAGCTATGAGATGATCCAGCAGGAAGCTTGATTTTAGAGATCAGAAGGCTGATTTGTCAAATAACTTTACCAGTGTTTGTCAAGAACAGCACTTAGTAGTGCGTTTTATTTTTCACGGTCTGGTTGGTAAAGGGTCTTACACTATTGGAACTATTTATTAAGGCAAAATAAAAGGCCATTCTTTACAATCCTATTAAAGTCAGGCTTCACAACATATTTGGGTAAATATGGTTGCTTCATTCTAGTTGTCTTTATGCAGTCATAATCATTGCACTTTTTAAACTTTAAAAGTGACATTTGAAGTAGTTTAGTGACTTGTTAATAGGTGAAAGTATGACCAGATGATATTTCAGTGTGAGCATGGATGACAGTCAGAAGTCTCGGGATTTCAAATTGAGGAAAATACATTTTAAACAGCAATGAAAACAAAGCATGAGGATCAGGATTGCTGTTCTCAAGATAATCATAAAAATATTTTAAACAATAGGTATACAATCAAAAGAAAGGACAGTTGAGAGAAAACAGCTCAGAGTAATTCATGGGTCTTATAAGTTTCATTCTTTGCAGATGAGTTTCATCTTTTAGGAATTAGTAGTTTATAGTGCAATCAAGAAATATTTCATTTTAGTGTTTTAACAGCATTATTTGGACATAATTATGTTGTGTAAGTCACTTATTTAAAGTGTACAGTTCTGTAATTTGGGGTATGTTTGTACAAACATCGTAGTTTTATAAGCTAAGAATACCTTTTATAGTGGTTTATTTTTACTTTTGTTTTTAAAATCTTACAAAGGCTGTCTATTCTGTTTGCTTTTTTTTGTTTTTTTAATTTATTAGATTTTTTAAAATACCAATCGAAGTTCCCACTCCTTCCCCTCCTCTCACTCCCTCCACACACCCTCCCATCCCACGCTCATCCAATCCTCAGAGAGGGTAAGTTACATAGTTTTGTGGAAGATCCAAGGCCCTCCCTACTATATCTGGGCTAAGCAAGGTATACATCCAAAGAGAATAGATTCCCAAATAACCAGTACAAGCAGTAGGGATAAGTCCTGGTGCCACTGCCAGTGGCTCCTCAGTCTGCCCCAGCCATGCAACTGTCACCCACATTCAAAGGGACTAATTTGGTCCTATGCTTATTCCTTCCCAGTCTGGCTGGAGTTAGTGAGCTCCCATTAGCTCAGGTAAACTGTTTCAGTGGGTGAACCCATCATGGTCTTGACCTCTTTGCTCATATTCTCACTCCTTCCACTCTTCAGCTGGACTTTGGGGGCTCAGTCCATGCTCCGATGTGGGTCTCTGCCTCTGTTTCCATCAGTTGCTGGATGAAGGTTCTATGGTGATATTTAAGATAATCATCAGTCTGATTACAGGGCAAGTTAAGATCAGGCCTCCTCTTCTGTATTGTTTAGGGTCTTAGCTGGGATCATCCTTGTGGATTCCTGGGAATTTCTCTGGAGCCAGGTTTCTGCTAACTCTATAATGGCTCCCTCAATCAAAATATCTCTTCCCTTGCTCTCATCTTTGTCCTTCCTCCATCTTGATTATCCCATTCCCTCAAGTTCTCCTCAGTCTTTCCCTTCTCCCCTCCTCTGTAGGCTTTTCTAGCCAGCCAGCAGGGAGTTTCCTGCAGCTAAGCTCTCCAAACCCAAACCCATCCAGTAGCCATATAATCTACTAGCCACACCCTACCCCCAAACTCACCTATCCTCCTGCAACTTTGGTGGAACTCTAAAACACAGCTTTCTCCAATACTGAGGGGACATAAGAGGAGAGTGAATGGCCACATGGCCGATGCCCCACTCTCTGGGACCTCCACCATGGGACAAAACCCCTGGCCCCTCCCCCAACTGCCTAGGCTTTTCTAGCCAGCCAGCAGGGAGTTTCCTGCTGCTAGGCTCCCCCAAAACCCAACCCATTCATTGGAACTCCCCCAAGCTTTTGGCCACTTTGCCTAAAGAGCTGAGAGCTTGCTATAATATTGAGGGAACCAAGAGCTTGCTACAACACTGAGGGGATTAAGAGAGAGCACCAAGAGAGCAGGCTTATAGAGACCTCAGAGGCTCTCTGTGACAGACCCTGACAGTACAGAACAGACCACGAAAAACTCCCAAACACTCAGACAGCCACTGCAAGGATTGGACCAAGATGCAAAGACACTGCCTGCCTCATTTGAAGGATGATCTATTCTTTATTTACTAGGACTCAATCAACCCTCATGCTCCTGAATACCTGGCTATTTTTTCTTAATATTTCTAATACAGGCTACCCATAGGTTAAATTATTATCTATAATCATAAAATAATAACAATACAATGTGTAGCACAATGGCTTTCCCCCCTAGCCAATGTATCTTGTAGTTCTCATTTACTCATGTTGCTCTTTCAGCCAGTATTTGCTTTGGCATTGCTCTATCTAACAGTGAACCAGCAGAAACAAAGATCGCCTCTATCATGAAGCCTATGTGCAAGCTTATATGCTTGTGTAACATGCAGAAAGACGATGTATATGCTAACCCTATAAATTGCTATGTGCTAGGTATAAAAATTGAAGGACAAAAGAGACAAAACTTATCAAAAGGGAGAGCAGGAATTTTAGCAAGATTGTATGTGGATGGTGTCTTTGGTAAGTTCTTATTTTAGCAAGATTGTATGTGGATGGTGTCTTTGGTAAGTTCTTTCTAAAGAAAACCCAGGTACACAGTAAGTGCTCTGATTTCTTCATCTGACTCTGCTGTTTTCCTTGGTGGCCATGCTTCTCTAGCTTTCCCTTTAGCTCCTTTATGTGCTCCTTGATCTGATGGAGAATTTTTATTAGCTCTGTATTGTGTATTCTATTTTTATTAAAGTAGAAATATATCATAATAACAAGAAATTGGTACTGTATTAAAATACACACCTGGAAATGATGTGTATTTTGATACACATATGAAAGGTTAAGCCCTTCATATTTAATAAGAAGTTGGTAGAGTGCTTTGGAAGCTAACTATTTAGTTCTTGCCTCATCTAATTTTTATTTGCTCAGACTTTGACGATTTGAAAGTGAAAACTCAAAAGACTGGAGGCTGTTACCAGTATCAGGTGTTATTACTTGTCATTTGGACATTTTGAGTGCTCACAATCCTGCCTTTGAGTTTCAGGATGGAAGCCCCACCTCAGAGTTCCTGTGCAGGAAGCTGACCTTGAACTAGAGTGGCCTTGTTAGGACAGTGTGGTCAGCCAACTTCATTCGCATCATTTGGCTTTACTTGCAAGGAGTTTGCATGCCACACTGAACAAATATGTAGTAAAATGTCTGAGGTTTAGCATCATTGTTTCTGCCCATCAACGAAATCAAATGTGCTGAATACATAATTAGCAGTTGAGTGTGTTGCCTAGATCTTTTCAGATTCCAGCGCACCTTACAGGAGACCGAGATCAGAAACAGCTTATGATGTGCAGTTCCCCATTTACTCTGCAGTTGTTTTTTTTTTTTTTTCCTCAAAGCAAATTTATCCTAAGAAGTGTTAAATTTTTGGCAGCGATGACATGAGGGACAAGAACCTGCACCAAATATTACACTCTGATTAGTTCTAGAGGTTTTAGTTTTTATTCTTCCCCCTTAGGGGAAGTTGTGGACTATAACTCCATCTTACTAAAATAATGGTGCTTGAGCTCTAACCGAAGTTGGAGTTTGTTTTTCCCTTGGGTATTTGACATTTTCTGTTTCTTGACATTTTCATCATTGGTATAGTCACCTCTTTTTATTCTTTCCCCATAATCGTTCCCCAGGGGAAATTGTCCATTTTATCTACTGGAATGCAGGAATGCCTTCTGTCATGGGCAAGCCATTTATCTGTTTAAGCAAATAAAGTCTACTATAATGTAATAGCCCAATATTTGGGAACTGGGCCATGTGGGAGCATTTAGATTCATGACACCCAAGTCCTAAGTTCATTTCAAGAACAAAGATTTAAATATCATGTACACAAAATGAGTGGTTACCTTTTTTCCTCCCTTCCTCTATGGCCTTTGCTACTGTATTTTTTAAAAATCTTAAGTGACATCCTAAAAGTAGATACAGTGTTTGTTTCAATACTTGTGGTTTTCTTGCTTATGGTTTTATATTTGGGGAGTAATAATTTACTGGCTATTAGTACATTGTTAACATACTACTGTTTTCCTTTATTCTTTATTTATATGAAGTCAGATGACTGAATGGTAAAAAGATGAAGATCTAGTATATTTTACACCATTTTTAGCTACTGTGATATTACTTAAGTATAAATATATGCACACATAGTCCCCAGCAACCCCGCATTGTTACTTGTTTTTAGCCCTGAGAGTTTGTGCAAAAATGTAGTTCTGTTACTAAGTTGCTGATATGAAATTGTTGATTATCCTATTTAACCTTTCTTTAGGGAAAGTGAATCTTTTCAGTTCTCACATAGTGGAACTATTCACTAGATTATAAAATGTGACAGTCGAGTTTCAGTGATTGAATGAATATAGGTCTGAGAATTGGTTCATGTAATTTCAAAGATCCTCTCCTATGGCGTAAAGTAGAGACAAATAGGCACACAGCAGTGGTAGATTTTGTATTTCTAAAAGTGTACTGTGAGCCTGTTACAGACAACTAGTATTTGAATTTTTCCATTTCAGAGCACTGAGGTTCTCCTCCTATGGTTATACTGGACCAACCAAAGCATCGCAGGGTCTAGATTTGAGTCTTCAAATGCTACTTGTTAGGCATTTTCTTTGAGCCCTGTGGTGCATCCACAAATAACTATACCTGGGACCTAGCTACTAAATTACAAGATACTGTTAAAATTAAACCTATTTTAAAAATGGGAAAATGTATGTTTTCATCCTAGTGCTTCTCTACATCCTCATTTGTTGTAACACCCAGGAGAGGAAAAATGCTGAGAACAGTCATCACTTAGAGCTGCAGCCGGCTGTGGGCCTGTCGTTTGTCTCCTTTTTACAAATGACACAGGAGAATGAATCACATATGGGCAAGAAGAGATTTGTCAAGGCAAGAGTGGCAATGATGTTATTGTTCTGGTTGTGGACCTTGACATTTCTTCATTCATTTTCAATATCTAGTGTTTCCGATATGAAATTAATTCTTGTAATCCTTACCCAGCAGGCATAACCTTCAAAGCCTGAGATAATCCAGCCACAGATCTATAAGCCATAGGCCGTCTTACTCCCTGCATCACTAACATGTATAATTAAAAATGGGAATAGGTTTGTTTGGGGGAAACTACACTGAGAAGAATAGCTGAGGCAGTTTGCCATATTGGTGGGGTTAATGACCATGCTGGGTCTTTGTGATGAAAACTCTCAAACTATGGACATCTCTTCTACTTCTAGGTTCCCTTTCAGTCCTTGTTTCCACGCCTACAGAGGCTGGTTGTCATATCCTTGCATCTTGCTTTTCTAAACTGCCTTTGAGTGGATTTCTAAATTAGACGAGGATCATATTTTTAGCTAACATGATAAAATATAAAAGATAGTTTAAAATAATACATGAAGTATTTTATTAAGCAAAAAAAATAGACAAGGTTTGTGTTTCATTTTAATTAAATATTAAAATGATAATATATGCATTCTAATTTCTAATAAAATATTACATTTCATGTGGTTACATAAGTACATAGTAAAATTTAATAGCTTTAATAGAATATCTGGTGACACGTAGCTGTACATTAGATAAAAATAATGTTCTTCCAATAAAGAGAGCTGTAGTGAGGAGGCAAGCATGCCTGCTTTTTATCCCGCCTGGATCCCACATGGCTAGCTTTACACCCAAAATAACAACACACAAATTGTACTCATTTAAATACTGTCTGGCTCATTAGCTCTAGCCTCTTACTGCCTAACTCTCACATCTTGCTTAACCCATTTCTAATAATCTGTGTAGCAACACAAGGTGGTGGCTTACCAGGAAAGATTCAGCATGTCTGACCTGGTGGCTGGCTTCATGGCGACTGTCCCAGAGAGGAGAGGCATGGGGATTGCCTCACTTCCCTCTTTCTCCCAGCATTCTGTTCTGTCTACTCTACCCACCTAAAGGCTGCCCTATCAAATGGCCAAGGCAGTTTCTTTATTAACCATTGAAAAACAGAAGACCCCTCCCACATCAGAGAGCTCTTGGAGAGGTCTATAAAGCAATACAGGTACCTTAGTGAGTATCACTTAGTGGGTGTCACTGGGGCACAACTATCCCAACTTCAGCTGACAGGGATTTTAGAATGCAAGTTTTCAGAACTGTTCAAGGAGAACCAGCTCCAGAAGGACGTAAGCCTCTTCCCTTGAATCAGAAGAGGAGAGTCCAGAAGTCTTTGTTGTTTTTCAGACAAACATGGATATAATGTGGGCACAAATGTGTCTAATGTGAGTGGAGGGAATCACCATTGTTACAGAGAGGAAGCACAGCAGAGGAGAGGAACTTGCACTGGAAGCGCGTTTCCTTCTTTCCTTTTGGCAGTTATTCTTGGATTCTTACCTTGTGCTAGACAGCATTTCAGATGCGAGGGATAGGCAGCGAGTGAACAGGGAAGGTTTCTGTTTTTATGGAGCCGGCATTTGTTTTTGTAGAATCTGATAGACAGAAAGAGTAAGCAGATTGCGTTATGGGAAGAACAAATGAGAAACATGAGTTAGTTGAAGGATTTCTTTTTTAGTTTTTAACCAGGATGCCAAAATGGTTGAGGAAAACTGCTTTAAGAAAAATACATGTATTTTGACTGGAGATTTCAGAGGTTACAGGGACCAACTTTGTCCGGCTAGCCATGGTTTCTGGCTTGCCCTTTGCTTAGCTTTGCTTGTGTTTGTCCCGCATACAGGCTGTAGCTCCATTAGTGTTGCCTGCTGCCTCCACCTTCTTGCTTTGCCCTAGCTTGCTCTCCCTTTACATACCTCCCATTCCTACTTCTTTGTCTTCTGTCTATTTAATTTCTTTCTCATTCCACACAGTTTAGATGATCTATATGTTGGGTAACTCAATTTGGACTTCTTTTCATTTAATTACAATAGAAAATGATATTTGTTTATTTTATTTACTATTGTTTTTTTAAATTTTTTTATTTTTTTATTTACTATTGTAAAAATACAATTTCATAAGAATCATTGCGAGAGATATGGCTGTTTTCTGATGTGAAAACTAAACAATTTTTTAAATTTTGTGAAAAATCAAAAGTTACCAAATATATATTTAAAACAATGGAAAATATTCTTTGAAAAATATTAGATCTACTAATACTTAAATCATATTTTTATTTTACTATATCCATCTTTTGGTATATTCTTTTTCCATAATTCAGCTAAATATTTTTGTTAATACTTGTGTGCTGTTTGTTTTAAGCTTGTTAAAAGAGTGATCCTGGGCTGGAGAGATGGCTCAGGGGTTAAGCGCATAGGCTGCTCTTCTAGAGAACCTGAGTTCAATTCCCAGCAACCAAATGGTGGCTTACAACCATCTACAATGAGATCTGGCGCCCACTTCTGGCCTGTGGGCATACAAGCAGGCAGAACACTATATACATAATAAATAAATAAATCTTTAAAAAAAAAGAGTGATCCCATGGAAGAAATCATCCCTTCTCCTATGGAGTTGGGTATCAAAATAAGAACAATAATTTTCTAGAAGTAGGTAAGTTTGTAGTTTTCTTTTCTGTTAAGAACTTCCATTTTTGCCAGCTGGTGGTAATGCAAGCCTTTAATCCCAGCACTCAGGAGACAAAGGTGGGCAGATCTCTATGAGTTTGAAGCCAGCCTGGTCTACAAGAGCTAGTTCCAGGACCAGCACCAATGCTACACAGAGAAACCCTGTCAAAAAAACAAAAACAAAAACAAAACCTTACATTTTCACCTTGTCTCCCAGATGGCTAATAACATGTAAGGCATAGCAGATACCTCTGTGGCCATATCCACATTAAAGGGCCACCTGTTTAGATCTTTTTCCACATCTCATTAGCCTCAGCTGTAAAACTTGATCTAAGTTTGGCCTTAAGTAGGGGAGCAGGATAGACTCTTTTTCAGTACTTGTGTGGCTGTCCAGAACAAAATCATGGTTCTTTAGAGAAGAAGACACTGTAAACAATATAAATTAGATAGGCAGGCAGTTTTCTACTTATGTTTGTGCTCTTTGGTGTACGTGAAATAGTCTTTTTACAGTCATTTAAGTCATCTCCTTCAAGGTTGATGAGTAGTATTGTGTCAGTTCAGCTTCCCAGAGTACCCCTTCACCAGTTGGATTAGGTTCTCCTCTAAGATGTAAATAAGAACGGCCTTGCTGCAGTGGGGTTTCTCTCCTACTTGAAAGACTGACTGGTTCAAAGCTCATATGATGGTCTTGTCATATGACATTCTCATATAATCAGGCTCCTTCCAACTCATGCAACCAAGAGAAATTAGAGTTGACTCTGGCTGATTCATTATCTAAAGTGATAACCATTGTTGTCACTGAAGTCTTGAATGGTAGAAAGGACAAAATAGGAATGGCTTATAACTGTTGTTTATTTAGGAAGGTTCTAAAATGGAACCACATTACATTATTGTTTATATTCCACTGACCAACTACTAGCCATATCTAACTTCAGGGCAGAGACACATACGCAGTTGTGATTTGAGGATATTCAATCAATAGTCAAAAGAGAATAATTATTAGTTACAAGTAACAGTCTCTGTTCCACCTTCCCAATTTAATCATCCACAAATTACATTACTAGACAGATGATCAATTGCTTAATATTTTGAATTTATTTACTTCCCCTTGTTCTTTTGAAAGCTCTACCATTAGCAACAGAATAATGTCCACTGTTTAAACACTTTGTGACTGTCTGCCTAGCATTGTAGCCACATGTTACATAATGTTATTGACTTCTTGAAATGTGGCTAATGTAACTCAGTAATAGGATTTTAAATTTTGCTTATTTTAAATTAAAAATATGATTGAGTTGGAAATGCTTTTTTATTATTTCTGGATCAACTTTAGCTAATGTGACTAGTTTTTAAACTAAATTTTATGAAATTTAAAAACAGATGAGTAGTGGTGATGAGCATTTAACTTCTCAATCTTGATCTACTTTAAATAAAAAGTGGAAATTGACTTTAAAAGGTCACTATAAAAATATAAACTCAATTTTTAATTGGCTGCTTTACTATATGATTTGATCACTATAGGGTGAAGACAATCCTCATTAGTAAAATTAATTTTACTTCATTTTCTGCTTTTATTCAGATACTAAAACTTTAAAATTATATGTGGTGTTCACATTATATTTCCATTTAGTAAAGTGACAGTTTTTTTTAATAGAAGACTTGGCTTCTTAGCATCTTTTGTTTCTGAGGCAGCAACAGTTGTAGAGATGAGCTGCCTTTTCCTTGAAAGATTTTGTAGGGAGTGTGTTGTGTTTAAAACATACAAAATACTTACTTCTTGTTGTTTTGGTGTATGTAATGAGGGATCTAAGGGAAAGAGGTATGATTTTTATTTTGTATAGTACAAATTCACATCCAAGTTGACATTATTGCCCTGAATAGCACACAAATATATTATAGAGCAGTTATAAATCCATGACTTTTGTGATCTTCAAGTAGATCATGGAGTCTCTACCATTTCTGTTACTATCCATGCTCCCCTTTGGGCTTCTTGTTTCATGAAGGCACCAGTAGCAGTTGCTTTACTTCAGTTCTTGCAGTGTTCCATAAGAGTGTGCTTGTAAAGACAGTTTGGACCAGCATTACTGTAAAGGCTTGTTTTTGTAGGCTGCTTTTTTTTTTCCTTGGTGAAAGAAGAATGGTAGTGTTTACTACTCTCCTATATACCAGTGCGGAAGACATGGTATTAATTTCTCTAAGGAGAGCAACATTTTTTTTTTTTTGGAGTTTAAAGTAGAGGCAAGTAAATATTAAAATAATTTAGAAAATATCTCAGCATTCACCTTCACATATGTGTCTCTCATGTTCTGAGATTTGTAATTCATGAAAAGTGCAAAAAAAAGGCTTAATAGAGAAGAAACTAAGAAACTTTAGAATTTTGTGATGTTGATTCTACACTCATATTTTTGGGGGGCAGAAAAATGGGTCTCTTCTTCCATTGTAGACTTCATTCTTCAAGCACTGTTGACTTAGCTTTCTAACATTAGAAAGCTCTGTCTGAAAGGTAGGGACAGCTTCTTTGGAATCACCCACCTAGCTATGCATACATTATGATGGGAAATGCATATTAAACTTAATTACATTAGAAAGCATGCTTAATGTGAATCAGTTATCCTGGGACTAATCACCTAAAGATTGTTCTGGGTTGTTCATAGGAATATAAAACTACACAATTGATTGCTTTACTTGGCTGTGTATATATGTTGTTTTTCTAAAGATGAAATACAAAGACCAGCGATGGTGCACGACTGTAATCCCAGCACTTGGAAGGCCGAGGCGGGTGCAGCTCTGTGTTTGAGGCCAGCTTGGTCTACAGAGTGCGTTCCAGGAGAGCCAGGGCTACACAAAGAAAAAAAACAAAAATGAAAACAAAATACTATAATGAATATTTATTTTTTCATGTATACAGTGTACTAACTGCATGTAAGCCTGTACGCCAGAAGAGGGCACTAGATCTCAGTATAGATGAATGTGAGCCACCATGTGGATGCTGGGAATTAAACTCAGGTCCTCTCTGAAAGAGCAGCCAGTACTCTTAACCCTTATGTACTCACTTCTAAGTGAATACTAGACATAAAGGATAATCAGTATTTACCCCTAGTGCATGAACTGGCTCTTTGGAGCCCATTTCCTATGGAGGGATTTCTTGCTCAGCCTACTTACAGAGGGGAGGAGGGCATTGGTCCTGCCTCAGATGATGTGACAGACTTTGTTGACTCCCCATGGGAGGCCTCACCCTCTCTAGGTAGTGGATGGGAGTTGGGGTTAAGAGAAGGTGTGGGAGTGGAAGGACTGGAGGGAGAGGGAACTGGGATTGGTATGTAAAATAATCTTGTTCTAAAAATAAAAAAGAGGAATAATACTATAACAACAACAATATTGAAATAGAGTTTAAAATGGTTTATTTTGCATTTTTTTCCTCACTCCATTTATGATTGAAGTGGTTCTGTCAGAGGTAAATTGTTTCTAGATCCCTTTTTAAACTCATGGAACTACTGAGCTTCTTGCTACACTTTCTTAGAGTAGTGGCATTTCTATTATAAGGTATCACCTCCATTTTTAATGGAAAGATTAGCTGAAATTTTTAATGAATCTGCCACCTGTGTTCATTTTTGAAGACCTCCCGTAATATGCATATTCTTTAAAAATCAAAAGTAATTCCGTTCTAATCTAATAGTTTGTAAATCTCTCTGAACTGTTATACATGGAGCCCTCTGTTCTTTTTATTCCGTGGTAGAAGTCAGTAAAAGTAAGCAAAATGCCCTGGTATAGCCTCTCGTTTCCTCCTCTCTTTTATTCTTTCTAGTTAAGGGAGTAGAAAATCTGTCTTAAGCGACGAGACAGCCTATGATGAGGTCTAGGTGCCTTCTCTCTTCTTTCCCCTCATCCGTGATGCAGAACTGCTCCATTGTGTTCTCTGAGTTTCAGCAGTTGAGGCATCTGCTCTGTTTTAAGGTGTCATCATGCCCTGTGCTGCCTAAAACAGAACTAATGACAGAGTCAAGTCAAGCTGCCTAGCTTCTTGAACATCTGGGATTTGTGTCCATTGCCAGTCACGACTTGGCACTAAAAATGGTCTATCCCAAATTTTGGTTTAGAAGAAACACTCCATACCATCCTCTGAGGCCCAGGGAAATTCAATCCAGATACTGCACCTGCCCACACAGCTGGCTACCAGTTTTATGGGTTCACATTTTCCAGTATGTTTGTTGACAGCGAAGCCTTGTTTGTGTGACTGCATGCCTCAATGTGGGGGGCAATGTATATGTACACGGATATGTATCTGTGTAATTGAATGCATTCGCATTCCCTTATTCAGGGGTGGTATTTGGAATCATAAACAAATTTGTATCTATTGAATGTGTATATATGTATACATAGAAATGATATGTACAGCTCTTGGAGCTTTACTAAATTGGATGCAGCATGATGCTGACACACTGACTCTTATGAAATTGGTTTTCATTAAAGTCTGCAGGTTGTTCTTGTACTGGCAATGGCTTTGATTAAGCACTGTATTAGGGTCATATCCTGGAATAACAGCATTTTGAAATCCCTGGCTGTGTGTGAAAGAATTGTGATTAAAGTTCTGGCTGTTTTCCCGTGATTACTGATGTCTGCTGAGGCTTGAGTTTCCTGGTTGTTATTGGGATTGAGTTGTGTGGCAGCCCCTTGTGCTTTCTTGCCAATATCAGTGGCATTCTCCAGGGGAAAGTGATTTTTGCATTGAAACGTGAGAACTAAAAGCTGTAACAAAATTAACACGGGGTCCAGGGTTTCTGATGTGACTAGAGAGCTACAATGGGAATGGTTCCTAAAGCCTAATTCATCTGTGATTGAATTTCAGACCAAACAAAGCTGCCATGATGAGAAGGGAAAGAAATTCATCTCAGAGAGATTACGGATGAACAGGCTGAGGAATTCGATATATCAGGGCAAAGTCTAGGGAATCTTCCATTTCACTTTCAGCTCGGCTTTTCTTTCTGAGAGCCATGGTCTGTGCCTTGGCAATGAACTTCTGGGGGAAACCCTGGTGTTAGGACTGTCCCCTTACGTGCGCATGCGCGTGCGTGCGTGCGTGCGTGCGTGCGTGCGTGCGTGCGTGCGTGTGTGTGTGTGTGTGTGTGTGTGTGTGTGTGTTGGAGGCTTATTCTGTACATTTTGAGAACTATTATAGAATTTGTCTGCCCAAAAATAAGATTGAATATCCACATCTACTCCATTTAACAATAGTATATTACACATTGGATAAAATTGCTAGTTTCTAAATAATCTTTTTACTAAGTAGTTTTTCCCAGTTGCTATTAAATTAAAACAACATAATTTAACATTTAACTTGCTAGTCCTTTGTATTTGGACTTTTTTTGCAATGATTATTTCTCTTCTATTCTTGTGCATTATAAAGTCCTTGGTGTGCCACCGCGCCTTACTTTTTGTTATCTCTCACTGTACAATGTTCAAAATAGATTTGTCATGTCTTCTTTAATGATGTAGAATATACCTTTTGTGCTATGCAAAAGATTATTTTAAAACTCAACTGCAGTACTATACAAATCCTGAAGTAATTGAAGTTATTTTACCTTGAGAGTTTTGAATTAAAAAATTGAATTCCTAATGCTCCCTGCCAACTCCTGTTCATGTTTACACTGACATCTGGAAGTGTTCTTAAGATGAACAATGGGCTTCTGGTCTTAGCTTTGTAATTTTTTACACGCATCATTAGATTTGCTGTTTGAAAAAAAACTGAAAAATAGTAGGCGACTACATATTTATGAATTTTAAGGGATTGATTTGTTAGCTCTCAAGCAGACACTTTCTGGGTGTCTATAGTTGTCAGAAACTGTGTTAGATGTTTCAGATCGGGAAACTAACAACAAAAGTAGTTCCTTCCATCTTCTTATTTTTATTTTATTTTGAATTTTTACTGAGGCAAAATTTACAAATGATGATCCTTCACCGTCCTGTAGAGCTGTGAGGTCATCACCACCGTTTAATTCTAAACTCTTTTGTTCCTTATAAAAGACACAGCCTTATCCATTAGTAGTGACTTTCTCTCCCTCCTTCTGTTATCCACAGGAGCACCCAATCTATTCTCTGTCTCTGTGAATTTGCCTTATGTGAACATTAAGTATAAGTGGGATCAAATGTTATATGGCCTCTGTGTCTGGTTTTTTGCCACTTAGCATAATGTTTTAAAGATTTGCCCCTGCAATAATGTGAATCAAAACTTTAGTTCTTTTTTCTGAGATAAGTGTGACTGTTAAAGGAGGAAGTAGACGAAGAGGAGTGTGTTTGAATTTTTTTTTTGATGTAGGAAATTATATTAGTGAATGTTGAATTCCAGTGCAAGTTATAAGTAGCCACTTGGACATGCTGATGTGGGTTTCAGGAAGGAGTTCTGGACTGGAGATTTAAATTGCAAAGTCATTTCCATATAGATGGTATTTAAAGTCACTGAGGTTAAACTGAGCCTTCCATAGAGCATAGATGGAGCAGAGAAAGGGTTAAAAGGTTGAGTGTGGAGCACTTAAAAGATGAAGGGTTAGAAAAAGGAGCGGGGAATAAGAGCCCTGGAAAGGGTTTGCATGTTAGGGGTGCTGAAAGAGTGTTAGGTCCCGGAAGCTCAGTGAGGGAAGTGTTTCCAGGAGGCAATAGTCAACTATGTCAATTAATGCTCTTAAGTTTAGTGAGTGAGATGAGCAGTGATGATTGCTCATGGCTCTACCACTGCATCCTTAGCAGAGTCAGCTTTATAGTCTGTTTCAGCTTGTCAGCCTTTTGAAAATTCATGCCAGTTGACACAGACAACCCAGAAGCACCTACTTATATATTTTTTGTTTCTGTCACTATCACAAAATAGCTGCGATTATTAATTTGCAAAGAAAGAAGTTTTTTCTCATTCTTTTACCGATTCAGATACATGATTAGGTGGGCTTATGGGCTTAATTCCTCCAGATATGGATGTTATATATTATGTTATGGAACATGCCATTCCAACAATCTGATCACTGTTTAAGGGGAGAGAGAAAAGGGGGGTCAGAGTCTCAAGTCCTCTCTGGGAACATGTCTCCAGTTATCTATGGACCTCTCACTAGACCTCTCTGTCTCTGTGTGTGTATGTGTTGCCCCCTGGGGGCCAAAAGGAGTGTTGTGTAACCTGGAGCTGGAGTTAAGGTGTTCTGAGATGCCCAGCATAAGTACTAGAAACAGAATTTGCATCTTCTACAAGGATAATTAAGTGATCTTAATTGTTGAGCCCTCTCTTTAGATCTCAATTTATCTTAGGAAAAATTGAAAGAATAAAAGGTAAAAGAAGTTTATTTTTTCCGATATATTATGTTGTACATGCAGATATTCAGAGTCTCAATGCTAGAATTTCCTTGTAGTTTGTTTTGCACTCATCCGTGGGTTTTAGTTTGATCTACACACATGTATATGAGTTTGGTACTGACTTTGTTGAGGGAATTGAGAATGTTTTGGAAGAACTTTCCCTTGAGACAATAGGGGGGTGTTTTTGATAGCATCAACCCAGTTTCTCAGAGGTTCAAAGAATATAATTTTTTGAGAAATTTATATAAATATATATTTAAGTATATATAAATTTGTATATATATATATATATATTCTTGAACACTTAGAAATTTTGACTTTTCTTCGAAGCTGGAGATAAATAGACCTTCAAAAGATATCCATGGTCCCTGACAAAGGAAAGTGTCACACATTCAACTGCTCCCCCAAATTCTCAAAATAAAGATGAAATAAAATATTAAAATCTGAAACACATAACCCTAATTGGGCCAAGGCAATGATTTGTTTTGTACCCATAAGTTAAATCTTTCTCCATTTATAATAAATTGTAACAAGCTGGCATCTATTGCAAAACTTCGTCTTCAGCATTCTAGTTGGGGAGCATTTGTAGGCACTTATTAAGTCAGATGGATCCATTACTTAGGTTCCTCCGAGACTATCCCCAGAATTTTAATGGGACCTTGATTGGGATACATTGAATCTATAGATTGCTTTTGGTAGAATTGCCATTTTTACTATGTTGATCCTCCCAATCCACGAGCAGGGAGATCCTTCCATTTTCTGGTTCCTCTTCAATTCTTTCTTCAAAGACTTAAGTTCTTGTCAAATAAAATCCTTCACTTCCTTGGTTAGAGATACTCCCAGATATCTTATGCTATTTGTGGCTATTGTGAAAGGTGATACTTCTCTGATTTCCCTCTCTGCTTCCTATCCTTTGTGTATAGGAGGGCAACTGATTTTTTTGGAGTTGATCTTGTACCTGCCACTTTACTGAAGGAGTTTATCAGCTGTAGGAGTTCTTTGGTGGAGTTTTTGGGGTCGCTTATGTATACTATCATATCATCTGCAAAAAATGAAAGTTTAACTTCTTCCTTTCCAAATTGAATCCCTTGATTCCCTTATGTTGTCTTATTGCTATTGCAGAACTTCAAGCACTATTGAAGAGATAAGGAGAGAGTGGACCAGCCTTGTCATGTTTCCTGAATTTAGTGGGATAGCCTTGAGTTTCTCTCCGTTTAATTTGATGTTAGCTGTCGGCTTGCTTTAAATAGCTTTTATTATATTTAGGAATGACCCTTGTATCCCTAATCTCTCCAAACTTTTTATCATAAAAGGGTGCTGATTTGTCAAATGCTTTTTCAGCATCTAATGAGATGACCATATGGTTTTTTTCCTTCAGTTTATTATATGATGGATTACATTGATAGATTTTCGTATGTTGAACCAGCCCTCGCATCTCTGGGATGAGCCTACTTGATCGTAATGGATAATTTTTCTAATGTGTTCTTGGATTCGGTTTGCCAGTATTTTATTGAGAATTTTTGCATCAATGTTCATGAGTGAGATTGGCCTGTAATTCTCTTTCTTGGTTGAGTCTTTGTGTGGTTTAGGTATCAGGGTAACTGTAGCTTCAATAGAAGGAATTTGGCAATGACTCTTGTGTTTCTATATTATGAAATACCTTAAGGAGTATAGGTATTAGGTCTTCTTGGAAGTTCTGGTAGAATTCCGCATTGAAACCATCTGGTCCTGGGCTCTTTTTGGTAGGGAGGTTTCTGATAACAGTTTCTAAATCTTCACGACTGACAGGACGATTTAGAGCATTTACCTGGTCCTGGTTTAACTTTGGTATATGGTATTTATCTAAAAAACTGTCCATTTCTTTTACATTTTCCAATTTTGTGGCATACAGGCTTTTGTAGTAAGATCTAATGATTCTCTGAATTTCCTCTGTGTCTGTGGTTATGTCCCCCTTTTTATTTCTGATCTTATTAATTTGCGTGTTCTCCCTCTGCCGCTTGATTAGTTTGGCAATCAAGTTTGGGTTTGTCAATCTTGTTGATTTTCTCCAAGAACCAGCTTCTTGTTTCATTGATTCTTTGGATTGTTTTCTGTGTTTCTATTTGTTGATTTCTGCCCTCAGTTTGATTATTTCCAGTCTTCTACTTCTCCTAGGTGAGTCTGCTTCTTTTTTTTCCAGAGCTTTCAGGTGTGCTGTTAAGTCACCAATGAGTGCTTCTCCGTTTTCTTTAAGTGGGCACTTAGTGCTATGAACTTTCCTCTTAGCACTGCTTTCATTGTGTCCCATAGGTTTGAGTATGTTGTGTCTTTGTTTTCATTAAATTCAAGAAAGACTTTAATTTCTTTCTTTATTTCTTCCTTGACCCAGGTGTGGGTCAGTAGTTGACTGTTCAGTTTCCATGAGTTTGTGGGCTTTCTGGGGGTAGCATTGTTGTTGAATTCTAATTTTAATCCATGGTGATCCGATAAGACACAGGTGGTTACTAATATTTTTTTGTAACTGTGGAAGTTTGCTTTGTTACCAAGTATATGGTCAATTTTCGAAAAGGTTCCATGAGCCGCAGAGAAGAAGGTATATTCTTTCCTATTTGGGTGGAATGTTCTATAGATGTCTGTTAAGTCCATTTGGTTCATTACCTCCATTAAGTCTTTCAATTCTCTGTTAGGTTTCTGTCTGATTGACCTGTCCATTGGTGAGAGAGGAGTGTTGAAGTCTCCAACTATTAGTGTGTGTGGTTTGATGGCTGCCTTGAGTTCTAGAAGTGTTTCTTTTACATAAGTGGGAGCTTTTATATTAGGGGCATAGATATTCAGGATTGAGACTTCATTCTGATGGATTTTTCCTGTTATGAGTATAAAGTGTCCCTTTCCATCTCTTCTGATTGATTTTAGTTTGAAGTCAACTTTGTTGGAAATTAGTATGACCACACCCGCTTGTTTCTTAGGGCCATTTGCTTGATAAACCTTTTCCCAACCCTTTACTCTGAGTAGGTGTCTGTCTTTGTGGTTGAGGTGTGTTTCTTGTAAACAGCAAAATGTTGGATTCTGTTTTCGTATCCAGTCTCTTAGCCTGTGCCTTTTTATAGGTGAATTGAGTCCATTGATATTAAGTGATATTAATGACCAGTGGTTGTTAACTTCAGTCATTTTTAGTAGTAGAGTTTGTGTGTTTCCCTTCTTCTAGTTGTGCTGGTGAAGGGTCGCTAGATGCCTGAGTTATTGTGGGCGTTGTTGGACTCCTTGGTTTGTGATTTTCCTTCTATTACTTTCTGCAAGGCTGGATTTGTGGCTGCGTATTGTTTAAATCTGTTTTTGTCCTGGAATATCTTGTTTTCTCCATCAATGGTGAATGCAAGCTTTGCTGGGTATAGTAGTCTAGGCTTGCATCCATGTTCCCTTAGTGTCTGTAGCACATCTATCCAAGCTCTTCTGGCTTTCATGGTTTCCATTGAGAAATCAGGTGTAATTCTGATAGGTTTCCCTTTATATGTTATTTGACCTTTTTCCTTTGCAGCTCTTAATATCTGTTCTTTATTCTGTATGTTTTGTGTTTTGATTATTATATGGCGTGGGGATGCTTTCTTTTGATCCAGTCTATTTGGTGTTCTGTAGGCTTCTTGTACCTTCATAGGAACATCCTTCTTTAGGTTGGGGAAGTTTTCTTCTATAATTTTGTTGAATATGTTTTCTGGGCCTTTGAGTTGTAATTCTTCTCCTTCTTCTACCCCAATTATTCTTAGGTTTGGTCTTTTCATGGTGTCCCAGATTTCCTGAATGTTTTGTGTTAAGAATTTGTTAGATTTGTTTAGTTCTTTAATCTGTGAGTTTATTTCCTCTATAGTATCTTCAGAGTCCGAGATTCTTTCTTCCATCTCTTGTATTCGGTTGGAAATACTTGTCTCTGAAGTTTCTGTTCGTTTACTCAGAGTTTCCATTTCCAGTCGTCCCTCAGATTGTGTTTTCTTCAATACCTCCATTTCATTTTTCAGGTCTTGTACTGTTTCCCTTACCTGTTTGATTGCTTTTTCTTGTTTTTCTTGTTTTTCTTGGGTATCTTTGAGAGATTTATTTATTTCGTCTACCTTTTTGTTTGTCAACTCCATTTCTTTATGGCAGTTTTTTACCTCCTGTTTAAGGTCCTCTATTATTTTCATAAAGTACTGTTTAAGGTCGGATTCTTCTATATCTTCTGGGGTAGGGTGTTCAATTCTTGTTGTTTCGGGATGTCTGGATTGTGGTGATGTCATGTTGCCTTTCATGTTGTTGGAGGAGCTCCTGCATTGGCGCCTGCCCATCTCTTCCTTCAAAAGGAGCCCGAAGGCATTTGGTGTCCTAGACCAATCTTTGCTGTGACTGAAACTGGTTGGATCTCCCCAGTGCCAGAGGAGGACCTATTCCTTGCGTCACAATCTGAAGAAGCCCGCACTCTCTTGCAGGAATCCCCAGACCTGCCTGGAGGCCAGAGTCTGATTCCTCTGGGTGGATGGCCTTAGAACAGGAGCAGGACACCAGTTCAGGTGGAACTGAACTGGTCTAATACCACACAGCGAACCTGGCAGCACAATCTGAAGGAGTCTGCACCCCTCCGCAGGAATCCTCAGACCTGCCTGGAGGCCAGAGTCTCACCCCTTTGGGTGGATGGCCTTAGAACTGGAGCAGGACACCTGAGAACACTAGGGAAAGCTTGGGAGACACAGGGATGGGAGAAACAGACACAAGCCTGCAGGGGCCTGCAGAGGGACGTGGGGGTAGGGGGTCTGTGCTCTCTTCCAGGGCAGGTTGCCCCAGGGTCCGCATTCACTCACCAGTTCAGATGGAATGTCAGTGCACAGGATCAGGGATTCCAGGCAGCCCAGACAAAAGGGCCAAGGTGGGGGAAGGGCGGGATGGAATACCACACAGCGAACCTGGCAGCACAATCTGAAGGAGTCCGCACCCCTCTGCAGGAATCCTCAGACCTGCCTGGAGGCCAGAGTCTGACCCCTTTGGGTGGAAGGCCTTAGAACAGGAGCAGGACACCTGAGAACACTAGGGAAAGCTTGGGAGACACAGGGACGGGAGAAACAGACACAAGCCTGCAGAGGGAAGTGGGGGTAGGGGGTCTGTGCTCTCTTCCAGGCCAGGTTGCCCCAGGGTCCGCATTCACTCACCAGTTCAGATGGAATGTCAGTGCACAGGATCAGGGATTCCAGGCAGCCCAGGGTTGCAGCCCAGACAAAAGGGCCAAGGTGGGGGCAGGGCGGGATGGAATACCACACAGCGAACCTGGCAGCACAACCTGAAGGAGCCCGCACCCCTCCGCAGGAATCCTCAGACCTGCCTGGAGGCCAGAGTCTGACCCCTTTGGGTGGATGGCCTTAGAACTAGAGCAGGACACCTGAGAACAACTAAGAAAATATCACTGGTGCTACTGTGTTGAGAGGTCAGGGAGGTATGAAAGTGCATCTCCAGAAGTCGTCATCAGGACTGCAGTGTCCCAAAGAATGATGGATCCTCTGGCAGACTGTCAGGTCCCCTTGCAGGTCAAGCAGCTCTCAGACAAAGGCCTACCTTGCCCCGGGCAGTCAAATGAAGGAGGGGACCTCCCACGGGCCTGGGTGCACTCAATTCCAGGTCCCCAGAGCCCAAACAGGCTGAGCTGTGGGATTTTGTTGCCCCAAAGACGGGAGGATGAGGCAGGGGGAGGGGGGAAGGATTCTGGGTGCAAGCTGGGAAGGGACAGGAAGAGAGAGGCAGTATCGGGGAGAATAACCCCTGCAGGAAGAGCAGGAAGTGTGCTGGTGGCAGGGGTAGTTGTGGAGTGTCTGTGGTCCCTCTCCGGGCAGCTGCCGCGGTTCGGGCACTCACTCCTCACTCACCCCAAAGAATGATGGATCCTCTGGCAGACTTTCAGGTCCCCTTGCAGGCCAAGCAGCTCTCAGACAAAGGCCTACCTTGCCCTGGGCAGTCAAATGAAGGAGGGGACCTCCCACCGGCCTGGGTGCACTCAATTCCGGGTCCCCAGAGCCCAAACAGGCTGAGCTGTGGGATTTTGTGGCCCCAAAGACGGGAGGATGAGGCAGGGGGAGGGGGGGAGGATTCTGGGTGCCAGCTGGGAAGGGACAGGAAGAGAGAGGCAGTATCCGGGGAGAATAACCCCTGCAGGAAGAGCAGGAAGTGTGCTGGTGGCAGGGGTAGTTGTGGAGTGTCTGTGGTCCCTCTCCAGGCAGCTGCCGCGGTTCGGGCACTCACTCCTCACTCACCCCAAAGAATGATGGATCCTCTGACAGACTGTCAGGTCCCCTTGCAGGCCAAGCAGCTCTCAGACAAAGGCCTACCTTGCCCCGGGCCTTGAATATTGTTTTTTTAAAAAAATAGTGTAGTATTTAAATATGCAATGTTACAATTTGTATGTGTTTTTATTGAAGACATGATTATAGGGAAAATTAATAACTATTATCTATGTAAACATAACTATGTATTTCTATCAACTTTATTTGCTTACATTGGGAAGAACTTCAAAGAAACAAGTTAAAGTATTACTGTGTATGCACATGTGTGTACTTGTGTGCATGTACTTATGTATATGTGTGTGTAAAACTTTTACATACTCATTCATGTTTAATTGTTATACAATTACCAAAATGCTATTATTACTCCATTTCCTATTATATGTTCTGTTAATTTTTATGAACTACTTCAAATCAACTCCTAGATGTTATGGCATTTTATCCTTGTGTATCTAAATAGGCACTTTTAAAAAATAGGGGTACTTTTTTTCACAACTTCAGTTTTAATCACCATTTAATATTATCCTGAATCCCAAGGAAGTATTGGGAAATTACACATTTTGACTTCGTCTGGGTTTTACTGATTTAAAAGGTGTGGTAGAAAGAATAATTTTTCTTTCTTTTTTTAATTTAATGTGGTTTATTTTTTTATATTTAAAAATTTCCATCTCATCCCCTCCTCTTCCCCCTTCCCTCCCCTCCCCTCCACCCATATCCCCCTCCCTCCCTCTCCAGGCCAAGGAGCCATCGGGGTTCCCTACTCTATGCTAAGACCAAAGTGTTAGGCCTTATAAACACCATCTATGGTGTTTTTTGTAATCACTGCTCTTTAATGTGGGCAGTATTGCTTTTTTTTCTTCTTCACATAACTAGATTTATTTAGATATGTTATGAGTTTATTTCCCTTTCAGTGTGCTTTGTGACTGTGACAGTATATATTGGAGATATCATTTGAGGAGTCAGCTACTACAAAACCTCTGGAAATAATCTTGATTTGCTAATTATACATAGGTGTAAGGACATCTTTAGGGAATTCCGGAACCTCATTGTTGGAATTGATTTTCACATTTATCCTCTATGAGATCATGACAAATGGACTCTCAGCTTCCCTTAGGAGAAACAGGACCTAGGTGTTGAGGAGGCGTCCTCCAAGTCAGCCATGGCTGTTTCATACCTTCCTGAGCCAAGGTTTTAAGGCCAACTCTGCCTGTAATGCTTTTATTTTGACAGACAGTATTTGTAATTGTGTTAACTTGATCGAAGTATCAACTATGTCATGAGTAGTGACCAAATCAGTTTAGTTGCCATTTACATATCCTCACAACATTTCTTTTATTAACCTTCGAGTTTTCTAGACATTTTGAAGTATACTTTTCTGTAGACTATGGTTACCCTGCGGTTTTTGGTCTATCTGGAGGTATAAATTTACTTTTACTAATTTTGTTTTTCAAGACCATAGCAAAGTGTTCCAATATATTTTTAATAGGGTAATATTTTTCAGCTGAAGGCAGTAATGCTATTATTTCCAACAATTTTATTCATCTAACTTAAACACCCCCCAGTTTTCACAGTAATTTTCTCAATTATAGAATGACACTGTGTTAATTAAACCTGGTTTTTTAGTTGGGGGGGATTCATTTCATAGCTTCTTTATAGTAGGGATTAGCAAAACACACAATAGTTATTTGCATTTTGTTGTAACTGGCATTGATAATGTCCTCTACAAAAATATGAAGCAGTTTACGTGTATTTAAATATTCCTTGGTAATTGTAAGTCATTATTTTTCTGTTTATAGGTATTTTCATAAGGATTGGATAAGTCATTTTTAGTAAGTTCACAAAGATTTGTCCAAGGAGAGACTCATGGAAGAAATCAGGCATTGAGGTTTTACTGTAATGGTTGAGTTTGCTTCTTCCTGTTATGCCCTTTGACTGTAACTCTGACATTGTTTGTATTGTTTTATCTGCCTGTGCTTGTGCATTTTTCTAAGCAGAGATTCCTGGTTTATATAAAATCCTGAAAGGTTTTGTGAACCTACAAAGGTGAAGAAAATCAATTAGCTGGATACGTGACGTACTCCTAAAATTCTAGCACCTGGAGGCTGAAGAGGAGGATTGATAATTTGAGGTCAACCTTGTCTATAGTGTGAGACTCCATTTCAAAGAGTAAATAAGCAACAGACAGGAAAGAGACCTCCAAAACAATAACAAAATACTATGTCTGTATTGGCTGCATCTGTGAAGAATTATTTATAATTATCCATAATGAAGAAAGATTCCTTATTAATAAGTGAAATATTTGGCTTTAATAGTTTCTTACTTGTAGAGGTACATATATCATTGAATTCATATTGTTGGACAAAGATTTCATGCTCTGGCTGAACTATCTTGCTTTATTATATGTATTCAAAATACATTAGACACCACAGAATACAATATTGAGATCCAATCAGATAACACATATACATATAGCTCGAGATATACTTATCTGCACGTGTGTGTACCCTACACAAAACTTCCTTCTGGTACTTGGATTATATAGAAAATATGTTTTATGTTTTGTTGTATTTTTTATTGTTTTACCATTCTTTTCAAAATTTAAAATTTTTTAATAATTTAGTTTTAGCTGTATGAGGAATAGGCAGCAATTTTTGAAAAAAAAATCTGAATTATGGAATTTGTCCTGTTCTTTATAGGCATGAATTATTAAGTGAAATTGCATTTCTCTCACTTTAATGTATATTATTAATTCATTTCTCTTTGGTTATTTTGAATGAGACAGAATTTTTCTTTCTATAATTTTTTAAACACATTCTAATAAGCTTCCTTATTAGCTTTTGGTTGGGAAACCCTGTCTGCAGTACTGAAAGAAATGCCTGTCATTACAGCCTGTTTGTCTGGCCACAGGGATGTGAGGGCTCTCCATTTTGAAGATGTCTATAGTGCCCATTTTTCTAAAGCAGAAGGCACAGATGAAGAAGCTGCTATGAGGCCTGGAATTTCAGTCTACTACTTTGTTACTACTGTTTGTTGACCTTCAAGAAATGTTGTCAGCTTGACTCATCAGCTATAGACAGCTGGAGACTCTGGCAGCGCTTGCTGCAGCTCCCTGGGCACTCAAGGGGAAATAAAGGGGGCTATATTGGACAAGTGTAGGTGGAGACATTTAGAAAGCCGTCTACATCCATAAGCACTAATTTAGGTTGTATTGTAGTCATAATCTACATGTTGTAGACTATGTTATAGCTGCTTGACTGGCAGTTCTTCTTGGGAAAAAGTAAATGTCCAAATTGAGACTTAGTGAAAATAATCAATATTTGAAGACTATAGAAAAGTTGATCTCAGTCAGGAGCAAGAGACTTAGCATTCCAAGGGCTTTGCTTCAGAGCAGATAGAAAGACATTCTGAAGCCATTCCTTATGTGTGGGTAAGTTAAGTGGAGTCTTATACAGAGGTTACTCTGAGGTTTGCAGACAAGACAATATAGTTCCAGGCAGTTTTTTTCAGTTCCTGTTGTTTTGAGTGAAAAAGCAATTTTTCTTTCCATGACCTACAGGCCCTATGTGATCTGGCTCTGCTTCTTTCCTCTCTTACACATACTCCCCACTTACTCCGCACTGAACACTCTCCATGCTTGAATGTACCCAGGGTCCAACATGCTCCTCCCTGCCTAGAACACCCTACATGCTCTTCTTGTCAGTTCTTTGGCATCCTTCAGAACTCTAAGTATCACTTCCAGGGTGTGGAGTAAAGCTTCTCCTCTGGCCTCAAAATCAATTCATCTCTAGTATATTACAAATAAAGATTATAGCTTCCTGATCTTTTTATTTCCTAGTATCTACCATAGTGCATGACATCCAGCAGGCTTTCTAATAATTATAAATAGTGAATGTTTGTCTTTCCCTTGTAGTATTAGCCAATTTTATTATTCATTTCCTTAAAAATATTTTATGACACAAGAAAAAAACTAAGTATCATTGGGAGGAAATTGGTCACTGACATTTATAATCATGTGCTTTTATGGTTTTGATGGTCCTTTAGTTGTAAGGTGGTATAAATATTGGGATTTGGTAGTTATTCCCCATGTCATCTCTTCCACTGACTTATGTCATGATGGCTGTTTCTGGAACTTAGTTCTAGGAAATTTCGTTGTTGATATATGGACAAATTTTCTTAGTAGAAAATGAATTTTATTTCAGTGAAGTTACCTGTATTTTATTCTTTTGTTCTGTGTGTCGGAGGAGGTAATTGAGTAAAGATGTGAAGTAGGTAAGATGGTGAGCTTTCCAGTTACCAGGAAGAACACTATTTGACAGAGGGAAGGTACTTAGCAGGGATGTTGAGAAAAATGGGTCCATGAATGTGTAAAACAACACAGAGAACTTGTGTTGAAATCAGAGTGAAACAGGGAAGCAATGGGAAATCAATTCAGAAAATCCCAGGGCCAGGAGGAATGGAATGTTTTATAGATCTTTGGAAGGGGTTTGGCCTTTATTACAGATGAGAAAGGAAAGCTTTGGAGCATTATGGAGAAGAGAGTGATTTGTTACCACTCAATGGACTGGAAACAAGGATGGTGCATCCACGTTTGAGGGTGGTGAGAAATACCAGGATTCTTTGTTTGAAGTACAATGTGACAGGATTTCTGGCAGCTTTGGTCAAAGAATGTATGAAGCAGAATAGAAAGTATTGTCAAGGTTTTGACACAAGTAACCTAATATTGACATTTTTATCACCCCAGGACTCTGTTAGGGTACATGGTTGGTGTTTTATAAGAGTCTTTTGAATGTAATCTCATTCTAGTGTTTAGTTTCAAACATTCCTTAGCTATATTTCTAAGGTTGTGCTTGTTTGCTGAGATGAAATGTTTGCATTAAAGACCATAGACCGTTAGTTAGCTTCTGGGCTGACTTTGCCTGTGTGGACTTCAGAGCCCCTTTTTGTTGATAACTTCTGTTGGTGACTGCTTCCTCCTGAGCTAAACTGACAAGTAGTTCTTTTGTGCATTCTGTTTCAATAAAAGCCGTTTCTGTATTCTAGGCTTTTGGAAAACATCATTTTAAAAGCAAAATAACCAATTTTTAAAGAAATATAAAGGAAAGCTGCATTTCCAGGAAGAGATTGTAATTTTATGTGATATATTTAGAAGATGTTGATAAGAATCTCCTCTGTTCTGTGATTGTGATGCTATTTTTGATCAGATGAATTTCTTGAGTACCAATATTTGAAATCACATGTTATATACTATTTGGTTCATATGTTCTCTTATAAAACTACTACTAGCAATATTATGGAGAAGCAATGTCATTTTTTTCTCTATGAAACAACTGTGACTTCACATTTGCCTTTTGTCCTTTCTGTAGGTCTGTTTTGTTTGTGTGCATGTTTATGATAGGTTTGTAGTTTCTCCTGTTTGTCTATGTCCTAGCCATGGCACAAACTCACTGAAATCTTTAACTGTCTGTGTCCCATGTTGAGTTTACCACAGATATACCATAGGCACAAAGTTGCTGACTTAGTGATTAGATCGTAATGAAATTGTATTTTCTTATTAAACACATTTCCTCTGAAATGCTGGATTCTAGTGATTATTTTTAACAACCACAATCTTATTTTAGAATAAATAACTGAGAAATATTTTTGAATAACTTTACACAAACCTGTCAGCATTTTTGCCCATTGTATTTTTTTTCTGTCAGGGAATTCTTTTGATAATTGTTGGAGCAACTTAAAATAATTCCCATAAAAGAAATGGAGTATAGTCATAATTAATAATCATAAATGGATCTTATGAAAATATCATCTCTAAATGATAGTGACAAGATTTTCCTATAGCACCCCAAATATCCTACAACAAACATGCACAGGTCATTCTTTTTTAAATTGTCAACAAAATAATTATATATGATGCATCAGTGATTATAATAATTGGAATGAATTTTTTCTGGACAGCAGTGGTACTTTACTATTTTATGTAGTTTCAGGAAAAAAGCAGTTAACAGACTTAGTTATAATGGAAATTCTATAACCTATGAAATTCAAATTTTAAAGATTACAGTATGGTTAATTCCTCTTTATTGCAGAGAGATTGAAGACTCAGACTCAGTAAGCAGACTACTTAGTATCACAGAATTTTTATTAGAAAAGTTAAAAGGAGAATTTTATTCTCTTAAAGGATTATTTCATAACATTTTAGCATTATAATGCTAAAACATTATAGTATTTTACTTTGTTGTATTCCTACAGATCCTGTTAACTTACAATGTTTAAGGGAAACAATGTATTCTGCTCCATTAATTTATTATTTTTCTTCAAATGGTCAGAATAATTATCATAGGTTTACTCTGATAACCCAGCAATAGGAATATCTGAGTAACCTGTGGAGATATTTGCCTTGGAGTAATTTCACTCTGAGGTACAGTTGTGTGTAGACTGTTTTGTGAGGATGGATTTTGGACTTCTCTTCCCAGCAGTATGCCCAGTGCTTTCATTAACGTCTTAGTCAGTGTTCTGGCACTGTGAAGAGACACCATGATCACAGCAACTCTTACAAAGAAAAGCGTTTAATTGGGGCTTGCTTGCAGTTTCAGAGGTTCAGTCCATTATCACCATGGAGGAGAATATGGTGGCATGCTGGCAGTCATGGCACTGGAGAAGTACTTGAGATTTCTGCATCCAGATCTGCAGGCAGCAAGAAGAAAAAGCAACTGGGCCTGGCTTGGGCTTTTGAAACCTGAAAGCCCCCTCACCCCACCCATTGACACACTTCCTCCATCAAGGCCATGCCTTCTAATCATTCTCAGTATTCCCACTCCCTGGTTCTAAGCATTCAATACATGAAACTAAGGGACCATTCTTATTCAAAACACCACAATTAACCTTTCTTGGGGGGGGGGGTTAAAAAATCCCCATGATAAAACTTTAAAAATATATTAAATTTATTTGATGAGTTAACAAGAAAGGATTAATGGAAACAGAACAACTCAGAGAGAAACTCAAGACAGTTGTGCTGGACGTGATCCTTCCTACTGTTTCTTATCTTGGAGGACAGTATGGGAGAAACGGAGAGAGAAGATGGTGGAGGAAGGAAGGGAGGGCTGCAGGGAAGATGAGGACACAGCTTTAAGGTATTTGTTAATCCTATTGTACATGCAAGGCTCATGAGACCAAGAAAAATGCCCAGGATGTACTCACCTTGGGGATCTCAGTGTAAACGGTGTGGATTATTTCAAAGTTCCAGGCCCTCCCTCTGTCTCTGCACATCTCCTGAGAAAATGAGAAAATTATCAGTGAGGTGATGAAGAGGGAAAATTATTCCCTAGAATGTTTATAACCGAGTCTGTCTCTGTCTCTGTCTCTGTCTCTCCCCCTCCCTCCCTCTCCCCCTCCCTCCCCCTCCCTCTCCCCCTCCGTCCCCCTCCCTCTCTCCCTCCCTCCCCCTCCCTCTCTTCCCTCTCCCCCTCCCTCCCCCCTCCCCCTTCCTCTCCCCTTCCTCTTCCCCTCCCTCTCCCCCTCCCTCCTTCTCCCTCTCCCTCTCCCCCCCTCCCTCCCTCCCCCCTCTCCGTGTGTGTGTGTGTGTGTGTGTGTGTGTGTGTGTTTGAGTGATCTGAGAAGTCTTCCAAATGTATGTTTAGTACAAAATATGTTTTAGGTTACTGCTTTATTTTTGTAGAAAAGTTGGCCTGCCTGGATATTTTTGGTAAATGTTTTCTGACCAAGGATTGAAGTTACTACAGATAAATTTTTGTGGGATATGTGAACCTCTAGACCTCAGGTACATGACTTGCACACAGGGGAAAGTAATCAGATTCAACTGAAGTGAAATACAAAAACAAAACTCAAAGTCTACAAAGATGATTTCAATTAGTAATCTACCTTCCTCTTAGGGGAAAGCATCCTGCCCTATTGTCTTTTATATTCTCCTTGGTTTCTTGTCTTGTTCATTTTAATCTTCATATAAAAGCCCTAATCTATGTGCATATAAATTATAAGTATATATTTGTATATTTGCGTGCATCGATTCTGTTTTTTATTAAAATGTTTATTTTAACATTCTATTCTTGATGAATGGCTTTATTGTCACACCTCAAATTCTCTCACTTTACTATTTTTTGTTGAGTATGAGTGTAGATTCCTGGAATAGAAATATTATCACATTAAAAAGTAAAGCATTAAAGCTTTAGCCATGAGCTTTACATGAGTAGTCACATGGAAAATAAGAATTTCAGAATAAGATCAATGTTTCAGATAAATGTTGAGCAGATAATATTGGAATATTTCCTCAGTGGATAGCAGAACTTACACTTCATATGTTTATTGAATCACATTGCCAAAATGTTCAAATAAACAAACTATGACCCTTTCTTCATGGTTGCTCTGACTATTAGAATTATATAGAGAAAGGTGTGTGTGTGTGTTGTGTGGGCTGCTGCAGCATTTACTCTACTATGGTGCAAGAATCTGGTTTTGTTTTATTTTAACTGTGTGTGTGTGTGTTTTCATGTTCATCTGTGTATGGATGCACATTTGAGCATAAATGTATGCGTGTGCACAGATGTGTGTATGTGAATTCCAGAAGACAACCTTGACTTTTTGTTTTTCACTGCGCATCTGAGTCTTCATACTTATACAGCATTTTACCAATGAGTTGTTTCCCTGGATCCAAGACTGATTTTAATTTCAGGAAATTTGTATGATTTGCTGTCTTCAGTGACTAGAAAGTTGACTTGCTAAGTAAACTTAGTAGCTGTGGGTTTGCTGGTAAAGTTAATTAAAGCCACCTGTCCCTTGGTGGCGCAGAGGCTTCCCGTGAGCTGTGAGATAATGCTCTTTCTGCTCTGGTGTCAGCACTGACTGGCTTTGTCAGGGGGCTCAGCAATGCTGTTGTGCGACTGTATTTTGACTATAATTTTATTGTTCAAAGGGCCCACCATCTACTCTTCTTGTCTTAGTCATTTTGCATCATTATTTTTTGTACCTGTCATGTAGATTTCTTTAAATTATTTCCCTCGCAACTTATGGGGTAAACTCTGAATATTAAGCCAACGAAAGTACTTTCCAGCACAAAATCTTTCAGTGAACTGGAACTCATGCAGTTCTCATTCCTAATGAACTACGTTGTAGACTTCTTTAAAGACAAAGTAAGATTGACGGGTATAATCTGTTTTCAGTTTGTTGGTTCTCAGTGTCATAAAACTCTAATCTGATCTGTAGTCATCATTAGTGGACTCTAGTCACCCAAACATGGAGGTCGGCATTGAGTTTGGCCAATCAAATCAGGGAACCTCAATGCTCTCTGCTGTCCTTCACACCTTGCTTTATTTTAGTAAGGATTCCTGAACAAACAGTAAAATACCCCACAATCCAAAATTTGAAAGATAAGAGAAACCGTGTTGTTGTCATAGGTGATAAGAGTGTTTGTACTTAGTTAAAACACTGTAGATAGCACTTGCAGTTTCTCACTTTGGACACTTTCAAGTGCTCTGGGGCTCATCACCATCAGTTGAACCTTGTAATGCTTCCATGGTGATCTTCTGAAATAGATAAGGCTACAGGTTGGGGAGCTGGCTCTAGTGGGAAAGAATCTAGGGGAAAACAATTTACTGATATTTCCTTTGTTTTCTAACGGTAACTACTCCCATTTCTTTCCCCGTATACCTAGGCCTTTCTATTAAGCAACCTGCTATTTGAAAGTAAGAAAAAAAGAAAGAGAAAACAACTAACATACAGTATTAAAGTACTAGATACATGTGTGCAGATAGTCATATCTTCATTTTTCATACTAGAGATCTCCGATCAGTTGATGAATATTGGCATAAATTAAATGTGTCATGCATGTTCAATAGACTGTTATTCAGCAGTATATAACAATGGAGTGCTAATGTATGCCACAGCATTAAAAATATCCTGTAAATGAAACCCAACATTTGATTAGTAACAGGGTTATTTAGCTTGAGGCTTGAGGCCTCTGACCTGGTTGTACCATACCGACCACTCAAATGTATTTAAATAGATTCAAGATCATTAAAACTAGTTAAAAGAATGAGAGGAAAGTGGATCAATGCAATCTCTCTGTGTAGCTTCAAAATAGAGTGAGTTGGAGGATAATGACACTAAGACCGAAGTGTTCCTCAAAGATGGTCGATCGTCGTTCCCATGTGCCTTATTGATCAGTCATTTACAAATACTCACAGTGACTCGCGATCATCTGGTGAGTGGCTCACCCTTCATAGGGTTTGCATTTCAAATCATGCAGTGCTGCCACTTGCATGAGCCGTTTCTCCAGCCTTTCAATGACCACATTCTACTGGTGGATCAGGATGTAGGCTTATTAACCTTAGAATATATTGATTCATTTTTCTTTCCATGACCTCTCACATTTCCCAAATTCTTAATTGATTGTTAAGATAATTAAGGTATGTTCTCTCACTGTTCCTCTAACCCTCCCCTCCCTCTAACCAACTCGCACCCGACTCTCACTTTCCTGGTTCCTCTAACTTTCCCTTCCCTATATCTTTTTCCCCTTCTCCTTCTCTCTACGACCCATTCCTTTCTTTTTTTGATTTGTAATCCAGGACAGTCTTTAAAATTAAGTAACATTTATTAACCATCTTTGGGGGACACGTCTTTCTGAGTGACATTGTCTTCAATTCACTTTATTTTACAGCTTCATAGGGAGGTTACATTGATCCCTTTTCCTCCCACTCTCTTAATTAACTTGATTATTAGTTCTAGGTTCTTACTGACTGTCCTGCAACTTTTTTTGTAGACCAGGTAATCCTCAAAATCACAGGGCTCCCAGTGCCTCTCCCTCCCCAAGTACTGGGATTAACGGCATGCACCACATAACCTGGTGAATGTGTTCAGTTCTAGAACTATAAAATGGCATACTTTTCTTTGTAGGAATTATTTCATGTACTCTAACTGAATTGTGGGAGAGATCATCCCTCTTGCGCAGTTCCCAAATGAATTGTCAAATTGTTCTCACGGATGTTTCCAACAAGTGCAGATACTTCATGAACATATTATACTGCTACTTTTATTCAAGACAAGTGACATCTATCGTGCTTACAGTAACTTATGCAACCATGCAGTCCCTAATTGAGGTTACTACCTCTTCTCCCTGTTTTAGGCCTGTGAGAGACCATAATACTCTCCTTTTCTTATCTGGGAGTGGTCCTAGGAATTGTTTGCTCTTACCTTCAAGTAAAATTCCTTAGGGACTTCATCATAAATGCTTCTTCTTCTCCTCTGTGTTTATAGCTCAGAGGAGGGGTCCTTATGGTTCTGACCGCAAGGAGAGTGGGAAGAGTGTTATTCCAAGCACTGTCTGCTACTTGCCATCTTAGATTTTTCTCATCTGACTCCAGCCATATGCGCCAGCCTGATAGAATCTCCTTAGCAGTGACTTCCTCCGTTTCCTTGAGGTGAATCTTCCCACCCTCGTCAAGGCTTTTTTCATCTATAATCAGTTGCCTAAGTTTCTCTCTTACCAGAACCTTCCATCATGTCCCACCTCCTTTTCCCCCATTGTGCCTATCAGAAACGTTTCTAACCCAGATCCTGACTCTCCCATTTCCTTCCTCCTGCCCTGCCATATTGTAGAACTTTTCCATTTCCTGGTCTTCCAACTTACATATATTCCACTTCTTCTGGGGTCATGGAAGCAGAAAGGGGCTGTTAAAGATTTCTTTCTTTTGCCTGAAAATTTCAAAAGGTAGTCCTAACCTCAGTTGGATAATTAAATATGCTTCTAACAAATATACTGCCTATGTGGTTGTATTATAGAAAGAAAATGTTTCATCTTGAGTTCACTTGTATCTTTAATCAAAGAGACATTTTAGATTTTGACCTGACTATCCAGTACATGTTTAGTCTTGATTTTATGAAAAAATGCATAAATGTGTCTTCTCATCACAAAACTGGGCTCAATGCTCCATATTTTGGAATTTTTCTGTATTTCCATTATCTAATTCAACATCTAAGTCTTTGTAAAAAGAAATTGAAGTTAATTAAACAGGCTGTAGGATTTATATGTATTTTAAATGCTTAGGATGCATCTGACTGAAGTTTGATATTGAGCCTACCCTATGCATCTTGAGCAGACCCTGTACTTTCGCTCCTCCAGCAGAAGCCTACATACATTCCTTAATGTCTGTGTTTAGTAATAATATCTCATAGATATTATTAGAGTTGAGAGAGAGAGTTTTTTGGAGTGTCTAGCAGACTTTTTCTTTCATGGTAGCTATTTAATGCCTCTGATCTCTTTTCCTTTTCTTGTGCTATCTTTATTCATTCATGCTCAAGGAAACAGTGTCTGCCTTGATCACCACAGTGGAAGAAACCAAGAATAAATGTGTCTGAGCAATGGAACTTTGACAAGGTGTTTGTTGGAATAAGTAGCTAATTACTATTTGGGGTTTTGTTTTCTAGGAATAATATTTTAATTCACTTAACTTTTTAGTTCTTTCCTAAAACCTGGATTTCTAACTGTTCATATTTCTTCTAAAAATAAATCTGCTTTTTGTTCATAGACAGTTTATAGTCATAATTTACTTGTTCTAAAGATTAAGGTTTTTCATTTTGTTTACACATACATTCATTCAGTCAACAAATATTTATTACAGTCTGAAAACTATTCCAAGTACCATGGATACCCTGGTACTTGTTTTGAAGTGTATTTTTTCTTTTTTGGCCTGGCTTTTTCTTTTTCTAGGTCTGTTTGAAACTCATCGTTTAACAAAACAATATCATTACCAGTACTGATTCACTTGCTTTACTGAAATAGTAAAGCATATGTGGGTCAGGTTTTTGCTTTTGTTTTTTGTTGTTGTTGCTTGGTTATTATTTTCTCTTTGATTCTGGACTACACTCCAGGTCCATGTCCAGGCTGCTTTAGAGGCTGAAGGGTGGTGGTTGCACCAGACTGAGTTTTGAGGGCATTTTATGCTTTAAGAACAAACCTACCTCCCGGACTGGGACTGAAAAAAGCATGGGATAAAACTGGACTCCCTGAACATGGCGGACAATGAGGGCTTCTGAGAAGCCAAGGACAATGGCACTGGATTTTGATCCTACTACATATACTGGCTTTTGGGGGGTGGGGGTAGCCTGTTTGGATGCTCACCTTCCTAGACCTGGATGGAGGGGGGAGGAACTTGTACTTCCCACAGGGCAGGGAACCCTTACTGCTCTTCAGACAGGAGAGGGGGAGAGGGGAGGAGGAGGTAAATGGGAGGCGGGGAGGAGGTGGAAATTTTTAATAAAATAAAAAAAAGAAAAAAAAAGAACAAACCTATGTAGATAGATGGTGATGGTGCACACCTTTAATCACAGCACTTTGGAGGCAAAGGCAGGTGGATCTCTAAGTTCAAGGTTAAACTGATCTACAAAGTGAGTTCCAGGACAGTCAAGAGTGTTACACAAAGAAACCCTGTCTTGAAACCAAAACAAACAAAAAACAAAGGGTACATCTATGCTGAACAACTTAGTCAGTAAGGCTGCCTCTGCTAAGTTAACATGGAGTTCAGAAAACTCATCTGGTACCTAGATCCAATTAAGCATGCTCTTTATTGATACAACTAGGAATTCCATTTTTGTTATTTCACATGACTTTTGCAATGTCAGATATTTGTTGTAAAATACTCTTATCTTCACTATAATTATTTGTAATGTTGAAAGCCAATTTTATGCCTACGAGACATTCAGAATGTCATTTGGGACATGCTACTTTCCGTAGCCTAATGGAAGTCACTATTTAATTTAAGTTTGTGGTACAAGTTATTTGTTCACAGTAATAGCATCTATACATTTGTTATTGATTTTGATTTTATTTGTTTATTTTTGTTTTTTTTTTTCCTTTTTTTGAGACAGGGCTTCTCTGTAGCTTTGGAGCCTGTTCTGGAACTTGCTCTTATAGACCATGCTTGCCTTGAACTCACAGAGATCTGCCTGCCTCTGCCTCCCAAGTGCTGAGATTAAAGGCATGTGCCACTGCCACCTGGTTGATATTATTTTAACTGAAAAATTAAGAGTTGAGAGAAGCTTATTTCATCTTGTCCCATTGTAAGTGGTTGTAGCAATTTTCTCAATCTGACACTGCAGTGATACTGTCCCCCCAATAAACTCACAGAAAAGTTTCATTCATTTGTTACAGATTCATTTGTTGAACTCATTAATGATATTGACTACTGTTGCCAAGAAAAATATAAAAAGCACTTTTAAAAAAGTTGAACCTTTTCCCTAGTTTATGTTCTAGTGATATGTCAAGAGATTCTCTCTGTATCTGTCTCTTTTTTACTCTCACATTCCATAGCTATGTACCTAGACAGGCGTGCATGTGCGTGCACCTGCACACACACACTCAAACACAAATACACACATACACACACACACACACACACACACACACACACACACACACACGCATGCTACCTGTTGGTAGCCCCAAAAGAAAATGTGGGCTGCTTATTGGGATGCAAATACTTTGTATCAAGCTCTGTGCTGAATATCCTTGTGTATAATTTCTCATTTAAATTATTAGCGCATTGTGTTTGAAGGAACTGACCATAATTCCTGTTTTGTAAATGGCCTAGATTAAGCTCAATTATTTTGATTAATTTATCTTACTTACACTAATAATAAATAACAGATCTGTGATTTGATTACAGATTTTCTGATTCTTCCCATTTTACCAAATTAATTTCAATGAGAACATTTGTTTGTATTTTTCCTGAAGCATTTTTTTCTCTTTCTGCTATAGTCATTAAATGACTATATTCATGATAAGTGACAACAAATCTTGGTTGGAAAGAGTCAAGAAATAGGTAAATTTAGCATCTAATTTCTCCAAATGAGTTCAAAAGGTAGGGACTAGTCTGTGACCAAGATGCTGTACTACCAAAGTTGTTAGGTGGCCTTGGGTTTGTCCCAGTCATCCGGGGAGAGCTTGTCAGACCATCCTTCTCATTGCAAAAGCAGGAAATATCACTGGGGCATTTTTCTATCTTGTACTCTACAGCCTACTTGTAATCCTACTGTCAATTTTTCCTTCATTTCACCCATCCATTACCATTCACTCTTTTCTCTGGTGCCCATCACCTGGCCTTCCCAGCTGAGATTAGACTCAAGCATAATGAATGAAGGTGATCGTTGTCCCTGCCTGGTCAGTGCACTTCTCTTACTTTGAACAGTTTGCTCCTTAATGGCCTTGACAGCAGTTCCGGGCTACTTGACTCAATGGGAAGGCATATGAGGAGAGGTGAGTTCTGTTTCTCACCTAGAATAATGAAATGCCTAACGTCCATTTAGAATCCATTTTTATGGTGGAGACTCTCAGACTTTGTGATTATTGGTGAGGGCCTTTCTTTTTGTTCTGATAGGTTTGTTTTCAAAAATAGTTTTTAGGATGCTGCTGCTTTTTTATTTTTAAAATGGTAATCCAGTACCTTTGTCAATTTTGTGCTATGACAGCAGAATATTACAGACTGAGTCGTCCATAATGAACAGAAATTCAATGGTGTATAGCTCTAGAGGATTGGAAGGTGACATACCATGATAGAGAAGACAGAGGAAGGCTGAGAGAGAAAAGGGACTCAAATTTCTATAGCCATCTGTGTCCGTGGATGTTTGCTTGAATCCATGCATGGGCGTACTCAAGACAGACGTCTCAGATCCCAGTACTGCTAAATTGGAGGTTAGGAGTCCTACACGTGGCATTTGGGGATCACACTTATACCATAGCATTTAGTATCCTAGATATAGACATCTGCTTTATAAAGACGAGACCATATCAGATGCAGAGAGTTACAGAGGCATGGAGCTGAAAGAATACACACTGTTCCCGTAGGTAGATTTCGGCTGAGGGTTAAAGTAGACATAGCAGAGTCTTTTCCACTCTTTTTTAACATCCACACACCACACAAATCCATCGTTTCCCTCAGCTCCTACAAGTTTTGATCAGTGGGACTGTGGCTAAGTTTGGAACTTCATATCCTATCTTCTTCCTTCATGACCACAGCCTCATCTCCCCCACTGACATTTCTAGGGGCTCTGTCTCCATAGTTGGCATTGCTTCTTTTTTGTACTGCCTCTATCCCTTGCTATAAACACACATTAGTAAGTATTCCTACTGCTTGTAGGGCTTAGGGGGACAGAGCCAGTTGCTCACTGTTGCTAGGCCTTGTCAGTTGACAGTATATTTTCACGTACACTCTCTTATCTAATTTTAATATTGTTTTGTCCACATAGATCTTCATTTCTTTTTCCATTCATGCAGCAGATGAATGTTTCCTTAACTTCTATGTAGGAATAAGTTATATAAGCTTTTATGAAGTCATATAATGATAATTAAAATGTCATATATTAAGGTTTGTCCAAGTTGTTTTTATGTAAGATTTCTTTTAATGAAGTTGTAGACTTTGGGAAACAGGGTTGGCTGTTTTAGGGTAAATATTGGACTTAAAGAATTGGTAAAAAGCAATGCACTTCCGGAAGTGAGCCCAGTATGCCCAAGGCGCACAGGCCAGGCACACATAGAATGTGTGCAGTGTATATGAAGAACCAACCTACTGCCTTTTGGGTGTTTCAGTCTGAAGTCAATTATGGAACCCTTAAAATCATAACACTTAATATTTTTAGAAATCATTAAAAGAAATCTATTTTAATTTGTATCAGTTTGAGAAAGTACTCATGCTGAATTATATTCACACTGATAATATGCATACTGAAGAATTGTGTGGTATTTTTGTATCCATCTCATACAAAGTTTCTTTTGTTTTGTTTTGTGTATGCTGTTCCTGGAGTGCAGAATGTAACTTTATTTCCCCTGTACACATCTCCTTGGCGATTCTGTTCTGATTAGGTTTTGTGGTCTTAAAAGGAAAATTGTTGATAAAGAAGATAAATCCATTCTTAGTTTCTCTTCTCTGGTTGTAAATGTTCAATATGGTGTTTGGAGGAAGAGGTCTGTTAACAGAGTAGTATTTCTTTTAGTTTTTTCTAGGCTCTGTCTATTTGCCTCCTTCTTTCCTTTGGCATTGTGAATTCATTAAACCCATTGCCTTGCTCATGCACAGTGCATTCTCTGCAGCTGAGCTATACCCCTCATCTTGGTGGCAGTTTTCATGCTTTTGTTTAAGTTACAAATGTTAGCAAAACATCAATAATCCTACTTCATATCATTATGTTATATTATTTTGATGCAGCCTTTGAGAATGTGAGGCAGATCATTAATTTAAAGGAAGAGCTGTACATGCCATTGTATTTTTGTTAAATATTTTGAACTGTGTTCTGATGGGTTGGTCAAAACAACTGATCCAAACAGTACTTGTTTAAATGCCTCTGGGAAGTGCTGATGATCATGGATGTAGATTGCTAAAACTTCACATGGTTTTATCAATATCCTAGGTGCCTTGGAGACTGCAAAGATAAATAACCCAGCAAAGTCATCTTTGCTTGTGTCTGATACCATGCAAAGAATTCTTACTATAAGGAAATGTTTAAAGTAGAAAGAGAAAATTTGTAAGTGTAGATTGCTAGGGTTTTGAAGAAACCCACAAAATAGAATGGTTTTTGTGCCAAAATTCTGAAACTGTTGGTAAAGGAAAAGTAAAGTGTCAATTATACACTAAAAGTAGTGACACTGAAGGATATATCCTAATTTAGGGTGCACTTGCTAGCTGAACATGGGAGATTGATTTGTTTACCATTTAATAAAAAGTATTAGATAACTTCTTTTTTATCCCTTCCCCCGTTACAGGCAAACTTTCCTCCCTTCATGTATTGAAACAAGGGTCTTGCATGTGTTGTGCAATTATTTTACCTTTGAGTTATATCCACATCCTTATCAACATAAACCAAGCTACATTTACCATCTGTAGATGTCATGGTTTTTCAAATGGAACACTGCAGCTTCACAGGCTGTTGTAGTGAGCAGTGGGCTGCGTTCTGCCGCCTGCCAGGCTCCTGCATGGCTAGCTTTACCCAAAATAATTACACGGAAACTGTATTCATTTAAACACGGCCTGGCCCATTAGTTTCAGCCTTTTATTGGCTAATTCTCACATCTTGCTTTAACCCATATTTAGTAATCTGTGTAGCACCACGAGGTGGTGGCTTACCAGGAGAGATCTTAACCTGCGTCTGTCTCGGAGAGGAGAGGCATGGCGACTGCCTGAGGCGTCTGCCTGACTCTGCTTTCTTTCTCCCACAATTCTGTTCTGTCTACTCCGCCTACCTAATTTTCTGTCCTATTAAAGGGCCAAGGCAGTTTCTTTATTAACCAATGAAAGTAACACATAGACAGAAGACCCTCCTCCATCAACAGGCCATTCATATGCCCTCCTTTTTTTGCTTAATTTTTGCTAATCAAAAGAATTCACTCCTCTTGGAACAGATAAAAGTAGAGAGAAGCTAGGGATTATGGCAATTGAATCATTAAAAAAAAAAAAACCCATGGGGTGAGGGGGTGGTACTGGTAGAAGCATTTCTTTCAACTTCTGAAGTTATTTGAAGCTTTATATATTCTAAATGCTCTGTAACTAAATCTGTGCAAAATAGTGATGGTAAATTGTTATTGCCTTAGAATGTGTGAGCTTGGCAATTACTTCCTGCCCTTTGACCCTTTGATGTTTCAGCTAATTACCAATTAAGAGCCATTTTAGGAAAGAATATAAGTCCTGGTTGCTAAATCTGCTTTAGACTTGTGATAGCACTGAGAAAGCAGCAATTTTATACTTTTCCAAATGTGTATCAGTAGCTTGAAATAAAATCCTTCATGCAATGTGGTACACTCCTTTAAGACAGTTATATTCTCGCTAATATAGGATGGTACTTTTTGAAAACATGGATACTGCCAGCTCTGAATCAGTTATTCCAAGAGTTGGAGTGTGTATATTATGTAGTTTAAGAATATCTTGACGAGTTTCTTTTTAAATTTTTTTACTGCACACATGTCTGTGGGATACCTTTGTGTATCATGCCCTAGATGGCCAGAAGAGAACATTGGATCTTCTGGAACAGGAGTTACAAATGGTTTTGGGCTACCCATGTGGGTGCAGGAAATTGAATCCAGGTCCTCTAGAAGGAGCACCCAGTGCTTTTAATCACTGAGTTATTTTTTGAACTAAGTTTATTTTTTTGTATTTACTTACTAAATACACTCACTATATTTATCAAAATATCTACTTAAGTAGCCAAGTAAGCTTTCTACAGTGATAAAATAAATATTAAGTAAATTACATATTTTAATAACTAGGATTCATTCTTTTTAGTGTTATATAAAACTGTAGCGTGTCTTTTAATTGATGAAATTTTTGTCTTGATGACAATATAGTGAATAGAATTTATATACAATCTTGGATGCTTTAAAATGTAACTTCATCCTTTTCTGTGTGCTCCACTGTCCAAAGAAGACACTGTTGACCAGAAATAAATGTTTTAGCTTCAACAATATCATAACCTTGAGCCATTACTTTACATAAGTCATTGATTCTTCTTAGACTTTATCATTTTTTGCTGGGTAATTATGCCATAGATTATTGAAGAATAAGATTGGATCATGTCGTTTGCAATAACTGTAAATACCGAGGGTAACTTAAAAGGTAGTCCCTGTGACAATACAGCTTGGTTTGTTTATCTGTAAAATTTCCAACTAGCTAAAATATCCATTTTTATTTTTCCTGCAAGGGGGTCCTGATGACAACTTAATTGAAGGTGGAGGAACAAAATTTGTCTGCAAACCTGGAGCCAGAAATATTACTGTCATATTCCATCCATTACTGAGGTAAGTCATCCACTATGATAGTCTCATCCGTGATCAATATTCTCATTATTTATGCTGATGTGCCAAGTGCCAATAGTTCAGCCAGCATTGAGTCAAATCATTAGAAAAAAGAAACTTGTTTCATGTTGTAAGGTTTCACAGTGAAAGTTAGTCAATAGAACAGATAATGTCAGCCAAGCTGCTCCCTGTTCTCAGGAGTAATAATAGCTCACAGACACTTGAATTTGATTTTCTTTACCTCCTTCTCTAGTCCTGCCCTTCTTCTTCCCTGCTCCTTCTCCTTTTTTGGATCTGTCTCAGTGACCCCCGGGGACATCTTGCCTACCATCTGTTTTCATAAACACACATTTGTTGACCACAGTCTTGCTCATGTGTACATTTGTAGCCTTTGCACTGCCATTACAGAGATGAAGCATTGCAGCCTAACTCCTAGCCTGCAACCTGCGTGTTTTCTCTGTAGTTCTTCACAAGAAAAACAAATTACTGACCCGTGGTCTTTCTTACTCATTTACACTAATTACTCCTTCAATATCTTTTGAGAATTACCAAGTCTCTGAACAGATGTGATTTACAGAAGCCTGAAAGATATTCAGAATAAAATATATGGCTTTGTTTCTCGGAAGATAATTTGATGGTGAGCAGAATAAAATCTGTTACATTGTTCATTTCTCAATTATAGTATATTGTAGCAAAGAAAAATTCATGATGCTTTCACAAAATATTCTTAAGTCCTAAGAACTTTTAAGCAGGCACTTTTCTGGGTTAAAAGGACAATTACTCAGTAGTTACAAACTCTTCTTTACAGTTAATGATATCTAGAGATCTCTGCATGACAGTGTAAAAACGGTTTGTAAAATTATGGAAGGCTAAGATGCTATATTTAATACTGTGATTCATTAATTTAGTTTTGAAAATACATAAAGAACAAGCATGTTAATGGGTTATATAATGTTTTCATACAAATAAGAATCTTGTACTACCATGTTAAATATCTTAGAACATAATTCTCTTTTTTTGATAAAAGCTCAATATCCTTATTTTTGAAATCTACATTATTGTCTGCAGCCCTTCTGCTCCACAACTGCATATTATTTTCTTCCTTTTCCTACCTAACTCTAGCGGCTGCTCATAGCTCAGCCTTTGCCCACCCTCTTCTCGTAGTCACCAACTTTCCACTCTTCACTGTATGAGAAGAGCGTTTGGATTCCTCCAGAGTGAGGTCATGCAGTTTGATCCATAGTGTCACAAATGTCAAAATTGACTAGTACTCCATTATGTATCTGTATTTCATTTCCTTTATCCAGTCATCAGCTGAAGGATACTCAGGTAGTTCCCACTTTTCTTTTGGGTATATACCCAGCATGGAAAATCCTGGATCATCTGTTCTTAATTTTTGTTGAACCTTCACTGTCTTTTTTCATAGTGGCTGTTTTAACTGACCTTTCAGGCAATGTATATATAGTAGCTAACGTTATTTTATTGTATACTTAAAATCCTTAGTAAGGGAAATTTAATATTTTACATTTATGACTATTTATAGAAGGAACTGTGGATTTATATAATCTTGCTTTTATCTGTAAAGAACTATTATATGCTGACTGTATTTATATGTAAAGTAACAGAAACTTTTAAATTCCTTATGAGGTGTATCTCAGAATAACACTTAAACCCTCTAAAACTCTTGCTGCAAGTAAATTCACTTAAGAATCATGGGGTTAAGAAAAATAAGACTATTTAATCGCTTGATATATATTATATATGTTACATATAATAGGCAAATTATAATGTAAAACTTCTGTATTTGACAATATTGTCCATATATATCAGGACTTTGATAATTTGTTTAGTCATGTTCTGCAATTACAATTGATTTTTACTTAGTGTTGTTAATTGCTAAGAAAACAGGAACATACCTGAATCTTTATAGGCCTCTTCTAAAGCCAGTTTAATGCTGCTTAGTTGTGCCACAGTATGAATATTTCAAGTATGGAAGGAAGCCTCATGGAGGGTAGAATTTAACACATTGTATAAATAGCTTTCTAGTGCTTTCTAAGAGCTGCTTAATGGCTTCTGGGATTCCCACTTCTTTTACCCATTCCATTTGTATTATAATTCTGAGTTTTGTTATTGTTGACCAGAACTGAAGGTTTGCCACATGATATAATTCACCATTTATTTCTTTGAGTATCTCTTAATGTATGTAACAAGAATTTTATGTGGCTTGCAGGGTAAATTAGTTCTTTGATAAACATGTGACAATGAGAGGCTTTTCATTAGCTGCTGGCACGAATTCAAACCTTATTCCTTAAATGCACTATTAAGTTTCAGTGAAAATCTAATAATGGACTTAGAGAACTTCAAATGACTAAGCCCTTTAGAAATATTTACTTTTTAATTTTAATTATTATTTCCCAACATTTCTAAGTGTCCATTTTTTTCTTAAGTATATAAATTAATTGTGTAATTAGGAAAATCAACATGTATATATAATTTCCATACATTGATTTTCATCGAGTTATCTCTTTACAAGTAGTTAGATTAATAGACTTTTATTGTATTATTATTTATTATGTTATATCTATATTAATAGACTGTTCCAAAATATGTTCTTATTTAAAAGACATTATGGCAAAATGAGACAGGCAGATTGGAAGAATGAGAAGATGTTGGGAGGAGTAGAAGACTTGAAATTTAAGATGAAAACCATAACATGGTATCTTGGTTCATTCTAGGTGCTTCCTTTAGCTTTTGTTACCAATTATTTACTGGACTCTGCTTTTATGTAAGGTTTATAAGAAAAAGATCAGTTCACATTCTTGTCTATGAGGTGCTTGCTTAGTAACTTGCTTGGTAGGAGACAGAAGTTGGCAGGTCGGGGACAGCAGTCAACCAATGGAAATTTTAAAACTTATCAGGGAAAATACATATGCAGGGTCTCTCTTGAAACAGTGTGACAGTTCTTATAATTGCATATTCTGTTGCCCATTTGTCTTCCTCCTGCTATTCTGGGAAGTTTCTGTTTCTATCAAGTGACTCTTATCTCAAACTTTTCATCCTGTTTATAACTTATACCCTGATTATGAGGCACAGAAGTAACTTTTCTCTCAATAATATTTAACATTAATTCACTAGCAATAACTAATTGTGTTAGTAGACTGTGTAAGCTTCATTGTATCTTTTACTGAGCTCATATAATTTTTTCACTTGGAGACAGATTTTCCTCTGGTATCTCCCCCTGTTGTAAAAAGGGGCCCCGAGACTGGTGAGGAATATACATGCCATGCAGACAGAGCTTATGTGGGAGTTTTATTGAGATAAAGGGAGTGGGGGAGGGAAGAGAGAGGAAGAAGACATAGGGACCAGCCCTCCTCTTTAGAAAAGCAGTGGGAAAAAGAGTGGGAATGGGCGGAGCTTTTCTCCTAATGGAACCTTTGCATGTGAATAGTGACTTAGCCATAAGACCCTGGGCTGTCGAGGGTACCACTTGGGTTCATCCTGCCAGGTGACAGGGGCCAGCCTAATACCTGTTTCCTAACACCTCCTCTATCTAGCATCAATGATGCTCTGTCTTCCTGAAACTTTTCATATAGCTTTGTATACTTCATTTATGAAGAAAGCGCTCTAGTGCCCTTCAGAGAGCACTGTGGAGTTGATTCCCGTTATTTTGTTTGATGAATTCCCAGAAGGCATTTTTGTTTTCTTCTCATAAAATTACCCTACAAGGTCTTCCATTGTGGTAACCTTGTAGTCTCATTTTCATACTCTTCATAACCACGGCAGCCTTACCACTAGGATGTCACAAAGGATGTTGGACGCAACTGTACTGGCTTCCAGCTGTTCACCCCATTAACTCAGCTGGCTTTTTGATGTTTATTTAATATTTTTCCTTACTGTTAACTTTTGGTGAATCTTGTATCTTAAGAACATGGGAGATAGAATCATCTTGCTTGTTTTACTCTTAGCCTACCAAGAAATTGTGAGCAATTGAAGCCCCATTGAAAGCTTGCAACGAGGTCATTTAATCAATTTTCTATCTCTCTGTCTAAATGAGGAAAAGCATATTGAAATAAAATTTTATCGGTCAAATTACAGTGAGTTTTAATTTTCTTTGTATGTTAGCAAAGAGTTGATTAGTTTGCATGTTGATTTCTGCATTTTAATTTTTATGACTGTGACAAGGCAGTGACTTTATATTTCAGGAATTCAAGGCTCTTACATTTCAAAAATTAAAAGTATAAATGACAAGTGAATTTTACAATGTGTTATTTCTTTTGCTGGTTTTTGTTTTGTCTTGTTTTTAAGTCTGAATTGGGAATGTCTTAGTGAGAGCATTGCTCTTAATCAAACCTGATGGTGCAGGAGGCAAATTAACCTGAATATCTGAGGGAAGAAGTCCTGACCAGAAGAGATGCAAATGAAAAGGGAATGGTGACTGTGTTCCAACAACCACCAAGGGCTTGCTGTATGCCAGGGTGTATTCCCTAGTGGTCTCTGTTGGAGGATGTGAATTGGGAACTTATACTCAAAGTAATTGGAACATAAATGGTTTCTTTTGCTTGAGTAAAGAGGGCAATATATTTTGACTTAAAACATTCTAAATCTCAAAGGCTTCAAAAGTATAGAGAAAGTCTGACAATATTAGCATTCAGGAAAAATTATTATATTAGGCCTATTCTTGGATTTGAGGTACAGAAGAATTCTAAGGACTAAGTTAGTATAGCGTAATGTATTTAGTATAGGTTAGTGTAGTTTACTGCATCGAAAAAGAAGTCCTTCCTAATGATAGATCGAGAAGGAGAGTATGTAATTTGATACAGCTCATTTTTTATTATATTCTCCAGTGTTGTTTAACAAGCGCTATGTGGTGAAAATCGGGATATCACGAAGGATTCATCCTGTGTGTGATTCTGATACAGTGTGCTTTCAAATACTGCAAAGTTTTGTTTTCCACTGAAGCAGTGAATGGCCTGGTGGGCTTCATTTCAAAGTCCTAGCTTGTTTTGGTTGTGTAGTAGGATTTGCAAGCTAATCTTTCTAAGTTTAGAGAATAAGCACAGAAGAACAACTTCATTAGCAAATTATATGTTAGCCTAAACCTAGTCTAGCACAAAGGGTCTGTTTAGGAAATACTTCCCAAGATTATAACACCTTTCTAATAGAAATCTTGCTTTAAAAGTCTTCTTTTCTTATTTCTGTTGGATTTTTGCCCTTATATTCAAAAGTGTGTAATAACTCCTTCAACTTTGAAAGGAAGATGTAGTTTGAATATTTATAATAAATATTATTCTATATTTCTTGCCAATGTTTGTAGCAGGTTTTCTTTTGCACCTCCAATCAGCTCCCAAATCATGACATAGAGACTTTGTATTAGTTATGGATGTTTCATTTTAGTTTAGGCTCCTATTTTGCTTTCTCTTATAACTTCACCTGTTTCTCTTCATCTATGTTTTGTCTCAGGACTTTTCACCTTTCTTTCATTTTGTATGTCCTACTCTATGCCAGGCTGACTGGCCCCCAGTATCTCCCTTCCTTTCTCCTTGTTCTCTTCTCTCTCATTCCCTCTACCTAGATGTCTCCTGCTTATTCTCTCTGCCTACCAGCATGTCAGCACTACTGATTGCCACTGGCAAGATGGGGCATTCTCATTGACTTCTGCATTCTCTTTTTGGCATGACTTCTTCTCCACATTGGTTAAGAGGGACAGTCTGGTCATCTTCTGATCTAGAGTGTTATTAGAGATCACCCTGCCTTGCCTGTAGTTTAGTTAACTTTACTGCTTCCTTACCTGACTCTGTTCCTTCTCTTTCTCTTTGCTGTTTTTCCTGTTTTATCATAGCAACTTATCCATGTAACTTTACTTTTGCAGTGACTCTTGTGCTGTCTTTCTATCACTGACAAGACTAAAATACAACACACTGCATTATAATTACCCAAACTGTGCTGTTGTGATTTTTTAATTATATTCTTAGATTTTATATTTTATAATATTTATATTTATGTAAATTATATCACTATCCATTAGCATTTCTTATAGCTTACATATAAAAAGCAGCAGTAAAACTTCAATGTAAAAATTTACATAGATTGTGCACTGTTTTTAGGAATTTGAACATGCATTTGTCTTTGGGACTGTAATAGCCAAAATATGCTTACTCAGCATGAAGTATGTTTATGTCCAGCCACAGGTCCATTTACATCTGATTTTGGAATATAGATTAACAATACAATTTAAGATCAAAATAATATAGGTATACCTAGAGAAAAAGATAATTTCCTTCTTTAATAACGTATTTCTTTGGGTGTAGGCTTATAGGGGAGGCCACTTGTTCATTCCCAGCTGCCCAGAACCAAAATAACCACACAGAAACTGTATTAATTAAATCACTCCTTAGCCTATTAGCTCTAATTTCTTATTGGCTAGTTCTTTTTTTTTTTTTTGGGGGGGGGGTTTCGAGACAGGGTTTCTCTTTGGCTTTGGAGCCTGTCCGGGAACTAGCTCTTGTAGACCAGGCTGGTCTCGAACTCACAGAGATCCGCCTGCCTCTGCCTCCCGAGTGCTGGGATTAAAGGCGTGTGCCACCACCACCCAGCTTGGCTAGTTCTTACATCCTAAAGTAACCCATCTCCATTAATCTGTGTATCGCCACATGGCTGAGTCTTACTGGCAAGGTTCTGTCACATCTGTCTCTGGCAGCAGATACATGGTGTCTTGCTACCCTGCCTTCTTTCTCCCAGAATTCAGTTTAGTTTTCCCCACCTAAATCTACTCTGCCCCATCACAGGCCAAAGCAGCTTCTTTATTAACCAGTGGCAATAAAACATATTCACAGCATACATCACTTACCCTTTTCGGTTTAAATAAAAAGGAAGGTTTTAACTTTAACATAGTAAATATACATATAGCAAAAGTGGGATCAAGCAAGAATTACAGTTACAATATTTATATCTACTTTATCTTTTATCATATTTTTAGCTCCATCAAAGACCTCAGAAGAATATAATGTTACCTAAGTAAACAGAAAGTACATTGTAAGCATCTTCTAAAACTGTAGAATTAAGAGACATTTCACTGCCTGGATAGTCAACCAGAGTTTTTTTGTATTGTTGGAGCATTTATCTTTAGCTTACAGGCCCATAGCATTTAGCAGACTTGTTCATGAAGCAGTAAATATATAGTTCCACCTATGTTGCCAATTTGTCAGTCATTTTTGTGTGTGTGTACTGCATAATGTCTTGCAGACTCTTTCAAGAAGCAGGAATCTTGAAGGACTATCTCACCTTAGGTAAGTTCAGCAGTCATATTTCTGTGGGTTTTGCACATCTATTTTACAGCATAAAATCAAGCAGTTCAGGTAGAGTTTTGCCTTTTAAAGGGAAAAGATACTGCCTGCCTGCAGTATCCTGTAGGCATTTGTGGAGCATGCCTTTAATCTCTGTCCTGGCAGAAGCAGGTGGATCTCTGAATCCAAGGCCAGGCTGGTCTACAGAGCAAGTTCCAGGACAGCCAGGACTATACAGAGAAACTTTACTGGAAAAAAACAAAAAACCAATATATATATATATATATATATATATATATATATATATATATATATATATATATATATATGGGCCATGTTGATCTATAAGCTTTACTTACATAAGGCTATCTCTGTTGAGGGGAGTCAGTTGTGCAAATTACAGGACATTGTATCACATTGTCCAACCGTGTGTGCTGAAATAATAGTACATTAACTGCTTTTCCTGTCGCTGTCATAAGAATATTTGACAAAGGCAAGGTAAGGAAAGCGGGTTGATTTGGACTCATGGTTTGAGAGTATAGTCAGTCATGGCAGAGGAGTTTGAGAGAGTTGGACCATTGTATCCACATGTACCGAGGAAAGGGAAATGGATACTAGAACTTAGCTCACGCTTTTCTTTTTTTTTTCAGTATAGGACCCCAGCTTTATTATCATTATTTTTTTTATTCAATATATAGAACCCAGGTAAAGTGAATTTTCCAACCTCAGTTGAACTAATCTAGATAATTCCTCACAGGCACATCCAGAAATCTAATCTAGATAACACCACCCAGATGTGCCATGAGTCTTGTCTGCGTAACTAGATCTTTGATAATGTGAAGCCATACTAGTTTCTCAAATACTGGGGAATGAATTTTGGTGAATTCAAGAATGTGATTTTTTCCATTAAGGGAAGTACTATAGTTTTCTCCATAAGAACCAGCATACTATGGGTGCAGACATGTGTGTTTCTGGTGCCCACACAGGTCATCCTATGTACCTTCCGGCCATTGCTTGCAGATGACGTCTTGTGGTAGCTTTTGATGCTCTAGTGGATACTCTGCTAGCATTCATTTCTAATTGTGTTTTCTAGCGGAGTCACTCACTGAGGACAAATTCTTACCTAGGTTTTGGAAATAAACATGAGGGCAAGACCAAGGCAGCAATTCACAATTTTTGCTGTTGTCCTGCTTTATCTTTGCTGACAGGCTGCCTGTGTCTGATTTAAGATGATAGTGTGTAAACTCCTTAAGGTAGACTGTTAATTTCCCATGACAGCTTATGAAGCTTCCCTCCCTCTCTTTCCCCACACCCAGGCACACATATCAGAGAAACTCCTGTGTGCGACATTTGTTTAATGGTGTCTGTCAGAAAAAGTGCCACAGCAAGTCAGTCAGGTTCCACGTTCGCAAATATACTTCCACCCTACTGAGCATCACAAAGACTGTCAAGATTTGCATTTCCCTATATGTTCTCCTTCTGGAGGTGAAACCCTTATAGTCGTTAATGGCAGTGGGACCCGTCAGAGCCTTTAAAGCTTCTGCAGGACATTTTTTGGCATAGTTTGCATTTGAAGAAGGCTTGCCTGACTGTTTTGAAATATTTCAAATAACTTATGTGAATTCTGTAGCGTATGTGAATTGCTGCAGTACAGATTATTTTTGAATATTAGTTATTATGTGCCATTCTTTTGTTTTTTCTGCTTTCTCTGAAAGAGCAAAGTATAAGCTTTTCCAAGTGGCCTTGATACTGAAAAATACCTTTTCTTTTGTTTCCTGCCAGTCTTCTAGATTCTTTTACCCACACACTCCCACTCTGTGCTCAATGGGACTTGAATGAAAAGTATGTCTGTGAGCCACTCATATTTTACATCCTGTTTCATGTGGTGGCTATGAATAACCACCAAGAGTGAGACCAGTTGCACTTCAATATGTAATTAATAATCAGAACTCTGAAGAAGTTTGCATTTGGTTAGAACATAGCCAGTGGTATGTCCTCTGCAGAGAGAAGAAAGAGAAAATAGATGCATTTATAATGCATTCAGCACACCCCTCTATACTTTATGATTATTAGCATATCCTAAGAGACACTGATATTTGAATGTCTTTAAGAAAGCACAAAGTCTCTCCCAAACAAACATGACAGCATTACTTGAGGGAGCACATTAAGACAGCAGGCATAGTCCTTAATGGATCAAAAATGCATATACTCATTATCATAGCAAACTCCAGGAAAACCATCACTGAAACCACAAGGAGTCAGGTTATTGATGCAGTCCTGGTAATTCTGCTTGTATTGCTCATATCCTATTTATCATCATGTTTGAAACCACACAAACATTGAATTTCTTCAATATTCTTCAATTGTTTCCTACTTATAGCTGGGTTATGAGTATACATTTTGATTCCTTCTTATGTTGTATAGAATAAAACATATAACACTTTGGATTTTATACTGTAAATAAAATAAATAGTCTCCAAGCATTGTGATTCTAGTATATTAAAGTATATAACATGGGCTTAGTCACCTAAGTGTGGCTCACTCTTATAGTTTTCTTTTGTGTTCCTCATGATTCAGTCACCTCACATGAAGAAGGATAGCTAAAATCCTGAGCCTTAGGATCTGTGCAGTTATGTTGTAAGTCTATTGCAAGCCTCACCTCATTTCACCTTTCCAGGAGCTCTCTGTCCTCCATACTGTTACCATTCTCACCTCATATCTGAAGGGCCTGAGTACAAGAGAGATGGAATAGATTGACCAAAGTTGTACTCTTGTAAATGTAGCAGCTGAGATGCAAGCCTGGGTCAAAGTCTCTAGAGCCCTGAGTCCTACTTCTTTGTAGTAGAAGCATGTGCCTCCAGTTCAGCACACTAACGTGAGGAGGTTTCTCAGGAGCCTGTACTCCTTGATGACAGAGCAAACTGGTCTCTTTGATTCTAGAAAGGTCAAGGTTCTCTCTGTAGATGTCAGGTTCATGGTGCTCCAGTCTGTTGACAGTGCCCGCCTCTCCATTTGTTCTCTGAAAGAGAAGGAAATCTACAAATTTTTGAGACACTTTATAAGGAAGCACTATAGACTAACTGGTTATTGTGAGTATAATAGTTTATATTCCTTTATTATCTGTGATGAAATTTCTAGCTAACTAAAAATAAAATTCATTTAAAGAAATTTCTCTACACAGACTGCCGATATCTCTATCTTAGAAAAGGCACTTCTAAATATTTTAGAGTACATCCTTGAGCTGGAGAGATGGCTCAGTGGTTAAGACCATGAATTTGTCTCCCAAAGACTCTGGTTTGATTCCCAGCGTACATGTTCACATCCATCTGTTATTCCAGTGCCATAAGAATCCACATCCTCTTGCCTCTGTGGGCACCTGCACTTATGTGTGCCCATCTAAACACACACACACACACACACACACACAAGCTTGCACACACTGAAAAATAATAAAATAAAATCTTTTAAGAAACGTAAAGCATAATCAGCTCATTCACTTTGTTTCTTAGGATATAATGAATTGAATCTTCTGTGTTAACAAGCGGATTGTTTCTATCTTTAGCCTTGTCTTCAAGAGAACATAAGAGTCTGTGTTATGGCATTGTTTTATTTTGCAAATAACTTCTGCTTTTGTAGGCCCTTCTTTGCTTACAACATATAGGGAGTATAATATTATTCCTTGATATTCACTATAAACTGGCTTTCAACACATGTACATCTTAAGGTCTGGAGATTCTTCATACTAACATAGTATAGGGAAGGACAACCATTCTGACTTGCATCCAGGCAATGTGTTGGTACCATCTTGCTATACTTTAGTCTTCATGGAATAATGGACATTTTAATGTATTCATTTGGAAGCATGTCAGTAGGATTATCATTTTATTTCAGAAGCATAACTTATTTTTTTAATTCATCTAATTGTTCATTTAGTGTTTATGCTTTTCCAAAGTGACTGTGAGATAGTTGTTAAGTCTTGTGTTTTATCAGTCAGAATCATTTTCGTCCAAAGACCAATAAACATAATAAAAATAGTTCTCTATGTTTTCATGTCATTGATGAAAATGCCTCTGTGTTCAGATAGCCCTTTGTGAAAGTGTCCTTCAGAGGCTCTTCTCTTTAAGGATACTCCTTAAGGAGTGCTGTGCAGTGTTTGCACCATGATACCCCTGTGTACAAGCACCACAGGGTATTTATCTTCTAAAACTTTTGATGGTCTCTCACAGGTTTACATCATAAACATCTCTAATCTTTTCTCTCTGGTTCTCCAAGATCTGCAAACATCCCCTCACTCGTTCTAAATTCTCCAAAGCTCAGCAAATACCTTGTCTGTATAGCAGAATTGTGTCCACTGTATTGCTGAATTTCTTTGTTTTGACAGATAAGAGAAAGTAATCCAGGCTTTATAAACCTTTTTCTTTGTTGACACTTTCCAAATGGCCTGTTTCTGTACTGTTCAGTGAAAACAAAGTAAACAAAATTGAAACATTTAAGAACTGTGCTGTCTGTCTGCAGCTATTTGTTGTTCTGCTAACATGATGTAAGAGTAGAGTCCAGGAGAGTGGAATCAGGGCTGGAGGTTTTCAAGTTCCTTTGTTCTAGGCTGGTTAGACCTGAGAAAGTCTTAAGCATTAAGAGGTATGAATGGGAAGCCTAGAATGGTGGTGCTCGCGTGTAATCCCAGCATTTAGGAGGTGACCACAGAACAATGAAGATGTCCAGCTCATTCTCAGATACGGTGATATCAAGGCCAGCCTAGGATGCATGAGATCTTGTCTCAGAAAACAAGCAACAATAACAACAAAAAAGTTGAGGAAGTAGAGATGGTTATGGGAAGAAATGGGTTTCCTCCGATAACATGTATTTTCCTGTTGTTTTGGATTTAATAGATTGGTTTCTAAGGAGCAGTACCTCTTAGGAAGGTTAAATGAAGAGATACACTGCATAGTTGCTGTCATTAAAGCACTGGTTCTTAGCATTGTAAATAAATGAATAAATTTTATGAAAATATCATATGAAGAAATATGTGTTAGAAGGAACTGGGGGGAGGGCTCAAATCCCCTAACATTCTATGAACTGTCAGACTTAGAAGTTCTACCAATCTTAGCTTTAATTCCAATTTTTGCTCACCGGGCTGCTTCAAGCCTAGGATTGTTCATCTACACAATAGGAATAATACACATATTGTGTTTTTGGCAGGAGAATTTGAGCCGACATACCTACACTGATTACAGTGGGGTTTGAGACCAGGGAAACTTCGTAACACTTGCATAGGTTCTAGAAACTGAAAGTAGTTGGTTAATGGGTTTGCCTCTGGTGTGTGTGTGTGTGTGTGTGTGTGTGTGTGTGTGTGTGTGTGTGTGTGTAGGTGTGTGTAGGGCCTTAGCTTTAGGCTTTGCTTACAGATAAAGCAAAGGGAAGGAAACGTAGGAGAAATCTGCTTCTGTCCCTTTGCCTCCACACCAGGCTCACTCCTTGTCTTTCTTTCCTCTTCCTGTCTCTTGGAGCTCCTTCATAGAAATAGGATTTACTACTCCAAGGTGCTTATAGGAAATAGAGAAAATCTGCTTGCATGTGAATTACTAAGAGCTGAATTTCAAGACTTTGTGACACAAATATTTGAGGAGTTTTTCTGTAATAATGCATAGAACATACCACTTTCTTTTATTAGAAGAAATTAGGAATCTCAGATACTGGGGAAAACAGAGTGAATCACTACTTTAGATTATATCTAATGTGTAATTTCAATAATGCAAATTATTATTTTGAGTTCTCAAATGCTAACAAGATATTGTTACCATCTCAAATAAAGAAAAAGCTCTAGTAGGATGATAAATGATCTTCATTAATTAAAATACTACATATAAAATGACAGCAGAATACTGCTAAATTACCCATTATTGACACATTTATCTTAAGTTATTTTGTAAGTGAGAACTACAGCAAAGCTGTATAGAATGAAAATAGGAAAATAAAACAAAAGAGCCACTTATTCGGTCATTTTGTTTGTTTGTTTTTAGGAGACAGGATTTCTCTGTGTAGCCCTGGCAGTCCTGAAGTTCTCTCTGTAGTCCACACTAGCCTTGAACTCAAAAAGATCTGCCTGCCTCTGCCTCCCAAATGCTAGGATTAAAGGCCTTTATCAATACTGCTGGGCCACTTTTTCAGTCTTAAACAAAATATCTTTCAAACAAATACAGCGGAGTTTATTGAGTTAGACCTGATGGACTCTTTATGACTTGTGCCAACAAGTGAGCACCAACTAAAAACAAAAAGAAAGTAAAATAAAGTCTTAGAAAATGGCTCAGCCAATTAAGTGCTTGCTCCAGGACCCACATATAGGCCAGGCAGGATGGGATGCACCTGTAATCCTAACACTGAGGAGGCAAAGCAGGCTGATGCCTGCACCTCCCTGGCCATTTAGGATTGCCAAATTAGTGAGATCTAGGTTCACTGAATTGATTGCTTCCCTTTCCCCTGAAAGCATACCCAGTGTGACCCTGATTCAGAGTGGCGTAATCAATTGACTATAGAATGACTAATTTGTTTCCTCACATTTCTTATTGAGTATTTTTCAAGTAAATTTGTAGAGGGAGAACCAGCCATCTCTGATGCTGCGGTGACTGGGTTGGAAAGTGTCCTCCGAGCTGGCTGCCTCTGTGCTGCAATAACAAGACGCCAGAGGAGGAAAGAGGGTGCTGAGGAGGATGCTTTTTATGGAAGCTGTTCCTTAATATAGCCTGTTTTTTGGTTTGCTTTTGTTTGGTTTTGTTTTTGTTTTCTTAATTTGTTTGTTTTGTGACATTTTTGTAAGGCATTGAAAGGATATATTTTCTTTGAAATGAGTCACATGTGTGGCCTAATATCAGTTTGTGAATGCAATTAAAATAGTAAGGATTTTTTTAACTTTTATTTTCTGTCACTTAATTGCAGCTTTTTGAACTTGAACTTCATAGATAACCATTTCTTTACCCAAAATCAGAAGGTTGGACATGCTTTCAACTGGAATATTGCAAGTGTAAAAATGCATTTAATTGTAAAAATACTAAACCTATGTGTCCTGTTTGGACTTCCCCTCGACTTTAAAAAACAAAAATTCTTTAAAAATTGTTAATTAGCATATATTTATTCTACAAAATGATGTTATATTTTGACCATTTCATACATGTATGCCATTCTCTTTGCTCATATTCACCCTCTCTTGGATTACAGACTACATAATGTTTTATTTAAGTTGAATACAGAATTTGATAAAAGGGATGGACACAGAAGGAGATGTGGCCAACTCTCAAGCCCACTATGCCTGGAGTAAGAAATTTGGCATTTATTAATATTCATTTACTTTGTGCCAACTTTTTTTCATGAATTGTCCTATTTCAATTTTCATAATAATCACTTGGTTCAGAGATAATAAAATTTGCTCAAAGTTGTTCGTGACTATACTCTGGTGGAATTGAATTTTGAAATTTTTTAGCCCGTCCTTAGATTTTGTTTGCCTGAACACCCAGTCAGTTTCCTCAGGTCATTTTCAAGGACAGTTGACCTCTGTGAAACTGCTAGGAGTATAGCGTCAACCCACGTCAACCCACAGAGGCGGAAGGAAGTGAGCTTGCATGTTACACACAAGTCCCTTGCTTCTTGCTAGCAGAGCAGCGTGCATCTGCAGAACCAGGCTCTAGAAATGACAGCTTGAGAAGCTACTCTTCAAGGGAAATAAAAACCCACAGAAACTTCACATCCACTCTGTACTCTTAACTTCTGATGATCATTGTCTTAGCTCTAATTAGTCAACTTACAAAGCAGGAATTTTTTTTTTTGATTCACAGTTTTGTAGACTTTGGTTCATGGAGGCATGATTACCCTGTGCCCCGTGGTAAGGTCGTTCACAATCACAGGCACACTTGCAGTAAAAGGAGCTGCTGACCTCATGTTAGCCAGCAAGCAAAAGAGGGAAGAGAGGGGACATTGGAAAGGGGACATGCTCCTTCCAGTGAAATAACTTCAGGTTGCTAGACATAGACCCTTCTTAAAGCTTCCCCGCTGTGTTGGATACGTTTGTGTTGTGACCAAGTAGATTTGGTTTGTTTTCTAGTTCGAGACCATTTTGGCAGGAATATCCTAGCAGAGGAACTCAGTTCATGTTAGTGGGAACAATTGGCTATAGACTTGCTCACATCACAGTGGCTCAGGAAGCCTAAGTGAGATAGCAAGTGGAGTAGAGTATAACCCTCAAAGCCTCTCCTACAGTGATCGATTTGCTTTCACTAGTTAAAGATTCCACAGCCCTCCTGAACAGTACCACTAGCCTTAAAACCCAAGCCTATTGGAGACAGCATTTTATCAGACTGGAGCACCCTTCCAACAGCACCAAGGTAGAAAGGATAAAGACTACGTCATTAATGATGGGAATTCGTGGGGGCCATTTCACATGCTAACTGTAGTTTTCATTGAGAAAAATAGGAGATGCATCTTAGGAACTGTCTCCAAAATGTCAGCTTTATTCTTATCCCCAGTCCAGATAAGAAAAGTCCACAGCCATAAAGAATGTAGAAAACTCATACTCTCAAGTAAATGGTAAAATTCCAGATGCAGTGTCTAGCAACTGTAGTTTTAGCTACTTAGGACTTGAGACTGGAGGATTTTGAGTAAGAGACCAGCCTTGGCAAGTGTTCTAAAACCCCGCCTCAAACAAAATATGCACAAAGATATGCTACGTTCTTTGTACCAGGGAATATGGCTGAATTGTACATTGCTTGTCCTGCTTGTGCAAGACTTTGGATTCCATCTCTAGTACCTCAAAATAAATCAATGTATCAATGAATAAATAAACGTGCAAATGTATTTAAATGGCTTGACTATTTCATTAAGTGTTCATTGTTTAGGGACAGTATATTGTGAAATAAAAGAATTTTGATGGCAATGAGAATCTAGATTCAGAACAGATTATAGTTCAGTTGGGCTGGACAAAAATATAAAATGTCCAACTGAAAGTAAAGTGAGCGCCGCTTGTGCAGCAGCAGGTCAGTGTGCAGTGAGCCCAGCATGCTTATATAAATTCCTATTTGGAGCCTTTTTTCAAGTTGAGTGTCAAAATTCTTTAATTCCTGAAGGAGCTGGCATAATAACATCCTTTACTAATGATGACTAAAAGGTGAGCCAAAGGAAGTGAATCACAGGTCCCAAAACAAAAATGATGTGACCTGTTCTGGAGCAGCATAAATGTATCCCTATTTATTAAATTTTGTATAAATAAAGAAGCCCTCTGACTGCTAGTGAGTGAGGCTGCAATATTCTCCTGAACATCTTGGCCTGGCTCCCTCCCTCCCCGCCAGCTCCTTACATCCTCTGCTGGGATCTGTCCACCTTGGGGACGGCTCCAGGCAGTCAGGCCAGCTGATTTCTAAAGTTCCTTTCACATGTAGACCTGAATTATTTTTAAGATCTTGAGGAGTACATTTTACTAGATTCTATAAATTCGGACTGGGTGGATTTATGTATGCATCTCTACAACGTGGGTTTTCTAAGAGCTGACTGTGAAATACTGAGTAATTGGAAGTGTCCAAGGACTTTAAAAACTCATTTGTGAGCTCCAGTGTGTCCTGTACACACTGTTATCAGTGTGTGCATCTCAGGTATTCACAACACATTTTATTCTTCAGCAAGATTATGTGTCAGAACATTCCTACCCTTCCTACCCTTGGAATCTCCCTGGATTATATACAGAAATATGGTTTCTCCCTTTATGAGTATATAAAGTCCTACTTTGACGTGTTTCTACAAATCTGATTTTATTACCACCTTCCAAAGTAGTTTCTGATAATCCTGCCAGAACCCTCACCTCTGTCACGTTCTAGCTCAGTCCTTGAGTAAGAAGGCTACCTCTAACACAATGCCCAACAACAAAGGTTACACGATCAATTTTATGTTCCCAGCTTTGCTACATACTCTCTTAAATTTTATATTCCAGGAATTCATTTTCTTTTACAAAACATTTTTATTCCTATTTCCAGTACCAGTGTATTTCCTTCAGTTTCCTACATGCATGACTTTTATAGCCCAGTATAACGTGGAATGCTCTGCCATATTGATTTAACGGTATGTTTCAATAAATTTTCCCGTTACTATGCTTGCTCTATAGCAGGCGCCCAAAATGGAAACAGACAGATGTGCTGGTTAACTAATTTTAAAAGAGAAAAATTCCATTTTCCCCATCCTTTAATGTCAGAGCTGTCCTGTCGGTGACCTGACACTGAGATGTATTGGGTTCCCCGACATTTGTTCCAGGAAGCAATGACCTGACCTTTTAAAAATTTTATTAACATTTATAAATTTGTTTTAGTGTATTATGTTGGAAGCAATGATTTTTCTTCAGGATGGATTGGCTGGCTGGTGTGCAGATTGATACCACTGCCAGAGATTATCTGTTGGACACTGTAGCCTGCATAGATGCTGGCTTCTTCTCTTACTTCCCCTCCTATTTTTAAGGCCTATGGTAATAGGAATGCAAGCATTTCATCTTTTTCCTTACATCTGTTTCCCAGACAGCAGGAGCCATTAATGTCAGCCTTTGCCTAGCATAGGCCTGGCTGCTGCTTGATAAACATTGGGACATAGGGATTCCTTCATTGTTTCTTCCCTGCGTGCCTGATGCATTCCAGACACCATGACAGTCCTCAGGGCTGGAAAGGATTGTGATTGTCTGTAAAGGATGGTGGCTGATTGTCACCATCCTCCCTGTCAAGTAACTTGTTAAAGGATGGATTAGGAACCTGTGGTATACAATTTAGTGCCTAATCAAAAACAGTCCCTCCCCTATTCTCGGTTTGAAGCCCATTTTGTTTTTCTTTCTGACTTCCCTTGTTCTTCTTTTACAGTTTTTAAAACCACTTCTGTCTTGGCACGTGGAGCAAAATATTTTATATAACCTTGAAAGTAGAAACTATTTGTCAGAGAACAATACGAGAAACGTCTTTATTAATGCAAATCAGTGGAACTTAATGTATACAATTTTGTTTCCTTAGCAATTTTCCTCTCTCTGCTCATACTCAGGAAGTTGAGGAGTCTGTAGTTTTGCAAAAGGGCACCTCTCCTGGGCAGCACAGAGGAGCCAGGAATTGGCCGCCTTTCTAACCTTGTTCTTGCAATAGCAGTTGTGAATGGTGGTGAGGATTGACACTCACATCCATCATTTGCCTTTTCTAGATGCTTCTGAGACTTAAATTAAGCCTCGCAACTCCTCAGTGAATGTAGATTGCTGTTTTATTTTACAGTAAATATTTGTTTGTTTTTTAGACAGGGAAATTGAGGTGAGGCATTGAGAACCTGAGTGGCTAGATAATAAGTTCCAGCCACTGCTGGGAAATATTCACTAATGTTTATTGACCCCTGTGGAGCATATTTTCATGAGCTCTGTGCCATATATTTTGTTTCTGACTTTCCTCTTAATGCTTGCAGAAAGTATTCCATGGAACTTACTGCCATGAATTTAATCTTTTGTCCTCATGAGGAACTTTTTCTTCTCCTTTTTTTCTTTTGTACATTTCTTATATTTTTGCACTCTTCCATATATTACACCCTGTGCTTTAACTATGCAGAGCTTAATGATATGGACATTGGTCATATTTCCAGGTTCATCTACTCCATTTATACAACAAAATAACAAAATAAAAGTACTGTCATTTAGTCTTTGTTGTGCCATTACCCGAAAGGTGAATGAAGAAGCGGTTCTCATACTCTGAAAACTACTCCAGTTGGTACTTTTCAGTGATAACGGGGAAAATATATAGTGTATAATCTGCGTCCATTTTAAAACAAGCACTTTTTCTGTTGTGGACTTTTTAGGACTTCTACTACACCAGGTGCATTGCGAGTGTCTGTAGTCAGAGAGAGTGTGCCAGATTTTCTGAGGTTCAGTGAGTGACAACCTGGTTTGCTGCTTTTCAGTACACACTTAGAGCTGAAGATACAATGCTTTCACTGTCTCTTGCCAGACAGTTCTAGAGAAGAGGGGAGCGTGGACAATACAACTTTCCCAGAGAAGCTGTTGAAAATTTCATCTAGTCACGCCACCTCTTGAAGATGCTCTGAACAACAGTCTGTGAAGGAGAAGCAGACTACCTCCCCCACTGTTCCCTTTCATAGCCGTTCACTGGGACATCTTTCTATGGGTGGCAGATGCCCAAGGAATTGACAGTCATCCATTCTGTCCCCTTATACTCATTTCAAATATTTGTTGAGGCCAAGAGGAAAAAGATCTTGTGATTTACAGATGATACTAGAATCAGTGAGGAAAGCCTGCCAACCCCAAGTCTCCTGATTCTCCTTTACACCGTAGTCTTCCTCAGCTGATGCCTGCCTGGAAGTTCGTTACTGCAGAGCAAGTAGTGTGATTGGGGCAACTCTGATATAAACAGCCCTTCCAGTCAGACAGGACAGAAATAGCCCATATGGTCAAATGGCCTTTGGGATCACTCACAGTAATATCAAAATCAGCTTTCCTTTTCTTTTTTATAGTTGTTCATCTGGTCCCCTATCATCATAAGGTGTGCAGTGTTTTTACAATAGCCATTTTGTATTTGAGGCCTGATGGTGCCTTCCTTTCCATACTCCCTGACACATACAAAGTGACTTGGGGCTAAAACTGATACACTGCAGGAGCTCTGTGTAGGGTCTTCTGAATAGTTTTTTATTGTCCAGGGAAGTACAATAACTATAGTCAAGGGAATAAAAAGCATTAAATGTATGGGTTAAATTGAAGTCATAAGAAGGCCTTGCTTTTCTCTTGTTTTTTTTCAAAACATATGTTGTGTACTTACATTGTAGATTATTTTGGGAAACCTTTATACCATGTTCATTGTCATTTGCTAGCTTGTTTTGGAAAGTTTTTATAGTGGTACACTTTTCTGTCGTTACAATGTGGTTTCATATTGTGCCTAGATAATAGCTCATGCATTTGGATCATCTGTAAGTCAGGTTTTTGGAACTCAGAATGCATTTGCTCATGAAAATAATTTCATTACCTTTGGTGCAAACCTTTTTAGGATGTGTGTAGTGTTTCTCACTGTAATTTTCAATAAAAGCCTGTATCCTAGGAGTGGATTGACAGTCTGACTTAAGATTTTAGCAACACTTTTCTCCTGAGTGTCTTGAGGTCAGAATACCATTCAGTGTTAGACTATGGCAAATAGAGGAACCTTTGTAATCATCTAGTCTGTCCTTCTGCATGCACAGAGTAAGAAGTGGAGCTATGGCCTGAGTCTGATGGATGTTTCTGGAGTGAGCTTGGGAAGGAGATAGTGACTGGAGTCTGAGGGCAGGAATGAATATTCAAGGACATTCTTCCTGGAGAAGACATCAGTGTTTGATGGAGGAGAGTTATCTGTCTATGTTTCTTTCATTGGTTAATTAATAAAGAAAACTGCCTTGGCCCTTTAAGAACAGAAAATTAGGTAGGTGGAGTAGACAGAACAGAATTGTGGGAACAAGGAAGTAGAGTTGGAGAGACGCTTCAGGCAGTCACCATAGTGAGTCTCCATGCTGCTCCTCTCCGAGATGGACGCAGGTTAAGATCTCTCCTGGTAAGGCACACCTCGTGGTGCTACCCAGATTACTAAATATGGGTTAAAGGACAGATTGGTTTTTAACCTGAGAGGGCTTTAAATAAAGGAGAGAGAGTTTAACACAGCTTTCTGCTGTTTGCCTGGACGTGCCGTAGAGAGATTTTCTGTTTCTGCAATAGCGGCAGAGAAAAGCTGAGTCATTTTAAAACGCGGCTTCCTGGTGCTGTGCTGCCAGTGCAAATTCTGGCTATAAACCATTTCAATGGCTTTTATAGGACTGGATATTTGTGTTCCCGCGTGGGATCGGAAGGAGAGTGCACTGAGACCGGTCCAAAGGCTCAGAGATCCCTGCCTGCACCTGGGCAGATGGCAGAATCAGGCTTAGGCAGGTGGAAGAGCATGGCGGATTCCTGCCACAATACAGAGAGATGTTTTCAGACTGCACAGTGCTCTGCATGTCAGATTTGGCTGTAACTTGGATGAAAAGAGTTTTTGTGCTGCACGCTCAGTCTCAGAGTTAAAGTGCTGAGTGCGGCTCCTACCTGGCGGCCCCAGAGCTAGTAGAAAATGGTACTCCTCCATTTTGAAATTGGAGAGAGGTGGAGCCAACATCCAGAGCAGCCGGCAGCTCTGCAGCTCAGAGCTGCAACCGATTCAGAGTCACAAGCGGCTCAGCTATGTTGGACTGGGCGTGGCAAGCCTGCAGTACCTGTCTTTGACCTAGGAATGTCACAGCTTAGATTCTTAAGTGTGTAGCGATTTAAAAGCACAAAACAAAAGTGCTCCTGGATAGTAAAAAAATTACAGATTCACAATAGGAAAGATTCAGACATAGAAGGCCTTTAACTGGGTCACAATGTTGGATAAATGTACGTAGGCTTGAGAGCGAAAGAGAAGAAAAAATATAGAAAATAAAGTTAATGCCTTTAAAAAAAAGGGGTAAAGTCTTTAAAGAGACAGAGTACAGATAGTTATAGATTAAAAGAAGTAAAGTGATAGAGTGAAAATAAGCCGCATAAAAATGGAAAATTCACAGAGAGTCTGGATTATGTATTTTGTTGTGTTTTCTTTGATTTTTTTGACTGTAAAGGAGCTAAGTACAGAGAGACATTTCATTATATGGGCTGCCAGTCTAGACCAGAATGGACATCTTAACGGTATGACTTCAGGATTTGGATCTAAGAACATGATGCTTTGGAAAAGAGGTTCTTCTTTTGTTTTCACAGAGGACGAGACTCTGTGGATTGCTTCTATCCCAATATGGTATGATAGACCACGCCCTCCTGAAAGGTTGCTGTGAACATCTTCAAAAAATTACTTCACTCAACTGCCAACTGAGAGGAACCTAGCAGACAGGTTATACCATGAAAGACCTAAATAACAGCGCCCCCATTCAGCAGGAAGCAGTTTGGAGAGAAAAAACTGCGCCCATTTTCCCAAATATTGTTTATAAATGTTCTTTTACATTTAAAGGGGGATATGATATAGAGATGAATAATTTGCATTGGTATAGATTTTAAGGTCAATTTTGTTATATGTATATGTATTTCTGATCTTGATTAAGCTATTGTGATTGTAGTTCATTTTAAAAAATGTAATGTATAATTAGGAAATATAGGTTGTTAATGGATAATCATTGATAATAGTTAAGCTTGTAGTTATGTTATTAGATTTTCTAGATATGTAGAGATATATTTCAGTTAGATAGACATTCTTCATATCTTTCAAAGACTGCAGAATATGGCATTTAATGTTTTAATAACTTAGGGTTTTTCATGACAATGAGACACGTCTGCTCCTGGCAGCACCAATCTACTTCGAGAGGAAGATGGGCATCGAAGAGGCTACTTATGGAGTTTGTTAGCCATTTGGGCAAGAAACTGCTCTTGCCTGGACTGTTGCATAAACTGGACACAAGGAACCCACAGAAAGAGGACTGCTGAACTTGCCTAAAGGTGAGATGGCCTTTTGGGGTTCCTGATTCATGAAAGAGTCTGTGAGACGTTCTGCAGGACACAGCAGAAAGTGACTGAACTGTCTTTGGAATTTCCTGCTTCATGAAAAAGTCTGCTGGACACTATGGGCCTGACGGCTGACGATGGATGCCCCAACGGTACAGAGGAACTTTGGGTGACTGTCCAGGCAGCGAGTTGTCTCTGTCATTTCTAGAGTTTAAAAGTTACTTACTTCTTGTTTACTTAGGTAATATTATATCCTTCTGGAGTCTTTGATGGAGTTGAAGAATAAATAGATAGTTATAGCTTTCCTTAGTTATGATAAAAGATAAAATAGATTTAAATATTGTAACTGTAATACTTGCTTGATAACTGTTTTGTTATATGTAATTTTGCTATGTTAAAGTTGAAGCCTTTCTTTTTTGTTTAAACAGAAAAAGGGGAAATGATGGAGGAGAGTTATCTGTCTATGTTTCTTTCATTGGTTAATTAATAAAGAAAACTGCCTTGGCCCTTTAAGAACAGAAAATTAGGTAGGTGGAGTAGACAGAACAGAATTGTGGGAACAAGGAAGTAGAGTTGGAGAGACGCTTCAGGCAGTCACCATAGTGAGTCTCCATGCTGCTCCTCTCCGAGATGGACGCAGGTTAAGATCTCTCCTGGTAAGGCACACCTCGTGGTGCTACCCAGATTACTAAATATGGGTTAAAGGAAGATGTGAGAATTAACCAATAAGAGGCTACAGATAATGGGCCAGGCAGTATTTAAAAGAATACAGTTTCCGTGTAATTATTTCGGGTGTAAAGCTAGCCGGGTGGCGGGACACAGCCCCGCCGCTTCACACTACAAGTGTTGTCTCTCATTTTTAAACCCTTCACCTTCACCCTTCTTGTCCAATAACCAGGGATGAAGGGGCGAGGGAGAGAGCTTCTGAGGAGACTGTCTGGGGAGTGTATGAAGGGGTGAGGGAGAGAGCTTCTGAGGAGACTGTCTGGGGAGTGTATGAAGGGGATGAGGTTGCCTCATGCAGGGTAAGATGTAGATGACAGGTCCTGGGACCGAGGGAGGGAGGGAGAGAGAGTGACGTGAGTCAAACAGTGCTAATGCCTGGTTCATTCGGATGCCTGTCTGCATTCAGTTAATGCTAGAAGGGATACTGCTTTTCTAATGAATCCGAATCTAATGTACTTAGTGACAGTTCCTGGAAAGTTTCACAGAAACCGGACTCGAGAAATCAAACAACATTCAAACCCTGCATTGCATGAAGAGCCCACGAAGAGCCTGTGAGGTGCTGTGTAGCATGCACCAGAAGATGCTGACACTGAATATTGCAAATGTGTATGCTTCATTGCCAGTGGGATATATTTGTGATGGTTTGGAATAGGAGAGGTTGGTCTAAGAGGAAGGTGGAGAGCTTAAAGCAAAAGTCTTCAGAGTCCTCTGGGAAGAATACCTGGAGATCCCTGTTCACTTAGAACTTCCTGACAAGCTTCATGAGAGAATATATTTATTTCTGAGGAGAACTTTGAAAAGGATCTGAAGATTTTTTTTTCTCTTTTTACTTTCTTTTATCTGACTCAGGATTTCTCTGAGTAACTTTGGAGCCTGTCCTGGAACACGCTTTGTAGACCAAGCTGGCCTCGAACTCACGAGATCCACCTGCTTCTGCTCCCCGAGTGTTAGGATTAAAGGCATGCATGACTTCCTGGCCATTCTTTTTATTTTTTATATCTAAACATTTTATTTTTCATTTATTTTCTTTTAAAAATATCATTGGTGTATGTAGGGATGGGTACACACGTGTCATAGCATATGTGTATATACAAATGATAACTTTGTGAGGTTGGTTCTTTTCTTCTACCTTCCTGTGTGTTCTAGAGCTAGAAAAAACACAGGTCGTCAGTCTTGCAAAGCAGGCCCCTGTACCCACTAAGACATATTCCTAGCTCATGAGTCCCTAATTTAGCATTGCACTGTGTTTGTATAGGAAGCTTTTTTAGTTTTAAGATTCAAGTTTCTGGTGAATTTTCTTTAGACTTTCTAGGGATTAGTTATTTTGATTTTTGGTAGTACAAATTTAAAATTGGTGCAGTATGAGCACTGAAATTACAAATAACAGATGTGGTGTTAGCTTTTCGTGTGAAGTTAAAGGGCTTGGTGTAGAGTGTGCCACCTTTGTTTCTGATGTGAAAACTCTGTTTTTTGTGTGATCTATATTACACAGTCTTTGCAGTCCTATTTAAGCTAAAATTGTGGCCTTCACAGCATTTTGACTCTGGGCAAGTGTTTTAATTATGCCAGCATTTTTCCTCCTCTGCATTGTGGGCCAACTAACTGCAGCGTTCTCGAAACTCATCATGTGGTCCATGTCCAAGGCCCTGGCATTTGCTGGTTGTCCAATCGGTGTTGCTTTGTTTTAGTCTGCTTCCATTTGTGGGAATGTTTTTCTTGCTAACAAACAGGCAAAGACAGGACAGCAACAATTTGTCTGGAGTCATTTTTGGTGTTGCAGAGCTATGAAGGATAACCTGAAAACCGATTTTGCCTCAGTGTCGAGGCCAGGAGTCTTCAGAATTTTCTGTTTAGGCTCTCCCGTTCTATCTTCCTTCCTCACTGCACAGCATTGTATGGCAAGAAATTCTCCTAGCTGTTTACTTCAGCCTTTATCTCTGTGTTTGTGTACAAAATATCTGATCAAGGTAATTCCAGCTGGTGTTCTGAGTTTACAGAGCTGGAGAACATTCCTGTATATTCCTCTGTCCAGACATTTGCCACAGTGATATAATTTTGTTTTTATTTAACAGGTATGTTTCTATTATCATGAGCAAGCAATGAAAAGCATAAAGTTTGTATTTTCCCCAAACAGAATTTTTTCCTAATAAGAAAAGAAAATAGTGAACAGATGCCACATGCCTTGGTTTTAAAATAGTATAAAAGAAGACAGGGCGGGGAGGGGCAAACAGGTGCTGACGTAGGCAGGGTGCTCGGAGTAGGTGATGTCTGGCTGTGTGGGAGGGAAGCCATGCAGGAGGGGAAGTGGGAGTCCTAAAGCTCTGGAGCTAGAAATGAGATCAGTGAGGAGGAGGAGGAAAATTTTGTGGAAATGACGTCAGAGCGGGGGTGGGGGCAGGGTGGTCCACACCTTTAGAAGGTGGTGCAGACTTTGTATTTTAATCCTGAATTGGAAAGCTTTTTGAAGGATTTGAACCATTTCAAAGAAATATTTCATTCTGATTTCTTTCTTTCTCATTCTTCTTAAAGATTACTTTGGCTGTTTTATGAAAAATATACCATAGGGAGGTAAAAGTACTAGTAAAAACAAGAAAGCCATTGTGAGGCTACATGAGGCTAATCTCACCTAGGTTCCTCTGTTCTGGATGAATTATGAACATTTCCTAGTGGACATGACAGGGCTATAAGAAATTCAGAGGTCAGTGTAAACTTTTCACTGTGAGCAACAAAAAAAAAAAAAAATCCAGATGTGGTCTAAAGAGATAAGAAAGACTAAAGGAAGACCTGGAGTAATCAGGTCCTGTGTTCAGCTTGGGGTGTCTGTAGCCAGTGTACTTGTGGAGCAGTAGCTGGATACGTAGCAGTCATTCGAATGCTTCCATGTCTTTGCTGTCTCGTGGGACAACCATTTCTGTGTTTTACTCCGGAGCATTACAGATTTGGCTGTTACAGCTGTGGAACTGATTTTTATTTCAATATAATTAATGCAAATTAAATTTCAGAAGTTACAAGTGGCTAGTGGTCCATATGACTGACTGTGGATGCTATTTTGAAAGTCATCAACGTGTCAGTGCTTTATAAAGCCTCCAAACTGGATAAGTCCATTTGGGAGGGAGCCTAGGTAAAGAAGAAAAGACATCCTAGAACAGTTTCCACCAGTTTAGAAGTTAGGACGACAGAGGACTACAGGATGGGAAAAGCTTGTCAATGGAACTAAATAGTAATGAAGACAGTGTGAATGCACATGACGTCGTAGACATCAGTGTCTGCATGAGAACTGCACACTGTGTAAATGCACCTTCGTCTTAAAGGAAGTCACTTATCTCCTTATAACTCCTGATTAGCCCAGGTCCTAGCAAGCACGTTTTGCTTGTTTGCTTGGCTTTGTTTTTGTTTTAAATCGTTTCAAAAGTGAAGGATGTTCAGCAAGCGAGAGTCTGCAAAAGCTATTCTTCAAGAAATGAGTCTTCTTACTTAAGGTTGGAACATGGACGAATCCCTGCTGTGTATGATACTTCTGGCTGGTTGTCCTCACCAGCATGGCCACCACCTTCCTCTTTCGTTAGTCAGACCAGAACTTGTTGAAATGGAGACAATATGAAGATCCCTTCACCTCTCAGCAGATTTGATAAAAGAACCGGACAGCTTGCCAGCCTTAACCTATATTTTTGTTTCTGGCATTGTTTCCTTAAAGAGGTCCTTTTTGTATGTGCGGTTTTTTCAGACAGGCTTTCTCTGTAGCTTTGGAGCCTGTCCTGGAACTAGGTCTTATAGACCAGGCTGGCATCGAACTCACATAGATCCACCTGCCTCTGCCTCCCGAGTGCTGGGACTAAAGGCATGCACCATCACCGCCCAGCCAAGGGGTCCTTGCAAAGGAAGTTATAGCAATGCAATCTGGAAGTCAGATAAAATTAAACTAATCTATGTGACTGAAGGGTAGATTTTACCCTCACTCTCAGATACCTACTGTAGATATATTTTTCTCTTTCAACTTCTCTTTTAGTCTTCCCTGGACCTTGAGTTTTAATACTCAATTTTGTGCCTCTCTCATATATACACACACACACACACACACACACACACACACAAAGCATTTGGGAGGAAGCCTCCCATATGTATGGGAGACACAAAATTGAGTATTAAATACACACATATATATATTGAGTACTTACAAACATATATGCACACACAAGTATATATGTATATGTATGTATGTATGTATGTATGTATTTTCCTCTGTTCATTTCTTCTTTTATTCCTTTATTTTGAAAACTCCTTCCATGGTTCCTTGACTCGGCCTCTTTTTTAACAGCATAAATATATCCTTGCTTTGTTTGCTCAGGCTCTCTTAAGCTTCACTGCATATTTCTCTACAGTCCCCCATCCCTGGCTTCATTTTTTTTGCTCCAGGTGCTGTCTTACCTCTTTTCTATGTTTGGTGGGTTGTTTCTTATGACCACATTCTTAACTACCTTTACTTGGGAAGAAATTAGCCAAAGGGACAAGCATGCTTTTAACTTGCCTTTTTTAATGCATTTATAATTCCTGTGGCAATATTGGTATGATTTTGAGTTAATTGTGACATTCTTAATACTCCTTTTCCTTTTCTTCATCTGTGCTTTGTGCCATTTCACAGTGGTGACTAGTATAGCTGGCATATTGAGTGCATTCTCATTCCTGTGGCTGAAAGTACTGTCAAGTGTTCAGGGTGTTGGTATAGGGAGGTATGCAGAGGGACAGATGGTGGGGTAGGATGGAGCCTGACCCTGAAAACCCGTAGTGGCTTTCTGTAGTGCAGTACAAGGGAAGCAGAGGATTGGTGTCACTCTTAAGCTCTCCAGACTGTAAATCTGCCAAGGAAAAAATGCAGAGCTGTACCCTGCCTTGAATGATTAAAAGTCCCATGAAGCATGGGGAAAGAAAATCCCAATGGGCTGGTGGCTAGAAAATCTCTGACAGTCAAAAGCCATAACAAAAGCAATTGCTTATACTCTAGAAACTACAAATGGAAATGAGCAGGGATTATATATAATACAAAAGATGAATGCACACACATTCCCTGCCCAATGGGCTTTTAATATAAGACAAGCCGATTAAGGCAATATGTACAGTAATTAAGTCTTAGAAAGGGTCAGGGCTGCTGGATTCTTCATGTATTTCATACATTTAGTTTATTTTGAGCTCTTATGTAAAGATAATTATATTACTTTAGATATGAATTTTTACAACTGAGCTGTATGGAAATCACTGATTATTAAATGAATTTTGTGTATTTAACCTCGTAATTCACTTACATGCCATGTATGTACTTTAAAGGGAATGTGTGTTTTTTTATGTTTCTCTGTGTTAACTCAGCTACCCTCCTTTATTGCTGCCATATTACAATAGTGTTTTCTGCATTTTTATAAAGAGCCTATTAGCAGCTTAGGCTTGATTTAAAGAACTTATCCAATGAATGAATACACTTCATCCCTGTGAATGATTTTAGCACTTCAATGTTATTTACTTACTCCACACTATAAAATGTAATATAATCATTAATGGGTCCCTTGGGCTTATGGTAAGACTTAATGATCATCCTCACAGCAGGAAGACGAACACAATTTGAGTGGAGAAATAATAATCCAAACTCACCACACCCCCTGGGATGCCATATACACCTGAGTCTATTACGGGAGAGTTACAGTGCTCAATAGAGTGCTTAGCAGTGGCGTCAGCATGGATGAGACTCAGAGTTGGGAAAGACTCCGTCATAGAGGTGGGGTCTTAGGTTACATCACCTTCAAGCTGGCAAGACAAGTAAGGTCTTGTTCTCAATAGTGTTATGTTAGTGTAAGTGTTAGGTTAGTGCTTTTTATACACAGGAAGCCATCAGCCTTTTGTATTTTGTTTCAGGGACAAAGTTACTTCAAAATCCCCTCATTATCAATTCCATTTGGAGTTTTACAAACTATAGTCTTACAATGGCAACAAGAATAGTTCTGCTCTCTTAGTAGAAACACAGAGTTAATACTGAATGTTCAGAAATCTCAGGAAAATGGGGCTGTAAAGGTGGCTCATCAGTTAAGAACACCTCCTACACTTGCAGAGGACTCAGGTTTGGTTTCAAGTTTCCACATGACAGTCTAAAACTGCCTGTAACTCCTGTTACAAAGGGTAAAACACCCTCATATGGCCTCCATGAGTACCAGGCAGGCACATGGTACTGATATATGCATCAGGCAAATACTCATATGCATATACATATACACACATGTGTATGTATTTCATATAAAATAATCTTAAAAATTCTTCATCTATTAACTTTTGTCTAGTTATATCCCAGAGTAGTCATGGTTATTTCTATCTTGTCTGTCTTTGAATTAAGGGGTAATAAGTTTAAATGGCCATAGAAGCTCATAAATACATGAATTTGTCTACCTAGATCACCATGATTTTGTCCACCCAGAAACCTGAGTCTTTGCTTAGAACCAGAAAATGTGTGGTCTCAAGTCTTTTAAATTCACTAAATAAGTCAGAAATTTTTATTTCTCAAATGTAAATCTTCGTGTTTAAATTTTAGAATGCTAAGTATGTATAGCCTATCATTTTGACAATTCTGTATATTTATCAGGTCATAAAAATTATTTTTAAATACAGGATCTCATTTTGATGAGACTGGCCTTAGACTATGTAGTCTATAGCTTGGCCTGGCCTTGAAGTCCTTATCTGCCTTTCTTCATTTCCAGAGTGCTGGATTACAGGTGTATGCCACTACATCTAGCTAGTTTGTGAAATATTTAGATTAAAAGCAAAGCTTCCCTTGGACTATTAGTTCTTGAACTAAAATATTTCTGTGTATATGGAAAGGTATGGATGGTCCAGAATAATGCAGGTTTTCCTCATAGTGGTGACTCATAGGTGTGAGATAATTGCGTTCTGTCGCTAGCAATAGATAAACAGGATTATGCCAACTCCTAGTTTCACAATCAGAGGATTGGATCATTTTATTTTAAGACATTTGTTAAAACATAATTTTAAAATGTATAGCTTTCAACAGAATCATATTGATTATTCTTTACAGCCCTGTGCTATTGCTATACATATACTTTATTCATTATTAACCAGAATAGTATGTCAATGTATTTTATAGCATGTCAATCTTAGAGAGACCTTTTGTCTTCATGGTTGTATTTAAGGATATGTTAAATCAAGCTAAGAACTCTATAAAGCATGTGTTTGTTATTGGAGCAGCAGGGGATGAGATGTATGTATGACAGAGGTGACTTTATTTTTGATGAACCTGAGACCCAGTCTACTAGTTGTGTATGTCTTGTGTGCACAAACATTATTCTTTGTAGATTTTCAAAGTTAGAGCCGATTGAATTCTTGGTGGCCTTGGCAAACAGATTTAGACTGTTTATATCCTGAGTGTCAGGGCGAAGGGCATGCAGAGTGAAGGGTCACTGAAGAGAAGTTTCAGAATGCAGATTTTTAACTAACCAGGGGGCTAGGAACTCAATGTGTATTTTTATGCTGGACACAATGGATTGAATTAAAATCTGTATTCTTGTATAATAATTTTTGTTAGGTCTTCAGCCTCTCAATTTCTCAGGCTTTTTTTTTTTAACCAGGCAGTTCATCATTACTGGCATGAGTATTATTAACTATTTAGAGCAGTACCATTAGTTAAAAAAAATACATTACCTTTTGGTAATGTGCCTACTCCAGGAGCCTGAAGTTTTAAAGATAAAGTAGTCAAACAGAGCCACTGATACAATTCCATTAATAGTAGGGTGAGAATTGCAGGGTGGTGGTGGTGCTAGCTAGTACTGTTGATGATGGTGGTAGTGGTGATGGTGCTAGTAGTGTTGATGATGGTGGTGGTGGAGGTGGTGGAGGTGGTGGTGGTGGTGGAGGTGGTGGAGGTGGTGGAGGTGGTGGAGGTGGTGGAGGTGGTGGAGGTGGTGGTGGTGGTGGTGGTGGTGGTGGTGCTGGTGGTGCTGGTGGTGCTGGTGGTGGTGCTGGCGGTGGTGCTGGTGGTGGTGGTGGTTTTTAAAGTCTCACCGTGTAGCCTGGACTTGGCATATACGCACGTCTCCTTTCCCTGACTCTCAAGTGCTCAGAGTACAGGAATGAACGTCCAGGAAGAGTTTTAGTTGGCCATTCAAAAAATTGTTTATTGAATTGTATACAGGTAATGTTCTAGGTACTAAATGGCATCGTGTGTGTGTGTGTGTGTGTGTGTGTGTGTGTGTGTGTGTATAAAGTAAAGCATCTGAAAAGCTAAGTAATTGTTTCTTTACGTATTTAGAAGTTTTCTCATTTATCGTGATGTCTGTCTTATCCTTAATCTATTATTTTGTTTTATTGGAACTCCTGATTTATTGTGCATGAAATAAAAGTAACTCATGATTTTTAATATCTCCTTTGTCTCATATTTTTAAGTTTAAAAATAGAATACTTTTACAATATTTTTGTTATGGTTAAGAATGTATTGCAATTCTTAGGAACAAGTGACGAATTTCAATTCTTTTCAGTTCAGGAATGCTTCTACTAGGCTTTTGGGTCAGAATCTAGTAGAACATGATTTGTTCCATGATTCCCCCCTTAGATACGTTCATCTCTATGAAGGCCATACTGACCTCACTGCAAAGAGACTGTAATGGAATTTCTTATATGTTGTCTTATGCATACACCAAAAAGAGAACAAAATTGTCGTCCAAGCCATCCACTTCCAAATAATGGTTTGTTTGCACTGCACAGCTACTGTGCCTTTAGGTTTCTATTTTGGCTTTTTACTCATCATATATTCCAGCTTCCAATGCATTCTTTAATTGTACAAATATTTCTTAAGTTCCCATTGTTGGTATAAATCTTGCTAAGCATTTTCAAAGTTAAAATGTGGTAAAAGGCCATTTCTACTTTCTCTAATCTCTGTGGCTACCTAAACCACAACTGCCCTTAAATCCTTTGTTTTCTAGTATACTTATGTGATGGACTCTTTTGTTGTTAAACAGAAGGATTTTGTATATTTTAAGTTTTTTTCATTGGTAGATAGATATATTTGAAAGCACACATTGACTTAGTGTCACCTAGTGAATTGGAATTTTTATATTTATATTTTATATTTATTGTTTTATTTAGAATATGATCTGCAGTGTACTCTAGTTTTTAAAAATCATCTTAACTTTCCTCATTTTATACCGTGTCTTAATTTCTCTCCTGTATTTGTTGAAGTTAATGGAAAACTGTATAAACACTTTACAACTTTATAATATATAATATATATCTTAGTAAAGTTGTTATGTGTAAACATAAAGAAATACAAAAGATCCTATCTGCCTAACAATGCTGTATACTGAAAGTGAAGTAGCCTTCTTTAGTTAGACTGAATCCATGGAGAACAGATTAGCTGGGTCACATTGCTGCTTCATGGATTGACTGCCTCATTCCACATACTAATTCCAGTTCTAAAACATGGAGGAATCTTAGTTAACTAATTGAAACACTCACTTGGATAAGAACCTAAGTAGGGTTCAGTAATTCTCAATTTCCCACTTTGCTTGCAAAACACAATGTAAGTATGGAATTACCCTCTTCACAGCTTATTACCCTGTGTGTTCACTCACAAGGAAATAATTTAATGTAATTTACTCCCAACTGTTTTTCTCATACTGACCCTGTTATTAAGGTAACGAAATTCTCAAGGTTACATTTATTTTGAAATTATTTAATTTCCTTTGAGGTCATGGATTTAATTATACCTGGTCTTATTCTGTGTGTGTGTGTGTTGTCGGTGTCTTCTGTTTGTCTGTGTCTGTATTTCATTATAAAATATCTAAGTTATATCACCAATCCATGTCTTGATCGCGCCTACCTCTGTTTTTATCTGGTTGATTTCTTGTTTTAAACTCTTCAAGGTCATGGAGCACTAACAGTATAGAGCAAGAGGAAGTGGGTCTCGCTCAAGGTTGGGGAAAGGGAACTTACGTGCTGCATTATTAGTGAAAATGTTCTTGGGGAAAAGTACTTTGTTGTCACCCGCAAAAGGACTTCTACTTTATTAAAATGCTTGGGTAATGGGAGCTCTTGCATTTTTTGACATTCCCTGCCCGGAGGCAGGCATATGTCTGTCCACCTTCTCTATCCATCGTCTGCGTGCTTCTTGACTGGAAGTTGTTCTCAGAGAGTGAATTGTCATTTTGAAAGTGAATAAGCCATTTTGAAAATTGTTAAAATAATTTTATTTTCAGACTTTTATAAAGCTATTGATTCCTTTTTCATCTTTATTGCCAACTTGCCTTTAAGTTTTCCCCAAAGTACTTTTTTAAGTAATACAGTACTTAAGTTTTCCTTTTTAAGCTGTTATGACCAGCTTCCTTCCCTCTGTGCTTTTAGTGCTCTGTTGACCTTGGCAAGTTTTGTCCAGCATTGCTTTTATTGCAGAGCTTCAAGAGCAGAGCCTTGGTGTGATGTCCACTTCTTACCCTGCCCTTGGGTGGCCTGGAGAATATTTTTAGCTGCACCGATTCTTACTTTTTCCACATAGGATGGTGCAGGCGTTATATTAACTATAATCCTTTATAATCAGTTAACTGTGGCGGCATTATATGAGGTAGGCCTTGGTGCGCCTAGACTTTTCTTTTGTTCATTGTATAGCATTAGGCAGGTGGAAAATTTTTTAGTAAAATTGGGCATGGAGGTGCATGCTTGCAAACCCAGCAAGTGGGAAGCTAAGACAAGGGAATGTCATGCATTTGAGGCCAGCCAAGGTCATACAGTTCCATAACAAGAGGGCAGTTAAAAACAATACAAAAATACTATTTTTTTAAATTTTTAAAAATTTAAATTTTTAAAAAAATTTCAAGGATAGAAATAGATGATACAGAAATACAACATTAGCCTCTTAATCTGTCTGTGATTGATTATACCATGAAGACTGAGAAGTGAGATTTCTACTGGGTGTAAACTATACCATCTTTCTATTAACTCGTTCCTTGTTGTTCTTTAAATTGAATGTCCTCCATGCTTTTTGTTGTTTTTATTTGATAAATTTGTAAATTTTCTTCTTTCTATGGTGCAACCTCTATTTTACAGCATAATACCTATGAATGTGAATCAGGCTAAAAATCTTTGGTTTGTATCTGGAGAACAAAAAGATATTTTTGTGTCATTCTAGACAAGAGAGTGATTGATGGTTTTGATATCAGGTTCTGAACTAAAATAAATTTTGCCTCAATTGAAAGAAAATAAGTAGTACCACAGGTTCTCTCTGCCAACCAGTTCACACATATACACCTTTTATTTTTCTTAGTCTGTTTTCTCTCTCTTCTTTAGAAGATTGAAAAAAATCTCATAAATTTTCACTAATTTGAATTAACAATATAGTTAATTTTTTATTGAAATAAAGACTGTAGAGAGCCAGCACTTTATACATGTTTGCTATAGTGTCCTCCTCACCATCAGTAAATCTCCAGGAAAGCTCTAGGAAGGAAACAGCTTCCCCAAAACCCCAGATTGTCAAATGCACATAAGCGCTTTGGTCGCTTTTTCTGTTTTTAGAGCTCTCAGGAATACTCACTCTTCTGCCTTCATTTTCCTGCCAGAACCCTTACAGCCTTCCTTGTAAGAAGGATGATTACAGCTGAATTCCTAGTAAGAAGCAAATCAGAGATTTCAGAGAATCAAACACTCCAAAGGTAGTTATTTAAATACATTTAAATCCTAATCACTGATGCCTTTGATGACCTTTCCCACTTTAAATACATCAAAGGAAGTAAAGTGAGTGGAGAGGAGAGAGCCATTAGAAAATCGTTCTAATAAACACCACCATTGATCCCCTTCCTTCTCCATCCAAACCACTGCCTTCCTTGTCTTGAGCTCTTTAGGTGGGCTTTTTGTGGAAATCAAATTCTTCAATGCCATCGAAGAGAAATTCAAATAATTTATAGTCTTATTAGAGATTTCAGGGAACCCAGGCGGTACTGTGCCTGCTCACGTTGGACTGTGACTTTTAAGTTGAACCTTTTTGATGGTAAATAGCCTCTTGCCTGGGCCTGTGTGTTTTGGCTTTAAAAAAATCAATTTCTGAGAAAATGGGCTTCCATCTTCCTTTCAGGTCTGTCTCCTTTGATGATTGATGTTAATTCAGTAAGTTGCTGACCCAAGAAAAAAAGAATTGTTTGTGCTGTTGTTTTGAATAAATAAACTTACAAAGAATCAATAGCTGTAGCTTAGAGAATTAGTTAGGGGAGGGCCTAAAACCTTTCCGGCAGTGTTTCTCCTGTAAATAAAACAGATAAAGGGAACTGAGATTCCTTTTTCAGTGAAGGAACTTGTTCAAGAGGAATGAATTTGTTTTAATTTAAAAATAAATGTTCTCTCTGTAGCTAGGGTGAGAAAGATTTGTATTTATAACAAAACACATATATACTTGCCTAATAATTCCAAACTAGTAGTACAAGAATCAAGTTTATACATTTATTGAATTTCAGATTACATTCCATATTGTTTGATGAGGAGTCAGTCTTCAGTGTCTGTAGAAGATTCTGAACTATTTTATATAGTTTTAAAATTGAAAGCCTAGATGCAAACGTTTACCTCAGTAACTGTACAACTTCTGGATTGTAGTAATATTTCCTGACTGATTGATTAAACCAGTAATTTTGCTTTTATGGCTCACCAGTTCCCTCATATAAACACTGTCACTAAATGTTATGATCATGGAGTAAAGAGCTATTCTTGAAGCAAAAAATGTGAATAACTGAGTTCCTGGCCTTGGACACAAGACTTAGAGGTCTAATGGAATTCCAAGTTAATTGAAAGTATAAAGTCAGCCTTACTTTTTATTACCTTTTATTTTGGGTGCTATGTTTCACTTCCTTTTCCATGTGATCAAGTGTTCAGCCAAATCACTGTGCATTTGTGTATACATACATGTAGAGTCAGAATTTACTGTTTGCCTTAGAGATTACTCTTGTATAAGTTACAAACACTCTTTCAAAGGAGGGAAATATTAGACCAGACTCAGGATTGTATACTTGTAGTCCCAGCTCCTTGGTAGCTGAGGTAATAGGAAGTTCTCTAGACCCCAGGAGTGATGTGGGATTACCCTCTGTATGCTGTGAATACGATTGGTTAATTAATAAAGAAACTGCTTTGGACCTATAGCAGGGCAGAACTTAGGTAGGTTGGGAAAACTAAACTGAATGCTGGGAGAAAGGAGGCAGAATCGGAGAGAAGCCATGTAGCCCCCTGGAGCTAAGTGGAACTTTAACTGGTAAGCCACAGCCACGTGGTAATACACAGGTTATTAGAAATGGGTTAAATTCAGATGTAAGAGTTAGTCAGTAAGAAGCTAGAGCTAATGGGCCAAGCAGTGATTTAATTAATACAGTATCTGTGTGGTTATTTCAGTGCTAAGTGGCAAGGAACCAACATATGGCCATCTTCCAACACAGGAGTCCCAACCAGCCTGGGTGATACCCATCTTTGAATAAAAAGTGAAGAGGCTAAATAAATTATGGCATTTTAGTCACAGGGCCAACTTTCTTTCATTTAGGTGGGTATAATAAAACCTCTTGCAACAAAGGCAAAGATAAAAAGAAGTTTATACATATAAAGGCCATAGATATTGAATGGAAATATCACATAGCTTTTTACTGCTATTCTGAGTTACATTTTAATGGACTAATATCTATGAAAAGTTTTAGCAGCAAAAATAGGCACATATACTTTTGAGTGAATATGAGATGTCAGAAATGATATGATCTCAAGTTCTATGAAATATTAATAAGATTATATAGCAAATATAAATGAATTCTGTCATCATTTTAGACAGATCCAGATAGGAAAAAACCTTCTAAACAGGTTCCACCATGTTTAAAACTGTGCATAGGCTTAAAAAAGAAAAGAAAATGGGCATAGACAATCATAGAAAAAGTAGTTTAAAAATAGTAAACTCTTTAAAAATAAGGATAAAGTAATATAAAGGGGAAAGGCATGTAAACATGAATACACAGGGAGTCTGATTCTTGCATGGCACTGTGTTAATTTTGAATTTTTTTGGATGCTGATGAGCAAATAACAGCTGCTGAGAGACATTGGATTGAAAAAGGCACTGCTCAATTGAAACCAGCCTAAATACCTTAGGGATGCCTTAACTTTAAAATGGAAGTCAAAAACTATATTGCATTGGGGAAAGTAGTTATGTTTTTGTTTTTACAGGATATGATAGACTGGAGTCGTTCAAGGTTAATAGAGATCAGGTTTGACTTGGGAGACTTTCTGAATATCTTGGCTAGAGATAAAAAGAAATAAACCTGGAAAAGCTACAGAACAGGTGACATATACTTTATCTGTTGAAACATAAAGCCAAATTATCTTTGGTTGACTGTGTACAACGCACAGTTCATGTTTGTGTTAATGCAGATATATATGTTACCTTTGAAAGTTTGTGTGATTTCAGAACAAGGAGACGAGGCACCAGAATCATAGCAATGTAATACCATACCAGCTCACACCCATGTTAAGCTCCTACCAATGTAAAATTATAGTTTAAGCTAGTTTTATGTCCGTTTTCAATGCTACTGGTATTAGATGGTTGCTCTTAAGTAAACCACTTGAACTCTTACATATTTAGTCATACACATAACACAGGTATGTTTGTGTCCTAATGTAGTTTGAAAAAAACAACCAGTGAGAATTATATATGATCTTTCTAATTATTATAAAATAAAATGTACTAGGCTTTCTTGTATATCTGAAATGTCAAATCTTCTCAAATTTCAAATATGACTGTCTAACTAAAGATTGGTTCTAAAAGTTTAACATTGAATGGAATATGCCTCAGAAGTTATGAAAAGAGATTCATTGAGACTTTCTCTAGGCTTGAGGCTCATTGATTCCTCAATGTTCAGGATCTTTGTAATGCTGATTAGAGCACCGGGCATCTAGTTGATTTTATAGGAAGAGAGTCAAGTCTAGGATGCATCAACAATACCTTTGATTTAGAAAGGTAATTGCATCAACACCTGGCTGTTTCCTAACCTAGCTCTTCCAAAGTCTCTGTAGTTTGCATTTGGTGTGTAGTTAAGTGAAATGTTCTCCTCCCCTCTCCCCTTCTGCCCTCTCTTCTTCCCCACCCTCATACTCCCAATCTTGTCAGATCTTATCTATTTCCCCTTCCCAGGAGGCTCTATATATGTTTCTCTTAGGGTTCACCTTGTGACTTAGCTACTCCAGGGTCGTGGACTATAAGCTTATTATCCTTTGCTTTACTTCTAGCATCCACTTATGAATGAGTACATACCATGTTCACCTTTCTGGGTCTGGGTTACCAGACTCAGAATGGTTTTTTTAGTTGCATCCATTTGCATGCATATTTTAAGATATCATTTTTTTAAACCACTGAGTATCATTGTGTCAATGTACCACATTTTCTTTATCCATTCTTTGGTTGAGTAGCATCTAGGTTGTTTCCAGGTTCTGGCTATTACAAATAATGCTATGAACATAGTTGAACAAGAACTTGAGGAAACGGGATAGTCAAGATGGGAGAAGGCCAGACACAAAGAGCAAGGAAAGAGATATCTTGGTTGAAGATGACATTATGGGGCTAGCAAGAAACCTGGCACTAGGGGAAATTTATAGGAATTCACAAGGATGACTCCAGCTAGGTCCCTAAGTAATACTGGAGAGCATACCTGAACTGGCCTTTCCCTGTAGTCAGATTGACAACTATCTTAAATGTCATCATAGAATCTTCATCAAGCAAATGATGAAAACAGAGGCAGAGATCCACAAGGGAGCACTGGGCTGAACTCCCAAAGTCCAGCCGAAGAGTGGGAGAAGTGAGAATATGAGCAAAAAGGTCAAGACCATGATGGGGACACCCACTGAAACAGCTTACCTGAGCTAGTGGGAGCTCACCAAATCTGGCTGGACAGGGAAGGAACCAACATAGGACCAAACTAGTCCCTCTGAATGTGGGTGACAGTTGTATGGCTGGGTCAGACTGTCAGACCACTGGCAATGGGGCCAGGATTTATCCATACTGCTTGTGCTGGGTTTTTGGAACTCATTCTCTTTAGATGGTACCTTGCTCAGCCTAGATAGTAGGGAGGGCATTGGAACTCTATTAGAGGAGACTAAGAAGATGTGATAGCTAACTTCAGTGTGACCTCAAAGACTGTGTCCCGCAACAAAGAAAACAGTAGTAGAACTGAGTAGTAGCAATGATAGTAAAGTCTTTAGTAGTAAAGTAGCTTATTTGGTAATGATATACCCATATTAATTTGAGTTCTGACAGATGTCTTGTGATTAAATAAGTGGAAGCATCTACAAGGACTTTTGTACAATATTTGCAAGCATACAATTATTTCAAAATAACTTTTAAAATGTTATCTGTTGTACAAGTATATAACAACGTCTTTCAAAAGAAATGATATGTTTTTTTGTTTTTTTGGGTTTTTTTGGTTTTTTTTTTTGTTTTGTTTTTTGTTTTTTTTGTTTTTTGTTTTTTGTTTTTCGAGACAGGGTTTCTCTGTAGCTTTGGAGCCTGTCCTGGAACTAGCTCTTGTAGACCAGGCTGGTCTCGAACTCACAGAGATCCGCCTGCCTCTGCCTCCCGAGTGCTGGGATTAAAGGCGTGCGCCACCATCGCCCGGCTGAAATGATATGTTTTATATCATATTCAATTGTATATAATTGTGAACACCATGTACCCTGTGTAGTCAAAGATCTAAGTGTTGGGGCTGTAGCTTAGTGGTAGCGAGTGTATACTAGTATGAATAAGGCCTTAGGTTTGAGTCCCAACATCAAATGTGAACATGACATTATATTTTGCTTTAATTTGATATTCTTGTAGAAACACATTTACCATAAAGAAATTCTATTTACCATAAAGAAATCACATTAAAATGATTAAAATAGAAAATAAATAAAATACATAAAAGTACAGATTTGACAAATGGTAATATTGAAGTAAGCAAATCAATGAAATAGGTTCAGAATGATAAAGATAAGTGTTATTAGTATATGTAAAAAACATCTACACTATGTAATAATGTAATACTTGTGGACTGATAGATTTTTAGCACTCTTTTAAGAATATTACATAGGGGCTGGAGAGATGGCTCAGTGGTTAAGAGCATTGCCTGTGCTTCCAACCCATTTTGCCTTAATTTCAAAAACCCCCTTTACCGAGTTTATAGCCATAGTAGCACTCACATGGTTTGTGGTATAGTATGTGAGAGGGGCATATGTGAGCATTTTCATAAGCCATATATCTCATGCGTATAAAACATTGTCATTGCTGGAGAGTTGCAGATCAGTTGTAAATAGTTGCTAAGACCCTTTTACAGCAACATAAGGTTTCAGGTTCTCAGCTGGGTCCCAGGAGTACATTGTTATTTTTCAAGCTGTGGAAGGAAGAGAATTGGTACAAACATAGCAAAAGGCTAAATGGATTTTATCTCTTATGCAGAACACCATGAAATGTTTTTCTTTAAACAAGTTGATGTGAAATACGGGGGTTCATGTAAAAGACCCCATGTCCTATCTGAATGTTTTGAGTACTGAATCTTGAATGTCATCTCTTGCTTGTCATTGTTCCAGCCTTTCTTTGTGGGTCCTGGCTACTCCATGCTTCCTGTGTGTTTACATTACATGGCTCATTCCAGCTGACACATTCTGTTAGTGTTATCACACAGATGAGAAAGAGTAAATCGCTATGACTGTTATTTCTCATTCTTCCAGGTCAACAAGCTTACTTTACAAGATAGAAATCCTTGATTGCTCTGCTTGGGGCAGAATTGATCAATATCATTTTTGGTTTACTCTTCATTGAACTTGTTAATTTTATTCCTGTGTGCTGATTTCATACACAGTCCTAGGTTTCATCTTGGGCTCCAATGTGGCGCGTGTGTGTGTGTGTGTGTGTGTGTGTGTGTGTGTGTGTGTGTGTGTAAAATAACTGCAGAATCTGGGAACAGCAAAATGAGTGGTTTCTAATTTGATTATGTTTGCTATTATAACCAATATCTCTAACTTTTGACTCATATGAAAATATGTTGTGATAGTTAATCTTTCATTGATCATTATTAAGTTTAAAATATACAAAATAATTTCAGTAAAATTTACATTTAAAAATCTGACACCTCTATACTTTGTGAAGTCTCCAGGTAGCACGTAATCTCTTTTCTCTAATTTTGGGACACTCAGAAAATGTAAGTAAAGGAACTTTGTACATGTTATTGAAATACCTTTCACTTTTGTAGGTTATGCTATATATATTGGGTTATACATAAAATATAAAATGTTATAGGAAAACAAATGTATTCTCAATCTACCCAAATATACAAAATTTCTAGAAAACAGAAATTTCCTTTTCAGAAGGGATAGTGGATTAAGTAAATGTCACAGTGTACACACATTGTTTATCTGTGGTTAGCAATTTATCCTGTAGAGTTAAAGCCACAGAAGGGGCCATTACTGCCTAAAGATTTGTCTTTCTTCCAGATTTTCATGTGGTGTTACCCACTTAATTGTGACACTGTACTTTAACACGCTCTAACACGTGTTCTGAGGGCACCAGTGAGATTACAGGCCTTGTCCAGGTGACTCAGTGCGATACTGTGACTTTCCAAGATGAAAGACAATTATCTATCCTTTCTTGAAAATAGTATTTAGAGTACTAGAAAACCTCCTATATATTCCTATAATTTTAATATGCAAAGATAGTAGTAGTTTGATTCTATAATGTATATGTGTTAAAGACTGAATCAAAATTAAACTAAAATTACCATTCTTAGTTTAATTTTCAATGATTAATCATTTAAAGAGCACCTAATTATCTTAACTTTAAAAAATCTTGACTATAGATTCTTCTCTTATATAACACATGCCGACCAGCTTCCCCTCTCTCCACTCCTCCTAGTCCCCTGCCCCTCTTCCCCAGGTCCACTCCCCATTTGTTTCCTCTTCAGGAAAGAGCATGCATCCAAGTGATGACAACCAAACAGGACAAAATAAGATTCAATAAAACAAGGCAAAGGCCCTCATATTGTGACTGGAGAAGGCAACTCAGTAAAAGAAAGAGTCTGAAGAGTAAGCAAAAGAGTCAGATATACCTGCTCCTAACTCCTAACAGTCCCATAGAAACACCAAGCCAACAGCTATAACATATATGCAGAGGACCTGGTGCAGACCCAGGCAGGCTGTGTGCTTGCTATTTAGTCTCTCTGAGTTCACGTGCGCCATCCTTTGTTGATTCAGTGGGCCATATTCTTCTGGTGTTCATGTGAGCCATATTTTGTTAATTCGATGGGCCATATTCTCCTGGTGTCCTCCATCCCTCTAATTAGAACAGCTTTTCCTCCCCTTCTTTTTCGGGGTTTTTGATCCCTGAGGGAGGGACCAATTTAGACTCTTTCTTTGCATGATGTCTGGCTGTGGGTCTGTGCACCCACTCACATCTGCTGGTGGAAGAAGCCTCTCTCATGATGCCTGGGCTCCCTCTAGTGGTGTAGGACTCAAGTTAAACCAAACACTGGTTGGCCACTTCCACAAGTTCCATTTCATCATAGACCCAGCACATCTTGCTGGCAGCACCTCCTAGGCCAACATTCTTTTCTGGTCCAGTCTACTTGGTGTTCTGTATGCTTCTTGTACATTTAAAGACATTTCCTTCTTTAAGTTGGGGAAATTTTCTTCTATGATTTTGTTGAAAATATTTTCTGGACATTTGAGCAGGGATTCTTCTATTTCTACTATTTAGTTTAGTCTTTTCGGAGTGTCCCTTATTTCCTGGACATTTTGTGTCAGGAATTTTTTAGATTTAACATTTTCTTTGATTTATGTATTTATTTCTTCTCTTGTATCTTTAATGCCTGAGATTCTCTCTTTCATCTTATATTGTGTTTAAGAAGTTTGCCTCTGTAGTTCCTGTTCTCATTCATAAAATTTTCATTTCCAGAATCTCCTCAGTTTTGTGATTTCTTTATTGCTTCTATTTCCATTTTCAGGTCTTGAACAGTGTTATTTATTTCCTTCCAACTGTTTTTTTTTTCTTTCTTAAAGGTATTTATTAATTTCCTCTAATTGTTTGTGTTTTTCTGGCTTTCTTTTAGGGGTTTATTCATTTCCTCATTTCCTCTTTTAGGACTTCTATCATCTTCATAAAGTTGCTTTTCAGGTCATTTTCTTGTGTTGCTGCTATGTTGGAATATTCAGGGCCTGCTGTGGTAGGAAAGCTGGGCTTTTGTGGGGCCATTGTTCTGGCTGTTATTGTGTTTCCTATGATAATGTCTAGGCATCTGGATTTGGGGTTGGTTAGAGTCTAGGTGCTGATTTCTTAATTTGTCTTAATTGGGTGGGAGTTTGTTCCTTGGTTTCTGTTTCCTTTCTGGATTTTCAGAGAATGGGATGGCTGAGTGTTGTCTGTTTTACTAGCCATGTATGCCTCTGTGTTCAAAGGAGAATGCTTACTGCTATTGGAGGCTGGGGGATGGGGAGGCCAGGGGGAGATGATCTGAGGGGTCCATAGGAGGCATGGACTTTGTGAGGGGAGCTTTAGCTGTTCTGTTGCAGTGCTAAGAAGTGTCGCTGAGAATTGGGTCTAGAGTAGCAGAGAAGGTCCATGGGCAGCCACCTGTTACTTTTTATCATCACTTTTTAATTACTTGCTTTGGTAATGTAAAAATTTTCCTCCAATAATATCTGTCTAATTTGTGGATTGTGAGTTCAAGAACATGAGGAGAAAAATAGAAGAAGGACATTGAAAAGACTAGGTTTTCATAAAGTTGAGAGAAAAAATGTCCTGAAAAAAATTTTATATAAAGCAGGTGGAAACGCTGGATAAAATGTAATAAACTTCCTTTTAAATATATTGCTGACTTTGTTAGAGAGTAAGAAGTCTTCCGAGGACAAAATAGAGTGAGAACTAAAATCCAGGGCAGTGAGCAGACGCTGATAGAGTGAGTGCCTCAGTAACCCGGGTTCAAGCTTTAGCAGCTGCAGACTAGTTAGGACAAGGCTTGGGCATGGGCAAGGCAGGATTTAGGCTTGTGTAAAGCAGAAATACTGCTTTCAGTGAGAGACTAGAATAGGGAAAAAGGATTGTCTTTACCACTCTTAAGAAATAAAGCAGAGAGAGAGAGAGAGAGAGAGAGAGAGAGAGAGAGAGAGAGAGAGAGGGAGGGAGGGAGGGAGGGAGGGAGGGAGGGAGGGAGGGAGGGAGGGAGAGAGAGAACACCCCATACTAGCAAAGGGAGATGACAATGAAATTTGTCTGACAAACCAGTTAATTTTGTGGTGCACTCCTTCAGTTTAGGCCTTGGTTCCTCATATGGATAAAATCTTCTAAAACATTACTTTGCAAACTGCAGAAATATACAAATAATATGTAACCATTGTTAGAGTTCGAAAAAACAAGTTCTTTTATTTATGGTAACTTTAAAAACAAAATTACTTATCAAAGAATATCAAACGGATATGTTTTAATAATTCCAAAACAAATTTTGCATGAAGCCATGACAAAGAATAAATTTCTGTCATAAAAGACGAGACAAGTGAAAGGAACTGACCAGGCTTCTAGAAGTGAAAAGTAAGGTTATTTCCTATTTAAAAATAACTTAGAGGTTAAGTAGAAAATTGAACACACAAGGACAAGTACTGTATAATTTTGTAGGATATCCTTCAGATGCAGTATGTGAAATTAAAAGATTTTGAAAATACAAAAGAACTTTAAAATGTAGAATTCCTTTGTTGGAGGCTGGCGTTTCAGTTGCAGGACCCATGTGTTTATGAGGAAGTTTCGGTCTCTACCACCAACACCGCAGTGAAAACAACAGAAGCCTCAGACTGTTGCTTAGCTTAAAATGGACTGCAGAGACTTAGAAAGTGTTCTCATCTTGAGGTAAAGTCTGTGCCTAAATACAGCAGCCTTGTGCTATATTTATGCCATTTCTAAGATGGTGTCACTAAAGGCTGCCTAGCTTCAGTTTGATTTGCTGGAATGTCAGCTTTTGGATTCCTGAGTTGATTGGGAAAGAAGATTGGCTATTCTGAGGCCACAGTATTTTGAGGAATCCCAAAACATATTCAGAGTCCTGCTCTGATTTTTTGGTTGTCTTTATTTGAATAAGTGCCATGGTAATTTGAATATTCGTAGTTTACATTGCATTCATATTGGAGCAGAAAGTCCATCCCTGAATTCTTTACATAAATAAAAAATTTATTTTATTTTTGTGTATGTCTGTGGTTATGTGTATGCTTATGCCTGCCAAGGCCAGTAGAAGGTGTTGTGTCCTGTAGTTGTGTGCATTGTATGCATATCTACCTGCATTTTTTATCAGTCACATGTTTAATTGAACAATTAAAGTATATAAAAAAGGAACATACACACTGACTGAGCAAAGGTGACAGCAGGAATATAGTACTTAAGGTTTTTACTTTGGGTCCCAGTGGGTTTGTGATTTCACTTTACATTAGGAATGACAGGATGGTGATGATTACTGTTCCTTTGGGACTGATCAGAAAAGACATGGCACCCTGTCATCTTGGTTATTAGTATTCTCTGGTGTCAGCTCTAGAGCTAGAGTATAGCCTAAATATTTTTCAAAGATATAAATGTCTTTTAATATTGGTAAAAATGTAATTTGTCTGTCTTAGAAAAATAAAACTATCGCCAAATATATTGGCATCCACCTGTAATTCTAGCACAAGGGAGGCAGAGACAGAAGAATTGAAAATTGAAGACTAGCCTGGGCTACAAAGCAAGATACGTTCTTAAGGAAATAAGGCTTTCCCATGTAATCTGGAATGATTTAAGTCACATAACCCGAAAGTCTATAGGCTAAACCCTGTTTTCTTTGACAAACGGTATTTACTTCCTCAACTCCTGTGTGAAAATTTTCATATTTGTATTTTAAATACCTGAGAAGAGACCAGAGGATTCCTTTTGAAATTAGTCAGCATTTCTTGTTGATCAGGGAAGCAGTCACACCCTTCTGTGTATGCCCTAAAATTGTGCTAATCGCATATTTCTTCAGAGATCTTTTGTTATCTGTCTATTTTCTGTCGCCGTCTTCCATCTGCAGCCCAGTCTTTCTTGTCATCTGTTGTTCTTCCCAAAAAGTTATGACCATGAGTCAATTATGGAGGAAAACAGCCTTGAAGTTATGCTTCAGTCTCTAAGCAAACAGCCAACACAGTCAGTATTTCTTTGAATACAGTTGTCTCATAGAAGTGATTGTTCATGGCCACAGTGGCGCCTCCTGCATTAGTATTCAGTCCCTCCATTTCCCCTGTGTACACATTCAGAATACAGAAAGCTAGCAATCTTGTGGCCTAACCTCACTTTACTAGTACAGTGAGAAAACTGAAGGAATTATTGATGAAAAGACTATCCTTGACACTTATTAATGCATAGAGGGCTTTATTCAGGTGAAGCTACACCAAGGTTTTGTAAGGGAATAAGATAAGCTCAATACTTAATGCATCAAGAAGTTCTAGAGGTCTGCATCCACACAATTGAGAAGTCTTCTAAGGAAATGTCAGTGGAAAGAGAGAACCAGAGAAACCATCCTATCAGGATCGTTGGTAACCGCAGGCTCACATGTTAAGTTATTGAGGCTAATAGATAAATAATTTAGTCATATAACAAGGGTAGAGCTTTGAACTTTAGTTAGATTCCAATGGTGAAATACCCTCTCTGAATTCTTGCTAAAACTGGATCGAAAACTGGGTCCAAAGACCCGGAGTCAATGTCCTCAGGAAGAAAAAGCTTGACTCAAATTTGGTCGAAGAATTCATAAAGATCCTTACTTTGGCTTCCTTGAAAAGAGGAAAAATTTCTTCTAAAAATGTGATCTTTCTGGGGATATTGCTCAGTGGTAGAACATGTGGATAGAATTCATGAGGTCCTGGCTTCCATCCTCAGCACTGCAAAACAGACAAAATACAGTTCATTCAACTAAAACTCTGCTAAATTCTCTTTGAATGTGTCTTCCCAAAACTGATGTGAATGTCCACAGGAGTTAGTAACACTGTATCCACAGGCCCACATCACCATGCTCTCTCCCAGTTCTCTTTGCCTTCTTCTTCTTACTGTTAACATCCCAGATCTCCATGTACTCAGGGTCTTCCCTGCTTGTACCTTTTGTCTGAGTACATCTTCTCAACAGATAGTTGTATTAGTTTGTTTATTGTGATTTCACAGAAAATAAGATAGAAACCCACTCTTACATACCATTAAGCAAAGAAAACAGGGTTTTGGCTCAAAGGACCAGTCAATTATGAGTAAGTAATTAGGAATGTGGAGGAAGCTAATGGGTGATAAGGATTATTTCGCTAGGGTTTATTTGCTCAAATATCCAAGCACCCTTCTGGCTGTCAGTTGCTTGCTCTTCTAGACAGATGTATTAGTACATGCCTATAATTTTACATACTGGAGGCTACAGCTAAAAGATGTTACATTCAGGGCCACTCTGGGCTACATAACAAGACGCTGTTTAAAAAGAAGAAGAGTACAGAAGGAGTCATTCCCCTTTCACAAAGATGAGTTTATGCGGTGCTTTCAGGTATATAAGAGGAGGGCAGATCTGTTAAATCTTAATTTCCTTTAGCACAAAGGAATTTTTCTGCCACAGTGCCATATTTTGTAGAAATAAATTGATATCTTCTTCATACACAAAGTAATTATGTTGGCTTATAGTGATATAACTATTAATATTTGAGAAATATAAAAGTAAAGGAAAGTTAATGAGGATATTGGTAGTTCATATACTTGGCATGCACTGAGGCCCGGGATTGAATCCCAAGCACCAATATTTATTAAATACAGAGAATATCAACTGTGATGTTAGTGCTACCATTAGAGATGAGCCATAAATGTATCTTGGCGCTGCCTGGTACCAGCATAGGATGGATATAGATATCTCTGTTATAATCCCTTATATCTATTATACAAAACAATCTATTTTCTTAAAATAGCAATTGTTTCTGAAAGTAGAATAACTTCGGAAGATTATATGAAAATGATACTTTGTAATGTAGTGGCAAGCATCTTCAGCAATGCAGTAATGTTGCAACACGGCAGAATGTACAGAATACCAAGGAAAGTGTTGACTGAATATCTACTCTATACAGAATATACTAGGTGTGTGAGACATGGAATAGTGAGCCATACAGATATGACCAATGATTTAAGGTTCTGATTAAATATAATGGGGATGCATAGGTAGTGATCAAATACAGCAAAAATTAGAGAACTAGAAGACATCATTAATTTGCCAGGTAGCTGGGAGGGAAAGGATGAAGAGTGTGGTCACTCAGCAGAGTAGGCAGGCAGCATCTCCACAGCATAGAAGAGATAAGGTTGATTGGGAAATGATGCCTTTAATGTGGTCAAGAGCCTGGCACATTTGGGTCACAGGAAAGTGGCTGGTGCAGTAAAGTACCACAAAATCTTCACACAACGACCATGCAGCGTTTTGGTAACTTCATGATTTGTGGCTTATATTTCAATCCTATGTTGAGAGAGCATCCCAACTTCGATGTGAACCAAAGTAATTGTATTTGTAGGTCAAACGTGGCAGTTGAATGGAAAGCTGTAGGATATGTCTTATATGAGTTTTAACAAAAAAGTGATGAACTTGTAACAGACCTTAGAATTCACAAAGCAACATAGAGAAAATCTAAATAAAAATAATTCTTATTAAGGTATTTCTGCAAAGTCTTGCTGGGAGCAGAATTTACTGGAATACCCCCACACTCATCACCTGCCCTCAGCTTCATTCCAGCATCTAACACTATAACTAAAATTGTGTCTGTACTAGACATGTACGGACACTTTTTCTTCATCATTATTCCTTAATCAGTACAATATGACAATGATTTTTCATAGCATTTGCATTGTATTTGGTATTGAAAGTAATTTGGAAAGGGAGGGTGTATATAGTTTGTATGCAAATACTATATAGCAATTAATGTAAGATGGAGAATCCATAGATGATAGCATCTTTAGAGAGTTCTCAAAAATACAGGAGTTCTCCCTGTATAGTGAGAGACCGCTGTAATTGTAAAATATATGCATGATGAGTTGAATCATGTCACTTTGTAAAATAGTTTTATTCTGTGTTCTTTTAACTAGGAAGTACTAGTTGAATATTTTCCTTTTCCTCATATTACAGTCCTCCTTTGCATAAACTTTTATTCTTTTTGTCTCTACTCCTTGAATTCAGATTAATGATATACAAAATATTTATCTTCTACCCTGAGATGTTAGGAGTGGCCACCTTCTTACAAACTCAGAAGATTCTCATTGAGTAGAAAGATGAAACTAGTCCCAGATTATCAGCAGACACAGCCACTCTGCGTGGACTGAGTGATTCCACTTCTCTTGCCCCCTCCCCAATTGTGAGAAATGGAGGAAATGTGTGTTTTCAAGGTCAGCAATTTGTAGTCACCGTAAGTTTAGAAGTCTGTGCTCAGAGTACCAAGTCTCAACCCCACAGTGGCGATCATTGTGTGCCCTTGCGTTGTTTTCACCAACAGCATCTCCTCCATCTCTTTGGCAGAATCAGTTGTGTCTCCTGTAGTACTGTGAATAAAAATACAGGCCTATGCCACATGATAGTGCTGTGCTGATTGCGTTGAATGCATTATTGTATTCAGTTTGAACCACGGTCCATTGATGCTAGCCTAGCTGATGCTCTAATTGTTGTAAGTAGAAAAATGAGTATTTGGAGAACTTAGGTATCAGTTCCTGATACACAGAAACACATACGGCCAGATTTAGAGTGATACAGTCTGATTCCAGAACCACTCACTGCCATAGGAATTTTAATCATGAGAAAGAACGAATAACATGCTTCTGCGTTCTCTGCACTGAGGATAGAAAAGAAGCCCTCATTGTAGGTCTAGAATTCATCATGTTACCTTATAGCAGGGGACAAAGAAGGGATTTTTCCCCCCAGTAAACAGAAGAGGAATGAGTTTAGAAAAAAAACTGATGGGGACTCCGGGAAGTTTTGGAGAAAATGTTGTCTTTGAACTAGGCTCAGTGACAATGCCATGTTTGTACAAACTTCCCAAGACTGAAGCGATGAAGCTTGCCAGAGACTGTACAGGGTAACCCTGTACTAGCCTCCTGGGGAGCGTACAGAAATGTAGGTAACCTCCCTCCTGTACCTATGGAAGTACAAATTGAAGGTGGAGCTCACAGAGTCTTTCTCAGCCTTTATATTTGATCCTAGATGCATTCACATCAAACAGCTATTATAAATACTCCCAGGGTAGAAAATAACCAGCTTATCTCAAGAATCCGAACTCATGGAAGTATGTCAGTTTCTCCCCCTTCCTCCCAAAGGAACAGAATTATTTGTTTGCTGTAGGAATCCTTTGAGTTACCCACCCACTTGGGCGTGGCCTCTTATTACTATGAATGCCGATGTAAAGAGCATTCCCTCTCTCTTCTGGCTCCTGGATTCGGTTTCTGTTCCCCATTCGTGCAGAGGACTGGGTTCTGTGAGTTACCCCTAAAAGTAACCCTTTATTATACTCAGTTCTGAGCTAGCGTGGGATTTCTTTTTAGCGTACGTCTTCATTTGTTTATCATATCTAGGTTGTCTGCCTCTGACCCAGCCACATTTGCAAAGAGAACAGTTAAAGAACAGTTGCCATTGACATTCATTCTCAATAATCCTGCAGTGGCTCCAGTGTCTTAGGCACATTAGCCAAGTGCTTCCCCACTGCAGAGTTCCTGCCCCTCTATTTTTAGGAAAAGAGTAGACTTTGAGTCTACTGATTCATCATTTCCCCCTCACTCTTTAGCTCTTAGGAGTTGAATTCCTTCCAGTTATCTTCTCAGTTTGGAGAAACTTAGCATCATTCAATGATAAGTTGTCATAATAAAATCATGAACTGTTTGCCAACAAGTTGGTGACGCTATGCCATTAATAGCTTGAATGAGTCTGTGTTGATAATTGCGGCAGGGGAAGCAACCTAGCTAGTAGTCATTATTAAGTGATATCTGTTATGCTCTCAGCATTTTTAAAGTTGAAAATGGAATTCTAGAAGCATCTATGTATGATCCTCTTAACAGTGATAGTGCATGAATCAAATTCTATAAGAGTAAAATAATCTTCATTCATCTATTATATGTGATACAGCTGTTCTGAGGCATTGTGTAAAATAATGCTGTTCTATTACGTGAAGATTGACATATAAATATACTCTACATTTCAGAGACCAGCCTTCCCCTAACATACTCCCTCCCAAGTTCTTGTGCGTGTACACGCACACACATGTACTTGCATGTGGGGCCATCCACTGAAGTAGAAGAAACCTAGCAGCAGCCACATTCTCAACAAAGAATGATTCTCCCTCACTCAACAACGATCCACTCTCCGTCGCTCCTCAGTAGGGAGTGTGGCATAGAGATCATCTACCTATTTGTGCAAGGATTTTGTCTGACTTGGTCTTGTATAGGTTGTTTGTGGGTAGATATAGCTACTGTTAATTGATGTATGCAAAAAGCATGTCAGGTCCAGGAGACAGCATTTTATAGTACTACTCCTCGCCCCCTGGCTCTTGTATTCTTTGCACCTCTTTTTTAGCATTGTTTGCTGAGTCTTAGTGGTGGCAGGTTTAATATAGATGACCAATTTAGGGCTCAGAGGCTATTTTCATTGATTCTCAAGTCAATATATACATATATAAAATGTTTATTATACGCAGAAGTCTCCCCCCCCACGCACACATTTACTGGCCAATGGCATTTAAAGTATAACAGTATAAATTCTGAACATTGATGCTTTTATTTAAATTTTATTTTTCTTTATGTTTTGGGCTTTATTGACATTTAAGTGTTACAATGCACTGCTTTCTTTAACTGTTTCAAAACAGCACAGTAATCCCACTCTGCTTCTTACTGTTTCCATTGTTGTGCTTATTATAATTTAGTTTGGTTTGGTTTTGTTCATATGGCACCCTCCCTTATTAAATCATGGATCAACAACGCCTTATTTGTTAGGTATTTGACAAAACCTCTGCAAAGCACAGACCTAGAATTAGGTGCATCAGAATTTCCCAGAAAACTTTGTTTCTAGACTTAGGCTTCCCCCTGGTGATTATGATACTATGGGGTAAGTTTTAGGGTATATTCACTAAATACTTATTTCTATTTAATGAAGAAAATGCTTTATTTCCCCCAGTGGCAGAGAGTGTACCAGAGCAAATGATTTTCCATTACGTTGTTGAGTGATAGATTTATTGTGACCCTTGAAAAACTGAAGTATGAGGAAGTAAATAATTTGCTGAAGCCATACAGATTGCTCCTTACATTTCATGTGACACTGTGGTCATTTGTTTCAGTCCTGTATACTTTTCAGTAAACTACCATTGCCAAACTCTTCCACAGGAGGTTATTATTCTCAGAAAATGGAATTGGACTCATGGCCTAGAGAGGGAAGATAAATTTGGGGAAAACATCGGCTCATAAAAGCTACATGCTTGCGATTTCATTGGTTTGTGTTTGTTGTTCATCTGTAAGACTTCTTAACTAAAATGTGCTAAAATACGCACTGCCGGGGTGATTAACATAACCTTGAGAGTTTTTCTACAGTTGTATGTCAACAATACTATTTTTTAAATTTACTGATTTATCTCTGAGGGTCACCTTTATATAAACAAAAAATTTAGAAAAGGCTTATTGTCTGTTTTCTAGGATGTTGGCTCAAATTATTTATGTCAAAGTCATCTTGTATTCTTTACACCTCTTTTTTAGCATTGTTTGCTGAGTCTTAGTGGTGGTGGGTTTAATATAGATGACCCATTTAGGGCTCAGAGGCATGAAAACCTTGCATGAAAACAAAATCAATAGAAATGATAATGCTTTGGGGGGTTTGTGATTTGTCTCTGATTGGCTTAATAGGTTTTGACAAATTCTGAAGTTTCTTGAATTTGTTTTCACTCATTCCTTATTAATAAGAATACCTGGGGAGACACATCATGAGTTACTTAGTCTTTGGACTTGTGATTTTGCACTAAAATCTGTTTAGAAGGCTCTCTTCAAGATGTGTATGTCAGATCATTTTGGTAACAACAGTCAATCTATATTCACTTCTTTTGCTGAAGTTATGTTTTTATTGCAGAAAAAAGTTGTTATGACAATTATTTTTCATATATAGACTTTGATAGTAATCTGTTCCAAGAAAGATTGCAGAGATTCCTTTGGCATTTGTGTTTTGTCAACTAAAGGGAAAAGGATATTAAATATTAAATACTGACTTAATAGTGTCCATTTGTAAAAACTTGAATGTGTTCAAATCCTTCCTCCCTCCCTTCCTCCCTCCCCCTCCCTTCCCTCCTCCTTCTTCCTTCCCCATCCTGACCACAGTTTCCTCTCCTTCCTCTCTTCCCAGTCCCTCCCAGCCACTCTCCTCTGTTTCTTTTCAGAAAAGAACAGGTCTCCCGGGAGTATCAACAAAATGTGGCATATCAAGCTGTAGTAAGACTAAGAACCTCCCATCATATTAAGGCTGGGCAAGGCAACTCAGTGTGAGGAATAGACCAGCAAAGGACTCGGAGACAGCCACTGTTCCCACTGTTAGGAGTCCCACAAGAGGGCCAAACTACACAACTGTCACATATATGCAGAGGGCCTAGATTAGTCTCATGCAGACTCCCAAACTGTAGGTTCAGTCTCTGTGACCTCCTATGATCCCAGATTAGTTAATTCTGTGACTTTTTATGTGATGTCTTTGGCCCCTCTAGCTCCTTCAATTCTTTCTCTCTCTTTTCAGCAGGATTCCCAAACTCAGCATAATGTTTGATTATGGGTCGCTGCATCTGTTTTCACCAGTTGCTAGATGAAGCCTCTCTGATGACTGTTGGCAAGGCACTGTCTAGAAGTATAGCAGAATAACCAGAGTTGACTTTGTTTTTTGGTTATTTTGAGACAAGGTTTCTCTGTATAGTTCTGACTTTGCTGAAACTCACCCTATAGACCAATCTGGCCTCGAACTCACAAAGATCTGCCTCCCCAGTGCTGGGATTAAAGGGGTGTGCCACCACAACCTGGTGAGTATGATCACATATTAAACTTCCTCTGAATAAAAGTTTAATTATGAAGAAGCATTTAGAACAGTTATGTTTTATTTGAGATAGGAACTCAAATAACTCTTAAAATAGTTGTAGCTCTTGCAAAGGACCCAGGTTCAGACACCCATATCTGATGACTCAAAGCCACTATAACTCCAGTTTCAGAATATCCCACTTCCACTTCTGGCTTCCATGGGTACATGCAATGGGTAAGAGAGAGAAGCAGGTACACACATGTACATATGAATATATTTTAAAAATTTAAAAAAGAAATTATCTTCTAACTTATTCTTGTGCCTGGTGGAATAAACAGAAGTAATGAGTTTGAGTATCAGAACACATCAATGAGTACAAGTATTATAGTGAATTTGTAGGTATTCCACAGTCTTAGGGTTTCTATTGCTGAGGTAAAACACCATGACCAAAGGCAAACTGGAGAAAAAAGGGTGTATTCAGCTTATACTTCCATAGCACTGTTCATCACTGAAGGAAGTCAGGACAGGAACTCTTAACAGGGAAGGATCCCAGAAGCAGGAGCTGATGTAGAGGCCATGGAGGGGTGCTGCTTACTGAATTGTTTACCATGCTTTCGTATAGAACCCAGGACCACCAGCCCAGGAATTGGCACCAACCACAATGGGCTGGGCCCTCCCGCATTGGTCACTAATTAAGAAAATGTCTTGCAGTTGGTTCTTATTGAGGTATTTTAGAAATTTCAAACAGATGTGGTTAAATATCAAAGATTACATAGTTCAGCATCTGGGACATAATGACCCGAATTAACTGACTTATTTGTCCTTTTGCTAGTCCATATATGAACTTTTCTTGCAATAATTTGAATTAGTATCATTTTTATAGCTACTGTGTATGTGCATATATACAAGCCTCTTTGTGATAAACAATATATGTTTGTATTCTTCCTTTCTTATTTCAACATAAATAAATTATTAAAGTGGGAACCAAGCAGCTAAGCAGTTTTCAGCATATGCCTGCTTTGATCTTGTAGGGATTTATAAACTAGATTTGTCAGTGACATTGTACCCTGCAATGGAAATGTAAACAAACATGTGCATATCTATGCTCATATTTGCCTTCTGTACACCAAACCCCTAAGTCAACATCAGAAGTAACTTTGGGTTGACTAATAAAAACTTGCATAGGAATTCTCCAACAGAATTTTAATAGGAGCTTCAGTTGTAATTTTGTTTCCAATAGCAATATTTGTGGCACATTTTGCAAATTATAGGTAAAATGAAGTTTACTTCATTAAACACTTCTAAATTATTATTGATTTAACTTGTTGTTAATGTAAAATTTATTTAAGATGGTGTGTTTTTTATACTAAGCCTCTGAAATCCAATGTATATATTATACACAGAATGCAAACATCCCAGTTTTGTCTAGCCACATTTGAATGTTTTAGTAATCACTTATGTCTTGTGATTACTATTATTGGATGGGGTAGGGTAGATGATTTTTCTGTCCAGTTAGGAACAGGTATAATAGCTGTCAGAGTAATAAAATGATGATTAAATCATACATCATTTGACAGCCTCTCCAGTAATCACTGATTACTTACTATAGAAAGTAAAATTGAAACATAAAGTAGAAAAATAACACAGCTACACAAATATAAATGGCACGAGAGTATGTACTCAAATAACTTCTTAGTTTGTTGACAGAAACTATAGTTTTCAATTCAAAATTGGTAGAAGAATTCAGGACTTGTTGATTTCTTCTTAGGTTGGAATATAGCAGCCTGCCTGTCCAGGTTACTGGAGGTCTGCTGGTTAGAAGCCCACCTTAGCCCTCTAGACTTTTCCCACTCATAGGCATGGGTTAGGGTCGATTGCTGTGACTAAACTTCATCTGAAAAAAGAGTTAGGTTTAATTTTCCCAATTAATATGGATGTGACAAGATTATAAAGACGTCTTTGTAACTCAGACTTACACTGCAAGCTATCTCAGATGGAATGACTCCAGAAACAATATTTCCCAAAGCTCTGGAGGCTTGAAGAGTCAGGTCCCATTACCAGCACTGTTGGACTCCTGTGAGGGCCCATTTCCTGGGTTACACATTTATTCTGTCTTATGAGTTCATAGGGAAGGAGGATGAAGAGAAGAAGAAAGAAGATATACCAAGGATGTTAGGAAAATGCTTGCCTAGCTGTCTCCTATGGAAACACCATTTTCACGACCACCTCCAAACTCTGAAAGCTTGACCTTATAATACCATATTATTTGGGATTAGGGCTTCCATCTATGCGTTGACTGAGGATATGCACAAGGACATGACAAGGAGATTACCTGTGCGGGCTGCTTTCATACTTCAGGCTTCACTGCTGAAGACCAGTAAATCAGAGGTCGCACCATGTTTGTGTATGTTTACATCAAAGCTTTTCTGTTTTCTTTTAAAAAGAAAAAAAAAGTACTGCTGGTAGTACATTTGAAGCCAAGATACTCATTGTACACCGAGGAATTGCCGGGCACTTTGGAGGATTTATATAGAAACTTTTTACCTGAAACAAAGTATAAATATTTAGTTGTGATAAGTTGAGAAAATGATGTAAATTTCTATTTTATGTTTTCCATGTTTTATTATGGAGCTTGGGAGGTCACTACAGGGTATTACAGTGTGGTAGGGGCCAGAAGATGGGTTGTGTGAAAAGGTTTCTCCCCTTCGGCTTTGTGGATTCTGGGGATCAAACTCTGGTCATCAGACTTGAACATCAGCACCCTTACCCACAGAGTCATCTTACGGGCCCAGTGGATTGCCTTCCAGGGCATTTTAGGGTTAGTTTCTACTATCATTTACTTAGTTTATCAGGCAGAAGATAGAACCAAGGGCACCATGCATGCTGGGTGAGCACTATGCAACTGAGCCATTCTCCGAGACTCTTTAAAGTATAGAACACTTACCGAGTTTTGGTATTGCCTTTCTGAAGGGGCTTTAGTAGTCTTATCTGTATTGTTCCAATTTTAGTATATGTGCTGCTGCTGCAAGCATAAAACATGTTAAATAGGAACAAAGAAATTAATATTTCCTATTTTAAAATAGATTTTTAGCTACTCGTTTATTTATTTCTTTACATTTTGTGGTGCTGTAGTTCTAAAATAGGGCCTCTGTCCACTAAGTATTGCTCAGCCACTGAGCTATTTCTCTATTCCTGCAAGTGCTCATTTTGGAAATCTATTTGATAATGATATCAAATTTGCTTCTGATGAATTTGAGACCTTCCCATTTGAAATCCTGTTTATAGTGACAGTGGGTTCTAACTTAGATATGGAATACTACAGATACCTCAATTTTTTTGATGCATTAACCTATGGTTTATATTATCTGTAAAGTCCTAAAGTGTAATCTAGTGAGTGCCATCAGACTCAGAAGTTTTGAAGTTTATCAATACTCTGATGTCATGCTTCTGACGAAACACAGAAGTACTGCCATTTTTCCAAGTGGAATAGTCTATAACCACTCATGTTAATGAGAATAAGACAGAGAGAAGGAAGGATGTGTGGTCAGTAGGGAGATTCTGCAGAAGTGACTCTTTTAGTAAACAAAATTAGTTGCAGAATCAGAGGCGCTTATCCTCATAAGCCCTTATTGCATTTGTACTAGTAAGATTAGGAAAGATCAAACATTCCGGTGGGCAGATGGAGACTTCTAAGTTTTGAATGCCCCTGTGAAATTCACGTTGAAGTTAGAGTGGAGGTTCAGTGCAGTGGTACAGTGCAAGCTTACTATACATTAATGCATATTCTAAGTTCATCCACAGCACCACAACAAACGCACAAAACATTAACAAACGTGAAGACGTTGGGTCTTGGTAAGTTGCCTAATGTTACTTAATGTTAATGCCAGTTACGAAGCAGGGAAAGGCAAGTGGTGCACATGTGCATCCCCAAACTTATTAAGAATATGCTTTAAATATGGACCATTTTTCATCTGTTCTTCCCACCTCCATAAAGTAAATTTTAAGAATACAAACCAACAAAATTCTTTGTCAGTTTGACCCTGTGATCCCATAGGGCTGTGGCAGTACTACCTCCTGTGGTCACAAGATTTATAAAATGCTTTACCAATGATAGTGTTTAACGAGGCTGAGAAATGCTTTCATTTGTGTACTTTTGTCCTTTGGTTTTTCATTTCTAGAGCAGTCGTTTTGTAGCATTTGGCTTGGTGGTGACTTCAGGAGGAATTGGATATAATATGCTTATTGTGATCGCGGAGCATAAAACTTCTTTTCCTCAGTGAGATCATGAAGCGTCACCGTGGTTCCTACTTCAGGAGGGTGACTCTGAGGAACAATTGCTTCTTCCATGAGCAAAGCATCGCTGATTATAATCAAACAGTGTCTGCAAAGGCTGACATAGGCAGAGATGCTATAGAAATGTATAGATTTTCTGGAAAAATGGAATATAGGAGATGATATCAGGGAAGAATAAAATTCTTTTAAGTGGGAATCAGGACAGGATCACAACAGTTTCATGCATTACCAGTCAGTTGTGGTGAACCGTTAAATTTAAGGTGACTATCACAGGTTAGGGGTTTTAGATACTATATTTCTTATCAAATTAATGTCTATGTTGATATGATCCTGTAGAAAGCAGCATATTTATATTTAATATATGTTTGGTCAAACCTCAGACTAATTACCTAATTTTATATATACATTTTATTTATTTATTTATTCATTCATTCATTTATTTATTTATTTATTTATTTATTTATTTATTTATTTATTTATTTATTTTAAGGCAGGGTTTCTCTGTAGCTTTGGAGCCTGTCCTGGAACTAGCTCTTGTAAGCCAGGCTGGCCTCAAACTCACAGAAATCCGCCTGCCTCTGCCTCCTGAGTGCTGGGATTAAAGGTGTGCGCCACCACTACCCAGGTTATATAATCTATTTTCTCTTTCAGCTATTTAGTTTCCTTATTTGAAGACTGGATCAGTATGTAAATTTCCTATTCTCTACAAAATCTTAGTAAAATAGCTTCTCTGTCACTGCCTCAGTTTTCTGCTTTGTAAAATAAGAATAGAAAAACAACTTACTTAGGTGTGTGTTGTGGGGCGATATTAGGGTTCAAACCTGAGGCCTTTACATGCCAAATACAAGCTAAATCAAGAACGTATCTCCCAGGCCCAAGCATCTTACATTTTTTTATTGACAACATAGTAGGTGTCACATGTATTAGCTGGGCTGTGTGGTTAACATTACTATTGTCTTTGCCTTTCCATAGTTGTTGACCACTTCACAGGGAACTGATCACCATTATCCTTTCAGCATCCGATATCTGTTAGAGGAGTGCTTTTACCTTTAGATCCTACGTATTTGCCAATGAATGTTGTGTAATTCTTATCTGGCATAGAATGGCTTATGAATCTAGTAATATAGCCATGGTGGTGATTGGGCTTTTAGAACAGAATGTTTGGGCAGAATTGGTGGTAGTCTGGGCTTGCATTACAGCATGGCACAGCCTTGAGATGGATCATCTCTTCATCTGCCTCTGCACCTGATCTTCCAGGCTTTTCCTGGCGTCTTGACTCTGACGCACAGTCCCGAGTACACGCACCGTTTGTGACTTGTGCTGCAGTTTGGGTTTCACTGGCAATTCACTACATGGTGACATGGTTTAGACATGGGAATAGTTGGGACCAGGGCTGCAGATACGCTGTGCTATGGGCTAGACCCATGGCAAGAGCCTCGCTGTTTCTGTTGTGCAGTCAGAGACAAGGAAACTCTTTCGGGCAGCTGCTGTCCATTTCCTTTCCCTGTGTTTTGCTTTCATGTGGTCACCGCATCCTTCTTATGTTTTTGATGGAGCAATCCTGAACTAGAAAACCATGTCATGTTATCAAGCTTTCTGAACAGCCAGTGAAAATGGAGAAAGGAGAAGGAAAAGGAAAAGTCATCAGTACTAGCTACAGGTATTATCAGACATTTTAGAAAATGAACAAGGGGAGGTATAAATTAAGCATAGTAATGGTAGAACCGAGTTCAGTGGGTGCGGGTGACCGTATGCCATGCCGTCTGCGTGGAAAAAGAGCAATAGTAAATGAACTGTATCATTTTTTACTGACTTGTTCTGTCAGTGATTGAGGCATTTCAGCATACAACCAGGAAAATAATAGGTTACTCTCACAATGGTAGAAGTTTAACAAATGCTCAATCAGTCAGCCTGCACCAGCGCTGTCATTGGTGAGAGCTTTGCCGTATGATATTGATGCCTTGCTTCTTTCTTATTGCTGTATTCTTTGCAGATTCAATCTGTCTGCAATGGACCACTAAACATTTCAATTTGCTACCTGTAGAGCTGGATTGCAGTGCTGAGACTGAAATGAGAGAAAAATGGATTTAGTGGAACTCGAGAGAGAGAGAGTTTCATGGATTTTTATACAAGGATGCACAATCTGAAACCCACTGATAAGATACACACGATCACTTTTGAGTGTCTCATAAAAGTACATGGTATTAAGCAATTCAGGTATATTTAAAGGGAAAATAGACTCAGCTGGATGCTGATAGACCCCCTACATTTAGAGGAACTCAGACTCTGTCAGTCAGGGTTTACCTGCCTATAGTTAGTGCATGACAATAGCCTTGCATACTTGTAAAACTGTGCTTGCTTCTGCAGTGAGCTGAGCTAGCAGAGAGTAGGAGAAAGTGAAAATTATTTTCTGGTCATACCCTAGCATTTAGTCCTCTCATAGCAGCGGTCATTGGGAGATCTCCTAGCTGGAGAAAGGAGTTATTTCCTGTGGGAGCCTCTTACTGTTGTAATTTTCTGACTACTGCCTATGGTTCTATATCTAACCATAGGTCTCACATCTTAACCCTTATCCTTGTTTGCTAATATATGCTCTTTTGGCACATGTTACTCTGTGTTCAACATCTGGGTACTCCAAAAGACTCCTTACTGAGCCTAAATTTGATATTTATAAATGGAAAGCAGTTGTGATCAATTTCAGGGATATTAAGAAGTACCCAGCAGAAAACAGAAGCATTGACTATTGAACTCTTAAAACAGATTAAAGCACAACAATGAAGTATCTGTAGCATCCAGTAGCATGATCAAGTCCGAGGCTGGAAAATGGCCTATGCCAGCAGATGTTGAAAGCATCTGATGGAAATGCAGAATGGTTTGCTCATGAAAAATTAAGCATAGACTTGACATTTAGCTTTACAATTCTGTTCCCAGGTGTGTATGTATGCCAAAAAGAATCAGAATGGGAGATCCAAACAAGTACACCTGCACACAGTAGCTAAAAGGTAAAAGTAGCCCAAATCAACGTTAACAGTAGAGAAGAGATATTATCCAGTAAATTGCCACACAAAGTGTTGATAGCTCAAGCACTTCTGGGTAGTGTTTCATCGTAGCTAGTGCGTTTTGTGGTGCTGGGATCTGGAGGTACGGCTTGAGAACGCATTCATTGTTCTAACTGATCTCTCTGCCTACAGGGTTGCCTGAATATGAAAGAGTAGTTTATGGCAGCGGCAGTATATGCCATGTTCATCCTAACAGTCAGATGTGCTCTTCACACTAGGGTTACCCTTTGACACTACCCCTCCCTGCACGCCTTGGGCCCTTATCACCATTAATTTCATCACTCTTGAGTAATTATTTAAAAGAGCTTCTTGTGCTATAGATATTGTGCTAGTCTTTGAGAATATAAATGGGTTGAGGTAGGCATAATATACTTGGGCATAATGTACTCTTCATTAAATTTAATTTCTAGTAAAGGAGAAAGATCCAGAATAAAACAAAACAAAATTCTAAAGCTCCAAAACAAATCACACTTAAATAGGTAACACAAAAATATTGAATAACACAGTAAGAGCTATAATAGAAACAGAAAGTCTCTCTTGGCTCTGGTCTGCTCCCCGACCTTGCCCTCTCATAGCTAGGATCTTATATAACCCAGGATGATTTTGAACTCATTATGTAGTCAAAGATGATATTGATTTCCCTGATCCCTCTTCACTCCACGTGGGAAAATGCTGGGATTGGCTTTCTGCACTGCTAGGGATCAAACCCAGGAATTGTGCATGATAGTCAAGCATTCTACTAACTGAGCAGTTCCCCCCCCACAGACACACACACTCCCAGTGTTTAGTTTCTCTCAATAGATTGCTCCCTCACCAATTACACTGCCCTTTAGTCAGGTACAGGCGCTTATTGGTATGAGGGTCTTTGGTGTTATTTAAACACTAGATTTTGTACCACTTTCTGCTAGGTTGATACCAGCATTTCTGGTGTACTCTCTGGTTCCAACTCTTCCCTACCTTTGATTTCAGAGTTCCTCAGATTGACTTGTTGGCTAATTTCTGTTCCCATGTTGTTGAAGTTGCCACTGCTCTCAATCTTGTTTACCCTATTTTCTAGCATATAGTCCAGCCTCTCTTTCCCTTGTCTTGTTCTGTCTCTTGACCGCTATCTGTTCTCAACTGCTATTTCCAGCCCCCACCGTTGTTATTGTTTTGTGTGTTTGCTTGATTGTATTTTCATTTTTTAGAGGCAGAGTCTTGATGTATTGCCCAGACTGACATAAAATTTACCATGCGAACCAGGTTGGACTTGAACTCTTGGCAGTCCTCCTGCCTCCTTCTTCCAGTGTGAGACCATGAAGTTGATGTCTCTTGATTGTTCCCATTCTGACTCCAGAAAGTGTATTTCTTCATTAGGTAGATGTATTCTTCTTGTTCCAATGGGAAAATCATTCATAGGCAGTGCTGAGTTATCAAAGTAGTTAGCTCTGCTTCAGGAGTGTGGCTAAGACCCTGCCACAATCAAGAAATTGTTTTCCTGCTCTTTAAAAAGATTTTTGTCATGAATCTTAGCACGCAAGAGACTGGGAAGGAGCACTGCAAGGGGGAGTCCATAGACCTTGTCTATGAATGAGATTTAATGAATATTTTCAATTCTGATTGACTATATTTTACAATGCTAACTTCAAGACATTGTAGCCTGGTATGTGTTGAGTATTGTTCTGGAGGATATAGTCAATGATGTGGTGGGTCAATGAACAAATGCAAGTTCTACTGTGTGCAGTACATTGTCGAGTGGGAAAGTTGACAGGAAATTCTATATCCAAGGTGTTTTCAATATTGTAATGGAAACAAAATGAAAAACCTAATGCAAAAGCTTGTTATGGAACTCATTGGAGAGTGTCTTGGGCAAAAGTAATCTGTTCACACATAAAAATTTACAAAAAACTTGAAAGCAAAGAATACTGCTTTCAAATGATCTGAAAAAAAATCCCTCCTGTTTACAAAGTACATGCTTTTTACATTTGACTTCATCTATTAGACTAAAAGACTTAAAATGGTTTTAGTACAGATCTGGTCTCCTTAAAGAAAACTTATGAATACTAATATCCAGAATGGAAGACTTTCCTCGGAAGGTTTTTGCTTGTAAGATTCACTTGTTATTTGTAGTTTAAAAAAATCTCCAGAAGTGTTTCTCCAGTTCTCCATAGTTTACACCAGTGCCATGTTATTTGAGTGTAGATATAAATAAAATAAATGAGCTTTATTCATTCTTTCATTGTCAAGCTAAAAACTACCTCATTCTCTTTGATGTTTCCCATAGGTTTAGAGTTGACACTTAAAATCAGAAAAACAAAGCAAAGAGAAATATTAAGAACCCACATAAATATGAATTGTTAGAACTTTTTAAAATGTTACTGCTGTTTCTTATGATTTTAGGTGGCTTCTAAAGGCAGACCATGAATGAAATCACGAAAACCTCTCTGTATTTCAAGGTTGACCAGTAGTAGGAATATTTGGAATCTTGGTGAGATTTACAGGTTTGCAAGTGACCAGGATCCTCCCCCATATTACTTAGTGTCTGAGGACTTGTATGGTTCTCTTCATTTGGGTGTAGAAAGCCCCTCTTTGTACTCTGCTTCATCAAGGCCACAAAATGTTCTCTCTGTCTTTCTCCCTCTATCCTTCCCTCACTCGCTTTCTCCCTCTCTTCCTACCCTCCTCTTGTCTCTATGCTTGTCTCCCTCTGTTTGTCTTTCTGTGTGTATATGTGTGTCTGAGTGTATCTCATGTACTTGTAAAGTCTCCAGTGATTTTCACCCCATTTCACTGTTTCTGCATAATCATATTCGGATACATTATTTATATATTAATTGTAAACGGACTTTACTGCCAGCCAGTTCCCAAATAACCACACAGAGACTTAATATTAATTATAAATGCTTAGGTTTGTCTCCAGACAGGTCTTACAACTTAAATTAACCCATTTCTCCTAGTCTATGTGCTGCCCCAAGACTCATTTACCTCACCTAGGAACTTCCCATGTTGCTTCTTCTGCATCTGGCTCTCTCCTCCTCCAACTCTGCTCTTCTTCCTGCTGTTCTCTTTGCCCCCCAAGTCCTGCCTAGCTATTGGACAACAGCTTCTTATTAACAATGAGAACAGCACATCTTCACAAGTGTACAGAAGGATTATTCTGCAGCAATTCACCCTACTGTCAGTTTGGGAACATCTTGTAGCAAACCAGGGTTTTGTGAATTCTGTGTCTAAGAAAATCTTCGTATATTTTGTGTTTTTAAGTTTCTAATGAGTAGATATACACACACCCAGGGACTTAGGGGATATTAAGTGCCTATGTTGTATATGGTGACATCTGTTTACTACATGGTAATGGCCTTTACTACATGGCTATGTAATTTACCTGGTGGAAATTACAATTTCAATGGAATTGGAATATTTTTATATGAAAACAACCCTTTAATAAAAGAGTAGAATATATCTTAGTGATAGATTTCTGTAAGAATATAGCTAGTAGAGTTGTATAAATATCTTTATTCATAGACTAGGAACTTCTTCACTAAAGAGAATCAGGAACTCCTTCACAGGGAGAATGATAACTTTAGCTGAATTTTATATAAGGAGGTAAGACTCATGCTGAATGTCACAGGAGTATAGGTAGTGATTGTATTCATTGGTATCCATTAAAGTCTCCATTCACCAAATACTGGAAATAAAACCATTTGTATCATCTTACCCAGAAGGAATTAAGAAATAGGTTCTGCTAGTGGGAGGAAGAATATAAGACTTAGTTGGCAAGGAAAGACAAAGCACTGTTTCCCTAGTTCTCACATCATAAAACATGGAGGTGCGCTGGGCTTGAACTCTGCTGAACCCACCATGTTCATAGGGCAAGACTCAGAAAGAATCATTGTCTCTTGGTCCTAGCTGACTCCACAATATATCTGAGAATGTCAGCTGCTAGGTATCTAGACACCTCCTAGCAGTGGTAAGCTGTTTCCCCCCTTTCCAGAGAAGGTGTCATCACTTCTGGTGATAGTTGATGGGGAAGGATGTTGCTCTCTTGCTTCAGGCAACATGTATAGGCAATGCTGGAGTGAGTTCTGGGGTCATCACCAGATAACCTTTCCTTCTGTGCTAGCGTGGCTAAGAGTTTGGACCCAGAGGCACACGTCTCATTTCAGTCACCAGCCTTGCCATCGCTACTTATGTCAGCTTAGGCCCTTACATTTCTGAATACAATTTAAAGAAATATTGGTTTATTCTCTGTACAATTGTAGTGGGGATTAGATGGGCATTTAACATATTATTAATGTTTAGTAAATACTAACTGAAAAGAAAAATTCCCCCGAGAAAAATAATGGTGAGAAAACCTCTCTGAGTGCATGTATGTCTATGTCTGTGAGTAGACTATAGCCCCATCAGAGAAAGGTGCATCCTGGGGAGAATTGGGTTTAACATAGTACTGTATAAGCTGTAGATTCATCCTCCAGTCCACTTGGAGTATTGACAGTTTTATGCCAAACTGTGGTATGTATTGGACATTTTAAGAAAAATGTGTTGGAGCAGGCCTGAGCCAGCAACCTCCGCAGGAGCAGGCTCAGGCCAGTGACCTATGCAGGAGCAGGCCCAAGATGGACACCTGCTGGAGCAGGCCCTAGCCAGAGACCTCCAACGAAGGAGCCACCTCTGAGGGAGCAAGCCTGAGCCAGCAACCTCCTTGGGACCAGGCCCAAGCCAGGGACGTATGCAGGAGCAGCCAACTAGCCAGCGACCTCAACCAGGGTGGCCCCAATCCAGCAACCTCCGCTGGAGCAGCCCCTAGCCAGCCACCTCCATGGGAACAGGCCCAAGGTAGCAAACTCCACCAAACCAGGCCCAGGCCAGCCACCTCTGCAGGAGCAGGCCTGAGACAGGAACACCCGTGAGAGCAGGCCCAAGCCAGTTGACCTCTGCAGGAGCAGGTACAAGGGAGCAACCCAAGAGAGCAGACCCAAGCAAGTGACCTCCATGGGAGCAGGCCCAAATGACCTCCAGAATCCAGAGTGACTTCTGGGAATGTCTAATGACCTCCGAGGTGACTGGAACTGTGGCCCTAACTCCAACACGAGGAGCAGCTAACTGAGCCTTGGATTCACTGGTACCTGGAAGAGTGATCACCAGAATCATGCCAGCATTATTTTTCATAACCAGAACCTGGAAACAGCTTAAATGCCCCTTGATCGAAGAGTGGCTAAGGAAAATGTGGTACATTTACACAATGGAGTACTACACAACAGAAAAAAATTAATGACATCTTGAAATTTGCAGGCAAATGTATGGAGCTAGAAAGCATTATATTGAGTGAGGTAACCCAGATTCAGAAAGACAAGTATCATATGCACTCCCTCATAAGTGGCTTTTAGACATAAAGCAAAGTAACACCATCCTATAATACACAATCCCTGAGAACCTAGACAACAAAGATGACCCTTAGAGAGACATACGTGGATCAAATCTATATTTGAAGTAGAAAAAAACAAGATTTCCTGAGTAAATTGGGAGATGGGGATGAGGATTATGGGAAAGGGTAGAAGGAAAAGGGGGAGGAAGAGAGAGGACCCACCTCTGAGGTAGCAAGCCTGAGCCAGCAACCTCCTTGGGACCAGGCCCAAGCCAATAAAAATAGGATAATGTGTAATCCATATATATTTAAAGATAAAGAAACCAAAAAGAGCCGGGTGGTGGTGGCGCACGCCTTTAATCCCAGCACTTGGGAGGCAGAGGCAGGCGGATCTCTGTGAGTTCGAGACCAGCCTGGTCTACAAGAGCTAGTTCCAGGACAGGCTCCAAAGCCACAGAGAAACCCTGTCTCGAAAAACCAAAAAAAAAAAAAAAAAAAAAAAAGAAAGAAAGAAAAAGAAACCAAAAAGAAAGAAGACCTTTTATGCTAAAAGTAGTTTGTCTTCCATGAAGCTGTAGGCTTGGGTTCTCTGGCCTTAGATGCATTCGGTCTGTTTGCAGGCTTTGGCTCTCTATTTACAGGCTCAGTTGCAGTGTTCATCAGAACTTGTTCATCGGCTTCTCTCCGTTATTGTAGGCATGGTTTGAGGCTTAGCAGTGTTAGAACAAAGAAATCAATATAAATTATTATTTTCTTCTCATTTTTTTATTAAAAATTTCCATCTCCTCCCTTCCCTCCCCTCCCTTCCACCCATACCCCCACTCCACCCCTCCAAGACAAAGAGCCATCAGGGTTCCCTTCACTATGTTAAGTCCAAGGTCTTCCCAACTCCCCCTAAGTCCAAGAAGGTGAGCAACCAAACTGACAAGGCTCACAGTGAGCCCGTCCATGCTGTAGAGTTCAAGCTTATTGCCGTTGTCCTTGGTTTCTCAGTCCTCCTCCATCATCAGCCACATTCAGAGAGTCCGGTTTGGTCTCATGTTCCATCAGTCCCATTCCAACTGGAGTTGGTGATCTCCCATTAGATCTGTCCCACCGTCTCAATGGGTGAACGCACCCCTTATGGTCCTGACTTCCTTGCTCATGATCTCCCTCCTTTTGCTCCTCATCAGGACCTTGGGAGCTCAGTCCGGTGCTCCTATGTGGGGCTCTGTCATTTTCTCCATCCAACACCAGGTGAAGGTTCTATGGTGATATGCAAGATATTCATGAGTATGGCAATAGGATCTGGACATTTCTGGCACCCTCTCCTCAGCTGCCCAAGGAATAGGACATATCAACAAGTACAACAAGATTTCCCTAAAGTAGGTGTGATTTTTTTTTTATTTAATTGAATTAGAACAACATATCCCCTTTCTAAGATGTAATCATTGTTTTAAAAGTAGGGTGCCAGAGCTCCATAAACATCAGAAATGTTTTGTTTACCATTCTGTTCTCTAACCCTGCCAAGCATAGTGCTTCCTAGAAACTGACTGCTGCCTAAAAAATGGATGGCTAGATGGATGGCAGGATGACAGGTAGGGGCATAGATGGTAGGATGGATCAGCGGATGATGCATAGACGGTGCATGGACAAATGGGTGGGTGAATAGATGGATTGAAGCATGCAGAGGGCTAAGAATTAGTGGATTTGTAGTGACTAATTAGGCATTATTATCTACTGTCTCTCACCATTAATGCAGTGAACTGGTGCTAGGCTCGCTGTTTGTTTTGTTCGTCTTTTTGTATCACTGATCTCTCCCTCGGTACCTGGAATAGTTTTTCCTTAAGAGGCTTGAAGGCCTCTGCTCCCACAATAAAGTTAAAGCTGGGCTTCACACCAGTATTTCACCGCCACTTGGAGAAATGTCCTGCGCGTGCTACTCCTGTTCCACTTGCTTTTTGTCTCAATGTCCAAGTTGAAGAACTGCTGGAGTCAGAATGGTATTGTCTTAAATTGTTGATTATACATATTTCAGTCCTCTGTTGAATTTTGCAAATAATAATATTCTCATTGTTGGTAAACAAAATACAAGACCAATGTAGAAAATGAACAGAGCAGAACATGAACATTCTAGCAAAGGGATAATACAAGACTTTAACTGGCTCATCTGTCAGTCTTAGCATGACACCATGAAAGTAATGAGTTGTTATCCTGGCCACATGTGTGTGATAATTTAAGAATTTTCTTTTGGTCTGGCAGTTTCCTGTCGTCAGCCGAGGACCATGGTGCGGTGCTGAGATGGAAGTTTGCTTCTGTTCTTCTCACTTCTGTGGACCTGCTCCGGCATTTACTATCTGTGTCCAATTAAGGGGAAAGAGAACTTGAAATTCAGAAAACTCGTTCTCTCTGTCACTAAATTAATGGCTTTTCAGTGAAGATGGGAAAGCATAGAGCTTCATTTCCATTTTTTTCATTAAGCCCAAGAAAAACATCGGCATTTTGCACATTTATCAGCAGTAGTGTCTCCTTGCAATATACTCTTTTCTGTACTCATAGGAGCTTATTATGATGAAAAATGCTTTGAAAAAAATCATCAAACATGTTTTTGGAGTGTTATCTACTTTGGGCTTTCATAGGATCGATAGGGGAAGAACCTAGAATGAAAACTGATCATTGAAACCATTAATATTATAGAGAACCTCTTTTAATGCATAGTCAGTGGGGTATGGTAGAAAAAAGAAGTTGGGACGTCAAGGGGTAATGTTCCTCTTCCTAATAGTGTTACTAAGCATTTCAAAAAACACATTTGATTGCATGTGATGTAGGCCATTGTAAGATTTTTTATTGTAAAACTCACGGTATGGATGAACTTTTGTAGTCTTTCACAAGCATTAGTAATTTCCATGACCTCCTAGTAAGTTAAGTATTTGCTGGGCAAATTTAGAGGACTGAGAGTTCAGAGAAAAATCTCCATGTTTCTCTTGGTTTTCTTCATGACTTATTAGTATATTCTTATTACTGGCTATTTTCACAGGGAGAATTCTTTTCACAAAAGGATTTTGAAAGAAAAAAGATGATTCACATACTTTCTACCATAAAAAATTAATTATATCCCCACCCTGTTTGCTCTTAAAATCTATGATCCCTGATTTTAAAAAGAAATGTAGTTTTTTCAAATCTTAGTCTCCCCTTTTCAAGTACTGGCCAGTGTGTGTACAACCAGAAGCTCATCTTGGAGCTTGGTGGGCACTTCACCTCGGAGAACCAGTACGCAGGAATGATAATGCTGGCTATGACTACTGTCAGGGGTGATGAAATGTCTTTATTCTCCAACCAGGATTTTCTTTTTGGTTCCATTGATTGCTACTTTAATTCTGCCAGCATCTGTGTGTTTGTGGCACGATAACTTCTATTAATTGCTTGCAGATAGAGTAAAATTTGAGAGTCTCTCACATCCCCCTATCAGCTGAATTTGAACACTCTGACTTTAAATAAGACACCAAGAAATCTCTACATAGGATGCAATTTGCAGTATAAGTTCTGGGACATAGAAGAGGAAGTTAAAACTAAAGAGCCAAATGTGTTGTTTCTTGTTAAGACTTACCTAATTTGAGGCTAAAATGCCTCAAATTTATTTTTTCATTGCAGTGAAATATTAGAAATCTATTGATAGTAAGAGTCTGAGATATAAAGTAGAGTAAACCAGTTTCTCATGAACATTCAGCTGTTTCACCCAAAGGGTACATTACTTTAGGTTATATGATTTTATAATTTTATCTTTCAAAATTTTTATTATTCTCTTTTACTTTGGCAGCACATATCCTCAAAGTTGGAATGATACAAAGTAGAAGTGCATGGCTCCTGTCCAAGGGGACATTCTTGTCACCTTTGCATTTATCTAGATTTCTGGGGAGATCTTGGAGACTCTTGAAAAGGAAAAAGCAATGCAGTTTAATTTTCATTAGGAAAAAGTAGAGATTCTGCAAACTTGGGGCACAGCAATGGATCCTTTCAGTTGGATGCTGAAGAGGATGCCACTAAGCTGTGCTGGTGGCTGGAGTGCTACTCTGTACTCAGTTTAGAAACTGTTGAACCCACAGGCCTTGGGTGTCATGTAACTGATAGAGCAAGTCAAAGAGACAAGAAAGTGGGAAGTACACTTGAAAACACTGGCACAGGAGACCACTTCCTAAATATAACCTAAGTAGCACAGACACTGAGAGAAACAATTAATAAATGGGACCTCCTGAAACTAAGAAGCTTCTGTAAAGCAAAGGACACGGTCAATAAGACAAAACTGCAGCCTACAGAATGGGAAAAGACCTTCACCAACCCCACATTACACAGAGGACTGAGCTCCAAAATATACAAAGATTTAAGAAATTGGTCATCAAAAGAACAAATAATCCAATTTTAAAAATGGGGTATCGATCTAAACAGAACTCTCAACTGAGGAATCTAAAATGGTTGAAAGATACTTAAGGAAATGCTCAACATCCTTAGCCATCAGAGAAATGCAAATCAAAACTACTCTGAAATTCCATCTTACACCTGTCAGAATGGACAAGATCAAAATCACTGATGACAACGTATGGTGGAGAGGATGTGGGGTAAAGGAAACACTCCGAGTTGCTGGTGGGAGTGCAAGCTGGTACAACCCCTTTGGATATCAGTATGGTGACTTCTCTGAAAATTAGGAAACAACCTACCTTATACTCAGTGGAGAAACACATATACTAACCATTATCTCTTATTTTACTGAAGTGTCACAAAATATAAGTAATGATAGAAAGTGTTATTAATATAGATGAAGTGGACTAATGAACTTTACTAAAAGGATCTTTGAATGTAGAAATAAACAGAATTCAATGGAAATAAAAGAAGAATTGAAGAAGGTATTTGTAGACAAATATTCTAGGTAACAAGTATAACATGCCCAAAGGAATCACATGCTTTGTAATTTGAGAAACTGAGGAACTGGTGAGAACAGACCAATAGGTGAAGAGAAAGAGAGGAGGCAAAGTCAAAACAGTGTTTGGAAGTAGGCATGGAGAATGGCTATAAAGTAGGCTACAACAAAGAACTGGACATTCATTTAAAATAGAAACCTTGAGAGGGTTTAGAGAGGGAGAGGTATGTGACAGAATTTTACTTTAAAGACACTTTAAAGCAGTGCTGGATGACAGAATTTCCTATAATGATAGAATTATTTTAAATCAGCCATATCCAATAAGGCAGCCACTGATACCTTTATGGATCACTGGAAATGTAATTAATGAACCTAAAGAACTAACGACTTTAATTCAATACAATTTAAATTTGGATACCATCATTTAGATAATGACCAGCAGTGGCTGCTTTATAAAGAATACATGTCAAGAGGCAGAGACACAGGCAGGGCTAATGACAATATTGTAGACATTTCCACTAAAGCTTAGCAAACATTTTTTAAAGGTTTAGATAGTAAAGTATTTTAGGTTTTGCTTGTATCTTAGTTCGGGTTTTATTGCTGTGAAGAGACACCATGTGTTAAATTTGGCCTTGTTTTAAGACATCTTAGTCCCCCACACCCACCTAGTCCATCAACACCTGAGTCAGGTGGGAGAGCTGAAGGGCAGGAGAGCTGCCCCTGCCTACGACCAGCTGCAACACTTGGGAGAGCAGGCCCTGTACCTTTCCTGGGTCGCACAATTGAGCCAACCCCATTGGCAGAGGTGTGGGTGAGCCAGCCCCGAATTTGTGAGCTTGCAAAAGCTGTTCCCATTATTCATCTGTCAATTGGTGCCATGGGCAATGGAGATACACACCCACCCCCATCAATGCCTGAGGCAGATGGGATTGCTGGCCCTGAAGTCAAAGAGCAGGACTTCTGATCTTGCCCCTAATCAGCTCTAGCACTAGGGACAGTGGCCCCTATGCCATGCCTGGGCAACACAGTAGAGCTGACCCTGAAGGTTTAGGCGTGGGAGATTCAACCCTAATGACATGAAAGTAAAGAGAACTGGCCCCATCCCTTGCTCATCCATTGCGAAGGGTAAACTCGCCAGGGCAATGCAGGAGTGCTCATCCTGGTAGTGAAAACAAGGGAGAGTTAGCAGGCTGACCAAGCTTGCAACTACCCAGGCCCAGAACCAAGGTTAAGTGTTGGCCCACCTCATCTTTGATCTGCTGGAGCCTGTGTAGGGACTGGTCCTGCAGATCCAAAGCTATAGGATTTCCGCAGCACAAGGCAGCAGCAAGATAACCAAGAGGAGTTCCAGTTAGGGCCAGCATCTATAGTGTAGCAGAAACTAGAGGCCTCAAACCAGACCAGTGACTTTTGGCAATTAACACTTTCAAGTAAAGATATATAAATAAAAGGGTATATTGCGTGACTCACTACATCTTCCATCTTTTCTTTCATCTCTTAGATTGTGTGTGTGTGTGTGTGTGTGTGTGTGTGTGTGTGCAAGAGCAGAAGGTAGATGAAGAGACAGGGAAATGAATGGGATGGAGATGCATAATGTGGATGACACAAAAAGTAAATTAAAGGAGGGGAAAAGACATCTCTTAGATAGTCAAAAGAAGTCTGAGGTTGAAAAGAAGCATCTGGGCTGTCGTTCATATTTGATAGTTAGCAATAGTAATAGTATTCACGAGTGTAAATGAGGTTTCCTAGAGTGACAGTTTGAAAAGAAGGGTTCTAAGGATTGATCCATGGCAGATCTCGGAGGGAAAGATGAGAAAGGCAGTGAGGAACTGTAAGGAAGGGTGAACAACACAAAAATGGATGTTGCAAGAGCCAAATTAAAACACTCTGAGGAGGAATTCATTGGTACTTAGTAGATGCCACATGGAATATAGTGAGTTCCTCCACAGGCGTTTGGTCACTGTGTCACTGAGCATGCACCAGTCTCTTCTGTCTTCTATTAAGCCGTAATACATAACCACAGCTTTGTTCAGAAATAGGTAATGCCTTCCTAATATTGCCAAGTCCTTGACCAGGCATGCATACTTTAATATGGGTACTGGCAGTTACAGCACACATAGGGGCTCCACAGCCCTGTCACTGAATTTCTCTGTTCTTGTTCTGTGTCAAATACTCTCTATTTGAAATGTCTTTTTTTCTTTCAGTCCCCAATGAAACCTTGGTCATTTATCTGGGCCTGTTCAAATGTCTTCTCTTTTTGGTACATTATCCTCTTTCTGAAAGTCTTTTTGTAAACTATATTTGGAACCTTAGAATGACTCTACTGTCATGAATGCCATTTTGCATTTGATGCCAGTTGCTAATTTAACGTACACTGTTATTTGAGACCCCTAAAAACATGCGTATGACATATTAATATTATACTGATTGTGAGCATTGAGGGTGGGATAAAACATTTGTTTTTACATACCTGTTCTTCCATATACTATTAACTGCTTGTGATTTTTCTAAGTAACTTCAATTTTTGTAGGCTTCATTTCTTTACCTTTAATATAAGGTAAACAAGGTTTTATGGAAATTAAATAAGAGAGTTGTAATAAGTTTATTCATTTATTGAGATTGCTTTGGATCAGGTTAACGCAAAAGTTTTCAATATAAACAATTTAGCAAGCGAGTTGTGCGGAAAAATTCAAAGATCATTGCTCTTCTCCATGCTTTTGTCTACTATAATGCTCACTTACCTTTGCATGCATTTCTTCTTAATTTATTTACATTGAAACTCTTAAGTGCTCAGTATTATGCCTTAACTACTTTCCTGCTGAAGTCCCTTTAAATCATTGCCACTTGGTAACTGCATGTTAGCTTCTGACTCTTCCTTTGTCCCCAGATGCTACATTATTTTGGATCAACAGAGAATCACAAAATGAGAAGGGACTGTAGCCAAAGTCAATACTTATAACTTTTTTATTAGATCTTGAAACGTCATGTGAAAAATTTATAGCAGTGCATCAGGTGGGGAAGTTGCACAGGGTGCTGAGCCTCCTGCTAATGGCTTTGTGAAGCTCGGCCTGGGAAACTTACATAGGGTGCTAAACTTTCTGTTAATGGTCTTGTGAACCTCGGGCTGCAAGACACATAGTTCTTCTTTCCTGAAGGCAACTGCTGGGAGGTTGCTTTGAGAAGAATACTTGTGTGACAGTATGTACTGGGAAGATCTTTATTGAGTCTTTCCATTGATGTTGTCATATGGTGTTTACTGACGGCAGCCTTTTGTTTCCGAACTGTAGATGGAGGTATAGACTGTCTCAGACCTGTTTTGAACAGATTGAATCAATCAAAGAATACCTTTCTTTGTTAGATTTAGGTTGGATTTTCTGTTTCAATTGGGAAATTCTTGTATTTATTTGTAATTTTCTTGATATTTAACAAAACTTTCCTTATTTTATTGCCTTTTCACTATTTGTAATCTACATTATGTCCCCCAATGACAGATGTATAGTTGTTCTGTCCTGTAAACTACTTTGGGGCTCTTGCCCCACCTCTTTGTTAGTGAAGTGAAAAGAATTACTACCTGCTGCTATTGTATTCACTCCACTGGAGTCTTCTAGTGATCCAGAACACAACTCTTCCCTAGTGTGTCTTTGGCTTCAGTTTGCCCAGCCTAACATTTAGACCTGTAATTACACAAATCTCTCCCCTTTTGCATCTCAACAGAACACCCGCTAGAACATTTATTTATTGCAAAACAGTTAGTCTCCTGTTTTTATGTTTTTCCCCTTCAATTCCAGTTCCTATGGAGGTAATTAAACCATCTCCACCAAAATAGTCCTTAAGATACTTGAATGACAAGAGACTGTTTTCATGTTATAAACACTTTTGCTTCCCATATAATTTTGGTATTGATGATTTTTCTCCTTCCAAACTTTTTTCTAAGGAAAGCAAAAAGGTACAAATATTTAAAAATGAATAAAGACAATAACAAACTAAAAACTTGGGGGAAACTTTAAGAAGAAATGTGAGAATGAGTGAATGCTGGCATGGTTACTTTCTATTAAGTAGATATAAAATTATACCATTTTATTAAACATTGTTAACTTTTGAGAAAACAGTAACCATACTAAGTGTATTATTTAATAATTTAAGGAGACTTCTGCACACATTTGTCATTAATCAGTGGCTCTGGCCTCATCATTCTGGCCTAATATTCAAATCTTGCAAGGTACTTTCTATAAGACTGAGAAAATATTAATACATGGAAGGTAACTGCCAGGTAAATGCTTCTGTAGCAAGGAACAGGCAAGTTCTGTGGGTTTAGCTTGTGCCAGGGAGCAATGCAGAGTTGTCTGTGTATTCCTTCTCGCTGAAGGGTGTCATGGCAAGAAGAGACTGTTTCTGTGGAATCAGCTACTTTCTCAGGTCCTGAGGAAGATAGTAAGACTTTGTGAAGCTTTTTTGGTATTTCATGTTTAATTAGATACAGATTTTTTCTTGGCATTCTGTTTAAATGAGAGTTTTGATCATTTCCATACCCACACTCATGGCTTAGACGGCAATATAACAAGGAGTAGCAGTCATGGTCAACATTGTGAGTTCTTTTCTGAATGGACCCATCTGTGGAGACAGCTTACTCCCTTACTATAGTATATTAAGAAAGCTTCATTTGCTAAGTCCAAATTTCTAAATTTCTTGGTCCAAGGAAAAAGATTAATTAAATCTTAATTTGGAAGCCTCCCAAAGCAATATATAAAGTAATTGACCTTTACAAATGAAATGTTACAGCATGGGGACGGAAGCCTTGGCTGCTGTGATTATCTTCTTTTAGATGTAGGTGAAGGGAATAAAAGCTGTAGGCTTCGGAGCAAATAGCAGCGTGGGCCTAATCTTTTATTCTAATATTTGCACACTTCTAACAGTCACACAGCAAGGCTTACAAAAGCGGGCAAACAAAGACAACCTCTAGGTGCAGAGGCCTCTTGGAGACTCTGCTTCTTTCTTAGTGGTATAGGTCCGATGGCTAATCCTCAGCAGCGATAGCATCAGAATCTCATTGGGTGGATATAAGTTTTATTTTCTACTTGAACAGGACATTTTTTGAAAGTCATAGAAGCATTTTGGAGATCCTTAAGTAAGGAGTGTTGCGATGAAATGGCTGTGATTATCCCTTAATGACATGTCTTGTTTTGCTGCTATTCCTTTCAAATCGATGATGGACTGGTAGGATGGCATTTAGTGGTGAATCGGTGTATTTAAAATGGTATTTTGAAATAATCAAAGTCAACTTGGTGAACAGTAAGCTACTTCAGACAGAGCACATCCCAGAAATTTTTGGTGGGGTTCTTATTTGGATATATTTATAGAAACATTTGTCTTCTATCTCTTTCCTTTCCTCTTCTATTTGCTAAAGCTTTATTATTTATCTAATTAGCTCATAGATACTACTTTGGAGCTCTTCCCTCACTGTAGGAAATGCTATGGGAGATGTGCAGCTATTCTACAGCTGCCTATTAGTCTCCATCTGACGGCGTAACCACTGACAAGACCTGTCCTGTCCTTAGAAACTGGATCTAGTTGTGTGATTGGGGGAAAAAACTGTAGGTTTTTCACAGTACATTATTATAATATTTACGTAGAGAAGCAGCATAGTTAACATAGTTCTGCAAGTCCATTAAATATCTTCCTATAGTCATTTACCATTTGCAGAACAGTGTTAATCAGATCTTGTTAAGGTTTAAAACATTTGATGATTTCTTATTGTTGTGATAAAATTGAATACTACTGGGTGGTAGTAGCACACACCTTTAATCCTAGCACTCGAGATGCAGAGGCAGGTGAATCTGTCTGAGTTTGAGGCCAGACTGGTCTACAAGAGCTGGTTCCAGGACAGCCAGGGTTGTAACAGATAAACCCTGTCTTAAGGAAGGAAGGAAGGAAGGAAGGAAGGAAGGAAGGAAGGAAGGAAGGAAGGAAGGAAGGACATTTGAACAATACTAAACTTAGCAATTTAACCATTTAGCTGTGTTTGTAATTCATTGACAGGAATATAGTTGCTCGTGTTCTACCATCACTGTCATCCATGTCCACGTCTTTGAAATACTTCACCACTAACCATTAATTCTCCATCTCTCTCTTGAAAGCTTCTATGTCTTTTATAGAGCACATAGATTGAAAGATGCCCAGTACACTTGGCTCCTATATTATAGTCAGCATTAATTGAAGATTCACTGTGTGTTGCTAGGATATGATGAAAACCTATCAGACTGACTTCTATAGCCATTATACTTGCAATATAGTGGAGATTATGAATAAAAATAAATATACGGGCAATCAGTCTCATCACTTTAAAAAACACTTTCTGGTTCAGAGTTGGCGTGGAACTTAGCAGAAGCTGTTATTTTGCTCAAGCACTTACCCTCATTACTTAGGTCAGTTTCTGTAGGCTGTAGTTGTATTGGGTTTAGAATAGATGTATCAAGTTTGAGTTTTTGTTGTTGTTGTCATTGTTGTTTTTTGCCTCAAAAAATGTTTTGAGAAACCCAAGAATTCAGTATGTATTCTGTAGATGAAAATGAAATTTACAGACATTAATTATGTGTATATATATATTTAGATATTATTTATATCAGATACCAGATTTTCCCTCTTTATGACTTTCCTTGTAATGATATTTAAATATAATTATTAGAATAAAGAAGAGACCAAGTTAACAGCTTTGTAACAGGGCTGTTTTACCTTCTCCACAATTGACATTCTGTCACTGCTCACACTTTATTTCATTTCTGCTCAACTCAATATATGGATTTTTATACAAACCATTTGCCAAGCACTAGACAATAGTGCCTTTGGCAGATCAAACTTAGACAGCTAAGTTGTTTGTTGTCCACAGGAGAGTCTCATTGTATCACCAGGACAGCTTCCGTTAACAACCTAGGATGAGAATTGGTGACACTTAAAAACTCAAATTATTGACGAGAACATTCCAAGTACTAAAAAGACTTTAAAATTAAACCTTTTAAGCCCATGCAGTCATTATCACATTAAGCAGGAGCTGGTGATGGGTCATAAATTGGTTTTCCATTTTATTTAAACAGGATCTGGCAGAATATAAATGGAATCATTGAAGTTCACTTATCTCATGATAATTCTTCACTTTTTTTCAATATGAGTATGAAGTTGAAATTGTAGATGATCTCTGATTATTTCTGTTAGACTATTTATTGGAAAATTGCTTTTAGATGGTTCTCCAGTTTCTCTTCATATTGGGATGTCTTCTAGAAACCCAGGGATTCCTTGACATTCTCATTTTCCTGTAATGGTTTCATGCAACTCTGAAATTTTAGAAATTTAACAAATCATGATTCATACTTCATTGTCAGTATTTCTTAAAGGTTCTAGTTTAGTAGTGAACAACTATTTCAGAACCATTCATACCTCAAACTTTTGATCAAATCTTTAGCATTCTTTAGTCAGAATAGATGTTGTAAAACTTTGCTTCAGGCAGTCCATTTCTTTTTCTGTTGAACAGCTGGCATCCGACTTTGATGCATATTTTTCATAAACCAGATGACTTACAAGCTTATATAAGTCCTTTTCATGGACATGTGTCTTTCTGATCTCTTCTCATAAAGAAATCTGCTCAGTTACTTTAGATTTATTAACCTGCTTAAGCTAGATGGAGTCCTGTGTGAGTCAATTTTGTTTGGTTGGTTTTTTGGTTTGGGGATATTCTTTGGCTCAGCTAGAGTCCATAATGGCAGGGAGTACATGGAGCAAGCAGCAGACATGGTGACGGTAGTGGGAAGCTAAGGAAAAAAAAAGAAGAAGAAGCAGAGAATAATCCTGGGCGCTTATGTTTTGAGATACTGCAGCCCTTCACTCTGCTGGGTGGAATGTGGAGTCCGTGATTGTAAGACAAGTGTTGTCCACTTTGTTGCCGTCACAGCTCCTGCTGTGTTTACCCACACATCCTGCTGTATTCCATGGAATCTAGTCTATGGGATCTAGACTATAGAGCTTTCTTTGTTATACATGTAGATAGGATCCTTTTATCTTTTTCTCCCCAAAATAAGAAGGTAATAGCAGCATATCTGTCCCCAGATCCAGAAGGTGTTTTGGTTTTACCAATTTGTTAATTCACTGTTTGAGATCTTGTTGCTTTCTACTTAGAGTTTTCTGTCTCTCCCTCATCTCTCCTTTTGTTTGTTTTTTAAGAACTAAATCATCCTCCATATGAACTAAATTTCCATTTGTGCTTTTAATTTTCTGTTCTTTCTGCTCTTTATTTTCGTTTTTCAATCTAACATCAGTATTCTCGGATATTTATGTTTTCTAAACCCATCATACCTTTTCTTTGTGCCTGTCTGCGTCCTTGTTCTCTACATTCCTGAAGAAACTTTCCCTTTACCTGCAGTCTTTTAAGACACTACCTTCTTTCTGTACCAAGTTTATCTGGAAAGTAGACTGGGCTCCTCCCCCTTTCGTTACCCACTGACTCCAGTTTGTTTGGTTTTGCTTCTGAGCATTCCTACTTCATTGTTTTGTGTAAATATTAACCTTGGCTGCATTTGAATAGAAGTAGCTGTGAAATCTAGGATGCCTGAAAACTGTCGTGATAATTTCTGATTTTATTGATGCATTGATTATGTCTTTCAGAGAATTATCACATGCAGCTTGAGCAGAGAACCACTGTGCTATCACTGCAGTAAGCCCCTAGCTGTTAATTCCAATGTTTTGCGTCCTTCTGTTCTTACAGGTTCTTGTGGAAACCTACTCCTTACCCTCCTAAGTGTTTACAGATGAAACTGTTTTCAGTTTCCCCACCTTTCTCAATTTCTATTTTCTCTGTACTCTCTTTACTCCCCTTCTTTTCCTTTTCCTGAGCTACTGTCTGCCCAAATGACAAAGTGGATCATCATATCTGTTTTATCTAGACTGGTGACCTTACTTCCTAGACCTTGACCTTACTTACTAACAACCTGATTTCCATCCACAGCTAGCATCACCATTACAAACTTCCCTGTAGACATCCTTCCTTCATGTGCCATTGCACTCATGTCAAGAAGAGCATGCTATTTTTCTAAAATGTCCCTGCTAGCTCTGCTTTTCCAGCAGTCTGTACTGTAGCCATCATCCTTATCTTCACCCTCGTCTTCCCTTTTGTCACCGCTAGCGACTATCTAAGTCCTGTACAGCCTATCTTAAATAGCACTTCTTAATTTGCTATTCTTTTCCTATTTCCATGGTCATTAATCTTTTTTCTGGCTGTGTATAGACAATTGTAATAACTTCCTCGCTGTCATAAGTGGATCCTACACAGTGGTGGAGTATTGGTTTTCAGGCACAGCTTCAATAAATTCACTATTCTTTAAAGCCTTCCAAGGCTCCTCATTGACCATAATCAAATGTAAAGACTTAGCATGAAATTCAAGACACTTGATTAAGGATTCCCTGCCAGCATTTCCACCTCAGACCCATCATTCTTCCTCAGAGTCATCATGTTCCAGGTAAATAGGGCTGCTGCTTGTTGTTCCCCAGCCTCATGTCTTATGAACTGGGTAGGGGAATTCTGCCATGTGTGTCCCAGATTATATAGATCCCTCTTTTTTTTAGTTACTTAAATTTAGCATGGAACTACAACTTGAGGTTTCTACTTGCTTGTATCTCACCTAATCAAAGTGTGTGTTTGTGTGTGTGTGTGTGTGTGTGTGTGTAAAAAGATGGCTATAGCTGATTTTTATCCTGATACTTTGTGTTATAAGCTTTGCTTTAAAATATCTGCTCTATTCTAGTCTGGAACAACTTCCATGTTCTTGTATGCCCTTGTTTATCTTTCTAGCTTGGACCTTCTGTGAAAAATGCTATCCAATCTTTGAATTAATGACAATCTTTGAATTAAATGCCCTAGAATGTTACTCTGGATTTTTTTTTACTTAGTTTTGATTGCTTTCAGTCTCCACCAGCTATTAATTCCAAATTATCCCCCTGCTGTATTGGAAGAAATAAAATTTCTCATCAGAAGCAAACAATAGTGCCAGTCTATTTGAGACTGTTAATGATTTACTTATAATGCCAGCATACACAAGAAGGCTGAGGAAATTAAATGTAAATCATTATTACCTTTCTTGTGGGCATTGCTGGCAATGGCATAGTGCTTAATACAACATTTTCAGAGATGAAGAAAATCCCTTTAGGAGAATGAGCTCTACATGAGAGTCTGGATAACAGATAACGTTTACTGTTTATGCTCCCTTCCACAAGACATTCTTTGGAGTTAACTAACAAGAGTTTAGACCGATGCTCTGCTGTGTCTCCTGTTGTCTTTGCGACAATTTTAGTCATTTTTTAGTTATATAAACATTATTTTTAGAGAACATGACTTAAAATGTTCATTAAAGTAACAATTATTAGAAATTCTCAGAACTATTTGTTGCTGACAACTCCAAGGCTGATGGGTACAGGAGTCTGAGTACCATGTGAACCAGGACGCCTAGAAATTCCCTCCCAGTGCCAAAATCCAGATGTTACCTCCCAAGTAACTGAAATGAATATGTTCTAGATGAATTTTATTTTTATGTAGGAGGCATTTAATAAAATAGTTGGCTTGATTTGATATTTTGTAGCAGTGGAAGAGAAGTCCAAGGGAGATTGGAGGAGAACTGAGATCCAAAAGTGTAAAATGAGCTGTGAAGTGTAATATAAATGCAAATTCTGCCCATGGCCTAAGACCTGACATTCCCACCTCTCCTGCCTTCCCTCTGCCTCCTATAGTAAAAGACTGTACTTTGTCTTGCAGGGCAACAAAGACTTTTGCTGAAAGGTCAGGCCTCTGCTTTCTCAATTCAACTTTGCTTTTTTTCTGTACCCCTTCAATATTAAATGTAAAGTATTCTACTGCAATATTGAATTAAATGGTATTTCCCAGCAGTTTTATACAAAGTGTCAATGTATTTGACCCTCTTCGTGCCTTGTTTATAACATTAGTTGGCATATAAAAGCTAGAGTTATGCATGCACGTGTGTAAACAATATGAGGTTTGTTATGCTAACTTCATTTTAGTCAGCTATAGAACCAGGTCAGACACTCTCTGTACGCTTGTTCATGACAAAACATGCCAGCGCCTAGAGCTCGGCAGGCCAGCCCACCAGGAAGGAGAAATGATGAGAGGTTAGGGAGAAGGCGATGACCTGGGACTCTGAGCAAGGATTTGTGTCTGTTCTCACTGTCTTCTCCCCAGCGATGCAAGTGCAGCAGAAACTGAAACCCCCATCAAAGAGCTCGACGTACACGTGGCTGAGGTGTCATCCCTGGAAAATCAAAACAGAGACAAGAGTGACAGCTGCCACTAAGGTGATGAAACAGCCATAGTGACCGCATCAAGCTGCCCCGCCCACTGCCCCCCTTCACATTCAGAAGAGTGTCCCTCCATCCCATTCTCTGTAAAATCACGGGGAGGCTCCTCTCCCGCGGGACCTTAAACACATGGGGAGGGAGGAAAAGCACATTAGCCTGATCCAGTTGAACGTCACAAGCTACAATAACAACGAAGCCTTCTTTTCTATTCAAAATGCTAATATCCTATTGACCAAACTTTCTCGCCCTCACAATACAACAGCAATGTTGCAGCTGTCAGTAGTGCATATAATTGTGTCATTAATCCCGCTGTGCAGCTGAGGGCCCTTTAACATGGCTCATCGTGTTTAAGGGTAAAAAAGTCTAATAAGCAGTAGTGATAATGAATACATGAAGGTGTTAGGGGAAACTTCTTTCAAAGTTTCATCATTAATTTATGACATTGATTCTATAGTAATATTTTACATTATGATGTGGTCTGATTCAATGAATCAAGCAGGGAGGCACTGTAAGTGTATTATTAGGTAGCAGTCCTTGCTACCTTCATGACTGTATGAAGTGAATGCTTCTGGGGATAGAAATTTAGACCCTGACAGTGGGGGATTGATATGTATTCCCACGTATGCTACACGTAATAAGTAGGCATATGACCCTTTGAAAACTCTAGAACCATGAAATTTTCAGTTACTTGTACATGTTATAGAGGAGGGCCTGTAGTTATTAGCATCAGAAGAGTAGCCATCATGACCAGCATACATCAGTGTAGTTCACTGCCATCAGAACAGTGTCTTTGTTGACTAAAAGAAAAAAAAAAAAACCTCTGCAAATACTCCAACCCTGCTGGGAACTTTCAAGGCTCTTTTATTGTCTATTGCTAGATATGATTTGACTTTCTTTTCTATAATCAACAGAAGAATAAAACAGGGAAAAGATCATGTTTCATCAAATTGCTTTTCCTCTGTCAATTATTTTCTGCCCCGAGTAAAACTTTAGCAAACTTCCTTCCTCATCCTCCTCTCTAACAGCCTGTATTTCACCTGGTCTGCTGAGATTTTACCTATGTGCTATAATAATGTCCCGGCCAGATTGTAGGCACTCCTTGTCTTTGTACTGATAGCCTTGTTAGTGGAGTAAGCACACATCACCACCTTTGCGTTAGAATTAAAGGATGAAGACACTGACTTGAAGGTGCACAGCTTGCCTGACCTACCTACCTGCATCCTACCTACCTGCATCCATACCCATTCTTCCTCCCAGCTTTCAGAGTGTACCATGGTTGATGATTCCCTGCCTGATGACATGCTTGGGAAGGGTCCTGATATTTTTAACCCCTCAGGGTTCTTCATGATTCATCTTACAGTTGTGTTGGTGTTTTAGCTTGTGTCAGTAATGGTGCAAGGCATGTATAAATGATACAGTTCTAACCAACAAATGTTAGAGAAAGTCTGCTACGACCCGTTGAGGAAGGGTTTTTCTCTGATGAAAAGATGACATAAAGCATTAGTCCAGTTCTTTCCCATCAGCAGTGTCATTTGTATATGTGCTGAATAGAACTGTGACTTCCATTTTGCAATCAAAATGAAGTAATCCTCTGATGATGACAGAAAATAGTGGAAAGACCCTGTTATATTTATCCGTCTGTCTAGTCACTCTGAAATAGCCCTACCTTTGGGCCCTTCATGTTCGGTCAGCCTGTGGTCCATACCCTGACTTAGAACTAAGGAAGCTTTCTAAGGCCTTTTTGTGTGTCTTGTAGAGGTATTCCCAGATCTTTTTGCTAAAGTGGTTGGGGATAAGTTAGGTTCTTCCTAGCAGATTCACTCTTAAGAGGTTTGGGAGAGGAAACTGGTTGAAGATTGTCTGTGGTTCAGTTGTTTTGTTGGTAAGTAGGGGGAAGAGGGTTTCACCATAGCACTACAAGTCGCTCTCTAACATTTAAAATAAATCATGATAGTCTTGGCAATCTTCTAACCCCTGACTTTGCTAACTGTGACAGGAGTAGTAGTTTGTGCCAGTAATAGATTGCTCTTCACATATTATCTAGGAATTATTCCTTGAAAACGCAGCTTACTCCCTGTTCTGCCAGTGCTTCCTATATTATTGTGAGTAGCATATTTCCTATATTAAATCAGTCCTGAATAAAACAACTAAAGTGTTTTCTTTTACCTACTTAACACTTGCAGTGAATTTTAGGATACTTGAGGCAGAAGTAATTCTGGTTATTTCTTGAACCAAATTATTTAACAGAAGTCCAATCCTTTTCCTATGACACTACAACTATAAAGTCAATAAGAGTTGTGTTTTTTATTTCTCTAAGATGACTTTCTACCTGTTATTTTATTTTCTTTACCCTTCCCTATGTCATCTAAATTATTCTGATACCCACCTCTTCCCCACATACACACACCTGTCAACAGTACCTTGTCTTTCTAAACACAGGTCTTTTTTTATTCTTTTTTTTTTGAGAATTTCATGCATGAATACTGTATTTACATCATTTACACCCTCCTTCTGACCCCTTCAGTTCCTCCCATGCCCCTCACTCCCCTCTTCAGTTCAATGTAGCTTGGATGTACATGTGTTTAGGGCTGACCACTTGGGATTAGATAACGTATCAGGGGTCTTATCCTGATTCTCACTCTCTTAGCAGCCAGTCATCGATTGTCTGTAACTCTTCATTTAGGGGCATGGCCCTGTGAAATCTTTTTGGCATGTTGTCAACTAGTGGTGGCATTATTTAAGTCTTGTTTAGGCAACCATATTGTTGATATCTCATGATATCTGTCATGTCTATAAGACACTATCTAGCAGCACATGTCCTGAGCCTCTGGTGCTTACAGTCTTTCTGCCCTGTGTTCCCTGAGTCTTGGGTATAGGGGTTACAGTACAAATGTATCAGTTAGGGCTGGGTACCCCAACAACTACATAGACACATATTCTCTGCATTTTGAGCAATTGTAGATTCCATGTGCTGCAAAAGGTAGTTTTCTTGTTGTTTTAAGTATTTAGACTATAATTAGGAATTCTATTAGTTTAGAAAAATGACTGTAACAGATGCTCCTCCAGGGTCTTTGACTTCTCCAGTCATGAGTAGTTAGTTGGCTGGGTTTATACTACAAAGAATGAATTCAGTCCTCTTGAGTGGGTTTTAAGTCCAATTAGACAACTGTTGGTTACTTCCAGCATAATAGTGCAACTATTGAACCATTGGGGTTATCTTGCCAATGATATGAGGGAGGAAATGGGAAAAATGAGGAGGGAGATTGAGGTAGGCAGAGGGAGGGTATAAACGAGGGCTAAATGATACTAAAGATATGTTTGAAAAGTCCTTAGGGAAATGTTTTTAAACTTACTTAAAAATACATGCATTCATGCACACATTTTTTAATCAAGTCATATTGTATGGGGTGATATTTCTTCCTCAAGAATCATAGACTCTAACAAAAACATGAATGCAAGACAAGAGAGACCTTCCTTCCAGATGTTGGTCAGCAAAGTTCAAAAGAATCTTCTAGCAGTATAGACTATTTCCACTGTCCTTAGTAGCCTCCCAGAACATTAAAGTAAGTTCCTATTGCTGTAGGCACCACACACTATGGACACAGGATTAGAAAGAATGGAACTGGAACTGACTTGGAGTCCTCTAGGTGCTGTGTAAGCTGCCGAGGACAAAAAGCAGTCAGTAGTCCTATGTGTGTGGGAACCATGACATGCTTCCTTTTGTCAATACTGGCTTCTCTCTTTCCCTCCCTCCTCTCCCTCCCTCCCTTCCTCCCTTCCTCCCTCTCTTAGTTGACCCAAACTTCCCAGGGCCTGTCTGTACCCACTGCTAACAACTTCCCTGCTCTCCTGACAGCCTTTTCAATTATTCATTTAGACTTAGCTCCAATATGACTGAAAAGTGAAATTTCTCTTTCTTTCTTAGCTGACTTAACATCTTGTTCTTACATAATTATGGCCCATATCACCTATTGTCATAGCTACTTGTTTTTCTACTTAGGCCTCTTTAGAAAGAAAATCCAGATTCTACCCACCTTTGTACCTACCATGGGGCATTGTGTCCTTCCAGGGGTATTTCTTCAACAGAAGGGACACTAATTGCTTTAATCAAGACTTGTGCAGGGCACAGTGTTATACTTCTAAATCTGGTCATTTAAAATTTTAGGATATAATGATATTTTATTTGTTTTAATAAATAAAGATAGCCTAGAGATCAGAAGAGCAAAGCTAAGCCACTAGAGGCTTTATTCCCAGGTTTTGGGAGATAGCAGCAGATGAATCTGTGTGAGTTCAGGGCCACCCTGGACTACACAACATTAGTTCAGAAACAAATTTAGGTTGTGGCTGCTCACACCTTTAATTCCAGTACTAGGGATTAGTATGCCCTTAATGACAGCACTAGAGGGAATATAAAACAAGAGGAGAGAGAGGCAGAGTCTGTTTAGTCTGTGGTCTCCCAGCCTTGGTAGAGGTAAGACTTCTCTAGTGGCTTGGCTGCTTTGCTTTTCTGGTTTTCAGTTTGAACCCCAATATCTGACTCTGGGTTTTTATTATTCGTGCTACACTAGGATGTGTTTCAACTTTAATTCCTGAGCCTTAAGTATTATAGAAGATACCTTAAACATTATTTCTCTAAATCCTATTTGAAATCCGTGTCCTGAACACCTATGGCATTATGTGATAGTGTTCTAATCGGTTATTCATACTGTAATATGAGTTTGTTTCTCGCTGCCGTCTAGATAATTGTGATTGCTGAGCTAATGTGTGACGTCCTTATGCCTGTGACTAGAGGATTACATTGATTCCCTCAAGGATTGGGGAAGTTATTTTAATATAAATCAGTTTACCGCTCACTAAATGCCCCCACTGTCTGTAGAACTGTCACTTTATAATGGATGCACCTTCGTTATTAATGTAGCTTTGTTGCTGCTTTAAAGTGCTTGCTGTCCATCTCCATCTCTGCTATGTCTGTCTTTAGACTTCCATTTTCTTTTTTTATCTAATGATTCTTTCATTCGTATTTTTCTTCTCTATCCATTCTTTTAGCGCATCATCATGCTTAAATTTTGCTTAATTAACAGTTTTGCAGCTGCATTCAAAGCTCATTAAGCATTGCTAATTGTTCCTACTTGATTTCTTCCCAAGGTTTCTGAAGAAGTTAAGTAAAACCGAACACATGACACCTTGGTTTACAGGGGTCATCTTGACTCCTATAAAACAGATAGGTATACAGCTTTACTAAATTGTGTTTCCTCATAGTGAGCCATATACACTGCAATACCAATTTAATATGACTGACAAACAGGGTATTATTAGTGTTAGAGAAAAAAGTTTTAATTTTTTAAAAATGAGAGTTTGCGATACCTTAGAAATATGATTTCAAATTTTATACGCTAAAGCAAGAAACATATTTTTCTTCAAGATAAAGAAAAAGCTAATAGCTGTTAAAGCAGTTGTCAGGGATACATGAACATTCAGATAAACTTATTACTCAATTGTTTAAGTTGAGGCTTTAAATACAGTAGCATTTGAAAAGGACTTTACCACTCAAAACAATGGCACCTCATCCTCCTGAAGGTGAAGACCTGGGACTTCTGATAGATAATATGCTGAGAAATATGGGAAGCACATTATTTTAAAATCAAAAGAGGAACAAAGAACATGGAGTAGTTTTCCCTTTTTGCAGCTGCCCTCTGGTGGCAAAGCTGCTTAAGAGGGGCCAGCCTGAGCCTTGGCTTGCATGTGTGTTTTCGAAAGGGAGGCACAGACCATTGGGCCTCCTAATTACATTCTGCTTCCCAGCGGCATCTGTTCTTATCATAGCAGCTCCAGGCTCTACCCGCTCAGTCAATACTTGCATATTAGCAGGAGACAATCGATAGAAAAATTAAAAAGGAAAGTCAAGGTAATTAAGCTAAAGCTGCTGCTTATGAGTTTTCAATAATTGCTTTAGCTTCCTCTTGTTTCCTCATCTCCAGAAAAATAGGGCCTGATTGAAGAACTAGGTCGTGTTTGACTGAGGACATGTCAGAATTATACAAAGGCAGGCAGGAAATAAAATTAAGCTGTATTTGTCTTAGAGTAGTAGAGGGGGCTTTGTATGATGGCCGGGGAAGAATAGGCGTTGATTTCAGTGCTCCCATTGGCAGCTGTGCCATTGTCGGTACCTGTTTCATGCCATCAGTTTCTGCACCACTGGCAGGACCCACTCAAAAGCACCATGACATGTCATGTATTTAAGCTCCAGAGGAGGATAGGAGATGAATTTCTCCTAAAAGCTACCAAATCTTTCTGGAAATTTAATTCTATCTTTTCACAAAACTATGAACTAAGTAAAAATCTCCTGGTTCCAAGCCTTTGTATGCCCTCCTTGAGCGTTCTTCTCTTGGCACAATTGACAGAGACTGTGGCCCACCTAAGAACACATTCTGAATGAATGCTATTTATTTGCTAGAACGGGGAGCCAAGCCTTGGTTTTCACCTGCATGGGCATTTGTGTGCCCTGGTTTTGGAAATACATCTTCTAAACAGAGGTACCCAGTGTCTTATTGTTGCATGTTATGTTAGTATCTACCTTGTATGGGAAGGAAATACCAAAGGAGCCCCTCTTTTGGAAGTGATAAATCTAAAGAAATAGGACAGTTCCGTTAGAGAGATACTTCATGTTTTATGTCCCTTTATAATCTCCATATGCACTATTTCTGTCAGCTTAAAGCACTTTATAAACTTTATAACCAAATTATGTACTTTACATCATTTCATTCACTGTTGATATGTAGCTGTTAAACATCTGCCAGGTACATATTTCTTGGAGGAAAAATATAGAAGAGAATTAGATCTTGATAAATATGTCTAAAGCATTATAGAAGAACCCACTGGCAGAGAAAATAATGAACTCTCATCACCTTCCCCAAATTTCTCTTCTCTTCCTTCCACCAGTGTTTGTCAATCAGAAGTGAGCGATAATACCTTTGGTTGGCTCCACAACAGTCTGACTTTATAACTCTTAAGGCTTTTATTACATCATTTTTTAAACTCAGACTTTTCTTTAAAAGGACTCTAGGTCCCTGATTCTCAATGATCCTAATTCAGTTTCTTATGTTGTGGTTACCCCCCCCCAACCATAAATCAGTTTTGTTGCTCATTCATAACTGTAATTTTGCCGCTATTAGGATTATAGTGTAAATGTCTGCTATGCAAGATATCTGATATGTGACCCCAAAGAGATCATGACTTACAGGTTGAGAACAATGGCTCTGAGGATTGATGTAGTGTCTAAAGCTACTCTTCAGTCAGTGAATTCAAATGTAATTGCTGATATAGAAGCAAAATGTGGGTGAAAGTGTAAGATGAGGCACAAATAGAGCCAGACGTTGAGGGTTGTTACTATGGTTTACCTTCTGTCATTCTACCACTGCTGGCGTGTTTGTCAATCTGTAAGACTTGTAACAAGGGACAGCTGTCGTGATGGGTGACCTGAGTGTAACACTTGTATAGAATTGTGCCAGGACTTTCAGAAGACTCCTGTTTCTTATCAATCTTTGGTTGAGACCAGGGAATATTCGGCAACTTTTATGACTTTCCTCAGCCCTCTTAGCCCCACCTCTTGGTCCTTTTCATTCTTCCAGGGATCCTCAGTCATGTCACTCCCATTCCTTTACCCTCTCTCTCTGGTCTCATTATGATCTCTTCTTTTGTAGTTACTAACTGTTGTTTTTAAACAGGGGCAATCAATGTAGGCAACACTGGACCTGTAATTTGCAGTCCTCCTGCTTCAGCCTCCTAATTGTAGGTGTGTGCCACCAGGCCTAGCTCCAAGAAGGACAGTATATCATGGTTATTTATTTGTTTAGGATTGGGAGTATAACTATGGAAATCAGAAGAAAACTCTTGGGAATTGATTTTCATCTTCCACTTTCTTAGTCTGTGCTGTGAATTCCAGGTAACCTGGCCTGTGAGTCTCTAGTCAGCTCTGCCTCTACCATTCATCTCCAGTAGTGGGGTTAGGATTACAGATGTGAGCCAAAACATCTGGCTTCTTAGTAGGAATGGGACTCAGGTCATCAGGCATGTATCACAAGTGCTATCTTTCTAGCCCCCATGGAAAACTCTTGAAAGCTATTTTTTCTCTCCTCATTGACTCATTTATTTTCATAATTCTAAAGGAAGATTTACATCCCCCCTCTTCCTTCTGTATTTATTGCTTCCATCATAGCTCCACATTCTTTGTTTTAAATGTTTCTATAAAAATCTGGGTGCTAAATACAAATAACCATGGTGGATTAGTATGGCACCCTTATGGTGATGTAATTATATAATAATAACTTTTATTCAGGTTTAACTACCTGTTTTGACTTGCAGGATGCTGCTTTTTTTCCCTTCAATCTCTAACTTAAAACATTTTAGTTATGCTTTTAAATTAACTCTATAATCTTCAGTGAATTATGCAAATTTACTGTTTTTTTTTTTTTTTTTTTTTTTTTTTTTTTTTGGTTTTTCGAGACAGGGTTTCTCTGTGGCTTTGGAACCTGTCCTGGAACTAGCTCTTGTAGATCAGGCTGGTCTCGAACTCACAGAGATCCGCCTGCCTCTGCCTCCCGAGTGCTGGGATTAAAGGCGTGCGCCACCACCGCCCGGCCTACTGTTTAATTTTTATTTAAGAATAAGAGGTATTAATAAATGTATGTCCATAAGGCATGCAGTATAATACAGAAATATGAATGACAGAGCTTTATACGAAACAAAGATGTGTACAGTGGCATGTGACTGCAGTTAAAATGTTTTTAAAGGCCCAGAATATTGTGACCATAATATTGTTTGTTTTAGAGCCATTTCCTCCTCTTTCTGTCTTTTCTTAATATGAGGTACTAACCACAATGTACAATTATTTTATTGCTCTTTTTATTTCCATTTTGTTGGTTTGTTGCAGTGGAAGACATTTTTATGGGAAAGGACCCATGTTGGCCTTCTCTACACTGTATATGCTGTGTCTAAACACCAAGCGCCTAGCCTTGTGGAGTCTTTCAGTAAATACTTTTTGAATGACTATGTTTACTTCTCTTCTTTTCTGTATTTTTCAATGATGTTAGTGTAAAATCGCTGTTGAAATTGATGGAATGAGGAGTGTTGTTTTGTAAATTCTGCCTTATCCTTCTTAAAGGCATGTTACTGCTTTTTAATTCAAGGTCAGGCATCAAAAAAGAAGGGCTCCTCACATTATATATTTGCTTTGATATAATGCAATTGTGTGTGCATGTGTGCATATGTATTCCATTTAGTAAAATGGGTAGGTTAATTTTTCAAGTTTAACTCATGAAAGGCCTTCTCTTTTGGTTGTGGGAATTCTAAGTTCCAAGAAACATGGAAAGTTTTAAATATTTTCTAGTTAAGTTTTACTTTTAAGCATCATTTTAAGTAATAATGTATTATTCTTGCACTTAATTCCAAAGACTTGTAGCCTTTGCTGATAAATCTATAAGTGCATTTAGTGATTCATTAGCATCAATTTTCCAAATTCCAGATTACATACTAGTATGTTTTCTGCTTACTAAGCAACAAAATATCTCCTCAAAGACTCAGTTTTCTGTCAGTCAGCCATGAAGGCACATACTTCATTGCCAGAAAATCTGCTTTCCAGTAAAGCTTGGCACTCTGTGTTGAGGGGCACACAGTTCTCTGGTATCTCCATCACCCCGTGCTCATTTTTAAGAAGAAGCATCAGTGCAACAGAGTCATAATGACCCACACAAGCTCTCATAGGGAGGACTCAAACAGAATGAAGAAGCCTTTTCATCTGCTGCTAGAAAACTTCAAAGTCTCAAGACGAACCCATCTTTCCACATGGTCCTTCATTCAACTACCACATTGACTGCAAGAAATTTTATCATTTGCTTACAAGTCAGTGCAAAGGTCTCCCTTTTCTGAAGAGAGTCTTCGTGGAGCACTTTGAAAAGCAAGGGAGATGAGAAAAGTAAATTAAGAAAAGTTCAAGGTCAGAAGAGCAGGTTTACCCTGGGGACCTCATGATTGAGGTGTGCTCAAAAAGGGTTGTACCAGTGACAGACATGCACTAGGATCTCCCAGTGGCATCTTGTTGCTCCAAAGGCCTGAAACTTCTACTTTGGAGCCCGTATGTCAGGTTTATTCCAAGATACGGGTGATTCCATTTTCTGAAACACTGTTATTACTTTATATTAAAGCCTGTTGATTTGTTTTTGTATAAGCTGAGAATGTATCGCAGTGAATACATGGAAAGACTCACTTCTGTAAATAGGATCCAGAATAAGGACAACTGCAGGCCTAGTGGAAGAAATGGCGTACATACCCTGTGTTTCTCTAACAGCAGGGTGAGCATGGTGGTGCTTAATAGAAGTGCTTTATTTTCACATAGGAAACACATTCAGCACATTTAACATGTAAAAACTCTATCATGGTTAGTGGTTTAATTGTTACTTTAGAACACACCAGAGTTATACTCAGGAATTGGCATGCTGTGAGGGTTAAATGAAATAATTTATGAATTGGCTCTGAAATTCAATGCACTGTAGTGTATGTTGGTAAATTCTCATGTATGGATTGCTGTAGTCAAAAGTAAATCTGATTTGAGCTATTTAGGGTCAGACTGAACAGAACCTTGACTCCGTTTAGCTCTCCACTCGCTTACCCTCAGCCTTAACATTCCTACTCTGAGGCAATGCTTTGTAGCATGAATAATAAAAACCCAGAGACAGAAATTGGGGTTCAGCCCAAAAATCAGAAAAGCAAGGCAGCCAAGCCATTAGAGAAGTCTTACCTCTACCAAGGTTAAGTGACCGCGAACTAAGCTAACTAAGCCTCTCTTTCCTCTCATTTTATATTCCCTCTAGTGCTGGGATTAAAGGTGTGTGACTCCCCGGTACTGGGATTGAAGGTGTGAGCCACCACCACCTGGATTTGCTTCTGCATTGATCTTGTGCAGCCCAGGATGGCCTTGAATTCACAGAGATCCATCTGCCACTGTCTCCCAAAACCTGGGATTAAAGGTGTGTGTCAGCATTACCTGACCTCTAGTGGCTTTAACTTTGCCTCTGGTCTTCAAGCAAGATTTATTTGTTAAAATACAAATAATATACCAATATAGTGCTTCAAATCTGTATCATTCAGCAAGAAAAACCAACAGTAAAAGAAAACATTACTAATTTTTTTGCCTACTAGCTACCACTACATAATTGCATCATCTCCACCCTGAAAATCGGCTCTGTCTGGTTTAGAATAACTCATTAACTATTTGTTCCTTGTTCTCCTACAGAAAAATCACAATCAGTAGAGTCTTGGACAAGGAGGCTAGTAGTTTCTCTCTTCTGTGGGTATGTGTCTTAACCCTTCCTTCCTGTAGTCCTGCTCGATTTGCAGACCTGGGAAGTGCAGACGTGTTGCTGGAAGTGCAGCAAGTCCTGCATTTCTCCCCAATGCTTCTTACTCGGATCAGTTATTGCACGATCTTTCTTCCTGCCTTTGAATTTCCACTAAAAGAGTAAACCATTTGGATTATCTAATGAAACCAATCGTATTTTTTACTACAATTTTCCTACTGAAAATTACTTAGGTTTGAAGAAAGATACCCCATCTTTGAAATTATAACTGCTTTTCATTAATACTTGTCAGTAATCTAGAGAAATAGGAAGAGATAGGACAGATTTCAGGCAGGGGAAGTCAAGCCTACCAATGAGTGACCTTCAGTCATGAGAGGGACTATGTGATGTCCCAGATGAGGAGGTGTATTTGTCAGTGCTCTCTAGAGGAACAGAACTCACAGACTGTGTGTATATGTCTGTATATGTGTTTGTGTATATATTTGTATATGTGTGTATAATACATATTATAGATATATGGGTTTTATTAGAATGTCTTACATACAGGCTGTGATCCAGCTATTCCAACAATGGCTGTCTAGCAATAGGAGGTCCAAGAATCCAGTAGCTGTTTAGCCCTTGAGGCTAGATGATATTCGGTATATGCCAGGATCCTGAGGAAGTAGGTTCTAATGCCAATGATGGAATGGGCTTGCTAGCAAGAACAAGCAGGCAGAGAGAGAGCAAGTTTCCTTCTTCCATGTCTTTTATATAGGCTGCCACCAGAAGGCGTGGCTCAGATTAAAGATGGAACTTCCCATCTCATAGATCCAGAATAGTGGTGGGTCTTCCCACTTCAAATGATTTAACTAATAAATAAAATTCCTCATAGGTGTGCTCAGCCAGTTGTGTTTAAGTTAATTTCAGATGTAATCAAGTGGACAACCAAGAATAGCCATCACAGGAGGAAGCATTTGAGAACTGCATTAGAGATTCATTGGAAGCTCCTACGGAATCCAACATGTCATTGTATCTATTGGTACTATTTATTATAGTAATAAATATTGTAAGGAATAGTAATAAGTCATAAGGCGACACAACTGAATGACATGGGAATGGGTAGCTTCTATAGAAGCCCTCGTGCAGGCTTCCTCATGGTTCCTCTCTTCCTTGAGAGGACCATCCATCCCATACATTTCCTCCAGGCTCTGAAATATATAAAAGTTTTCTGAGACAGGGTTTCTCTATACAACAATCCTGGCTGTCTTGGAACTCACTCTTGTAGACCTGGATATCCTCTAACTCACAGAGATCCACCTGTCTCTGTTCCTTAGGGATTAAAGGTGTGTGCCACCATTGCCTGACTGGATTAAAGATATTTAACCTGTGTTTTTGGTTTTCAATTCTGTTCTTTCGTGATAGGGTTTCTCTGTATAGCCCTGCCTGTCGTAGAACTCACTCTGTAGACCAGGCTGGCCTTGAACTCACAGAGATCTGCTGCCTCTGCCTCCCAAGTGCTGGGATTAAAGGCGTGCGCCACCACTATTCAGCTCTCAACCCTTGAATGTAAAGCCAAACAGTCAGGGTCTTTAATGCTGTGAGGAATCTAGCTTCTAAATCTGGTGCCTGAAGGATAAGTGCTGATGGTGTATTGAACTCTTCCAGTGGCAAGATTTAAGTAGACCCACTTTGGGGAAACACAGACTTTTCTAAAAGATGAATCAGAATATTTGGACAGAACTTGTTAGTAATTTATCCCCAGGCTTATTTTGGAAGAAAGTACTTATTCCCTGAATTGGTTTATGGAATCTTTTGAATGTCATGTTCTATAAACGGACCTCAAATATTTGGAAGTCCAGCATATTTCATGATCACAAAGGCACCTTTAATTGCTTCCATTAAGTTGTGGCCTGTCTGTGTCTTTTTCTGACAAAGTGACATTTATGAGTATTTTCCTCATGGTTATTTATAATTGCACTAGTGTTGACCGTTTCCAGTGCTACAATGAAATCATTTGAGATTCCAGTCACTTTCTCAGCAGATGTACCAAATTACAGCTTAAGGCTTCTGCTAGAATTGTGAAGTTCCAATTAGTAAAATATCTGGGGTGGGATAGGTTAGCAAGGAAGGACCTGAGAGAACACATAGCCCAAAATAGTTTAATATCCCTTTGTTAACATTGCCCCCACCGAAGCTTGACTCATAAGCATGTATGGGGTGCCACATCTCCTACAAACTGGTTTCATTTTGTTTTTTCCTTTTCATCTGAGTTTAACTGGGTTTCTCTGGCTGCATTCAATAGGGAGGCGGAAGTTGGATGGAGGATGTATGTAAGCAGATGAGTTCATGGAGAGTAGTGTTGTGAGTTGGGTGTTTGTGACTTGTCTACTTCCATCCACAACTTCATGTACAAATCTTGCCATATGGGCTTTTTCGTTTCTCTTAAAGCAAATCTGTAATATACTTACTTGTAACTTTCCACTTCTTCCAAGAGCCCTTGAAACTGTCCTCTTGCATACTGTTCCTTTCCTTGAAGTAACTGTTGCATCCTGGGGCGTTTCCAGTTTATTTTAAGACCTACATCTAAAATCTTTCACCAGTAAGCCTTCCTTTTCTTAGAGGAACATTTGTGTTTCTTCAACACTTACATATTTAATTTTTAGTTGCTCTCTGAGGGGAGCTGTGTGGTCTAAAAGAAAGAATATGTGTGGTAAAGTATTAACAGTTTTGCTCACTCCTATTCGTGCTGCTACTTGAGAGATTTGGTGTTCCCAACGTAAGGTGAGACAAGGGGAAGTCGTCCTTCAAGGACACTGTCTTCTTCATTTTCTCATCTTCCCCTCATGTATTGAACACTGACTTGGTCTTACGCCCAGTGCCACCATCAGGATATGATAAGAGGCAGAGGCATAGTCTATGCCATCAGGAAGTCCATAATCCCTAAGGAAAAGGCAAGGTAAATAAGTAGCCTCCAAATGCCTGTTTAACTAGGAAGAGCATGTCATAAGAGCGGCACAAGCATGGACAAGGATAGACCATCAATCCCACAGTTTCTTTGTTGGTAAAACTGGGACTGCTGTAGTCCCATGAGCAGCTTGACCTAATAAATAAATGCAGATATCCTGATGCCCTCACAGAGGAGGTGGACAGACAGGGCATGTTTACCAGAGTCTTACTTTCTCAGTTCCTTTTAACCTTTAAAAACAAGTTGGCCCCATCACCTTTTACTCCATACAGGTGCTCATATCTCATGCCAGGTTTTGTTTGTTACACCCACTGTGGTGGATTCAGACGAATTTGTCATCATTTCTAAGATTTGTCTGGCCAATGTTTAACACTGTGTTTTTTTTTTTTTTAAATCTTTTTCCTGTAGAATAGTTTGGCTGTTTTTCTCTTCCATTTTACCCATGTCTTTCAAAAATCAAATAACTTAATCTCTTTAGAATGGGCTTTATTTATCAAATAAATAAATTCAATCTCTATGTATAGAGTACTTTCATCTATTGGGAATATAAGGACCATTGTTGCCTAGGACCCACACTGTAGTTCTCACTGTAGCTCTTTGTTCTTTGAATCTGCCAGCGTACTGTGGTCCCTGAAGTAGGGAATCAAATGTGTTTGCTTCTGTACCACTAGTGCACAAAAATGATTCATGACCAATACTTGATATGATGCTATTTAAGGGAAGCAATACACAAAAAGAACTTCAGAATTAATCCTGTGCTATATCTAAGCAACAAACAAAAACTCTGGAAGTGAACTATGTTGCTGTCGAATCCGCATAGCCTATTAGAGTTAATGTTACATAGATACAGTCCCAGCATTGACTGACCTCCAGCTAGAAACAGCCAAGAAAGTCTCCATGAATATTATCCCACAGATGCTAAGTCTGAGAGAATGACAAGAATTTCTCCAGATGAGTAGGAAGGAAGTTCTTTTCAGCCTGAGGATTCAGGATGCAGAAATGACAAAGATAGAAAACTCTAGCTCATGTTTGCAGAATTACAAGTTGCGCAGACTGTTTAGAATATTGAGAGACATGAACATCACATTGGAGCAGAAGGTCAAAGCTTAGATCTGAAGGTCTAGCTTACATAGGTGAATAACTTGGGCTTGTAAATTGGGGAAGATGGTATGTTTTAAGTCTGAGAGATTTGATCTTATTTGAACTTGAAATGGGTGTAGGGAAGAAGAGATGCTGTAACTCTTAACAGTGCCAGATAAAAGCTTATGTCGCTTACTGTGATGACTTGAGTAAGAATGGCTCTCATGGCCTCATACATTTGCGTATTTGGTCACTAGGGGATGCACTGTTTTGGAAGGATTTAGAGATGTGGCCTTGTAAGAGTAGGTTTGCCCTTTGTTGAAGGAAGTGTGTTGCTGGAGTTAGGCTTTGAGGTTTCAAAAGTCAGGCTAGTGTCTTGTCTGTCTGTCTGACTGGCTGGCTGCAGATCAGGATGTAGCTCTCAGCTACTTCTTCAGTACCTCCCCTGACTGTTACCATGTTACCTGCTGTAATGATAGTGGACTAACCCTCTAAAGCTGTAAACATTCCCCCAATTCAAAGCAACAATAGAACAGTAAGTATGACACTTACATAGAGTACCTATTTAGTTTTCACATCTTGTCTTCTGCAGTAATTTGTTAGTAGTGCAGAGATTTATTTTAAATAAGATAAAAGCTAATGATAAAGAGAAGGGTCTACTGTAATAGTCTGAGAAATGGCGAGATCTTCAAGCAAGAGTCTCTGAATAAGTCAGGGGTTAGAGTTCTTGCCAGAAGAATTCACAGGTCTTACAAGCTTTTAGAGACGAAGGAGATAGAAGAGACCTGGATGAACCTCTAATTTTGCCATGGGCAGATCTTCTCTTTGAAATAAACAGAATAAGAGCAGGAACAGGTTTTAGAAGAAGGCATGAAGCTTAGGTTTGAACTTCTGGCTTTTGAAATGCTGAAGAAAGTTCCAGAAGGAATGTATGAGCTAATTAGGAATCGTTCCATGAGGGTACAGGTACTTGGGTGCTAGTTGAAACTCTGACAGTGTGGTGAGGTTTAATACATGGACTCTTAAAGAGGAATAGAGAGTCTATAGCCTGCTGGCAACTGCACGAGGACCTCACCCAAATCATACCTCCTAAGGCCTTATTATTGTTGCCTTTCCAGTTAGTAAGAACCAGAGTTATCAAAGCCAAAGAACAAGGTTAGTACATTTAGGAACTTTTTCAGATGCATCCTGGGACTGTTGACTTAGCCTTTGTTCCTTTTTAGAAGGCGGGCTAGGTCTTTGTTCCTGTTTTAGTGGGATTGTTGCCTATGAGCTGGGTTCCAAAGATGGTGTCAGTTGTGCTAAGGTCTGGGGGCCTATTACGTTCCCCACTGTTTCTATAGGTATAAGTCAAATCATGGGCTCATCTGGGGACAGAGGGTCCTCTTAACAGTAGTAGTTTAACAGAATTTATAATCTTTTTTACTTAGCTAAGTAGGCAGCTAGCTGAGCAAGCAGGGTCCTATAGTGGGAACCAAGATCAAAAGGATGATTGGCCCAGCTATGCAGTTAGTAGAATAGTTAGCCGGGGAGACCAGGCTTTTTGTACCATTTGTTAAATTTTTGACATTTCTTCTTTACCAATGAAGGTTATCTCTGACTATGGCTAAACTTTCCTTTAGTTTTCACTGACCAGTTGGCATAGAAGCAGCAAGTTTCTCCCATTGTCTTATAGAGATCTCCTTACTTCAAAAAGAGGAGGTCCAATCCCCTTTGATTTTTAAAGAACAACTTCAGAAAACAGAATTTTCCAGATGGCCCAGGACTATGTCTTTTTGAGCACTGAATTTACTTAAGTCGTGGGCGGTGCATCCATGGGGGACACCAGCAGCCTTTACTGTTGTGTGGATGGTCAGGGCTACTGGGTATGGACCTTTCCCCTTTGGCTCCAGGCTTCAGTCGGGATCCTGTTATCCTTACAGGTCACCAGGCTGAAACTTGTGAGCTCAGTCACACTCAAGGGTGTAGCCTTTTGAGCCGTCTGTTGACTAGTACTTTGTGTCTGTTGCTGGACTTGACGGGGAGCAGGGAAATAGTTCTGTTTGAAGTGATCAGTAAGAGATTTATTGAGAATTTTTAAAGGAGTTACAGAAAAATAACAGCATCACCTGGGCTCTGGGGTCTACAAACAGGAAGAGTAAATGTTCTTCTTTTTGATCCCGTGTCTTCAGCCCCTGTAGGCTTCTTACACTGATGCTCAGATGTTCACATTTTCAACTTTTTCCAACAAAGTCTTGCTGTGTAGCCCTGGCTGGCTTTGAATTCTCAGTGATCTGCTTGCCTCTGCCCTCCCAGGGCTGGGATTTCAAGCACAATCCACCGGTGCACAGCCTCAGATGGTCTTGTTTTTCTCTTTCCATTTCTTGACTCCAGCAGGAATATTTTCTCAGAACAGTGTGCCCTCCCTTCTCTATGCTACTTCTTCGATCTTTGCCATTTTATGTGTCCTACGGGAGTCAACATGGTGGCTCCCTTCCCTGTTAAGTCATTGGTAAAATAGTACAACAGCAGTGGAATCTGATAAAAAAAAAAAAACAAAAAAAAAAACGCTTTAGCCTAATTGGGAAACATCTTTTATTTTCATCCTAATCATTTTCTCAAACATACTTTATAATTCTTCATGTACTATTTTATATCTTATATTCCTTATTTATTATTGTTTTCATATTTTTGTATAATTTTATGATCATATTTTCATTTAAAATATTGCTAACTATAGAAAATAGACTATAATCATTATCTTGATAATTCACAAGTCTTTTTACCTGTGTATAATTTAAGGCAGGGGGTGGGAATCTTTAAATCTCTAAGGAAAAATAGACTGCCACCTTTTAATAAGATAAAGGTTACATTTTCACAAAAATTCTTTCAGATTCATTTAGCCGTTCTGAACTTTCATTTCCTGACCTTGGACTGAGGGCATTGAGGCTGATTGTGATCATCTCTCAAGGCCTCTTAAGCTCTAACAAGAATGTGACTATGACCTTCTGCGTGTAATGTATTCCTAAAGTATTGATAGTTCCTCAGCTTTTGGTTTCATACATGCCATTAAGAATGTGGGAAGAGATTTGGATCCTCTCCATTTAAAAATGCCCCGGTGCATAAGCACACAAAATATTAAATTCACTACTGTCTTGGAGTCCTGCCCTAAGCATAGTAAAGAAAAATTATGGAAATTACATGGGAATCAAGATATAGTTGTTTCTTAGATAAGGGAGTATATGGGTTTAACTCTAGTGTTGTAAAACCAAGCAAGTAGGAAATGGGAAGATATTCTGAAAAGTATATGTAAAATACGTTAGAAAGCTACTTGAAATACTGACTTGAATTTAAAATTTAAATTTAAAGTATTTGAGACTTGCTTGGTCATTTTATTTAGGAGCTCTGTGTCACCAAAATAATGTCTCTTGCAGTTAAGCAGAAATGCTAAACAAGGGCCTCTAGACTAAGAAATGGAAAACTCACACCTTGATGGCTGACCCATATAAAAACATATGTTAAAAGACTAAACAGGCTCATTCCTGCAATGTCTATCTTTTATAAACCTGTCTGACACTGACTTCCCACGTGTGTGTAGGTAAATAGGTGCTCAGGTTTGCTTCGTTCCTGTGGCATTGCCACTCTCTCCAGAGCCCTCCCTTTACAATGCAGTGCAGTGTGGGAGTGATGGAAGGTTGAATGTAGGTTCCATTTATGGCTTGGGTTAAATTACTCAGGACTTTTCCTACTGAAGTAAAAAGGAGTGGGGGTGAAGTAGCCTGGGGAAAAAATAAAATAATTTTTAAGATGTAGATTGTGTTTGCCCTTTGGCTAATGATGTTTGAAGAACTGTCGTGGGGAGGCTTTAGCTTTGGAAAAGTGCAGGCTTTTATAAGAGAAGGCTATCAGATAGATTCTTTCTGTGAAGGATTATTAAGTCAAGACTCCTTGGTTGAGTCTTCTAAGAGAGGTATATAAATATCATAAAATCTTAACTTTTCATTGAATTATGATTAAAAATAAGTCATAAAAGCATGAATGACTTTTTTTTCATTGTCTGTGAAAAACTCTTTTATTCTATATTTTTGCAATAGTTGGACAAAAACAGTACATTCATCAATCTGAGTCCAGCTAAATGTTTATTCATCCAGTGAAACTCCAAGTTTGATTTTTAGTGTCTGCCCCTAAGTCCTGAATCCTGTGCTGTTACCAACACCGTTCTATGTGTCTTTAAGTTAACTCGTTCACTCTTCCCCGAAGCCCCATCAAAGTAGATACTGTTGTTAATCCCCTTCCACTTTAAAAACAAAAGGGAGACTGATTCATAAAATTGGTATTTAACTTGCCTAAATTGTCATTAAAAGTAAATGGCTTGGTAGGATTTGAATAGGCTCCAGTGCCTACTTACTTATGGGGAGGTGAAAGAAGGAATGCATTCATGACTACTTTTATTTTTGCTCCATCAAGAGAATTCTGAGTTGATAAGCTAATAAGCTGTATAGCAGACATTTTCTTTGATATCTCTAGTGATCTGACCCAATCAGAAAGTCACACCATTAGAATATTGTTTATTCAGTGTATTTTCAATGCCTTCGATATACCCGGTACAGGGGTACAATAATGACTTCCTAGCCTGCCCTCAGTCTCTGGGTAGCATTCTGGTTGGTGGAAATAGTCACATAATCCAAGAGATCCACTTAGGTCATACGTTCAGCTGTGCTCATGTGTTTAGGATGTAGTCACCAGGTGATGATGCTATTGTGAGCTGGAGAAACCTTTACTGAGGTGAGGATTTGTGGAAAAAAATTAGATTATCAAGGATGTGCCATTGATTGGGATGTTGGCTCACTAAAGCCTGCCATCCACGCCACTGCCAAGTTTTGTTTTTTAGAATTTTATTGTTTTGTGTGAGATATTAAAAGATGTCCTAGGAAGAAGGAAAGTTTAGGAAAAGCAAAATAACATGTTAAACATGGTTAATACTGTAACTAATTTTTTGCAGCTCATGACTTTTAGGATATTACAGATTATAAGAAATCCCATTGTAAAAGGACAAACCTCAGGGTTTTTTGTTTTGTTTTATTTTTTAAAGGGGCACTTTCCAGATTTTTATAAATGCAGCCTAAATATGTGTGTGTACATGCAAACACACACATATGTGTACATGAATATGTGTATCACTTAAGAAAGACTATAGAGGAATAATAGAGTGAGAAAGGGGTAGAGTGGTCTATTTGGTAGATCAGTAGTCTTTAGCACAAGAACAAAGGCATAGGGATACAGAAAAGTAAAAGAAGGACCATGGTGCAGGTTCAAATCTTATTTCTCTAAGTCAGCACAAAATGACCAACAAAGTGACTTCACTGGTCAAAATCCTTTACAAGTAAAGCCAGCAGGAGGTAAAGATTGCTTTCATGGCATATTAGCATGCACAGTTCTGTGTAAGAGTCTTCTCCATGAGCCCCACGGTAAATCTGCACTCGTGGTGTGGACACATCACCTTTAGGTATTAAAGCATACCTATCCAACAATGGCATTCAGGTCTTTCTGTTTCCACCTACTCCACTGACTGTCAGTGTGACAGGGTCTAGAATCACTCTGGAAACCCATCCCATGAGGGGGTTTCCAGTTTAGGCTAAGTGATATGGAAAGACTGATCCTAAATGTGGCAGGAGGATAAAAGGCAGAATGCTGCCAAAGCACAGGCTTTCGTTCCTCTGCTTCCTGAGTGCAGTCAGGATGTGGGCAGCTTTCACCTGCCTACTGACCATGCCTTATCCAAGATTTTGCACCCAAACTGTGAGACACAGGAAGTCCTTAAGGTTCTTTTGCCAGGTATTTTTTTCAAAACAAGAAGGAAAGTAACTAATATGGTCCCATTAGTGAAGAAAGCAACCTTTTTAAGGACTTCTTTTTACTTAAACAGATTGTGCTGTGTTTTTTTTTTTTTTGCGGGGGGGGGGGGAACCACATTTCAGTATAATGTATTATTCTCTTCAACACATAAATTTAAAAATATTATCTTGGCTCAGGGGCTAGGATGTGGTGGGGGACTGTGTTATCTTTAGGGGAGGGCTGTCATGTTTATGTCTCAGAATCTGAGCTATATTGGACTTATCCCCACTCTTCATCTCCCTCAGTCTGACCTGACATGGCCCACAGCTGAGTGTCTATTGCTGTGCTTTTGTTTTCCTGTTAAGGGCCCTGCTGTGGGACAGTGGTCTTGTACCCTGTCACTTATATTGTTTTAATAAAACACTTATTGGCCAATAGCCAGGTAGGAAGTATAGGCGGGGCGACCAGGCAGGAAGTAGAGGTGGGGCGATGAAAACAGGAGAATTCTGGGAAGAGGAAAGAGTCAATCTGCAGTTGTCACCCAGACACAGAGGAAGCAAGATGAGAAGGCTTCACTGATAAAAGGTACCAAGCCACATGACCAACACAAGCAAGAATTATGAGTTAATGTAGCATGTAAGAGTTAATAAGAAGCTTGAGCTAATAGGCCAACCAGTTTATGATTATTGTAGACCTCTATGTGCTTCTTTGGTACAGAACGGCTGTGGGACCCGGTGGGACAGAAATCTCAGGCAACAGGGTCCCAAGTCACTTCTACCTGGTGCGACCTTGCATTATTCTGGGCTGCATATAGGAAGTCCATTATTAACAAAGTCAGGACCAAGATCTTAACAATACTTTCCCCTGTCCTACAAAATGTTCTTCCCTAAAAACTAAAGGTAAGCATCATACAACATACCTAATATCAGGCTGATTTCAAACAGGCTCTTTATTAAGGTAGCAGAAAATTCTAACAGAAACATCCTCAAGAAAAATGGACTTACATCAAGAAATATCTGATACAGCAAACTTCCAGCAAAAGATACACATCATCTACTGGGTTTTTCTGTCATCACTATTTGACCTATAATACCCAACTTCACAGCTAAATGTATAAATAGGATGACAAATTTACCACCCTGCACTAATGCTAGTGTGGATTCAGTCTGTTGATGTAAGTGAGCAAACAAATACACTAAGATTTAGTATTAACAATAAACCTGTTGGGGCTCCAAACCTCCCTAATTAAGAAGTCTTAAAGGGAGATTATCATCCTCTATTGATGTTTACTTCTGAAATTTAGAACAAAACCGTGTAAGCAGAAGATACCCCAAGGAGCATTTCTGGAGAAATCCCAACAATTGCATACATCCACACAGATGAAATGATTTAATTAGCTGAGATAACAGTGTTCTTCTAAAGCGTCTGAACTACTCATGAAACTCATAGAAAGCTGTGTATTTCCTTGCATATGTGAGAGTTTAAGAGTGCTTAAGAGCCTACTTTGGAAGATTTGCTGAGTCCCTTGACAGCCTGTGCTGTTGCTAGAGTTACAAGGAAAGGAGAATGTCAATAGTGTTCTCTAATTGCCACGTCTTTGTAGAGTTTAGAACTGGGAAGATACCATAGAGCCTTCCCTCAGTACTAAAGAGGTAATGGGTTTAGGGATGGGTTTTTGGCTACCGTAGGTGAGAGCACTCTTGTTAGACCGAAGCTGCCTGAGAAGACAGAGAGGCACCTGCTCTTCTTACCATTCCATCCGCCCTTGTTGTGCACGCTCAGGGTTTGTTGTTAAGTGCAGGGGGCTTTGTTGATTGTTAGTAGCTAATGAAAGTGACTTCACCAGGTGGTTTTACTCATGTTTAACCATATCCCTAGGTACCTTACTAACAAAACTAATTATAAGCAAACAATTTCACATGGACTCCCTTTTCCCTATTCTCATGTCGAGCAAATAGTCAATTTGGGCTAGCTTTGCTGTTAAAATACTTTTTTTCTTTTCTCAAGTAAGACTTGACTGAAGTGGTATTTCACAAAGGAATGAGTAAAAGGTAGACAGTGAGATTTGTGGATGTCTCTTGCTGCGTTGCTGCTGAGCTTAGCTCTTAGCTTAATCTTTCCTGTCTGTGTACGCACTTACTGTTCTAAGCCTTGGGTCACTGAGTTGTGGGAAGAGGTCAGGCTCTGATTGTGACCAGAGATAGTACTCAGACTATTGATGTGAGTTTTGTCCTTTTTCATATATGTGTATAAAGTGGCTCAAATAAACTGAATTCTATTGTGTAATATGCCTTCAGAAATTAGCCACATAATTGACACTTTTTCTGAATCCTCAAACTCAATCTAGGCTTTTAGGTTTGAATACTATAAAATTACTTTTTTACAAGTATATTTTATCTGTAATGCATATAAACTAAAAAGTAGAAATCACATGAGATTATGTATGTTTTTAAATGTCTTTGTGACTAACAGATAAGAAGTTTAGCAGCTGAAGGAGTTACTAAGAATTGAAATTCAAATAAGAAACCATGTCCTTACATTTGTCAGAGTGTAAACCAAATAATCTTTGTACTCTATGTTTAGCAACATTGATTAATAGATAGTAAATATGAAAATATTTAAACTCAGCTTTTTTAATATAGACATATTTATACCAAGATAATGTGACAATACTTGCACAAATATTTTTATACAAATATGTTCACCACATTTTGTTTATAACAGAAGAAAATAGCAAATAAACTAAATATGTAACAATAAGGAGATTATCAGTAAATCATAATATATCCACATCATGTGGCATTATGTTATACTTACGTTTACCTAAATTTTTCATGATATTGGAAAATGTCTATAATGAAAAATGAACAGTTTCACAATAATTTGTATTATGATCTTAATTATAGTATAAAGCTGTTTATAACCATAGAAAAATATAAGGAAATACACTAAAACATTGACATTATTGATTTGGGCAAAAAAAGAATTACATATTTCATTTGTTATTTTATTGGTATATTTAAACATATATTACCTTATTATTAATATACTAAGACATATTAAAATATATTATTTATCATTTGGGAGGATATCTTAAATCCTTGTTTGTTGGACACCAGTGTACAAAGTCACTACTACCCCTGGCTAAAATTTGTCATGTCCACAGAGCAGCATGTCCACGTGGGGCTCTGAGTTCCCAGAAAGTGCTAATGCCTGCGAACATGGAAAAGATTCTCTGTCTCAGTAGCATTCCTTCCCCCATGACTTCTCTTTTTGACTCATAGATTAACTGAGGAATTACAGGGAAGACTGAATGAGGTGTTAAAGCAGACGGACTAGCAAGGTCCCAGGCAACTTATCTTAATACTCATTTTATTTTCTCTTCTCTATCCACATCTCTGTGTAGTTTGCTAATAGTACATGAATGTGAAAATGGTGTTTTGACTCGGATTGGTAACCATTAACTATAAAAAATATATAATATTCTGATATCTAAGATGCCAATCTGTCTAGTCAGAATGTGAAGCCCCATTCTTTGTTGGAGTCCACAGTTTTGAATTTGTTCCATCTTGACTAAAGGTCAGAGAGTTTAAAACCCTTCTTGTTCCTCAAGGACAACTAACAGGGTATTTTCTCAAAGGTTTACTCCTCAAACAGCAAACAACAGGATGTTTGATTTAGGGTGTGGCTACCAGGTGTTTTGGGATGAGGAGGTAATTACACTTGCTTGTTCTTCGCATTGTGGAAGTCTGTGCCTCCCCTTTTGATCGGGGTATATAAGGACTATGAGCGATGAACTCGGGCTTCTGTTACAGTATTCACTGCAAGCCTCCTGACTCTGTCTCCTGCCTCTTGTCTTTCTTTCCTTAATCCACACCCCCCTTTTCAAGAACGTAGGGACCAGTTGTGCTTGACCCAACACTCTTGGAGTATAGGACGCCTCAGGGATGTTTCCCGGAAGTATCAATAAGTCAGGGAAGATCCATTTTGACCTTTGATAAAGGTACTAGTCTGTATGAGATAACTGGAGTTTGCCCAGAACTATAAAAGTTTTATGTGGTAAGTGTGCTATTGAAAATTGTTTGGTGTGAAGCTCATTTGAAAACTTCCTTGTCGTGGCATTGCCAATTTTTGTGAAATAGTTAGAAATACACTTTATGCTTCTTGTGTGTACTACTTTCAACTTAGGTAATATTTGTAATTGTGAGAAGGTTAGTAGCTTCAACTACAGAGCGATTTCCGGATAACATGTTCTAGCGTTAGCTAACCTAACTAGATGTTCTAAATACTGATCAAGTTAATGCTAGTCTAAAGAAAAACAATGTCTATTTGGTTATGTATATATTTGTTAGTCCTTTGGGTGACATCGGTGAGGTGGCCAGAAGACAGAAAGCTCAAAATTAAAAGACTTGTTTTTAAGCTATGGTCTAGCCTCTCATTACCTACATGATCCAGAATAAGCAGGTCATTGAACCTTCCCAGGTCTCAATTTCCTCATAACTGAATGCAGTTGCACATTTGGTGGCAGCTACAGCCATCATCTGTAGGAGAAATGAAATGTGAAGGGAAATTTAATGGGACCACTAGGCCTATATAGCAGTTGAATTTTGCGCTATCTTGGTTATATTGTTTACAGTAAGAGCTTTATTTCTGGACAATACATATATCTTGTTGTTTAGGAAGCATTCACCCTTGTGCTGGTTTCAGTGAGGATGGCCCCACAGGCTTATATGCTTGAACACTTGGTCACCACTTAGTGGAACTGTTTGGAGAGCTTTAGGAATTATGGTCCTTGTTGGAGGAGGTGTGTCACAGAGGTGGGCTTTGAGATTTCAAAAGACTGGCACAGTTCCAAATGTCTGTCTGTCTCTCTGTGTGTGTGTGTGTCTCTCTGTCCTGCTTGTGGATCAACATGTAAACTCCCAGCTGATCTGGTATCCATGCCCATGTGCTGCCATCATAGACTCTAGAAACCATAAGCCCAATTAAATGCTTTTGTTTATAAGTTGTCTTGGCCCTCATGTATTATCAGAGCAATAGAAGCTTAACTAAGATAACAGTTTAACTGAGTATTCTTGACTTAAATGGAATCGGTCTCAGATCCATATAGTCATGGTCCATCTGCCTTTTGATTGAATACTGTTGGTTTTTCTGTAACCAATGATATATGGTAAAATTTAAAGAGCCAAATAGTTGCTTTATAGGTATATATTAGATCATATTTTCAAGTGTCTCATTCATGTTTTGAAAACACAAGTTTAATGGAATGATGATAACAGTGATAGATTCAGGAAAACAAATTTATATTTATTTTAATGCACAAATCTCTGTTGATTGATCAATGAAAACAGTTTTGCATATATAGAAAATATAAATGAAATGTAGTGTTTTAACATCTTTGTGTGGCACATGCCACTGAGATATTAAAATTTAAATTTTCTTATATTTTAGAGGTGACCAAATTAAATTTTTATTTTCTCTACATTAGTCTTCTCCTTTTACATTATATTATTTTCTATAAGGAAGCTGTCAGATTAGCACACCAACTTTCTTTCCTTGATATTAAATAAGAGTATGTATTAAACTTCTTATGTCAGTATAGTTTGATTTTAGTCTGTTTTGATTAATCAAGGATTTCCTGTGTATCCCAGGCTAGCCTCTACCTTCAACTTTTTTGTTTGTTTGTTTTGTTTTGTTTTTTTCTAGACAGGATTTCTCTGTGGTACAGCTCTGGCTATTTTAGAATTTGCATTGTAGACCAGGCTTGACTTGAACTCACAGAGTTCCACCTGCCTCTGCCTCCTGAGTTCTGGGACTAAAGTTTTGCACCATCACTGTCCACTTGCCTCAGTTTTTTAAGTAGTGAAATTACAGGCATGCACCTTAATACCAGACTCAAAAGTACTTACTTTATAATTTACCTGTGAATCATAATTCTGTACTTGGGTAGATTTCTGGGTGATTTCTTTTCCTTTCTAAATAAAGTTTCTACAAGGAGATTAAGTAAAATCAACATCTCTCTATCATAGAGCTCCAACCCCCTAGACTTGAAATGAACACGAAGGCTGGTGATGTCCAGGTGGGGCTAAACAAACCATAGCATCACACTTCGATCATATGTTCTCATGACAGCACTGATTGCTGCCTCTGGTGCGCACTGATCAGTAAGAGTTCATTTACTTCCTTCCTTTATTGAATGTGGCTTTTAAAAGGCTTGCATTTAGAATTTCTGTGCTTTTTTTTTAAAAAAGGAGAGATAGCTTTATAATTACTATGTAAGAACTATGAAGTGGGAATGAATACATTGGCAAGCCATATTACAATTACTTTGTCATGCATCTGGTTATGTTGGCATATTTGTTTAATTAAATTCCCTTCTAATTATAACTGTATGTACTTGTGTTAATTATTATTTGCTTAACACAGGCAATAGCATAATTCTTCAAAAGAAAGCAACTCGCTTTCTATTTAAATTAAATTCTAATTTAATGTGCTTCCTAAAATAATAGTAGTGACATTTCATTAGACTAGTGGTTGAAAAATATTTATCTACCTCAATGAAATTTGGATTGGTTAAAATTCAACAGAGTTGTTTTAATATCAGGTAGTAATTGGGAATCTTAAAAACTGAAGAGTAAAAAGGTTAGTGTTATTACACCATCAGCTGGTGCCACATATGCTTCATCCACTGGAAGATGCATTCTCTTCCTTTGCACAGAACCTGTCCTTCCTTACTAAATGTCCTTCTTGCCCACAGAAGAAAAGGGAGGGTGTTAGCACTCCTGGGTGAGTTCTTAGACTGCGGCTGTTACTAATACATTCAGATGCTCCATCACATGGTCATGATCACTCACATCCTTAGTGGGTGTAGGTGATATCATGATTGTGTATACTTGATTAATTTTAAAAGCCAATTTCTAATGAAGTTGAGTCTTCTCCATTTTTGTGGTCTCTGTACTTTCTCAGATTCAAAACTCTTGTACTTCTATATAAATCTCATTTCCCCGTTGTTAGACAGTAAGTAGTTAAGAAAAGATAAAATCGCCTATGCATACTGGGAAATTGGGACCTCGCGTCCACACAACTGCTTTCCATCCTACTTCCTAGACAGAATCTCAGTATGTAGCCCAGGCTGGCTTCCACCTAAGACCTTCCTGACTTGTCACCTAGAGTGTTGGGATGTACTGCCACACCTAACTAGTGTTCCTATCTGTGGGACAGGCCTGATTGTCATCTTAGTTTGTTTGATGGTTTGTTTGGACGGGATTGTTTTAATTTAATTAAAAATAGCTTTGTCTTTCAAAAAAGAGCTAAAAAAAAAAAAAAAGTGTAAGCCATTCTTCCTACTTACTCTCTGCAATTCATACCAGAAATTTTTTTGTTATCTGAAAATCTTACCCTTTGGTCAGAAGAGAATTGAGTTTCAAATATGCCTCTTGAGGTAAATTGCTAATTGTTTAACCTACTGAATTCTTATTTACAAGGCACCTCTGTTATAAGGCCAGAGAAATGGTCAAAATGAATAACACACATAAAGTTTCTAGCTCACAGCAATCATCCATTGTGTGTGTGGTGTTAGGACATTTGTCATGTTCTAAACTTACTGTGCGTACACATCTGAATTTCTATTGTCATATCCCCCATCTGTTTCAGGAGACAAGCATGTTATCAGATAAGACAGGGTATGCCAATATCAGTGCCTTTCCAGCTTTTATAGCAGTAGAAGTTATTTTCTATTGAAAATAACAAATTCATATAAGATTTATGTGAAACAGAGAAGTATAATTTCTATTCTTGAAACATAAGAGCCACTTGTGCCCTTCCAAATCATATTTGAAAAATCATGTAGTCTGAGATCCATAATTTAAAAGCTGCTGAAATAATTTTGAACTCAGTCACAATTGATTCCATGATATGCCAGGTATGGTGTTGATGCTTGAGATGATAATAATTTATGGCATAGCCCTCGACCTCAAAGAGTTTATAATCAAATAGGCAAGCTCTTCCAACTCTGAGACTTGGGAACTCTAGATTGAAATAAAGGCATCAATAGTTGTAAAAGAGTATTTGGCTGAATAGGATATATAACCACATAAGAGTTGTAGAGTTATGCTGATCCATAGACCAATCTGGGAAGAATTTCTTTAATTGTGTCTTCAACAGTTTGAGTTGTGGTTGCTAAGAATGGGAAGGAATTCTTCATTGACCTATCAAGAATGAAGGACTAAGACTTGGAGACTGAGTAGGAAACAAAGAAACAACAAACATTGTTCAATATATTGATCCTGTTAAGAGGAACAGATACAATAGGGAGTTGAAAATGAGATAGGATGCAATGAGTCCATTATCAAACAATGTGAGAACTTAATGGCAAGAAGAGGTCCTGTAACTTTTAATCAAGAAAAATACAATATGGAGACATTGTACATCTGGAATTTATATCCATGTCAACTGTTACAGGCAAGCTACACACTTTAATGACAAATGCCTAGGGTTTATAACTCACTGCTGAGTCTGTTCATCTACAACAGCAGTTACATCATGCAACCTAAAACAGTTTAATTCTTGCTTTCACCAGATGTGGATTAAAAAAAACCTTAATTAGCAAAATGGAGTACTACAGTGTTTTCTGGAAGAAATTTCTTTTTATTAACTAAAAAAATTATACCTGTTTCATAGGAAACTATTATCTATTAGCTATATAATCACATTTTAATTAAACTCCTAAAATGTGATACTAAATTTGGAAAAAAATGTCCAGTTCAATGTACAAGGTGGTTTTTGACAACTAGCTGTCTAAGATGCAAGAAAAAAAGGACATGACCCCCTCAGAGACCCATAGTCTAGTTAAAGAGTTGATAGGTAAGGAAATAATTTAACAATATTATAGCAAGTGTTACAGACGAAATATAAGGAAATTATAGAATCAGAAAAATGGGTGTCATATTAGAAATCATGACACCGAGTCTGCATCTTTGAGGATGACCAAGGAATTGGGCAAATCTTGTGTATTTTTTCCTAAAGTAGTCATCAGATATACTGGAGCTATACCATACTCAAGGCTGTGTGAATATGCATGAGCCAATTGTTGGACTTTTGAACATTACCTTCCATTTCTACATTTAATGACTACCACAAAAGGTTGTGAGAATTCACTGTGAAAAATACACATAAAAAGACTTGGTGCATTGATTGTTTAAAAATATATTGGCTTCTTTTTTAATGTTGATAACTACTGGAGTTTCATTATCAAGGTGGCTATATTTTAGTGTTTGGTAGCAGCTGAACTTAGCCATATAAAATGGAAGGTTTTATTCCCTACTAATGCACCATTTTTCTCCAAGACATTAAGCAGGATATGCGTTTGATCTATCAAATCTCTTTGTCCTCAGGTTGTGTCTGGTTTATATTCCAATTTCCAGGTTCGTCTGCACACATTTATGCCTTGAGCCATGTAATTCTTAGAGAGACACATGATTTATTTTGATAATCCCTTTACTAGCAACTGCAACGATCATTTATTTAAGGAACAAAACTCTTACTGGAGAGAAACTTCTGGTTATTTTTCTAATGAGGAAGCAAGTCTTTAAACAAAGGCCACCAATCTTATTTCCTCCACAAGACCAAAGATAATAGAATTCAGGTTGGTTTGAACTTTCTTTTATTCTTTTTATCATGAAGGTTTCCTATCCAAAGTAGGCAGCTTTTGTGGAGAATTTGCTTCCGTGTTTGAAGAACTGTTAGCAGTCACTGCAGGGAGCCTCACACTTCGATTTTATTTGCTACTTTTTTTTTTTTCCAGCACAGATTCATTTTTCTTGTGGTTACTACAAGACCCTTTGTTCTAGCCTTGTCGCCTGTATTTGAAATATGCTCACCTTTGCCAAGATGAAACTTTAATAAAATAACCAAATTATACATCAGGAAAGAATAAATCTTTGCTTTGACAAACAGGTAAATCAGCAAGTGTTGCATTTTGTGTGTGTGGGATGCCATCTTCATTGCCCCTTTAGATGTTTCAGTCAGGCCACAAATGTTTCTAGAATCATTTTATAATCATCATATTTGTTCACTATTAATTTTCTCATTTAACTTATTCTAATGCCCCAGGGAAATATCCAATTTATCTGTGAGGAAACCAAGAGTTGAAAATCAAACATAGTTCTTCTTTCCCTGCACTCACAGGGCAGGAACTCACATCCAGATCTGTCTGATTCCAGAGTAAATGCTCTTAACTACCATGGTAAACCACATCTCTTTGATCCTTCTGGGTTCTTGGAAAGTATACCTTCCAGTGAGTAGTTCTCACTGTAAACCCTAACTGACTGCTTGTGACAGTACTTAATGGCTCATTGCTAAATGTTGTGGTAAACATTGAAAATAAGCTATAAGCAATACAGAGTTCATAAATGTTTATTCAGCAAGTGTGGTTTTGTTAATAGTAGCTATACATTATTCCAGGCACTGAGACAGGTTTTTGAAAACCTTACATCCAGTTGCTAAAATATAAATAATTGTGGGCCTTTGAGTATAACTGAAGGTAGAACACATATATAGCAAAAGATAGGCTCTGGGCTTAACCCTAGCACTAGGGAAAAAAACAAAACAAAAACACCAAAACCAATTATATGTGATCTTTTGCCCTTAATTTTCACCTCTAAGTGTTGAGAAATGAACTTTTTTAGTGTTTGCAAGACTGTCGCACTAATGACTGACCTGCGCTGATAAGAAGCTCCACATGGCATTTATTTGTACTTCTTAAACTATTTATACGTGAATTTGATTATAAAGGACTATTCCAAATTTATCTCAAGGTGTTACAGAACATAAAGAAAATGTCTTGCATAACCTTTTGAATATTTGAACTTTGAATTCTGAACTTTGAATGCTCTTTAGAGTTTTATAAAAAGTGTTGTAAGCCTGTGGATTGAGCAGATGAAGTAACCCGGAGAAAGAAATGGTACACCCTTCCCTCAGTGAGTTAAAGATTCACAGCAGAGAGGCAGGAATAGTGGTGCTGAGTGTCTAGGTGGAACTAAGGTTAAGAATCAGGACATATGACTCCTAAGACATTGACTTCCAAGGCCACAGAGGAAATGTGTCTACTCTGCGCCTCATTGTGCAGGTCTTCACATGCCTCTGGCCGAGTTTTTCTTTACTCCATGCTGAGGAGGACTGGGACAGTTTTAAGCAGAATAGCCATCTCATTCCTTTCTGCTTTAAAGATCTCTCTCTCCTTACAGCGTGGGATCGTAATCTTATAAGCATGGTTAGAAATGATGACTCAGACCGAGGCAGGAGCAGGAAAGGCCGAGAGGAGGAAGGATTTCATGACGCAAAGTCTACAGGGACTAGAGAGATGACTCAGTGCTTGCAACCAGGTGGTGGTGCACGCCTTTAATCCCAGCACTTGGGAGGCAGAGGCAGGCAGATCTCTGTGAGTTTGAGAACAGCCTGTTTTACAGAGTGAGTTCCAGGACTGCCAGGACTACACAGAGAAACCCTGTCTCAGAGGGAAAATAAAGGTGAGTACTTGGTTTTCTTCCAGAGGACCACACTTGACCTCTTAGCACCCACGTTAACACTCTTGCAGGTGCATACATGCTTGTGCGCGCACGCGCGCGCACACACACACACACACACACACACACACACACACACAAACACACACACACACACATCAAAGTAAAAATAAAATCTTTTTTAAAAGAAAGAAAAGTCAGCTTCTAATTTTTAGTGTATTTCTCTTTTATACTTTTATCCCCTTACTGGATAATCAACTCTTCAGCGTATTTAGCATTATGCCTTGATGCATAATCCTTACTGATTAAATGCTGTTTAGAAGGTGTATAGACATGAGGGCAAACAAACAAGTTTGTCCATTTTGTTGTTTGTTTAGCAATTCCATTCATACAACCTGTTAGCTTTGTTAACCCTTAGGTCACCTCTCTGTACCACATAAGACACTAGGTCAATATTATTGAAGATTTAATATACAGCCCAGATTTTGATTTTTAATATGGAAATCACTTGCCAGGACTCTGACAAACAGATATAAGTATTTACTATATAAATAGATACATAAATAGGTTACTCAGTTGTATTGGCTGTGGAGGCAAATGACCGATTACTACTGAAAGTTTAAAAGCTTGATTTGCTTTCTGATAATCACACAATAGACCTATCTTTCAACATTTTCTAGGATTTCTAATCAAAGCTAAAGCTTTAGTAACAATTAGAACTGACGGTTCCACATGTCAGTTTTATCTTGAAACCCTTGGTGCTGGGATTGTTCCATACCCATCTGACTTCTCCTGTGGAGGGAAGATGGGATGTCTTGTTGAAGAGAGACTGACATTAAGTGTCTGACAATTTCAAACTTGCACTGTTCATTCTAGGGCCTTTTATTTGTTTAATGAATACTTATCGATTAATTAGTCTGTTAGAACAGGCCCATAACCAAAAGTGGACATGTATCTAACTACCAAAATATATCCTGACGTTTTCTATTCTGCTCTGTTTAATTCTGTCCTTGCACAATGATTGTAGCCCACAAATCTAAAAACAGTACTCTGGTATATTTACCCAGTAACACTAATTAGATTGATAATTTGATTTCCAGTCCCAGAATTCACAAGTGGTTATAGATGTATGTTGTACTACCCTACAGTGGCGTGAGCGAGTTACCATGAATGTACTATTTGTTGCATCTCATGCATCTTCTGTCAGCCGACACTCTTTTGTCTTGCTTCATTCAGCGCCATTTGCTAATGATGCTTGCTTGGTTGTAGAATGCTGTGGATGCATGTGAGAAGTTGATGAGTAATCTTGTGAATGAAAAAAATGAACTGAGGAAAATTACTTACTTCCCGTGTTGATTTAGGCCCCATTTCATCTTAACCCCCTAGTTAGAGTACATCAGTAATGATTCTGTCTCTGCAACTCATCCCTAAATAAAATTAATTGGAAACTAGATGACTTCCTAATAACCATGCTTGTTTTTGCATAATAGAAGAAGAAAAGGATTAAATTCTTTGTTCTAATTAATAGGAATGAAAATAGAATTGCAATCTTGTGGTATGGCAAAATGAGAGAAAATAAGGCTTGTAAGTAATTTTCATGGTTGTTTAGGAATAATTGTTTCATTATTGAGTTAATAGTTTTTACAAACAGCTTCCATTTCCATATCATATTTCTGCAGTCACTCTTTATTGAGATTGCCAGGGCAGAAGATGACAAGAAGTTGTTTTAAATCCATCACTTGTCTAAAAAAAAAAAAATGAGTTCCCAAATAGTTAGGGGAGGGGATACAGCGGTAAAGAATGAGATATAGGAGGAAAGTAAAGGGTCAGATGGAAATCACTTGATTAATAAGACAACAAAATTCATTCACCAGCTTATTTCAAAGGAGACTCTTATTATTCTGGAAAGAAATTAGACATCAGATCCCTCATAGGCCCCAGGCTCTGACATGTGTTTTATAATGACAGTTAATTAGATACTGTCTGCAGCAATCATAGGCTGTCATTTCTAATACATTTCTGGGAAGTTGAAGGACAGGAGAAGTCACCCGCTCCCCTTCTTCCCCCTTCCCATAACTAAAATCGGTTGCCAAAATTAACTGTGAATATATGAGGCGTGAGTTCAACAATTATACAGCCGTTGTGCACATTTATGTCTTCTATTTAGTATGTACCCTGCATCCTAGGCTATGCCAGGCATGCATTTTGCAGACTGAGATGTAACTGCAGCCTTGGAAATGTTTAAGAAACTAACACACAGCAGCCTCTAACACCCGTTCTTATGGAAGATGCCACTGTCACTGAAACTTAAACATTAGAGCACAGACCCCTTCAGAATTAAATTAAAACCACAAGGTCATTATTAAAATAGAATTTTCAGTGCATAAATTGAGGACAGTTCTTCTTGTGTTTAGTACAACCTTAAATTGGGGTAGTCCCTGTGGTAGTTGTTATCCTAGGTTTTTCATGCCCCCTGTCCCAAACATAATTGTAAAAAGACAATAAAGTATGATTTTAAGGAAACCATGCCATGAGATAGAAACCTTTGTTTGTGGCAGCTTAAAATCTTAGACTGTCAAAATGTTAAGGGTTAATAGTAATTATCTAGTCCAATTTCTTTACTTTACAAAGACATTTGAGACCCAAAGAGCCAAAGTAATTGGCTAAAATCCTACAGTGAGCTGAATCTCTATTGTCTGGCATACTTTCCCAAGAGAAGCACTGCCTCTTGATTTATTATACTGATAACTGACCCATTCATGGGGAGTTTCTGGGCTTGAATTAGTCCTAAGTTGGACCTAGGAATAACACAACACCTCGTAGAGCTATAGTAAGTGTACATGGAGAAGCTACTCCCAGTCTTCTCCAGGATTTCAAAGTTGTGCTGTCCTCCTTGCCTTTATCCCTCAGTATTTCTAAGTGCATGCCTATCAGCACACACAGACGCTCCCATTCCCTTTCTGGCTGGAAATCACACTTTTGACAGGCCACCCACTGACCTTCCATTTCTTAATTTAGAGTCACACCCCATTCAAAGTATGTACAGAAGTGCAAACTTTTCCTACATAATATGTCATAAGTGCTGTCTCTGGAGCAGTGACTTCCAAATATAGCAAAATAAGATAGACATAAGTCAGAAATGAGGATGACTTTTATTTTCCCTCAGCACCAAGCCTAACACTCTATGTCCTAGAAATACTTGCCTGAGTTTCAAGGATATAAACCCTCAATTGTTTTGTAGACACCAGGACATTTGAAACTGTCAATAGACAATGCTTAGAGGCATTATGGTATCAAATCCATCTTGCCATGTATGCTACAAGGAGGACCCACAAAAGACAACAGAAGGAAAAAGTCTGTGGGATCAAGGAGACACCTTACAGAATATGCAGAGTAGAAATCAACATGGATGAAATATACGTGTTAGATTTCAAACCTCGTGTCAGGCCACTCAGTACAGCAGTCAATTTGACAGTCCTGTGGGTGCGATATGCAAACACAGTGTTTTTAATTAGGTGCACAGTGCAGTATCATCCTTACATTCTTGTAGCTAATTATCCTTAATAAAGTTAGGCAGGAGGTTAAATTAATTTTATTTGCCAAACATACTGTAGGTACATCAAACAGAATATATAAATTACACTGCTGTTATCTGAATCTTATTTTTCCTGTAGTTTTTCTGTTGGCTTTGTACCCTAGAGGGGAGTATAGCCTAGTATGGTTAACTTTTATTTTTGTTGTTGACTTGACATGAGTCATCTGAAAAGAGGAACCTCAGTTGCCAGCTTGTCCTGTAGGCACATCTGTAGTATATTTTCTTGATCAATGATTAATGTGGGAGGGCCCAGCCGTTGTGAATGGTACTACTGGACAGGTAGACCAGGCTTATATTTAAAAACAAACAAAAAGAATGTGACCCATGGAGACCACAGAGAGCAAGACAGTAAGCAGTAATTCAATATCACCTCTGCTCAGTTCCTGCCCCATAAGACAAACTTTTTCCTCCCCAAGTGTAGTTTTTGTGGGCTTATTGCTGCTGCCTGTTGTATGGTCACCATTTCTTTGGCAGGTAGGGGATGAGAAGAAGCTGAGGCAAGGGCATAGACTCTGGGAGAATTCTTTATTGTAAACAGGTTGGGGATCTTTATGGGGTTAGGGACTTTAAGTTGCCCCAGGAACGTTTCTGGTTGGTCTTTTTGAAACTGGCAGTCACTGCTGGCATGTTGTGATTGACTTAGAGCCTGTGTCATTGGTTACCATGCTTTTGGTGCACTGCCAGATGGTCTTGGCCAATTTTGCTTACTCTTTGTGAGTTTGCATGCACTTGCTTGTGCTTGCACTGTTGCCCTGCCTCACCCAAGTTTATTTTTGGCATGTTATTTATCACAATTAGTAAAGCAGACTAATATGGTATGTTAACTATATGCCACTATAACAAAATACTTAAGGCAGATAAAGAGAATAAGGTTGTTTGGGCTTTCCATTTTAGAGGTTCCATTCCAAGGCCCAGCTGCCCTATTTGCTTTGGGCCTCAAGAGCTGGAGTACAAATTGAATCAAGCTGCTTACATTATAAGCCAGGGAATGAAGAGTATATATATATATATATATATATATATATATAGAGAGAGAGAGAGAGAGAGAGAGAGAGAGACTGGAGTCCAGAATCCCCTTTGAGCTCATAACCCCAGGGACCACTTCCAGGTTGGCCCTGTAGAGCCCCCAGTAGCACCACTCTGGACACACAGACAGGAAATTCTCACCCAAACCATAACATGTGGATAAAGCATCAGTATGACTACACACACACACACATAGACTTTCTTTCCTTGTATTCTGTAAGGTGTCTCCTTGATCCCACAGACTTTTTCCTTCTGTTGTCTTTTGTGGGTCCTCCTTGTAGCATACATGGCAAGATGGATTTGATACCATAATGCCTCTAAGCATTGTCTATTGACAGTTTCAAATGTCCTGGTGTCTACAAAACAATTGAGGGTTTATATCCTTGAAACTCAGGCAAGTATTTCTAGGACATAGAGTGTTAGGCTTGGTGCTGAGGGAAAATAAAAGTCATCCTCATTTCTGACTTATGTCTATCTTATTTTGGCTCCTAGTCTCAGTGAACGTATTATCTTTGGACTTCCTTTGATATTCTTTTTTTAAACATATTTATTTATTTATTATATATACAATATTCTGTCTGTGCGTGTGCCTGAAGGCCAGAAGAGGGCACCAGACCCCATTACAGATGGTTGTGAGCCACCATGTGGTTGCTGGGAATTGAACTCAGGACCTTTGGAAAAGCAGGCAGTGCTCTTAACCTCTGAGCCATCTCTCCAGCCCCTTCCTTTGATAGTCTATGGAGAAATAGATCATGACAAAAGGCAAAATAAGGTGCATGTCTATCCCTAGTGGACTTAAAAGACAAAGAAAGAAAGGAATTCAAATTACAGTATTTGAGAATGGGTTAGCCACTTGAGTGAACTGAGTTTTTCGGTTTCTTTTTTCTGCCATGTCTTCACTGGTAGACAGAGTCTGTTTTCTACATCTGCCCTTTAGCAAGAAGAATACAAGTGGTAATGTGTCTATGTTGCTGCTCAATTAAACAGCAGGGCAGTATGTGCTTCAAGGACTGCCCCTCCTTCTCCTTTGCGCACACTGCCGACTTCAGTGACATAATTTGTACATTAGTTTGAGTTCTGTATTCATTAACTGTTCAGTCTTATTTCAGGAACTAATTGAACATCTTGTCTCTTGTTTCAGACATTTGGCACATGTTGCCCCAAGCCCAGTTGCTTTCTCTGGCAAAAGGGACCATCAGAGAAGGCTAATTGACCCTTTTGTGAATGAAGGACTTCAAAATGTGAATGATGAATCAGGGTCATTATGAATGTAATGTGGACATGATTCATTTATTCCTCTCACCAGTTTTTAATGTATGAAAAATTCAAGTTATATTTAATTTGTGTCCTCTTAAATCATCAACATATTATTTTTTAAGAGTTATCAAATGTTCAAGAGCTAACATTTGGCTTGGAGCAGCACAATTCATATGCTAAATAATTTGGATCATGCTCAAAAACGATTCATTTGGGTGTTCAACGGTGTCCTTTAAAAACTTCAGTTTTCTATGTTTCTTGATTGCAGGCTAGATGCCATGATCTTGTCCCCAGCTTCACTCAGATGCTGCTGGTTGCTTTGTATCTAAGAATGCTTACCTATTATTCACTTTGCTATCAAGAACTTGAGACAAAACTATCCTATAACAAAAAGGTTCCTGTAGCTTTTTGAAAAGTACAGTAAAAATTTTTTAAAAGGAAGGGCTTAATTTTTTTCTAAATGCAAGACTAATTGGGGCTGGAGAAATGGCTCAGAGGTTAGGAGCACTGCCTGCTCTTCCAAAGGTCCTGAGTTCAATTCCCAGCAACCACATGGTGGCTCACAACCATCTGTAATGAGATCTGGTGCCCTCTTCTGGCCTGCAAGCATACATACAGACAGAACACTGTATACATAATAAATAAATAAATCTTTTAAAAAAATACAAGACTACCTAAAAAATTATGTAATTTAATTTATATTTTCAGATGTTATTTTGTAAGTATCTTTTGTTGTAGTTGAATATTTAGTAAGATGGGATTAAAGGTTCTACATGGTGAATTTTATCAGGATTTTCAGTAATTCTTGTCCCCTATCAGGGAAGATTCTTACAGCTTGGCATTTACCAGAAAACCTATTGAAATTAAAACCCATATAGATATCATTCTTTCTCCTAGTCTTCTGCTTGTACTGTATGTCAGTAACAGGATCATTTGAATTTTATATTACTAGATACATTTGCAGAAAATATTTTCAAGAAACCTGATTGCTGGTTCCTTTATGTGGCTCAAGTGGAGAGCAATTATTTATAGTAAAATACTTCCCATTGAGGGTCTCATGAGAAGTTGTTTTTCTTTTTTTTCTTTTTTTTTAATTAATACTAGGAACCAAAGTTTTCACTTCCCTCCTCCCACTTCCCTCCTGCTCCCCCACTCACCCTCCCCCCCTCACCCTCCAGTCCTAAGGTACCCTGCCCTGTGGGAAGTCCAAGGCCCTCCCGCCTCCATCCAGGCTTAGGAAGGTATGAATCCAAATAGACTAAGATCCCAAAAAGCCAGTATATGCCATAGAGACAAATTCCAGTGCCATTATCATTGGCTTCTCAGTCTGCCTCAATTGTCAGCCACATTCAGAGGGTTCAGTCTGATCCCATGGTCGTTCAGTCCCAGTCCAGCTGGATTTGGTGAGCTCCCATTAGCTCAGGCACACTGTCTCAGTGGGTGGATCAACCCCTTGTGGTCCTGACTTCCCTGGCCATATGAGAAATTGTTTTTCAAGTGCTGAAAGGCGATTTCATACTTGGTCATTTTCTTCTAAATAGAGAGGTTAGGCAGTATTAAGATTGCTCTCTGAGGCTAACCATGTTGACACATGCCTTTAATCCCAGCACTAGGGAGGCAGACGCAAGCAGATTTGTGAGTTAGAGGCAAGTCTGATCCTAAGTAGTGTGTTCCAGGTCAGCCAGGGCTACATTCTATCTGAAAAAAAGGGAGGGGGGGAAACAAAACCAAAAGGTGTCACTGGTGGAATCAGGAATACCTTATCTGGAATTGTAGCCAGAACCCATTGGCCTTTATAGATAAAGTATGATACTAAGAACTGGGAATGCAGACTTCAAACCAAACTGTAGGTTCGGATCATGGCCAGTCACCTATTAGCTGTGTGAGCTCCAGACGGTTCTGTGACTTCCTATCTAGTATATGGCTTGATAACAGGAGAGCCAACTTTTGTAAAGGTTAATCTTATTGATGCATATGGTGTTGTTATGGTCTCTGGCATGTGTATAATAAAATGTATTATAAATAGTATATCTGATATACATATGACTATTTTCATGGCCAGTAAATTGTTTGTCTTGGTATTATATCCAGCCCAAATAGTATTCTGATCCTTCTGAATTACACCATCCCTATAGTTCAGTGCTGTTTGCAGCCTGGGTCTCTAATAGATTTTACCCTTTATCATATATTTAATAATTAAAAGTCACTGTGAAAGGTTGACAAACGGTACTTGATTGATGAGCATAGCACACATATTCTCCCAAATATTTACATTTTAGCCTGGACTGCAGTGTCATTAAGACAAAAAAATATTTTAAAATGCTAGTTTTGACCCCAGTTTTCTTCTCTGTCACTTATATCTTGGTTATGGTCTTAGAGGTAAATTAATGAAGAAACTTGAAAGGAAACCAAGTCCCTCATGAACTCATTATGTTAAATGGGACTTGGCCAGAGGTATAGTCTCACTGTGGACGTCACCTCTTTACAGAGTGCAACTGAAGTTAGTGTGCTGTAGTCACATACTGTCTCCCCTGTTGTTCATTCAGGTTATCAGAGCATAACCAATATTTCAGGCTGTTTTACCCTTGGTGGTGTCACACAGAAGAAACAATACCCAAGCAACAACTGCTTTATCTAATCCCAATTAATCTGTAACATGGCTTCTGCTAGGTTGGAATCTTTCTCTCCTTTTATTTAGTTCTACTAAAATGCTACAGGGTTTCTTTCCCTTCTGATTTAGCCTCATATGGGTACATCAGAGATTCTTAAGTAAGTTGTTACAGTGTTAAGATTCTATGGTCAGGCTCTATTTTTTAATAGGTATGATAGGATTTGGCCTCCTCTGTATCTTCAGGTAAGTACCCTTCAAACATCCTATGATCTCTCTACTGCTGAGAAGATTTGAAACACCGGAGGGATGATGAAGCATCGCAGCTTATGGATTTGTTTCTTAGTATAATTCATCTCTGAGTACTTGGATGCAAAATGACCATTAGAGGTTACATTTTTACTGTGGAGTTTCATTGAAAAGGTAATTTTGTTTAGGTAGGCCATCAGTTTCAGACACTAAAAGTTAGCCCTACTTGGCCTCTTCATTGTGTAAGTGAGAAGTTTAAATACTGTGTATTTCACGCCCTTCTCCATAAAAATGAGATTTGTTTTCTTTTTAATGTCTTTCTCAATACTGTTAACTCTTACTTGTGCTGCAGTTGTAGGTTAAAAATGTGGATTTATGGTACTATAAAATGCAAAGTGCAGGAAAACAGGAGACAGAAGAAGCATTCCAGTACCTGGGAAGCACAGCCCCTAGAAACTTCCCAGATCTGCTTAGCCTTTGGATCTTTTGGAAAGTCTAAGTGCTGACTTGTGGATGCTCAGGTCAGAGAACTCATCCCTGTGCTTTGCTGGAGAGAAGCTGGTTGTTTGGGGGGAAATTGTAGAAGCAGATACTTAAATGACAGAGTAGTCACCAAGGGTGCCTAACAGCGCTTTATTTTCATACCTAACAGTCAAAGGAGATCCTAATAGTCAATATGCTCTCTTAAATCGCACTTTCTTTGTATTTGGAATATGTGTTTCTTCCTTCATTTGCTTTTTAAAAAATTCCTCTTTGATCATATAATTTGACGGTATTACCACATCAATAAGATTTCGTTTTGTTTTCTTAAATCTAGAAAGGGAAACAACAACAATATGAGAAGCCCCAGCTATGCTTTAGAGTAAGAGCTTGTTATAAAACAGCCTGCACATATTTTAGTTGACTTTATATTAATAGAGACAGCCTCTTTACTGAAGCTTGAAAACACTCACAGATTTGCCAGAAGTCTATCAAAATAATTTTTGTACAAATAAATCTTGGCTCTTGTCTCCTTTGTTTCACGGCATTCTGCTGTCATAAGGAACCCCAGACTGGAAGGGAGTGACTCAGTCTCTGCGTACTTGCCATATGCAGCCCTCGCGAGCATCTGAGGAAACCATGGCCTGTCAGAAGACCTCTAATGAATACAACCAGAGGCCGGTACTCCTGTACCCCACAGGACAGCGTCCACAATGGCAAATGCTCACATTAGCATGGTGATACGTTTTTAAATTGAAAATTAATTTTTGTTAGCTGAAATGGAGAGTGAATATTGAATATACTAAAGAACGCTTCATGTCAACTGCTCACAATGCTGGGCAGATGACCTTTTATTAATGTGGAAGTGTAAGGCCAAAGCTACTCTGACAACAGTAGATTATAATTCCTATGTTCCTACTATGCTTTGATTCTAAAAAATTAATGTCAATTTTTTAATCGGATGTCCTCTCTATAGCAGAAATATACACCATCAAGAAGCACAAGTGACTGAGGATATTTATGGTTTAGTGAGTAAAGTGCTTTACCACAGAAACATGAGGACCTGAGTTCAGATCTGTAGAACCCACACAAAGGGTAGACATGATTGTGCACGTCTGTAATCCCAGCAGTCCTATAGGTGATTGAACGTGGAGGAAAGAGAGTTCCCTGAAGCTTGTTGGCCAGTGTGCTGGCTTATTTTATGTCAACATGGCACAGGCTAGAGTCACCTGAGAGGTGGGGACCCTAGTTGAGAAAAGGCCGCCATGAGCCTGGGCTGCATGAAAGTCCATAGGGCAGTGTCTCAATTAGTGATCAGTGGGAGAGGGCTCATCCCGTTGTGGGTGGGGTCATCCCTGGGCTGGTGGTCTTGGGTTCTATAAGGAAACAGACTGAGCGACTGTGAGGAGCAAGCTAGTAAGCGGCTCTCCTCCATGGCCTCTGCATTGGCTCCTGCCTCCAGGTTCCTGCCCTGTTTGAGTTCCTACCCTGATTTCCTTCATTGATGGACTATGATATAGAAATGTAAGCCAAATAAGCCCTTTCCTCCCCAATCTACTTTTGGTCAAGGTGTTTCATCATAGCATTTGTACCTATGCCAGAAATTGGTACCAGAATAGTGGGGTATTGTGGCGGGCCTGACCATGTTGGTTTGGGGAGGATTGTAGAGACACTTTGGAACTTTGTATTAGAAGAGCCATTGAGTGTTGAGAGCTCAGTGGTTGTTCTTTCTGAGCTGTGGAAGTAAGAATGCTGACGGCAGTGCTGATGAAGGAGGCCTGCCTTGTGGAGTTTCAGAGAGAAGCCAAGACTCTGCTGGTATTTGTATGAAGCATCTGTGGTTTGTGGTCAGCTGAAGCTGAAAACTCAGCTGTGATTTATGAGACCAGAACTGCTAGGACAATTGATGCTGGTCAACTAGAGTTAAAGAATCGTGGGATTAAGAAAAGGCCACTGTCACTGAGGTGAGGTCTTCGGGGAAATGTTTCCTCAGAATCAGCACAGGCAAGCTGTGTTCACAGATGACCACAGATTTGCTGTCAGTCAAACTTGGTCAAGTGTCAGAGTCTTCCGGGTGGCATTGGTTTTGAAGTCATGAAGGAGTCATAAAAAGCAACTGAGGCTTTGTGAGATGTCAGGAGAGGCCATTGGTGAAGGTACAGGTGGAGTTTTAGTGGAAGCCCCAGGATTAAAGGGTCGTGGAGAAAAGTTAAGGGTTTGCACCATGAAGAAAGTTCAGGAGCAGCTATTGTTGAAAGTAAAAAGACTGCAGCATTTATGAGATACCAGTAGCATAGAAGGACCACCAAGAACAGCAGCAGCTGTGGAGTGGAGTCGGGCAGAGGCTAGAAGACAGGCGGTGTGAGCTGCAGAGGGCAGAGCTGGAAACCCAACCCTTGGTTGAGTCCAGAAGATTGTTAAATCCCAGGATTCTGGATATTGAATTATTTACACTGTTAGAGTTTGGTTTTGCTTTGTTCCGATTGTGAATGTGCCCTGGTTCTTCCCTCTTAAAAGTTTATGGGGCCCACAGTTGAGATACTGAATTTTAAAAAGAGATTTTGGATTTTAAAAGAGACTTTGGCAGTCTGGTGTACAGAGTGAATTCCAGGACAGCCAAGGCTGTTTACATAGAGAAACCCTGTCTTGAAAAATGAGAGAGAGGGGGGGGGGAGGGAGGGAGGGAGAGAGAGAGGGGGGAGGGAGAGAGAGAGGGGGGAGGGGGAGAGGGAGAGAGGGGGAGAGGGAGAGAGGGGGAGAGGGAGAGAGGGGGAGAGGGAGAGGAGAAGCTGACTTTGTATTTTTAAAGAGACTGAACTTTTTATTTGAACTGGTATGCACTGTGAGACTTTTAAACTTGTAATATGTTTCATATATATGATATTTATTAATCTGAGTTCTTGGGGAAGAACAAAAAAAGGGTGGGAGAGGTTATGCTGTAAAACTGTTGTGTGTCAAATTGTCAAGGGATGCCAATGAGCAGCACCTTTCCATGGCCTCTTCATCAGCTCCTGCTTTCAGGTTCCAGCCCTGTTGAGTTTCTGTCCTGATTGTAATGTAACCAAATGTAAATGTCACATGTATTCAGTACACGTTATAGAATATTATTTTTTAACTAGGCAAAAATTGTTACATTTGTTTATTTTATGGAATATTTGACTGTTTAATGGTATGTTTCTTTTGTTTATGATGCATTTATTTAATTATGAAAAGATGGTGTTGCATTTGTTTCACCTGGCCTGCCTAAGGCAGCTGATTGGTCTAATAAAGAACTAAATGGCCAATATCTAGGTAGGGGAGGGGTAAGTGAGACTGGCAGGCAAAGAGAAGAAATAGAAGGAGAAATCTAGGCTTGGAAGAGAGCAGAAAGGAAGAAGAGAAGAGGGGAATGAGAGAACAAGGGAGACACCTGAGGCCAGAAGCCAGGTAGATGTAGAGACAGCAAGAAAGTAAGAAAAGGTAAAAAGCCCTGGGACAAAAGGTTGATCAATAGAAATAGGGTAATATAAGCTTTAAAAAAAACTATCCAGAAACATGGCAATGCTAGGTTGAACATTCAAAGCTAATAATGAGTCTCTGTCATGACTTGAGCTGGCTTGTGGCCTCAAAGAAAAAGCTCGGTTCATGCATATGAACATGAACATCCCCGTACACACATACACACCCACAAAATATCTTAGCAGAAGAGACAGAGGAGACTTGACATGAAGGTGGAATTCAAAGTCCAGTCCAGGGTGAAGGCTGTTGGAGACTGGAGCTTTCATGAGCTCCCCCAGGTGGTCTGGTTCTGATGCTGTCCTAGTAGTCCATTAAACTTAAATCATGCCAGATCTTGTCAGTTTTCTAGAATCCCCATAAGTTCAAATGCCGTTTTTGAGATTTTATACTCTAAAGGTAATTTGTCATTATAATATTAGTGTACTTGAGAGCAATGCAGAATTGGTAGACCTGAGCTTAGGGTCTGTCTTGGTCACATACAGTCTCTATTTCCTTGAGGATGTCACTTCCTCTTTCTAGGTTTGTTTCTTTGTCTGCAGAATGCTAGAACTTGGATAGCAATGAGCGTAGAGATTCTTCTCCTTCAAAACTTCACTGATTCTTTCAGTATCTAAATTAAATCTTGATGGTAGTGAAAAGTTTCTGTGTCCCAATGAACCTCTCTGCTGACAGAGTAATCCAAATCAGACCAAATCAGACCTAATTAGAAAATGTCCAGGTTTAATGGAGGCCAGCCCCTGGGTGAACTTCCAGGCCTTCAGAGAGGAGACAGGAAGGAAGACCAGAAAAGTCTCGTGTTTGTTCTGTGTGGGTGGTTTGCAGTTTAAATACCCTGTGGGAGTTGTCTTGAGCCTCCCTGGGGAGAGGTTACAGTTTGACTGGCTTCCCCAGAGATGGAGTTTGGACTGAGGCAACACCCAGGGGAGGTAGCTTGGGATGGAACTTTCTACTCAAACATTCCAGACTCTTTGGGTATGGGGGTGCCAGGGGCTGAGGTGAAGCCTTAACCCAAACATTCCAGACTCTTTGGGTATAGGGGTGCCAGGGGCTGGGGTGAATCCTTAACCCAAACAGGTAGCAGGCCTCAAAACTCAAATACACAAATGCTTCAGGAAACTTCATATATCTGCAGAGAATTTGCCTTCTTTACCTATGAATTTCCATGAGGCTCATTCATGACTCATCATGGTCTTTGGATTGCAAGGTAGGAACCACTGAGCTGAAATTCCCAACTGTGTTCTTGGCTTGCTCTCAGGCCTTTTGCCTTTGGGCATGTTGTCTGACTTATCTTTAGTTCCACCAGCTGCAAAACACAAATAACGCTTCCTTCCAGACAGGCTGTGTGATGAATGGCAGCACAGAAAGTCTTGTTGTGTCAGCAACAACCTATTCTGATTTTAATTATGACCTTGTGGTTTATGTTTTCCTCTTAAAGCTGTGTTTCTGTGATCCTAGCTTTAGAGATGGTTTCCTACCTGCTTGTAGGGATGGAAACAGCCAAGTTGGCTCAGTAACAGAAGGCTACCAAGTATAATGACTGAGTTGTAGTGTTTTCTGCACCCAGTGTCTCTTAAGCTATTGTTAAAACCATGTTAACTTCCATAGCTCAGAGGAATTCATCAATCCTGACTACTAGTTATCTGTCAAAATGGTACATTAGGAAATAAAATGTTTCTGCATATCTAGGTTTCCTAAAATAAATGTAACCTCTAAGGGTATGCAAGCGTTCTAGGATTCATACTAGTTAGATGCTTGGGCCTCTGGGCTTACAAATAAGCAAATATTCTTCCTCAGTTTTATAAAACTGTTGGATTATTCCAGATCACACACATGCACCCATCCTTAGGCCCTTAAGGGCATTAACATTAATCAAAGTGATGCAAAATTCAATTAGAAATTATCTGATGCTCCCTGCATGTTGATTTCACTGTGCAAGAAGCCTTTTCTGCAATAATCTGCCTGAACAGATGAGACTCACAGCTCAGGTAGGGAGAAAGCTGTCAGAGTAGAAGTTTCAAATGAGGGCAGAAAAAATGATCCCAACATGGGAGCCCTCTTCACAGCATCACACTTACAGAAGAGGAGCCTAGGGCAAGTCACATTATAATAGACCTGAAATATTTAAATGAATTCCAAGGATGGCTGCTACCTGAGATCCTAGGACTAGAGTAAACAGCTATAATTGAACATGCAGAGAGAAGCAAGTGATATCAAAAGCTGATGGTATTATATGGAATATACAGAGACAAAATTTGGTGCTAGAGACCTGTTTCCTGGAGTAAAGGGCATAGCACCAACAGATTCTAACCTGATCACCAGCCTACAGCATGAGAAAGAATCATGCCAGAGTGGAAAGACTCAAATACCAAGACAGACCAAGGTCTGAATTCTGTCTACATCCTTCTCTTCCCTAGTGGCTTTCCACAAATTATGTACTTCACTTTAAAATGAGAATAATGTGGCTGGGCTTTGTGATACAGGCCTGTAATCCCAACACTCAGAAGGTTAGAACAGGAGGAAACAAATTTAAGGGAATCCTGAACTGCAAACACACACACAAATGCACACACATAGAAAACTGATACTATAGTTGTTTTAAGGGTTCCATGAAGACTAGAAATGACACACATTTATTTATATGTTACTTGATAACATAGCATTCATAAAAATCAGTAAACAATTTTTAACAATTTATTTACATATTTACTGTGTATGTGTTTTTTTTACCTCCTTGTGTGTCTATGTACCATGTATGTAAATGCCTGTGGAAGCCAGAAGAGGGTGTGTGATCCTTTAGGGCTGGAATTATACTCAGTGGTGAACCATCATGTGGGTACTGGAATCATGAGACATCCATTTGTCATATTATTTGGTTTACTTTCTTTGAAAAACTGCTGAATGAGATAAATTCTTGATATCTCCATCCTTATGTTCCTACATAATGGAAGAGTAGTCAGTTCTCTTAACCACTGAGTCACCTCAATGACCTCTCTCAATAAGTACCTTTAAAGACCTTCTGCGACATATCTTTTACCATGGCTATGAAACTTTACATATCTTGAAAACTTTTCCCTTTTAGCTGCTTCTTAATAGTTGGAAATTTCAGAATATCTATGTCTTCATTGTCTCTTTAAGTCTTATTGCTGCAAAAACTACCATGGTCTACTGTAATTGGACACATTAGTAGACTAGGATTTGACTGTAATGGATTTCTGGAAGAACATGAACACACATAGAACATGGTACTTATATTTGAAGCAGTGCTGGATGTGCCATCATTATCCCAGGGCATGGTTCTGGCCATCATACTATGTTTGGTTCCTATAGGAAGTAACTGCTCTCATGAGCAATGAATTTACATGATTTCTAGGGACAGAGGGCCAAAGTGTTCGTCAGTCTTTATGTCCTTGAACTCTTGATGCATCGAGGTAGCATAATATAGTTACATCCAGAGAACTGTGAAGAGTTCGGTGTAAGGGATGATTTCCTGTAGGGTGTTTTAGAAACTGTAAAATATTTGGAAAGAAGAAAGGCTCGAGCTTTGCGAACTTAAATGCTGCCTTTGTTTCTTCTCCCATTATAATATACCAGAAGTCCATGTGCTCAAAATTAGTAGATTGGGGCTGAGATGCTCTCAGTTTTTGATAGATTATTTTATGTAGCTCAATTTCTCAGGTATTTGCTTAGTGACATAAAAAGAAAATTTCATGTAGTACTTGAAATATCTGTTTGTCACATTATTTGGTTTGCTTTCTTTGGATAACCTCTGAATGTGATAAATTCTTCATACCTCCATTTTACCTTCCCTAATAGAATCCAATTGTTTAAAAGTATTTTATCCTATTTTCTATGATAATATAATTGATAATAACATATTCATAATTTCAATCAATAAAATGTGTAATTATGCCACTTATGTTTTTTCTTAAAGTACTTTCTCATTTGATTAACCCATAGCCTCCACTTTGCTCCTTTTTTCCCTTCATCATCATCTCTTACTAGGCAAAGGTCCAGTGGGCGTACTGATAATAGTGCATGGCCAGTATTGAACTCTAGGGGCTAAGACTTCAAAGGACACTAAAGGGACAGAAAAATACACCTTTGGTATCTTAATTTGATCACTCTAATTGAGAAAATACACCTTAATAATTACTTGGTGTGTATACTGACCTGATCATTCATTTGCTTTCTAATGTGGACCCTTCGTCTTTGCCTTTCTGAGTTTTATCTCCACTTAAGGAGATGACATGGAGAATTCCAGTCTTCACTATTCAGGTGATGGGACGGAGGCTATCGCCTGGGTCTTTTTCCTCCTTCTCCTCCTCCTTCTCTGTAGGCCATTCTTCTTGTGTGTGGCAGCGCTGGTGGGCTCCACCAGGGAGCTGACAGCAGAGTAGTTACAATGATGCTTTCAGACTTGTTCTGAGTCTGTAATTAAGTGACATCACTGAGTCTTAAATGCATCTGCTGTGAAAGTCAGAAGGCTAAATTATCCCATTAAAGAGAGAAAAGTGTCACTTGGTGTTAAAAGAGCCCAAGTTTAGTATGCTGCAGAGTTGCTTCAGGAAAGCTGTTACAAGCCAGTTGAGCATTGAACATAGTGGGAAGACTGGGAGGCTGGAAGGCCATGTGGTTCCGAACAAGCTGTTCAAGAATCACAGCTGCACTCAGGCTAACTTTTTTTTTAAGTAAGAAGCCGTTAAAAAACCAGTTTTGCTTTTGCAAATGCAGTTAACTGCTTGGCTGCTGGTTTTTACCTCTCAGCTGTGCTCTTCCAGGCTCTCCATGAACTCTCTGCAGCATATGACCTCACAGCGCAGCACAGCTTGGGTGAGAACAAGACTCTGCAGTCTGTCTCCATCAGCTGACTAACATCGCTTAGTCACAAGCAATCACAGCACAGCCCTTGGCATCTCCTGGATTCCTGTTTCTGAGCAAATGGAAATCTTGAAACAAAGATCTTCATTGGCCAGGGAAGGAAAGGACAGGAGAAGAAAATAAGAAGAGAAAGGAAATATAAAAAGGAGGGGTTGTTTAGAAGGATACTGTAATATCTCATGGAATCTAACCCTTTAGAACAACTCCCAGCAGCCCCAGGGACCTCATAAGAAGAGCCTATATCTCACTTTGGTCACTTTGGTCAGCTGTCATATGACACTATACAAATCAGTGGAGCGGCAGTAAAGCCCTACGTCAGAATAAATGACTTCAAAGGGTTACTGTTCTTTGAGAAGAGGACTAAGGATGTCACCTCAAAAACTTATGTGTTGTTCAGACTAGAATTGGGTAAGGACTCATCAAGAATTTAGTGCAATATGTACTGGATTCAAATAGAACTAGAAATTTAACAATTCTCATCGCATTTTCAGAACATGGGAAGTGTGGAACACTGATCCTAAAAAGCCAGCAACCTAAAAATCTGGACTCAGAAGGTCTGGACTCTACCAGATTGCATTTTACTGACTTTCATCCAGTATTTATTTTCTTCTACTTCCTCGGTCAACAAAAAAACCACACAGCATCCAGCAGTGATGATGTGAATCAGCCTGTCTATTGGAATGGGTCATTTAAGTGTCTCATTCAATTTCATGCGTATTTATTTAGGTGTCTATACACACATACACACACACACATGTGAGTGTGTGTGTGTGTGTGTGTGTGTGTGTGTGTGTGTGTGTGTGTGTGTGTATGTGTGTGCTGTAAAGAAATAGAGGCCATGAATTTGACAGAGTGGGGATGGATGGGTTAGGGGAAGGATTGGAGGAAGGAAAAGGAAGAAGGTAGATACTGTAATTATATTTTAATTTAAAAAAAGGGAAAAAAATAAAAAAGCATTTCCCCCACATGTGCTTGCAGTCAGAGAAGAAAACCTAAAAGAAGAGAGACTGACCCACCTTTTTTTGTCCATCAGAAAGTATTACTTGACTAATATGTATTTGGTATCCATTCTGTTTAGAGTATTGAGATACAACTTAGAAAATAAAGATGTTGAACCAGTTCCTGCATTTTTTTTTTCTGAGACAGGATTTCTCTGTAGCTTTGGAGCTTGTCCTGGAACTAGCTCTTTTAGACCAGGCTGGCCTCGAACTCACAGAGATTTGCCTGCCTCTGCTTCCTGAGTGTTGGGATTAAAGGCATGCGCCACTACCACCCAGCTCAGTTCCTGCATTTGTATACTTAAGTTGATAATATAAGCAGACACTGGAGGAGTTATGATAATTACACTTCAAGATTGTTTGTAAATTCCAAATGATCATAGTATAAATGCAAAGTGATTTAGGCATCAAACAGGAAGGCTTTCTGAGTATCATCAGGAAGGATAAGTAACTTTTGAGCATTTTGGGTCAGGTACTATATTGAACTCTTGAAGTCATTTATCCTTCACCATATGGGTGGTGTAAATTTTTATTTAAAGGCATAAAACTGTTGTCTTAGTCATCTTAAACAATTAAAGCGAACTACCATGTATTGAGTGGCTTGAACTGCATTTCTGAAATTGTAGAGTTTGAAATCTGAGATGAGAATGTCACCTGACTCTGTTTAATGCTCATCATGGCACAAAGATTGCTGCTTTTGGTGTATGTTCCTATGGGGACTCTGGGAAAGAGCAATAACCATCCTCCTGGGGTCTGATCTTATTAAGACACTTATCCCATCTTTATGACCCCATCCAGATCTAATTAGTTCCAAATTATGTACCTCATAATGCCATTAGAATAGTTGAGTCAGACATGGTGGCACTATGCTGCAAAATCTAACTGGCAGATTTAAAACAGTTGTGGTTTCTTGTTAACCTAGATATAGCTGGTCCAGATTGCAAATGCTGTGCTAGCCACTGTTTGTTTAAGTTATATCATCACAACAGCGTCATGGTAGTTGCAGGTCTAAGTCTGTCCGTTTCAGAGGTGTGTTATTTTGGTGTCAGTGGTATTGTTTCAAAGAATGTATTGTTAGCAGTGGTGATAGACTGTGTAAGTTGGGGGTTTTAACCGTCACAAATACACCAAGATTTTACTTCTAACTCTTCAGAGAGCAACGTATTGATCGTCTTATTTAAGTTTTCAGGGACTTGCTACTTTGGATGGCGAGGTCTCCATTCAGTGAACTACATAATTAACTGAAACATATTCCCATGTAACAAACCTGACATCATTAGTGTTGGGCAGCTCCTAAGGGAATCAGAATCTGCATCCAGCCCTGTAAATAATCACCTCATAGCTAACACAGCCTGCTAGTCCCAGAAGAATGAGAGTGGGCGCACTTTGAGGGGCACAGTGAGCCAGAGGTTGCTGAGTGAACTGCACTGCCCACAGCTAGAGGAAAAACGGGCTTTTAGGTGTGACAGAGCATGCAGTAGATTGTAGACAGGAAAGGGATGGATTTTCACTGGAGATATCTTCACCTGAGATTGCCTAATATTCCTAACGCTTTAAGCTGCTAATGAGCGTCTCTGTCCATCCCACTGAGGGCCCTTAGGTGTTGCTAAGCACTGAGAAGGGTGAAGCAAATGATGCAAAAACATTATTCAAGTTCCTGGAATTGTGGGGGTGATTCCTGTAATACCTTAAATTGTTCCAAATTCATAGAGCTTGGACAGCTGCTGAAAACAAGAGCTGTATGCCTCTATCAGAGTCCACATGGTAGGCCTGTGTTATACAATTTGTATTTTATAGATGGCCACATGAATTAAGTTGGGACTAAATCATTATGCTAATTCTTCCTATAATTCATCTACCATTCCCAAAGCTGGGTTGTCTTCCTCTGTGAGGTTTACAACAAGTTTGTAACTAAAGGGCATATGTCATTACAGAATTGTTCTTCAGCTCCACAAAAAAAAAAAAAATCCTTCCATGTTATGATTTGCAGGTAGTGTTTCAACTGCAGGCTGCCAGGGACACTAGGGAATGTGCTTGTCAAATAAACAGAAAACATTCGTTCTCAGGCATGTGGTCTCAATAGCTTTCACAAGCATAATACTCACTTAGAAAATAATTAGTAATCAAAAAAGGCATTTAAACTCAACTCTCTAAGCATAGAGGGAGATGTACGTTACATCAATTGAACTATTAGTTTAAATCTCTACTTTAGTTGCAGACATAATTAGGTTTTAGTGAAAGAAGACATGTATGTAGATTGGAGAAGGTGGAATGTTTTAATCATTGAAGTATCATTTTTATTAGTGCCAGGGATTAGGAACTGTATTGACCTGTGGATCTTCTCGTCTCCACTGGGTCTGTGTCTTGTATCACTGTAGAACTGGTGGGACCTCCACCACTGATCTCATTGAGTAGCTGCCAGTGAGGGCATCTGTCCAAGAGGTCTGCCAAGTTGGTGGTAAAATACAGGTTATTTTCAATATATTGTTAAAATAAATACTCTGAGCATGTTGTTTTCAAATACCAAGAGCAAAATTTATGTTTTACCTGGAGTTCTGTCCATTCAGACTATAGCATTTACTGTATAGTCCTAGTAGGCGCTATATCAGTCGAGTTTACGTCTGTGTATATAAGGTCTCATGAATACAGTGTCACGATTGGAACTTTAATATTTGTTGATTGGTTGGATGAATAAACAGGGACAGGGTAAAACAATTAGAATTCCTCTTGGCCATTATATAAATGAGTTATATTTCTTTTCTGGTTACCTATTTAATAAATGCAAAACATTTTGAAACAAAGTCTCTATGAGAGTGAAATAGTTAAGTAGATGATTGGTTTGACAACTACTTTAGACAGCTGTACACTATGCCAGTTAAGTTCCTTGTTTCAGAAAGACAGTGGGACAATACCAAAACCAACATTTGAATCCAGAACTGTCTGCCTCCCTAGCTGTGAGTTTACTGACACACGCTGCCATGTCTGGTATTTTTTTCCTCCCTTTTTTATTGGAAATAGATTTTTCATACAAATTATTGTAATTATAGTTTCCCCTTCACCGACTCCTCCAAGACTCCTCCCAGCTCCCCTCCCATCCAGATCAATAGCCTTAATTGTGTGTGGTCAGAAAACAAGCAAGCATCTAAAGAATAATAAATCATATAAGAAAACCAAATAAACCATAATTGGACAAACCAAACAGAAGAAAGAAGAGCCAAAGAAAAAGTACAGAAACACATATAGACGGAGACACAGCATGTTAACACGCACAATGATCCCATAAAACCGTAAAACTGGAAGTCTAATATATAGGCAGAGGAGCTGTATGATAAAGAGAAAGGGGTGGTAGGAGAGAGAGAGAGAGAGAGAGAGAGAGAGAGAGAGAGAGAGAGAGAGAGAGAGAGAGAGAGAGAGAGAGAGAGAGAGAGAGAATATGACCAGACAGACAAAAAACTCCAAAAACATTGTTGAGTTTGTATTGTGTTGTTGGCTATTTACTGCTAGGCACGGGGCCTGCCTTTAAAAGTGATCTGTATCCCCAGTGAGACTTTGTTGGAGAAAACTAAGTTTTCATGTCCAAGTAGCTATCAATTGGAGATTGCTTCTGGGTTAGGAACCAGGCCTGTGTTCAGTTCCCTCGGTGCTGGGACTCTATAGGGTATAGAGCCATGCAGGCCCTGTGCATGCTGCCGCAGTCTCTAGAAGATCATATGTTGGTCAGTCCTGATGTGTTCCTGTCTTTGGTGTCCTCCATTCCCTGTAGTCCTTACAATCTTTCTGTCCTGCCTCCTCTTCCACAGGGCTCCCTGAGCCCTGAGGAGTAGTTGATAGGGGCATCCCATGTAAGACTGAGTGTTCCAAGCTCTCTTTCTGTGTATTGTTTTGGCTGTGAGTCTCTGTATTTGTTTTCTGTTGTGGGAGGAAACTTCTGAGAAAGGCACTGATCTATGGGTATAGCAGAATGTCATTAAAAGTAATTTTATTATCATGTTCTTTAGTAGAACATTAGTACTTGGTTTTCCCCAGGACCCTAGTCTATCTAGTCTCAGGTTCTTAGACACCCAATCAATGTCAGGATTGGGTTGCATCTCATAGAGTGGGCTTAAGTCCAATCACATATTGGTTGGTTACTTCCACAGGCTTTCTACCACTATTGTACTAGCACATCCTGTAGGCAGGTCTTTACTGTAGAGTGGATGTTTTGTAGCTGGGTTGGTGTTTACCTTTTTCCTTTGGTAATGATGCCTGAATTTTTTTCTTTTTTTTTTTTTTCATGGAAATGCAAGTCTGAACTCAGGTCATCATGATTGTACAACAATCTTCCTATCTTCCCAGCCCCTAAAATATGTAATATTTATAAAAAGAATGAAAATGTTACCTAAAATTGAAAAATCAAGCTTCTATAGATCTAACTAAAACTAACTTGTAAGGTTTCTTCTTACTTTTATGTCTGAGGGTATAAAAATGTGATTCAGTATTGTGTTTCACATGAGGATTAGACTCTAAGGGAATTTTATGATTTAGAGAAAATCGTAAGTAAGGGTTACAACTAGTTTGAGGTCTGTGGCTCCTGGAGAAAATACTTGTGTGCTCAAACCCATGCAGTTTTACCTACATTAGGCAGGTTGCACAGCCATGGATAAAAGGCCCAAGTTTCAGGATCCTGTCACCCTTCCCTTTGTTTCTTTTGTTTCTTTTTGCTGCCCTGTCAGGACTGAAGGGCTTTTATAGCTGCTTTCTATGCCCATCAGAGTTAAACAATCTATACTGTTGGATCACTTAGTGTCCCACAAGCTACTTTCCATATCGTCCATGGAAGCTGACTGATTACTTATTTACAACCAAGACATTTTGATTTTTTTTAGAAAATATGGAAAATAAAAATGCTGTTGCAGAAGAAAATTGTTCACAAGCAAAATCTAAATTACCATGCCATGATGAAGCTATAAGTGGAGCTATTGTAAAATATGCATTTTTATCCCCAAATGAAAATGGAATGGTAAAAACTGAGATGATGTTAATGTTCTGGAAACAGTACATAAAGGTAGTATGCACTTAGAGGTTTTCAAAAGGAGGTACCAAATAGTAGCAAAGAGCAGTCATTCCGTTGTAGGTAATTGGAGAAGATCTGGAAGCTCTGTGTAGAGAACCAGACAGTGAGTCATCTTCCCTCCTCATCTTCTTGTCTTCAGACCGTGGTACTGCTCTTTACTGCAATTGCAAGGAGAGGAAGTTTGCAAGTGAAAATAATGAAGCCAGGCCTTAGAACCTCCAGAGAAAAGCCTGCGTTGGAGAACCTCCAGTCTTTGCACCTCTCATTTCCCTCCATTTTATCTTTCGTCGTAATGATTTGGGGAGAAGAACAGAGGCAATAGAGTTCTCTGTTACTCTTGACTATGTTTTGGGGTGTTTCCTGTAACTTTTAAACTGTAGACCTCATATATGCGACTCTGCAAGATCTTTGAACTTCATAACAATGACAGGTCCACATGCATTTGGAGAGCTTTCCACTCTGTGCTCTCCCTGTGTGGTAGGAAAGCTGACTAAAAGACCCTGAGAACTGTGAAGTAGAACCATCTGCTCCTCACGTGTCTAGCCTATTACCCTGTTACATTTTTGTTTCCAGTTTCAACATTTGAATTCTTTGAATTCTTTATGAGTTTTCTAATGTTTTTGACCTCTAGATGAAAAAGTATGTCTTTAAAGAAGTCTTATTTATATACATTGAAAAGACTTAAGTAATTAGCCTTGTCTTTTGGTCTTTGTTGTCCAAATCCAGTCACAACTTAAGCATTTTCCCCCAATCTAAATGGTAAAATCCTTGAGCACACCTCTGGGCACCCAGCTCCATGGGTAGCAGCGAAGCTCCCTGATCCCCCCTCTGAGGTGGGGACAGAGCCTGCTGCGTTGACACATTAACTGAATTTCTGCTCCTTGTGAAACTTCAAAATGAAATCATCCTTTTCTTGATTTTGAACTTACCAAGCCATTCCATTCTTCAATTAGAACCTGAAAAGTGGTTACTTCATCTCAATTCTTTTAGGCTGCAGTTCTTTCAGCCCAGGTGACTTTCCTCCTTTATATCAGATCCTGGGAAACTATGTAGGCTGCTGATAACAGCCCAAGTGTATCTCAGCCTAGGGCTCTCACTCACTTTCTCTTCAGTAGCTGCACCTGCTCCCTTTGCTCCCAGAGTGGACACCTCCCAATCTAATCACTGTTTTTCAGTGTCTCAGTTATTCATTCCGTGTGTGCTTTCTTAAAAGGCACAATGAAAAGGCCATATTAAAAGGACTCCATTTTTTTTAAAAGTCGGTATTTTACAAACAAGTTCATATATAACCGTTGTTGAATTAACTGTTGTCTTCAATGAATAAGGAATAAAGACACTTAGAAAGAAAGAACAATGGCTAATGGGTTTGCTTTTCCCCTAACCACAGCCATGAAAATGTAGTCGTCATTAAGGGCTATAAAGTTGTCTTCTTTAGTGCTTCAGCACACTAATGGCTCCCTGCATTTAGTGCTGTTTTACTGTGTTGACCCCTGTTCCCTGCAGCTGGGAGTTTATTAGTCATTCTGGCCTTTGGGAATGAATATTCATAATAAGATAGCAGTGATGATTCAGTTCCCTTTACAGCCCCAAGGGAATTACTCTTAGCAACCGGGAAAGCTGGAAAAAAAAGGGAGGGGTGAAATTGCACCAGCATCCTGTATTGAACCCTGTAATGTGAAGCTGCGTTCAAAGTATCTTGTCAGTAAACTGAGGCTCAGGGCTGCAGTTTTAAGTTGTACACTCACTCACATTGGAACATATGCCTTCTGATTGCCAAGCCATATTCTGTGATACGTATCTTCTCCATATTAATTTGTTTGCTTCCTTCTAGGAGTCATATCCTGGAAAGATATAAAATACCAAGTATTTAGCGAAAACTTTACCCTGATAATGAGACCGCAATGACAGAGCTAAGCAGAGTGTGGAGGAGTAGAACCATGGCTCTATTAGAGTAAGGAGATCGCATAGTCCCTGTTTCAGCTCTCACCATCATCAAAACTGAACAACTTCTTAAAAACATCCTTGAGTTTATTAATGGGGAATTTGTGGAACACCTGCTTTGTGCTGATGGTTCCAGTAGATAGAATGACACGTGGAAGGCATATGTTGCTTCTCTTCCTAATTATAAGTATTACATGATAACTTTATTTAAAATTATAATGGGTATATTTTAATACACTGTAGGCATCCAGTCACCTAGCTTTAAGAGTTTTCAGTTAAATTCCATTTTAACTTTCTCCATAGGCAACTTATTTTAGAAAATGTTTTACTCTTTTCACTTCTTAATGAGATTAGGTCTAAGGAGAGAATTGTTTTACTTTCCCAAAGTAGCATCACTTGAATCTCTAGCTGATTCTGTAGTATTTTTCTGGAATGCATACCAGTCCGACTGATGGAGAAAGGAACTGTAGTGAACCATGGCTAGAGAGCCACCACCCAAGGCTGCTGCAGGGGGTTCTTAGCAGACTGAAGGATGAACTGTATGTCTCTGCATATTGGAGGCATGTGCTGACCCAACATTGGGTTAACAAGATTCTGTTTAGTGATCTATGTCTTTGGTTTTATTTGGAAGTCACCTGACTTTATACATGGATTCTTTCCCTAGTTATGTGCCCAGGAAGCTAATTATTCAGTCACAGAGTAATGAAAGACCCTGCCATCTGTCTGCTGATTTAATAGAGTGTCAGCATATCCCAAATAGGACATAATTGGATTGACAGACACAAAGACAGTTATTAGACTGTTATTATTTTATGGGGGGGGGAGCAGGCAAAGAAGCATACACTGTAACAAAACTAATCTGATGTTGTCTGTTGTTCCTGGAATACATCGCCCTTCACGCAGAATGCATGGGCTTTGAAACCCCTGACTGCATTGGAGTGCTTGGAGTTCCTGGTCTCAGAATTCATTTCTGTATTCTTATTACAAATCATTATAATACAATCTAATAAAACACAGTTTGCATAAAGATGGGGCCCATTTATAAAGCTGTCACCCCAGCCACTCTATTAATAGAGCCATTTTAAAGATTTATTGTGAACATATGTTACTTTTTGCAGAGGGACAGATTGAGAGCTGCAGGATTTGAACATGCTAGAATGTGCTACTGCTGATAACTTGGGGAAAATTGAAGCTACTCTGCAAGAACTGTCTCTTCCCTTTCAGGTATAACTGAGACAGTCATAGTAAGACATTGAGGAAGGGTGACAGGGTCAATGTTCATACTATTTAACTACCTTTTCTTCTGTCACGTTTTCTGCTTTTATTTGCACATATTCCTGAAGATTTGAGATCATATAGGTCAGGAAATATAAGCCTTTGGAAGCATTTCTAGTTAAGAAATTTCTCCTTAAAATATCTGTGGCTAGATCTGCTGACAGCCAAGATATAGAGATGTGGCGTCTATGAATTCAGTAGTGGGTTCATGGAGCATTGTTTCCCTCCTTGTTACATCCTGGAGTTTCTTACCCTCAGTGCTCATGAGGAGAACTAGAAAGGGAGTCCAATAGCGTGCGTGCGTGCGTGCGTGCGTGCGTGCGTGTGTGTGTGTGTGTGTGTGTGTGTGTGTGTGTGTGTGTATTCATTTAGCAAGACTCTAAAGAGCTCCTGCATGTGCCAGGTACCTTCCTAGGTTCTAGGTGTTTTGCTGGAAATTGGCCAAAGAGTTGACCTCTTGGTGAAAGAAAGCCAACAAGCTCATATTTGCGGTATCAGATTATGACAGCTATGAGGAAAGGAAGGCAGCTGAAAGAGAGAGGTGATGGGGGAGTTTTTTTTATCCTGGCCGTTCTCTAAAGTTTTTAAGAAACTGACTGCTGTGAGGTCGTGAGTCCTGTGTCGGAGACCGTCTTCAACAGGTATCCCATTTACCAGGGTAGGGGCGTGGAGATGAGAAAAGAAACTAAAGAGAACGAAGACGTGAGTAAAAATAATAAATCAGACATAGGATTGTACCAGGAGGGAGTTCAGTAGATATTGAAATTGTGTTTAATTTTCCATATGCTTTTATATCCCAATATAATGGGGAGGGAGTAGGCAAAAGTCTTCTTTAACAAGATACAAAAGACAACTAGAACAGTTACTTGCTTCAGTACATTGATACATTAAGCCATTAATTCATGAGAAAAGCATTCTGTTTAGGCAGTGGACCCACCCTAGAACAAGTATCCTGAAGGTAGCCACTCCCTAGGTCAAACCTCCTATTTCAAAAGAAGGAGCAGGAGTATGCTTGAATTTTCTGACCTTTGGTCAGGGTGGAGTGGATCTCCTTCCTTGGGCCATGTTAATGCCCCAAACACCAAGTAACCACACCACAGATCAAGGTGTGTAGTCACAGTTGGTGTCAACAATTTTAAGCAACCTCAAACTCTCTGACCTTCAGACAGGGTGGAATAGGCTAACATTTTTGGGCCTCCACACTCTTGTGACTATCTGGGTCAAGCATGCAGCAGACCCAAGTACCCTGGCTTGCCTAGTAAAAGCCCCCATAATTTTCCTCATTTGCAGGCAAGGGAGTATTGATAGTGGGCATGAAAAGCTGTTGTAAGCCACAAACAGTCTATAAACAAAGCATTTCAGAACTCCACCATTGTAAACTGAGTCACTGCTTGTTCTTGAAGAAATTCTTTTCTGAGGGGACAAACTACTTATAGCAGGGGTTCTCAACCGGTGGGTCTTGAACCCTCTGGGGGGGGGGGGTCACATATCAGATATCCTGCACATCAGGCATTTATATTACTATTTATAGCACTAACAAAATTACAGTTATGAAGTAGCAACAAGATACTTTTATGGTTGGGGTTCACCACATTATGAGGAACCTTATTAATAAATTAATGTAATAATCATAAATTAAATTGTAGCAGCATTTGGAAGGCTGAGAACCACTGACTTACAGGCTTCACTTTTATGTTATAAATTGTCTGTTTATAAATTAACTCAGTTAGAAGATTTACAAATGAGCAAATTAATTTGTACAAGTTTTGCATTAATGATTACTGTGGTGAGACTTATATGTATTGAATGGATATAAGACAGTATCACCACACATACTTCACTGACAACCTTACAATAATCCCTCAAGGCACATATTATTTCACCATTTGTAGATTAGGAGCCTGGTGAGGAAAGTTCTATTGTTGCCTCAGGCCTGCCTAACCCTAAACCCTGGGCTGTCTTTTGTATACTGCATTACCCCGCCCCCCAAATCTTAGACCTCTGATTTAATGAGGGGCATATTGTGTTAGGAACAATGGGAAATATAAAAAATAAAAATAAAAATGCAATTCCTGTACTCAAAGAAATGAAAATACACTGGGAAGAGATGATTGCATGAAAAATAGCAGGGGATAGTGAAGGTATAAAGACATAATTGCGCCGGGCGGTGGTGGCGCACGCCTTTAATCCCAGCACTCGGGAGGCAGAGGCAGGCGGATCTCTGTGAGTTCGAGGCCAGCCTGGTCTACAAGAGCTAGTTCCAGGACAGGCTCTAAAAGGCTGCAGAGAAACCCTGTCTCGAAAAACCAAAAAAAAAAAAAAAAAAAAAAAAAAAGACATAATTGCATTCCTTAGCCTGTGAAAGCTAGGGAAGAGACAGATTAATGTATACTGCAGACAATAAGCCTGAAGCCGAGCATTTGAAAGACAGGTAGAAAAATCACCTATGGTTGTTAGGATTCACTTTTGTTCCTAGGGTGAGCATCAGATGTTGTTATAACCCATGAAAATTCCAAGTTAGAGATGGTAATGCAGCTAGACTTGCCTCCAGCTTTCCTCTTTTTCGGATGAGCCTCAGATGAAGTGTTTACCTTGTGAAGGTAACATTATGTTATGTAAAGTAAATGGATATTTTAAAACACTAGGTCACATTGTCACACTCAGAGCAACTAGATAGTGACATCATGAAAGACAACCAGTAACTGATTCTGACTGGGGGACCTGGGTTTGTGTCTCCTGCTTCTCTTGGGACATTCTCTCTGAGTAATTTACAGGCTGAATGTCTCATTGTGTTTACATTGTCCCTCCTCAGTTCATATATCGTCGGTTTCATATGTATTAAATATAGATATTCTGCAATATCACTGGAAAGAAATGTACATTGAATGAGTAGAATTATTAACAAAAATTTCAGGATGAAAAAATGCAGGTTTTCATGAAATAACGGCAAAGGCATGTCCTACTGAAATGTTGGGAAATAGTGGATCCAGATCATAGATGGACGCTCTTAAAACCATAGACGGGGCAGCAGGGGAGATTTTGAAAGATAGGTGTACAAGAAATAGAAGCCATTATGTGATGACACTGGTAAAGAGCATATACAGAGGAACCGCAGACGGCTCAGGAAACAGGACTTGTGTGGGGGTAACTCTGCTGTCTCTTCTCTAAGTTGATCATGAAGCCAATGAAATGAGACAAGTTCAGAACAACAGACAAAATACCAGCAACATGGTGAATCAGCTGATGGTCCTTTTTATACTGTATCTTTCACACCCACCTATCTCATTTTCTTTGCTTTCTCTAGGTTTACACTTACTATTGAACCCCTTCCTTACCAAATGAAAATTCCTGTGTAGCACTGTAAATTGTTGATGTTAGTTTAGATGGATAAAGTCAAAGGAACTCAAAAAAATACTTTAAAATTTTTGAAGTATTAGTATTATTTTATTACCTAGTTGTTACTCCTTTTCGATTTTCTCAAATCATACTTAGTTAGACTTGCGTACTGTTAGTATATTCGAAAGCAAATACTGAATAACATCCCTCGGTGCTCTGATTTCTCACCATTTTGTGTTCTGTTGCATTTTTATGACAGCAGCCTCTAGAGAATTAATTGGCTAAAAGAAAGGAGCCTCTTCTTTCTCAATACCAAGATCTAAAATAGTCATCATGCTTTGTTGGTTTTGGTTTTGCTTGCTTGTTTGTTTGTGATGTTTGTAATGAAATAGTTACCATCCCAGGAACATAGGTGTCTTGTTTTGTCTCAGGGATAGCCTTGCTCTTGTCCTCACAGGACTGCGGGGAGTAACTGTCACTTTAGCACCTTGTTCCTGCACTGACTTCTTAGGCCTCTGTTGATAGAGTTTCCTTTCTGTTTTGCCAGTGATATCTAAAAAGAAGTCCATTCATGGAAACATTTCATATAAATCCCCTGGTCATTGCTTTCAAAGTTTAGTTGACCCAGGTGACCGAGTGTGACACCACATTACACCTTTTGACCAGTGTTAGGGCATTACAAGCAAGCGTCTTCTAGTCTCTAATCACGGTAGTACAAAGCGTCAGTCATGCATAACTTCTCACATCTAAGAGCAACATATGAAAATTTCAAAATCATCTCCTGCTTTTGTTCCCTTCCAGAATTTTAACATCCATAAATTATCATGGGGAAAAGAATGGCTCAGGCATGCTGTTGAAGTTGATTAAACCTATCTTATTCTGGCTAAATGAAAGGATTGTTGCATGGCAACCGGCCAATAATCACAGCCTACATGACACATAACAGACACGTTAGCATGGCGAGGGCAAATGAAGAGGCATGTCATGGTGGCTAAGGTGACTTGAGGGCATGAGGGCGGGCCTCTTTTTTCTCACCACTGCTTTCTTAACAAAACTGTTTATTCCTGCGGTACCCAAGGGGAATGGTGAGCTCCTATGGGGCATGGAAACATTGGGGACATGATTTTCTTCTCACTGGCTATGAAAGAGATGTTCTTCACCCCCCAATTACTGTTGTGTTGTTGGCTGAGCACATCATATTTTCTCTCTATGAATAATCAATAATCCATTCCACTTCTACACTACTGCAAACCCAGCTAATATGAGGCAAAAGTCTGTTTCAGAAATATGAATTAATCAGAGCTTGAACAAATGAATTTAAATTCTAGATCTAAGATGAATACAGAGATACAAGTATAAAGTAAAAAAAACACACAGCAACAAATAAATGTGTATTTTCTGTACATATGTGTATATAAGTCTAATCCTGAGTAGTTGCTTTATACCATGGCCGTTTTCAGGGTTAGCATAACTTCTCACTTTATGCAGGAGGCTTGTCGTGAGCATCTGCGGATGAATAGTGCTTGGCCCATTGGGAAGCACATTAATGAATTGAATCTACATCCTTCCCTCAAAGAACCTAGTGCCCAGAGGGCCATGACATGTACTCATGAATAGAGAGCAGTCCAGACCACTGAGTCTCTGTCCTGTGTAATTCTCATTTCTTTTCTCTGTGGGTCAATGAGGCGGGGATATGTTTCCTTCATTAGAACCCACAGTAATGATCTTTTAAACTCAGAATCCAGCACACTACCATATTGTGTAAAATAAAAGTGTATGATTGTTAAACTTACACATATTTAGCACATGGCAATTTGTCCTGGATAGCTGTAGTATATTACAGTATTTCCTGTTCCATTCACGTGTTCTTGTTCTCACTCCCCTTTTCTCTTTTACTCCCATATTGTTTACAGCCAATTTTAATTTTATTTTAATTGTTTCAATTTAGCACGCCTTGAGTCCAAGCCCTCAAAGAGCAGGTGTCTTGTCTGCTTTATGGTGTCTGATCATGCTTCATGGTAAACGAGATAATGGTGCACTTGAATCTCACAACCAATTTTTGGTCCAGCCTGATGGACGCCATTGCCTACTACAGGTTCCTTATAACTCTGACCTGGAGGGGAAAAAAGTGTCTCATTCTGGCCCCTATACTGAGGTGAATAGAACAGGATAATGAATTATGTATAATTGAGAAATGATGCACGTAGTCTAAGATTGGGCAAAACATATACTACCCTCAACTTCTGATACATTTCATCTCACTAATGGCCTCTTTTATTCAGCGTGCTGAGGATTTCTCTGAAACCCTGACTTAAGGAATGAAATCTCCCTTCAATTATTTATGGTTTAAATTAATGCAAATAAGGCTCCCTGGCTGGCTGTGCTGATACTCATTAATAAATATTTCACTGGGTATTAGGAAGATTCAGATTGACTAAATGAGGCTCTTTTTCAATATAAACAAAAGCCCTTCTGTTTTTTCACTGCCGTGCAGGCCCACTTCTTCTGTCTGGCTTTCATTATACTAAATGAATGTTAGGTGGGTGCATCAGCAGCGCTATGGATCCTGTGGGAATCAGAGTCAGTGGGGGCTCTGCAGTGAAATAATCCTCTAGTTAAACCAAATTTAATCTCATTAGCAGGGTAATTGTGCTGTTAGGGGAAATGGTCGGCCAGGTTAAAGAGAAACCCACATATTCTAATTACTCTTTTGCGCCTGTCATTGGAACATTCAACATTGAGCTGAGGGAAAATGTGCAGATTCTTTGCTTGTCCTAAAGAGGCTGGAACTTTGGTGATGTCCACATCTGTCACACTTCCCAGACCTTGTACAGCAGTGTTGTCTTGCTGTGCCTGTCCTTGGATCTTTGCTATAGAAGTCAGTGCCAGGGTACACGATCTCGACACACTGTGCCTTATGTATGTATCGTGTCCTTTGTCCAACAAAGTTTATGCAGCAGACCACCAAGGACTTAGTAGTTCAAAAATATAATATGAAAATATCTGTAACTTATGAAAAATATCATTTCATAGTTTTTATTATTGGAGGATTTTTCCAAGAGAACTGAATCAGGGACCAAGTATTAAATTGTAGTCCTCTATATTTCTTTCTGTGTAGAGCATCTTTAGCATGTGGTAAAGAAGAAAGAATTATAGGCTACTTGGAAGCTGGAACTGGGTTCAAGATATAATCTTAAAGCTTGATAATCATGTGAACTCCAGAAAATTACTTATTTGAACTGCAGGTTTGTCATGTGTAAAGTAGAAATGATTATCATTGTCAAAATAGCCCTAAAGCAGAATAAGAGTGAGTTTTGTTAAAGTCTACAGCAAGCACTGATAAATTGTACGTATGGAAGATAATCGCTTCTCCCTGCTTTAAAGGACCTGGCATCACCAGCTTCTAGAATACAATGTAGTCATAATCGGCAAATATTTGAATTAGTTAGATGCTGGGGAGTTCTGACTTCAAGCTCACAATTGTTGCCAGGGTCTATACTGTGAGTGATTATTTCCAAGAATTTTTTCTAAATCGATGAGATGAATACTGATGTATCCTTTTAAAAGAGAAAGAGGTTTCCTCTACTTCTTGCCCAAGAACAGCTTATTGTATCAGTTTTGAAACAAAGCATGTTTGTGGGCAGTGACACAAATCTCGACAGAGGATTCTAAAATGGCTGAAAGACACATAAGGAAATGCTGAACATCCTTAGCCATCAGAGAAATGCAAATCAAAACAACTCTGAGATTCCATCTTACACCTGTAAGAATGGCCAAGATCAAAAACACTGATGACAGCTTATGCTGGAGAATCTGTGGGGGAGAGGGAACACTCCTCCATTGCTGGTGGTAGTGCAAATTGGTACAGCCCCTTTGGATATCAGTATGGCGACTTCTCAGAAAATTAGGAAACAACCTACCTCAAGACCCAGCAATACCACTTTTGGGTATATCCCCAAAGAATGCTCAGTAATACCACAAGGACATGTGCTGTAGGAATTCCTACTGCCAGTAGCCTTTAAGTTACCCGCCCACTTGGGCGTGGCCTCTTATACTATAAATGCCAATGTAAAACATGCATGTCCAGCCTCTCTTCAGGCTGTGGGATTTGGTTGCTGTTCCCCATTCCAGCAGAGGACTGTAATCTGTGACTCTACCCCTAAATAAATAACCCTCTATTATGCTCAATTCTGAGCTACTGTTGGATTTCTTTTAAGCATCTGTCTTCAGACATGTGCTCAACTATGTTCATATTAGCATTATTTGTCATGGCCAGAACCTGGAAACAACCTAAATGCCCCTTGACCAAAGAATGGATAAAGAAAATGTGGTACATTTACACAATGGAGTTCTACACAGTGGGGAAAAATAATGACATCTTGAAATTTGGAGGCAAATGAATAAATCTAGGAAACATCATATTGAGTGAGGTAACCCAGACCCAGAAAGACAAATATCATATGCACTCACTCATAAGAGACTTTTAGACATTAAACATAGGAAAATAAGCCTACAATTCACAATCCCAGAGAACCTAGACAACGAGGACCCTAAGAGAGAGATACATGGATCTAATCTACGTGGGAAGTAGAAAAAGACAAGATCTCCTGAATAAATTGGGAGTATGGGGACCATGGGAGAGGGTAGAAGGCAGGGGAAGAGGAAGGGAAGAAAGCAGAGAAACATATTTTGCTCAATGAAAACAATTAAAAATAAATAAATACTAGAAATAGAAAAAAACATTTAATGGTATTAACAACTATGAATGCATTGTCACCAAGCTGAGTTCATGGATGATGAATGAGGAATTCTTTCAAGCTTTTGTCTACCATGCCTGTGGCTGTAATTTTTCATAGCCCATCTGAAAAAGTGAAGTTTTGTGTTTACTATTATGCTGATAAATAAATTGTATAAAGGGTAAACTCATTGTCCATATAATTACTATAAATTTTTCACAAATTTCTTATGAGACAAAGTAGTTTTAAAATAATTTTTCACATCAAGATAGACTTTGTATTTATCTTATGATAAAGCATATATTACCCCAAACTCCCCATTCCTTTGAAAACAGATAATGTTTCTCTGATGAAATCAAGTGTGATATTGAATTTTTTTGTTAAAACAATTTCTGTAAGGGTTGCTGTCTCTTACGTATTCAGTTCCAGTTAGTAGCAGCACTCAGCCCAGACGTGTAAGCCAATGAGCAGAGTCATCTGGTTGTAGACACTACTGTTGTATAGCTGTGTTTCCTGTTCTGTGCTTTAGTTAGTTATCACCATATTAATACAGGATAGTACTGGTTCTGTGGAAACCGATAATAGTGCCATCAAATTCTTTTATAAGATCTTGCATTTGTTTGTTTGTTTTTGAAATTCTGCTTATTATTATAGGGCAGAGCTACCTGCAGATTCTCAGACAGCCAAGGGACCCCCCCCCCCTTTCTGATTATGTGCAATTGTGATAATTTGTACTTTTCTATACCTAGGTTTTGTGAACAGAATTTTAAAATCTGATTTAGCATTACTGTGAGAACTTAAAGAAAGTGGACTTACAGGAATAGTAAAGTCTTCGGATCCTGGCTAATAGTAGCCACATTTATGAAGCTGTCTGCAGAGCATGAGCTCTCTGGTGCCTCTGAAAGGGACAGGGTAGTGATGGACACTGGATAAAATAGCTCTAAAATACTCAGCTTAGTTCATTTGTCATCCTCGATAAATATTGTACATACGGGCTGTTTTGCTGTGTTGAAACCCTGAGATAATAATGCACAGCTACAAGTGATTCTAGAAAATGTTGTCTTTTCCAAGCAGAAAAGGACTAACAGGAGGAAGACTAAAAAGGTTTTGAACCACTGTACAATAACAGTGTTTTTTTTTTTTTGAGAAATCCTGCACAATGCTTCATTAAAAACGTTGTCCAGGAAAATGCATGTGGTATAGTGCGATGAGAAGATCGTGGATGAGTTGTAAAAATCAAATATTCAAATAAAATACGATAAATATATACGAGTTTAAGGCTTTGAACTCATTCAATACTATGTGTCTTGGGCCCATGCCATAATTGTTTGCTGGGGATCACACATTATTTTGCAGGTACTTTTGTCTTAGATTGCTACACATTCAGGTTGGCAATTAATCAAGTAATAATAAAATAGTTTGGTAAAACATAATCTAAGTTAAGATCATGGAACAAGGTTAGCTGTCAAATAGGTTCCTTTGCGAAAATTCAAACTGAGCTTTCCAAAGCGTTTATTTACTAAGCATAACAAAATCTGTCCTGCTGAGGAATCCCGAAAGAGAGCCAAGTAGTCTGCCTCTCTCATCCAGCATATATTGTATAATTTTTAATTTTAAATTTCTTGAGAATTTCAAACCTGTACTACTGTATTTTGATCAGTTCTGATCCCCCATTCCCTCCCTTCAACTGCTCCCATCCCCTCCTACCACCCTTCCTTCCCAGCTTCCCTTGCTCTTTTCTTTACTCACTATACTTACTTCATGATGCCAGTATGTGCATGGTTCATTATGTGCGTAGGTACAGTATGTGCATGGTTCAGTATGTGCGTGGGTACAGTATGTGCATGGTTCAGTATATGCATGGTTCAGTATATGCATGGGGACAGTATGTGCATGGGTACAGTATGTGCATGGGTACAGTATGTGCATGGTTCAGTATGTACATGGTTCAGTATTGCGTGGGTACAGTATGTGCATGGGGACAGTATGTGCATGGGTACAGTATGTGCATGGATACAGTATGTACATGGGTACAGTTTGTGCATGGATACAGTATGTGCATGGTTCATTATGTGCGTAGGTACAGTATGTGCATGGTTCAGTATGTGCATGGGTACAATATGTGCATGTTTCAGTATATGCATGGTTCAGTATATGCATGGGTACAGTATGTGCATGGTTCAGTATGTGCATGGTTCAGTATTGCGTGGGTACAGTATGTGCATGGGGACAGTGTGTGCATGGATACAGTATGTGCATGGATACAGTATGTTCATGGGGACAGTATGTGCATGGGGACAGTATGTGCATGGGTACAGTATGTGCATAGTTCAGTATGTGCGTGGGGACAGTATGCGTGTGGGTACAGTATGCGCGTGGGTACAGTATGTATGTGGGTACAGTATGTGCATGGATATAGTATGTGCATGGTTCAGTATGTGTGTGGGTACAGTATGTGCGTGGGTACAATATGTGCATGAGTACAGTATTGCATGGGTACAGTATATGCATGGGTATAGAGATAACCACTAGAGCATGAGCAGCCTTTGGAGCTACATCCAATGAGAACTACCTCTTTCCCCACAGCCGTCTATTGTTAGTAGCTCCTTGGGGAGCTAGGGATGACACTTCACGTACCCCTGCCTCACCCATGATAGAATTTTGAGTGGTTTGATCTCATGGATGTCTTGAACATTCAGTCACAGTTGTGAATTCATGTGTGCAACAGCCTTGTCGCAACATTTTTTTTTTTTTTTTGCATATGACAAATTTCCGATCTTAGATTTCTATTACTGGTACCTGAGTGTTCAGGTTGGTCCAGATTCTCAGAGCTTCATATGAGAGAGCAAGCATATGCTTAGTTCTAGGTTTTAATATGCTGATAATTTGTCGTTAAGCGCCTCATTTTGAAACATTTAGCATAACGCATGCATCATCGGTTTCACAGCCTCCTGTCCTCTTGCACCACCTCAATTATTTTATCGTCCGGCTTATCTAACCATTTCATCTATAAAACAGAGCATTAAAATAACCTGTGGGTAGTGAGCACTTTAAAAAGTCATGGACCTAAATGACCAAGACTAAGTAAGCTATAATAATAATACAGTACTATTATTTATTTGAATATTTATTAGTTGCGTGCAGTACTTAATTAACTTGAACACTTTGTGTCTGTTTCAGAGGTGTAGAGCACAGTGACGGCTCTGAAGGAGTGTGTTTGTGTTATCAACGAGTCAAGGATAGGGAGAAAAATGACCAATACTGTGAAGGACTAAAATAGTTACCTTATGACTGATGTCAAGTAGTTAAGAGGTTGGGGAAAGCCCATGCTTGGAATTGGTCCTTTAACAAAGGCTCCATTGAAAGAAATGACAATTTTGTAGACCTCCAGTCTAGCTGCTCCCCACAGTAGTGCACTCTAGGTACACTAAAAATGCTGTGTGAGATAAGGCACTAGGTTTACTTTTGTGCAGGTTACACTCAGGGTATATACCTCCTGAGTACCAGACTACCCACAATAAATAGGAATGCTCCCCTTTGCCGAAAGTTCTACCTGGTGGGGTGCAGGCTCCTCACCAGGGGTGTTATGTGGGTGTCGTGGGGAACAGGACAGTCAACACAGACACACAATGGAGAAGTGATATCTAAGCTTGGACTGTGTATGCAGCATTCAAGAAAACAGTGGCGGGAGTGTGCTCAGGTAAATGGCCAGGCCTGTGCAGCAGCCTGGGGGCAAGGGAGAGCAGGACACAGTTACAACCTTGTAAGTACCTCTAGATTCTGTACTTCGGTGAAATTAGTACGACAAATTGAAAGAAGCAAGGTTTAGAAAAATAGGAAAATGAGTTAGGAGATTGTAACAGGGAAGCGCATATTAACTTCTCGTCATTTATCTGCATCACCTCATTTAATTAGAACCTGAACTGAGTTGTGAATGTTAGTAATGGAGACACAGGAATATCTGCCTGAGCTCCATCCATGACAAACAATGTGTAAATGAAACCCGTGGAGCCTGATTCTCTCACTGTGCTTGCATTAGCACCTACAGTCATGGGGACAATAATATGCACACTCTGCATTTATTGCCAAATAAACAAGATGGTGACCAAATGAGCATACGTGAACATTAAACAGAAAACGTGTCTCTAAATTTGGAGGTTTCTTGCATGAGTAGCAAGGTTAGGTATAAGTGATAGATGATTTTTAAGTTTGACCCAGGGTTATTGTGGTAATAATAATATAAATATGGAGATTACAGGCAAGAACTGGAAAACAATGGGAACTCAGCAGTAAAGAGTTCTAGGTGAGACGTCATTAGGATTTCCATTTGAAGCTACCCAGGTGATTGAAAATGGAAGTCAGAGACCAATAGTGTAAAGTGAAAATAATATTTACTTACCTTATTAAAGATCTGGATGCATGCCTTTAATCCAGACACTGGGGAGGCAAAAGTAAGGAGAACTCTGTGAGTTCAAAACCAGCCTGGTCTACAGAGTGAGTTCCAGGACAGCCAAGGCTACACAGAGAAACCCTGTCTCAAAACAAACAAACAAACAAAAAGAGTGTGTTAAAATAGGTGTAAGTCTTGCATGGTCTCTGGAGCCAACGTCAAATTTTAGCCCCATAACTTACCAGCTATTTGATCTTGAGAAAGTATCTCAATGTGTCATGCCAGTCAGTTCCGCTTCCAAATAGTTGTGCATGTGTTCTACTTTGCAACATCATGAGGACTGTGTGACCCAAAGCTTGGTGACTCCATACAACACTTCTCTGTGTGGTATCTCATTGCCATCCTCTGTAAAATAGACATGATAATAGCGCAAGCCTCTTAGGATGCCTTTGAAATTTGTATTGATGAATCCTTCTAAAGCTCTTTGAGCAAGATATGGTAAGAGCACTGTGACCATGAGTGGTTATTGATGCCACTCCTATTGGTGTAGCAACAGGAACAATGTGGTCCCCATCCCCCTGCATTTGTATTAGAGTATCTGAAGGCCTTGTGGATCTCCAGCCCAGAAGAGAGTATATTAGCTATGCTGCACTGCCATTTCTAGGCCATGCAGTAGACTTCGTCTCCTAAAATTTTCTTGGAAATTTTTGACAGCTTAATCTTTTATATGATAACATAAAAGGGTATTTAACTGCAAGTAAAGTAAGTTGAAGCAATAAAACAGAATTCAACCCTAACAGAATAGAAAAATTATCATCTTGCCTTTGAGCTTGGTTCAATAACCCATATTATTGACTTTATTTATTTGCATCTTGAGGGGTTACAGAAAGATTGTTTTATATTAAGGGTTAGAGTTTAACTCTCACTTCAATTTCTAAATTATATGCTTAAAAGTTTTAACAGCTGTCATTTAAAGAGGCTTACTTCATTTTTCTTAAAGTGCTTTCTAGTCTGTCGGGAGCACTTAAACATAGTCTCAAGTCATTTGCAATACACTCACGGCAAGACTTTTGAAAGTTAAATTTGTTTGTAAGCCGGCAGAGTCCAAATTTCATAGGTAATATTCTTTTCTCTCATTGCTTAATGATTTTTACCTCTTTTCTCCTCAAGTCCCAGGCATGAATCTCACTCATTACAAATAAGAGCACCCAAACCCCTTCTGATTTCATTAGTTCAGCAAATTGTCTCCTAGAGGCACGAGCTGAGGACACGATTGGACGCTGTGGTGATGAGCTTATTTTGTACTTTTCCCCAGAAAATCTTTATATACAAAGGCGCAGATCGTAGCTGGCCTCAGCATGAGCAATTACAGACTATTGAGGGAGAGCTCTCCCCGATGTGCCAGTGGCTCACTCCCATGAATTAAGAGGCAAATGTGCTCCAATGTGCATTAACCTTTATGGATTTTTCTTCAGTTTTCATGTTCTACTGATTTATGGTCTTAAATATGCCTGTTGCTGCTGTTTCTGAATGAGTCCCTTGTAAATCATTTCTAAATGATCTTTTTTCAACCCAGTGTAATATAAGTCGACTATATCTCAAATCAGTTCTGCTGAGGCTTCTTCACTCCTTTGCCCAGTTGTCTTCTGCTTTGCTCAGCTTTAAATGGCAACGTGAGAAGTATCAAATAAATATGAAACATGTCTTAAAGAAGCCACATGTGTTGCATTGCCTCTTTGTGCAGACCAGGTTGTTTCTGGTGCTTCTCGTGGCCTTAGCTGGATTAGAATCCAAAGTTTCATCTGTCTGTGTATAACTAACTGTTCTCAGTTCTTTATACGAGGATGAACTCATGTCTGGGGAGAGAGTCTTTGACTCCATATGGATTCTAGGTTGATTTCTTTTTCCCAGACAAATCAAGCACAGTTAGGATTTTGAATGGACTGTGTCCTAATAAGTGTACTTCTAGCCTCTATTTTCATTCAGATAAAGGTCGTTTCTTTCAGTGCAGTGTCTACAGCAGGGGTAGATTCTCTGTACTTGCTGGTAAGTCGGGCTGGTACCAGCCACACAGTTCTGAACTTTAATGGAAGCGAAAATGATAATTTCCAGTAAATATAATTTGTGATAAGGAGGCTAGTCTGAGCAAGGGGCTTGGGATGCTTGAGTAAAATCTAGTTTATAAAATTTAGTTCCTAGGTAGGAACCACATCATGGTAAAACATATAATTGAAAATATCGGGTGAAACGTAGACAGTGGGTGCTCATTTGTGTCTTCTAGAGAACACATAAATTGCTGCAACAAAACATCAGTTTAAAAAATACAGGCATTCTGTATGCATAGACTTTTAAAGTTCCCCTCTGATGATATGAAATGAAAATATCTAGTTTAGTATTTACAAATACATAACTATCAATACTAAATTTAGGGGAAAGACTAAAGCTGCAGTGAAAATTAGTCATGCACTGCTTTATTTGCTTTACAGTTTACCCTGTTTTACAACCTTTGGTTGAAGAGGCTGAACCTTTGGTTCAACCTTTGGTTGAAGAATCTAATTATCAGTGTGTCCCAGTAGAGAGTCTCCATCCTCACTTAAGCTTGCGCTGTGGAAATAGAGTAGCCGCCACACTTACTGCATGTCCATTCTCTGTGAGTAGGTGGTGTTGTTATCACACTTCACAGTGTAGAGAAGCAAGGCTACAAGACACTCAGTTATTTGTCCAAGTCATTGCAGCTTGGTCCGACTTCTGCAATACCATCTCTGAGTAATGTGGTTTTGACCACTCTACTTCCTAAAGTTGTTCTACCTGTCACAGTTGACACTGAGCAAGGTTCACCTCTCAAGATGGTAGGAGAAGTCTTTCTATGGTTGTTTTTTGTTTTGTTTTGTTTTACCAAAACAAGCATAGCTTACCCATGCACTCAGTTCCATTAATCTACATGTTCTTATTTCGATACCATGCAGTTTTTATTATTCTAACGTTATAGTACAGCTTGAAGTCAGGAGTGGTGATACATCTGGAAGTCCTGTTGTTGTTGTTGTTGAAGATTGTTTTAGCTATCCTGTATTTTTGGTTTTCTGTATGAAACTGAAAATTGTCCTTCTGATGTCTGTAAAAACTTATGTTGGAATTTTGATGGAGATTGCATTGAATCTGTTGATTGCTTTTGATAGAATGGGCATTTTTACTATGCAAATCCTACTGATCCATGAGCATGGAAGATCTTCCATCTTCTCTACCTTCTTCAGTTTCTTTCTTTGAAATTATTTTCCTTCATTTGGGTTACCCCGCTTCAAGATATTTTATAATGTTAGTGGCTATTGGGAAGGGCATTGTTTCTCTGACGTCTTTCTGCCCAGTTGTCATTTGTGTATAGGGCTACTGGCCACTTAATTGAAGGAGTTTATCAGCTGTAGGAGTTCCCTAGTAGAATTTTTGGGGTTGCCCATGTATATACTATAATATCATATGCAAATAATGATACTTTGGTTTTTTTCCTTTTCAATTTGTCTCCCTTTTATCTTTTGTTGTCTTATTGCTCTATCTAGAGCTTCAGTACTATATTGAATAGATGTGGAGAGAGTGGACAGCCTTGTCTTGTTCCTAATTTTAGTGGAATTGCTTTACATAGGTCTACACTAGGTCTTCTTCACACTTGCTATTGTTGTTTAGCTTACAGTGGGAGTTGGAGTGTTCCTGACTCTTTAGCCTGATTTTGGGATCCTTTTCCTCCTACTGGCTGCCTCCTCCAGCCTTGATATGAGGGTTTGTGCCTAGTCTCATTGCATCTTGTTATGCTGCATTTGGTTGGCTTCCCTGGGAGGCCTTCTCTTTTCTCAAGGGAAAGGGAGGAGCAAGGGATCTGGTGGGGAGACAACTGGAAGGAGTGGGGGGAGAGGCTGCAGTCCAAATGTATTATATGAGAGAAGAGTAAATAAGAAAAAAGAAGAAGAAATTGTGTATGTTAAGGCATATAACATGATATAGAATGGCTAACACAAACAAACATGTATGATTACTTAAATCTATCTTGTGTGCTTTCCATGTATACCATTCATTAACTGAAGTTCCCACCTTGTACAGTAGATCTGAGTTTGTCTCTCATGTCTAGCTGAACACATCCCCACCATCTCCCACCCTGGTAACCATTCTTCCCATTTTCTGACTAAAGACGGCTCTGGAAATAGCCTTAATTTTTTTTTTTTAATTCTTCCATGTATCTGCTGAGATCCTTCCTTTACAGCTCCGAAAGCAGATTTGGAAACATGTTGAGTGGATCCCCTTAAGTTAAAAATGACAGCATCAACTTGGATGTGTCACTGGAGATGGATGTTGTGTGCTCTGGGGAATGAATGGTTTGTATTCAAGAGAGATGGCTCACTGAAAATGATGGGGCCCCTCAGCCAGTGCTGCTTGCAGCCATCTCATGTTTTAGAGACACCAAAGACAAATACATGACTAGAGAAAGAAAATGTAGATAATTTAGTGTTCCTGTCACTCTAAGAACAGGCTGACTAGTAGAAAGTTTGTTCAGATGATAAAGATTTTGAAAAGAAAATATAAGTAATTTTCCTCAGAAAACCCTAGTCCCTCTAAAGAAAATAAATGGAATTGTGGTGAAACGAGTTTTTCTCATCTGCTCCTTAGAAGTTAAACAGCAATAGTTTTCTTTCGGAGGCTGACCAACCGGACCAGAGTGCACCTGGGTTCCTCTGCAAGTTCCATGAAATCAGAAGGGGTCAGAAGGGCAGAGTATGGAACTGTGAGATCTTAAAATTATGGCGGTAGCTGAGTATTTTGTCTCTCCTTTTCCATGCCTTCTTCCACTCGCTATTAAAGAGCGATCCTTAAAGAGTGATGAGGTTTTCTTTCACTTCTCTATATTAAATGTTTCTTATTTTTTCCTGAATTCCCTGGGTCATGCTATTTTTGTTGTAATAAGAACCCCTTTACTTCCTAGCAGTGTACACACACACACACACACAGAGGCAGATGGAAATGGGGAGAGAGGGAGAAAGGGAAAGAACACAATCAATGGAGTAAGATGATAGATACTATTTAAGATTATCTGTAGTATGTTCATTATAAGTTTAGCAACAAAACTTAATGAATTAAACTTTAAATAGGGTCTAGCTAGAAAATAACTTGCAAAGTTTAGTCTGTGTTATATGTAGGCAATTTTAAATTTTTCTGATTTTATTTTAATCTAGTAGCTAACCCTTCAGTGTGTAATAATTTTAACATTTTAAAAAATAATCACTGAAAAATTCTCATCTCACTCGCAGACTTCAACTCCATCCCTTCTCCTTCAGGTACCTGTTATGAGACACACGATAAAGTGTACAGTGAGAATGTGCAGGTTAAATACACTTGATCTTCACACCTTTTTATTTTTAATTTAACCTGTGACCCGGGATCTTTTCATACCCATGCAGCCAAAGCTTTCGCATTTGGAGGGGGAGGGGCACAGCTTTCCAGTATGTGCACCACGGTTCTTTCATTTCCACCTGATTATTAACATTATTTCCCGCCTTAACTTTTGGAAGTGTTTCCAGAAGTGGTGTCTCTGGGTGAAAAGGAAATTCATAGATAGTTTTGAGTAATAGTGCAACATGTCCGTATGTACTGTGCCTCTTTTCCCTGCATGGGTGCTGCGTGAAGATACCCCCTTCCCAAACTCACACTAACACATGATGTTCTCACACCTGTGGAATTTGGCCTATCGCATAGGTCAAAATCGGAATGTCAGGGTGCTCTACCTCTCATTTGTCTTATTATGAAAGCGAGATTTTTTTTCTTATGTTTAATGAACATTGCATTTCTCTTTTCTAAATGTTCTTTTCTGGCTTTGACCACTTTTCTACTAAGATCTGTGGTTTTTTTTTTTTTTTTGCCATATTTCTAGGCAGCATCTGTGATACAAGTTAAAAATGTGTTTTCCAGTTATTTGTCTTTTGTCTTGATTTTCTTTCTCCTCTTTTCTGGGAAAACATAACGAGCAGCCCTTGCTTTGCATGCCATTGTGAAACTTTAAAATTACAATGTAAGAAAACAATAAAAACTGTTCTTAATTAGTTTGTGTCTTCTGGAAAGTTCTGTCAAAATATTATAAGCTTTACTGTCACTTGTAAACATGTGGAAATGAACGGCAAAGAAACTGAGGTCTGACGTGTATTTAGTAACTGGAACCTTGAAAGAAACAAAGAAAGTGCTTTGTTTCCTTCAGAAATATTAAAACGTGCTTGAATGGTGCTGTCTTGCTCTGTATTGTATACTTTGTGGAATCACATGAGTGTCTTTTCTATGCTTGGCAAACTTGTGCTTCTACATTTCAGTCAGCTGTGAGCATTTTATCTTTCTTTTCCCATTGTTATAAAACACCTCCAGGAGTTCCCAACACGACTTGGCTCCAGTGACACATCCCTCTCCATCCTTGCCCTCCCTCTAATCACAGCCAATTTCTGCGTTTATATTAAGAAGTTTTATTTTGGTTACATATGATTTTGAAATGACAGTGTCAAAACTGTCAAAATCATGTATTTCTTCCATAAGATGATTTTCATTCAATTCAGATTTTACTTCTGGTGGCATCTCATTTAGTTTTGCCCTTGTATTTTATCTGTACTGACCAAATATTTTGATATCTGCTTCTTATAAAATGCCATGTGGCCTTTTCACTTGGTGATAAGGAGACAACATAATCACATGTGTCCTAATCACATAATCTTATATGAAATGAGTAGACAGCACGTGGCCACTTACAGTAGACTGGAATGGAATGGTTGGTCACTGACCACAATGCCCCGCAGTTTGGGTTTGTTTGTTTTTAATAATTTACTTATTCTTATTTTATGTGCATTGGTGTTTTACCTGCATCTATGTCTGTGTGAGGCTGTCAGATCTTGGAATTTAAGACAGTTGTGAGCTGCCATATGGGTGCTTAGAACTGAACCCAGGTCCTCTGGAAAAACAACCAGTGCTCTTAACCACTGAACTGTCTTTCCAGTTCCGCCCAGCAGTTTTTTATACACAGAATTCTGAAGGGTTAATATCATAGATGGCTTTATGTAATTACACTGAATGGATGATGCTAACTGTACTGTGATTCTGTAAGATTTAAACTATGTTGTCTGGGGCTGATGTCATTTAACTAAACTGTAGTAGGTTAAATTGGGTTAAATTTGTGTGTATGAAACCATTGAAAGCAAGGCCTACCTCTACAGAAAAGTACAAACAATAATATATAGTTATCTCTGAGTTAGGAGAGCTGTCAATATTCTGGTCTGTATAGCCCTTAAGTGTTTTAATAAAAGGAACAAAACATTAAACATAAAACATGAAGTTCTCCTTTTCTGCCAGCTCCTATTCTTTCCCTTTCTTAACCTGCCACAAACTCAATATCATTGTAAATAAAAGAATACTTTTATGCCCCACATATTGTATATAAGCAGTTTCAATGAGAAATATGCAGTATTTGTGGGTATGCTCTTTAGTTTGTGCTATAATTTTCTGTTTATCTTAGTTTTCCTGTAACTCCTATGGTCTTATTTCTTTTGAGAATTAACCAAAGTCTTGTGCTCTGCCCCACATAAAAGAAGCCATGCTTTTCTGTTCCATTCTATTTCGTTTAATTAGTGAAGATTTAAAAAAAAAAAAAAACCTGAAACTTGTATTGAGATGGAATGATAACCTTGCTATCTCCATGGAAACAGCCTGAACCCACAGATACTGTCCTGTGTGGTGTCACATTTGTGTTTTCCTGATCTATTTAACCACCTTCTTATCTTGTTTGTCCTCCAGATTTATTCAAGAGATTGAACATGCCATGGGACTTGGTCCTGCCAAACAGTGTCCCCTTCGAGAGTTTCTCACCGTGTACATCAAAAACATCTTCCTTAATCAGGTCTTGGCTGAGATCAACAAGGAGATTGAAGGAGTCACCAAAACAGCAGACCCCTTGAAGATCCTAGCTAATGCAGACACCATGAAGGTTCTTGGGGTGCAGAGGCCTCTCCTACAGGTAGTAAGAAGAAAAGCACTTACTACTTAACTATTTTTTTAAAATGTGTTTTTTCTGTGTGTATGTGTCTGTGTACCACATGTGTGCCTGGTGGCCTGTGGAGACCAGAAGGTGCTGGATCTCCTGAAACAAGTGATCGTAAGCTACATGATGTGGGTGCTAGGAGTCCAGCCCAGGTCCCCTAGAAGGGCAGCCAGTGTTCATAGTCACTGAACTATCGCTCCTGCCCCAAAATTACTGTTTTTAATCACCATTTTCTTATGACTTGGCAAGAGTCATAACTTTAGAAAAGAAGAAGATTTACCATATGGTTCTGTATTCAACAGGGACAAAGCAAAAGAAAACAAATTAAATAGACACTAGGGAAATCTAGTTCTGATGTGGTTTGGATAAGGGAAATTCCCAAGATCATGAAAGGAATAGAAAAGTTTAGCTTTAACTCTGGGGGATGGTGAGTCTCATTGATATTCCAGCAATGCTTCACTGCTTGTCTGGAATCTGTCCTTGAGAGAATTGTTTTTCCACTGGTGAATGCATCCCAGAGTAGGAAGGATTAGCAGGAAGGACATTAGTTGCCCTGTGTAACCTCAGTTACCAGCGGGAAGCCAGTTCTCCAAATCAGTTTTAGGTAGTTAATTTAAGTAACTTGACTAGCTCAAAGAGTCTGAACCAGTAAACTGGCTGTTAAAAGTCAGATCATTTAATTCAAGTAATGATCTTGTTAATAATGAACATTTTCTTTGAAGACATGGTTTCTGGGCAATAGAAATTATCTGACAATAGATATTTTTGTTTCATAGGCCTGTGGTAGATATTTTAGCTTATAGCGTGATAATACATAGAAAATTAAAAGTTTGAAGTATGGATGTACTTTCACAATTACATTAATCTTGCTTTAAGAAGAATAGTAAGCAGGGTGTGGAGACTCACACAACTGATTCCAGGAGAAGCAGGTGGAGCTCTAGAGGTTTTGAGACCAGCCTAGTTCACGTGGTGAGTTTCAGACCATCCAGGGGCGACATACTAAGACTCTGTCTCAAGAAAAGAACAATGAACACAGCGCATTGTTCCATAAATTACACAATATGAGGGGCTCCAGGTGAGGGATACTTGAGCTCTTCAACAGAGCTGTTTACATGGGTGGGTTATATTTGCTTCCGTCAGCTCTTTGGATGTGCTACCTAACTAGGTAAGTCTGTGTACATTAGAATTTAGAGACATGCTATAACTCAGCAGAGTGTCTAGTTTCACACAAACTCCATAATAAAGAGATGAATGAGAAACATCATAAGGGAAGTTGCTCATGCATACTGTCTGTCTGTTTGTTCTGAGGGGGCTGCAGTAAGTTTGGTATACAGAGAGGGGGTGTTCACTGTCCCCTGTCCCCACTGGGTTGCTGTTCCACTGATGAGACCTCCCTGAATCTTAGTGAGTATCCCACATCAACTGAAAGATTTTTCAGGCTGCTACCTAGCCAGGTTCCCTTTTCTGATTTTCCTTATTCTTCCCTTTCTCTTCCCCATGTATTTCAATGCTAAGGTCAGTACTACTGAGGCCATCCTGCCAAGTGGCTTTTGATTGGGTTCTTCTGGGAGGGATCACCAACAGGAACCCAAAGGTAGAGAAGAAAGAGGCTATTATTTCTTCCTCCCTACTTGAGGTGCTGAAGCTTCCTCAATAGCTGTAGCTCCTGTTCTCTCTGGGCTCTGACAGCAGTTTCTTCTTCTCGCTCCTTGATTTCCTCTTTCTGCTTTTAGTAGTCTCTGTATACTCAACATCCCTAGTTCCTTTTCTCCACCCATACACTTCTGTAAGTTATCTCTTCATTAATATTTCTTCATTTGAATTACTTGAGTGGAGCACTTTATTTCATGATCCAAAACCAAAATCTCCACTGACCATTGCTTTAGTATTTTCTGCATGTGTGCTTGCTTGATTGCTTTCTGTCTTGTTTTAACTTCAAATTGAACCCAGGACTTTGTAAATGCAAGGCCAGCATTCTATTATTGAGCTGTACCCCCAAGCCCAACATTGGGTTTTTCCTTCTTAACATTTAACACATATATAGGTACTAATTCTGCTAACTTGTCTTCTATAATTTCCCACTAGGAGGTAAATTCCTATAGCCTAGCACACTGTTGGCAGCAGGAAGTACTTGTGCATGTTATCAAATGCATATGTGCGTAGATGATCAATAGGTGATCAACAGATGAATAAACTCAATGAATAAATTCAAAATAGGGAAAAAATGAGAAACAGTGGCTATGATTTGCCTGATCATGAGTTTCTTTTCCATCAGGAATCCACCCAGTGGTCTAGTATCCTGAAACGCCATGCTCTATGAGAAAACGAGCAGCTTTATCATATATCATGTCCTGTGTTTAAGGGAAGGATGGGGAGGGCACACTACACTATCAAGTAAATCTGTGAACTAGAGACTTGCCTTATTAAACATGATTATTTTGAGCTTATGTAGCCAACTCACATTGAGACTCCTAGTGTGGCTCATATTGGGCCATACACTGCCAGCTAAATGTCACCTCTGGGCAGTCTGTGGTGTACCTATCAGGTCACTCTCAAACTTGTCACCCGTCATTTTGTATTAGTAGCTCTCTTTTTGTCCTATAAATCAATTACTGCAGTCTGAGCTAGGTACGAACTCTACCTAGTCTCTTTTTTCCCTTATCAAGACGTAATTACACATAAGTGAGTAAATCTTAAGACCAAAGCCATTCTAATTAGTAACCTCCAAGGTTGTTCTCAGAGCTAAGATGCTGACTTTGTTATATGGCTGTATTCTTGACTTCTTTTGTGCATTAAAACTGTATTTTTGAAGATGCAAAGTTCTGAGGGGTATGGTCATTAAATCTGTCTACTGTTCTCTGAGATACAAGGTTTCCATCCTGAAAAATTCTCTTTCTTTATAACATGCTAAAATTTAAGGGTTTCTTAAAGGTATCTTCATGTCTACTTTATATTTTTATTCCTTGCTAATTATAGGTGGCTAATCTGAGAAAAAGTGGCGAGTAGGTCTTAGACCTATTAACTGATAATGTACTATTAACTGATACTACGAAGGGAGCTGGGGGCCATGTGTGAGAGACGCAGGTGGGGACAGTGCTCAGTTGCTTGACTGCTGTCAGGTCACAGAGGCCAGCAGAGCCTGTGCTCCTCTTCTGAGGCAGCAGCCATGGCGTTGGTCATCAGCGCAGTTGGGTTTTCCGGGGAGAGGAAGGACAGTTGTCTAAGTGCTGCTTTCGTTCATTTGATGGTGGGCAGATGAAATACATGATGGCCTATGAGGAGAACCTCACGTCTGTCTTTGCTCCCCACAACATGGCCTCTAAGCAGCCCAGGCATCTTGTCGTGAGGAGTGCTAACATGCACTTGCAGTAATGATTTTACTCTCTGCGGCAAATTCCATGGAGGGAAGAAAGGGAGTTAATAAGAAGAAAAAGAGCAAGCCCCACTTTATGCAGCGAGAGCGGTGGCCTTCAAATGACACAGCACTGCAGAACAAGAAGCAATGACAGAAGTAATATCAGTAATGATAGCAATCAGCACATTAGCAGTGTTGACTAGGGGCTTTACATCAACTGGCTTATATATGCTTTGATTGTATGACAAGAACATCTTTAATGGTCTTATGAAAAGAAACTGAAAACAATTGAATTAAATTACCTTCCAAGAGTCTTCTGGCTGGCAAAGGGACGGCTAGTTTATACCGAGGAAGTCTAGTCCTGAGCCCTGTGTTCTACAGCGGTTTGCAGATCATAGTCTGAGGATTATGGTTATCTGCAGGCTACCTGCTTGTGTCACCAGACACAGATTTGAGAATGCTCCTTTAGACACTGTAATTTCTCCTTAGTACTTTGACATTGTCTGTGAATCTAATAAATTGGAACCTATATCTTACATATTTCTGGGTTTTGAATTTATTTTTCTGGCAACTCATTTTTATTGCATCTCATAAAAGCATATATTCACAACAGATTGTGGGGATACGAGGCTGTTGCCATAGTTAGAGGAGCATTGCTCCAGATCCTTTACTGTCCCACACTGCCTCCCAGAGAGTGAAGGAAAGAACCATCTGCTTCAGTCCTAACACATCTACAACAGAGTGTGGGAACTGGTTACTATTGGTTCTCGCTAAAATCTCTAGTTCCATAATAGATCTAGAACAACTAAAATGTCTAATAATATTTATAGAAATATTCTTATATTTTTATTTATTTGTGTTAATGTACACACACACACACACACACACACGATGCATGTGTGGAGATCAGAGGACAGCTTGTCAATATTTAATAAATGGATGCGTGAATGAGTAGATGAAAATGATGCTTTCCTTACTACACAGACATGTGACTCTGTTTTCCCCTCATGACACAAAGTTCCTGATGTTGCGTTTCAGAACCTACACATTGCTAAGTTAGAATGTTACAGTTCTCTTACCTCTGGTGTCCCAATGTAAGGGCAGAATTGGGCATGACTCGTGGCCTTTTGAGAGGTTTCCTTTCCACTACTTTTTTTTGGCAAAATTGCCTCGACTCTTGCCGTGTTAGGCTTATTGAATCAAGCTGTACTAAGGAAGTCTCTTAGGAAAAAATGTCTCATTTCTCGTAAGTCTTATTTTGGATCTGGAGCTTTGAGGCTCTGTGCTCAGCATTCTGACATGGCATTAGGGGCACTTTTGTTTGAGGTGGCCACTGAGGTGGTCCAGAGATTTTCAGTCTATAGTGTGGTAGTTTAAATGCAATTGTCCCTCATAAACTCATAGGCAGTGGCATTGTTAGGAGGTGTGGCCTTGTTGGAGGAAGTGTGTCACTGTGGGGTGTGGCTTAGAGGTTTCATATATGTTCAATAAAGCCATGCCCAGTGTCTGTCTCACTTCACTTCCTGCTGCCTGTTGATCAAGATATAGAATTCTAAGTTCCTTTTCTAACACCTATGTCTGTCTGTATGTCCCCATGTTCCAATGTGATGATAATGGGCTGAACCTCTGAAACTGTAAGCTTCCCAATTAAATGTTTTTCTTATAAGAGTTGCCAATAGAAACCCCTAACTAAGGCTGGGCAGTGGTGGTGCATGGCTATAATCCTAGCACTCAAGAGGCAGAGGCAGGCAGGTGGATCTCTCTGAATTCAAGGCCAGCCTGTTCTACAGAGTTGGTTCCAGGACAGTTAGGGCTATTACACTGAGAAACCCCATCTCAAAAAACCTGGGAGAGTTTGGGGGGGACCCTAACTAAGACACATAGACATATGGAAAGAGACTGAACACTCTGGGAGAGTGGAGGGGGGGGAACCTAACTAAGACACATAGACATATGGAAAGAGATTGAACACTCTAGTTGACTTTATTTCCCACATGGATTGTCATTTGGTAATTTACATATCCTTTGATGCTTCCATAATTTTTTCTTTGTTTTTTAAGTGACAGTACCAATAGTTTATATTTTTTTTATTCCTTGCCTATGAAACTATTGAATGGGCCACTATCTGATTAGTGGCCCACTGAAGTTTTCTTTCCTACCCTATTGGTGAATCTTTCCCATTGTTGCTAGCTGGAGAGCTGCCTGCAGACAGGGGTATCAGACCTCCGACTCAGCCTGCGCTTGTATGCTGTCACCATCTGACACGTGTGTGTATTTGTGTTTGAGAAGCAATGCCCTAGACTAGTACAACATAACGTGTGACCCATAGCCTGTAGTGTTGGCTTCACCTAGGAACTTGTGAGAACTAGATTCCCGAACTCCAGACCGGGATTGATGTACGCCTGCATGGTCTTCAATGTAATCTGAAGTTGAAGAAGCATTCTTGTAGTGTTATCCTGGCCAGCTAAAGGGTACAGAATTCCAGGATCTAATGCTGTGGGTATTGAACTTTGTGGTGAGCAACTGTAGTCACATTAAAAAGTATTCTACATTGTTTCATGCTGACCCAGACATTGCAAAAACAATATTTGCCATGTTGGCAGAAGCTGTTTCCTAGTCTAGCACATTGCAGAATTTTGCAGAGTGCTTTCCCAAGACAGGAGCCCACGTTTTCTGGCTCAGGAAGAGCCATGTGAGACAGAGGCAGCTTTCCTAGTGTTCAGGCTTCCTATCACTAGAGGAACCAACATGAGCTGTATGCATAAGAGCCCGCCGTCTTGAAACAGTTAAAGCGTATTCCATTTCTCTCACCGCCCTAGCATTTGCCAGAGTCACTTGTGAGAAATGACATAGCTACAGTCTGCCTGCAAACACCAAACTCACACCTCCTCCTCAGCCAGCCACACTTCCCACTTCCACCTGCCGGCCTAGATGAGTTGTTCTCAGGAGCACGACCTGTTGAAGTCACCCGGGAAGCTTCCTACAAAGCACCACTGCCCACACTCTGTCAGTTGGCCAGGAGTGAGGGACTCCCAGCAAGATACCCAGATGATCCCAGCATTCAGCCAGAATTGGTGCCACTTCTCTGAAGACTGCTGCTTTGAATCAGTTATTTCTCTGACAGGGAAAACCTGAAATTATTGCTCAGACATTAATCTGATCAGGTCTGTAACAGAGTACTCAGCTTTATATTGGGAAGCAAGCTTTATACATAAGCTTTGGAATCACATACAAGCAGATTCCAGCCACATTTGATAGTTTCTTCTTTGTGACCAAATTATTTTGCATCTATTTATCTATTTTTTTCTCTGGAAGCTATAACTTTGGGGCCTAGGAACACAGTAATGGCTAAGTGGATAATGACTGTAGAACATACCCTCTTCTCTTTGTTCCTACCACGTGTGACTGGGTCTTAGCATAGAGAGCTCTAATACACTGCCTACCTAACCTGATAGCAAGCAAGAGCAGATGCTATAGCTGCAACATTTACCTGTTCCTGGAGCCCCTCTGCTGTTTAGAGAAAATCAGTAGTGGCATGTGGTATTTATGACTCTTAGAGACACTGGATTTCCTAGGGATACCAAAGCAAGTTAGCACAATTTTGATGGCTTAAAACAAAAGTTTATTCTGTGAGGCCAGCAAGTTGGCTCAGTGGGTAAGGATGTTTGCTACCAAGCCTGATAACTTGAGTTCCACCTCTAGAACCCAAAGGAGAGAAGTGATTCTTGCAAGTTGTCCTTGGGCCTCTATACAAGCTCTGTAGTGCACATATGCACTAAATAAATAGTTTAAAGTTTTAAATGGTTTACTCTGTCACTTGTATAGATTCCAGAAGCTGCAATTCCTCCAAGGCTATAGAGGGGACCCTGTCTGGAGACTGCCGCTGTTCGTGCTCTAGAAACCTAACTCCAGTCTCCACCTCTTTAACATAGCATTTTCCCTGCCTCCATTTGTCATTTGTCATTTGTCTGGTCTGACTTTCAGTGTCCTTGTGCCTGCCCTAATCTTGTATGCTTCCATCCCAAGCTTTAACATCATCTTCAAGGAACCTGTTTTCATGTTGGGTCACATTCTGAAGGTCCATGTCGAAAATATGGACTGGGAAGCATACAGATCACTCCGCTACCTATCTGTGGGTATCAGCATGCGAGTATTGCTGTTAAAGCAACTGCCCAGGATAGTCTGAATTACAGGAGTCAACAAGGTTCCAAAGGGAAGTTACTGATAGGTGGGTGGTTGCAGGAATCCCAGTCCAGCTGTAGTGGACAGAGCTGCTTACGTACAGTTATTTGCTGGAGATAATTACGGACACCCAAACCTATTATCTTCCTACCTAGGCCAACGCACTGTCAGTAGCCTTTTCTGTTTTCCTAAGGATAGCAGCAATCGCATATTGTTTTCCTCAGAGCAAATTATGTCAATATGAAGAATATTGCCTTTGAGTGGCATTTGCATCACAGCCAGTTGTTGCTGTTCTACTATTCCACTCTCCGGTACAGAATAGATTCAGCTTTAATAGTGTAAATAGATTAGTTCCATTTAAGATCTGCTGGAAGTCATTATGAAAATCATTAAGTTGAAAAAAAGAGCTGATCAATTGATATTCCCCTCCTCAAGCTCTTAGAGAGGGTTCTAATGTACTTCACTGTGAAAAACTAGTCCAAAAAAAAAAAAAACCCTTCTTGGGATCCAATATCATTCTTTGGTATATATCTATACTTAAAGAAACACTAACCACTTATAGTCTTTGTTTTCTGTGAATTGTATTCCTAATTTTTATTTGTTCGCTAGTAATGCTGATTGGCCTTTTCATAGCAAGCAGAAGCCTCAATTAACCAGCAACTCATGACTATTTGAGACTTTATGCTGGAAGGTGGAGTACCAGAAAGTATTGTTCTTGTCTTTATTTGGATTGTCACCGTAGCTTCAAAGAGTCACCTGTTCGCTGCCAGTGTACTTCTGTTGATGATGGAGACTCGCGACTTCATTGCCTTAACCTGTGTTCTCGTTTCATTTTTAATCCAGTTGTGCTTTTTCTGTAGTGTTATTCCTATTGCTGGTTTAGATCTTTTTAATTATCATGTAATTTCTGTTGTGATTCTTCAGAACTATCTTAGGAAGTAATTGCTACTAAGTTTCCTCCTGGTAAAGTGGGGAAAGCATGACATGCATGACTATGGTGTCCCTAAGAGTGACAAGTCCCATTGAATGCCATCTCTGGGTCCCCTTCCCTCATCTGTAGGATGAGAAGGATCCTTGCCCAAGCTACCATAAGCCAAGGAAGGAGGGAAGTACAGTGGGTATGACATGTCCAGCAGGGCTTCAGAAAGAGTCTACACACTGAGACATTTCACAGAAGGTAGCGTTGTTACACTTAACCACATAATCCCGTCAATGAGATCGGTGCTTCTACGATTCCTGCAGAAATATTCCCTATTAAATGAAAGGCCTCATTTATTGTGCTAGCTGCTTTTCTCCTCTCTGTTAGTAAATACCTGAAGGAAGCAACTTGAGAGGGGATGGGTGTACTTTGGCTCATGACGAGAGTCCATAATGGTGAGGAAGGCATACTGGGGTTGCTGGCCTTGTAGTTTAGCATTCAGGAAACAGCAGGACTAGATGCGAGGCCCACATCTCACCCTCAAAGCTTGTCCCTGCAGCCCCATGACTACCAGCAGGGATCCAGGTCAGAAAGGTTTCATGACCTCATAGACCCTCATACCAACTGCTGGGGACATTTCCATTTCCGATAGCTCTAATCTATTCCAGTGTTTTGTGGGTTTTTTATACATGATTAAACCATCACCATGAGAATTTGACAATTAATCAACTATTTTTTGAATAATTTATAAAAAAATTTAAGGACCTAAAAGCTCAAAACATGTCTCCTGAATACCCACATACTTCCAAGCCAAAATTCTACCATTATCATTATCCTGTATTGGCTTTGTAGCGTAGGTGAGCCTGCACATTCTAACTGATCTTCAGCTATGCCGAAATGCATCCCTGACCCCTTACTGTTGACATGGCGCTACTCACAGGACATTAGAAATGGGCGTGTCTAGGTGCCACAGTGAGGGAGGCCATAGCTGTTTTCTTTGGAACACTCGGTTGCTAGAAGTAGTTGTCCAAAATTTATTTTAAATATTACTATGGAACATGAAATTGACTCACTCAGATTAGTTTGTAAGTAGGGTTTTTGTCAGTATCACACAATAAGGGAACTATTTTTTTATCAGCATTAATGAAGACGGCTGTAGATGAATGAGAAATGATTTTATGTACAGGCAAACCAAGCACACTATATAAGCAACTTCACTATTTATAAATATCTTAGTTTTAGTCTCATCTCTGAAGAATAAAAGAATAGATTCTTGTCTAGTTTTCTTAGTAAAGTTTTTGGTTATTTGATCTTCTTTAAGAATGTTCCTGCAAAGTGAGAAGAAAAAAAAATAACTACTCTATTTAAACTAACTTCTATTGAGTGTAGATAGTTAGGCTTTTGGAGTAATACAAAGGGGCTAGAAGCAAACATTAATTGTTGGGTTTTTTACCTATTTTCTGCCACAAATATATTTATTTAGCCCAGTATGTTTTATAGGGATTCTTCATTATCTCACATTTTTGTTTTATTTTATTACTCTTATAGGTCATAGGATCTCTTAGAAATAGAGGTAAAAACAGAGCAAGCTGCAGGGTTTCGTCCTGAGGGAGTCTGAGCGGGAAAGTAATTGCAGCCAGACACTTGTCTACCAGCTTTTCTCAGTGCTCCGAGGCTGAGCACGGGCTGTTTGAAAATGACATCGGTATAGGGGTAAGCCCTGGGCTTTAAGCTGGGACTCTGAATTTAGTTTCTATCATGAGTAACAGTAGGCGTGCTGATGGCCAGCTTAGTTTGTCACCCAGACTGCTCCATGTATCAGGCCACATTTGAGATAAATATTTTGAAACATTGAGTGGCTGCTGTCCATTTTGATGATTCCTCAACCCACTATTTTGTGGATAAGCTGGGAGAAGGTAATGACTTTTGACAGATCTGCTGACAGGGACTGAACCACATTAACACTCTGTCACTCAAACCTTTAGAGGGCTACCTTTGCCTGAAATATATTTGACTTTATGTGCTAGCAAAGGCATCTTCAGATTTATTTCTTTTCCTTAAATGTTAGAGAAGGGGAAGAGCATCTCATGAGCAGACACAGGAAGAGAGAAAGGCTGGCTCGACAGCCCAAGCAAATGATAGTTATCATTCTTAGGAGGGAATTGCTGATCCAGCAGGATTACTGGTAGGAGCCAGATGAGTATACTCAGAGAACTGCTGTACTTGGGGAATTTTTGAGGTTCTTATCCTAAGTAATTTTTGCCCTGACTATATGTTGCCAGTCTGGCTTAGAGATGTTCTAAGTGACATTTCTAGTGAGAAAGTGAAGAGAAAGAACAAGACTATCTCAGCCTGGAAGTTAAAGACTAACCATTCAAGGAAAGCAGCTGTTTTTCTTTATGTTTTTTGAGGCTCCTGCAATGCTCAACTTGTCTGCACTTAATCTTGGTGTGGGCATGTACAGTGGCCTGGGGAAAGCTGGTATAGTGCCTGTGACAAGAATGACAGGGTTCAGTCAAGTAATTCCCCTGTGTTAAATGCTATTGAAACAAAGTGGAGATAGGTATTAAACCCTTGCTCTGTGTATGATCTCATCTCTGAATGTCATGGGACAAGGTGAATTAGGGATATAAGTCAATTAATTAGAGCATCTGAGTCTGTCACACCTACAAATCCAGGCAGAGGAAGGACAGTTCATAATGAATACCTACCAACTGTGATGGTCCAGAAGCCAAGCACACTGTATGTGGTAAGGAGATGCACTGGGGACTTTATGTGCAGATATGGAGCAGACAAGAGAAAGTGTACCACGCCTCTCAAGCAAGGGACTCAAGATTCTGAGTCGTGTCTGAGGACAAACTGAATGGGCTGCAGAAGTGGAAGGAGAATGAGAAACAAGGTTTAACAAAGTAACTTGCCCTTGGCCATCTGGGGCTTCCAGGAGACCTGTTTCCTGTTGCTGTCTAACAGGGAGACATGAAAGGTTTTAAAGAACACAGGTACTCAGTGGGTGGCCCTTTAAAAAAGAATGCCACTTGCTGATACAGTAAAGGACAAAGAGCTGGTGTCACAGAGGCAACTGATGTAGGGACCTCCTCATACCCTAGGACAGGAGACTGTCTCCTGTGAATGTTTTACTTTTCTCTAGACTGAAGCCTTGAACAATGACCTCACAACTGCCTGAGATAGGTGACTTCAGTGTTTGAGGTCCTTCTTTTGATTGATTGTCATAATTGGCAAAATGAACCCAACAAATTGATTTCCTGCAATAAATATTACATTCAAATCTGTCAAAGTTTTGTTCCCATGCCACAAAAGCCTCAACGGGGTAGGGATCACATCTGCATCCACAGGAGAAGCCGTCAACCACAGCACATCCATATTTGTTGAAAGATTAAGATTCATTCTTTTTAGACACACACAAACTCTGGTGATTGGAAGTCTTGCTCTGGGGAATAGACAACCCACAACTAGCTCATTAACAGGTTATCTATGTCTTTGTGTCCTTTTTGGACTGTGAATATTAGAAAGAGTCTTTTGAGAAGAAAAATTCATCGAGGCTTCTATTTGGTCTCTCTCTCTCTCTCTCTCTCTCTCTCTCTCTCTCTCTCTCTCTCTCTCTTCCCCATTTTTATCTTCTTTTACCTTCATGGTTACAGCTATTCCCATGATGGATAGTCCTATCTGTAGAGTCCAGAATACCATGAGTATTCACTTGCAAATATGTATAAATTCAAATTCAGATAACTGCACTTAAATGAGCCATTCTCTACTTCTGCTTATTGGGTGCACAGCACTTTTCTTGGCCTGGTTTCAACTAAAAGAGCTTAATTGCTTTCCCCCCTTTTATTCCATGAAGCATTTCTGAATTTGTTGTCCTCTTGGCTATTCCAAGGTCAAGGCTGCCTATCAGGTACCTGCAGAAGTGCTCTGATGACCTTGTTCGCTGTGTGCCTATGGCTTCCAAAGCTTTTCCAGCCTGAACGTAATAGGGACTGGACTGTTTGCTAGTTTCTTGAACCAAAGTACCGTTTCTTTCATCCTCTCACATTTTGCTGTAGACCAGTAGAAATCTTTAGCACATAGTAGGTACACACTGAATGAATAAAATGGAATTGCCAGCAGCTTTGTCAAAGGGTGTACAAAGACAAACTTACATTGTTTGCCAAGGGGAGCAGCATTATGCCTTAAACTAAACTTTCCTTTTAGAACTTTTTAAAATTTTTTTCATTTACAGAAAAGTTGCAAGGGCAGTATAACAAGTCTCTGTTTAGTGATCACGACAGTTTATTTTTTATTTTATTTCTTCTTTTTTAAATTATTTTTTAAATTCTTACTTAACTGTATATTAGTACAACCTCCTCCCCTTGCCTTTTCTTGTCCCCGTTGGTTCACTTTCATCCTTAGATACTTCTCCATGTGCATAGCTACGTGCATGATCACATGCACTATAGAACATCTAGGAGCTGCAATGGGAGAATGAATGCATTATTTGTCTTTCACAGAGCTGCTTAGCTCACTTTAATGTGATTATCTCCAGTCGCATCCATTTTCCTACAAATGACAATCTTCTTTGTGGCTGTGAAAATTCATTTTGTGCATATACACCACATTTTACAAATCTATTCCTGTGTTGCTGGGGAGCATCCTTTGGTTCTATAACTTAGCTGGTGTGAATCGAACAGTGATTGCAAGTATCTTGGTGCTATGTTTATTTAAAGTAGATACCCAGAAGTCATGTGTCTGTTCTGTGTGGTAATAGTGGGGTGTCCTGGAAAATTTCCTACAAAGTCTGCTGATCTGTTTCATAAGAACTGTCTGGTTTGGGACATCATCTCTACTGTCCCTCTGCCATGACCTGTGACTGTTGATGGAGCCTTGACTGCTGGTCCACAGCAGTGCCTGTCGGGTTGCTGTCCCCGCCCCAGCCTTGTCGTGTTCTGCACACTATCTGAGAGTTCATGGTGTTGTAACTTTTTTTAACCTTATGTGCACTGACATTTAATCTTTGTTCTGTCGAGTTTTGTCTGTCTGACAAGTGCTTGTGTCATGTTTCTACCATTTAGAAAGGAACTAGTCACTTAGAATAGTAATGATGGCAAAGTAAGCAGAGGAAAATCATCCTTACCAGCCAGACAAGAAATTCATTAGCAGAAGAGACAGAAGCTTTGATATATAAAATATAATTAAGTTAAGGATTTATTTTTCATAAGCAAAATTTGAAAGATAAGTTGTAATTTATAAAATCATTATTTGGTTGTTGAGATTATTTTTTTAATTAGTCCCTTTGTTACTGTTTTTTTAATCTTGTATGTGTGAATATACAACTCATATACTTGCTTAAAATGCATTTTTAAATATTTATATGATTAGTTATGTACTTATAATGCCTACTTTTCTAGGGGAAATCTAATTATTTCTTAAAAATCATTGTAAGTGACTGGCTTGAGAGCTATTTTTATTCTTTCTCAACTAGTTAAATCTAGGTGGAAACTAAGCTAATTGGCCCATGAAACTATTGACTAGGCTTACCTCATGAGTATTAACCAAAGCAGATCTTGTGCCTGTGAAGAAACAATCAATTTCTCTACAGCCAGCTTAGCAAATGCAAATGCTTCAAGCAATAGCAGGAGAAGGGAGACTTTTTTCAATTGTTTTCTTCTTTCTTTTACGACCTGGACTTAGGAGTCATAGGCAGATTTACTTCAATGGTAAAAATATAATAGATCAGTGCTGTGACCTCAACCATATACATGAGACAGGTTATTTCCTTATATTAAGTATGTAACAAATTATTAAATTCTGTAAGTTATTTTTATATATAATTAATCTGGTTTATGAGTTTTCCAAGCATAATTTGGTATATACTTATATAAAGACTTGACTTCAGTAGAATTTTTAGTACTGGAATGTATCTTAGAAAGGTTGCACATATGAGAGAGCCTTGTCTAAAGTGACATCTAGAATTGACAGCTTTAAAGACTGTGTCCCCCCCCCCATTTGTGGCTCGGTTCTCTGTGTAGTCTACTTGTGGTATTATTTTAAAACATGTTGCTGCTAGTTTGGCGAGTGGTTGACTTATACATGGATTTGAGTAGCTCTGGCCTTTTCCTGTAAGAATGGTGTTCTGTTCTGTTGCACTTTTAGAAAAGTAACACCCCCACCTTAGAGTGACTTCACTCTGGATCTTTCCTCTAGGCAGAGCCCGTTTCCCACCAAAAACAAATAACAAGCATCTCTCTCCTAATTTATGGCTTTCAAATTTCTACAGTGCTTTTTTTCCCTGCTTGCTGTCCAGAATGCTGTCTGAAAAGTCACAATGATTTAAATAATTGATGGCTACTTTATGAAATTGTCAGCCTGGATCCATCCTCCTGCCTCCCCCAACCACAAGTTCTCGAGCTGCTAATCCTTTTATGTTGCATACATTTTTTTCGTCCTGGTTTCATTTAGATAATTATATTATTCACCCTGAAATATAATTGCTGTTATACTGTGGGGGAGGAGGGGGCAGAATAGGGTGGGAACTGCCTGCTGTTGGCATCTGCAGGTTATAAAATGTCTGTTACACTCTAGCCTCTAATTTCTTTGCCATCCCACCTTTTAAAGATTTAATTATACCTGTGTAAAAGCATAATTTGAAATGTGACTTCTGATTCTTTTGAAAGATAAAAGAGAGATTAATTCATTGTTAAACATGAACAAGGATAGTACAATAGAAGAAACTTTTAGACTGAAATCAGGGATTTGTAGTATGTTAAGTAAACAATTCCTGAGTGCCTACTGTGTGCCAAGACTCAGAAAATGCAGACAATGAAAGGCTAGACAGGCATCTGTCCTTTGGGAATGTGTTTCCTGGTGATCCGCTGTCTACATGCGGCCTGCAACAGTGTGCTTGACTTCTCTGAGCCTCAGCTTCTTGTCTCCAGGCAACAGTGATGTTCCAGGTGCATTCCCACCTGTGACTCACAGTAAGAGATCAGGAATTAGTAACCACTCTCTTCTTTGTCAGATTTAATTGAAGAATAAGACACTATAGAAGGTATAAATTTACTAGGACAGAAGTTGGTTCACCATGTCTGAAATCAAAGACTGTCCAGTCTGAAAGCACTTAGACAATGACCCCTTTCTCAGAATGCACTCCCTACAGGCTAAGTCCAGTAGCCAAAAGCAGGGTGAGTTTGGGGTCAGAAAATGGCATTGTCTGGGCAGGTGATACTTATCATCAGAGAAAAAATCACCTTCTGTGTCAGATTGTTGTGTGGCATCTTTTTTACTAGCTTACAAAGCTGTTTTTCCAGGAAGAGTTGTGGTTCTGATACATGCTTTTTATAAGTCTATCTTCTGCCCTTTTGTTAGATTAGAAGATCATAAACTGGCTTTTATCCATCATATACGTATTATTCTTGTCTCTTTGAAGGTATTTGACTTCTATGTGATCAGACTTAAACAATTGAAAAACATAGAAAATGTGAAGATATTAAATGTAAACACAGTGGCAGAGCAGGCTTGATAGCCCAAGGAACGATGTCCCCCTCTGTCAGTCCTCGTAGCATTGGCTAACAACGTAAGCCCCAAATGACAGCAAAGCGCCTGTTACAAATGAAACACAAATAGCGTGTGATAGAATCAAGATTTAAAGTGAATTTTATAGCGTGTTTGTTTTCAAGAGCAAGTCATAACCCATTTGCCTTATTGGAGAAGCTATTTTCCTGTTACAGAGAAAATGGAGTATTTAAAAAGGAAATGGCTATGACAACCAAATGGACTTGGTTGAAATTAGCAAATCCGTTTCTTAGTTACTTAATTTTGTACTAGGAAAAGTGGTATGGGGCTGAGATCAGATTTCAGTGGTCATAGTTCTTTCCTGGAAAAAAATAATCCACCTAAGTTGCTGAAGTCTGCACATGTCCTGTCTTCTCTGGGTGAAGTCTGACATAAGGAGCCTCTTGCCTGCATAGGAGGAGTGTTCCCTCTGCTTCATCATCTACCTCTAGACAACAGAGGGCAGGGGCCTCTGAGCTGAAAACAAAGAGTACAGCCCACTCCTTTTTTGGTGGAGAATTATCTTCATCTTTAGGACTGTACTCTTTAGATCAATGGTGTTAAAATTGTAATTATCATGTTCATCATGGAGGATGGTACCTTCTTAATTGTTTTCATTTGATCTGTTCAATCTAGCTGAGTCATTCAGCTCTTCAGTTTGAATAAAATGTTTAAATGGCACTGGTGTGTCTGGTCCATTAATTTAGTAACAAGACTAAGCACACTTTTTCTACAAAGTGCTGGACAGTAAACATGAGCCATCTGATTTTGGCCATCTCTGGTTGAATAACGGAGCTATTGTAGTATACAAGCAAGCACAGGCATCATGGAAATAAATGCATATAGCTCTGAGGTGGTAAAACTTTATATACACAAAAAAATGCAGCAGCTAGATTTGGCTAGTGGTTGTTTTGCCAACCTCAGCTTTAGACAGTTTGTTGGAAGTGATTCATTTTTGCTGTTTTAATTTTAAAAGTTTCTACGCACATGCTCACCTAAGGCTTTTTTTAACGTTTGCACATGTATAGAATGAATGGGTAGTAGTTAATTTATGCTTTGCTTAAGTAATACAGTAAAAGAACTTAGATTAATAAATTATCTCTGCCTTCTAGAGGACTTAGAATATGGTGGGAATAATAATGTGTTAGCCCTCTTCAGTGCCGGCATTTTGAAAAATCTGCTCTTTTTTGGCAGGTGCCGGCTTACAGTTATATGTGGGTCTGTGCTTGACTCTCTCTGAACTTCTCCTGCTTATGTGCAGTTCTCTCATCACACCTCTCACCATATCATTTGGCAGTGATCCATATTTGGGTAATGAGATAGTTTGTTGTGCCTGCAATGAAGAAAATGATTTCAAATGTCTTTAAGAACTTAGCAGCAGCAAGTGTTGATATTGCTGTTATGAGATAATGACAGTGGGTGCACTGCTTTGAAGACTGTGCTCCGGTGACAACGTAGGCTCTTAATAAATTTCCCCTGAATTTTCCTTGGCAGGCTTATTTGGCATTGTCTGTCTGTCGACCGATAATAGGAAGTGGCCAGTGAGTTGGAGGTCAGCGGAGAAGATGCAGCCGGCACTCATTAGGCAGTGTTATTGAGCTTTAAGATGTCAGCCATTGAACACTTGTGCCGATGACCAAATCCTATGGTGATAAGTGCTTTCTGGGAATGTTAAAAAAATGCAGATTTCTGAATCTCAGGCCACTATAGATCTGCCCTTTCAATATGCCTGTCCCTGTAAATCACGTGGACTTTGTTTCTTGATATTTTAAGTGTGTTTTTTTTTTTAGCCTGAGAAATGTTTGTGTTTGAAACATATTTTTACTTATTACTTGAGGATTCCGTACATGTATACAATGTATTTTAACCAAATTCACACCCCACACTCTCCTCTCTGTCCCCTCCCATTTCCCCCACCATATTTGGAAGTTATCTAATCCTCTGTACTTTTAGCCAGCATGTATCTTGTGTGCATACTCAAAACATAGTACAGTCAGTGCAAGACAACAGAGCACCAGAGACGAAGACAGAATCCTGCCCTCCACTTTATCGTTTATCCAAGAGGAGAAGACACACTAAGAAATCAGCATGATATTTATCATGATGTAATTCATACAAGGCACATTGGGAGCTTTGTAGGTCATTCAAAGCAGATTTTAAAAGAGAGACACTTTAACAAGTCTAGAAAGGTTGCTAGTACCTAGCATGTTGCTGGTAGAGGAAGAGGCCTTGAGAAAGGTACAGCAGCCTCGGTCATCACAGATGACAGACGCATTATTATATATACCCAGAGAGAATTCCTATGCAGTGATGAAAATGAATAAACGAATTATGTGTTATACGTTTTTGGGTTAGCTTAATGAATATTTTGTTCTTAGTTCAGAAGATAGGTTCCTGCTAAACTAGTGTAGGCTGGCCTGGAATTCGTGATCCTTTTACCTCAACCAGAATGCTGAGATTGTAGGCATACACTCAGCTATTGGGCATATCTTTCACCAAAGTAAGACACAAAGAAAATGTAGTACATGATTTTATTTATGACATGCCCAGTTATCCTATGGGATTTGAAGACGTATATTTTACATGATAAAGGATAGAATAAGGTTACTGCAGAGGTTACCTTAGATGGGATGGGAGTCAGCTTTGAACAGAACAGGGAAGAACTTAGGATACTAGAAATTTTTATTTCTTTTCAGGTTTTGTGTCTATTCAACATCTCCTTCATGGTTATTTATTAAGATATGCATTCATGCTATAAACATTTTGCATATATGTACATACTGTACCACAAAAGCATTTATAGGGAGGTTTCTTTGACTCATAGTTTCAGTGTCTGTAAGTCTACAATTGAACAACTAGCTACTTGGCCTCTCATGAGGACCTTGTCGCAGATGGCATCAGAATAGCAAAGGCGTGTGTTAAAGTAGTCACAGAATAAGACAGAAAAGAGATATTCAGGGAGCCAAGCTTGCCATATTTTATAACAATTGTTCCTGTAGGAATTAGCTGGAGTCCCATCAGAACTCCATTAATCTATTCCAGCAGAGATGCTTCCAGTAACCCAGGTGCTTTACACTGGTCCACCCGCTTTACTGTTGCCTTACTGGAGACCAAGAGCTAGTTCATAAATCTTTGGGTGACACAGTCAATGTTTCCAAACCATAGCAGTGCATATGTATGTGTGTGCACACACATGCATAAATGTGATAAAATAGAGTTAAAGAAGAGAAATTTTTGAAATAAATAGGAGTGAGTTTTATCAGAGTCTATTTAAGCTACTATAACAAAACCCAGTGCCTGGTGCCTCTAAACAATTTATTATTCACAGTTTTGGTTGCAGAGAAGTCTTAGGTCGTCCATTGTCATTGACCTAATCACCCCCTTTGGCTTTGTGATTAGAATTGCACTTTGGAGATGGATGTCAACATGAATGGGAGGTTTGATGGTTTAAATGTGAGATGTCTCCGGTAAGCTCCTGTGTTTGAACCCTTGAGTTCCGGCAGTGGCACTGTTTGTGGAGGATATGGAAACTTTAGCCTCACCAAAGAAGTGGGTCACTGGGATGAAGCCTTGAGGCTTTCTAGCCGAGCCTCACTTCCTGATCATTCTCTGTTTCCTACCTTGAATACAGTGTGATCTGCTGGCTTACTGTTCTTGCTGCTTTGCCTTTCCTACCTGAAGCCATGTCTTTCTCACCATGGAGAAATGGTCCCTTGAAACAATAAGCCAGAATAGACTCTTTCCCTTAAGAGCAACAGGCAAGGTGACTAGGATAGAAAGTGTAAGCATTCCGCCCGTTGTAAGTGTGAAGAATGTTCTGCATAGAACCTCATAGTTATTACGTGGCTGTAGATAGAATATGGGATCTAGCATGAGACCAAGAAAACTGCTCATTTTTCCCATCTTCATACCCTCCTTAAACCCAGTGACCACCTCAAATATTTATGTCCTTCTGTGCATTATGACCTTAACTGACTGCTTCTTCACTGTAGCTGAGAATTCCGTTCTGACTAGTTTGAATGCACAGTCCTTACTGCTCACATTCTTGCTCAGATCTTCCCCCAAGCCACTACTTATTTTTCCTCAAACCCAACTCAGTTTCTGTAACCAAACAAAATCTACCTCCAGAACCAATTCCTAAAAGGGAAGTCATTTTAAGTCTCCTAAAATCTATTCAAAAATACCTATTTAGCTCTATGAAAACCACAGTTCTTTTCTATTTTGAAAGAATTTTGTTCCAATCAAATGGACGTATTCATTGAAAAGACCTTACTTGTACCTGAAAATCTAAGCGTATCTTTTTATATAACTTTTATTAAGTTTCTACTTTGACCATTTTGAACATCTACAGAATTAATTCTGGTTATTCTCACTTTCACCCTTGCCTATCTCTCTCCCACCCCCCTTCAACCTTCCATTCATCCTTACAAGTTCCCCTTCCACATTCATGTCTTTTGTTTTGTCTTGTAACCCACTGGGTTTCATTAGGGCCATCTGTATGACCATGGGTTTGGAACTGTCCACTGGAGCCTGGTGGATGCACAAATGAAGACAGTGACCATCTGTCCCCCGAATCTACCTGTAGCCAATAGCCAGGAAGGTGGTTATGGTCCTGTGAATCCCTCCCAGATCCATTGGTCCAGTCGTCTGCGTGGCCAGTGCAGACAAGTGCATCTGCTGAGAGATCATGATTGCAGTGGCCATCTAATGCCCAGAAGATAGAATCCCACAGCCCTTCTGCATATCTTCTGGCTCTTAATTCCCCTCCTGCCTCCTCTTCCACAGTGTTCCCTTAGCCTAAGAATGGGTGGCATAAGTGTCCTGGTTAGGATCAGGAATCTACCATCACTTTTCTCAGCATTTTGAGAAGCGTGGGCCATTGCATTCATTGCCATTCATTATAAAGAGGAATTTCTGATTTTGATTGGGTGTAAGTTGTGTGTAGTGTGTGTGTGTGTGTGTGTGTGTGTGTGTGTGTGTGTGTGTGTGTATAATACATGAATATTTGGAATGTAATTTGGCATCATGTCACTTTAGCTGAACAACTATATTAAGTTGCTACCTTAGACCTAAGGCTTACCCATTCGTGGGTTTTGATTGAGTTCATAGTATCAGACATGAATTCTCTCCTGTGGAGCAGGCCTCAAATCTAACTGAAGAATGGTCAGTTACCACCATAACTCATGCTGTTGTTGCACCAGTGCGTTCTTGACTTGCAGGTTGACACTGTAGTATGTAAGGTTTACAGCTAAACTAGGTAATACCTCTGCTGTCCTTTCTTCCTCAGCAGAGGGCATAGTACCTTGCAACATTACACCATCTAGGAGATCAGTCCCAGTTTTATTTCTCTGTGTCTTGTAACAGAAGTATTTTTATCGGCCATTTCTGATGGATAACCAGAGGAATGCGAATGACTAGTAGTTTGTAAGGTGCTATCCTGTGTCAGTGAGAGTTCTCTTTAATAGCCTCATGGCTTTTAGGAACAGCCTATCTCCTTTCTAACTCTTTAACAATTTGTTTCAATTGGTTTACAAAGTGCTAGGTTTTCTTATGGCTTTTTCAGACCACTTTCATTTCATAACATTCCCCCAAATGTTATCTTGATATTTGTAATTGAGATATATGTCTATAAGTAGCCTCTGCATCATGGATACTTCAGTTCTGTTGCTGTGGTTTTCTGTGTTTGAAATGACTAAACCCTGTTATCTATTTAGAGAGATGATATGAAGGCAAAATCTAACTAGGTAGACATACGCTTTCTGACATTTTGTATAGGAACTGCAGTTGTGTGGTCTATGAACGTCTTGTTCTTAGTCTGTCTTACAACAAGTGGACTACTAGGAACATTTGTGGAGTTGAAATGCTTGAGCATCCAGTACAGGCCAACTAGATAAGAGAAAGCAAGATTCCAAATAAAGCCTTTGCCCTTTTCCTGACAGAAGATGCCCGAGGGTTAGACTGAGTTCAACCAAACACTGCCCTTGCCTAATTCTCTTGGAAAATCAAAAATATTGACATATGGTTCAATGACAGAATACTTCATATGTGCCACTCTCCAGCTTATCACTCCCGCCGCCCTGAACTTTCCCTCCTGGGATTATAGACCCACTCTCCTCGTAGCCATGGTGACTCCTCATCTCTGAACCAGCTGCATCTTCCTTGCTATCACTTTTAAGCTTCATTTAAATTGAACCCCACACTTGATGTGCATACAGTGGGCTAAAGGTGACTTCTCCAGTTACTTTAGGAAAGCACAGGTCCATCTCATACTCATGTCATAAACACAGCAGTCATCTGGCTCCCTGCTGTGGTCATGTCGGAGCACTCATGGCGTACTCTCCTTTTGGAGCATTGGGGAATGAAGTGTTTCTGATCGACTGGTAAAACTTTTCTGTCTTATCAGACAACAAAGAATATAAAAGGCCAGGATTGGTTCTCTCTAATAAACCAACAAGCTCAACAATGACTATGATAACTACCACCTCCTCCTGATTCTACATCCATGCACACCATGTGTGCACATACCGATACAGGAACTCTTTCATTTATACTTCCAAAATGGTGAGATCACATTTATATCCATAAAGTTGGTCTTTAATCAAGCAAAGAAACAGGAAATGATGTGAAAGGAAATTTGAGAAAGGGCAGTGAAAGAAGGAAGCTGAGACTGGAGCTCCACAAAACCCATTTCTGTCTCTGTCATGTGCTTGCTTGGGCTTTCATTCATCTTTTAAATCTTTAGTCCTATCTTTTGACTCATTCCTGTTTTATAATTTCTTGGAAACTCTAGAAAATGCTAGCAGTAGAAATCTTAGGCTAATCTGAAGGTATACAAGTGCCTGATCACCTCAGCCCTTTACCACGCTTAATTCAGCTCTTAATGTGTGTCCCATGCTTGACACAATGCCTTTGAGACTCTCTTCTGATAGCTAATAAATAGTTACCTCACCTGTATTCTAGACAAAAAGACTCCATACTTTTATTCCTGAAATTATAGATCCAATCAACAAGTCAGTGTGGGATAGTGCATATGTCAGCAAACTGGTTTGCCTTTGCGAACTATAACAGTCTTTTTTGTGCCTACAGACAATTCTGAACTGAAATGGCTTGACTGGCTAGTTCTTGAATTTATAATGGTACAAAAGTGATACACATTAAGTAGAAGCTGTACTTCAAATTCTGTGTTTTGATCTTTCCTGGGTTAGTGTACGTGCTCCAGGCTTCTTGGGATGGCAGACATGCAAGGTGCAGCTCAGATCCCAGAATGCCATGCAGTGGTGAGGGTGACCTGAAGTCCATAGTGCTGTGTTGCTAAACTCAGTTGGACATCAGGTTAGATGAAACAGTAAATTCATTTTTTACTTATACAGGGTTTATTAGGATACAACTCTACCAACAGTTGATGATCATCTGTATACTCGGGTTTGCTCTTGTAGTGGGGGAAACAAGCATATGCCAAGAGTAACTAAACTTGGTTTCCTGACTGTGTTCTAGTAAATTAAAATTAGTTAACAGGAATAGATAGTAAGCCATATTTAGGCCATAGTTTATTAACAAATATAGTGAATATGTACATTGAACTAGGGTTTAATCATCATAACTTGATCTTAAATAGGCCTCATCAATTTTATGTTTATTTGCAAAGTTTGTGGTAACTGTGCTGCTTTTGTCTCCTGTATACAGTTCAATGGCATAATTTAGGTAGATATTTATTTACCCTGAGAAATATCATGAACATAGTCTTTCTGCCAAGTATTATTAATATTATTCTCTGAAGAAGAGAGGGTTAGGATTCACTATGACTCCCCACAATTATGCTATAGTATCTTGAAACTTATGGATTGGGAGCAGGGCTCCCATAAGCCCTGAGAGAGCCCCACATTGGAAGTTAGGCTACACCTGGAAATATCCCTATGAATGTGCTTCCACTTGGAAACCTTAGCAGTGTGTTACCTACCAGAGAAGGGGTTTCTGCCCCAGAGCATGGCTTCAGGAAGAGCAAAGGGGAGACCCCAAGACTGTGATAGTCCTAACATGGATCCTGGTAGTTTGTGGGATGATGAGCATTTAGTTGGCATCTCTTCCATCTAAGCTTTCCCAAGAGTTTAAACTTGCCAAAGATATGGTACCCTCAAGTTTTGTACTAATGCTTCCCTGGTTCCTGTATATCTAACACCATGAACCTTCCATGCCAGCTTGTTCCTGTGAGGACGAACTCTGGTGATAACTGCGTCTGAGAAGCGCAGTGTACCAGGCAAAGTGCAGGCCTTGTAACTGCTCTGTCCCTGACCCTAGAGCATACGTGTCTATCTGCTGACCACTTCCTCTTCTACAACTCCTCCTGCCTACCTGAAATACCCTTCATTCTTTCCTTCAGTTGTCATGCCCTACCCACAAACGCATCTCAGCTCTCTTCTGGGATCTGAAGTATGCTTATTCTTATTCTAATAATACCAGCTTCTGAAATATCTTTTAAAAGTGACAGTTTGCTCATTTTTTAAGCCACTCTTAGCTTCCCAGTGAGATTGTAAATTTTCTGAAATCTGAGACTATTTCTAATCCACATCTGCCTCCATCTCAGAGCCTTGCTAATGGTAGGTCGTTCAGTACATGTTGTTAAGCAAAGGTGTATTTAAACAAAAGCAAAGATATTTTTGGTAATCAGAAAGTTTCCCTGAAGCCAAGAATATTAATACAAGTCTTGTTTGGTGCTTCTGCCTTGTATTTGGAGGACTCTGATGCCTTATAGATATTTGAATGTCGTTCATATTCATTCATATTCTGCTAAAAATATAACAACCAACTTTCAAGGAAAGAATTAGAATAAGGGGGGATTTATATTAGGCTCGTATTTGTAGTGTTTGCTAATAGCCCTGGTGTATATTCTTCTACATGGCCAGTTTAATGCTACTAGCATGATATGCTGTCTTAGGAACTCAGAATAGCATAACATTATATGAATTTTTCCTCGTGTAGGTACAATAGGCATAAATAACCCGCAGAACATACAAAGTAGGGTAACATAAAATAACTGGGAAGTAGTAGCTTTTGAGTACCACTTTCATTAAATTACTTAACTGTACATTTACATGATATAATTCTTAATTCAAATGTATCTGCTAACGCACTTACTGAAGCCTTAAAACCGCACCAGTGCCCCCCCCCATGAAGGGGTAGGGTATGTCCCTAGCCCAGCACTGTTGATTGTCAAGTTTATTATAATGGCTTATTTGTCAGGAGCTTCCCAAAGGTAGACAACTACCTTTGTCCTCCCAGCATTGTACTTTTTAAGTCAAACACAGAGATTCAAGCATTCATTGACTGAATAAATCAGTCCAATTTTTTTCATTCTTACAAAATTAATTCAACCTAAAAACAAAAAGAAAATGGCTTCTTTTTCTAAAAACTCCCACCTTATTTTCTTTCTCTTGGTTTCCTTTAGCTGTATACAATGACTGTTCATCCTGAAGCACTCCAGTGCTTGAAATATTAATGTTTTCAATATCTTGCAGCTAAGTATATGTGAGTTATTCATGGGCATAATGTTCAGAGAAATCACTCTTAATGTAAATATGTTCAGGAACTATTTTTCAGCATAATGTCAATTTTTTGAGCTGCTTGTATTCTTTTAACCCAACAAAACACTGCCAGTCCCTGTGATATATAGATTATTTATTTTGATGGAATTGCAGAAAATGTAAACCCTTTAATGGATACAGTATTCTTCCATACCTTCAGCCTCAAGCTTTGGCACTGATCAGAATGCAGAAATAGAATTCTTAGTGCTTTTCACTCTAGGGCATTCTAAGGAAAAGGAGTGCTAGTCTCACAGTCGAGGCTACCCTTTCACAGAGGCGTTTCGAAAGCTCCAGACCTGAAGGTTGTTAATAGACACTGTGAAACTGGTTCCAAGGTCAAAAGAAGTTTGGGAAGACATTATTTCCACATGAAATGGACTCTTTGCAGGAGCACATAAATAACAGAAGGAGATATAGTAAATAGTATTTCCCAAATGAAATATTCTTCCATAAGAGATTGCAGACCAAATGTTCCAAGGAGTTCTGTGGGCAACAGTACATACATTATGAGCTGATTATAAAATCATTGAGTGCCTCCGAGAGAGAACCCAGAGGTCCCTGGTTTTGCCCTGCCCACACACCCGTGTCAGGACCCATCTCCTGCAGCTCCCCGCAGCTCTGTGGATCTAACTTTGTAGGGAACTTGACTGCTCACCTTCAGACAAGGAACAGATAAAAATTCTTACAGGTGAATCATTCTTTAAAATCGCTGCCCCTTCCTGTTTTGTTATCTGAAGTGTCTGCAAAGCAAGTTGACTTTCTTTTCTATCAGGTTATGGTTACCTCCTGTTACTCTTTTCTCCTTTGGGCTAAGTGTAACTAATTCAGTCCTTCCTCCAATAGGGGGGTTCCTGAAATTCTCATGATCCCGATTTTCCTCCCATTTCCCAGTGTCTCTCTCAGAATGAGGTAGTGACGTCAGGGCAGCGCGGTTGTTTTTTTTTTTGTTGTTTTGTTTTTTTTGTTTTTTATTTTACTATATTTTTATTGTTTTATTGATATATACATTTTCTTTTTTTTCCCTCAGTCCTTTCTTTTATTTATTTATTTTTTTTTCTTTCTCATGGTTTATTTTTTTATATATTTAAAAATTTCCATCTCCTTCCCTCCTCCTCCCCCTCCCTCCGCTCCTCCTCCCCCTTCCCGCCCCTCCTTCTCCCCCTTCCCTCCCCTTCCCTCCACCCATACCTCCCCTCCCTCCCTCTCAAGGCCAAGGAGCCATCAGGGTTCCCCACTCTATGCTAAGTCCAAGGTCCTCCCAACTCCCCCCAGGTCCAGGAAGGTGATCGACCAAGCTGAGAAGGCTCCCACAGAGCCCGTCCATGCAGAAGAATCAGAGCCCAGCGCCAATGTCTTTTGCTTCTCAGTCAGCCCCCACTGTTGGCCACATTCAGAGAGACGGGTTTGGTCGCATGATCCATCAGTCCCATTCCAACTGGAGTTGGTGATCTCCCTTTAGTTCTGTCCCACCGTCTCCATGAGTGAACGCACCCCTCACGTTCCTGACTTTCTCCCTCATGTTCTCGCTCCTTCTGCTCCTCATCAGGACCTTGGGAGCTCAGTCCAGTGCTCCAATGTGGGGCTCAATCACCTTCCCCATCTATCGCCAGCTGGAGGTTCCCTCACGGTCCTGACTTTCTTTCTCATGTTCTCCCTCCTTCTGCTCCTCATCAGGACCTTGGGAGCTCAGTCCGGTGCTCCAATGTGGGGCTCTGTCATTTTCTTCATCTATCGTCAGGTGGAGGTTCTATGGTGATATGCAAGAAATTCATCAGTATGGCTATAGGAACTGGCCTTTTCAGGCTCCCTCTCCTCAGCTGCCCAAGGAACTAACTGGGGGCGTCTCCCTGGAAACCTGGGAACCCCTCTAGGATCAAGTCTCTTGACAACCCTCAGGTAGCTCCTTAAATTAAGATATATGCTTCCCTGCTCCCATATCCACCCTTCCTATATCCCGAGCATCCCATTCCTCCGAGCTCCCCCCATTCTCCCCTTCACATTTTTCTCTCCCCATCTTCCCTTGGCCCAGTCTCGCCCAACCCTCAAGTTCCCAATTTTGCCTGGCGATCGTGTCTACTTCCAATATCCAGGAGGATTACTATATCTTTTTTTTTTTGGGAGTTCACCTTCTTATTATCTTCTCAAGGATCCCAAATTTATAGGCTCAATGTCCTTTAATTATGGCTAGAAACCGATTATGAGTGAGTACATCCCATGTTCATCTTTTTGGGTCTGGGTTACCTCACTCAGAATAGTGTTTTCTATTTCCATCCATTTGCCTGCAAAATTCAAGATGTCATTGTTTTTTACCGCTGAGCAGTATTCTAGCATGTATATATTCCACACTTTCTTCATCCATTCTTCCACTGAAGGAAGTGAAGGATTTATTTGACAAGAACTTTAAGTCTTTGAAGAAAGAAATTGAAGAGGATACCAGAAAATGGAAGGATCTCCCCTGCTCGTGGATTGGGAGGATCAACATAGTAAAAATGGCAATTCTACCAAAAGCAATCTATAGATTCAATGCAATCCCAATCAAGGTCCCATTAAAATTCTTCACAGAGATTGAGAGGACAATAATCAACTTTATATGGAAAAACAAGAAACCCAGGATAGCCAAAAATATCTTATACAATAAAGGTACTTCTGGAGGCATTACCATCCCTGACTTCAAACTCTATTACAAAGCTACAGTATTGAAAACAGCTTGGTATTGGCATAAAAACAGAGAAGTTGACCAATGGAATCGTATAGAAGATCCGGATCTTAAACCACAAACCTACGAACACCTGATTTTTGATAAAGGAGCTAAAAGCACACAATGGAAGAAAGAAAGCATCTTCAACAAATGGTGCTGGCATAACTGGATGTCAACCTGTAGAAGAATGAAAGTAGATCCGTGTCTATCACCATGCACAAAACTCAAGTCCAAATGGATTAAAGACCTCAATATTAATCTGAACACATTGAGCTTGATAGAGGAGAAAGTGGGAAGTACTCTACAACAAATGGGCACAGGGAACCGTTTCCTGCGCATAACCCCAGCTGCACAGACATTAAGTGCAACATTGAATAAATGGGACCTCCTGAAGTTGAGCAGCTTCTGTAAAGCAAAGGACATTGTCACAAAGACACAAAGGCAGCCTACTGACTGGGAAAAGATCTTCACCAACCCTGCAACTGACAAAGGTCTGATCTCTAAAATATATAAGGAACTCAAGAGACTAGACGGTAAAATGCCAATTAACCCAATTAAAAATTGGGGCGCTGAACTGAACAGAGAATTCTCAACAGAAGAAGTTCGAATGGCCAAAAGACACTTAAGGTCATGCTCAACCTCCCTAGCTATCAGGGAAATGCAAATCAAAACAACTTTGAGATATCATCTTACACCTGTCAGATTGGCCAAAATCCAAAACACCAATAATAACTTTTGCTGGAGAGGTTGTGGGGTAAGGGGTACACTCATCCATTGCTGGTGGGAATGCACACTTGTGCAACCACTTTGGAAAGCAGTGTGGCGGTTTCTCAGGAAATTCGGGATCAACCTACCCCAGGACCCAGCAATTCCACTATTGGGAATCTACCCAAGAGATGCCCAATCATACAACAAAAGCATATGCTCATCTATGTTCATAGCAGCATTATTTGTAATAGCCAGATCCTGGAAGCGCGGTTGTTTTGTCACGCACAGACGCATACCCGTTCATTCAGCATTCGTTCTCTGGAGGCACTGTTTCTATCTGGGCGTGATTGTAGGTGCAGAGAACACAGCAGACCGTAAGACAGATGCTGAGAACAGTGGTTGGGAATAGGTGGCTTACTTGGGGACTGTGGTGAGAGAACACCTTCCAGGAGGCGCCATTCCAAGTTTCCTGAACCACAGTGTGAGTGAAGGGACAAGAGGCAGGCTCAGTAGTGGAAGCCTTGTCCTTAGAAAAGGAGCTTGAATGGAGGTAGAGAGGGGGAAAAGTAATTTGAGATTTCACGGAGGAAGACGACAGTTGGCTTATGTAAGACAGCTGTAGCTCAGCTAAGTATGAATTTTAAGCATCACCGACTCCATTGGAAGATTTTTAAGCACAAGACTGGACTGGCATAATTTTCCAAAAAATAATTCTAGGTAGTTTGACTTCATTATATGTCATCATGTTAACTATTATGAATCTAGATCAGATTATTTGGTTGTTACAATTGTTTTTACAAAAACTTGGTCAAATTTCTAATTCCTATTGATTTTTGTTATTGTTATTTTTCTGATAATAGTGATTTGAACCCATTTCTCTTAAATTTCATAATTCTGCTCTTCTGGTGCCTATCAGGATAATGTTTAATCCTGACTTTGTCACTAATTGTAGTTGATCATTCTCAGCTTCTCATCTTTCTGATTTGATAATAAATAGTTTAGTAAATAGTATGTGTCATTATTCAATGTTATCAATAAAATTTCGATACCTGTCATTTCCAATGACTTTAGCTTTTAGGAATATTCCTTTTAAGTTTAAAAGAATGCATTGAACGTGTTTGACATTATAGATGTTTTACTTCAAATAATTAAAAACATGTAGTTTACTAAATCTATTGATTTTGAAAGAAAATCAAATGTCGTCTGTGCTATCGTGTAGTGATTTTTTAGATGAAATTTCCTTCTCTAAATTCTCATAGTGCAAGAGACTACTGAACTGTAATCAGTCATTTGCAGAATGTGCTCTTAACTCCATTGTAAAACTGGGCACTGCTCTCCATTGTTTTGCCTTTGTGACATAAACTGGGTTATAAGGAAAAATGAAGAACTTAGAAAGCATCTTTATCTTCTGCCTCTTTGTATATAAGACTGCTCAGTTTATCCACAGTGAGTGCACTGAGCATTCTTCCAGTGACAGTTAACAAAGATGAGTTAAATGCATACACACACATGCACACCCACAAAACAACAGAGAATTTTGTGTCTCTCCTCTTAGGTGTCCTTGAAGACTTGGAATGAGTTGGGTTTAGTTTCAGAAGCTAGGTGTAGTCAATTATATATCCTTTTACTTTTAATATTCAAAATCTAGTATGTGGTTCTAGCCTATGGTGGGAAAGTAAGAGTTAAAGACCATAGCTTAGGCAATCAAGGTCATTTCAGGCTCCTTTAAAATAACACTATTCCTTAGCTTGACAGTGGGTAACTAGGTGCTTCCTCAACGGCTGGAACACCTGCTTCATTTAGCCAGCTGGACTCAGCTGGACTTCTTCCCCACTGTCTCACTTCCAAGATTTTACTCCCTTTTTTTGCCTATAAACCACCATTATACAGAAAGAAAATCTCCCTTTGCCTTAATATCTGAGTTGCTCAATATTGGCTTAGGTATACCTAGCCCCAGCCTCAAGCCCCTTGTGTGTTGTCTCCAGGCATCTTTATTCAGCTTATCAAATCTTAACCCTGCTGTGCATTTTTATACCTCTGTTGGCACAGTGATCTTATTTCAAGGGCAGTTGCCACTTCTTCTGGCCAGATTAAACAGAAGAAGCACAGCTAGTCAGTGTTGGCTAAGCAGCATGTTCCAGACACATCCTTCAACTGGAATGTCTCGGGAGCAAGATTCTAACAGTTCACAGGCTCTGGTGGGCTCAAGGTGTTGACTGTGTTTCCATTTGTATTCCCAGAAGTGGTACATTTTACTTTTAAGGAAATCAGGTACATGGAAGAAATAGTCTTAACCTCATCACAGAGAATCATCCGCGCCACAGTTTCCATCCTAATTGGCTCCAGGAAATGTCCTCATCTGAACTTTCCACTAACCACTCAGCTTGCTGTTTCTCGGGATAAGGTAATGGTAGTACTGTGAAGGCAGACTCTGGGTGCTAGTGGGGGACAGTCTGTCTGAAGGAGAGCACTGTGTCCTCTGCTCATATGCCTGCCCCTTCCAGTTGTCGTCAGACACCTGTGTATTTGTCTTTAGCATTCTCAGCTGGACTCAGCTGTAAAAAGACGTGTACACAAAGGGGTCAGAGGGCTAATCCTGTATTTTGCATGTTGTGAGGCTGAAGGAGTGTGAGAGGAAAGAAGTTTGCATCACATCTGACAGCCTTCCTGATCTTTGCTGATAAAAACTGGCAGAGAGAAAGGTAATCGGAGCCTCGGGAATTCAATTCACTCCTTTAATCCACTCAGCAGATATTTTATTTTTAAAACACAAGTGCAGCCATCAGCAAAACTGAGAGGCTGTATGGGACCCTGAGGCACTTCCAACTTTGGAGCCTCTGAACTCCCACCCCATCTCTACCTTCAAATGGTCCCTCATAGCCATTTCTTCTGCCTAGGTGAATCCCCACTCGCTGTCTCTTTCCTTTACTCCCTAGAAACCAATTAAAAGAAAAAGAAGAATTTGCCTTTTGGCATTAATTAAAGAAAGAAGATGCCTTTCTAATCTAGAGCCTCAGCTAGAGATTTGTGTAGTATATTGTCCCAACTTCTGAGGATTCTCTCATCTACTCCATGTCTTTCTCGTTGGAAAACGTAGTAGCACAGGTGCCTCTAGCTGATTATCAGGTCCTTCAGGCTTCCTTTGTCTCGAGCACACTGCCAGATAGTTGCTACTAGCGCAGAATAGTGGGCAGTTCCTTGTGCATGGCCTGGCCAAGGCATCTGCCTGATAATACTCCCTCAAGCCTCCTGAGCTGTCGGCCTTCCTAGAATAATCCAGTAGGTTCAACCAGAAAACCAGCTTAGTTCCACCTACAAATTTCAGCTGTTCTGCACTACAACAGATACCCTAGAAGATTGCTTCTAATAAGATATGAAAGTAAAATACACAACCATGACCACCGCATGTGTTCCACTTACAGGATGGGGAAGATTGATTCTTTACCTCAGTCCTCAGGCAACAGCACACCTTCACCAGAGACGAGTGACTTTCATTCGAGTTCGTTCATCTTACCCTAAGTGTGCAAGCTACAATGTAATAACACCATAAACATATTAGAAGATGACACACGAGTCTGAAAAGCATAATGTGTATTCTTTTCTTTGGGATGAGGGTAGAAGCAATTATTGTTAAGAAAGTAGGCGTTAAGGTCAGCTCCCTGTGTCCCAATATGCTGTTCAAAGTAGCTAACTGTGTTTTGAATTCAAAAAAGGAAAAATTATGACCAAATTATAACAATTATTTACAGTTTTATGTCTACTTACATAGACTGAATCAGAGAGAAGCATTGATTTAAATCTGGTACCTGGTCACAAGCTGTTGGCACTGTCGCTTCTAACCGTGTAAACAGGATTCTTCCTCCAACTCTGAGCCTCTGTTTTCTTAGCTGTAATCTGAGCTCTTTTTCTCAAAAACTGTAAGAAAGATTAAATGCCTGAAATGTGTAAAAGCACTTTGTAAGGTACAATCCTATCTGAATATTAACTGTAAGAAACTAACCTGTGCAGTTAAGGAGGTATGAGCTTTGAAAGTAGATGTGGGACCATTTCCTAGAAATAAATGCTCCTGTGTATGTGACCTTTCACAGAAAGCTCAACTCCCTTGAACCTTAATTTCCATATCTGTAAGATGGAAAAGTACTATGTTGACCCTTAGAGCACCAGTATGGGGGTTAGGGAATAGGTATGAAAAAATATGTGTTTGTATATATGTGTATATACATATGTGCTTGTATTTTACATATGTATGTATGTTAATTTATATATTTACCTTATGATATATATTTAAGTTATTGATGCAGTGAAGAGTATATGCATGGTTTGTTTGTTTGTTTAAGCAAGTTACAAGAGAGCATTACAGTGGCATGACGCTCATTCTGTGGTGGACCTTTTTTCAGGTGCTGGCATTTACTGACAGTTTAATTTCACCTCTTTTGTGATTGCTCATTTACATCTCGATTACTCTGGATCCCTTGATTGTAGGGAGACTGTCTCCCACCTCATGTGCAGCTCTTAGTGACATACTACATGTAGTAGGCCGTCAGGATGTCTTTGGAATTAATGCATACCTTCTTTTCTGCCATTATCTTTTTCATAGATATTTTACTTCATAGATATCATTTGCATTTATAAAAATGGAAGTTAACTGGAAGACATTGGTCAATTAGGGAAAGATTTTGCATCTTTGGGCTTCTTGATGGCTTTTGATTCAAGTGACCTTATAGATTCTCACTGCCAAAAATACTGTGCAGGAATTAAATAATACCACTTGCATGCTTGTGCTATTACTGACACCAAACACACAAATGGCTCTGAAGACGGCACCTGAATACCTTTTAGAATTACACATGGTGGAGTTCCTTGAGGGTCTGGTGAGTAGCTGGCAAATGTTGATTCTTGGATAGTGCTCTATCACTACTAGTATCAGAAAGTTTCCTTAAACTTACACCATCTTAACCCAAGCTCAATATCAAGACATTTCCAAATTAGTCAAAGCAATGTTGTAGACAGCTTTTATGCTTCATCTCTTGTGAACATGAAATGACATCTTCTAGCTTGCTTTCCCATCCCAGGATGCATTTCAGTTTTGAAATTCTTCTACTCCAGCAAATCTTTGTTGCCATCTCTGGCAGACTCTGGGGACTTGATTCTTCTCTCTCCAAAGTTTGCAGAACTCCACTCTGGGACACTTTTTTCCTCCCCTCACTCTTCCTTTCTTAACTGAGCTAAGTCTGCATCCATTACATGTGCAGTCATGTTCTCCTCATGTGGCCGTGAAAGGCACATGCTACCTGGACACTTGAAGCACATGTCCCAGAAGTAGTGAGCCAGAGCACCAGTCTTCAGCACGACTTGCTCCTAATAAGCTTTTGTTTTATGTGTGGCTATGTTGTTGGAAGCTTTGCTTCCTCTCTTCCCACCATCTCAACCAGAGAGCTTTTCTGAATATGACAGCTACTAAAGACGAATTATCTCCTTGCAAAGTTAATTTCTGTTTCTCAGCAGGGAGCCTTTGGCCCCGCTGGGCTTGAAGTGCTGCTGTTTGGTTAATGGATGAGCATCTTTTGGATGCTGGTACCCACACTGGAACTGCTGCAGTGCCTGACTTTCCATTTGTTTTAATTTCCTGCTTGCAGCTGGTGTTAGGAGACCTAAATGGGTTTATTCACGGGATAGTGACTTGGAGTCATTAGCACAGGAAGGGAATGATACTGAAGATGAGGGCTGGTGAGCTGTTTTCATGCTATCCTTGATTGGTTGGGAAGGTTTGAGCGGTCCGTTGGCTTTTTTTTTTTTTTTTTTTTTTTTTTTTTTTTTTTTTTTTTTTTTTTTTTTTTTTTTTTTTTTTATAGAGAGAATGGTTTATTTGGGGTTTATGGTTCCATGGGGTAAGTATCCTTAATGGTAGAACTGAAGGATGATGGTTAAAGCTGGAATCTGAAAGCTTACAGCTTGATACACAAACAGGAAAGAAAAAGCAAACTAGGGATAAATATCTTCCTCCAGTGGCTTCCTATAGCAAGACCATGCCTCATGAGCTTCCCCAAAGAGTACAACCAACTGGGGACCAAATGTTCGAATATTTAGTCCTTTGTGGGACATTCTCATTCAAACCACCACAGAGGAGATGGAAAAAGTTACTTATGAATATATGATTTCTAGGCACTAGAGTTAGAGGTCTAGTCAGAGTGCGATTCTAGGATAACTTGTATACTACCAAGACTATTATCCCATTTTTCATGTTGCAAAACAGATGCTCAAAGAGGGTTTAGGGGACTTGTCCTGGGTTAATACTCAGAAATTAGCTTAGTTAAATTTATATCATGGGTCTGACTTCAGAGCTTTTCTATTTCTTTCAGATTACATTTCCTACACCTTATTATTAATATGTTTTAGAATTTTAAAATTGTGTCTTCTTTTTTTTTTAATTTTTCTTAAAAAATTTTTTAATATTTTTTTATTTTTTTTTATTTGTTTATTTTTTTATTTTTATTTTTTTCACATTTAAAAATTTCCATCTCCTTCCCTCCTCCTCCCCCTTCCCTCCCCTCCCCTCCACCCACACCTCCCCTCCCTCCCCCTCAAGGCCAAGGAGCCATCAGAGTTCCCCACTCCATGCCAAGACCAAGGTCCTCCCAACTCCCCCCCCCCCCGGTCCAGGAAGGTGATCGACCAAGCTGAGAAGGCTCCCACAGAGCCCTTCCATGCAGAAGAACCAGAGCCCAGCACCATTGTCTTTTGCTTCTCAGTCAGCCCCCTTTGTTGGCCACATTCAGAGAGACAGGTTTGGTCGCATGATCCATCAGTCCCATTCCAACTGGGGTTGGTGATCTCCCATTAGTTCTGTCCCACCGTCTCCATGAGTGAACGCACCCCTCTAGTTCCTGACTTTCTCCTTCATGTTCTCGCTCCTTCTGATGCTCATCAGGTCCTTGGGAGCTCAGTCCAGTGCTCCAATGTGGGGCTCAGTCACCTTCCCCATCTGTCGCCAGATGGAGGTTCCCTCACGGTCCTGACTTTCTTTCTCATGTTCTCTCTCCTTCTGCTCCTCAACAGGACCCCGGGAGCTCAATCCGGCGCTCCAATGTGGGGCTCCGTCATTTTCTTCATCTATCGTCAGGTGGAGGTTCTATGGTGATATGCAAGAAACTCATCAGTATGGCTATAGGAACTGGCCTTTTCAGGCTCCCTCTCCTCAGCTGCCCAAGGAACTAACTGGGGGCGTCTCCCTGAAAACCTGGGAACCCCTCTAGGGTCAAGTCTCTTGACAACCCTCAGGTAGCTCCTTAAATTAAGATATATGCTTCCCTGCTCCCATATCCACCCTTCCTATATCCCAAGCACCCCATTCTTCCGAGCTCCCCCCATTCTCCCCTTCACACTTTTCTCTCCCCATCTTCCCTTGGCCCAGTCTTGCCCAACCCTCAAGTTCCCAATTTTGCCTGGCGATCGTGTCTACTTCCAATATCCAGGAGGATTACTATATCTTTTTTTGGGTGTTCACCTTCTTATTATCTTCTCAAGGATCCCAAATTTATAGGTTCGATGTTCTTTAATTATGGCTAGAAACCGATTATGAGTGAGTACATCCCATGTTCATCTTTTTGGGTCTGGGTTATCTCACTCAGAATAGTGTTTTCTATTTCCATCCATTTGCCTGCAAAATTCAAGATGTCATTGTTTTTTACCGCTGAGTAGTATTCTAGCATGTATATATTCCACAGTTTCTTCATCCATTCTTCCACTGAAGGGCATCTAGGTTGTTTCCAGGATCTGGCTATTACAAATAATGCTGCTATGAACATAGATGAGCATATGCTTTTGTTGTATGATTGGGCATCTCTTGGGTAGATTCCCAATAGTGGAATTGCTGGGTCCTGGGGTAGGTTGATCCCGAATTTCCTGAGAAACCGCCACACTGCTTTCCAAAGTGGTTGCACAAGTGTGCATTCCCACCAGCAATGGATGAGTGTACCCCTTACCCCACAACCTCTCCAGCAAAGGTTATTATTGGTGTTTTGGATTTTAGCCAATCTGACAGGTGTAAGATGATATCTCAAAGTTGTTTTGATTTGCATTTCCCTGATAGCTAGGGAGGTTGAGCATGACCTTAAGTGTCTTTTGGCCATTCGAACTTCTTCTGTTGAGAATTCTCTGTTCAGTTCAGCGCCCCATTTTTTAATTGGGTTAATTGGCATTTTACCGTCTAGTCTCTTGAGTTCCTTATATATTTTAGAGATCAGACCTTTGTCAGTTGCAGGGTTGGTAAAGATCTTTTCCCAGTCAGTAGGCTGCCTTTGTGTCTTAGTGACAGTGTCCTTTGCTTTACAGAAGCTGCTCAACTTCAGGAGGTCCCATTTATTCAATGTTGCCCTTAATGTCTGTGCAGCTGGGGTTATGCGCAGGAAACGGTTCCCTGTGCCCATTTGTTGTAGAGTACTTCCCACTTTCTCCTCTATCAAGCTCAATGTATTCAAATTAATATTGAGGTCTTTAATCCATTTGGACTTGAGTTTTGTGCATGGTGATAGATATGGATCCACTTTCATTCTTCTACAGGTTGACATCCAGTTATGCCAGCACCATTTGTTGAAGATGCCCTCTTTCTTCCATTGTGTACTTTTGGCTCCTTTATCAAAGATCAGGTGTTCATAGGTTTGTGGTTTAAGATCCGGGTCTTCTATACGATTCCATTGGTCAACTTCTCTGTTTTTATGCCAGTACCAAGCTGTTTTCAATACTGTAGCTTTGTAATAGAGTTTGAAGTCAGGGATGGTAATGCCTCCAGAAGAACCTTTATTGTATAAGATTTTTTTGGCTATCCTGGGTTTCTTGTTTTTCCATATAAAGTTGATTATTGTCCTCTCAATCTCTGTGAAGAATTTTAATGGGACCTTGATTGGGATTGCATTGAATCTATAGATTGCTTTTGGTAGAATTGCCATTTTTACTATGTTGATCCTCCCAATCCACGAGCAGGGGAGATCCTTCCATTTTCTGGTATCCTCTTCAATTTCTTTCTTCAAAGACTTAAAGTTCTTGTCAAATAAATCCTTCACTTCCTTGGTTAGAGATACTCCCAGATATCTTATGCTATTTGTGGCTATTGTGAAAGGTGATACTTCTCTGATTTCCCTCTCTGCTTCCTTATCCTTTGTGTATAGGAGGGCAACTGATTTTTTGGAGTTGATCTTGTAACCTGCCACGTTACTGAAGGAGTTTATCAGCTGTAGGAGTTCTTTGGTGGAGTTTTTGGGGTCGCTTATGTATACTATCATATCATCTGCAAATAATGAAAGTTTAACTTCTTCCTTTCCAAATTGTATCCCCTTGATTCCCTTATGTTGTCTTATTGCTATTGCTAGAACTTCAAGCACTATATTGAAGAGATAAGGAGAGAGTGGACAGCCTTGTCGTGTTCCTGAATTTAGTGGGATAGCCTTGAGTTTCTCTCCGTTTAATTTGATGTTAGCTGTGGGCTTGCTGTAAATAGCTTTTATTATATTTAGGAATGACCCTTGTATCCCTAATCTCTCCAAGACCTTCATCATAAAAGGGTGCTGAATTTTGTCAAATGCTTTTTCAGCATCTAATGAGATGACCGGCTTTTTAAAAGAGTGAAATCACAAAAATCCTTCTAGAACAAATGGCCTAATGTAATAGGCTCATCTCTGACTTTCAGGACTTGGAAAATAATGGCTTTTTTTATGTATTCAATATACAAGTTGTGAAGAATTAAAATAAGATGCTGGATGAAAATTGCTCTGGAATGTTGACGTATAATTAATGGTCAATATCAGGAAGCTATAAAATGCAGAAGCGCTGCACAGAAAATAGTTGTTTTATGTTCTAGCCAGAACGCAAATTACAAAACTCCTTATGTTGTATCTGGAATTTCCCTATTGGATTATGGCATTTGACATTTGTCATTTGAAAAGATCAGAACCAGGCAGTTGTTCTCGTGTTCAGCTATACAGTGTCAATTTTGGGGATAGAATTGTGAGCAACAACAGAACACCACCGGTATGTTCTGTCTTTGGAAAACATTAAAAGCCTATATGCAGAAGTCCATGTGTCCTTGGGAGGCTCCCAACTCTAAGCTGTTGACTGTGTGTCAGAAATATGGCCCAAGGTTGCTGTTCTGGGGAAACATCTGGCTACACAGACTGGCTAATGTTGGACAGCTTGCTTTCTCATTCCAAGCTTCATTTTCCACAGTATTTCTACACTCATACAGTCACGCCAAAAGATCACAAGTGATCGCCAAACTACAAGTTCCAAGATCGAGTGAAAGAGCCAGAATTTCCCAGTCTCACAAAGTGCCATGTCACAATGGAAAACTTTGACGCTACTGATTCTGGGCATGAGCTTATTTTTGCAGTTTGTGAGAGGGAAGAAGGAGGCATGAAAACTGCTGTACTGAGCATATATGTTAGGCATTTATCTTAATCTTTCATACCAAGGCCATAAGAGCACAGAGGCTCTGATGAACTGTTGAAGATTAGATAGGGTTCTGTGTGGAGAGCCAGGGCATGGATGTATTAAGTGGATGTGACTGTTTGTCTCTTGACTTTCCTTTTTCAGAGAAGAAGAATTTGTTCTTTAAGTTAAAACCATGAAATAGTGATGCCCTATGCAAACTATTTTATTTATTTGTTATTTATTTTGTTGTGATAGTCTCATCCTGGAGCTTGGACTGACTTTGAACTTGCAGTGTAGCCCAAGCTAGCCTCAGGTTTATAATCTTCCATCCTCAGCTTCTCAACTGCTGACATTATAGGTGTTATCCACCCTGTCTAGACCGTATCTGAAACTTTTAAAATCCAAACACAGGATCTCATGATCTAGCTCGATGCATTGATTTGCATGTCATTAATATGTATGAGAGGGAAACCTTGGTGACTCAGACAAATTCAACCATCCGTGTTCACTTAAGTTCTGAGCATCCCGGCTTTTAGAGCCTCATTTCTCAGTGCTGAGAATCACCTTTCATCTATCCCAAAATCACCAGATCTTCTCCCTCAGTTGCCGCCACCCAAACTAGCAGTTCCCACAAAAACTGCTCCATGGACCATGTTTAAAAGTGGAAGCTTCTAGAATGGGGATTCTGATCTCTAGTTGTAGAGTGGTGATCCAAAGCCCACAGCCTCAACAAGTACCTATTGGTTTAAAGGGCAGGTACCCTGCATGTCAAGGGAAAGAAAGGGAAAGAAACACAGTTAGGGATGCCAGGGGATTCTTCTGCAGTTCCGTCTTAGGTCAAGCTCATTTTTTTCTGATGATTATAATTCATAAGACAAGATATTTGGTCACAGTTGGTTATGCATGTTCTTGTAAACACATAGCACTTACCAGCACTGACTGGTATGATTCAGGCTTTTACTTCTGTCTTTAAAAAAAAAAATGTACCTCTTAAGAAGGGCTTTATTTCCAGGGCACTTTATTTCTTGCATTGATTGATTGACTAAGGTACTAATTGCAACAGAAAGGATGCCCTTTAGTTAAGCTCATTCATTGCTTCCAGCTGTGAAAATCATGCATGACTTGTTTGTAAGGCTTTCAGGGATGTGTACAAGAAGTCAAGGTTGCCCTTTAAATTTATGTATATATACATGTGAATTCTGTGTGTGTGTGTGTGTGTGTGTGTGTGCGCGCGCACATGCACGTGTGTGTGTGTGTGTGTGTGTGTGTGTGTGTGTGTGTTTCTGTGGTGTTGGGGATTAAACCTCGTACCCACACATTCCAGGAAAGTACTTTACCTCTGGGAAACATCCCTAGTCTTATGTATTATTTTTTAAAAAAAATACAGTGGCCCTTGGAACAAGTTTTTACAAAGTTTCCACATCTTATTAACATGTGGAAATGCAGAATTCTAGCAGGGCAAAGATACATGAGTGAAAGCATTTGTAGCCTTTAATCCCAGCCCTCAAGAGGCAGAGGCAGGTGCATCTCTGTGAGTTTGAAACCAGCCTGATCTACAGAGTTCCAAGACAGCTAGGGTCACAATGAGAAACCCTGTTTAAAGAAAACAAATAATTAATAATAACAATAAAATAAAAGAAAGAAATTCAACATGTAAAGCAACAGTTACAGACTGGGAATCTTTGAGTAGTTGCAAAGATCCATGAGTATGAATAATTTGGCAACCCAGATAATTGATTTGCAGTTTGTATATTCATTTCATTTAAACATTTTGCCAAGAAAAATAAAGGCTGTGTTAGAGGATCCCATCTAGTCTGAAATAGCTTTGCTATTTGGATAAACTCCCAGCTCTACTGCACTATGCAAATGGCTGACAGTTGAAGCAGTCCTCAGTTTGCTGTGATATATTGACCAAACAGTTATGTGAGCAGCCAGGTTTTCAAAACAGGTAGCCTTGAGCTACTGTTTCTTCTTATACCTGGGGAGAGTAAGGTCAGTACCAATAGTATGCGTTGACTCTGGGCTGTGTTCTCTCCATGCTGAGGACTTGCTCTCGTCACCATCATCAGGTAAGAATTGGTGAGCGCTGGCCATGAGCTGATGTCATTTCTAGCAACTGTGGCTGTGATGCAACAGTATGAAGTAGAATGATCAGGTAAATTATCTGTTCAGAGGTTCTGAAAGTTGATTAGATTAGGCCATTTGTTTTTTAATGTGCAAGTTGATGATATCAATGAGTATTCATTAGGGTGACATTTTTAAATCTTGCTTTTGTATACTGTGTGAATTACATCCTTATAAGATAGACTCTTCTTATTTACAGAGAAGGAAACTATATGGTTCATATAAATGTCATAACCAGTAAATAGTAGATCAGAATCTAATGTCTGTTTTCCGATTCTTTGTTCTTTCTACTCTTCCACACTTGCTCACTTTGACCAAAAAGACTTCAAGGGTTCTTATTAATTTGTAAGACTTTCTAGGAATCATTACATCATTACTAACCTCCACAGTTTCCCAAGAAGTATTAGTTTTTTATCATTTCTCAAATATCAACCTGTTGCATATTAGTAGTAAATAATACATTGCCAAATCCTACCCGTCTCTCTTTAAAATGCTATGCACTCAAGTTAGGAAACAGATTTACTTGCATAACAGTTTGCAGCCATTGAAATGGGTGCAAACTCCTGTCTGCAAAAGTGGCCTCTTCTTTGTCGCTGAAAGGTGAAGGATGTATAAAATATTTGCTGTGTTTTTGGCTGCTCCATACAAACAAAACCCGGATGGATGAGACGATGAGAGGCCGGCGAGTAAAGAATGTGAGCAGCCGTGTGCTCTTCTGTGCAGCTGTGGAAGGAGTGTGTCAGAAGATGGCCAGAGATGATGCTGGAGGCCATGTCACTAGTGAGGGCTGCTCAGACATGCATGCTGCACAGTGGCAGTTGGTTAATCTAGACACTGCAGTTACTTCTTCCACTGACTCTTGGCCCTGACAGGTACCCTCCCATTAATTTTTTATCTGCCCTTTCCATTCCAAAGTATAACTCATTTTTATTCATCTCTAGATCTGAGGGCTTATATTCTCTGAAGATCTGAAGGATCTCTCCTCTATTAATCTTTATTGAAAAGTAGCTTACAAATAAAAATTGTATATAGTTAATGTGTGCAGGCCGATGATTTGTACACACTGTGAGATGATCACTGCAGTCCGCCTAATGGGTGCATCCATCTCCTCGGTACTCACATGCGAAACAGCTTTGAAGCTTTACGAGACTGACTCATGCAGTGTCTAATGGAGAAAGAAATGTGCAGGCTCTGAACGACAGCAGACTGTCCATCATAGTTTTTGCTGAGAGGTTCATTTGCAAGTTTGGTTGATTTGAAAACATCTGGTTCTGGTTACCTTGCAGTTTCTCCAGGAGGCCAGCCAAATTAAACCAAAGCCTTTGTCTTCAATGAAGTGTGCCATAGCATGTAGTGTACAGTTGTCCCCAGATAACCACACCCCTCCTCAGATCTGATACGCAGCACTGTGAAGGCACTGTGAAAGATTCATCTCCTTAGTCTATTCGTGTCCAGGCTGCTGGGGTTCATTCTGAGTAAATAAGCAGTGGCCTCCTGGGTCCAAGTCCTGGCCCTGCCACCTACCAGCTGTGTAACCACAGGTCTGTCCCTCAGCCTCTCCTTACCTCGGTGGTCTGCTATACACAGAACCTTCTTCATGGCCAGTTAAGGAAATTTGATTGCAATTTTTATGACTGTTTCTCCTAAAATGACATTCATCTCTTGATAAATGTTCGGTAATATTGCTATTTCCATCCTTTCAACCCTTTCAAAGTGTAAAACAACACTTTCTTCCCTCTATGCTGAGGTAGCCCCAGCTCTACTTCCTCTCCCAGCAACCTGGCTGGTAGATTGTTTTGCACCAAAAGAAGGAAGCTGCTCCTCCTTTCCTGGAGAGCCAAGGACTTCATTAATTTTCACATGAATAAGGAAGGAGCTGCTTTGTGTCTCTCACACACATTCTTGTAGCAGTTAGAACAGAATTTTTTGTCAGGTTATCTGGCCACATTTACCTAAATGCATTCTATTGTATGACCTGTGTGACAGCGGTGGGAAACTCTCCTCGCTTTCTTAAGATAAGACCTTGGTGCCTCACAGATGGATGTGCATATGAAAAAAGAGCAAATGCTTTTCGTACAGTGCTGAGAAAAATGTGCTGATTAGTTTAATTAAAGGAAAGTTTTATCTGTGTCCTGCAGTGTGTGTGTTGCCTACTACTGTATGGTTCTAAGGAATGTATAAGACATTTTACTTATGGCATTTCCTCTTAAATTTGCATGTATTTGTGGTTTTTCTTTTTTTTCCATAAATTTAGTATCCAAATTGCCAGTGACATTGGAGAAGTAATGCATCTATTTAGTTCTTGATTCTGGAAGATGCTTTCAGTGTTTCAGAGTAACAACAGGGTCTATCCCGTTTGCACTTTGTAGCTTGGGGTTGAGGTCAGAGACCTGTGAAGGTCCGGCTGGTCTGTTTGTTCTGGAAGCCTCCAGTGTGCATGTCTTGTCTCTCTTTTAGAGCCACCTTGTTTGTTCTGGAAGCCTCCAGTGTGCATGTCTTGTCTCTCTTTTAGAGCCACCTTGTTTGTTCTGGAAGCCTCCAGTGTGCATGTCTTGTCTCTCTTTTAGAGCCACCTCCGCAAAGGTGCTCTGCCCTGTTTTCTGGAGATTGGAGGCATGACTGCTAGCATCCAGGAAAATGTTTGGGGAAAGAGGGTGGGGAAGACTGGTGCCTTTTCTCATGCTGCCCCAGTCCCAAGACCTGTGCTATTGTTCCCAGAGAGGAAAGTTTCACCATTTGCCAGAGTGGAGGAGAGACATTCCCCAGCTTAATCCTTTCTAGGGTCTGATTCCTTCTTAATTAGACCTCCATGAAATCCTTTTCTTCAACCACTCCTTCTCTTTTGCCCCACATCCAAATGTGTCTGGAACTATTAGGAAATTTATGGGGGAAATTAGATTGCTTATCTTTCCTTATTACTCTTGCAGGATTCCATTTTCTTACATCTGTTAGGAACATACCCAGTAATCTGCTTTTCAGCTTCCAAATCTAGTATTCTTTGTTTTCTCACCCCATTCCTTTTTTAAAAATGCATTTCCTTTTATTTTATGTGCATTGGTGTTTTGCCTGCATGTTTGTCTGATCTCGGAGTTACAGAGTTGTGAGCTGCCATGTGGGTGCTGGGAATTGAACCCGGGTCCTCTGGAAGGGCAGTCAGTGCTCTTAACCACTGAGCCATCTCTCCAGCCCCTCATCCCTATTCTTGCCTGTTTGTGTCGTGGAAAAAAGATAACTTACTTCATATTGTTTTACTGGGGTTTGAGAAGAAGTGGTTTGTATGTTCAGATTCCTTCTTTACCTCTCAGCAGATTAGTCCCCTCTGTACACCTCTCTCCCGCTACCTCTGCACTTCCCCCCTATCCCAGCAGGTGTTGAAGGAGAGCATATAATACTTACCCCATTTTTCCTTCCTGCTCAGCTTCTATAATGGTGCTCCCTAACAGCTCAGCTAGGGTCCTAAATTGTCTGTAATACTATTCTAAAGTGTACCAAGCCACAAGAATGGTGTATAGAATTCCATCTTTTCCTTCATCTTCTGGTTGACTAAAAGTAGATTATGCCATCTCTTCAGGTCAGGGCTTTGCTAAAATTTGGCAGTTTCAGGTGCAGTGTAATAGAGTGGAGAGACAAAGGTTGGCAAGCAAAGCCTAAGGGCTGCTGCAGGCTCCCCTGCTGGCGTACAACTGAGTTTACCCAGTCAGCAGCTTCCTGACCTCATCATTAAACTGAGCTATTTGAGGGTCAAATGATCAGGAATATGTGGACCTACTTCACTTAGCCACATATTCTACTCCTGGTATAGAAGAGACAGTTTATAAGAGTTAGTCTCCTAACAGGTATAATGGCACAGGAAAGTAACCCTTGTCTCTGGGAGGCTGTGGAAGAAGGATCACAGGTTCCAGACCAACCTGGGCTTCAAGCAATTCCCTGTCTAAGGAGAGAGAGAGAGAGAGAGAGAGAGAGAGAGAGAGAGAGAGAGAGAGAGAGAGAGAGAAAGAGCGCGCGCAGGCAAGGAGTATAGCTCATAGGCCACCTGCCTAGTATAATTAAGGTCATAGGTTCAGTACCACAAAAATAAAGTAGTTAAAAGCCAGTCTAAGCTGGAATGGTGGCTCAGTTGGTAAAGTACTTCTTGAAAGCGTGAGGACCTAAGTTTCTCTGCCTCCATGCTAGAACTTAATCAAGCATGGCAGGAAGATAGACTCCCTTCTCTAATCTATGATGCTGTGGCAGAAAATTCCTACTCTCCAGTGTGAGGGCATCAGGGGACCAGCTCTCTGCTCAGTGAAGCCAAAAGGGCTCCGTCTCTCCTGGCATTCCCAAAGCCAAGCTGAGGCTGCTTCTGTGCTTCCACTGTGCAGTTAACCAAGTGACAACTGTGCTCACTCCACTCTGGCCCACTTGGGTTCTGGAAGCTTGCTGGTTCTCGACCTAAGGCTCTCTGCTATGCAGAGTTGCCAGTTATAATTATATGTTCAGGTATCAATTAGCAAAACAGCCCATTATTTGGCAGTTTGCAGTAATGAGATGGATCTTGCCATAGTCTTTCAGTCTGACACACATTTGATAAGTGCTTTATACATAAATTCTACACTTTAGTGTGCTTAGTAAAAGCTACATAAGGAACTGGGGGGGGGGTCAGAAAAACTATAGTGTATCTTCCTTGGTGGACTCATCTTCAAATAAAATCTTAAACTACAAAAGAAATAGGCAGAATCTTCTCCATTTAGAAGAATTCCCCCCCTTGCATATACCTCCCCACATCTTTCTTTTCTCAAATGATACAAGTCTGAAAGACCTCATGAAACTGGTGTCATGGAAATCCATTGAATGCAAAAAATCCTTCCTGACTATGATGGTGCTGGACCCCGGGCTTGACTTGGGGAACTTTAATAAATTCAGCAGACTGCCCATTTTTAATGTGGCTGGTTGCCATTCATGCTTTAAATTCCAAAGTTATCTTTTTCCTTTATTTTTTTTTCATTTTGACTAACTTTAAATGAACTATCTACTCTTCATCTCTGCTCTCTGTGATGGTTAATTTTCCTTGCTTACTTGGTTGGATTAAGAAAACCTAAGAGGGGACATGAGAGAGATTAGCTGGAGTAAAGAGAAGGGGGAAATGATGTATTTATTATTTAATTAAAACTTTTTAATGATTTATTTTTACGTGCATTGGTGTTTTGCCTGCATGTGTGTTTGTGTGAAGGTTGTCAGATCCCTGGAACTGGAATTATAGACAGTTGTGAGCTGCCATGTTGGTGCTGGGAATTGAACCCAGGTCCTCTGGGAGAGCAGCCAGTGCTCTTAACTGCTTAGCCGTCATTTCAGTCCCTAATTAAAAATGTTTCAAAGAAAAAGAAAATATAGACTCTAGTGAGGTGTAGCTTTGGGCCATCTCTAAGGGTGTTTCCGAAAAGAATTAACAGGGCTGAAGAACTTCCCAGAATGTGTGCAGCACCATGCCTGGGCTGTGGTCCTTGACTGGATAACAAGGAGAGAAATGAGACAAACCGTTGAGCATGGAAATTTCTATTTCCCATGGAATTCCTGATCCACTGAGGTGTGAGCAAGTAGTGTTATAGTCCTGCCACCACACTCTGCGCCATGTCTGCTACGCCCCTTCAGACCATGAATCAGAATGAGTGTCTCCTCTTCTGTTGTTTCTTATCAGATGTCTGGCCACAGCAACGAGGAAAGAGACTAATGCAGGATGTATTTGAGTCATACCTTTGGGCTGCCAAGATATGGGTCTAAAATTCACAGAAATTCTGTGAACTGATTAATAAAGCTATTAGTGGCATTAATTAAATAATTAATGATTAATAAAGCTATTAACTGGCATTAAGAGCAATGATAATAAGTATAAATTAATCAGGTTCTAATTATTCTACTAGGTCATATTAATACCCCTGCTCCTGGGTTATCTGAATCTCCTATGGCTTCCAACTCAACACTGCATATGCTGCTCTGCATTTCTTCCCAGCTCTAAAATTTAAAGTCAATCACATTAGAATTGCTTACATAACCAAAGCCAGGGAACACCAGTTAGGACTCTTCCGCCTCCAATAGCCCAGCTGTCAGATGGGCTGTCAGATACAACCAGCCATGCTTTGTCTCTGCTCCTGAACTTGAGCCACCAAAGTCACCATTTCTCTTCAAGATGGCAAAATTTTCCCTCTAAGATAGTTATATCTTTCTTATATTTCTTTGGAACTCAACCTAGTGAGCATTAGGCATTTTTGCGTGAATTCATGTCCATTTCCTGATCTGGCTTTCCGTCCCTTTTATCCCCAGTAGTAGGTCATCCATTTCTCTGTATCTAGCTCCCGTCACTTCTACCAACTGTTCCAGATTCCTTGCCTTGTAGTAGTTAAGAGCAAGGGCATTGGAGGGAGACTAAATGACTCTGAGTCTGGCCCCACACTCACTAGTTGTCACTTTGAACTTCTTACTGAATCTTCTTTTTTTTTTTTTTTTTTTTTTTTTTTTTTTTTGGTTTTTCGAGACAGGGTTTCCCTGTAGTTTCTAGAGCCTGTCCTGGAGCTAGCTCTCGTAGACCAGGCTGGCCTCGAACTCAGAGATCCGCCTGCCTCTGCCTCCCGAGTGCTGGGATTAAAGGCATGCGCCACCACCGCCCGGCCCTTACTGAATCTTCTGAGTCTCAGTTTCATTATCTGCATAGAGATCAGTTATTATGAGGGATAAGTTATTTTTAAAATACCTAAAAAAGTGCATTGAGCAATATGTGTATATTTGTTTAAGGAATAAATAGTAGTAAGCTGGGCATGATGGCTCACACATACAACCTCAACAGCAGGAAGCCTAGGACGTGAGATCATGGGTTCAAGGCCAGCCTGGACTATATAGTGAGACTTTGATTCAAATTACATAAATAAATAAATACTTGGCAGTTGTTCCCCGGTCTACCAGCTTACTGTGTAGTAAAAGTCAAGGGCAGTATTTTGAAACATGTGTAAATGAAAAAAGAGGCAAAATGGCCTGAGGTAACAGAATAATAGCTACAGGGAGCTAGTGGAAAAGTAAATGAAATAAAAGAGAGAAGATGTAGCCACTAGGAATGGAGATAGATAAGGGGGGAAAGTTACATTTTAGAATACCTTGTAAAAATTTAAGTCTATAATATGAACTTTAACACTTTCTTTCAAATATATGTGCCTGGGAGGAAAAAAAAGACTATTTTATCCCCTATCCCCACTCAGAGTGCTGAACTAAGAGCCTCATGTTTGCTAGGCCAGCTCTGTGCTGCCGCACTATCCCCTAAGCTCAAAAGGAACAGTTTTCAAACTGCTTAGAAAAATTCCCATTTTGATTTCAGCAATTAAATCAATTTTAGTCTTTACTAAAAGAAGAAATTCAGTTGTCACAAATTTAAGGTACTTAGGCTAAATCAAATGTTCATTGAACAAACGCCATGGAGACAGAGTGCAAGAAGGGTGTCTGTGTCTATGATAAAAGCCAGCCCAGGAGCCGAGCACTCATTTGTCTGGCCATCTGGAAATCTCCAGTGATCTAGTTCTTCATTTTTACCCTCATTCTTAGAATAAAATAGAAACAATAAAAGAAGAAAATGGGCAGCAAGGGCATTCTACTTTTCATTTAAAAAATAATTCAAGTGATAACAGGAGCAGAGAGTTTAAAGAAAAAATGAAAGACCATTATAATGATTTGAATGCTCAGTCTATATTTTGCTGTGGATTCTATTGTTTTCAGCTACATGGGAACCATGGTAATTTTGTGAATCATTAGAATTTTCTTTCCAAATTATATGTGCATATTCTCAAAATGCCTCCTCCTAAGTACCGCATAGTAAAAGGGCGCTGAACAATTTCATTTAATGCATTTGAATTTTGTGCTAATGTTGTATTTTTAACTATTTGTGCTTAGCAAACCAAAGATAAAATAACGACAGCTGAGTCTTTGTACATTTTTACTTTTCCTACTTTTGAAATTATATGAGTATGTCTCTGTTCTCATCTGCAGTCTAGTGAGAAGAGACAGGAAACGTGCAGCCCTAGTTTAGCTTCATGGTGCCTTAAACACCAGAGCTTAATAGTCCCACCCAAAGTTGAAAACACTCACATCCAAAATTTGAACTTTGTGCTTGGTACATCTTATCAGACATAGTGTCTGCAGCGTTTATTACTGATGTCTAATACCTTACTCCTAAGAGTGATAGCTGCCAAAGGCCAGTGCACCAACCCAGGCCCTCAGCCCAACACATGAGCCACAGAAAGTAAGTGAAGTAAGGTGAAGTGGGGAGACAGGGAGACAGGGAGAGAAAGAGGAAGAGATTTAAAGTTTATTTTTTTGGGCAAAATTATTTTTTCTATTTGGAGCATTAAAACATTCACACCTTTAAAAACAATGATATAGATTTTATGTTTTATGTTGTTTCAAGACCTTAGAAAAAGTATTTACTTAATAAAATAAAAAGTTAGCTACAGAGCGAGTTCCAGGACAGCCAGAGCTACACAGAGAAATCCTGTCTAAAAAAACAAACAAACAAACAGAAAAATTAGATCTCTTGCTCATCTACCCTTTTCCCTAACTAGAATTGTACATTCTAAACACCGGCTGTGTCCTCCAGGGCTGTAGGTGTTTCCTTTGTCTGTGACTGTCTTAGAAGGAGACACTTCAAATGTCAGTATTCTGGGTTTTGACCACTTAGCATTCTTCCCCATGGTAGGAAAGCTGCCTCCCTGGGCAGTGTGTAGGTGGTTCTATTCCCACTCCTTTCACACTAGCTTTGGCAGGGTGCCCTGGAGTTTGACTCATTGGAATGCATCATTGGGATTTCCAAGCTCATTTTAGCCCTTTTCCTCACAAAGAATGTGCTTCAGTAGCTAAAATCGAAGAAACTGAAGTGTAGGTGATGTGGGCCAAAACCTTAGAAGGTGACCTGAAACCTAAGCTTATGTTACAGTGGGTGAGCTGGAGATGTCACCTGGGGTCATGAAGAGTATCCCCTTCCTTGCGGATGAAGAAAGGGACAGAGACGGGCTCAACTCTCCCAAGTCAGTCAGCACAAAAACATGTTGGGAGCCCAGCTCTCCCCTTGGTTAGTCTTTAGTTTGGGGCCATGTAACACATTCTGATTTGTTCAACATGGAAAGGTCATGTAGAATAGTTTGTTCCTGGGATGAGCTGGAGTGCTGGGTTTACAACTGTCAGTTTGGGGGGTTTTGTTTGTTTTGTTTCTAATGAGAAGCAGTTTTAGAAATCATTAGTTCCCAGATGTTTCACTCCCAGTACGAAGCATATCTTGGGTTGTAGTCTAACCTTGAACAAATTTCCCCTTGCGTGTGTGGATGCTTGCACACTTGCTCACATGTTCTCTCCCCTGAACAGGTCCATATGTTCTGTTTTACTGGGAGCCAAGCTTCTTGCTTCTTCTTCTCCTCAGAGGGCTCCAGATCTTACCTCAGAGATGCCTGAGTAACCCAGGCTGAAAGAATCTGTAGCTGAGTTTGTCAGCATAATTGATTATTATATGGTGTGAGCCACCAAAGACAGGTGAGCTTGCACAGAGTGGAACAAATATGTATATAGTGTGCATCTCCCATCGGGTCTGCCCGCTCTTCCTCCTCTGACATGTTGATTTATGTATTCCAACTCTTCCCTAATGAATCGTGTCCCATTGTAAGTCACTGGAACCTCCTGCTGACTATCCTTCCTCAGCTAACACAAGAACAGTGAAAGGTCTGCTCTCAATTGCTGGGTCTCTTAGTTGTCCCTAGCAGAAATGGTTGAGGATGTGTAAGCTTTAAAAGGACAGAATACTCACATAAAATGCTTGAGTAATATTGCTACCTACCTCAAGAAACAAGTCCTGTAATTACAGATGCTTTGCCCATGACAGAGTCTAGTCAGAATAGCTTGAGAATGTAAGAAATCTGAATTTAAAAAGCATGTCCCAGCACCTTTAGTGGCAGCTTGCTGTTCTGGCATCCCCTGCAAACCTTCTGAGCGTTATGCCTCCTCCTGTAAACTGCTTCAAGTGTTAGACTTGCTATAAAATAGGGACGCTAATGACTGTTCTACTTTCTCACAATCTGTTAGGATCTTGACTGAGATATTTACAGTGTGCAGTGTTCTCAGGAATGGGAAGAGGAGTTTTAGAAAATGCTGTGGTAGACAAACATTAGACCAAGCTCAGGGAAGCCAGCTGAAGAAAGGGAGGAAGGACTGTAGGAGCCAGAGGGGTCAAGGGCATCACGAGAAAACCTACAGAAACAACTAACCTGGGCTCATAGGAGCTCAGAGACTGAGCTGGCAACCAGGGAGCCTGCATGGAACTTCCCTAGGCCCTCTACATTTACTTGACAGTGTGTGGCTTGGTTTTCTTGTGGGGCTCCTAACAGTGGGAATGAGGGCTGTCTCTGACTCTTTTGTGATTTTTGAAACCTTATTCCTCATACAGGGTTGATTTGCCCAGCCTTAATACAAGGGAGGTACTCAGTCTTACAGCAATTTGATATGCCATGTTTTGTTGCTATCCATGGGAGGCCTGCTCTTTTCTGAACAGAAACAGATGAGGAATGAGTGGGGGAGGCTGGGTGAGGGCAAAGGGAACGTGTGGGGAAGGGAATGAGAGGAGATGAGGGGAGGGAAACTGTGGTGAGGATATAAAATAAGTATTTTTTAAAAAAGAATTAAGAAAGAAAATAAAAGAAATAAAAATGTTGTGGTAATGTTGATAGCAGGATGTGGAAAATTATGCTAAGACCAAATTTGAGGAAGAAGGTATAGTCCTTTGCCCATCTAGTCCGTCTTTTCATCTTAGGTTCAGTTCCTGGTTGAATTGAAAGTTCAGGGTTTGGGAAAAATAAGAAGGGAGAAGAGGTCATAAGAGAGGTCTTTGGCTATCCATGAATAGACTCTTGGCTGTTGGTGTTAAAGGCTCCTGCCTCCAGAAGGCTGGTCAAGCAGAACATTGTACTGATTACCTTCCTGTTTATCCTGTGCACCTGCTGAGTCCATACGTCACGTATCTGTTTCCAGTGACGCTCTCTCCTCTCTCTGATAGCACCGTGTTGTGGCTTCCTAAAACCATTATAACTACTCTGAACATTATAGAAGCCTTCTCCAAACAGCCGCCAGTCATCTTGGCCTTGCTGAACTATCGAGGATACTAGCATATCATTTACAGTTGAGAGTCAACCAAAACAGCAACTAGAAGATGAACTGTGGATTCAGGCTGCTTGAGTTCAAATACTTGTTGGAACTTTGTGTATTTGTGTACTTTGTTGAACCTGGCACCTCAGTTTTTTTCATCTGTAAAATCGAATGTTAGTATGTACCAGTATGCACCTTGTTGATGCCTCAATAAGATTTACCATGAGTAAGATAATGCATATAAAGTGTGTAGACTTCATTATAACCTCCTGGATTGTTTCAAATTTTTCTTAAAACGTTGAACCTCAAAAAAAGGGAACTCTGTGTGTGTGCATGCGTGGATGAATTGTACCTGGTACATAGCCAACACCATCTCAATGATTATGGGATTGTGAAAGATAGTTTGTTCATCTTATAATCCCTATTTTCATCTTAACATAAATTCTATTTACATTTGTAGTTCTTTCCATAATAAGAGAAAAATAGTAATTTGGGGTATTTTACTTTTGACACTCAAACCACTAAGAGAAGGAATTTATCTTTCAGGATCTCTCTGTTCCCTGTAAACTTATCTGGACTATTACCTTTCTAGTCTTTATATTTTTTTGTTGTTGCTTTTATAGTCTTTTGAATAAGTTAGCTTTTAAAACCCAATATTTGTTGTGTTAAGGAAACTAACAGGGAGACTTCCAAAATGTATTTATTTCCTCTGTAGGATGTGGAATATTAAGCCCTTTGGGCAGAGTATTTAGCCATACACAACTGTGACAGAAAACTCCAGAAGATGCTGTTGAGTAGAGGATGCCCTCCAGGTTCTTCTTTGGTTGGTGCAGGCTTTAGAGTAACTGCCTTGCTGCTTAAGGCCAAGTGTTCTTTGCCTTGTCCTCAACATTTTTTCTGACCTCTGTCTGACTTCTGTTGGTGGTGTTTGGTGTTTTGCTTTGTTTGAACTGAAAACTGCTGCTGCAGTACATATTTTACTACATTGATATTTTACTGAAGATCTTTAGCCCCATATAAGAAACATATCAGTAGCATGTGAATACTAAGCTAACAGCAATGGCCAAGGAAATTGTCATTTCCTAAGAAAAGTTCATAAAAAGTAATTATTCAAGAGGCTCAGCATGTTACCTGAAGGGAGAAAAAATGGAATATCTTATAGTGAGTTTTTATATCTACTTGACAGGGAAATCAAGATTGGCAAGCAGCTTCTAATATACTACTCCCCTGCATATCATATAACAAAAGCAAATTATATTGATAGGAGAAATAACAAAATGTGATCTGTTTGTTATTTCATTAAAAAACAATTACTAATGTAAAACTCTATTTTATTTCTCTCTTGCCTCCTCACTTTAATCATGAAATCAAGGTCATGGAACATGTTTGAATTATTTCAAATATCATGATTACTTTTCCAATGCTTTCTAAATTGAATCTCTGGCTTAGTCTATCCATCCCAGATGATTTGTTGTTGTTGTTGTTTACAGCAATTACAGCATATTTATAGTGTTACACTTCCATACTTTGGAACGTGAAATATCTACTTTGGAAATGCTAAAAACCCAACAAGAAATTAGGAAGAGCTGTAATTAATGGATTATATTTTTAAAAATCTAGCTCAGCTAGTCCTTGAGTACATTGTTTATCCAAACAGTCCAACCCTAAAGGTAATGAATGGCAGGCATATTTTCTCCATCACAGGGACTGCTGCATAGGACTAGAGAGGGCATGCCAGCCAGGGTAAGCAAAACTCTAATGGAGGACATCCTTATCCCCTTTCTCCATTGTTAAATCCCATACCCTAAAAACGTAACCTGAGGTTGAATGTAACTGTGACACTAGGGAAGCAGGTAGAACATTATAGTAATTTTGTGGAAGGTTCAAGAACAAAGGGCAGCTTTGAGCCTCTTCTTTTTCATTTCCTATGAAATCACTATTCCATCGTGAGTTCCAGTGTTTGTTCCTAGAGGTTTGTGTCTGCTCTCCTCAGCTGAGACTGGAATATCAGCTCACTGTTGACAAGAAACTCTTTCTCACAATTCTGGTAAAAATTTTACAAAGGAAGTCCTCTTGGGGGAGAGTTATTTGCTCTCTCACTGACACTTTATGGCAGCCTAAAAATCCCCCTCCAACTCCAAATCTAGAGTAAGGTTTGCCAAGACACTAGTCAAGGATCTGAGTGGTTGGGAACCAGCCTGACAGGAGAGTGTTTCCATCGTGTTCTTGAGTGTAAAGACTATAGACAGGAGCTTTATATTCTAGAACCAGTCATTAAAGCTCGCCTTCCCATGATTCCACATGAGAGGGCTATCAGGGTCATAATCAGTGTGGTATGCAGAGATGACAACTGTTTGGCCGTCTGACAGTTTTTGTTCTTACATAACTTGTCTTGTGGTTATCCAACTTATAAGTGAGAAGGAAGAATTCCAACAAAGAATCCTCTGAATATGTTTGTCCTCCAGTCTAGCCTACCTAGCACATGTTAGAAAGGACCAGTGTTATCAAAGACTTCTACAGAACCCAAGACTGGCTTCACGGAGATCCTGGAAGGGGAGTTATCGGTGACACTGTGGATGCTTCAAACAATGTGGTGATTCAAGTGAACCTTTCTGGTAAATCTCTCAGAAAACCATAAAGCATGGTGTGCACCCACGGTGTGACTACAGCACTGTTAGTATTTCTTCACATTGTTGATTTCCTTGTTTTTAGAAAGAAATTTTGCACAATAAACTGTACAAATTTCCTAAGGCTGCTCAGTCTCTTGAGTTAGTTTCTTCGGTGTGGTATTAGACTGAAACCCTTGAAATGCTGTGAACTTCACAGCATTCTGACCTTCATGATTTCAGTAAACATAATTAGGTTGATAATTTATTCTTTCTGATATTTGCAGGAGTGTTTGACTTTAGCCTTTAAAATATCATAAACTACCAATGTCTTTTGTCAGTCTTTGTAATATTTGTGTTTCTCATGTTTCTTTCTCTCTGTGTGTGCCTATGTGATGTGGGATTCCTTTCTGTATGCTGTGAATACCACTGGTGAATAGAAACTGCCTCTGGCCTGTTGATAGGGCAGAACTTAGGTAGGTAGGGAAAACTAAACTGAATGCTGGGAAAAAGGAGGCAGAGTCAGGGAGAAGCCATGGAGCCGCTGCCTGAGACAGACACACCAGAACCTTGCTGATCTGCCACAATCCTCATGTAAAATATAAAATAATGGAAATGGGTTAAATTAAGATATAAAAACTAGCCAATAGAAATTAGAGCTAATAGGCCAAGCGGGTGATTTAATTAATACAATTTATGTGTGGTTATTTCGGGCAGCTGGGAACCAACAAGCAGCCTTACTACACCTGTGTGTGTTGTGTGTGTGTGGTGTGTTGTGTGTGTAGAAATGGCCATGCATGCCATTCCAAGCATGTCAATGTCAAATAGACTGCTCTTGGAGTCAGTTTTCTTTATTCCCATCATTTGAGTCTTGAGGATTGATCTCAGCTTATTAGGCCTAGTGGCAAGTACCTTTATCCAGTGAGCCATCTCTTTAGTCCCTCCCCTTTTTTGCTAACTAGGTAACTATACTGGTTAACAAGATCACTTTGACTCATCCATGGTGCTGCTATTATCCAGGTATGAAACTCCCCAACACAACACACACATACACACACACACACACACACACACACACACACACACACACACACACACACCCGTCTCTTGTCCCAACCTTCCACAAGCTGGTCCTTCTTATTCAGGCAGCTTTTCTGTTCAGACTCCCTCAGGAATTCCCTCCTCCAACAGTGCTAGTCTCCTCTCTCACTCCCAACCTTTGTCTGCATCTTTTCTTTTATCTGAAATAGCTCTATTCCTCTAAGCATGTAAACCTCACCCATCCTCCGGATCCCAGTTCAAATTTACCCTGTTGCTTACATTGTCTTTGTCCATGTTTCCACCCGTTCTGAAGCTGACTCCTGGTTCCTGTTGCAGTAAGGTTATCTCTGCGTCTGTTTCCATCAGTCACTGGATGGAGGCTCTCTGATGACAATGGAATAGTTACCAATCGGATTACAAAAGATGGCCAGTTCAGGCTACCTGTCCACCATTGCTAGGAGTCTTAGCTGGGGTCATCCTTGTAGATTCATGGGAGTTTCTCTTTGCACCAGGTTTCTACCTAACCCTAAAGTGTACATTTTCATCAAGATATCTCCTGAGTTCATTAATATTAAGAGATATTAATGGCAAGTGATTGCTAATTCCTATTCTTTGGGGGGTGGTGGTGGAGGTGTGTGTCTGTGTGTTTCCTTTCTTTGGGTTTTGCTAGTGCGAGATTATATATTGCCTGTGTTTTTATAGGTGCAGCTAACTTCCTCGGGTTGGAGTTTTCCTTCTAATACCTTCTGTGGGGCTGGATTTGTGAATAAATACTGTTTAAATTTCATTTTGTCATGAAATATCTTGTTTTCTCCCTCTATGGCAATTGACATTTTGCTGGGTATAGTAGTCTGGGCTGGCATACATTGTCTCTTACTGTCTGCATGACATCTGTCCAAGCTCTTCTGGCTTTTAGAGTCTCCATTGAGAAGTCTCATGTAATTCTTATAAGTTTGCCTTATATGTTACTTGGCCTTTTTCCCTTAGAACTTTTAATATTCTTTCTTTGTTCTGCATATTTAGTGTTTTGATTATTATGTGACACCTGAAGACTTTCTTTTCTGACCCAATCTGGTATTCTGTAAGCTTCTTGTACCTTTATAGGCAAGACCTTCTTTAGGCTGGGAAAAATTTCTTTTATGATTTTGTTGGTTATATTTTCTTTGCCTTTGAGTTGTGATTATTCTCCTTCTTATATCCCTACTATTCTTATGTATCTTTTCATGGTGTCCCAGATTTCCTGAATGTTTTGTGTTAGGAATCTTTTAGAGTTAGCATTTTCTTTGACTGGTGACTCTGTTTCCTCTACTATATCTTCAGTGCCTGCAATTCTCTCTTCCATCTCTTGTATTCTGTTGGTGATGCTTACATATGTAGTTCCTGTTTGCTTCCCCAGATTTTCTATTTCCAGAATTCCCTCAGTTTGTGTTTTCTTTATTGCGTCTATTTCAGGTTTTAAACCATTTTCTTCACCTGTTTGATCGGATTTTTTTTCTTAGATTTCTCAGCATTTTTTAAGGGATTTATTGATTTCTTCCATTTTTTTTTTTGTCTTTTCCTCATTTTCTTTTAGGGAGTTTTCATTTCCTCATAAGGGCCTATATCATCTTCTTAAAGTTATTTTTAAGGTAATTTTTTGTACTTGAGCTGCATTGGAATGTTCAGGTCTTGCTGTTGTAGGGTCACTTGGTTCCGTTCTGTTATTGAATGTGTTCTTAAACTGGCATTTAGGTATCTGGATTTGGGATGGTTACAGATCTAGGTATTGGTTCCTGCATTTGTCTTTGTTGGATGGACATTTGTTCCTTTGTTTTATATTTCCTCTCTTGTCTTCTGGTCTGAGTGGCCAAGGATTCTTCTGATAACTGGCAGTCTTCGGGTGCAGTAGGTGTCTCTGCTGGGTTTGCACGTTCTTGGATGCCTGTGTCTAGCCTGGCCTCCTATAAAGCTTAAGTCTTCTTCTGAAGTTGAGGACCAGAATATGTAGCCCATTGAAGGGGGTGCTCTTCTTCTAATTACTGTGGGCCGTACCTGCGCCTGTGTAGCCCACTGATCTCCTGGCTGATGGTGTGGGCTGTACCTGTGCCTGTGGGGTCTGCTGGAGTTGCAGGGAAGGGCTGGCCATGGAGAGGATGATGAGGTAGGTGGGACTGGGCAGTAGAGTGGGCCTTGGGGGAGCGTAATCTAGTGGGTAGTGGTGGTCCAGCTAGCAGGCTGGTCACTCGCCTGCTTGAAGGCAGACATCTTAAGTACAAAGAATGTCAGTATTTTTATTCATGCAGTGGCTATGCATTCCACATATTTCAGCACATAGAAGATCCTTTCCTTCGCTCTCAGAATCTACCTCCTTGATGGGAAGCCACTATTCTAACTGATCTCATCAATGATTACTCTTTTCTTTGAGTATGTGTGTGTACGGTTTTGTTTTTGCCCACTCCCAGACCCCAGAATGTACTATGTATTACTTCACTGAATACAATTTATAAATAACCTACGCTGTGTAAGCTATTATATGGCCCAGTGTTAGTGATGTGAAAAAAATGGTCCTTGGCATTATTTAAAAAAGAAAAAATTACAGCCAAGTGACATGAGACAGCCAAGTGAGCCAAGTGATTACCGGAGCCCATTTAGACCCTGGGCTGAAATTGTTTATCCAAGGAGTTTTCATGGCACAGAAGAGGACAGTTAAAGAGGGTAACACATGCTCATGTGTCAAGAAAGGGATTCACGACATAGGAAGAGCATTGTAAACAGATAGATCTAGGGATTTGAAGGCACAGAATCAGGGGTTAGCAGGATGCAAGCATGGGATGGATGATTGGTATTCTAGTGTGGTTTAGCAAGGAATGTGCATGCCCACTTGAACTGGAGAGAAACATAGGCAGGTCGAAGAACCAAAACTAAGCAGGTTTGTAGTATAAGAAAGGAAATAAGTGGATAAGAAAAAGAACCCTTAAATTCTCCCTCTGTGTGTTCAAACATGTTACGGGACCTCCCTGTAAGCAAACACTATAACCAAAGAGCTGGAAAAGTCATTCTAAAACTGTGGTCTACAAATACATTTCAGCAGCTGGAAAGGAGTGGGCTATGGCAAATGTTTTTGTCTTGAGTTTTTTTTAAGCCCATTAATTAGAATAAGATTGCATACTGTAGTCATCCCCTGAAGATTCATAGTAGCATTGGTATTGTGAAGGCTTTCAAACCTCCCAGGAAAGAAACAACTTCAGTTTTCTTTATCTAACCATTTTCCAAAGCATTTGAGCATGGATCCAATTTTTTATAATAGTAATATCAGTATCATTTTATGGAGTCCAGTTTTGACAACAGTGATCTGGGCCTCAAGAGAAAGAAAAACCAATGATCTCCATTCATAAGCTTTATTTATTTATTTATATGTGCAATGATAAGGATCAATTCTGGGACTACCCACATAATGGCAAGCATTCCACCATTGAGTTACACCTTAACACTATGTAATCTTTTTTCCAGTGCATAACCAAATTGCTGGTTCTTATATACTCACTTCCATTTTGGCGTGCTCTTGCATCCCTGTAATAAACTTCAGTTGTTTATTTTTCATTGAATTAGCTGTCTGGGATTTTCTTCTTCTTCTTTCTTGTCATGCTCAGACTTTATTACCTGCTAATAAGTTGTAAGAAATGTGAACTTAGCTGTTCCTAAACAAATATAAATCATTTCAAATGTGTTTAATAGGAATTATAATGAATAAAATCACTTTTACTTATTATGAAGTCCTTATGCTCATAGTGGCAAACTTCTAAATTAATAAATAATGAGCCAGTAAATCAATGGTGATGCTAAAGAAATCAAATAAATAAAAACAGGATTGACCTTGTTGAGATTTAATGCTTCCAGCATTTATCTCTCAGAGCCACTGATTTGGAAATTGTTGTGGACCTTTTTTCCCATAAAAATCCCCATCATTGTGCAAAGTGCAGTTCCACTTTCCTTGAGGAGAATGCAGTGATTGATTATCCAGAGTGCTGTGGTGACAAGGTAAACCAGCCAGAGAGCTGGGAAATTGTGTAGAATCATAGAGCATCGCATGGGTGCCATGTCAAGCACAGCCATTGGAATTAAATTGTGCCCTTCTAGTTAGTCTGTGCCAGTACTTCCTGCTCACCCTAAAACCTCAACCACCAGAGACTATTCAGTCTACCTTTCTCCTCCAAACTCTGTCAGTTCCATTCTTATTACCCCAAAGCCCTGTGGTAGGTACAGAACAAACCTCCCTCACCCAAAGAGATTGTAAAATATAGGGGCCTGTTTCCCACATGCCTTGCCTATGTGACCGTCAGTGAGAAGTTCTTATATTTCCTACATGAGCACTCTTTTATTAGTTCTGAAGATCCTGGCATGTGATGAGCAAGTGGAAGGATGGGAGATGAACAAAAAGAAAGGGGCATGTTGGTCACTTTTAAGAAGCTGATAATCTAGCTGGGGACACTTACAATAGCTTGAGAACAGCTATACACTAATTCAGCCAGTGTCAAAGCACCAATGCACAGATTGAATACATTAGTCTTGTGGACCAATAAAGTCACAATCAAATTATCCTTGTTATTAGTAGACTAAATTGAGTCATAATAAAGGAAGGGGCTACCCAAGCTACCCCAGAGCTGATTATCAATCGTATAATTGAGGATAGAACCAGGCCTTCTCCTAATGACCAAAGTAATCTCCTCATGTTCATCTTGCAGTGCTTTAGAATTGAAGCAGGCTCTGTGAGGATTGCTGAGCTCCTCTGTTTTATTAATTGCTGTCCACATTTTGTAGGATATCCTGTGTTCTGAATTGGGATGAGGATTTTAGATGCTTAACGTGGGGACATGTAGCTGGGCAGAATCAATTCCTGTCAGTCACACACAAATACAGAGGAATGGGATTATAGATCAGGGTGAAGCTGCAGTGCTTTAATCTCAAAATCAATACAGAAAAGGAAGTTGAACTTGTGAGGATTCTATGGAGACTGTAATTTGGTTCCCTATGAGGTTAGCCTTACATAATATAATGCTCCTTTCTTCTTTCCTTCTAATTATTTCAGTAGGCGTGGGGAGGGGAGAGGAAGGCATAGTAGGCAGAAGCCTATACCACCAAATCATCACAAATAAGCACACAACTATAACTCATAATCCAGGGTAATCCTCCATTGTATATGCTTTTATGTGTTCTTTTTATTTTGGGGAAACATCCTCTAAATCCCTGACCCCATCGTGTATCTTTAAGCCTAGTAAAAGGCCCTTGATTCCTTGCTAGGTCACAGTGAGAGTGGAAAAATATTCTTTCATATTTCCTTTAGGACTAAGTCTGCTATAATATGTGTAATTTTATTTAAATAAATATATAACATATTCTTTATTGACCAAAGGATTCCAGACTGCTAAGCATGTGATTAATATTTACCTCAGTATAAATCTGCTCTTTTTGCAAGAGACATGAAATAATGGTTTAAACAACTCAGTCTTCTTTAACCAAAGATTCAGAGTTTATTGAATGTTCCTTTTTCAGAATTAACACTAATTTGCTGCATAATACTATAGCTTTAAGATGGTCTTATTATTTTTCTCTTTGGAAGTTCTTTGATTCAGTTCTAAAGTCTTAGTCTTTGTGGGCCCTTCTCAATGGTACTGACAATTATGCCGTTATCTGGCTCCTGACTCCCCTCAAGAACCCACGAGTTAAAGTCTTACTCTCTGAGAAGAGCAATTAGAAGGCTGTTGATGCTCTAGAGTGGAGTGGAGTGGGCAGTCCTCAGGCCTCTAGGGGCGTGTCCATGGAGGGGACTGCAGAGTCCAACACCGTTCTCTTCTCTTAGGCAGCCATGGCTTGAACAGTTATTTCACCATGTGATTCCACCATGGTGTGCTGCCTCACCAAAGGCCAAAAAATATATATATATATAACCAGTAAGTTATGGATTGAAACCTCCAAACTGAGGTTTCCAAATAGCCTTTCTCTTGGGAAGTTGGTTATCCCATTTGATTGTTATAGTAACAGGAATAAATGTGAAGCACAGTAAACTTGTGAAAAAATAATGGGCTATGGACAGAAGTCAGGGCCAGTGCTAGATCAGAATGGGATAGAAAAGTGAGCAGAGCCTGGAGCCCCTGCTTTTTTGTTTTCATCTCTCTCAGTTGTTTGCTGCTGTTTTCCCGAACAGGAATTATAGGGTACTGAAAAGGTTAAACAAGCTAAAGCAGGCGCAGTGCCTAGTATTGTGCCCTATACTTGTAAAAACCCTGTAAACGCTCATGATAATCATGATTATTATATGACTTTTAAGTGATTCAAAACATGTTTCAAACACCCTGCAAGCTATAAGCTATAACCCAAATGTTACCTGTTGTTCTTAGTACAATGATAGTTTCTAAACTTAGAACCAATAATGAAAGCCTTTTACTGTGTGTTGCCTGTAGTGGGCCTTTACTCTCTAAGTAGAGCCCTGGAGCTGATAAATAAGGTTTCCATTGACTATAAATGCTCTTTCTTAAAACCCACGGAGATTCCAGTAGTGGCGGCAGATGTCTGCAATCCCAGCCCTTGGGAAATGATGGCAATAGGATCAAGAATTTAAACCATATGGGCTATATCAAGGCCTACCTGAGCTACATAGGAAAACTCAGTCCCAAAAACAGCAAAGAGGCCAGGTGGTGGTGGCGCACGCCTTTAATCCTAGCACTTGGGAGGCAGAGGCAAGTGGATCTCTGTGAGTTCAAGGTCAGCCTGGTCTACAGAGGGAGTTCCAGGACAGCTTGGGCAACACAGAGAAACCCTGTTTTGAAGACAAAAACAAAACAAATAAACCATTAAAGAATAGAAATTAACTTAGGGATAAAGTGCAAAGTCCTGGTTTTCAACCCTTAATATCATTTTAAAAAATAAAATCAGATATAGAGACATCTAGTAGATTCCATGAAGGTCACAAAGTTTTGAAAATCCCTATCCTGTGCAAAACTGGGAACAGACCTTTCAGATCTTTGAAAGGCTAGCATCATATGAGATGTTTCTTTTGTTGATGAATTTAATTCATATTTTAAGTGCCGCATCCTACAGGAAACTCAAGTGCCTTGAGCACTCACATCCTTCCCGTTGTTCTTGCTTGTCCTGTACATTGTTCTAAACAGAAATCTCACAAGTTTCTGTGTCCTCTCTTTTTTGTTCATTTCCAGAGCACAATCATTGTGGAGAAGACCGTGCAAGACCTCATGAACCTGATGCATGACTTGAGCGCGTATTCAGATCAGTTCCTCAACATGGTGTGTGTAAAGCTCCAGGAGTACAAGGACACCTGCTCCTCAGCCTACAGGTACAGCTCAGGGGGACCCTGACTCAGTGTGGGGCCTGCTCCTCAGCCTACAGGTACAGCTAGGGGGGAACCCTGACTCATTGTGGGGCCTGGTGGGGCTGGCAGCAAATGCCTTCCTTGCCTCCTTCCCTGTGTTTGTCAGAGGGCCTGGCAAGAAGAAGCAGTGGTCACACGGACAAAGGGAATGAACGGGGCATATGGTATGGGCAGAGACAATTAAGATGGTCACAGTGGCTCAGCGCAAGGGTCAGCCCTGATTTTTGGAGAGACCTAGAACTCCGAGTGTGGCTTCCTCAAGGAAACTTCAGATCTTGATTAGTCCACTTGGTGAGTGGAAAGGTCCTGATAATAGAGGAATTGAAAACTAATATTCTAGTATATAAAGTATTTTTCATTCTTACAAATACCTTCCTACTGACACTGATCCGAAGCCCTCCTACTGTCAGAAAAGGACAATTAGATCTGTTTTCAGCATCAGTTGAAGAGAGAGAAACAGTGTTATAAACTTGAAACCTGTTACTTAGACCTCAGATTTCTTTTCTCGGGGTTTATCAAATGATCTGGTGCTCATGGAAAGATCATAGCATTTCACATAGAGAACTAATAATAGGAAAAAATTATGGCCTGGTTGACAAGATTTGAAACAATTACAGAAAAAGAGAATGTACAATAAAATACTAAATTATATGGGATATATAATTAAGGATAGAGAAAGGGGCAGGCCTCCCATGGACTTGTACAAAGCATGGCACATCACATTGAGGCAGGACCAAGCTCCTCCCCTTAAGTTGAGGTGGGGCCAGGCAATCCAGCATGGGGAACAGGTTACCAAAAGTCAGCTAAGCACCAGGGAGAGGTCCCACTCCCACTGTTAGAAGCCTTACTGAGGGCCCAAGCTACACAGTTGTCACACACATGCAGAGGGCCTAGGTCAGTCCCATGCAGACTTCCTAACTGTTGGTTCAGCGTCCATGAGTTCCCGGGAGCTCAGGTCAGCTGTCTCTGTGTGTGTCTCCATCATGACCTTCCTAGCTTCTTCCCTTTCTTCAGCAAGATTCTTAGAGTTCAGTGCAGTGGTTGTCTGTGGATTTCTGCCTCTGCTTCCATCGTGGAGGAGGAGCAGCTGGAGAGAGGACAGCAGTAGAGGAAGGGTAGGAAACTGGTTGATATGTAAAATAAATGAAAAAAATTTAAAAAATCTAAAAGACGAACAAAAAATAAGGATAGAGAGGGACAGTCCAGTACACGATCATAATCTGTGTGAAAACACAGAAAAGGTGATTATAGACAGAAATGTTTTTGCAGAAGGTGATGTGCTAGACCGATGACATTCATGGAAGTGGAGGGAATCATAAAGGCATTGCAGTAGAGGAGAGGGCACTAGTGTAGTGCCCTTGTTTTTGGAGGGGACACAATAAGGGTCGCACAAGTGCAAAGTAGTAAGTAGTAGGAGATAGTGTTACCCAGAAAGAGGGACACAAACCAACAGAGGGTCTGAGAAGACAAGATCTGACATTTAGATGTTTTGAGAGTCGTTCTATGTGAGTCAGGAAGCAAAGTTGAAAAACAGTAACCTGAAGGAGTGATATAATATACGTGAATGCAAACCTCCCTCATTCCAGCAGGAACTATTATTTCTCCATCATCTCAAAGCTCAATTAAATTTTAGATAACCCTAATCCCATTGAGTTGTGCTCCCAACAGTATTTACTTTCTGTATTCATCAAACTGTCAACATATTAGATTAATATCATACACTAGTAATATTTTTATATTCAGTTAGATACTAAATAATTATCATGGTAATTCAAAAATATTAAATTCATCATCCTTATGTTAACAGATAATGTAAACTCCTGTTTTTAATACAAGTTCATACAAATTCGCTTTGCCAAAAATTACAACATAATAGGTAAATGTTTCAAGCTAAAAATGTACTCCATTACAATAAAACTTAGTGAAGAGATAAAATACAAATGATATTCAAAGAAAAAAGAGAAAGGGTCCATAAAGAGAGCATTTATCATATATTATAAATATACAGTGGAAGAATTCAAATCCCTGTGAGATTGAGATTCCATTAAGTACATTTTTCATTTTTACTTGAAAAGTAGTAATTGAATCTACTTGGGAGACAATGAGCTGTTTCATTGTTTAAATAGATAGTGATTAAATCAGTCATTACCTAGGCGATATGTCTATCACCTTATAGCTTCTTTAATGTGGGAGATGTGAACATTTAAAATCTACTGAGGAATTTTGTTTTGTTTTAGTTTGGTTTGGTTTTGGTTTTCAAGACAGGGTTTATCTGTGTAGTCTGTCTATCCTAGAACTCACTCTGGCATCAAACTCAGAGATCTACCTGCTTCTGTGTCCAGACTGCTGGCATTACAGGCACAAGCCATCATACCTGGTTAATTTTTAAATGTGTGTTATATTTAATGGAGTTTGTGTCCTTGACCCAGCGCCCTCTTTTCCTGCCCCTCACGCAGCTCAAGTAACCACTTTTTTTACTCTCTACTTCTCAGGATTTGAATTGTAAAGATTCTGCACCTGAAAGAAATCATGTGATAATTCAGTTCTTAACCTTTGGAAACATTTAAAATAGTGATTTTATTTTACAAATGTATTTATGATATGTGAAAAGTCCTGAGTTTTTTAAGTATTTAAATTCATACCCACAACAAACTATATGTCAGCTTTAATATGCGTAGAGGCGACTAGAGTTTTTACAGATTATTTTAGTGGGTATACAATTTGCTCAATCCACCGACCTAACATATTTGTTTGAAATAGGAACTTATGACCCATCCTGTGGATGTTCTGTTTTCATGTGTTTTAAATTCCAAAATGATTGTACCAGTGTGTAACCTACCAAATTAAAATATAAAAAGTTTTAAACACTGAAACTTCACTTTTATGTAGGGAAGACATTTTAAAGTTAGATTTTAATAACACTGGTTTATTTTATGTTTATATGGAACCACCATTAAATGTAATTTTTTTGAAATATGCATATATCTGATTGGGACACCAACTAATTTCTCACCAATAATAATGTTGATGAGTATTTCTTATAATTAAATTATAATAAATAACCTATAATAAAATAATTGGCTCTTGATTCTAAATTCTACTGATAGGCATTGTTAAGTGTTGCTTTAATTATTTGGACAGAAAAATTTTAAGTGTCTAGAGCTTGGCACGTTATTCGTCATTTCCTCTCAAGGTGTAAAGTGCTTGGAAGCCATTGTGCATTAGTCAGGTTTGTGTTACTATAATGAAATAATTTGGACAATTAAACTATGTAGTGAATGACTCCCTTCTGGCAGTTCCAGCCCAAGATAATGTGGTCTCATTCATTGCTGTGAGCCTGTAAAAAAATGATTTTATATCAAAGCAGAAATGCCCAGTGAAGCCAACAACTTGAATCATGAACCGAGAAGTAGAGAAACATCCAGAGACCCCTGGGGTCCCACAATTTTTTTTATAACACATACTCCAAGTCCACTCCTTTTTATTAGAGTGAAATCATTTTTATTCCTTATGTTTGAAAATCTTGCCCACTTGTGAAAATGGTTATTGTTGTGAATTGTGGGTTTTGTTGTTTTTGTTTTTGTTTGTTTGTTTTAATGTTTTCTCCCCTTCAACTGGCCACCATCCCAGTCATCCTCCATTGTCATATAGCCCATCTTAGAAAGGACTGCCCCTAGCCCGGACTGGTTATCCAGATGTGCTCTGCATAATAGAACAGACCATCGCGTGCCTCCTTTAGGAGCCACAGCTAAACCCAGTTCTTGTATCCTGCCACAGCATTGGCTAGAGCTTCCCTGAGAATCCACCAAGACACCCTCCTCCCCCATGTGTGTGTAAAGAGTTAACCAGCCGCAGACTCTACCTTTAAGGAGCCTTGCAGTCTAGGGAAATGAGAGAAATTGAAGTATGTGACAAAGAAACAGAATGTATACCCACAGCGTCACGTGAGAGGAGATACAGTCAGCCCAACAGGGAAGGGCCATGCCATAGGTGCAGGAGAGGATTAGAGAAGGGCGTGGTCTGCAGTGATGAGGAATGAGGGTGACTGAGACCGAGAGGCTGAAGAAAGGTAGGAGGTGTAGAAAAGGAGGAGCAAGTGAACGAAAGTGGATGACTTCGGGAGCTCTGGAACTCCTGCCTTAGAGATAGGCACGAAGGAGCCAGTGAAGGTGCGCGGAGAGGACCGGGTGCAGAGAGCCGCTCTGTGGAGGCTCGTCCTTCAGCTTCGTGTTTAGATGGATTGAAGAGAGAGGAGGAAGAGCTGTAGGGGAGTGCTTGTTAGGAACGAGGTGAGGAAAATAGAGAGAAAGGGACAGTCCTGGAGGCAGAAGAGGTACCATTTGTGATTCCAGACCACTGATTGGCTAGAGAGGGTAGAGGGAGGGCTTAGGGGAAACAAGGGTAAAAGCATCTCTCTCTTTACAATTTGTGGTAACTTTTAAACATAGATGCCAGATCTCACATCACCCATTGAGGGTAGTGTTATTTTTAGCTCCTCATCTGGGTCTATTGAGATATTTTTGAATCCCCATTCTGTCATCAAAAATTCTGAGCTACTGCTCTAAGTTCTATTCCTCCCTTCAGTTTAGTTTCTTTAGAGGAAAACATTCAGCAAAACAGCCTAAGTTGAAAATTTAGGGGTGCCTCTTGGGCCATCCTTGCCAGGTGAACATGTATGTGTTATACAGTGTTTCTAGCTAGAACCCAACTTTGGCTCTGAAGCAGGCCATACAGCCCGTGTGAATGCCAGATTTTTACCTACTCATCATGTGACCTTGGACAGCTGCACAGCCTCTCTGCCCTCACTTTCGTTCCCTAAAGGAAGTGGTGTTCCAGAAGTGCCAATCTTTAACACATGTTTTTAGGCAAATGAAATGTCATCCAAATTACTTGGCTGTGACTTTGGTGGTGGTGGTGGCTGTTTTGGTGGTAGTTGCCTTTACCACTGCTCCTGGCCTCACATTCATGGCCTCTGCTGCTCTTCCAGAAGCATTTTTCTGGTAGGTGCTTCTTGCCCTGACACTTGCCATTTAATTTAGAGGCAGGTGTGGGACTTACTGTGTAGCCCAAGCTAGCCATGAGCTCAAGATCCTCCTGCTTCCGCCTCAGAAGTATGAGGATTGTAGGCATGTACAGCTAAGCCTAAACCTCATTCATTTATTCATTTGTTTGTTTGTTTTACGATCAGTCCACAGTGTCCCCTGCTCCTCTCCTCCCCCTCCCTACCATCTACTCCCCCTTCATTTCTACTCAGAAGAGGGCAGGCCTACCGTGGATATCAACAAAACATGGCATATCAAGTTGCAGTAAGACTAGGCACCTGCCTTGTATTAAGGCTGGGCAAGGTGACCCAGTGTGAGGAAAAGGGTCCCAAAAGCCAGTAAAAGGGTTGAAGACACCCACTGCCCACTGTTAGGAGTCCCACAAGAAGACAAAAGTACATGACTATAACGTATATGCAGCGTGCCTAGGTCAGTCCCATGCAGGCTTCCTGGTTATCAGTCCAGTTTCTGTGAGAGCTGGATGCAGCCTCTTCATGACCGTTGGGTTGGGCACCAATATGGCCACAGAAGACCTCAGTTCAGGCTGCATAGCCGCTAGTGCTGGGGTCTTGGCTGGGTTTATCCTTATAGATTCCTGGGAGAGTCCCTTGTGACAAGTTTTTACCTGACCCCAAAATGCCCCCCCTTTCCAGTAGTCTCTTCCAGTACTCTCCCCCTCTGCTCATCCCCCAACCTGATCACTCATGTTCCCCTTCCCACCTGCCCTCAGTTCATTCGCTAAATCTCTTCTATTTCTCCTTCCCAGGGAGACCTAGGTGCCCTGCCCCCATGAACTCTCTCCTTCTTCTCCTGGCATTTCTGGGTCTGTAGATTGCAGCATGATTATCTTCTACTTTACAGCTAATATCTACTTATGAATGAGTATATACTATGTTTATCTTTCTCAGTCTTGTTTACCTCAGGATAATTTTTCTAGTTCTATCCACTTGCCTTCCAATTCCTAATACACCATTTAAAAAAAAAAAAAACCAGCTGAGTAGTAATATCCCATAGTGTAAATCTGCCACATTTTTTTTATCCATTCCTCAGTTGAGGGACATCTAGGTTGCTTCCAGGTTCTAAACCTAAACATCTTGATGCAGCTCTCCCTTCAGCATCTTCCCAAGACAGTGGGTGCAAACCCAATGTGGGTGGTTTTCTGCATGTTGCCATAATCCTCCCATCCTTTGCTTTTAAATTCTGAATAAATTTCCATCGAGAATAAATTTCCATTGGGGAGGAAAATATTGCAGATCTGGGGACAACTAGACAGTTGGTCATATATTGAGGAGGTAAAATCTGCTCCTGAACCGAAGCTGGCCCCCGGCCAGAAACACTGCATAACACATACATGTTCACCTGGCAAGGAAGGCCCGAGAGGCAGTTTAAGCTGTTCTGTTGAATGGTTTCCTATAGAAGACTAAAGTTTCTAGTAGACATTCACATGGACACATGGCGATGGTAGGAGATAGGTATCTGTCAGCCGCCAGCGTGTGGTAGGAGTAGTGTCTGGAGCTCTGGCACTTGATGAAACGTCCTTGGGATGAGCTGTGGCACAGATGACAAAAGTGGGGGCCTAAGAAGTTTGCAAAATGAGGAGTAACTGTCAGAGCAGACAGAGACGTAACAACCAATGAGACAGGAAAATCAGAAGAATGTAATGTGGGAGCCAAGAACAAGCCAAGGGAGGAGCCCGGTGCTGCTGTGAGGTCTAACCAGAGCATGGACAGGGTAGTGTCTTTTCCAAGGTGGGTCTCTGATGACCATCCCAAGAGCTGTTCCTATAGGGCATTAGGGTGCAAACCAGAATGGCATGGGTGAGAAAGAAAAATGTAGGGGTAGAAATTATAAATATGGGCTAGGCATTTAGTTATAATTAGTGCCACTACAGAGGGGAACAGCAATATGGTAGTAGCTAGAGAACTGAGGTCACATGGAAGTTTGTTTTATTTGGTGTCATTTACAAAGAGGAATACATGCATATCTGTATTTGCAAAGCATTTGGTAGAGAGAGAAGATTGTTAGTACATAAAACATAGGGAGACTAGGAAGTTGTGTTGGGGACAGGTAACTAAGGGTGGGATCTCTTCTGCAGTAGAGTGGTTGGTTTTAGACAGAAATGACTAATAAGAATAGTTTCATTCACTGTGGACTCTTATGGATAGGAATTCGATTATTTATCTGTATTTTTTATTTCCAAGGAAACCTGTTTTACCATCTACTATTTATTACATTTATTAATTGTGCAGGGTAGTATGCACATGTGCACATACAATGATACTCACATGATGTAGGTATATCTTCTATCTATGTGATGATTTCATTGGTTAATTAATAAAGAAACTGCTTGGCCTAATAGGTTAGAACATAGGTGGGTGGAGTAGACAGAACAGGAAGAAGGAAGTGAGGTAGATGGCTCAGACAATTGCCCCGCCTCTCCTCTCTGGGGCAGACCACCATGCCTCTTCTCAGGGAGAGAGTCGCGATGAAGCTAGCCACCAGGTCAGACGTGCTGGATCTTTCCCGGTAAGACACCATTTGTGGTGTTACACAGATTATTAGATATGGGTTAGTCAAGATGTGAGAAAGAGGCTGGAATTAATGGGCCAGGCAGTGTTTAAAAGAATACAATTTGTGTGTGGTTATTTCGGGTGAAAAGCTAACCATGCGGGAGCCAGGCAGGATGAAAAGCACGCCCATAGCTCAGCACTACACTCACATCGAGCTCAGAGGACAGCTTATGGGAATCAGTTATTTCCTTCCACTGTGTGGGTGCCCAAGCTGGAACTCAGGCATGCTGGCTAGTTTTGTGTCAATTTGACACAAGCTAAAGTCATGTGAAAGGAAGAAACCTCAATTAAAAAATATTGGTAGCCATGCGTGATGGTGTATACCTTTAGTTCCAGCACAGAGACAGGTGGATCTCTGTGAGTTTAAGGCCAGTCTGTTCTACAAAGCAAGTTCCAGGACAGCCAGGTCTGTTACACAGAGAAACCCTGTTTTAGGAGGGTTGGGGGGGGGGCTGGGGAGGGGAGAGCATGCCTCTATAAGATCTGGACTTGTAGGGCATTTTCTTAATTAGTGATTGATGGTGGAAGACCCATCCAATCGTGGGTGGTACCATTCCTGGGCTGGTGGTCCTGTATTCTATAAGAAAGCAGGCTGAGCAAAACTTGAGGAGTAAGCCAGTAAGAAGGACCCCCTCCATGGCCTCTGCTTTAGTTCCTGTCCTGGCTTCCTTTACGATGGACTATGATGTGGAAGTGTAGGTCAAATGAACCCTTTCCACCCTAACTTACTTTTTCGTCGTGGTGTTTCACCACAGCAATAGAAACCCTGACTAAGACATCAGGTCATCAGGCTTGGCAGCAAACAGTTTACCTATTGAGCCCATGTGCTGTTTCTTTCAGAACACAGCCATTGCTTTAGGTTCTTGACCTATAGTACTTCTAAAAATGATCTTGATTCTTTTGTCTAAGAGACTGAACCACTTTGGAAATACACACACACACACACACACACACACACTTAATATACAGTCAACGTCTCCAGAATGATGTCCACTTCTTGTTTCCAACTATCAGATTATTGCACACAAGATTGTCTAGGGGTGATGTACATGGCTGCTGAATTATGGGTCTAACTTGAATTCATCTCTGGGTTGGGAAAAGCAAATCAGTAAAGCTTTGATAGCAAATAAGGAGAAACTCATCCGTCTTTATGCTTGTTTTATAGCAATTCATGGTCATGTGTGTACATTCTCCACACACAGCCCCATGCTGTGTGTTTCTGTGACTTAATCGGGTTTTTCAAGTTTAGGAAAAAAAATGTGTTTTCTTCTTGTGTGACTCTGAAGATGCAAAGTGTCCTTACTTCCTCTCTTCTAGTCTGTTGCTATCCCCCAGATTGGCACCTGCTGAGGAGTAATTAGGGCAGTCCTAATTTGGACAACCAAATCCTGATTACAGTGAGAGGAAAAACAGGAAATGTTCTAGTTTTGCTGCCAGCAAATGACTGACTTAAATAGAAAGCCATGTACAATTCAAATGATCCAAAATGATATAACACTAGGAAGGGAAAGAGGAAGGAAGCAGGGAAGCTGCAATCTGACTTTCTCCCACATGAGTCTCAGCAGATCTCTTACAGAAGCTGTCACATCCCCAAGCTCACAATGCCCTCTGCTGAGAATTAGTTGTCTTCTGAGTCTGTCAGGAGAGCCTGAGCAGAGCTGTAAATTTAAAGACCTGGGGATAGGTCAGGCATCTCGCCTGGGTGAGCATAACGCTCTGGAGAGAAAGACTGCTCTGGAATGATGTCATGGTACATGCTTGGGATACAGATGTTCCCTAAAAGGGAAATGAGAGCTCGAAGTGTTTTGCTTAATTAGTCATACCCGTTGGAGCTTCAAGGAAACTCAGTTGTGAGGTCTGAAATGTACCGTTTTCCCAATCAGTAGTCTGTCTATTACTCCGTCACCTCTAAGCCTCATGCTTCTCTCCCCATGCTTGCCCTCTTTGCCCTGAAATTCAACCAGCAGTTCCATCTGTCCCCAAAGAGTCATTTAATGCTTGAAAGTCACAATTTTCTAAAGTTCCTTTTCATTTTAATTTGGTATCACTTCATTAATATTTTCCAGGGGCTGGTAGAGCACGCATGCATACACACACACACACACACACACACACACACACACACACATCTTTTGGACCTGGTAGAGAATACAAGTAAACCTCTGCTATATGCTTGGAGACTCCATTAATATCAGAGACAGCATACTTTTGGGGGTTATAACCAGTTGGGAGCTCACCTTTCAGCCATGCACTATGTCTTCCTAAAGGAACTGGAACTTATGCTTAAGCGTGAAGACATACTTGCAAGTTGAGCATGAGGCTCAGTGGAATTGCTGTAGAGCACTTGACTGCATTCAAAGGGCTCTGGATTTTATTTCAGAGTAGTAAGGGGGGCACACTTGATAAAATGTGATGGCAAGAAACGGGTCTAACTCAGGTCCGATGCCTTGTTGATCCTGCGGCATGTTTGTTGGATAAATGAGGAAGCTTCTGCTGAGCTGGTTGCGAATGTCCCGCAGTGCAGCAGAAGGGATAGATGGATGCATTGGCGGAAGTGAGAAAACAGACACAAGGGCAGGATGTGCGGATAGGTAGGAAAGGGAAGTTCTGAAATTTTCCTATTTGGAGTCAAACAGAACTAAATGACTAGTACGGGTTGACGGGGACGACATGGTCCAAGTGCAGCTACGGAAGGTCGTGTTGTGTTAACTGGCAGAAACTGGACATTCATGGATGCCTGCAGACTCAGGAAATACATTTCAATACCCTTGTATAACCAGAAGCACCTTTTATGCATGACCAAGAACACAATTGAGCTTGTCTTGAACATTGGCCAAACTAATAAACTGTAAGCATGAGAGAAATCAAAGTCACGCGCCAGAGGAGCCCTCTCAGAGACCCGGCCGGCTCTAACTCTCCTCTCCCTAGGACGACTGTTTTTCTCTCTCAGAGACCCGGCCGGCTCTAGCTCTCCTCTCCCTAGGATGACTGCTTTTCTCTCTCAGAGACCCGGCCGGCTCTAGCTCTCCTCTCCCTAGGACGACTGTTTTTCTCCCACCTTCTTGGTTCACTCAGCATTGACCTTGGTGTTTTAATTACTTCTCAGTTGCTGTGATAAAATATCATAACGAAAACAGCTTATAAAAGACAGCATTTAAATGTGCTTACAGTTCCAAAGTATTAGCACCCATGATAGCCGGAACAAAGGCATGATAGTAGCAGCAGCTGGCATCTCACACCTCAACACAAGCAGTTGGCAGAGAAGGTACACGGAGAATGGCATGCCTCTTTTAAAACCTCACAGGCCACCCCATGGGACACACCTCCTACAACAAGGCCATAACCCCTAATCCTTACCAAACAGTTCCATCAACTGGAGACCAAGTATTCAAACAAATGAACCTATGGGGAGCATCATCATTTATTTAAAACACCACATATCATTTTATTACATATAAAATATATACAAATGAATGTTAGAAAATATGTAGTATCTACTTCATTAGAAAGCATGAGTCAGATAAGCTTTTGTAATGTGCTTCTGAAGTTGTCCTATGGGCAACTTACATTTCTCTGTGTGTTATTTGACCAGTTGTTGATATGTGTATGCTTTTCTTTTCATAACATTATTCTCCAACTGTGGGCTCACATCAAAGTTGTTAGAAGAAATTTTAAGACACTAGATTTCCCATAGTTGGTCCACTGAGCATTAGGCCTTGGCAATTGTACTTTTAGAAGTGATCACCATGTGTGTTACTGGCTAGAAATCAGTATCTGAACTCTCAGCTTCTAGAAGGAAGTTACCATGGCTTTTTACACGTAATCATCTCTAGAACTTAGCATAACACATCTCCATATCCCAGGCACTCATGGCTGTTGATCAGATGAACCCCTTCACTTTACTCTCCATGCCAGCTGCTCTCATGGCCCCAAACAGTTGTTACAGATGTTGCTCCCTAATAATGTGTCCTGTAAGTTTGGTAGGAAGCAGTGATCCTCGTTTCTCCTGCCTAGTTCCCCTGCCATGATTAGATTCTGCAGTAACCTTGATGCCCAGTAATAAGAACCTGGACTGAGTGGAAATAAATACTCAGTAAAGTGCATAGACACAGTGCAGAGGACTGTATAAGTCATTAGCTTAGCTAGTCACTCACAGGGATTCCATTGAATTGGATTCTCCTTACCTTACCATGAAAAAAAAAAAAAAAAAGAGGTTCAGAAAAGTTAATAATGTGGCAAAGGGCACAGAGTGTAGGAGGCAGAGTGCGTGCATTAGAAGCTAACTGTCTGACTTTAAAGCCCAAGTAAGAATCAAGGGAACTAAAGAAGTAATGAGCAACCTAGACATGTTTCAGGAGGCTTAGAGAAACTACACAGTAATAAGGAGGAGCCATGGGCCTACCTTAGCTCTGCGCCAACAGTCACTGACCAAGGGCAGACTCTCTTACCTCCATGCCCAGGTGTTTCAGCTACCAGATAACTAGCCTACCACCCAGGATTGTTGTATCATGAATGAACATGCCTGAAGAGATGACTCAGTGGACAGAAGCGCTTGATACTCTAGCATAAAGACTTGCATGAGGACCCAACACCCAAGTAAGAAGTCAGGCGTGGCCACACATGCATCTGTAACTCCAGCACTGAGGAAGAGGGGGCAGAGATAGGAAGAGCTCTGGGTCCTGCTATTGGCCTAGATCCAGATTCAATAAGAATCCTTGTCTCTAAGGAATATGAGGGAGAATGAGAGAGAAAGCCTCCATGAGTGTACATAATAGACAGTCATCCTCACAAGCAAAAATGAGCATACACCACACTAAACACCTCCCACAACATACATACACACATAGATTCCACACTTGCATAAACATGTACACACATACATGCATACATAAATAATATACACATATGTGCACACATACAAACATACCACATTCACACATACAGAGACATGTGTTTGTATACATATAAAACACATATATGTAAACATGCATATCACACTAATGCATATGACACATACATACACACAGGTAGTCATGCACAAAACACACATATATGGATACATACATGCATGCCTCACTCATACATGTATACTACAGACATATCACACATATATACACATACATACACATACCATGCTCACATACGTACATGCATGTACACACTAGAAAAAAGCTTTAATACATGTAAAGAACTTAGAACAGTTCCTAGACTTTGATAACTACTAGGTTAACACATTTGCTTATTGCTGCATTCATTGATATCATTGTTAATGTTTGCTGATATCAGAGAAAAGTTACTTTTATGCTTTCTGTTATGTCCATAGTGTTTATACTGCAAATATATCATTCCGTTATTCAATCTGTTACTTTACTTATTCAGCAATTATTGAGGCCCTAATACCAAAGACAGGCAGGAACATATGAGAAGAAAACCACAAGCCAGCCTGTTAAACAAACAGATAAAAAAATTCTCAGCAAAGCACTAGCACATCAAATTCAGCAGCACATTAAGAGGATCATTCCCTGTGGTTGAGTGGGATTCATCCCTGGAATGCAGACACATCAGCATCCACAAATCAATAATGTGATGCATGACACTAGCAGGGTGGAGGACAGAAGCTGTGTGATCACCTCTTTAGATGCAAGGCAAACGTTTGACAAAACTCAGTGGCCTTTCTTGGGGAAATCACAACAAATGTGCTTTGGGGGAAAATCACCTTAGCACAGTTAAAGCTGTACACAGCAAATCCAGTTAACATGACGCACAGTGGGGAAAATGCAGATCTCCTCCTCAGAGATCTGGGTAGGACAAGATGCTGGGCAGAAGGTGGAAGGGAGGGAGGGAAGGAAGGAAAGGAAAGGAAGTAGTAAAATTGTTGCTTTTTTGGCATGATCTGTGGCACTGATAGATGATAAATTCTAAAGCTTCTACCAATATAAACAACCAGGACTAATAAAAATACAGTAAGATTGCAGAGGACAGAAGTCACACCACTTCCTTATACTGAGAGTAAGCATAATGAAAGTAAATCAGGAGGATAGTTCATTTACAAAGACTACAATGAATACTTAGGAATAAATGTAACCAAGGAGATGAAAAAACTATGAGCTGAAGACTATAAATGTGATAGTGTGAATCTAAGAAATGGAAGAAGGCACAAAACAGGAGTGATAATCCATGTTTATAGAAAGATTCATATTGTGAAAATAGCAAAATGTCCATACTACCAAAAGTAATGTACAGATTCAACATAATGCCTTTTGAAATTCCAGTGTGTGTGTGTGTGTGTGTGTGTGTGCACGCTCATGAATTGTTCCTTAGTATATGCAAATGAGGATGTGGGTTCATGCATCCATGCTCATGCATGTAGAACAGGATATCTGTATCTTTGTTTTTCTCCACCTCTTGCCTGGAGACAGGGTCTCTCACCTGAAGCATGCCATTTTGGCTAGCCTGGCGAGCGGCCAAGTTCTTAGAACCCACCTATTTCAGTCCCCCTATCTTGGGGTCCACAGATCCATGCACAGTTATTTTTTTATGCAAGTGCTGGGGGCTCAGGATTAGGCCCTCATGTTGTTTGCAGAACAAGCGTTTTTACCCACTGAGCCATCTCCTTAATCCCTACTATATATTTTTATAGAAATATTTTTAAACATCAAATTCATGTAGAACCACAAAAGTAAAACCCAAAACAGCCAAGACAGTCATGAACTAGAAGAACAAAACTGGCAACATCACACTACCTGATTTCAATCTATGCTACAGTGATAGTAATTAAAATACCACAGTGCCGGCATAAAAACAGACTCATTGACCAGAAGAGTAGAATTGAGAACCCAGAAATGCACTCATGCATGCACAGCTAATTGAGTTTTGACAGAAGTGCCAAGAATTCATATTGGGAGGATGCGACTGTCTTCAGCTGCAGTTGGGGAAAAACATACACAGGAGAGGAGGTGCAGTATCTCACATTACGTACAACCGTGAAGTGCAGGTAGTTAGGCCTTCACGTGAGACCAAAACTACAAAGAGAATACACAGTACAGCTCCGTGGCATTTTTTAGCTTTACCTCCAATATACAGACAGTGAAAGCAGAAAAAAAGAAGATAAACGGGAATACATTTCTAAAGGTCTACACACTGAAATGAAGGAGTGGGGAAGCGAGCTACAATTGTAGTTAGTAGATAGTCGGTAGGAAATTTAGCTCCATACAGACAAACACAACTAATCCCATTAACGGTGGATGAAGAGGGTGAGGATATAACTTGAGTGCATAATTCAGGTTACTTAAGGCCCTGGATTTGCATCCTACAGCACTAACAACAAAAGAAAAGGTAAAAACTACTAAGAAGCTTGAATAGGAATTTTTCCAAAGGAGATGTATACATGGCCAACAGGTATGTTTAGAAAAACTGGACATCACTAATTATTTAATAAGTGCAAATTTTAAAATAACAGAATATCTCCACACAGCTGTCACTAAGGCTGTTACCAAAATGATGAAAATGAATCACTAGTGGGGGTGTTGAGAAAACCTACCACCCAGAGAGTATAATTAGTGTTGACATTGCAGCAAAATTAAAACACGTTCCCTCCAAAAAAAAAAAAAAACTGCAAATAAAATTATATCTAGAGATAGCACTTCTGGGTGTTTACTCCCCAAATTAAAGTTAGCATGCCAAAAAGATGTCTGCAGTCCCTTGTTCACTAAAACACTGTTTACATAGCCAAATTATGGAATCAACCCAAGTGCCCGTCAACATATGAATGGATAAAGAAAATGCGGTGCATATCCACAAAGGGTTTCTGTTTAGCTTTTAAGAAAAATTGTCATTTATGACAACACAGATGAAATAGGAAAAAAAATTACCGTGCTACGTACAATAAGAAAGACACAAAGACATTTCCTCGTGTCTACGGGAAGAGGGTGGAGTGGTGGTTACCAGATGGTTGGAGCGGGAGAAGCTGGAGTAATGGTAAATGGCACAAAGCCTTGATGAGATGGAAAAGCAAGGCATCCCCCATCCTTGTTGAAATGTGTTGTGCAGTGTGGGGAATCTAGTAGACAATTACAACTCAGAGTCATTAAGACTAAGTTTGAAAAGTCCTCAAGAAAATGATTTTTCCTAATGGTGGATATGTTAGTTTGCTTCATGTTATAGTCAGAAATCGTAGTATCACTTTGTACTCTATGAAGGTATACAATGATAATTTTTCAATTTACAATATAAAAGAATTGGTTATGCAGTGGTTTACTGAGGGCCAAACTTAGAGAAATGAATCTGTTAGGCCCGTTCTTGCGATCATGGCTTTTCCATTCTAATGGAAGGAGACAGATAATGATCAAGTGACCGAGAAGAAAAGTGGGCTCCAGTAATAAGAATTATCTAACTGGGAAAACAAGTTTTCTAAGCAAGGAACAGGAAGACCTCCCTGAGGCTGTGATGCTTGCTCTTGGCTGGAAAGGATGAGAAGGGGGAAGACATTCCAGGCAGAGACAGACGCCAGTGTGACAAGATGGGCTAGCAGTAAGCCAGCAGTCAGTCCCAGGTCTTCTCTGACTGTACAGTAGAATGGTGTGAGCAGTTTTCCTCCCAGTCCAGGCCCAGCTTCTGACTGTGAGCCTGATAGATATATTTAAATGTTTTTCAGGTATTTTAATATATAGCCAGGTTTAAGAGCCCTTGATAAAGTATCTTAAAACCAGAGATTTGGATTTTATCCTGAGTTCAATGAGAGGACATGGGAAGTTTAAAAGGGGGCTACATGTCTGTCTTTCTATAAACATCTGAAGGATATTCAAACATAGAATGTATTTGAATATGAACATTGACATCTGAAGCACATTTCACATTAATTTTTGCTCCACTGTCTAAGCTACAGTGTAATTCTTTTTCTTAAAACGTCAGTCAGTTATTAACAGTATCATGCAAACTTACCACTTTGAAGATTATTATTAAATTATCTTCAACAGTTTCCTTTGGCAAACACTCAAACCCTAGCCCCCCTAGAGTCCTCTTAACTGTTTCCATGGACTGTATGCAATGTCACCACATACTTCTTAGGTTGTGTCTCCTGGGAAGAAGTAGGCACTCTGTATCAGTTATATTTATGTCAACTTGACGCAAGCTGGAGTTATCTGAGTACAGCCTCAATCGAGAAAATGCTCCCATAAGATCCAGCTGTAAGCTAGCCCGTAGGACATTTTCTTAATTAGTGACTGACGTAGGAGGAACCAGCCCTTTGTGGGTGAGGCCACCCCGAGGCTGGTGGTCTTGGGTTCAATAAGAAAGACTGAACAAACTCTGGGAAGTAAGACAAGTAAACAGCACTCCTCCATGGCCTCAGCATCAGCTCATGCTTGGTTTTTGCTCTGCTTGAGTTCCTGTCCACGTGGCTTTTGATGATGGACCATGATGTGGAACTGTGAGTGAAATAAACCCCGTCCTTCCCATCTTGCTCTGGTCATGGCGATTCATCACAGAGTAGTAACTTTCCTAAGACACCGCCACCCACAGCTCTGGGACGAGCTTGAAGACCTACTGATATTTCTCTCTTCTTACGACTATGGTCTAGCCTTATTATGATTACATTTATTACCATTATTATCTTCCTCCCAATCTCCTTTTCTTCTCCCTCTTCTAGTTTTCTCCTTCTCTACTTTCAGTTAATTGTATTTTTCTTTGCCACTTTCATGTGCATATGTAGTGCACACTGATAACTTATCCCCCTACCCTCTTCCATCCCTATCCACTCCCCCACCCCCAAAATTTCTTGCTCACATTCCTGTTTGTCTGTTTTGTTTGGCGATCCACTGAGTTTAACCAGGCCTGTGTTACCATGGACTTGGAGCTATCCAGTGGACCCCGGCAGGCTCAATAGTAGATACTCAGCAGACAACAGTGACTTCCACTCACAGAATCTGTCAGTAACCAATATTTTAGAACCGTTGGTTTTCTTCTGCAGCGTGATGCTAACTCTTCCTGTATCCCTAACTATCTTTATCATTTGGTTGATGCATGCTCAAGCATTGCTGGTCTATAAACGGGACTAACACGGCAGCTTCATTTTAGCTAACCTGTCCTTGGTTCATTTGTCTAACTTGGCTTCTAGCTTTTGAAGTGTCTGGAAGATTCAGTCTGGGAAAGTAAGCATCATGCCCTGGCTGTCACAAAACAGTTGAATCCAATTAGCCCCACCTGCCCCTGGTTGTTTACCTAATGAAAGCCCCAGAACCCCAGCTGTGTCTAGGGACTGTGCACACTTGCACTTCCTAATTGTTTCAGTGAGCAAGAAACATGTGTTTGAGCCAGTTGACATCAGCAGATGTTTTCTGATGAAATCCACTCAGCCATGTCTAGAGGGGAGACTCTTCTCATGGCACCCCATCACCTGTTTGAAGAGACACACCTATTTTCCTCTCCCCTGGGAAGGGCACAAATAGTTATGCAGATGGATCTGTCCATTGCCCATCAAACTGAATTAATTGGTAGATTATGGTTCTAGTTGGAATGATCAACCTCATTCCCCTTAGCAGAATACTTGTTGGGAATGCTGGGGTCCTTTTTTAAAGCTGTTTAGATATGTCCTGGAATTTTATAGCCCACCTGATTTGCTTCGTTACTAAATGAAAAAATAATAAAGACAGTTGCATTTAAATGAAAAATTTCCTTTAGGGTAATTATTTCCTACAGGATGTCAGTATTTCAGGTTAGGTATTCAGAATTGCTCTTTTGGCTTTATCTTTATTCCAGTATGAATTAATATATTGTCTTTTGAGAGCAGTATATTAACAATTAGATTAATTAAGATTACTGTTCCTTAATAAAATGATACCAGGTAGTAGTATATTATTGAACTTTTAAAAGCAGTGTTTTTTAAGTAAATAATCTGGGTACCTTTAACACAATGAGTATCTTAGATATTGTTTCTTTTTGTTCCATGGAGTACTAAAATAAAAGATTGTAGCAACAACTATCCAAAATGTATAATACCCTCTTACAGGTGTGGATACAACCACTTTCCTTGGACAGGCTCAGGATTTAAGAATTGGAAAAGTGAGTCTGGCTTGGGCTTCTAACTCTGCAAAGTAGCATTTCACCTATAATGGGTCTCTAAAGGGAACTGAACTACTCAACCAAGGTTCCTTATAGCTATGACATTGAAATTTACTTTGCAAATAATTTACCCACATTACAAAATATTATTCTTTAATTCTGAAGACCATTAAAAGTGACAACCTTTAAATGACCTCTAGGACCTAAAAAGACAACTGGTGAGCAGGTGGGGTCCACAGGCCAACGTCTCCGTAGAGAACTGGTGAGCAGGTGGGGTCCACAGGCCAGCTTCTCCGTAGAGAATGAAATACTGAGAGGTAGGCGATCCATACAAAAGCGAAGGTTTTGCTTTGTGTCTTTTCCAAGGAGAGAAATCCTTATATGTCGTGGTCAACAAACTCACAGAGAAAGCAAGGTTTTGAAGAGGCTTTCCACATAATAGACCACCTAGAAGGAAGTGGGGTGCAGGGCAAGGCTTGTCAACAATTGCTCCTTGGTTCATTTTTTTTCTGTGTGAGGACTTTGCTTCTGTTGAGTTTTTAGAAGAGGCACATATGTTCGCTATTCACGGCTTCTGATCCTAGTGATTTAAAGAGGCATGGAGTAAATCTGTGCTTTGGCTGAAACCACTGACTTAGTGACTGGTCTGAGTTAAGTACGGGGAAAAGAAACCCACTAAAATGGCCTCAGATTAATGAGTTACCTAGACTAGTGCAAGAAGTCTTTTTATCTCCTGTTCAGTTTTTATATTTTCATACATGTCGTGCTAGGTGCTAAGAAAACTGACAAGCAGTTAAGTACCCTCGAAACACTCACTCCGTTTGTGATCCTCGTTTGTTTGTTTGTTTGTTTGTTTGTTTGTTTAAGAAAAAGCGGCAGTGAGAGGAGAGATATTAATAACCCTGGCATGAGAAATTTAAAGATTCCATCCCCCACATGGTGCTCCCCCCGCCCCCAGGTTCTGATTTGTTTAGTCTTAGATATGCCCTGGGCATCCTGGGTTTTTTGTTTGTTTGTTTTGTGTGTTTTGTTGTTGTTGTTGTTGTTGTTGTTGTTTAAGAGCTCCCCTAAGTGATTCTAGTGCACAGTCAAGACCAAAACCTCTCCCATAAGGACAGCAGGACACAAAAAGATGCACATAGTAATAGCAAGGATAGAACCAAAGTAACCTTTAATGAGTAAAACCATGCAAACAAGATATGATAGTGTAAAGAAAAGGAGACAGTACCTTCCACTTTGGAACTATCCTTCTGGATAGGATGTCTAGCCAGCATGCCAGCCTGTGGAGGGGAGTGGCCTGGAGTAGTGAGCAGGGACAAAGGAGGTAGCACAGAACAGGTAGATGTTCACACACTGCTGTCTGGTTCTGAAGAGGGGACTAGCATTGTATTTTAATTTACAGAGATGACCCTCCTGCCATGATAAGAACAACTAATGATCTCATAACTCCAGGCAAGATGCCAAGTTACTGAGTCATTGCCAAGTTCACATGAGAAATGATTAGGGCTTAAATGCCAATTAATGGCAATGAATCTAGACAGGAAATGACTATTCATAAGATATTAAAAACATGGAATTAACAGGATGTGGTCACTGTTGATGATTAAGAAGACTATTCTTGATTGGAATTACAGGATGACTAGAATAGGGGATGCCAGGTGTCTAACGAGAAGAGAGAAATGGAAATTACTGAATTCTTTTTAATTCATTTGCTTTGAAACAAAGCAAACTGTCAACTAAGAATTCTCTAGTTAACCTTTCAAATGTAGAAACCAGAGTGAGAAGTAATGGAACAATCACCAGTCTGTGCAGAAGACAAGCTTGCCCAAGTGAGGAATGCATTGGCCTGAATGACTCAGCATGTAAGGAGTGGGCACAGGAAAGGAACTATTACTTTGGCTTCCTAGTAGGTTCTGGTCACACTAATAGAACCAGGAGGGAATGGTAAAAAGAATAAGCAGATGTAGAAGAGAAAAGGGAAATAAAACATTAGAAACTTCAGAATAGTCAAAGAGCCTCAAGATTTAAGACATGCCAATAGGGTAGGTCAATACGGGAATGCTGGTTTGAGAAATCTACAAGATAGATATTTTAAATGGCCATTAAATCAAGTATGGATAATGTTGGCTTAAGACTAAATTTTAACTACCTGTCAAAAATGTGGAGAGAATAGATTTAGGAAGCCCTTTTCCTGTTAACATTTACAAAATTGTTAAAAAATCTTTAGCTTTAGAAGTATTTCTAAATGGTAATCAAACTCAAAAAGAAACTAAGTCTCCATATTTCCTAAATGGAAAAGGAATTAAAAGCCACAGGAACAAGCAAAGACTGATGCTGAGAGGACCACATTGGTATCAGACTACAGGTAGAGGCAAAAAAAGAAAAAGATGATACTTCCTGCAACACACAAAGATGGAGATTTAATCTGTGCAGAAGTTATACAAGGGCTGGGCCCATTCATGGGTGCAGCCAGGATGCTCTGGCCAATCATTCGATGGAAAGCTTTTAAAGAGAGAGAAGAACTTTGAAAGAGAGGAATTCTGGGTCAGGAAGAAAATCGTGTATGCATTATTTAGAAAACTAGCAGACTAGGGAATTGTGTCATGGAGAGACGTGAAATATAGGAAGAAAGAGCAAGAATGGCCTGGGATGCCCGCGAGCCTAAGTAGAGAGATAACGAGAAATGAAGGAAGGTAAAACGTATCTGAATATGCTGCTGAAGACAGAAACTCAAGTGTGCAATATGTGCTCTCTATTCTCAGACATAAAGGATATAGAGATGAGCAATGAGGATCTATAAGACAAATGTTTTAAATGGCCACTAAGTTAAATATGGAGAGAAAGCAGATCAGAGACACATTTTCATATTACCAAAGACTATTCAGGGCTTCTCTGCAATGGGATTTTAGAAATCTGAGGTAGTATCATGCTGTATGATGCTGTCGTAAGTTTATATCTCTGACCACAGTTTTTATCTGAAAACCTCTGCTTGAGGTGAGCTAGAAAAATCCCAGCCATCACCCCTAGTTCTGCTAAGCTGTCTTCTTTAAAAAGAACAGGGAAGTATTGTTGCAATAGGAAACTGAAGGGTCAGGCTGCAACGAGTCAGGGTTTGTGAGCCTCATCTTTTCTTGTCTATCACATGAATTGTCTGTTGGGTCAAAGCACCTTTCCTGTAGGTTCGTATGCACCATTTATATTTATCTGAAGATGTGTGCTGTATCTCAGTATGATTCTTAGCACTGAAAGATATCCCTGCCGGTGATGAGAGAAGACTCCAGAGATTGGAGACTTAATCATCATCAGAAGAGTGTCCAGCTCATGAACATTCCATAAGTAAATGTCACTTCTGTCAGGAAGGACTGCTAAGGAGAATTTTTAGACCCTTAAAATCAGCTATGGTAGCAGAAATGTTGAGTAGAAAGAGAGTCTTTTTAATTAAGTTGAAATTGAACATTTAAGGTGACTTTTCAGGAACGTTCTGGGAAGGGCAGAATTAATAGTGAGCCCATGGGCCCTATTAAAGGACTAGAAGCCTGTCAACTCTAGGTCAGTAGCCAAAGCCCAGTAGAGTTAGCTATAATCAAAGGTTTTCCCTGCCTGACATTTGGGGCACAGACTTTCTTTATGATAGTAGGTTTGCTTTGAATAGAGGGATGTTTGTCCATCATTCAAAAGCTACCTTCACATAGAACTAATTGGTAGCATAAACTAAAAAAGTCAGAGAACAGTATATTATAACACTTATGTCACCTTTCAGATACCACTGTTTGTCATTTAAACAGCATTTTAAAAATATGATTGTCCTACTTTTTATTTTCTGAGTATTTATTGAAAGTTCCAACCCAAACTTTCCATACATTTGTGTTCAACATAAGATATTAGCAATTATAAGATTGTCAACCAGTATTATCAGCTTATGATTATTCAACAGTTGGAAACTGAAACCTGGGGTGTCGTTTCCCAGCAATGCCTACACAGGTGATGGACTGTGTGAAGAAGAGGTGGCCATACCGTCTTTTTCTACAGCAAAGCAGAAGAAAACACTCACTGATATCCATTTCTCTGTGGCCATTTCCAGGGGCATTGTCCAGTCAGAAGAGAAACTTGTCATCAGTGCATCTTGGGCGAAAGATGACGACATCAGCCGGCTCTTGAAGTCACTGCCAAACTGGACCAACATGGCTCAGCCCAAACAGTTGAGGCCCAAGAGGGAAGAAGAAGAAGACTTCATAAGGTAAATGTCTACTTTCTAAACTATGTTAGATAGAGGGAGGAAAACCCATGCGCTCAGCAAATCCTTTCTCAAATGAAGCGGTGCTGATTCTAAAGATCAAGCAGCAGTTGGCTGAACTTTAAAAAGCTGTTTTCCTTTCTCATGCGAGTGTACCTTGGGCTCAGATGTCAGCAAGAAGTTGTGAACCCAACCAAAGCATTGCCAAGTTGGGCTAACACGCCTCAACTTATGGACAGGTACAAATACAGTCATTTGTCCATTCATTCATTCTGCAAAGCTCTTCTGACTCTGCCCCTTGACAAACTGATGGTAAGATAAAGTTCAGCTCAGAGTATGTCAAGCACTGCAAGCATGTTCTGTAATTCCCATGTTCATTCACACATACTGTATTGTCCCTGCTGTTTCCATTTGTTTTGACAAAAGTAAGGTCTCTCTTTTAACTTTATCACTAAGCATTTGTCTTTGTGCATTTTATTGACTTAACCCATGGAATCTGATGAAGCTGGACGTTTTCCTACATCTGCCTTGCAAGAGTAAACTGTTCTCACTTAGGTTATCATTGAGCTGTGTACAGTAGATAAATGATGGCAGCAGTGCTTTAGCGTGTTAAACTTGGGTTCGTTCTTCTTATCCCTGTATCTAAGCGAAAAATCAGATGGTACAATAAAAGAAACACAGTTTTACAAAGCGAAGACCAAGAGCTGGGAAAGTACGGCTTATCTGGAATCCCAGCACTCAGGAGATAGAGGCAGGAAGGTCAGGAGTCCCGTTACCTTTCACCATACAGAGATTTCCAAGCTGGCCTGGACATATGAGACCCAGAGTCTCACTCACACACACACACACACACACACACACACACACACACACACAGAATAAGCAGCAAATACCAAAAATAAAATTAAATAATTTTTAAAAGTTAAGGACCATGATCTTATTTTCAGTTTCTGATGAAGCAGTAGCTCATCTCTGTCCAAATGTAGACTGAAACTGTAGACAATGTGGCTTCAATGACAATGTCCCCGATATACTAGGTATTTGAATACTTGGTCCCCAGTTAGTGGCATTGTTTGGGGTTTGGGAGGTATAGCCTAGGGGCAGGCTTTAAGAGCTCATAGGTTTGTCTCACTTCCAGTTCATTCTCTCAGCTTTGTGTTTGCGGTTGAAGATGTGATCTCTAAGCTTCCTATAACTGCCCTCTGCTGCCATGCTTCTCCCGCCATTATGAAGTCTCCCTCTGGAACCATTAATAGATTTTCTGTATCGCAATAATAGGTTTCTCTACCTACGCAGTAAGCAAACTGAAGTGAAAAAGTAAAATAAGTTTATTTGAGCAAAGCAACTCCCGGGTAAGTTCTTCAACCCCAGAGGTCAAGGCAGGAGAAGTCACACACCCAAACTAAAGTAGGGACTTATACAGCCTATAGGCAAGGGGTGATGATGTATCCACCACAAGCTGGGTTTGTGCCCAAGTATCCTTAAAAGCTGAGTGCTTTAGGCCTGGACTTAGGCTTCCGGCAACTTCGGGGAGGAGCTGCCGCAGCCGCCAAGAATGCAGAACTGGGTTCATGGCACCTTTTCTTTGTTGGAAATTCTCTGAGTGGACAGGGTTTAGGGAGAGAGATGGGGCTTCCCAGACTCTGGAAGAGTAAGCTAGAGGTCCCAACAAAACAACTATAACCAAAATAAACTCTTCTGCTCATGATTTGCTTTTGGTCATGGTATTTTACCACAGCAACAGAAAGTAATTGATACAGTGTCTTTGCTGTTCATACAGTTAACTCTCCACACCTATATAGTTATTTTCACTGACAGTAGGTAAAATTTTCCTGATACTAGCTTATATATAGTTACAATTGAAAAGTTGTAGGATATTAAATTTAGCAAGCTTTCTTTTGGCTGTCAACCAGCTCCCCAATAAAGACATGGAGACTTACTAGTTATGAGTACTTGGCCTTATCTTATGCTTGTCCTACTAGCTCTTGTAACTTAATTTAACCTGTTTGTCCTTATCTGTGTTTTGCCTCAGGGCTTTTTACCTTTCTTTCCTCCTATATGTCCTACTTTCCTGCTTCTATCATGTCTGGCTGGTGGCTGCCTGGCTGTCTCCCTGGCCCTGGGCATCTCCCTTTCTCTCTCTTTCTACCCGAGCCTAGAGTCCTCCTCCTACTTATTCTCTCTGCTTGCCAGTCCTGCCTATCCCTCTACTGCCTAGCTATTGACCGTTCAGCTTTTTATTAGACCAGTCAAGTGCCATGGGCAGGCAAGGTAAAGCAGCAACACATCTTTACATAGTTAAACAAATGCAACACACCTTTATTGTTAAATATTCCTTAACAGTTAAGTGGAGTGAGATGTGTATGCATGTCTGTTGGACATATGTTAGGACTTGAATTGCTGGGTAATAGTGTGTGCAAGTTTTAAGGGTCCACAATATCAATTTTCTAAAGTATTCCTAAGGAGCCTGAAATATATGACTCAGCCATTAAGAACACAAACTGCTCTTACGGTGGATCCAAGTTTTATCCCCAGCACCCACAACTGCCTGTAACTCCAGTTCCAGAGGATCTGACACCTTCTTTTGGCCTCTTCAGACACCCATACTCACAATATCTCCCCCACCTCACACACACAGAGACACACACATGCAATTTAAAATCAATTTCTTAAGAAAAAATCAGAGACAGAGTAGGCCTAAAAGTTTGCATCTTCACAGTGGTCTATCCGAGTTTCCGTTGGCCTGTGTGTCATCAGGACTGGGTATCTTCCATCTGTTGATAGCAGCCATTCTAATGTGAGCACTAGGTAATTTGATGTCATTTAGTATGCATTTCTCTCATGGCTGATGCTGGGCCATTCTCTGTATTTTTATATATTTATTGGTCTTCATGATTTGCATGCGCGTGCGCGCGCACGCGCGCACGCGTGTATGTGTGTGTGTTTGTGTGTGTGTGTGTGTGTGTTTCAGAGCTGTTGCTTAATTTTAATTATGTTTGGAGTGAGAGGCTTTCCTAGTGATTTGTAGGAGTGATCTTTGTAAGAGTGATCTGTATATCAGGTTATTACTTCTTTGTTACAGAAAACCTTGTTATGGTCTTCTCCAACTCAACAGATTGCCTTTTATTCACTCACCCAATCTTCCACAGAAGAGACTGTCTATAGTAAATGAGTGCAGCTTATTGTTTATTGTATGGATGGAGCATTTTGTAATAATGATTTCTTATACAAAAGTCACAGAGAAAACTTGGAAACTTTGGTGTAGTGGTTCCCCAGCATCTAAAAAAAAAAAAACCAAAAACATTAATTTTTAATTTTTACTCTTCTGTAACCTAAACTTTCCTCAACTGAGATTATGTTCATATGACTTTAATAGTAAAATATTCTCATATCTACCAGCACAAGAGATAATGAATGATTCAATGATTGATTAGCACTCAAGTAGATATAATCAACTGACCTTAATACAGAAAGCAAGCCCCGAGGTGCTATGCTTTCACAGAATTGCTGTCAAATCATCATTTTACTGTATTCTCAAGTGGTCTGAGTAAGCACATTCCTACCCCTTCTTCTAACTCTGTTCGTTTAAATGTATGTATTAACCTCAATAGTTGAATTACAAGCAATTTCTGGATGATAATTTCCTTTGTACCCGTATTTCAAATGATCGTGTGTCTTATTGTTCCTCAGTTTATTTTCATATAAGAACTTCATTGTAATGTATGCTTGCAAAAGATTGTTAATCAGCTGCATTAGTTATCTTCAGTAGATCAGTGTAAAAGGAGACTGTTCTATTCCAGAAGAGATGCTGAGGTGGGAATGCAGCTTCTCTCTGACCCTGCCTTGGATTTCGAAGAGCTAGAATTAAGGATCCAGCTTTCTTTACTCTTGTTTTGATCAATCAGACTACTCGTCATATTAAACTCAAAGGAAAAGCCAATGGTATAAATATTTCTTCATTTTTGGTCTCAGTGAAATATGCCCATATAACTAGATCAAAAAATCAAATCTTCCTAGTATCCCCCAAAGATCTACCATCAGAGTAAGCCCATTCCAACTCTACCATCAGAGTAAGCCCATTCCAACTCTACCATCAGAGTAAGCCCATTCCAACTCTACCATCAGAGTAAGCCCATTCCAACTCTACCGTCAGAGTAAGCCCATTCCAACTCTACCGTCAGAGTAAGCCCATTCCAACTCTACCGTCAGAGTAAGCCCATTCCAACTCTACCATTATAGTTTAGTTTTGCTTGTCCTCATGGGTTTTTTTTTTTTTATAAATTTGGCCATAGAGTCTGGTTTATTTTGCTGATTTAAACCTGAGATGTTTGTTCATGTTTTGCATGTGAATATGGTTTGAAAACCATCATAAGAAAATAAAATTTCGGTGGGTGGTGGTAACACCCTTTAATTGCAGCAGAAGCAGATAGATCTCTCTGAGTTCAAGACCAGCCTGGTCTACAAAGTGAGTTCTAGGATATCTAGGGCTACACAGTGAAAATGGCACGCACGTGCGAGAGAGAGAGGGGGGAAGGGAGAGGGAGGGAGGGAGGGAGAGGGAGGGAGAGAGAGAGAGAGAGAGAGAGAGAGAGAGAGAGAGAGATTTCATTTCTGCTTTCTTTAGATGTGATGGGTTCTTTCTTTTAACCTGTCGCATTCTGTATCTAGATTAGAAATTGAAACCAAATAAGTAGGAGAGAGACCCTTCACTGATACTCCAGTGTAGCAGAGTTTACAGAGGGCCTGACTTAGCATATTAAAGTACCAGATAGCACTGCATGAACCAAAAAGACTAGAAAGTCACTCTTCTCCTATAATTAGTTTTTAAAGCTCAGAAGACTATTTAGCGAAGAGATGAATATAGAATCCAGTGCCCTTTGCATTGAATAAAGGCTATGCTCTCTTCATTATTAAATGAGTCCTTTTTCTATTCTTGTTTTTTAACTAAAAAAATAAAATGTATTATTTCCTGGTTTAGCTTTGAATAGAAGGAGGAAAAAAAACTAGGTCAGGCTAGGGCTTTAATAGGGGAGGAAAAAAGCTAATACCCTTTTGTTCCCAAGGAAGCTAAAAGCAGGCTCTCTGGCCCATTGTCTTTGCACCTGTCATCATCATACATGTGTGTGTGTGTATATATATATATATATATATATATATATATATATATATATATATTTCTTTTTGATAAAAGCTATCCACTGATAAAAAGAGTTTGCTTTTGGGGGGGATGTAATTAACAGGAGGACACTGTTGGTGGAAGTAAAAGAAACAGGGCTGGGCTGTCTAGGAGTTGGGTAGATCATAAGGTGACACCCAAAACCTGGTATGCTTTTCACTTATGGTTTCTGAATTTTAAAGAATAAGAATCATTTCTCTAGAGCCAGCTCTGGAAACTTTTAAGTTTGTTTAGTAGACCAGGATCTGAGTCTTCACATGATAAAGGTCAAACAAGAAGTATGAAACCGGGGCTGGAGAGATGGCTCAGAGGTTAAGAGCACCAGCTGCTCTTCCGAAGGTCCTGAGTTCAATTCCCAGCAACCACATGGTGGCTCACAACCATCTGTAATGGGGTCTAATCCCCTCTTCTGGACTGCAGGCATATACACAGACAGACTATTATATACATAATAAATATTTTAAAAAATAAAATTAAAAAAAGAAGTATGAAACCTACAGATTAGTTTTGAATTATAGCAGACTGATGGCAAATGATAAAAAGTAATTCTCTATTTTTTTAATTATATAACTTTTTATTTATTTTACATACCAGTTTCCCCTCCCTCCTTTTCTCCTGTTTCCTCCCCTTTCCCATCTACTCCCCACTCTATCCCCATCCACTCCTCCTTCATCTCCATTCAGAAAGGGACAGAACTCCCATGGGCTTTCACAAAGCATGCCATTTCAAGTTGAGGCAAGAACGAGCTCCTCCCCTTTCCTCAAGGTGGGGCCAGGTAATCTAGTATGGGAAACAGGATCCCAAAAGCCAGCTAAGCACCAGGAAGAGGTCCTGCTCTCACTGTTAGAAGCCTTACTAAGAGACCAAGCTACAGGATTATCACACACATGCAGAGGGCCTAGGTCAGACCCATACAGGCTCCCTGACTGTTGGACCAGCGTCCTGGAGCTCCAGCGAGCTCAGGTCAACTGTCTCTGTGGGTTCACCCATCATGACCTTTCTGGATGGTACAATCCCTCTTCCCTTTCTTCAACAAGACTCTCGGAGCTCAGCATCGTACATTGTGAGTCTCTAAATGTTAGCATTTCCATTCAACAAATGAGGAAACTGGGAGAAAGAAACTTCTTCATATACACAGTCATCATCAAGTGATAGAACTGGGGTTTAAACACAGGTAGTCTGGCCTGCCAAGGCACCCCACTGTAGCCAGCCAAGCTAAAATTGGATCAAGAATGTATGGTTTTGGACTCCTAATGGTCTTGACTGATAGATTTTTTTTTTTTTTTGCAAATGTCACAGACATGCATCATGATGGCACTTTGACTATATATTTTATTATTGTATTTTTAATATATTACATTTTGGTGGATTCTCTCCATTCCATTAGCAAGTGTTTAAACAGTATGTGCCCAGATGTGTCCGGGAGGACAGTGCGTTAAACACCATACTGTGCTTTAAAACACTTTCTCTTCATTTCCTCTGTCTATTCAAAGCAAAGAAAACAGAAATGATCATTGTTGGGAAGTGAAGGAAGATACAAAAAGATAAAATGTAAAAAATAGATAAAATTAGTTGCTTAAATTTGGGGAAGAAGATGCAGCGGTTCTGAGTAGGAGAGAAGACGAAGGAGAGCTGTGGCTCTGTATTCTTAGGACTACGCTGTCTAGATGGCAGCCTTCTCATGCCTCACTGCAGGCTCGGATGCCTGCTGTAGTCACTGTCAGGGGCTTTCGTTGCATGAAATTTTGGAGACGAGATGATTAAATAACAGGAAAATATTGTTTCATTGCTCAGGGGTTGGTTCTAATAATTTCTAGGTTTCTATTCACTTGGAGTTCTACCGTCTGTGTTTAAAGGGTCAGAGCTAAAGCCGAGCAGTTGGCCCTTGTCTTCCTCCTGTGGAATCCTCCAGCACTGTGTAGACTTGGTCAGTGGGGAGTGGATGAAACTGCCATCAGACTGGGAAGTCAGCTCGACCTCCAGTGAGGAGCACACAGTGAAAGCCGGGAGAAGTAATTTCCCTCTGGAAGCTCACAGGCCTGCCTCCTGCTAGCTAGTCCTCTTCGTTTTGCTGTTCACTTCTTTCTTACCCCTCGTAACTTTCTTCATGTAGCTCAGCCTAGACAGCTGTGAAAGAAGCAGAAACCTAGCAAGGCCAGAATTATATTCAGATATAGAAATTATATGAATAAAGCATAACATTCACAATTTTCTGAGAAGTTGCACTTGAAATTGAAAAGGGCTCCAATATAATGTAAGCAACAGCTAAAGAAAGACCTTAGCAAACTGCAGCTGCTGGAAATCTCTAGATAAATCTGAAGGAGCAAAGAGGTGATACAATGGGCCAAGCCTTCAGCTATCTCTCAAATTGTTCTGTAGAATGCAGACACTTATCTCACTCTCTCTGGATGCCTAATATGACTTTTAAAATGCAATTAGAAAAGGGGAGATGAGTCAGACTCATGAATAGATTAAGTGCAAGGGTAGAAAATGCTTTGCTTAAAATTTTTTCATCCCTCAATTAAACAAGATGAAGGTCATGGATGGATATGGGACATTGTCAAGCAAGTCAGGATGAGAAGCAGACTTAAGTCTCAAAATTAAACAAAACAGATAGGTTGTTAGCCAGAAACTCAGCTACAAACATATCAGTGTTCAAGATGATTTAATTGAGTGCTTTATTCTTATATCAAAACTCCTACTAGCAATAAATGAAAAAATCTCCCATATAGAAAATGAAGAATAAAATCTCCCATACAGGTTGTGAAATTTTAATCTTCCTAGACAATTATTTGAGACTTACAATTTTATTAATTCTTTTTAAAAAGCATTAATTTGTTGTTTTATATGTTGTGTTTTATTCAATTTCAGGTCATGGGATTATTTAATAATTTCCATTTAGGTGTTAATTTAATACTACTTCTCTTTCTCTCATTTGACATCTTAATAAAAGATTTTAAATTCTGTCCTTCTGATGTAGTCCACTTCAAGCCATCATGATGGTGGGTAGGATGCATGTGATGGAATCCGAGCAGGTGAGCCAGGCAAGGGCCGAGCAATGAGACTGCACGTTGAATTTCCTGCTAGGTGATAAAGAACCACTTGCCTGCTTACCTCTATTTTTCTATCCCTACTAGACTTTTCCAGACTCCCAGTCTGCCATGTTTTCCGCCCTCCTTATTGATCATTCCCAGCTTTTCTTCTTAGCATAGACTCTCATCACCCGCTGTCCCTTCTTTTTCTCCTGTGCCTGCCCAGCTCAGCTTTCTAGATTCAGCTCAGCTTTCTAGATTCAGCTCAGCTTTCTAGATTCAGCTCAGCTTTCTATCAGCTCTGCCTATCTCTTTCACAAATCCTCACCTCTCCCTACCTCCTATAAGCCTCCAATTTCCTTCCTGGTTGAAGTAAAGTCAGGGAGGGTATCAACAATGTGAGCAGTGAGCAGACAGTCAGGACATCACAGGTGTGAGCAGACAGTCAGGGCATCACAGGTGTGAGCAGTGAGCAGACAGTCAGGACATCACAGGTGTGAGCAGACAGTCAGGACATCACAGGTGTGAGCAGTGAGCAGACAGTCAGGACATCACAGGTGTGAGCAGTGAGCAGACAGTCAGGACATCACAGGTGTGAGCAGACAGTCAGGACATCACAGGTGTGAGCAGTGAGCAGTCAGGACATCACACGTGTGAGCAGACAGTCAGGACATCACAGGTGTGAGCAGTGAGCAGACAGTCAGGACATCACAGGTGTGAGCAGTGAGCAGACAGTCAGGACATCACAGGTGTGAGCAGACAGTCAGGACATCACAGGTGTGAGCAGTGAGCAGTCAGGACATCACACGTGTGAGCAGACAGTCAGGACATCACAGGTGTGGGCAGTGAGCAGACAGTCAGGGCATCACAGGTGTGGGCAGTGAGCAGTCAGGGCATCACAGGTGTGAGCAGACAGTCAGGGCATCACAGGTGTGAGCAGTGAGCAGACAGTCAGGACATCACAGGTGTGAGCAGACAGGACATCACAGGTGTGAGCAGACAGTCAGGACATCACAGGTGTGAGCAGTGAGCAGACAGTCAGGGCATCACAGGTGTGAGCAGTGAGCAGTCAGGACATCACAGGTGTGAGCAGTGAGCAGTCAGGACATCACACGTGTGAGCAGACAGTCAGGGCATCACAGGTGTGGGCAGTGAGCAGACAGTCAGGGCATCACAGATGTGGGCAGTGAGCAGACAGTCAGGGCATCACAGGTGTGAGCAGTGAGCAGACAGAGCGACACAGGTGTGAGCAGACTGTCTAGTACGGTGAGTGGTGTTCTCCAAGGAAAAGTGTTTTAAACACACAAAAGCCACAACTCAAACATAATAAGGAGGTAAGAAGATGTATTGTCTAAATAAATAAAATGTCTAAAATCAGTACAGTAATGTTAGCAGTTTCAACAGATTGTTTAGTGAGAAATATAATCTCTGGAAGAATTAGGAGAAATAAATTTTAAACCATTGAGGTGAGTTTTTCTGGGACACAGAACTGAAGCTGGGGAAAGGTGAGATAATAGGCCAACATTCATTGTGATAGATTATTTAGCCATGGTAACTATTACTTTATGTTAAAATTTTTACCTGCTTAAGTATTGTCCCATACACCCTCAATTCCTGTTACTGTGTTTTTGCCAGTTCACTGATTCCCCACGAATACACTCACCCTAGTTTTTTCCCTTGAAAAAAATCATCTCACTCCATCTTCATTTTTCTCCAGGTTTTATGACAGCCTCCTCTTTTCTCTGCGCTGTCTTACACAGCCACACACGTTCCCACCTCCCACCTCTCTCCCTATTCTGAATGCTACAAGAATACTGGACCCTTAGTGGACCTTGCTTCTAGCAGATTCCTAAGTGTCTCTGCTAAGCAAAGACGTAAGTTCTTCTGAAGAGAACTGTGTGACAACCGGGGGGGGGAGGGGGGAAGACATCACAAATGTCAGTACGGTGGGACCCTCGGAGGAGGCTGTGAGTACAATGTCAGCTGTACTCCATTTCTATAGTTGAAAGTCAAGGTACATCAGGCCCAACTCACAAGTGATTATTGATTATTTTAATTCTATACTGACAAAGTTCTGAAGCTTACAGCATGTTCTTTGTGGGAAACTCTTGCTGTCTGTATGAGTGAGTAACATCATGTCTCCTGGCAGAAAACCTGCGTGACCATATGGATCCTTGTAACTAAAGAGACAAGATGGAGGGCTGGAGAGAAGGCTTAGAGGTTAAGAGCATTGCCTGCTCTTCCAAAGGTCCTGAGTTCCCAGCAACCACATGGTGGCTCACAACCACCTGTAATGGGGTCTGGTGCCCTCTTCTGGCCTGCAGGCATACAAACAGACATAATATTGTATACATAATAAATACAATATTTATGTATTTATTATGTATTTATTATATATTATTATATATATAATAGAGAGAGAGAGAGAGAAGATGGCGTCCACTGCTTACACCTAGTGTTCTTCCTCATCTATGAAGGAAACACTGAGAACACGCTTGGGATGCTTAACTTAGAAATGAATGTTTAAAACTCGTGGATGCACTTGTTTTGCAAGTTGAGCCACTGCCCTAAAGTATGATCCCTAAGTAATACACTGTTCACAGTTGATTTTTGCTTACTGGGACCTGTGTCAGTTTTCATGGAAGTTTTTAGTCTACTCATGGACATATCCAATACTTGGATGCTTGGTACCTGAAAAAGAGATATAGGACATATGGAGTAAGGCCTGAGATGAGCCCATGATCTTGCCCTGCTCTGCCTGCTCTTCAGATTCTTCCATGCATGTGTCAACAAACATATGTACATATAGCATATAGCCTGGGAATTTGTTTGTTTTGTTTTTTAGTGATTGTAGGTATATGTATTTCTTCACTTAAACTAGCCTATCAGAGAGGAACAGGGGTGGGGCAGTTAAAGGGGGCTTTAAGAAAAGCTAAGAAAGCTAAGTTGATAGAGTGCACAGAATAACTGAGCATAGTGGTGCACACTTGTGTGTAGTGATAAGGCAAGTAGGCCTGCTTTTCATGCCGCCCAGATCCCACCCGAAATAACAACACACAAATTGTATTCATTTAAACACTGCCTGGCCCATTAGTTTCAGCCTCTTATTAGCTAATTCTCACATCTTGCTTTAACCCATATTTAGAAATGTGTGTAGCACTGCAAGGTGGTGTCTTACGGGGAAGATTCTAGCCTGCATCCATCTCGGAGAGGAGAGTCATGGCGACTGCCTGAGGCATCTGCCTCACTTCCTTTCTTCGCAGCATTCTGTGCTGTCTACTCCACCTATCTAAATCCTGCCCTATCAAAAAGCCAAGGCAGTTTCTTTATTAACCAATGAGAGTCCTCCATTACTTGTGACCCCATCACTCAGGTTGGCTGCATAGTAAGTTTGAGGCTAACAAGGGACACATAAACCTATGTCTCAAACGAAGAAGGAAAAAACAAACACACACATAAAAAAAAAAAACCACAAAGTGTCTGATACTCAGATGAAGCCGACAGATCTGATATGAAGTATGGGGCTATGCCTGATAAAGCTCTGCTGTGCTAGGGAATTTTACTACAAGCATAGATTATAGGAACTCTTAGTTGATCTCACAACTGTAAGATAATGGGCATGTTTAATCTCTTAAATAGGTAGTAAAATTTTTGAAAATTTTTTACAACCCCCCTCCCAGAAGAACTGATAAAACACTCATAAAAAGCAGAAACTACTTAGAATAGGTTTTGAAACCATCCAGTTCCAAGATCAAATCCGGAATCCCCCCTTGTGAAAGAGGTGTGTGTTTGTGAGCAGTCCTTCGTGTGAGCACCACTCTCTCCTTATTGGCTGAATGACACACATTAAACTGACTACACAGTAGTTGTTAAAGAAAGGTTATTGATATATGTATTACATTACTATGTAACCCAAGAAATGCCATCCAGAGAATGGGAAGCATAGAAATCTTCGGGGTACAGTACACAGACCCTGACAGAACAACCTGCACTGCAGTTTACATTTGCAATTGGAAATTCGGTCACGTGGCACACTTCATAATCCCAGCACTTGAATATAGAGGAGTTTGCCCCAGGTTTAAGGCCAGGCCAGCATTATCTGCTTAGCCTATTCCAGGCCAGCCAGGGTTACATAGTGAGACTCTGTTTCAAAAAATAAAAATTGGAAATTAACCAGAAATTTAAAATGTGACTCTTTAATGTAATACATATATTGTTAGTAATATAGGCCAAAGAACAAAAGTTGCACTGCTGGGGAAGAAAATAGCAGCTTAAAATAAAACTAATTACAGAGAACTTTTAAAGAATTCCTTGCATAGAAATTCTGTGGGGATGAGTCAAATAGGAGTAGGGATTTTTAACGTAATGCATCTCCCATAATAATGCACTTGAACTTATCACTAAGTTACCTACCTTGACCTGTGATTAAAATCTCAGCCTGTAATTGGAAAGCAGCTCTTTGAACTTGGTGGTTTGCTGCCAAACTCGCTCCATAAAAGATGCTGTGTTTTGTGTGCTCTGCACAGCGAGCCTACATAATGGTGAGGCTGCCCCTCGCACGCTGGAGCCTTCACTCTGATGTCTGGACCTTTACCCCAAAGCTTAGCAACCCTGGCCTTTTTTCTTCTGGAAAAGCTCAGTTGTGTACAGTAGTTTCTCTGTGCTCATCCCCAGTGAGAGCATAACACACAAGCCATCCCTTCTTCCTCTTTCTCACACACTTACTGTGCTGTAGGTGTGCATTTTCAATTTATTACATTATTACCAGGACTGCCTCTCTTGTATGATCTTAATGAAATACATGTAAATGCAGTGAAATGTAGTGACCTTAGTGTGCAGTTTGATGGGTTTTGACAAATTCACCCTCTCTCACTCTCTTCCCCTTTCTCTCCTCTCCCTCTCCTCCACCTCTCTCTCTCTCTCTCTCTCTCTCTCTCTCTCTCTCTCTCTCTCTCTCTCACACACACACACACACACACACACACATACACATAACGTATACTCCAGTGAATATGGAAAATTTATCCAAGAAAGATTCCTTGCCCCCCTTTCTCATTAAAGGCATTCCCAGTTCTGATGCATTCACCATAGATTAGCTTTGCCTATTGCAGAATTTCATATTAGTAGACTCATACTGAGCACACTCTTCTCTGTCTTTTCATTCACTTGTCTTACTGGCTTGAGCCTTTTCCGCATCCATGGTTGTTAGTGCACAGTCCAGGAATGGAGCCATGTGGGGAGAATTCTGAGTGCTTGTGAGAACACGCCAAGAAAACAAGACAGAAGTCTTGTGAGCTCAGTTTCTTCCAAACATGGAATTGTTCTTGGAAAGTGTTTTTGTGCTCCTCGCAGGTGTAGTGGGTAGGAGTGAGTTTGCATCAGCTTGCTCATTACTGCTTGGTGCTGTTATTCAGTTATACCTTTGTGAAAAGTCATGGTTTTGCCGTGTGTGGTTTGCCCTTGTGATTGTATACAGCTTGAACTCCTGAGGACTTTACTCATGTGAGCTTCCTTAGCCCTCAGAGTATAAACTGTCTGAGGCTCTGAATAAAGTTGGCTATTGCATGAGACTCTAGTTTGTCTCATTTATTGGCTCCACCCTCCCGGGTCCTCCCACCTCTAGAGTAGTAACAGTTGTTCCCATTAGTAATTTACGTTTATGGTTGAGTTGTATTCTGTTGTATGGATATGGTGTTTTTCCACACTTATATTAACAGACATTTGAGTTGTGTTCAGTCTTATTCCCTCATAACTAAAACTGATGCTGTCTTGCTCATTAATTCTTAAAAAATTCCTTTGGTCTTTATATGCCAGTATTCTTTTAAATAATCACATTATTCATGGAAGAAGAGTGGCTGCATCATAAGATCAGTACATATTTAACGTTACAGGAAATTTCTAGGAGCCCTCACTTTCTTGTCAGCATTTTGTCTGTTTTTTATGTGCTCTATGAGTTTACATAAAACTAGTATTTTTTTCTTTAAATGTGTGATAGGATTCTATAGTGAAGCCATCTGTTCTTTTTCCTTTTGAGAACCTTTAGTTACTATTTTGCTCTCTTCAATGTGCATGCATATGTGTATATTTATAGATCCTATTACTTCTGAATCCCTGTTATAAATTAAACATTTCAGAGAATTTATTCATTTCTTTGGTCTGAGTTACTGAAGTCAAGGACCTGAGACAGGTTTGACTATTCCCATGTGTCCCTCTACCATAGGTTTTCTGGAAGTAGCTCCCATTTAATTTTTAATATTAGCAGTATGTGCCCCCCCCCCACTTTTTTATTCATCAATTTATTTAGGACAGAAAAGCATAGATGGTGAACATTTTTGGCTTTGTGGGCCATATAGTTTCATTTTCATCTGCTTTACTCTGTTGTAGTGTGAATGCAACCATAGTACACAGCACATGGGTAATGAGAGCAGCTGTGTTCCAGTAATGCTTCATTTAATATATAGGCAGTAGATGTGATTTCACTGTAGATGTTAATCACCAAGCTCCGATTTTATCAATTTATGTATAATTGAGGGGTTTTATTATATTAATTTTTACAATGAACCTTCTTTGTTGTTTCATTAATTTTACTGATTGTATGTTTCATTTCTCTACCTTTTGCCTTCTGCTCACTTCAGGTTAATTTGCTCTTTCTATAGCACTGTAAGACAACACCTAAGGGTGAGAGCTGGCCTCACTGATCCTGCTTTTCCTTTCTGATGCGAGCATTTGCAGTTGTACATTCCTCTCTAAGTTGTGCTTTAGCTGTGTCCCACAAATGTTGACATGCTGCATTTCCTCATCATTCAGCTCAGAGTTTCTTCTCCTTCCCTGGTGGTGCCTGTGTGAGCTGCGAAGGATGGTCCTTAAATTTCATATGTGCAGCAATATCCCAGATTCGTTTTGTTACTGGTTTGTATGTGGTTCTTTTATCATCAGACGGTATACTCCAAAAGGAATTCAGTTCTTTTAAATTTATTGTACTTGTTATAATGGCCCAGAATGCCATCCGTCTTCATCACTCCTCAAAAGTATTATAGTAATGGATGTATATTTCTCTGTACTTTGGTGATACATACATAATTATTACTTAAAAGATGTATGTATAGATACTGTCATATATATATATATACACATACATATATATACATATATATATATAGTGCAGATTAATTTGTTCCTGTATATGCACACACAGAGACATATTTACTGCACTGTAATCTAAAGAATGTCACCTGGTGGTAGGCTGGGATGGCCACTTCCTTGCCTCTCTTCTCTCAGGCATCACAGTTCGTTGTCTCTTGTTCAACATCTGTTTAGTTATTTCTCCCATTTGTGATTGGGCCTTGGCCAAGGAGCTAATTCAATACCATTTCCTCTTTCATAGCTAAAGCAAAGTCATTATTATTTTTACTCTTTTGAGGGGGCGTCTCAAATTGTCTGAAATATAGACAAGGATATATTGTTTTCTTCTGACATGACCCTATTAATCTTTTTTCTTTTATTTTTTAATTTTATTTTACATTCCATCCACAGTTCTCCCCACCCCCTGCCTTACTTCTGCTCCCCCACAGCCCACCCCCACCTCATTCATTCCTCCCATGGGAAGTCAGTAAATCTGGCATATTAAGTTGGAGAAAGACCAAGCCCCTCCCCCCTGCATTAAGGGTGAGCATGGTATCCCACCATAGGAAATGACCCCAATAAACTTGCTCATGCACCAGGGATGGATCCTGGTCCTCCTGCCAGCTGCCTCACAGGTACTCTAAGCTTCACCACTGTCTCCCACATGTGGAGGGCCTAGTGTGGTCCCATGGAGTCTCCATAGCTGTCAGTCTGGAGTTCCTGAGTTTCCACTAGCTTGGTTCAGCTGTCTCTGTAGATTTTATCCTCATGATCTTCATCTTCCTTGCTCATCAATTCTCCCCTCCCTCTCTTCGATTGGATTCCCGGAGCTCATCCTAGTGCTTGGTTGTGGATCTCTGCATTTGGTTCTGTCAGTTCTGAATGAAGGCTCTATAATGATAGTTGGGGTAGTCACCAATCTGATTACAGGGCAAGGCCAGTTCGGACTCCCTTTCCACTGTTGTTAGGAGTCTTAGCTAGGGTATTCTGGATTCTTGAGAATTCCCCTAACACCAGGTTTCTCCCCAACCCGATAGTGCCACTCTCTATCAAGGTCTCTTTCATTGCTCTCCCACTCTGTCCCTCTCCACCCTCAACCATCCCATTCTCTCATGTTCTCATCCCCAACTGCTCCCTCCCGACTCAGTTTACCCTTGAGATGTCATCTAATTCTTCCGTGGGCGATCCATGTAATCCCTGTTAGGGTCCCCATTGTTACCTAGCGTCTCTGGAGCTGTAGGCTCGTTATCCTTTGCTTTACATCTAGTATCCATTTATGAGTGATACCATGTTTGTCTTTCTGAGTCTGGGTTATCTCACCTGGGATGGTTTTTTTTCTAGTTTCGTCCATTTGCCTGCAAATTTTATGATGTCATTGGTTTTTTTATAGCTAAGTAATATTCCATTGAGTAAATGTATTACATTCTCTTTATCCATTCTTAAGTTGAGGGGCATTAATCTTTAATCACCACAAAATATCCAAGAGTTCTGGTTCCTCTTGCTGAGTGTGATGTTTTATTTAGAAACCAATCTCTGAGCATTAGCTCTGCTCATTTCTGTGAGGTAGCTTTGAATCAATGATGCAGTATAGGTCAGAGCTTGCAGAAAGGCAAATTTGATGCACATTTCGACTTAAAAAAATAAAAACTCTAATAACAAAACAACCAAGTTTAAAGGATGAACAGACTCAGAATAGACATTTCTCTAAAGAACAAAATACAGATGGTTAACAGGGACACAAAAAGATCATTAGCTGTCAAGAAAATGCAAATCAAACTACTGTTCTCCCAGACCAACACTGTAATTTTAAAAGGCAGAAGATAATAGCAAGTGTTGGCAATGATACAGAGCATTGAATCCTTAAACATTCCCTCAAAAGCTAAAGGTTGCATTGTCACCCGGTCCAGCTAGTACACAGTGAAGACACATCTATACAAAATGTGTACAACATAGTGGTGCAGCTGCACATGTTGGCACAAGCCTGTAATCCCAGCTAATCTGGAAGCTGATGGAGGAGTATATCAAGCTAGTTCAGACCCTGGAAACCTAGTAAGACCTTAGATCAGAACTGAGAGTAAAGTAGGGCTTCAGAATGAGTACTTACCTAACCATACAAATGCCTGAGTGAATCTGCAGTGCTGGGGAGGGAAGAAAAGTTGTGACATCCATCTCTCCAGTCTCAGCACCCAGGAAGCAAATGCAGAAGAATCATGAGTTCCAGGCCAGCCTAAGCTATATAGCAAGATTATGTCTCAGAAAAAAATAAACAAAAAATTGTGCACACTAAGGTTTTTAGCAGCATCGTATTAATTACTCAGAGTTGAAAACCACGCACATATACCCACATGCTGAATAAATGAATGTGGTATATAAGGTGATATATTCTTATTTGCTAATATAAAAATATTAAAGTACTGCTACATCCTTAAATATGGGTGAACCCTGAAAATATCCTAAATGAAAGAAAACAGTGACCCTGGATGTGAGTAGAAATTATACATGCATCTCCAAAATGAGGAAATCCATATAGATAGAAGTAAAATCTTAGTTAAAGATTGGGGGAGAGGTGAGTGTGGAATTTAAAGTGTATAGTCCATCATAAATCACTAAGTGACTCTGCAGTCTGCCCCAGCCATACAAAGGTCACCCACATTCAGAGGATCTGGTTTGGTCCTATGCTGGTTCCTTCCCTGTCCAGCTAGAGTTGGTGAGCTCCCATTATCTCAGGTAGACTGTTTTGGTGGGTGAACCCATCATGGTCTTGACCTCTTTGCTCATATTCTCATTCCTCCCACTCTTCAACTGGACTTTGGGAGCTCAACCCAGTGCTCCCCTGTGGATCTCTGCCTCGGCTTCCATTAGTTGCTGGATGAAGGTTCTATGATGACATTTAAGATAATCATCAGGAAATTTTTAATAAAATAATAATAATAAAAGGTAATCATCAATCTGACTACAGGGCAAGGCCAGTTCAGGAACCTTCTCTACTATTGTTTAGGGTCTTAGCTGGGGTCATCCTTATGGATTCCTGGGAATTTCTCTAGTGCCAGGTTTCTTGCTAGCCCCATAATGGCTCCTTGAATCAAGATATCTCTTTCCTTGCTCTCATCTCTGTCCTTTCTCCATCTCAACTATCCTGTTTCCGCAATTTCCCCATGCCCTTCTCTGCTCCTCTTCGCCTCCACCCTCCCATCTCCCCCGACCCTCACACTCCCAATTTTGTCAGGCGATTCTGTCTATTTTCCCTTTCCAGATGGATCTATCTATGTTTTTCTTAGTGTTCGCTTTGTTACTTAGATTCTCTAGGATCATGAACTATAGGGTCAATATCCTTTGCTTTACAGCTAGTATCCACTTATAAGTGAGTACATACCATATTCATCTTTCTGGGTCCCCTCACTTAGAATGGTTTTTATTTAGTTCCATCCATCTGCATGCAAATTTCAAGATGTCATTGTTTTATACTGCTGAGTAGTATTCTGTTGTGTGACTGTGCTACATTTTATTTATCCTTTGTTTGGTTGAGGGGCATCTAGGTTGTTTCCATGTTCTCGCTATTAAAATTATGCTGCTATGAACATTACTTTCTATTTATGAATATTTGGTGAAGTTGATTTTAGAAAAACAACTTTGAAAATCCAATTAAAGAACCATCAGTAATATTCTCTCCAATCTTATTTGACAAGAACAAATTAAGAGGCTGAAGATTGAGTGGTTGTGACGAGTGGAAGTGCTCAAACAGAGGTGTCACCATCACATCTTAAAAGAAACAGTCAGTAGTTTCAGGAATCTAGGTGGGTGACCTGGCCTCCTATAACTTTCATTAGTTTATACTCCGCCAGGTAATACCTCAGTGATTTTTAATAGGTTATAGTAACATGCTTTACCTTCTTCACCTACACAACAAACCACCCAATCACCTTGCCAAAGAATTAATTAATTCTCAATAGCATTAATATAAATATAGGTATCAGTATTGAATCTTACATAAATCCAAGTGCCATCTGGAAAAGCCACTTCAGGTCCTATCTCACAGGGAACTTCATGCGGGCATTGGTTCCCTTGTTAATGTAGATCTGAGTGCCATACAGGAGATGTTAACATTACCCTCAGTAATGGTCAGAATCCATTACCTCCACACCACGTGATGGCAGAAATGCCAGAGTGGAGCACATGTTAGTGGAACCCAATGAACCTAGGGCACAGCAGGGCAGAGAGAGCCACAGGTACGCAACAGTGAACTAACACCGCAGAGCAAATAACGCTGCTGCTCCTTTCCTGCCGAAGCCTCTGGTTTCACAACCTGGGAATCTGGCTCACAGCGAGCAAGGGTTGTGCTCCACTTTTCTAAGATAGATCAGAACCACAAAAATGGAAGGAACGAGTAAGAGATCTTAGAAAGGTCTACCCTCTGATACACGTCCTTTCTTTTTTAAATGTGGACCTGCATTTGATTCTCCAGATTAGTTCTAAACACAGCACCTCCTTCTCACACATGTATCGCCCTCCCGTTAACAACACCCTACCCAGATGGGTGTGTTCGTGTCAGTGAACTGTGTTGGCACATCACAGTTTGCATTAGGGTTTGACTTTAGTGCCATGTGCTCTTGGACAGATGAGAATAACTTGTATCTACCATTTTGGCATCACCTAGAACATTTTCTGTGCTTTGCCTGTTTGTCCCTTTTCCCACACCCTAGTCCTATATTTTCTGGAATTTTAAATATGAAAACTGCCAGACTGGCTCCTTTTGCTCACCTCACTGATATGTCCTTACAAGTTTTCCCAGGCCTTTTCTTCACTTATGCCTGAGGTTTGGGTAAATGTCCCCTGAAATTCCAGGTGAAAGGCCAGCCAGTAGCTTGGTAGAAAGGTGGTGGAAACTGTAAAGTCGGGCCTACTGGGAGGCCTTCCGGTGGTGGGACGTGCCCTTGAAGGGGGGTTGCCCTCTTACCCTTCGCACTTGTTCCTGGCTAGGTAAATGCTTTTGCCTGAGATTACGGTTACAGGCTGCCATAGGCCAAAACCAATGGGGCTAACTTCTCATAGACGGAAACCTCAAAAATTAAACCATAACAAGCCTCTTATCTTAATGAGTTGATTATCTTAGGGATTTGTAACAGTGACAGATAGCTGACCAACAAAGCTGAATGGTTCTGTTTTCATAAGCATTATGTAATATTAAATAATATGCATTCATCCACTGAAGTAGCAAATTTAGCAAGGCCATAGGGAGACTGAAACCCTTGTACTTATATTCAACACTAATAAAATAGTAAATGAAATAAAAGCATCAACAATCATGAGTCTGCCTTTGTCTGGATAGCGTTGCTTTACCATGCTGTTTCCTGTGAACATGTGAGAAATTCAAAGCAGCCCAATGACAAGCCCTCTTTTCAATTAAACACGGCTACTGTTGTATCTTCCAGCAGGAGCATTCCCTCCTAGGTACCTCCAGGCTGGCTTGGGCCAAAGCTGAAGTGAAAAGAGCAAAAGTTCCATGAGTAATAATACTAATAAGAGAAAGAATCCTTTCTACTTTTCCCGACTCATCTATTCTTGTTATTAAGGGGTGCAGTGTGATTGGTCTTTGGGTCAGGTATTCCAACATGCCAGCATTATAAGTAGCTTCCCAACTGGTAAGAGCCGAATTCTGCCCAGGCCATCTCGCTGTTCTACCTTGCCAGCTCCATCTGGACGGGTGAGTGTATGGCTGGGGAACGGAAGGGCAGGAACCTGCAGTGTTACACTCATGGCCAGCAGCACTGTTAAACAGGATTCTATGACTGAATAAGACCCTGACAAGGAAGACAACCCCATACCCCAGGGGCCTGTTACATGTGGAGCTGTCAGACCAGAGAGGAAGGAGTCTGTCTGTCTGTATAGCCACTCGCATGGGTCCTTGCCCTTCCCTGTTCTTACTTCATTTAGCACAGTGGTACTTGCAGCCTCCAAGCTGAGCTCAGCAATAGGAAGCAGCAGTAAGATTAGGGACAGGCCCAGGGAAAGAGACAGAAATGGGTGTGTGTCATGTCTGATACAGCCCAGATCTTCAAATCAATCACTTTTGAAACCACTTAGAATGTTTCTTTCATAATTCCTTGTACCCTGCTGAAAATGCAGATTTTTCCTTTTCCTTTCAGTAGATAACAGAATTATTTAAGTTCTAAACGGAGACAATTTTGTGCATCCTTTGCAAAATTCTTTGAAATGAATTCTTGTCAGATAGACTTTCTTTAAAGATTATAATTGTACAGTAAAATTAAGTTAAACAGATTTAACACTCTTGGCAAATTTCTCTTAAATGAATCCTTGTCAGATCAAGGTCTTTAAAGATTTTTTTTAAAGTGTGGTAAAATTTAAACTGAAGAAGCTCACCACACTTCTTCAGTTTCATGGTCTGTGCAAGCTTGCTGGCCAGCTGGCTCTGAAGGGCGCTCTTCCCTAGAGATGAGTTCTTTAAACATAGATGTCGTAAGTCTTCCTTTCTGTCCCTGACATCATGTCATTCTGTGCAGTGATGAGGGAGGACCTGTTACTACCAAGTACCTATTCCCCTCACCTTCTCAATATAATTATTCTGTTGCCTGTGGCATTCAAAAGCACATCATCACTAAAAACCATTTTTAAAAATAGGGAGACGATAAATACTATAAAAATTGAGATCTAGAAAGAGGCAGTAATTCTCATCCAGGTGTTGGTGGCTATCGGTGTGGTTGTGAGATGTTTTCAGGAGCATTGGTTAAGTCTTCAGCAAGCTGGAGGCGCAACTCGAGGCCAGCTACACGCTCACCACCTCCTCCTAATTTTGTTCTAGTGTCTGTGATTCCTGGGATTCCTAGGTTATACTTTGTGCCTAGTGTAATAATCGTTTATTTGACCCAACCACCTATCATCATTAAAAAGAAGCCACACCACACATTTTCTGTGTTATTACAAATTCTCCATTGAATAGTTTCTAATGACTTCACAGTACAGATATGGTATAATTTAATAAATCAGAGTTTAGAAAATAAATCTGCAGTCATCTCCACTAAGGTTATTGTTTAACACATAAAAATCTTCCTCCAGGCTCTTTCACACATACACACATCCTCAAAGGAATGCTTTTGTATGTGAAATAGTTATAGCTGTCAATCAGTTATTCTCCATGCCATGGTTTCTGTGTGTCTTCCAGGTTGTTAGGGGGTGATTATGGATTCCTGTCAAATGATATGTCTACTATGTATTCAGCATGAGGCAGTTTGTGTTTTTCTAAGTCTATTGCTCTCCTGTCTGAGGAGGTTAAGCAAATCTCAGTGATGCAGAGGGAAGAGGACCAGCATCCCGTGCTGTAAGCACACAGCCATGCCTGGGGCTCATAGACCTGCACACACGGATTAGACTTCTGCATAAATACTCGTCTTGATTGTCACATTCCACCCAGAGTTAGACCTACATGCATAAAAATGGCTCCAAGCCTGGCTTTCAAAGCTCTTTGCCTCCCTTGTTGCTTTTTAACCACCCAGCTCAGAGACATTTTTTGTGTTACATCTATCAAAGATGATTAAGGGACTGGAAAAGCTGATTTATAAGGACATATTAAGAAAAGTAAATATTTGCAGCCTGGCCCAAGGGAAGATATTATAGATGTTTTCTGGCCTTACATCATGAAGGAGACTTAGGTTTCGCTTTTCCCAGTAACTAGATTTTTAGGGATAACAAAATTCAGAGGAGGTTTTCTGAGTATAACCTCACTTATGCTGATTAGACGATTGTATCAGTTAAAAATTGCATTACAGCTACTAGCAAAGTAGAAATAATAGTAGCTTAAACAAAGAGGCCTTTATTTTCTGTTCCTCTGACCTGAAGACCAGAAGAGATTGTCTGGGGGCTGAAGTGTGGTACCTGTAATGTCACAGTGCGCTTGCGCCATCTTACCTTTAGGCTCCATTGCTCTGAGCTGTGACTCCACTCTCAAGGTCTCCAGTTTGAGAGGAATTACTGTAGCTCAGTTGCTATGGCAGCATGCCAGAAATGGAGTAGGCAAAATTAGTCCTTATCTACCACGATCCTCCTACGCGACTCTGATTTCATATCACATGGCACTCAGTACCACAGTTGCAAGTGGGCAGTGAAATTTAAAGAGATTATTTGTTTCATAATTTTGACATTGGTCATACTTTCAACCACAATAATATGAAGGGCCTTTTACCAGGTAAGACTAGAATAGTGAGAACTAGGTAAGAGACCAGTGATTTCTGTGACAGTAATTCACTTCTAAGGTGACTGTAGTGCTAGAAGGTTCCATTTGTCATACTACCCCTTGAGACTTAGTTCCCACTGCTCACTCTTACCTATTTAAGTGTATTTATAAGTACATACCTTGAGTTGATTGTAAATAACTAGCCTTCTCAATGCCCCTAAGAAAATAATAACTAAAATATTATGAATTCTTTTAGGTACCAGGCATTGTGTTAGGTACTTAAATATTCCTGGGCAAAGGATGAGGACAGAGGAAAGACAATACACTGTGTGTTCTTAGTGTTGAAACTGTGGAATGGCCATTGGATTTGTTAATATTCTGCTTTCATGATTATTGATATTTTCCCAATGAAAAGTTTTCATAATCACCTCACCTAATCCTCATTTTATTTCAGAAGAGGTCAGTGCCATTACCACCAGATGCATCATGCAGGGAAGCCCGACATCTCACCTTCAGCAAGCAGCTGACTAGGGTTTCACACCTGAGTTTTCCAACTCTGAAGCCGGAGCACAATTTTTACCCATATGGCGCTTGGAAACTAGTTAGATATGTGCAACTTGGGGAGCCAGTTACCCCAAGATCTTTTCTCAGATCACAGGCAGAGTTTGTCAACACACACAAATATCATATGCTCAGTTCATGTGCTCTATTGCCCCTTAACCACAACTTATTAAAATCAGCCAGTCACCTGTAACTGTCCCTTTTAAGAACATAACCCTTTGTTGAAACGAGGTTAATCATGAGTGGTGGCTTAGTGTCAGACATCTTTAACATTTAATTCACAGCAGGGTTTCTGTTACGGTGGACAACACCTCTGGTGCTAGATCTTAAGTGCCTCTATGGCCATTAAAAGTCTTTTTATTGTGTTTTATGTGACTACTCATTGTTTACTTAAGCTGAAATTATGGTTTTGCATTTAAAATAGAGCGTCCACATCTGTTCACTAAGATGATTTGAGTTTTAAAAGCCTTTAGGACTTAGAAAAGGTTCCAGGCACCTCTCTCAACTTCCTCTGGTGTCAGCTCTGCTTATCCACCATGGGAACATCACTCCTAGTCATCTCTTCTCACTTTAGCAGTCTCTCCCCTCCTCTTCCCTCCTCTCCCCTTTCTCTGCCTCTCTCCCTCTACACCCTCTTAGAGGAAAACATTTGTGAACATAGAGTAGTTCATTTTTTATTTTTATTTTTATTTTTTTTGGGGGGTGGGGGTTCGAGACAGGGTTTCCCTGTAGTTTTCTAGAGCCTGTCCTGGATCTAGCTCTTGTAGACCAGGCTGGACTCAAACTCACAGAGATCCGTCTGCCTCTGCCTCCCAAGTGCTGGGATTAAAGGCGTGCGCCACCACCGCCCAGCTGTAGTTCATTTTTTAAAATGTCATCCCTGTTGTGTCTGGGCATGTGGTCTCCAGAGTTCCTTTATTGCACCGTGTAACTTCCTCACACCCTTAAGAACATTTGAAGACAATGGGCTCTGGGAAACCCAGTGAGTAAAAGATACTCACATTGCACTACTTTGATTGTTCCTAGATTTTGTGTCATAACATAGATTAATATTATATTTTATTTGCTTTAGATTCTTTTTAAAATAAGTGAATGAAACCTGTCCTCACCTTTACCAAGCAGTAAGTGAGATGTGGCTTTGATTTGCTTTTCAGGGCAGCCTTTGGCAAGGAATCTGAAGTTCTAATTGGGAACCTTGGTGACAAACTTATTCCTCCACAAGACATTCTGCGTGACGTCAGTGACCTCAAAGCCTTGGCCAACATGCACGAAAGCCTGGAATGGCTGGCTGGCAGAACAAAGTCAGCTTTCGCCAACCTCTCTACATCTCAGAGTAAGTGCCAAATAGGGTGACAACTGCTGCAGGATTGCAGGGCCAGACTGAGGGCTTCTGTTTGGAACATGAGTGTGTGCTTGTCTCTAATGGAGCATGCTCCAAGGTGTCGGAGCTGTGTGGGAATTTTGTTTACACTGTAACTCTCTCACTTTGAGAATCTGGGGAAGAACTTATCTCTGCTTCCCGCTGTGGAGTATGAGAAGCCTGGCTTTATGCTAAACCCTAGAAACACAACATCATGTAAGATGGGAATACTGAGTCTCAAGAAAAAAATAAAACCAATTCCTTTTGTCTTCCTTCCAACAATTTCTCTTAGAGCCTGAGTGGGTGGTTACATTCTTCCTCTAACTAGATAAAAGTTAATAAAATGTATCTAAAAAGAGAATAATAGAAGTGATTGAAATAGAAAATAGAGGTAATAAGGATGACTATTATTCTGGAAAAGAAAAAGAGAGATAACAGTTAAAGATTTCTAAGAAATTGAAGATTAGGATATAAAATAAAAATGATAACCCTTTGATCAAGGACCAATTGGTCAAAGAAAAATAATTAGAAAACTTTAAGGCACATGCACTTTAATTGCTATAAAATGAAACACTCTTATAAAGATTTATTTATGTGTATGTATTTTTCCTGCATTTGTGTATATTTACTGTGTCTGTGCCTAGTACCTGTGGAGGCCAAACGCTGGTGTGGCGTCCCCTGGGACTGGAGTTCTAGGAACTGAACCTAGGCCTTCTGCAAGAGCAGCGAGTGCTGAGCTATCACTCCAGCGTTATAAATGCTCTTTAGAAAGCATTAATTTATCACACACATACCAGTGTGCATGATGTAGAGCAGAGGTTAATTTATCACACGCATACCAGTGTGCATGATGTAGAGCAGAGGTTGAGGAACAGTGGTATGGATACAGGAGAAGACAAGCTTCGACGTGCACATGGAGGGATGGAAGCAAAATAAGGAAAAGCAAACTCTTGGCAGGAAGAGAGCCGTGAGATTATCCCTGTCCTTCCTAGTAGGGCTGATAGTCGGAGGGTCGTTAGGAAGAAACTGCCCACGCTTATTATGACTGTAAACTTTGGAGTCAGTTATTTATCAGTGCCCTGTGAGATGTTATTATTTTTTGGATAACCACAATTGCAGCCTAGAAATGCAAAAGGAGTAGATGAAATTCACAGAGGTGAATTGTTCCGTGAGACACAGGCCTATAGCCTGTAAGAACCCTTGAAGGCTCATTGCTTCTACTCTCTAGTGCTGTCATATCTCCATCCTTACAACTGTTGCAGAAGCATTGTTCAGGGAGGAATCATATCACATGCTTTGATTTTTTTTAAAAAGGTATACTTTTCACTTACACTTTTATTTAAAATACTGTTTTATCTAATTATAAAATTATACATGTTCAGCCTCAGAAATCTACACAAACAGAAATGTCCCAGTTAGGGGTAGTTTGGGCATGGTATTACATTGACAGTCTGCATAAAGAGAGATCTATGAAAGGCCACTCCAACTTTACAATCCCTAATCACAGTTCCTTCACAAGCAGCCACTGAAATCATCCCTTTTCTCTCCCAGGCCCACTCTGTTCCTCCTCTCTCTAAAAAAGTCAGAGTTAATTTTCTCTTTGCTAACTACAAACAGCTCTGAAAAGGGACCAGGTGCCTCTTTTCCTAGTTTCTTTTGGCTCCTGTGGATGCAGGCTTATTTCTGAGTGATGTTTAGAAGGGATGTGCTTGTTTGGTGGCATATCTATGTCTATATATAGATACAGATATTATATATATATATAATATTTTATAATACTTTTTTATTTTGAGTGTCATACTATGCCAGATGTCTAATCTGTCCATTCTAAAAGGGTTTAACAAGACAAAACAGTTTGCAGCTAGCCACTGAGTAATTCAGACAAGCTAAGCTAACTTGACATCAACTGTTTTCTGAAGAAGAAAGATGCTCTCCGAGTTACACTTAACTTTGTAATTGCTCAATTTAGCTGTTGTGTTCATGTCACCGAGAGTACCCAGTGGAGTTGATGTCTAATTCATGTCTTTAATCATCTCTGTTATTCTGACAAAGATCTCTTCTACTACACCCATTAGTACTGTGTCTAGTGTGCTCAGTTCCATTTTATAATACAAGTTCCACCCTCTCGGTTCCTTTCAGGGTGATTATTCCACCCAGTGAGTGATTTAACTAACTGTCATCATTTTTAAAATCAGTTCACAACCCAAGTGAACTGTAATCACTACTTCTGGTATCTTTGTTAAAACAAAGCACCAAGAAAACCTGACTTATCTTGCGAATAGTAAACCCAGTTCGCCCCCACTTTCCAGGTTCTTGAATTCCCAGAGAGATGCCCATTGATGTTTGTCATTTGAACAAAGAAGAAGATTCTGTTATTGGCCTACTTTGATTGTCCCATGTCAGTGTGACTCTACAACAGAGTGTGTCTATAAAAGGACAGCTTTTTATTATTGTTTTGAAAACTAGACCAAAAGATTACATCATCTTAAGTACTTCCAGGTCAAGAGACTAGAAAGCATGAAGATGATGCCCAGCAAGATGAGGGGGGGACCAGGCTTATTTCTGGTTCCATGCCCTAGTAACTCTTTGCTATGGTAAATGCCTTGCTGCATTAAACTCACATTACAACTTTAATGGACTAGAGACAAGTGGCAGAAAGTCATTTTCATATTAAACATCTTTTCAGTCAAGTACAGCAGGATCCTCACCCATCTGAAACATGTTATGGCCTCCTGAGAAAATTATCATCTGTTGGTGGCAAAGTATGGTTGGTCACACATTGTCCAGGAGATCAGAGTGAATGGCATTTCCAAGGGTGATTTTTTTCCTATTTATTTTAATATTTTCCTAAATGTCACTCTAACTCCTTTACATGCAAAGGGGTCTCCTTTCCTTTTCTAGATGCTGCCTGCAGAAAATATTGCTGTTACCTTTGGACTTCTACAGTCCGTGGTTGCTGTTCCATCTCCTGAGGGTGTTCTCCCCCTCGACTTCTTTGCACATGTTCCCCTTAAGATTGTTTTTCAGTTGGAGAACAGAGAGAGAACTTGTCAATAAAGAGAGCTTGCTGCTCTTACAGAGGACCTGAGTTTGGTTCCCAGCACCCAGATCAGCAGTGCACAGCTGCCTGCACCTACAGCTCCAGTGGATCCTATGTCCTCTCCTGGCCACTGTGTTTGTGCGTGTTCTGTGTGTCTGCACACATGAATGTGGAACGGCATGTGTATGGAGGTCAGAGTACAGCTTGCAGAAGTCACTCTTTCTGCCATGTGAGTTCTGGTGATCTAGCTCAAGTTCTCAGGTCTGTTGATGAGCAAACGAGTATTCGCGGTAGACATTGCACATACCTCCTGCCTCTCAGCCCTCTTCACCCGGCCTCCAGTAATCACCATTCTTCTCTAAACTTCTCTAAGGTGTTTAAGAAAGATCTATTTGGGTACACTTTGTTTTTTATTGCCTTTTTGAAAATTTCATATGCATTCTGTCAACCCTTACTAGCGGTGTAGTTTGTCTCAATTTGTAAGTTGTCTGTTCACTCTATTGACTTTTTGCTTTTCAGAAGCTTTTTAACGTAAGTTTAACACAATCCCAGTTGTCTGTTTTTGCCTTGGTTTCCTGTTGAAGGGACTGTCCTTTCTGCAGTATGCTTACCATCTGTGTTGAAAATCAGGTGATTGTAAATGCTTGCCTTTATTTCTCGACTCTATATGGATACCTCTGTTTCAGAAAATAGATACACAGACCTGAAGGTGACCCTGGGGCATGGTCTGCTTGGGCTGCTTTCTCACAGACTCCCTGCATTCTATCTTGGATTTTGTTCAAATCTCCAGGATTAAGGTTCTATAGCTTCCTTGGTCATAAACTGCATTGTGCTACTTATGTTAAATTCCTACTTAGGAGGCCATATTTTTCTATTAAGGCTATATTCCTTAGTCCTTTATTCATGGTTATGTTTTATTCAAAAATTCAGTGCTCAACATTTTCTTTTTAAAATGTATCTAAAGGGCTGGAAATGTAGTTCATTCTGTAACTATTTTCCTAGCATACACAGCACCCAGGTTCAATCCCCAGTACCCCATAAAAGAGGAATTGTAACACTGGCCTGTAATCACAAAGTTTAGGAGTTGAAGGCAGGAGGGTCAGAAGTTCAAGGTCCTCTTCAGTTAATTAGTTTTGATCATTTGATTCTCATGCCTCAACAAAATTTCTATGTCTTAGGTACATGGAATTATTACATATATCTCTTTTGAAATTCATCTGAGTTGCAATCAATATTAATGTGTCACCCTTTATTTTGTGTTACATTTTCTAATTAGAAACTCTATCTTGTTATGCTACGTAATATATTCTAGATCTATCACTGTGCCACACTGTCTCCACTAGCCTACGGGGCTATTTCAATTAAGTTAAAATGTCATTTTCTCTTTCTGACCACTTCACTTCATCTTCAGCTCACTCTATTAAACATTGCTGCGGCTCGTCCTCCCACCCACTGATGAATGTTTTAACGGTAAAGTCCGTATACTCTGCCCTTGCACCATACTCAAAACCTGAATAACTGTTTGAACTGTTCAGCCCTTAAATCACATATGCACCCCAACAGAGATATATGTTATGGGCCCTCTATTTTCTAAGCTGTTTTTTCTGTTGATGCTAAAAGGGAAGGGGTAATTGATCACATAATCTCAGTAAAGATGGTAGTGAAAACTCATTGAATATGCCTCCCTACCCTAAATCTACAAAGGTTTCCAATGTATTGACTAGGCTACAACAGCAATAGAGTTTAGCAGACTTATTTCTCATGGGACTCCTCTAGCTGCAAGGGTGCTCACAGGCCTTTCCCCATGAACCAGCTTCTTGGCCTCCCAGTTCAGTCCTATGTGCTAGGATATGCTTAATGGCTCCTGTTTCTCCCTTCCTTGTCAGGCACAGAAGTTCCACAGCTGCAGGGACTTAATTCTTTATTTATGACAAATTTGTACAACCCCAGGTGACTTCTCTTATAATCTAATTATTTCACTATTCAGTTGCTTGGGTTTTTTTATGCTGAAGTCAGCCAATATAAGATGGTTCTTTGTTTTCTTAAACCTTGGCTGTCCTGTTGACTCTCCCACTCCTTGAGTTCATCTCATAGCCGTCAAGTAGGCCAGGCAGTCGGACACCACAGTCATGCTAACAGATCCATCGTGGGAGCCTAAATCAACTTCTATTAAAGTAAAAATAAGTAGTTTCATATATTTAGACTTCAGATTTCAAAGACAGCACAGAGACACCCCCATACGCCTCATTGCCAAATGCCCTCTTTGTTAACTCTTCCATTAAGAAAGACTATTTGTCTTGACTAATGAGCCAGTACTGATATATTGGTGTTAACTAAAGTCTATAGTTTAAGTTGTTTTAGTTTTGGTCTAGTGTTCTTTTTCTGTCCTGGAAGCCTGTCCAGGATATCATAGTACATTCAACCATCATGTCTCCTTGGCTCATTAAGACCAATGGCTTCCTAGACTTCCCTTGCGATTTTTCATTGTTTTCAATTATTACTTGAGAATTTTATACATTCATGTAAGATTTTTTGATCAAATCCTTCCTACTCCCCTAACCCCCAGTTTCCCAGGTTTTGTTTTTGTTTGGTTTGGGTTTTTGTTGATTTTGCTTTGTGTACGTCTGTTTTTATGCCAATACCAAGCTGTTTTCATTACTGTAACTGTATAATAGAGCTCTATATCAGGTCAGGGATGGTGATGCCTCCGGAAGTTCCTTTATTGTACAGGATTGTTTTGGCTATCCTTGGTTTTTATGTTTTTTCATATGAAGTTGAGTATTGTTCTTTTGAGGTCTGTGAAGAATTGTGTTGGGATTTTGAAAGTGATTGCACTGAATCTATAGATTACTTTTGGTAGGATTACCATTATTTTATTTTTTATTAAAAATTTCTGCCTCCTCCCCACCTCCCAATTACCCCCCTCCCTCCTCCACTCCCCCTCCCTCCTCCACTCCCCCTCCCTCTCCTGTCCAGAGAGCAGTAAGGGTTCCCTGCCCTGTGGGAAGTCGAAGTTCCTCTCCCCTCGATCCAGGTCTAGGAAGGTAAGCATCCAAACAGGCCAGGACCCCCAAAGCCAGTATGAGTAGTAGGGTCCAAATCCAGTGTTATTGTCCTTGGATTCTCAGCAACCCTCATAGGATTACCATTATTATTATGTCATTCTTACCTATCCAAGAGCATGGGAGTTCTTTCCATTTTCTGATATCTTCTTTCTTCAAAGACTTTAAGTTCTTGTCGTACAGGTCTTTCACTTCTTTGGTTAGTATTACCCCAAGATATTTTGTATTATTTGTGGCTATTGTGAATGGTGATGTTTCTCTGATTTCTTCCTCAGCCCCTTTGTCATTTGTGTATAAGAGAGCTACTGATTTTTTTGAGTTGATCTTGTATCCTGCCACATTACTGAAGGTGTTGGTTGTAGGGGGCTGTTTGTTCATTTCCCAGCCACCCAGACTCCCAAAATAACCACACAGAAACTGTATTAATTAAATCACTGCTTGGACTATTAGCTCTAATTTCTTATCATCTAGTTCTTAAATATTAATTTAACCCATTTCTATTAATCTGTGTATCGCCACATGGCTGTGGCTTACCGGGTAAAGTTCTGTCCAGTCCAGCGTCTGACTCTGGCTGGACAACATGGCTTTTCTCTGACTCCACCTTCTTTCTCCCAGCATTCGGTTAGTTTTCCTCACCAGCTCTGTTCTACCCTATCACGCCAAGCCAGTTTCTTTATTAACCAGTGGTATTCACAGCAGAAAGAGGGGAATCCCGCATTAGGTGTTTATCAGCTGTAGGAGTTCCCTCATTGAAATTTTGGAGTCACTTACGTATACTATCATATCATCTGCAAATGGCAAAAATTGACTTCTTCCTTTCCAATTTGTATCCCCTTGAGCTCCTTTTGTTGTCTTATTTCTCTAGCTATTCAACATAGTGCTCAAAGAGCGGACAGCTTTTAGTTTCTCTACAGTTAATTTGATATTGGCTGTCAACTTGCTGGTTTTTATGTTTTGACACATTCCTTGTATCCCTGATATCCAAGACCTTTATCATGAAGGGGTGTTGGATTTTGTGGAATGCTTTTTCAGCATCTACTGAGATTATCATATAGTTTTTTTCTTTCAGTTTTTTTTATATGGTGGATTACATTGATCATTGATAAATTTTCTTATGTTGAACCATCCCTGAATCTCTGGGATGAAGCCAACTTAATCATAGTGGATGACTTTTTGATGTGTTCCTGGATTCCATTTGCCAGTATTTTATTGAGTATTTTTTGCATCAATGTTCATGAGGGAGATTGGTCTGTAATTCTCTTTCTTGGTTGAGTCTTTGTGTGGTTTCAGTATCAAGATAACTGTAGCCTCATAAAAAGAGTTTGGCAGTTCTATGGTGATATGCAAGAAATTCATCAGTATGGCTATAGGAACTGGCCTTTTCAGGCTCCCTCTCCTCAGCTGCCCAAGGAACTAACTGGGGGCGTCTCCCTGGAAACCTGGGAACCCCTCCAGGGTCAAGTCTCCTGACAACCCTCAGGTGGCTCCCTAAATTAAGATATATGCTTCCCTGCTCCCATATCCACCCTTCCTGTATCCCAAGCACCCCATTCCTCCGAGCTCCCCCCGTTCTCCCCTTCACACTTTTCTCTCCCCATCTTCCCTTGGCCGCGTCTCGCCCAACCCTCAAGTTCCCAATTTTTGCCTGGCAATCGTGTCTACTTCCAATATCCAGGAGGATTACTATATCTTCTTTTGGGGGTCCACCTTCTTATTATCTTCTCAAGGATCCCAAATTATAGGCTCGATTTCCTTTAATTATGGCTAGACAGAGCCCCACATTGGAGCACCGGACTGAGCTCCCAAGGTCCTGATGAGGAGCAGAAGGAGAGAGAACATGAGAAAGAAAGTCAGGACCGTGAGGGAACCTCCACCTGGCGATAGATGAAGAAAATGACTGAGCCCCACATTGGAGCACTGGACTGAGCTCCCAAGGTCCTGATGAGGAGCAGAAGGAGAGAGAACATGAGAAAGAAAGTCAGGAACGTGTGGGGTGCGTTCACTCATGGAGACAGTGGGACAGAACTAATGGGAGATCACCAACTCCAGTTGGAATGGGACTGATGGATCATGCGACCAAACCCGTCTCTCTGAATGTGGCCAACAGTGGGGGCTGACTGAGAAGCAAAGGACAATGGCGCTGGGCTCTGACTCTTCTGCATGGACGGGCTCTGTGGGAGCCTTCTCAGCTTGGTCGATCACCTTCCTGGACCTGGGGGGAGTTGGGAGGACCTTGGTCTTAGCATAGAGTGGGGAACCCTGATGGCTCCTTGGCCTTGAGAGGGAGGGAGGGGAGGGAAGGGGGAGAAGGAAGGGAGGAAAGGGGGAGGAGGAGGGGAGGGAAGGGGAAGGAGATGGAAATTTTTAAATATAAAAAAATAAACCATGAAAAAAAAGAAACAAACAAAAAAAAGAGTTTGGCAATGTTCCTCTGTATGGAATAATTTGAGGAGTATTGTATTAACTCTTCTTGGAAGTTCTGATAGAATTCTGTGCTGAAACTATCGGGGCCCTAGGCTTTTTTTGGTTGGGAGGCTTTTGTTAACTGCTTCTATTTCCTTAGGGATTATAGGTCTATTTAAATTGTTCATCTGGTCTTGATTTAATTTTGGTATATGGTACCTATCCAGAAAATTGTTCTTTTATTATTATTATTTTTTTATTAAAAATTTCCGCCTCCTCCCTGACTCCCATTTCTCTCCCCCTCCCCCCACTCCCCTCACCTCCCTCTCCAGTCTGAAGAGCAGTAAGGGTTCCCTGCCCTGTGGGAAGTCCACAGTCCTCCCCTCTCCATCCAGGTCTAGGAAGGTGAGCATCCAAACAGACTAGGCCCCTCCAAAGCCAGTACATGCAGTAGCATCAAAACCCAGTGCCATTGTCCTTGGCTTCTCAGCAGCCCTCATTGTCCGCCATGATCTGGGAGTCTGGTTTTATCCCATGCTTTTTCAGTCCCAGTCCAGCTGGCCTTGGTGAGCTCCCATTAGATCAACCCCAGCATCTCAGTGGGTGGGTGCACCCTTTGTGGTCCTGACTTCCTTGCTAATGTTCTCCCTCCATCTGCTCCTCATTTGGACCTTGGGAGCTCAGTCCGGTGCTCCAATATGGGGCTCTGTCTCTATCTCCATTCATCGCCAGATGAAGGTTCTATGGTGACATGCAAGATATTCATCAGTATGACTACAGGATCGGGCCATTTCAGGCTCCCGCTCCTCAGATGCCCAAGGAACTAGCTGGGGATATCTCCCTGGACACATTGGAACCCCTTTAGAATCAAGTCTCTACTCAGCGGTAAAAAAACAATGACATCTTGAATTTTGCATGCAAATGGATGGAAATAGAAAACACTGTCCTGAGTGAGGTAACCCAGACCCAAAAAGATGAACTTGGGATGTACTCACTCATAATTGGTTTCTAGCCATAAATAAAGGACATCGAGCCTATAATTCGTGATCCTAGAGAAGCTAAATAAGAAGGTGAACCCAAAGAAAAACATATAGTTATCCTCCTGGATATTGGAAGTAGACAAGAATGCCTGGCAAAAATTGGGAACTTGGGGGTAGGGTGGGATGGGGCTAAGGGGAGATGGGGAGAGAAAAGTGTTAAGGGGAGGATGGGGAGATCTCGGGGGAATGGGATGGTTGGGATAAAGGAAGGGTGGATATGGGAGCAGGGAAGTATATATCTTAATTAAGGGAGCCTTTTTAGGGTTGGCAAGAGACTTGTTCATTTTTTTTACATTTTATTTTGAAGTATGGCCTAATGATTCTCTGGATTTCCTCAGTGTCTGTTGTTATGTCCTCCTTTTCATTTGGATGTTCTCTCTCTGCTTTTTCATTAGTTTGGATAGTTTGTCTATCTTGTTGATTTTCTCAAAGAACCAGCTCTTTGTTTTATTGATTCTTTGTTTTTGTTTTCTTTGTTTCAATTCTGTTGATTTCTGCCCTCAATTTGATTATTTCCTGTCATATACTCCTCTAGGTGAGTTTGCTTCTTTTTGTTCTAGAGCTTTCAGGTGTGCTGTTAAGTTGCTAGTGTGAGATTTCTCCACTTTCTATGTGTAGGCACTTAGGGCAATGAACTTTCTTTCCCCTTAGCACTGCTTTCATAGTGTCCCATAGGTTTGGGTATGTTGTACATTCATTTTTGTTGAATTGTAGGAAGTCTTTTATTTCTTCCTTAACTCAGGGGTGACTTAGTTGAGCACTGTTCAATTTCCATGAGATTGTAGACTTTCTGCAATTAGTATTGTTGTTGAATTCTAACTTTAAGCCATGGTCATCTAATAAGATACAGAGAGTTATTCCAATTTTTTGTGTATGTTGAGGTTTGTTTTGTTACCAAGTATGTGGTCAGTTTTAGAGAAGGTTCCATGAGGTGCTGAGAAGAAGGAATATTCTTTTGTGTTTGGATGGAATATCCTATAGATGTCTGTTAAGTCCATTTGAGTCATGATATCTGTTAGTTCTCTTATTTGTCTCTTAAGTTTCTGTCTGGTTGACCTATCCATTGGGGAGAGTAGGGTGTTGAAGTCTCCTACTATTACTGTGTGGGGTTTGATGTGCGATTTAAGATTCAGTAATGTTTCTCTTGCATATGTGGGTGCTCTTGTATTTGGGGCATAGATGTTCAGGATTGAGACTTTATCTTGATGGATTTTTCCTGTGATGAGTATGAAGTGTCCTTTTCCATCTCTTCTGATTGATTTTAGTTTGAAGCGTTTTGTTAGATATTAGGATAGCTACACCCACTTGTTTCTTAGGTCCATTTGATTGAAAAATCTTTTCTCAAGCTTTTACTCTGAGGTAGTGTCTGTCTTTGAGGTTGAGATGTGTTTTTTGGATATAGCAGGATGGATCCTGTTTTCGTATCCATTCTATTAGTCTGTGTCTTTTTATATGTGAATTGATTCCATTGATATTAAGAGATATTAATGGCCACAAATCTACAGAGAAACCCTGTCTCAAAAAAAAAAACAGAAAAAAAGATATTAATGGTTAGTGGTTGTTAATTTCTCTTATTTTTCAGTGATAGTGTCTGTGTGTTTGCCTTCTTTGGGGTTTGCTGGTGAGAGGTTATCTGTTGCCTGTGTTTTTGTGGGTGCACCTAACTTCTTTGAAGTTTTTCTTCTAGTACTTCCTGTAAGGCTGGATTTGTGGACAGATGTTGTTTAGATCTGGTTTTGTCATGGAATATCTTGTTTTCTCCATCAATGGTTATTGAAAGTTTTTCTGGGTATAGTAGTCTGGGCTTGCATCCGTGGTTTCTTAGTGTCTGCAGCACATCTGTCCAGGACCTTCTTACCTTCAGGATTTCCATTGAGAAGTCAGGTGTAATTCTGATAGGTCTGCCTTTAAATCTTACTTGGCCTTTTTTCCTTTGCAGCTCTTAATATTCTTTCTTTATTCTGTATGTTTAGTGTTTTGATTATTATATGGAGAGGGACCTTTTTTCTTTTTGTCCAATCTGTTTGGTGTTCTATAAGCTTCTTGTATGTTCATAGGCATATCCTTCTTTAAGTTGGGAAAGTTTTCCTCTATGATTTTGTTGAATATATTTCCTGTACCTTTGGGCTGGAATTCTTCTCCTTCTATCCCTATTCTAAAGTTTGGTCTTTTCATGGTGTCCCAGATTTCCAGGATGTTAATAATTTCTTAAACTTAACATTTTCTTTGACCAATGAATCTATTTCCCCTCATATCTTCAATGCCTGAGATTCTCTCTTTCATCTCTTGTATTCTGTTGGTTATGCTTGCATCTGTAGTTTCTGTTCATTTACCCAGAATTCCCTCAGTTTGTGTTTTATTTAATGCCTCTATTTTTGTTTTCAATTGTTGAACAATTTGAACTGTTTGCTTCACCTGGTTGATTGTTTTTTCTTGATTTTTTTTGTTTCTTTAATAGATTTATTAATTTCTTCCAATTTTTTGTTTGCTTTTTCCTCATTTCTTTAAGGCAATTTTTAATTTCTTCTTTAAGGGTCTTTATCATCTTCATAAAGTTATATTTAAGGTAGTTTTCTCCTGCTTCTTCTGGGTTATGATGATCAGGTCTTCCTGTTGCATGACCACTGGGTTCTGGTGTTACCATGTTGCTTTTAAGTTGTTGAATGAATTCTTTGCATTGGTGTCTACCCATCTCTTCCTCCAATTGGTCCCAGCAGTGTCTTTGCCTCTTGGTCCAATCCTTGCAGTCAGTATCTGTGTCTCCTCTCTTGGCCTGATTATTGCAATTGCTGTCTGTGTCTTAGGGAGCTGCTGTTGGTCCTGCTCTCTGCAGTTGCTGAGGTCTCCAAGGATGGGTGGGTGTGGGGGTGGAGTGGGACTTTTAAGTTACAGGATCTGGTTGATGGGGTGGTGTTGGAGCAGCCTGCCTGTAGATGGCTTGCCTCTTAGGAGCTAATGAAGCTGAGGTAGGTAGGGAAGGGGCCCGGGGTCTTGCCCCAGTACTAAGGGCCTAGAGACTGGGCTGTCCAGCAGGGGAGCTGGTCATTCACCTCTTGATCCTGCTCTATGCAGTCACAGTGTGTGTGTGTGAGTGAGTGAGAGAAAGAGAGAGAGAGAGAGAGAGAGAGAGAGAGAGAGAGAGAGAGAGAGAGAGAGAGAGAGAGAGAGAGAGAGATTCTCTGAGGTCGTGGGTATGGGTGGGTTTCAGGGTGGAGTAGGATTTGTAGCTTATGGGGTCCAATTGATGGGAAAGGGTGTTGGAGCAACCTACCCACAGGAGGCTTGCCTGCTGAGTGGAAAATAAAGCTGAGGCAGGTGGGGGAGGAGTCCAGGTTTTGCCCTGGTACCTAGAGTCCAGATGGGTGGCTGATCACTCATCTTTTGGTTCGCTCTGTGTAGTCGCAGACCGTGTATAGAGATAAGGTCAGCACAGTGACTCATTTGGGCTTAGCAGTTATTAGCCTGTTGCCCAAAATGGTTGATAATTAAAATGTTCTTTTTATATTTCCGAAGGTACTAAATGAGAAAAGGAAGTTTCTCCTAACACAAAAGGCTTCAGTTGCCAAACCTGTTGAATTAATATAGAAACAGGTACCAGCCAATTATATCATTGAAAATATAGTTAGAAGGGGTGCAGATGGTCAACCTAGCTGCATGGTACTCCAGGACATGTTCAGATATTACCTACTATATGCGTCAACACCTTCTAAAGTGGAATCTGGATTCTTTCATGCAAGAATCCACTGTCTTGGACTTTTTATGCCCTGCTGGTTAACAAAAATGAGATGCTAATTTCCCAGCTATTCTTCTGAAATGACACAGTTGAGAATAATAGTGTCCCATGGGATTTTGTCCCATTTCAGTTTTGCTTTTGGTAAACCATTAAGCCAGCATTTCCCTGGTTCTAATTGCATTTTTGCAAGTTCCAAATACTTGTGCTCTGTTATCAGACATATCCCTTTGGTCTGCCTGAGTCTACCTCTGTATGTTTAGAGCCTTTAATCATCTCCCTGTGCTTGCGTTTTCTAGTCCCGTCATCATTTCCTGGTGTTAGTAGCTGTCGTTCCCTAAAATGGATTCATTCTATACTTCCATTTCCTATAATTCTTCTTTTATTGATGATAGTTTTCAAAATCATTGTTTAATTTCATGGTTGTGCTGTTTACTAGGAAAATTAAATTACCATTGGTGACATATTTCGTTCATGAGTTTCCGACCCACTGACCATCTCTGGGTTTGTTTGGGGCTTCTCCAATCAACATCTCTTATACTTCTTTATATAATTCTTATACTTATGCTTCCTTTTATTAAATAAACATCTGAATACAGTTTCATGTTATACCCAACTTAACAACTAATCATGTTCTGTTGAGGCAAAACACCAACTGATAATTTTTGCTCATTTTCAGCCTTACTTGTGCTGTGTTGATTTTTACAAACACATTGAAACTTATAACAAGAAGAGAACTGTTGCAGGGAACACCAGAGAACAGCATGGAAATTGCTGTGGTTAGGGTGTTTGGTTGTTAGACTCTGCCTTCTGAGATTAGTGGAGATGACGCTTCCCCCAAATGTCATAAGGAGTACCACCTGGCTGCTGGCTGCTTCTTATTGGTATGTGTTATGACTGTGGATTGATGCCAAGCTTCAGGGGAACTCTTGGGGACTTCCTATGTTCTCTTTTTGTTTTAAGCAATCCTAAATGCTAATACATAAGGGTCACTCCCCTTTTGAGACAATCCTGCTATGAGTAGCTCCCAAATTATGGTTAATTTTGCCTCTTCCCACACAGCTTCTTTTTAGTTAATACAGAATGTGTCCCGCTCTTCTTCTTTGTCCTGAAGACCTAAGCTAGCTCTCTGTTGTCAGTGTGATGATGTTTTATAATGTTCTTTGTCTTGTCCCAAGTCCTGATTGGGGAGCAGAGCCTCCTCCCACTCTGTAAGGAGGCAGTTATCAATGGCAGAGCTAGAGGAGGCTAGTGCTGTGGGCGTTCCAATGTAATTACAAAGTCCCAAGTATCTGCCCATAAAGAATTATGTGGCTATTTCTTTGAAAGTGCCAACATTTGTATCCATAAGGGAAATATTTTATTAAAATATGATAATATCATGGATGCTTAAGTATGGTGGCTGGAAGCTTCCAGCTGAATGATTGCATCTGCAAACAAAACTATAAAATGGAAACGGGAAAAATAAATATAAATGAAAATCTCCGGCAAAGATGGGAGGCAGAAGTTGGAAAATAAAAGAATTCTAAAATGGTACACTGGAGTTGCAGGCCCAGCCTATAAAGAGGGGGTAAACTTCCTGGGGCTGAGCTGACACCTGTAGAAGAACAAGGAGGGGTGGCTTCTGTGGTGGCACAGTTTAAACGATAAATCTGAAGGGACCAATTTGAATGCCAAGTGGTCCAAGTGTTACGGTGAGGAACAGTAAAGTTAGGACCTGCAGGCACTCATTGTACTGTTAAATCTCAGCTCCCGTCGATGACTCGGTGCTTAAAGCTTGGCATAAGCCTAAGAGCCGGTGTGAATTTGTGACTTAATGAAGGCCACTGGAGAAAGACGCGCTTTTTAGTGTCTTCACCTTTGACACGGTTCGTCTCTGTTAGAAAATGTAGTGGGTGAAGAGAGATGAATCTCAACAGGGAACTCCAGAAGTGGAGGGAGGCAGGAGGGAGGACCGGATGATTTCATGCAAGAAATCTCCATCACTGGGTAGGACTGAATTTAGGAAAACGCTCTAAATTTAAACAGGATCTGCTTCAGAAAACTTCTGTGTTCATCAGTGGACACAGAGCTCTCCTGACCTCCCAGAGGAGGGTGTTCTGAGACAGCTGCAAAGGACGGCATGATGATGTTAGTGGCACTACACAGAGTGCATGGTTTAGAGACATTAATTCTTAATCACACAGCCCTGCCTGAAGCTCTAGTTGGCAGGCCAGCATTTATTCTCTTAGTTTAACAAAGTATTATCATGGAGTGCAGAAGTTTGGCCTTTTGCCCAAGGTCAAAAGAAAAAAAAAGGTGATTAAATCTGTTTTCAGAGTGTGGCATGATGTCCAGCAGTCACCTGTGATAGGGTGCCTCTGTTTTGACACATAAACAAAAAGGGCCACTCTCAAGCTGCCCCCATAATTACAGCAACAAGGTGGAGACTCTGCCGTGTCTGTGGCCTCCCTAAATGGCATCATGTGCCCTGAAAGGAAGGATGGGAGGAAGCAACCTTGGCATCCTTGTACCAGCTTTGAAGCCGGAGCACTGTGGCTGGCCCCAAGGATGCTGCTGTGTTGCTTGCTAATAGTGGTTAATTCCAGGCACTAACGCCTTTCGACTCTGGTTGTTGAGTCCTGAGTGGATTTGAGTGAGTTTTTACCTAACAGCTTAATTCAATTTTTATGAAAGGAAGAATAATGGGGACTTTTCTAGAAGGCTGATGAAAAACCCACGAGCTTCATAGAAACCCAGACTATCTGATCTGATCCTTGAGAAAAGCAGAATCCTGCAAATGTCAGAGAGATGCTACATGCCGGAAAGCCCCTTTGGACCAATTCATCTAAAGAAGGTGCTATTTGTAGGTGACTTTTCTAGCAAGTCTGTCAAAAGCTTTTTCTGCAGATAAAAATTCAATAACCTTTCACTGTGGCTGTGCCACAATTATCACTCATTTAAAGCAGCCCCTCTAATGGAGCATTTTATCACACTGGACAGTCTCCGCATTGTTCATTATTTAGTGTTTGCTAAGCTGATGGCTCTTCCACTACACTTTCCTTATCTGCTGCTTCAGAATTGGATTTTATATTTCTAAACCAGCCAGATATGACAAGTCATTTTCTTTCCTCTTGTCTTTTAAAAAAAAAACGCAAACTTGATTTCTTTTTTTTTTCCCCCAACAATCACCACTTAGAGATTAAAGTTATTGGAAGTGCCTGTATTAACTAGCACTGGGACATAGGTGAAGGACTGCTGCATTTTAATTGCAGTTGGGGTTTTCCCCTCTTTTTTATCCTCTTTATTTTAGCAACGTATGCATATCCCGTACCTCCTTGGACCCCCGCATCCCTCCCTTGCTGCTAAAACGCACAGCGTGTGGTGGGTAAAGATGAGGGTTTTGCAAAGTCTGATGTGCTTAGAAGACAAGGCAAGAAAGGCATTATCAGGATTATTATATTATAGAACCTCAGAGTGGTGCTGATAAGCAGTGGAAGTGGATCTCTCTGTAAACACAGGCGTTCTCAGATGAGAAAGTTCCTGAAAGGAGGATGATAAAGTCATTAGCCTGACACCCGGGAGGAGATGCCCATTCAAACAGCATCGCCTTCCTGCCTGTGTAGCTCATTACTGAGAACGTTAACTGCTTTCATTCTGAGCAGTTAGGCCAGCTAGGGTTCTGGAAGGGTTGTTTTAAAGCAGCCATATACTTGACCTGACTCTGAGCCAGGCCTAGAACACATACCTTAAGTGTTTGTCTTTTGTTCGGGGTTTCTAGCTGAGGTGAAATCCTTTCTAACTGAGAACTCACTAGGACAGCGGGTCAGAATCAAATGGCCACGGCTTCCTCTACTGGGAGCTCTCTCCTGGGCCTGCTAAGGACCTGTGCATTGCAAGATAGTCTCTCCCATTTTTTAGAGAAATAACAAAAAATAAGTTTATGGCAGCTATATTTGTACAGTGAAATTTTCTCAAAGACCAGAAAAAGAAAAAGCATTTTAATTTCAAGTTTTATGAATTTTATGAACAAAATAAAAATGACTTTGTAGTCTTCCCTCATATACGGATAATAACAACTTTGGCAATTGACTTTATAAGAACAGTATTTGCTCAAACTCTATTCAGGGGCAGGATGTGCTTAGGGCTTTCTTCTAGTCTGCTTTGAGAAGGCAGTGCACCCAAAGATCTACCATCACATATCATTTGGTCAAAGGCATCACAAGCCTAATTAACACATTTGCTGAGGCCAACAGCCGTTTGCATTTTCACAGAAATCTTGGAAGTGTGCTGGAGAAACACCCCCACGAGAGTTCTGCATGGCTGCTGCATCAGCCTCTCTGGAAAGCAGAGCATGGGTCACCACGGACAGATGGCTGCCTCAGGCATCGCTGTTGGCCAGGCTCTCCCCACACACGCACCTGCTGTCATTTTCTTAAACACCATACCCCGATTTTCCCCCCACTGGCCCAGCCCTACCCATGAAACACTGAAACCGACTCAGCACCTAATTTTGTACGGCCCTGCCTGACTTGCATTTTGGTACCAACATATCCCAACAGGTGAACTGGGCAAAGTACTTACCATTGCTAAATGTGTCATCCATATTTTAAAGCCCTGGTAGGATTTCTTGGAGTTTCAAGCCAACTAATGTATGCACAACACCTGTTCCAGTGCCCAGCAAACAGTGAACTCAATGAATGGTAATGTCTGTCTTCTTCTGCCTCCTATTGAAGCTCTCTTCCTCCTGAGACCTTTTTAGTTCTGACTTTCCCACTGTACTGCCACTGTTTGCCCACAGTGTCTTAGGAGAAATGCCCCGATCTGTATCCTGTTTTTGTCTCTTACCCTCCCCATTGATGGCTGAGACAATCTGCTTGCTATCTTGACTTTACTGTCAAGAGATCTTTGATGTATTGCATTTCTAATTAGATTTTTGAGCTCTTAAGTTTAGCAGCTTTCCAAGTTCCATGTGGCCTGGGAACTCAGGCATGAGGGAGGTGTTGTTTATTCATAGCCACAATAAGCGGAGCTCGATGTTAAACCCCTAATTCTCATGAGTAACTTCTCTGTAAACTTTGACTTCAGTATGCCAAGCCATGAGGAACTGAAGAAGCTGCTGTGTTGTTGTGACAAGAAGATAATGTGCAGTCTATTTCCAGAGCCCCTGTTTGCTCTAGAGCTCTGAGCCTTTAACATCAGGAGTTCTATCTGCATTGGAGTAAGCTTATATAATCACTGTTGTTAAAATATACCAATGCTTCAACTGGGCCTGGCTCACAGGAGAAGCAGATGATGCAGCTCCCTGCTGACCCCTTCTCTGCTGCCTGCCCAGTCACAAAACATGATGTTCCAAGAGTTCAGATTCTGCTCCCTTTTAAGAGCATTGGCTAGGAATGGAACTTACTCCTTTTTGCTTACTATTTTTCAAGGGTATTAGGTTTATTTACAACTGTAAAAATTGTACAAACATTGCCATCATCTGTCTGCAGGACTTTTCTCTCTTTTGAAAACTGGAAAACTAGGTACCTATTAAATTGTTCCTTCTTTTTTCCAGCTTCTAGGAACCAGTATTCTACTTTCTGTCTCTAGAAATGCAACTGGTTTTGGTACTCTCTGAAAGTGGAATTATATAGAGTTTTTGTTTTGTGGCTGGCTTATTTTATTCTCCATGAAACTTAAAGATCCATCCTTATGTGATGTGTGTCAGAATATCTTTGTTTTGGAGACTGAATAATAGTCTATTGTGTGAATATGCCATCTTTTGTTTTTCCGCTCATCCACCAAGGGACACTTAGGGTTGCTTACACATTTTGGCTATTGCCAGTCATGCTATGAAAATGAGTATGTAAGCATCCAAGTATAAATAGAAGTTTCTATTCCACCCAGTCCCACAATCATTTAGTCCCAAAGAAACATACAGAGGCTTATATTAATTATAAACTGTTTGGCCTATTAGCTCACACTTATTATTAACTAGCTCTTGCAACTTAAATTAACCCAAATTCCTGTCTGTGTTTAGCCACATGGTTTGCTACCTTTCCTCAGGCATTCTCTTCTTGCTTCTGATGCATCTGGCTGGTAACTGTTTTTCTGCCATTCCTCTTCCAGGAATTCTCCTAGTCTGGTTGCTCCACCTATAATTCCTGCCTGGCTAACTGACCAATCAGCATTTTATTAAACCAAGAGGAGTGACAAATCTTTACAGGGTGCAAGAGAATTATCACACAGCATCAAGTTTCTGCTTTGAGTTCTTTTGGGTATATACACAGAAATGGAGCTATAGACATTAATATTTTGACATCAAGTGTACTTCATGTTTTCGTACTTATTACTTGCCTCACAGCTCCCTTATTGCTTGATGTCTTCTAATGAAAAGCTTAGTATTTTTTCTCATAAATGAAAACAATGATAGTGTTTATTCATTCCCAGATCTGTATGTGCTATACATTTTTCCTGACTTATATTGTATAAGAGTCATTATTTGGTTCAAAAGTAGTGGTGTTTGCGTAGGTGCACATTTGACTAACAATGGGGTTTATGCCTCCTAACTGCTGTTCCCTTCAAATAGTTATTCCTTGTCTCCTCTTGTAATAAAAATTAAAATAAAAACTTATGGATGATGCCTTCTTTTTTCACTTCTAAGAAATTTAACATTTAAAATTAAACTTTAAATTGTCTATTCCTTTATTAGTATAGACTACATACCTTCTAGGAATATGTGAAACAATACATTAGGCCACAGGAACAAAAATGTGAGATTATTATTCATATATTCTTTTAAAAACTAAAGCAATAAATAAATTATATAAAATTCACTTGTCTTAATATTAGAAATTGCATAGGATTTTCATTTAGGCTATATATTGAGTGTTATTAGTCAAGTATCTTGAGAAAAAAATGAAGCGAAGAATTCTGAAACAAATAGGCTAACTAAGGCATCCTTTGACTGTTGGTTTTTGTTGTTGTTTTCCTTTTGGGAAAGTGTCTAGTGAACTCGATTTCTACATTTTCTGTAGTATATTTAGTTTTATGTTTGGTTGGTTGGCTGGTTGGTTGACTTGAGATTATAATACAATGATATAATTTCCCTTTCCACCCTCCAAGCCTTCCTATATACCCTCCCTTTTCTTCAAATTCATGGCCTCTTTTCCCATTAATGGTTGTTGTACATGTACATATATTTTATATACATATATATTCATATATATATCCTATTGAGTCTATATCATATGACTTGTATGTCTGTTTGGGAGGCTGACCATTTGGCTCTGAACAATTTGTGTGCTCTTCCCAGAGAAAGACTATCTTTCTGTTCCCAGACTGCCTCAGTTGCCTTTAGTTTTTTGTTAGGATTGAGGAATTGTGGCTTTTCTCCATCCCATGTGTCATGTTCATCTTTGTTCGTCCTTGTTTACCTCAGCATTTTAGTGGTCGTGTTTGAGACTTTATTTGTATAGCTTCTGAGGCTAGCAGGAAACAAAAATGCAAAATTCCTGATCTTCTGGCTCTTACAGTCTTTCTGCACCCTCTTTCACAGTGTTCCCTGAATCGTAGGTAGAGGAGTGTTTGCTAATGTTCCGTATTTAGTTTTTACTAAGTTCACTTTCTAAAATAGCTTACAGGGATACCGTGAATTAAAGATTTAATCTTGTACTTAGTAGGGCTCTTTGTGAGTTTTCTAAGTTTCTGATTAGTAAAATAGACAAATCAAAATTAGCCAAGAACTTAAATGAGTCAAAAGCATTACCTGAAATAATGATTTTTATCTAAAATCAATATGAATCTTGCTTGTCCTAAGGTTATGTATGTCCTGAGCTATTGGGCAGTGTGACTTAAAGCTCTTTGGTTGGGAAGACATTTAAGAACCTTATTTGTCCCATTTTAACTTGTCTGAGAGTGATTTTGTTTAGGTTTTGTAAGGGTGTATATTCATAAGATAATAAACATGTATAAATTGTAAATGACTAAATGTACACACACTAATAATTTGGACTTCAAAATCACTTCTGTTAGGATATGTAGTGAAAAGCCCTGAAAGCTGCTAAGGACTGGGGTAACAGCACTGCCCCCCACATGCACAACAGGGTCTCCACCTAGCCTTGGCCATCCTAGAGCTTACTAAATAAACCAAATGGCCTTGAACTCACAGGGATTCTTTTGCCTCCACCTCCTGAGTGCTGGGACTAAAGGTGTGCTCTACCATGCCCAGTAAGTACTGCCATTGCTTCTCATGATCTTACTCTTTGGATTTCTTACTACATGAAGTCAGTGGATTGTCTCAGAAAACACGGGATAATGAGAGCATAACTTCCAGTAAGCAGAAGAGGAAAACAGGCTGTTGAGTAGGAAGAATGTTCCACAGTGAAGCAGAGGGTAGCATGCATCCTTCCTGCCTGAAAGCTCTTCTGTATGCCTTAGTCTTTGCCGAGGGAAGCATGGCAGGGCCAAAAACAAGCAAAACATCTTTTGAGTGTGTGGGAGCCCAAGATTTTGGTTGTTTGTCTGTGAAGCAAATATTTACCAGAGTTCAGTGAGCCTCCTGACCACTTTTTATCTTCCATGATCCTCAGACAGCTGGGTCAGTGGGCACCTCAGCGGGGGCTCCCTCACCCGCCTTCTCTGTGGTCTTTCATCCTGGACTGCTGAAATGTAGCAAAGACTCAGGAAAATTTCATGAAGGCAAAGGCAGAAGCTTGCCTAAGCTTAGGTTCTTGAATTTGTCCAACCTAACTTCAGCCATGTCTTGTCAGCCAATGTCATCCAGCCACTGTAGGGTCAAGAGACAGGAAAAGATTATTTCTTAGTAGAAAAATTGCGAACAATTGTGACTATGTATGTTCTACTCCACTAGAACATGATGAGGAAGACCACGTTTTCTAGTTATAGTTAGTCAGTTTGACCACACAGAATGTGTTTTCTCTCCATTTCCTTACCCTCCCAAAAACCTACTTACCTAATAGTCCACTATACTTTTTTTCTCCTAATGTGAAAACTATGGAGAATAAAATGTATGATTAAAATTATGCTTCCTTTTGGTATTTCTCTGTGGTGTGTTCAAAATGCTCTTCATATCCTTGATCTAGAATTAAGTGTTTTCACCATTATATTTCCCTAAAGCCAAGGTTTTTGTTACTTTCTTTACTAGATACTAACTTGTAGCATGTCTTATTGAAAGTATTACTCATTGGTTTTTCTCGAGTTATCTCTCTCTTAAATAATTTTATTTTTAAAAAGAAATAATTTTATGTACGCCTGAGTGCCCCTGAGCAGCTTGGGAAAGGTGGGCTGAATACTAAGAGGCCAATAACACTATACATACCAGACATCTTCAAATAAACATGCACTAACTTAAAACATCCTCCATAACTTTCAAGTCCTTAATTTTGAATAACTGTAGTCTTTAGTCTTTAATTAATTCCTGGTAGAAAAACATAACTTAAACTAAATTAGCATTTTTCTTATATAGGTCCCAAGAGTTCAAGGTATTCTGGATTTTAGATTAGGAAGTCAAGATTCCTAAATGTTAATGAGGTGTTTTCTGTGCCCTCTACATGGATGATGGATTATCCCATGAATTCCTGTATATGCTAACCCTGTCCTAAGGCTTGACATACATCAGGAAACAGCAGAGGTCTTATCAGAAGCATGTGCTGATTTCAGCAGAATTGCTTCAAACCCTCAAAGGGTCGAGAAGTGCATCTACTTCATGTATTTGGAAAGCCTGGGAAACAAGAATAGTGAAAGGTAGCTATTTAGCTGGAATTAATTAAAGACCAATTGCCTATATTGCAGTCCACTCGGTTTCCTGCTTTCTGAATGGAAGTAGACATGTGAGCTCCATGACAAACAAGCCACTGTGCCAGGTTGTTACAGGTACTAGTCCTTTCTCTCACCAGCACTTCACCTCCACTTAGATTGTAAACCAATAGCACCAGGCAGCAGTCAGGGCCAACCTGAGTGTCTTCCCTGGGACCTACTAGCATTGACACTGATCTCAGTGTTAATAAGGTCAGTATGAGTGTCACTGTGTGCAACAAAACAGCTCATGACGTGAGATAGAGGTAGTCAGCAAAGTCTAGCAGACTGACCTCAGTTCACAAATGCTGCCAGAGAGAGAGAGAGAGAGAGAGAGACTCCCCACTTCCATTTGCAGAACTGACTCCAAAATCAAATGAACGTTTTCCTGGTTTTCACAAGTCTATCATTTCTTTGTGCTCCTCACATAATTAGGCTGACAATAACAGTCATAGCATAGAAAGGTGTTTAGTCTTCTGTTTGCCTCCTAGGATTAAATAGTATGGTCACCATCATACTTTAGTCATTTAACTTCATTATTTGATATGTACTTGATTATATTTCTGATTTTCCTTTGGGAATTTTATTTATTAAAGGTGTTCCTTCTTGCCTTCCATTTTGGTTTGTTTTTCCTTACACAGTTTTTTTTTCTGCACTATCTTTGGTACAAATGTGCACTCGATGAACATTACTTATGTAATGTTCCAGTTCTTTAAAAAAAAAATTTCAGGGTTTGGCATAGAAAATTACATAGAAAGAGGAAATAATGAGGAGGCTAAAAATAAGAATTTTTACAACATGTCTTTGGGAGATGCATAACCTCAGCTTTTCTCCCTACCTCACCTACCTGTGCCATTATTTGTATCAAAACCATAGTGGAAGGCATAGCAGGATGATTTAGTTAGTATAACGCTTGCTGTGCAAACATGAGGACCTGAGTTCAACTCTCAGTACCCACTTAAAAAACAGGCATGCTAGTGCAAGCTTGTAATCCCATTGCTGTAGAGGCAGAGACAGAAGGATCCCTTGGGCTTGCTGGCTGCCCAGTATATCCAGTCAATGAGTTCCAGGTTCACTGAGCGGGCTGTCTCAAAGCATATGGTGGGTTTGCACATGTCCGCCCTCTGGAAGGGAAGGGAGTACATCTACCCTGCTGTTGATGATAGTGTCATCCTTTGCTAAAATCTGAACCCAGCTTCTTTGGTCTTCCAACATGGACCTAAACGTGAGCGGCTCTCCAGGAGTCCTCTCCCCCCCCCCCCCCCCCTCCCCCCCCCCGGCCTCCAGTACCAGATTAGGACTGCTGAGCAGCCACCATGCCCTCCACCCCTTTGGCTTTCAGATGGCATGGTTTCACTAGTCAGAGAATATCTTTTAAGGCAATCTAAGTAAATCATTTTTCCTAATGATGATGGAGGGCAAATAAGGAACAACCCAGTGTCAGCCTCTGGTCCCAACATGCCCGCATGTACACACACAGACACACACACAAACACTCAAGATTTAGTCTCTAAAACGGATAGAGTAGAAATCCCACTGACTAAAATGTATGATTCATGGCTGAAATTAGGCAAAGTTTATGCTGATGACTGTTGAGACCTCTCTATGGCCTAGTACCTGAGTATATAACTTCAGGCAAGAAAATAAAGGAATCTAAGCATCCCCCAAAGAGGGCATAGCAGCCAATGACACAGTCAGTAGTTCTCCAGTAGAGACCTGCCACAAGAAGGGGAAGAGGCAACAGAACGTATGTGTCATAGAGAGGAACTTCAACAGAGGGAGCACGGGGACCAGCAAGAGTGAGCAGAGGGATGAGGAATGGCAGTGTGGAGGAAGAACTGCAAAACCAAAAAAATATGCATGAAAATGCCTTCTGAGCCCATTACTTGGTGTGCTGATTTTTAAAAAATATTTTCACATGTGTTTACTTATGTGTGTGTTTACTTATGCAGATTCACACATGTGTCATGACATATATGTGGAAGTTCTTTCATCACATGGGTTCTGGGACTCAAGTCATCATGGTTTAGTGGCAAGTGCCCTTACCCACTAAAAAAAATCTCACCACCCCTAAAAAGATCATTACAAAAATAAAAAGAGATCTGTCAGGTCATCAACAAGGATGACTACAGTCCATCAGCTCTACCTGCCTAAACACAGAACTTTACTTCTCCCCTCTTAAATATGGCCAGAAGCGGCAGTAGATATCTGTGAAGAATATGTAATATAAATCAAAGAGAGCAAGTCAAGCAGAAATAGTAACCTAGAGGAGACATGGATTATCCAGAAAGTGTGCAGAGGGACTTGGAAACATCACATCCATGAAACAAAATCAGTATGCAGTATGAAACAACCATAATATAAAAAACCTTAGAAATAACACATAAAAGTGAAATTAAAATCTTAGAAAGATTAGAAAAAGTAAAACTGAAAAAAGCAAAGAAAATAGGATAACAAAAAAGAAAGAAAAGACAGAAGACCCCCCCCCCAAGGAACAGTACAAGATCTTTAACGAGTGAGTGACAAGACCACAGAGAGAAAAAAGAGAGAAGGAAGGAACAAAAGCCATTCAAAAATGTTTGGAAACTTCCTAAAGTGGAAAATATAAAATTTCAAAGTAAAATGGCCAAATAGATAGAAACAAACCTACATTCTCACCAACGTAGTCATTTTAACATGGCAGAACCCTCAAAATAAAGAGAAAATATTATTCTGTCAAAGAGAAATTTTTCCTAAAAAGACCATGAAACAGAGAAGCAATGATAAAAAAAAATGTCACAGGAACACAGTGTATAATAGAAAAATACCTTTAGGGGTCTAAGAAAAGGACCCAGGGTTATGTATCCAATCAGTCATACCAATTCAGTGTGAGAGAAGGTACAGTTATTTTCAGTCATGCAAGTCTCAGAAAACTAGTATACCATGTAAAGCCAAGCTTTAGCTATAGGAAAGAGATTCTGGAATTCTCTCAGAGAGCTCCTCAGAATGGAGATAGGAGAGGCTGAGCTAACAGCACTCCCTCTGCCCCAGTGAGAGCATAGCACACCTCAGGAGAGCACAGCCAGGACCCTCTGAGTAGATGGAGTGAAAGGAGAACTGTTCTCTCTGGAAAGAGCTTGAGGTTGGGTGACCCCCTCAGTACACAGAACAGTTTTTAAAATAAAAACAGTTCACACATCCAAGTTGCCTGTGCCCAAATAGAACCGGGGAATCTACTAGGCAAAGAGGGATTAAAGCTGCTCCTGAGCTCACTCCGTGCTCATGCATGTGAGTCCGGTGTCCTCCCCAGAGGAAGAAGGTGAAGTAGGTTAGTGCAATGCACCATGAGAGAGATTCTCCACTGCTGGTTTTGAAGATGAGGGGAAAGGCCAGGGAAGAGCAATGTGACAAAACAACGATGGGCAGTCGCTCCAGGGTCGCTGGCACCTGCTTAGGATGGGAAGGACCACGTGGTACTCCATTTAGCTCCCCAGTCAGTATGGTGGTAAGATACTAAGAGCGCAGACACTTGTCACAACAGCAGGAGGGAGCATAGCAGTAAGTATTTATGCCTCCCAATTTTTCCAGAAAGCAAAAATAAGTTCAAAGATAAAACAACTTTTCTAACAGATGAGATAGCAGGAGCCAAAGCCAGGGCTGGACCCTAGAGCAGCTTGTTCCCAGCTCAGAGTTTTGATTGTCATTGTGACTGACGTTTCCTGAACAGCAGCCAGTGTGAGACAGCTTGTACCCTCTTGTCTGAGTCTTACAGCAGCCTGCAAGGTATGGGATGGGTACCCTCATTTCTCAGAAGAGGAAATGGAGTCCAGGAGTGGTGGAGGCCAGCCCTAAACAGCACTGAAGCCCAGTGCTTGTCCTCTTCCTCTTACCTCACAGCATCTCCTGAGACAGCTCACTAGGTGATACCACAACCAGAAGCAGAGCCCAGAGGCCTCCTGCTTATCTGGAGTCTTAGGCTCTTGAAAGCGTGTAGAAACATCACAGCAAGAAAACAAAAATGAACCCTGTAAGTGCAAAGCCATACATTTACCCTCTCATCTCTGTTTCCTGGAAATGTTACAGGAACATAAAGGCTTCCTGTCAAAATGATCTGTGCAGACCCCAATGGCTGTCCTTCCTGGGCTTTGTTAGTTGGGCTCAATAACAAGCCTTCACCTGAGATTAGGTTAAATTCATTTAGAGAGGACTGCAGTCCCTATCTGGCATTAGTCCTAGCAGATGGATGCTAGCTACTGTGACCCTCTTGTTCCCTGTGGTTCTCCAGTGGTGTCTGTCGGGGACTCAAGCTGAAACATTTGAAAGGTCGTGCGCTTATTTTCTGACACTATGCACACCCCTGATCTCACACAAACAGCAAGTTAGACATTCACATCCGAACAAACTGAGTATCACCACACGTGCTTAGGCTACATCTCTACAATGCTCTTGAGGCTTCTGAAAACATGAACCAACCGTTTGTGCTTCATAGAAACAGATTATATCATTTGAAATCCTCAATAAAAATGCTCTCTCATAGTCTACAGATGGGTGTCATTTAATTATAATATGTATTTAAAATGCAAAGGGCTACATTAATTCTGTACTATGGTTGAGATTTTAATTGCACTCAAGTTAGGAAATTCTGAGTTAATGTTCCCCTGGCATCTCCCATTCAGCCTCTTGAAACAGATGTGTTGTGATATGAAGAGGATTTCAATATGTTTTCACATGCTGTACATACAGGAAAGCCTTTGCAACACAGTGGTGGCAGGCATTGCAACAACAGGGAGTTGATCCCGCGTAGAGTGTACACAGCAGCCCATGACTCTCTTTCAAGGCTCTTCCACTTGACAAGGTGGCTTTGGCCAACCCCTCACTGCAGCTGTGGCTCCTCTTACTCCCAATGATAGTTTTACAGGAAGGTTCTCAAAGGGGCTTCTACTTTTGTTGGGCATTAGGGAGAAGCAAACATGCTTAAAGTGTTCAGAACCTGAAACTGTTCAGAAATTTTTTAAAAAGGTCTGATCACTATCAGTGTATTTCAGAGTACATATTTAATGTTTAAGAAAGGCTAATCAACCTACAGTAAAATCTTTCAGCTTCACTTAAGAACTATTGTGATATACTGATTTTTAAAAAAAAAAGTATGGTGTGTATTTCACAGTGGAGCAGCAAAATTTTGAACTCTTAGGAACTGAACTTCTCTATAAACTGGAGATAGCCCAAGGGCAAAAGAAATGTCATCACCAAGGATGTTTCTGACAAGCAAGGCCAGCAATGAAGGCAAAGTGACAGCACATTAGATGTGAGGACCAGCACCCGTGGGATAAGCGCAATGTGGAAGATGGCAGGGGGGGATGATTCCACACTTAAATGCATGACATTACAGTGTCAAAAAGGACAGAGGTGAGAGCTCCCATGGAGGGAGAGGTGAAGATAAAATTGGCACTAGACAAGAAGCAAAATTGCCTCTTTCTTTATTCTTGGTGTCGTCATTCAGCTTGCTCTGTGCCCAGAACTGTGCACAACATGGGTGATGCAGGGGAAATTACAATGTTGGGGAATCATGGAGAACATTAGAAACAGAGTTCTATACACTGTCCACTTCAGGGTTTGCAGCCTAGCTGAGCTGTTGTCTGTATATATAGCTGTGTGAGTTAATGTGGGGATTTTTCTTATTGCTTTATTTTTAGTAGTTAGCTTAAGAAATAAATACTGAGTGTTCTAGAAAGAAGAAAGAGGTAGTTCCTATTGAAGGGGTGGAAATTAAGAATGTTAAGTGTAGAAACAAAAACTTGACTTACATACTTTATGAGAATGTTTTTCTTATGTATGTATATCCCTGTGAAATCTTTTTAATTAAAATCTGCAAGGCTAATAAGAGGTGATATATGAGAAAGAACATCAAGTTCTTAGGAAAATAGTCTGTACATAAATCCCAAACCCTCTTAGAAAAGTCAGCAAAGGAACCAGTCATAGAACTGAGACCTTCTGCCTCCCTGTCTAGGTCTTCATGCCAGACTTGCAGCTATATATAAACATATACATATACATGCATATACAAAGGTTTTTAAGCTTAGCTTCATCAGCCTATGCTTCAGTGGTTTAAGATCATCAACAGTAGAGTAACAGTCACCACCAGAAGAGTCTGGTTTCTTAACCACCATCCCCAGAACCATCTTCCTTTTTTTCAATCTGATGATTTTTCTACAGACTTTGAAATCAGTGACAGATGATTTCTGCATCATAAGGTACATCTTCCAGATGAGAAGCTGGCTAAGGTTGAGAAGAGCCTCTAAACATAACTGCACAGTTCTTTCTAAGATGCAGGAGGAGTACTAGACCCCAGACACTGAAACACTGTTATGGGCATAGACCTGGCCTTAAGCTTCTAATTCTGCCAAGTAGAGAAGATATAGACATTCTCAACAGATGGAGAAAACCCTGTTGTTGCCAGGTAATATGTAAGACTCAACTAAGAAGAAACTGGCTTCCCTCTATTGCTATGGAACACACACAAATAGGTCTTCAGAGTTCAGTGGGTTTGGCTTTGATGTCATTTTTCCAACACAGGGTTTGGCTATTAGCCCTGGTTAGGCTAGAACTCTCAACGTCAACCAAGCTGTCTTCAAGCTATGGTATTCTCTTACCTCTTCTGTGAGTGTAGGGATTACAGGTGTGTGCCACCACACCCAGCTAATTTGCTGGGTTTTGTTTGAGGGAGTGGGGTGATTTTTTTTTATTCCAACTCGTACCTGGGCCCTTATGTAGGATGGATGGATGGATGGATGGATGGATGGATGGATGGATGGGGATGGAGTCCTATGAGGGATTATTTTATTTTTTCTTCTCTATAAACGACACCAATTTATAAGAAAGCAGTAAATTCTCTTATTGTTTTATTGAGCTATATTATTTTCTTCACTCTCATCCTTTCCTCCCCCTGACCTTCTACCCTCTACCGTGACCCCATGCTCCCAATTTACTCAGGAGAGATTGTCTTTTTCAACTTCCCGTGTAGATTAGATCCATGTATGTCTCTCTTAGGTTCCTGTTTCTTGTCTAGGTTTTCTGGGGTTGTGAATTGTAGGCTGGTTTTTTTTTTTTTGCTTTATGTCTAAAAGCCAGTTATGAGTGAGTACACATTATATTTGTCTTTCTGTGTTTGTGTTACCTCACTCAATATTATGTTTTCTAGATCCATCCATTTGCTCACAAATTTCAAAATGTATTATTTTTTCCACCGTGCAGTATTCCATTATGTAAATGTACCACATTTTCTTTATCCATTCTTCTGTTAAAGGGCATTTAGGTTGTTTCCAGGTTCTTGCAATGACAAATAATGCTGCTATGAACATAGTTGAGCATATGTCTCTGTGGTATGATTGAGCATCCATTGGATATATATACCCAAAAGTGGTATTGCTGGGTCTTGAGGTAGGTTGTTTTTCAATTTTCTGAGAAATTGCCATACACATTTCCAAAGTGGCTGTACCAGTTTGCACTCCCACCAGCAATGGAGGAAAGTTCCTGTTACTCCACATCCTCTCCAGCATAAGTTGTCATCAGTGTTTTTTCTCTTGGCCATTCTTACAGGTGTAAGATGGACTCAGAGTCGTTTTGATTTGCATTTTCCTGATGGCTAAGGTTGTTGAGCATTTCCTTAAATGTCTTTTAGCCTTTTTAGACTCCTCTGTTGAGAGTTCTCTGTTTAGGTCTGTACCCCACTTTTTTATTGGATTATTTGTTCTTTTGAAGACCAATTTCTTAAGTTCTTTATATATTTAGAGATCAGTTCTGTGTCTGATGTGGGGTTGGTGAAGATCTTTTTCCCATTCTTGTAGGCTGCCATTTTGTCTTGTTGACCGTGTCCTTTGCTTTACAGAAGCTTTTCAGTTTCAGGAGGTCCCATTTATTGTTTCTCGCAATATCTATGCTACTAGGGGAAAACAGTAGATTTTCTTAAAGCAAGATGTTTGCAGAGACTTATAGAAAACTCTTTTAAGGAATGATTGCTTCCTTAAAAGCACTAATTTCCAAGTGAAATTTATGCCTCCTTGCAGAGTCAGTGAGGAGTACCCCCAGGCAGCTGGAAGAAGACAATTCATTACCGGTTAGTGTACACACTCCATGAAGGACATTAATTCACAAAATGAAAAACTAATCGAGTGTTTAGCTGGCCCTTTATCACTGGTGGCGGTCTGTACCAGCTCTGCCCTTGGTGTTTACTGAGCTGATAGGACTGTGGGCAGGCCTGCTTATCACATCTCATCTCAAATGAGTTTTCATCCTCTCTGAGCTTCACTGGGCATTCCTGTTTTCTTCCTCCAAATCAAGAATCCAGGGGTGCCAAGGAGACAGAGCAGAAAGTTAGAAATGGGCCTAGTCCTTGACTTCTTGATGCATCTTAGCCAAACCTCTCCCGCCCTGCACATACACACTATACATACAGAATCTAGTAGTCAGACAGAATCTAGTCCTCAGAGCACTCAGCTAATTAGAAGGCTAGCACTTTTCTTCTCATATTACAAATGATAAACTTGAAAGCATGAACGGTGCCTGTGATCTGACAGTCATCACTGGAAATGAGAGCTTGCCTGGCTTGATTCTCCTCCTTCTCCTGCTCTGTGCTTCCCATTGTCTCTGCACCCTTCAGTGTAGACATTTGGTCTACCCACTGTGCTATGGTTTCTGAGTTGATATCATTGTTACTTCCCAGAGATGAGAACATTTGGAAACATAGTGCAGTACTCGGTATTTTAGAAGGATGCTGTCTATATTTTTATATTTGAATAAGCCCCTCTTAGATAAACACTTAAAATGCAAAAATTTGAAGATGCTCTCTGTCTACTTAGGAGGGTTTTTTGTTTTTTCTTTTTTTTTAATTCTATACTGTAAGTTATTTGAGTTGCAGATAGTGAGGGAAATGCTAAAATTGATCTTAGTTGGAGGGAGGAATTTTGCTTTCCTCTTTTTGCCTTTTGCCTGACTTGTCTGTTGTGCTTTTCTGCTTTACCAGTTGCTTCCATGCCCATCTCTCCAGTGCACATCATAGCTGAACCAAGAAATGGACATGTAGCCAACCAGCTTAATAATCACAATGGTCACATGGACAGACAAGGACTCATATTTCACGTGTTCCTTGGAACTTTCCCAGTAGCAGTTAATTGACATTGGTGGAGCACTGGTTTATGGGATCTTCAGGGAAGATATTCTTTCCAGGGATATTTCTGTATTAAGACCTTAATAGCAGCAATACCAACTATGTGCTAAGATGTGGACCCAGGAGCACACAGGACCCAGTCTTTGTTTGTAGGGGCTAGCAAGTCATGAAAAGACAGCTGTGAATGTAGTTACATTATAGTGATTGCCCAGTATGGAGGGAGCACTCGGTATGATGGACATGTATGAAGTGTACTTCCTTAGGAAACTGTACATCTCAGGAAAGCCTTTCTGAAGAAGATGACCTCTGATTTGGGTCTTGAAGAATAAATAGTAATTAGCCAGGTAAAGAGGTAATTTCAAAATTATATAAAGCAGAAATCAAGTAAAATTAAGAAAAGGCTATGAAGAAAATAATGTATTCAGAGTATTTCATGTATTCATATTGGGGTCTAACGAATAGTGAAGCTAAAGAGTGAGCAAGGACAGCAGTGTCAGACTATTGAAAGACTTAAGACACTAGAGCGATGTAACCCAATAAGGATTTGGAAGGATTTTACTACTAAGACTGATAGAGAATGGGTTGCAGGGGATAGCTTTTGAAACAAAGAGCTAGAACTGATGCATTAGTGGAAAAAATAGTAACAGCCATCTCTGCTCTGTGCTACTAAACCAATACAGTTAGCCCTGCGTTTCCTTGATATCAACCCATCCCAGGTCAAAAACATTCAAGAAAAACACAACCTCATGAACGTATGCAGACATTTTCATTGCCAATAGTTCCTTAAATGTAAGGTATAACAAGTGTTTGCAGATGACTTACACTGTGTCGGGCATTATAAATAATCCAGAACTGATGGGAACTGTATGGGAGGATGTGAATAAGCCAAGAACAAATAGAACACCATTTTATAGAATGGACTAGAACACCCACTGACTTTGATGTTTCCATAGATACTGAGGAATAATTCTAACTCATGATGAGAGGTGAGAGATTCTACATCAAATTTGAAGTATAAAATGCTGAGTAATGTCAGGACAAGAGGCATAGTTTACTGATAGGGAGCTAATCTAGCATGCTTGAGGCCCTAGTTCAGTCAGCAGCACTGAGAATAAAAGAGGATGGGGCCCAAATCTCCACACGGATTTTATGTTTTCTATACAGCATATACACACATAACTTAAATATAATGTTTTATAATGCTTTCAGGGCACCTTGAGTTGTTACTACATTTTTTTAGGAAAGGTGTAAAATTTCAGATTTCAAACAGTCATATTAGAAATGATCAACTATCAAAAATGCAGTATGATATAGAGTATTCTAACATACACATCTGTACACATTAATATACATTGTACATTTTATCTCCATAATAACTAATTACATAGATTCTGTAGTTTTTGCTGTCTTGAGGGGAGGAGAGAAAAGCTTTATTTGTCTTTCATATCTTGATCACAGTTCATTATTGTGGGAAGTCAGGAGAGGAACTCAAGCAGAAACAGAGGCAGTGCTGGGCTTGAAGATTTGCCCACTATCCCTTGTTTAGCTTCCTTCCTTCCCTTTTTTAACTTTATTGATTCTTTGTGAATTTCACATCATGAATTCCAATCCCCTTTATCTCCCTGTCCCCTCACATCCTCCCTCTACCCTTGCAACCTCCCCCAATAGACAAAAATCAAAATCCAAACAAAACAACAGCAAGAATCTTACCATGGAGGCTGTGGCCCTTGAGTTACACAGTTTATCCTTTACTTGCAAGTGTTCATTGCCAGGAGTCACTGGTCTGCCCGAGGCCTCTGGTTTCTGCTACAATGCCAATAATGGGCTTTCACTGGGGCTCCTCTTGGATGTCCTGTTGTTGCCCTGTGTCACAGAGATCCTGATATTTTGTATCATTCAGTCATCATCACTTTTAAGAACAGGGGAAGTGTGGCCCTAAGGAGTGAGATAAGTTAACTGGTACACATAGCTATTGAAATATTGAGCTACTAGCAGAATTTGATCCTATTCCATATTCCTTGTAGCACATATGTTAAATAGCTCACTACTCGGGTGTCATCCCGAGAAAACTTTGGTGTGAACAATTAGAAAATGTTGACTAAACCCTGAGAGAAAAGATGTGTCGCCATAGATGAGTGAAGGGCGTGCCCACAGAATGTGCTCCGAACCATCGGTGCAGTGGCAGAAACAAGCTCAGCACACCAACAACCCTGTGTTGCTGAGGACAGGAAGGTGCAGTGTATGGCTTCCTCCACACAGAGCAAGGGATAGAGAGGCACCATCATGTGGTGCTAAAAGACACCAACCTGCTCCTCTTTTGTTCTGCAGAAAAGAGAGTGTTCATCAAACGAACGACCTGAACAGGTCATGGCGAGATTCGATGGCACCTAGCTACTTTAAAAGTGACCTCAAATGGATTTAAGAGTGTTAAGGAAATTTGCTAAAGTTGAAAATTGTAGATTATGGAAAATATAGCACAGTACTAGATGACAGCAAGTATCCTTGCTCTCCGCACAATGAAAGAACTCTGAAAGCTACAAACTCCACTGAGCACAATTAGACAGCGATCCCTGCAGCCAGTGTGGGTGCAGGGTGCAGAAGAGCTGTGATGGTAACCAGAGCCAGCATAGTTCACAAAAAGCAGTGTCTCCAAGGCCCCTGAAAGAGAGCCCATGGGACTTAGAAGGAAGAAACAGGGTCTGAATCAGTTCAGCTTGTATGTCCTTTACAAATACCAACTCATTATTTCTCCGATAATGAAAATCTACTTAGTCACCCAGAAGAGGAAACTGTGAGAATTTGGATGCTGTTGAGTATCACGAATCTAACACTCCTAAAAAGTCAAAGTGATATACAGCCTGATGTGCAAGCAGTCCCAGACTTTGGAGCATTTCAGATTTTCTGCAGGCTGTTCAGCCAGTAAAAGCACACAAATGTTCCAGAATCCCTACAAATCTGAAACCAAAATACTTGTGGTCCCAAGTGTCTTGGAAGGGATGTTCACCCAGTATTCACTGTTTAAAGGTGATGTCTGATGAATGAGCACAGCTAAACTTGTCTACTTCAGTATGTCATTCATTCTTAATGCCCAACATTTAAACCAGTTGCTACAAGATTGGCATGTAAATCACAAACCCTCAAAGCTGTAACCACCCTTGTGTCCTCAAGAACAAGCAGTTTGACGGGAAGATGCATTCAGTTTTGCAGGGAAACCTTTACAGAGCCACTGCAAGCAGGTCCATGCAGGTGACCTTGGAATACGCTTAGTTGAGGCCTGCCTCTTTGGGGTACATAGCACTCACATGTATTTATAGGCTATGTGAGACACTTTAGCACATGTATACAAGCACGCACATCCAGTCAGTAGTATGCTCCGCCTCCTTTATTTATATTCAGCACTTCTCTCAGGCCAGGTCCTCATAAAATACGTAATAGGCTGTTGTGCGCTCTAGTTTCTTCCTGCGGCATGAGCACGAGATGCCGCTGTCCAGCCTCCCTCTAGCCCCTCAGCCCCCATTCCATTCTCTTCTCTCGTACCTACTGTTTGATGTTCAGACTGACCTAGTTCCCATGTATGAGAGAAAGCATGCGTCCTTTCTTCATCTGGCTATTTCACTTAACATAACATCCTTCAGTTCTATCCATTTTGTGCAGAGGACAGGATGTGTCCTTCCTTCTGACTGAGTAAACCCTGAATAGGCAGAGAGCGGGAGACAGAGGGACATGTCTTAACCCAGTCAGCCAGTATGTTGCTTCCTCAGAAAACTAAAAACCTATCTTTCCTTTGTTTGATTCAGATACCCCATTTCTGAGCACATATCCAAAGGCAAGGAAGTCAGCATATTAAAGCTGCACCTGTACATGTCCGTGCTGATGGCAGCAATAGTCATAGTCAAGATATAGTATAGACCTAGGTATCCATTTTTCTGCATCTTCAACTTGATGTGTGTTTAGAAATAGCAGAGAAACTCTGGGCACAATCTTCTAGAAAACCAGAAAGCAGAAGTGTCTCTGTAAATACTTTTCTGAAGGAAAGGCTGAATCTTTTTTTGCAAAGAAATGCTACAAGTGTTATTGAGAATAAAAGTAATTCATAATTTGTGAGTATTAAGTAAATACAGAAAAGGGTAAGAAAAACAGTGTAAAAAAGGGAGATTGTGCAACTCAAATAATGAAGGAAAAGAAGAAAACAGATCCCTTATTTCTGATATATATTATTTATGTTTTGCCTCTCCTCCTCAGCCTGTGGCACTTGAACCTAATTTAAATGTTAATCTTACACACACACACACACACACACACACACACAGGCACGCACACACACACAGACACACACACACACACTCACACACAGGCGCACACACAGGCACACACACACACAGAGGCACACATACAGGCAGGCACACACACACAGGCACACACACAGGCAGGCACACACACACCGGCGCACACACACACAGGCACACACACACAGAGGCACACACACAGGCAGGCACACACACACAGGCGCACACACACATAGGCACACATACAGGCAGGCACACACACACACACACACACACACACACACACACACACGCACACCGCTTTGGCTGACAGCAGGTTCAGTGGGAACCTGCTCACTTGTACCCAAAGTCTTCCTTTTCAGGATCCATGACTTAGAAATCCTTGGGGTTTTTTGTTGGTTAGCAGCATTCTCCTTCCAGATCCTACCAGGTTAGACAGTGTTAGTGCATCTTCCCTGGTGAAGGTGAGGAGCTATGGGGTGCAGGAAAAGAGGACCTTAGAGAGCACTCTTAGGAAGTCTAGCCTAGAGTTTACAGCATTCCATAAAAGAGGAGGTCAAGGAATCTTTTTTTCCCCTTTGAGATAAGATTTCATGTATCCCAGGCTGGCCTTAAACTTGCCTTGTAGCCAAAGATAGCTTTAACTTCTGTTCTTTCTGCCTCAGTGTTCCAAGTGTTGGAATTACAGGCATGTGCCACCATGCCTGCTTTATGTGGTACTATTGCATGTCAAACCCATGACTTTTTGTGCTTAGAAGGCACTTTACTTTCATTCCCAACCAGAAGTCCTTGGTGACCCTTCACGCCACTCTTTCCTGTTCCAAATCTTGCCATAGTTCACAAATATCTCACAAGGAGGTTATCTTCATTCGTCAAGGCACAGTGAAGAATACGAAAAGCAGTTTAGCTATTTCAAGCAAGAAAAAATTAGATGTTTTAAAAATTGCTGAGAGAGCTTAGAAAACAGTTGGAAGGAAGCAAGAAGCCAGGAAAGTGGATGTCATCTTTCAGGAAATCAGGAAATGCAACCCAAGGTCCTGCCTACCTAGAGCTAGGAAGCAGATGTTTGCAGTGGGAACCGCCACAGCCTCTTCCCTGCCAGCTGCCGAAGTGTCTGTTGTTAGCCCTGCAAGAGGAGAATGGTGCTTTCCTTTCCTTACACATCTTTGGGGAGCAGTTTCAGTGGCAGAACCCAAATCCCGAACCCTACTTGCAAGAGTTGGAAAATTTCCCTGTGCTTCCGGGAAAGCAGCTGGGAAAGATGCCGTGTTGTCAGCAGACAAATGTGCACGGGTATCCCCACTCCACTTCTGCGGCATATGCAGTCTAGGGTGATATGAGGGGAAACCGTTTCCAACAAAGCAGATGAAATAGCCAGACTTGGAGCTGGGAGGTGACTCAGACAGTACCTGTCACACAAGCGTGGGATCTGAAGATTCCCTTCTTATTAGATGGAAAGATGATTCAGCTCTGCCGTCGTTAGTCCCCTTCTCCCTACATCATTGTTCTCATAGTTTTGTGATTAGGCCCAAAAGGTCACGATTTTATACAGTACAAATGTCTTATCTCGCTATCATTTTTTTCTGACCACCACCCCTGTGAACAATAAGTTCCCCGTCCTCCAGAGTTTTTAGTGGAATCTAGGGATCTCAGTCTCCTGAGCATTTACTAAGGCACTGTCATTGTTTCAAGTGTGGCTGTGTTTTGAAATCTCACTGCATCTTTACAGTGACTGAAGTCACCACTCTAGCTCAGGAGTTTTCCTGCTTTGTCCGAGGTTACAGCAAGTGCTTGAAATCAGAGTTCACCCATTGCTTTCTAGGACACTCCAGAAGATAAGGTGACTATTCTCCTCTGACCCCCACTGCCAAAAAAAAAAAACCTAACTAAATATAAGAGCATTCACATATGTGAAGCGTAGTAGTGCATGACTTTAATCCCACTACTCAGGAGGCAGAGACAGGAAGAGCTCTGTGAACTCAAGATCAGTCTGGCCTACGTAGTGAGTTACTGGACAGCCAGCCAGGACTACATAGAGACACCTTGTCTCAAAACAAAAAAAAAAAAAAAAAAAAAGAAGGAAGAAAGGAAAAGGAAAAGCACTCATATATTGTTTGAGAAAAGTAGTTAGATTTTGAGAGTATCTTTTTTTTAGGATTTCTTTACTTTTGCCAGGCAGTGGTGGAACATACACACCTTTAATCCCAGCACTTGGGAGACAGAGGCAAGAAGATCTCTGAGTTTGAGGCCAGCCTGGTCTACACAGTAAGTTTTAGGATAGCTAGGGATACAGAGAGAAACCCTGTCTCAAACAAAACAAAACAGCAAAAAGATTTATTTCATTTGTATGAGTGTTTTACCTATGCATATGTTTCGGTACCACTTACATGCCTAGTTCCTGGGGAGGCCAAAGGATGGCATCAAAAATGGTTGTGAGCCACCACGTGGATGCTGGGAATTGTGAAGAGCAGTCACTTAACCACCAAGCTGTCTTTCCAGCCACTTGAAAATATTTTTTAATTGTATAAATAAGCTGATGAACAACGGCATCTTCATAAAGGATTTAAACTCAGATTGATAACATTTTAGTTGTTTGTTTTGTTAGGCTTTTGCAGAGGGGGGGTGTTTTTTTTTTTTTTTTTGAGACAGGGTTTCTCTGTAGCTTTGGAGTCTATTATGGAACTAGCTCTTGTAGACCAGGCTGGCCTCAAACTCACAGAGATCTGCCTGCCTCTGCCTCCCAAGTGCTGGCATCAAAGGTGTGTGAAACCACTGCCCGGCCTAATATTTCAGTTTTTAAGAAAGTAGGTTGTGGAGACATATACATGGACTGTGAATTATTCTATGGATGATATGGGAATGAGCACATGAACAGTCTTTATGTGTTACTAATGTAAAAAGACAGAAGTGTCGTCATACATTATTAACTTTCAGAAGGCATTAGTCCCTGTGTGTATGGCTAGCACATTTGACACATGAGAGACTGAAGGGAAATATACAGCTGTAATATTTGCTACATGCTAGAGAGGTAGTCACTGAAGAAAAATAGTAGCAGGATTAATGCCTGAGGGTTCTGCTCTGTGTATACAGGTCAATTCTCTGCATCCCTGACTGCCAAGATGCAGCAGAGGAGCCCCCCCCCCCTGCAAGTACATAGCTAGTCACAGTGATGTCACGTGTCTCTCTGTCTTCCATAAACCAGGTATTTGCATATTGTCCTGATGATAGGCAGGGATCTAAGAACCAAGTTTCTAGGATTCTGGCTGGCTGTTCCCTGAAGTCAGTCATTCTCAGGCTTTAGCATGAAAAGTAAAGCTGACCAAATGGTCCAGTGTATACATCACGCTAGAGGGAGGGTATCTTTCATCCACCGTATCTTTGTTAGGTAAATAATAATATTAGTAACAGGAATACCATGACAAAGCGTCATGCATCTAACTCTGTTCTAGTCTTTTATGAATTTTCTTATTTAATCATCAGAATCTTGTGAGGATAATAATCCTTTTCATATTGGTGAAGAACCTGTTTTGGCATTATACGTATACCTGAAATTCTCAAGAATAAAAAAAAAAAAATCACCTCGTAATCTGTTATGGAGAAGGTGATCCAAATAATATATGAGACAGTGAGAATTTGAGCCCGGGTCTTTCTGAGGGCATCTCATTCAATGTGTTTGATACTTTCTTGTTCTAGGAACCATGTTATTTGCTGAGGACACCAAGATAAAAATGAGATTGTTCCTACTGCCAATCAAGAGAGTCATGATTATTTCCTGCTTCTGTCCCAGTTTATGAGTGACCTGACTGCCTGGAAGGGAACTCGTGGGAAGGGGGAACTGTAAAGCATGCAGTAGAAGAGGATTCAGGGTGGGTTATCAGGCAGTTTACTTCATTTTGTCCCCATTTGTAGGGCTTGCCATCTGGCCTGTGTATTGGGAACCATACTTGGTGTTGTTTCCTGTTTCACCATTTGCAAATAAGCCTAATGTTTTCATTTGCAGAGTGAATTAATCATGCCCTAAGGCTCCTTGGAAGATTTGCAGGCAGAAAGCTTTAAGAATCCTGTCTGACCCTTTGATCTACAGGGCTGTCCTGTCTGCACATGTTCTCGTGCAATGGTGGAACAAAGCCTGTAGGAGTAAGCAAGCCACTCCACACGATGGACCCCGTAGCTGACACTGCTTGGGTGACCCATGGACCTAGTGTAAAACCAAGTACTACTGTCCTTAAAAATAAATAGATACATTTTTAAGTAGCATTAAAATGACTTCTCATGACATTCTGAAATACTCATAAATCATAAATCCTCCTACAATAGAGAACAATACAAAGATCCAAGCCAGATATTATTCAGGGAATGAGAGACCTTGGAACACCACCATAAATGGAACGTCTCAATCAAATTCCTCTCCTCAGGGCTCAGTTAACTCTGTGGAGGAAGAGGCAGAAAGAATGTAAGAGCCAAAGGGATAGAAGACACTAAGAAAACAAGGCTTCGTAAACACAGTAGACCTGACCTACATCTGAACTCACAGAGACTGAGCATGCACAGGACCTGCATGGGTCTGTACCACATGGGGTCATGGGGTCCGAGAGCCGAAAGATCGGACACATGCCCAGAACTGTAACCCAGAAGTTTTCTCCAATTAATAACCACATGCTAATGAAAATTCCGTTTTCTCCAAGGGAGTCTCACTGGGGAAACAAGCACTTTCAATGGTAGACTGCTTGCCCAGCAGGAGGTGGCCAGCAGAGAAAATGCAGCAGTACCATTGGAGGTTCCTCGTCTTATAACATTGTGTCAGGGCTTTTGGTCTTGTTTTCTTTTTCATTTTTATTTTATTCTATTTATATATTTTCTCCTGCTCATAGGTCCTTTGCATATATATTATGCTTTCAGTTCAGTGTTTTTATGGGATTCCTGAGTGTGTGAACAAGTAACTCTCTGAATCTGTCTGTTTCATTTACCTTTTCTTAGACTTTTTTCCTTTCATTTGTTTGTTTTGTCTTAGTCTGATGTATTAGTTTTTATCTTATTTTATTATTTCTAGAAGCCTGTTTTCTAATGAGAGAAAGAAAGGGGCTAGATCTGGATGGGAGGAGAGGTAGAGAGGAACTGGGAGGAACAGAGGGAAAGGAAACCCTAATTAGGATATATTATGTGATGTGAGAATGAAGCTATATTCAATAATAGGGGAAAAGTAAAATAATTCCAATATAGAGGAAAGTCCATGAAATAATAACATAGTAAAAATTACAATGTAATAGGTTGGTGGTTACTCCCCCTAGTATGTCAGCCATGATTTGGTTGATCATCTATCCCCAGCAGTAGACTGATATATGGTTGCTAGTTTTGCATAAAATAATGTTCATAGTCCTGCTTGTTACATACAGCTTTCTTGTTAATGGTAAAAAGCAATATCTTTCATTTCAATCTTAGGCTTTATCCATATGTTTGAAGGACACTTGTCCAGTTGGGTTTTGTCAAGTTGACACAGGCCTAGACATATCCAGAGAAGAGGGGATGTTAATTGAGAAAATGGCTCCATCATCTTCTCTTCTGAACAAGTTGTGGGACATTTTCTTACATAATGAATAGTATATGCAGGCCCAACCTATTGTGGATGGTCCCAGCCCTGGTAGATGACCACGTGATATATAAGAAAGCAGCCTGAGCAAGCCACGCGGAGTTAGCCAATAAGCAGCACTTCTCTATGACTGCTGCTTCAGTGCCTGCCTCCAGGTTCCTGCCCTGACTCCCTCAGTGATGGATGTGACCCTAGAGTTGTGGGCTAAGACCACCAGGAATCCTGTTTGAACAAAGACAAATGTTTTCTCTCTGTTGATTAATGTTTTTTGCCTCAAAAATTGCCTTAAAACTTAAACCTGTCCGTTTTTCACCTACCACTTGGGGATGCTCTGTGATTTGGGATTTTGTGCAGTCATGGACTTAATGCAGCTTTCTAACTGTGCATTCAGCAGGACCAGAGCTGTTCCATAGCTGGCCCTCCCGCGTTGCTCTTTCATATCTGCAGAAGCTAAATTGGCCACACCACAGGCCTTTTTAGTAGATGATGAGGTTTTCTTGGTTTCTTTTTTCTTTTCCTTCTTTTTTTTTCCAGCCAAGCCTCCAGGAAGATTATTTAGAATAAAAGGGGAAAAAAATCAATCTTAATGTTCCGCCCAGGGCTGAAATAGGCTGAGGTCTGTACTGTCAATCACATGCTATAAACATCATGTGTCCACACTGGTTTGCACTGTATGTAGATAGGACCCTGCAGCTAACTGCTCGAGGACCTAGAGCTTGCTCAGACTTGTAACCATCAAGCCCTGTTTTATGAGTACTGAATACAGCAGCCTCTCTACAGAACCCTGCTGTGTGCATTGTGCATTTCAGACTCAAAGCTGGCCTCTTACCCCGTGGTCCATTTTTAAGTTGGCTCTCATTTTTGTTTCACTCCTCAGAAGGCCTCGCATGAGCTCCCTTTGTAATTCTTCACTCAGATGCTCACACTCCTGGAACTCCAGTTTTTTCCCCTAAAACAGAATTATAAGCTAGACTAATGAACTCTTAGGAAGCCGCGAGATTAAAACAATTGTAAAGATACAGTTGGTTTTGGTTTTTTTAATGGATGTAAAATTCTCTGGTTTGTCCTTAACTTCAAGGTTACATTCAACAAATATTATTGGGAATCTTCTGGTTGTAAACAAGCGCTATATCTTGTGAATCATGCTGAGAAGAAAGGGTTAATATTTTATTGACACATATCTAAGCATTTCCTAGGGATTTTACAGGTGGATAAAGTAAAAAATGAAATAGGCCAAGTATACAATAGAGAGACAGAGGAAAATACTCAGAAAGACGAAGGATCAAAACCACAGCCACCTTACCTCTCAACTTCCCAGCCGGAAAAAGAATGAGTTTCGTTTTCCTCCCACCTTATCACTTCCTCTCTCTGCCTAGACATACCACTTCTGGCCTGTCTGTACAGGCCTCCAGACCTCTATGGTTAGCTAGTGGCTTGTTCTGCCCTCTGACCTTTAGGCAAGCTTTATTTGTACAAACAAGATTTCACCACATTTCCCCTTTTTTGTCTAACAATTTAAAAAGGTTATAACTAATATAAGAAAAACTATATACAACAAGTACAATGATTATATACGATAAATACAGGTGATGAATACTTCAACAATGTCTAGCTATGTCTCTCAACCTTATACACTTTACATTGCTTTAGTGAATTTCTTTTCTGAATCTGATAACAAGGAAAACTACAAGTATAAAGTCTTCAACTCCATCAGACCCAAGAAGGAAATAATATTACACGAGTAAGCAGGAAATGCGAGCAAGGAACTTCCAAAAACTGTGAGAAATGACAGAAATAGCAAGCTGGGTAGACAGTCGCCCAAGGTTCCTCTGCAGTGTTGGGGCATCCATCTTCAGCCTACAGGACTACCACATCTCACAGACCTTAATATGGTAATATCTTGTTTGTACAAATAAAACTTGCCTAAAAATCAGAGGACAGAGCTAACCACTAACTAAACATAGAGGTCTAGAGGCCTGTACAGAGAGGTAAGGTGGCTGTGGTTTTCTACTTTCATTCCTCCGATCTCTCAGCATTTTCCCCAATATCTGACTCTGGGCTTTTATTATTAAGACCTATTAAAACTCATGCTACAATAATATCTCCAATAAATGTTACAGACATCTGAAATATTAAGCTTCTACAGTGAGTAGAATAGACATATGTTCATCACCAGATAGATTTTATCTATTAAAAAAAATTCCATGAAACACTTAGAATACCATATCCCTGGTCTATGATCAATAGTAGTAAGAGATGTAAAGTTCAGTCATTTAAACAGCAAATAGTACTGTAGGAAAGGAAAAACTCTGCCTCATATACCCTCATTAAGTGTTCCCTTTCAGAGTCAGGGAGTACCTGTCTGTAGCATAAATACGCCATCAACTAAGTGACCGCATTAAAGGAAAGCAGAGAAGAATGCTGTACCTTCCCCTGGCTCCCACATCCTTACTACTTTTTTCTTTCCTGGCAATAAACTTCTACTTTTCTCCACTGTAATTTTTGTATCAGGCTTTTTTATACCACCAGCCTCCAAATCATGACACAGAGACTTATTAATTATGAAAGCTTGGCCTATAGCTTAGGCTTGTCCCACTAGCTCTTATAACTTAAATTAACCCATTTCTTTTAATCTATGTGCTGCCACATGGCTCATGGCTTTTACCTCTGTTCCTGTATGTCTTGTTTTTTTTTTTCTGTGTCTAGCTGGAGTCCCTGCCTTTCCTCTTCCCAGAGCTCTCTCTGTCCAGAAGTCTCACCTTTACTTCCTGCCTAACTATTGGCCATTTAGCTTTTTATTAAACCAACCACAATGATACATCTTCACACAATGTAAAGGAATATCCACAACAATTTTTATTTTTAAGAATCCCTTCAGTTTTTCCAGTTTTTCCATGAGAATGGACCAAAGAGAGCCCCCATCTACAGTGATCATTGTGTTGCTATGACCAAACACCTGAGAGAAACAGCTGTTGGGGAAAAGGTCTGTTTTGACTCATAGCTTCAGAGGGTTCTTGGTCTGTCATGACATGGTAAGCATGGAGCTCAGGTGAGGAGAAGTGTTTGACAGAGATGCCTTACATTACAGCAGACCAAGAAGAAAAATCAGAACTGGAACCAGGGGCCAAGGCTGTGAATTTAAAGGCCCCCCCACCTCTCCTGACCAGCTTCTACCAGCCAGGTCCTATGGCCTGAAGGTTCCACACTCCCCCCACACCACCCGCTGGGAAACAAGCATTCCAAACACAGTCTGGAATGTAATGAACTGCTAGGAGTTGGCCTGCATATTGACTGGCAGTCTCATAGGAAGGCTGTATTTCTAGAACTGGAAAAGCTTTCTGTGTATACAGGCTAATCTGAACAATGGGGATATGTTGCCATTCTTTGAAGTCAGAATTCTGTTGGTTAAAAAACATGCCAGTCCACACATTGGTTTCAGAGTCAATTGACTTTGCTAGTTTAAACTGAAGTGCTAGTTATATTTGCAAGAAATGAGCCTTTGAAATAGGAAGTAAGATGAGAGAACTTACCATGCATATACCTTAGCTTTGTCTTTATTTATAATCACTAGGTTGCCCAAGCTTAGTGTGGTGATACACATCTGTTATCCTCATTCTTGGAAGGCAACAGCAGGAAGATCAGTTCAAGTCCGTCTTTAGTTCTACCAAATTCAAAGTTAAGACTACCTAAGGTCCTGTCTCAAAAAGCACCCCTCAAAAGAAAAGACCAAAAATCTAGAAAATACATAATTTGGAAGACGAGGAAAGAATAATAAATGAACTAAATGAGCCAAGAACAGTGGTACATACCTGTAATCCAAGCACTCAAGAGATGTGCCAGGAAGATTATAGCAAAATTCAGCTTGGTCTACATATGAACTCCAGCCACCTAGGTCCACTGACCAAGACCTTATTTTAAAGACAGACAGACAGACAGACAGACAGAGTAAATCATTATTTAATTAAAGATAAATGAATAACCTAGTTGTAGAAATAAATGTTTATCATAAAACAGTAATCCTGAAGTTACTAAGAGGGCTCAGTCAGTAAAGTGTTTATCTCACAAGCATGAGAGACAGAATTCAATCCCCAGAACCTATATAGTTCTGCAGGGGAGGGCCCAGGAGGAGCCCTAGGGCCCACTGGCCAAACATTCTCGCCTAATCAGTGAGTTCCAAGCCAATGAGAGACCCCCATAAGTAGTCAGCATTCCTGAAGATGATACCCAGGGTTGTCCTCTGATCTCCACACATGCACATACATGTACACACGTTCATAAAAAATGTTGCCAAGAAATTTCCATTTAGAATAGAGTAAAATGTACCTTAAGAGAAGGTGAAGTTAATTGGATAAGAGATACTTGATCCAGTGAAGATCACTTGCATTTTTCAGATGCCAAGAAGCTTTGTAAATAACTAAATCACTTAACACTTATAAAATGTCTACAGAGCCCAGAGCATTGGAGTGGTATAAGTTAGACTTGAATGTGTTTGCAAGTATTCCAAGGGCATGGATAAAAAATATGGGTAGTGGTGCAAAGTTTATAAAGACAACAAATAGCACTAGCTGCATTGAAGTTTAACCTGGAACTGGAAATAGCTGACACTTGAAAATCCACCAGCAGTGCTAGGCTCACTAGTAGCATGTTACACAGGCACTTGAGGACTGGGAAGAAGCTGGATGCAGGGACTGCTCTCACTGTCCCCACTGACATAGTTTCACACACCTTGTCGTCATTTCTAGTTGTATTTTTTTTTCCAAAGTGTTCAGCCTGATAACACCATCAAAGGATCTCGGGGTTATTTACAAGACCTAATAACGTATTACTTTCAGAGCAAGGAAGATGTAATTGCCACAATTTTCTAAATAGGAAAACTGAAGATTGGAAATTAAGTAATTTGATCTCAGGTGAGAGCAGAGATCATTACGTGGTGGCTGTCATCTCTGTACACATAAGAACAGGATTCAGAAATAATTACTCTACCGAAATTTGATTTCCTAAGCTGTTCCCAATGAGAAGTCTCCTGGGATCACTCTTCAGTGTCTTTTTCTATCCTCTAAAAGATTTGCATTTACAGGGTTAACCTTTCTTTTGCTGTCATGATAACTATCTCTCTTTTTTCAGTTTATCCCTTTCCTGACAGCTGATAGGAGCCTAAGCTAATATTGTAGCAATTTTAGATAATATTACAGATGTACGAGGATGTCCTTCTATGAATCAATTAAAGAAGCCACAGTAAGTTACCACTGAAAGTGTGGCAGCTGCATCCTTGAAAGCAGATGCTCCTCCGGGTGTGAATGAGTCCAATTTTGACTAATTTTAAGACCTAAACAGATTTCAGTCTGGTTAATATTGGGCTGCGGAGCCACTTGAGACATCCTAATGCCCTCGACTGATTGCTTCTCCATGACAGTTACTGGGTTGGCTTTCCTTGAGAGATACTGGGTATTTGACAAGCCAAGGATTTTATGTCGACATAAAAAAGGGGGCCCAAATCTCTGTTGTAGCAAGGTGGACTAACTAGTTCTAAAAATAAGGAGGCTTCAAGAGGCAGTACTGCCTATAGGGAAAGTTTATGAGCTGTAGGAATTAGCTAGAATTGAATAAAACTTTATTTCTGTAAGACTCCTAAACAGCCCCCCCAAAAATCTGTAACAAGTGACTTCCTCATCCCCACTCTTTCCCTATATTGTACCCAGAAAACTAAAGAGAAAGACAGAGTAGGAAATGGTCAGTTGTTCTTCCTTTTTTTTTTGGTCTTTACAACCAGTTATTGTGTGCATTCTTTATTGTTTATGCTGGTCAATTAAAATCACTCAGTCAGCTTAACTAAAAGGACAATGTTGAATTATATAATGCCTTCAGTTATTCTTCTTACTTTTATTGTGGAAAATGCATGATTCTAGCCCAGAAGGAATTCGTGATGTGGTTAAGAGACAAGCATAAATAAATGACCCGTGAATGGGACACGAGCACTGCTCGACTAGAGTCAGATGGAGAAAATGCAGACAAGTCACTGGCCCCACCCTCGGATGAATGAGAAATTTTGAAAAGATATAAAAACCATCACAGCTATTGATTAATAGAACCTCATGATAGAATTAAGAGATTTGCTTTAAAGTATGCCAGTCAAAAGGTAAGGTTTGGGGGAAGGGATGAGTCGAAGAAAAGAAAATGGTGCACATTTAAGAAAAACTGGAATATTTTGCCAGATAAATTATAGAGAGCTGGGGTACAGCATAGTGCTGGAACACGTGCCTGGTGTGAAAACTCTAGGCTTGATCCCAGCACTGAAAAGCCAGCAACTATGAAAAGCTGTGTGAAGAACCAGGGCTTGATCACACAACCACTAGAAAATGCAGTGAAATTAGCATCACTATACTTACATTTTGGGTAATTAGTTCTTAACTGCTTCTTATTTTGTTAGATTTAAAAGGTCAAACATGAGACAGACCTCAGAAGATCCATGAAAAACAGAAGTCTGAACCAAGGAAGAGGCAGTTGATGTAGAAAAGAGAAAACAAATATTGGGAAAATATTTGCTAACTAGAATAAGCAAAAACTGGCCTTTAGTGGAAAAGAAAAAGTCAAACATAATACAGTTTATATTTCACTGGTAGGAAGGCAATTTAAATAAATTTTCCAAGGAACCATAACGTGTTTAGTTTTGAGATATCTGTGGAGTGTGCACAAGTAGAGAGATTTATAAAGGGTTAAATGAAGTTTTTAGAGCCCTGAATTTATGAATTCATAAATAATAAGAGTGTCGAAAATGGATGAGCTCCACTCTCAGTCCCAGGAAAGCCTGGCAGTTTTATAGTAGGCCAAACGAGAAGGATGCAGCCTCGTGAATGCCGGAGAGACTGAAGAGAGTTCACGAAAACATGGTGTGACATCAGCCGGAGCAGATGTAATTTCAAGAAGTAAATGGCCAGTGGTGCTCTATGTAGCAGAAAGCTCAGGTGGCATTAGCATCGAAAAGCATCCCACGAATTTGGAAATTTGAATTTCATAGTGTGATATCGGAATAACTTTTACTAAAGTAGTGAAAGTAGAAATCAGATTGTGGCCCGCTGAGGAGTTAATAGCAGGCAGGCCTGTAGATCAAGCAGCTGTTGGAAGTTCTCTCAGACGGCCAGCAAGAATCTGAGATCTCCTCAGAGAAGCGGTAAGGACTGGAAGGGCCATGCGTGGGGAAGTCACTGAGAAGGGGTAGCTGGCTGGTATAAAGGCTGAGAAGTAATGGGCGGCACTTTTTAATTGAAAAAAATTTTACACAATACATTTTGATTATGTTTTCCTCCTTCTCCAACTCCTCCCAGATTGTCCCCACCTCCCTAGCACACAACTTTCTGTTCTCTGAGTGCTCCAGAGTCACTCACTCTTCTGAACATTGACCAATGGTGGTGTCCGTGTTAGTACCCATCTACAGCAAGGAGAAGCTTTGCTACTGAGGGCTGAGTGAGGCACTGGCCTGTGGGTGTAGTAATATGTCATATTAGAAGTGGTTTTATTTTTTGTTTTATTTTGCAGAATAATAGCATTAGGTTTTCTTCTACACCCATGACCTGTCTAGTCTCAGGTTCTTAGCCACGTTAGCACTGGAGCATATCCTGAAGTGGACCTTAGATCCAGTCACACTGTGGTTGATTACTACTATGATGTTTGCCTTGCAGCTGTACCAGTGGACCTTGCAGCCGGCTGACTGTTGTAGTTGCTGGTTTGTAATCCTGACTACCTTCCTCCTCCAGTAGCGCTCAGAGCACCTTCCAGCACCATAAACACTGGGCTGCAGGCGGCAAAGCCCCTAGCTGTGCACCATTCTCAATAGGGCCTTACCATCAACTTTGGAAAGCTTTTTTGAGATTAGAACCAAGAACTTCCTATTGGCAATGTTCTGCTCTTTGATTTTTCTTTTGTTTTCATGTCAGTGGGTTGTAAGACTGGCCCAGGGCTAAAGGGAGCCTTAAGGCAATAGAACAGAAGAAGACTGAGGGAATTGCACTTTCTGGTAGAAGGGTGTCTTGAGGCCTCAGCTCTGCCATCCATGCTGAGGGCCTTCAAAGGAGAAAGTGGAGGGATTTTGATGTATTACAAACAAGCAAGCACAGGAGACGGCTGAAAGAGGAAAGCCTGTGAACTGGTTGTGGTGTTAGGACCTAGCATTTCAGAAGCTGGACACAGACCGGACTCACCAGCCAGCTGCTATTCTTTCATTGCAGGGCTTTGAGAGGGTGTGTATTTTTCTGATAGGGCGAGAAGTCTAGAGTCAGTGCCACTGCTGGCCAGTAATTCCCAAATCAGGAAGAGGCAAAGCCGGGGAGAAAGGAGTGGCACCAGCATAGCCTTCTCTTTTTATCAGAAAAGCAGGAGTCTCTGAGGGGCGGCACAGAATTCTGCTGGAGGGCTTCCCAGACTGACACAGGGCCACTTCTCTCTGTAACCCCAGGGCCTCAAATATTGTACATTTCATATGCTAGAGTGAAGATGGGACATGAAACCGCCCTGTCCATTGTCTCAGCAAAAAGCACAAGGTTCGTCTTCCTCCCATTACACCAGTGGATTTAATAGAGGAAGCCCCAGTAACGTCAGCATGAGGGTGAACTAGAAATCTTAAAAGAGACATGCTTGTATATAGTGGTCACATTATGGATGATCAGACATCAGCCTTCCCCTGGCTAGAACAGCTGCTCAGGCTGCATGTCTTAAAGAGGTGATCAATTGCTAACATTTTAAAAGTTCAGTACCCACGGGGCTGTGGCAGAATGAAGAGCAGCCTCTAAGACGGATATATAATCACTTAGTCTCTAGAAGGGTGTGTGCAGAGGTGTGTGGTGTTTGGTGAGTGGGTGGCCAAGGATGATGTGTGTAGAAGTGGGGGTGTGGTGTCGTGTTTTGTGGTATGGGGGGGGGGGGGGGTTTCCAGTAATCTCATTTCTTAACTATAAACAAAATCTATCAACACTGTCACTTGACATTTAAGAGCCAGTTAATTGTTCTGTACTGCCTTTGCCATGCTCAGCATTTCTTTGCTCAGTATATTTCTTCTTATTTAAGAAAGCTTCGTAAACTTGAGGAAGCTCTCAGGAATTGACAAGCCAGCATTTCAGGGAAGCTATAGGCATAAATTACCATGTTACGTCAATAACATACAGTACCATACAGTCAGACACATGCACAGTTTCCATTATTCCACACTGCTCCTGCCATGCCCATTGCAAGCTTTATTTGGTAGCTGAAACTGCCGTTTGTGCATTCTATTTTGGGTTTAGTTTTGTTGGTTTTGTTTTTGATAGTTTGGGGAGTGGCCAGTTTTCACATGGTAAAGTTAATTGTTTGTATAATAAAAAAGGGAAATTTCTAGATTTTTAATGGATTTTACCCAAAATATTTTTGATAGTATTTGGTCAGTTATAGTGTTTGGGAGCTTGAGACCATGAGTACAATGTCAGAGTGATCTCTGCCTCTTCTCATTGATGTGTGTAGATAACTCTGTAGACCAGAGTTTGTGTCACATACAAAATGAATTCAGAGCCTTAAAATCCCTAAAGTGCTTTGAAATATTCTAATAGTGTCACTTAAAGTTGCTTTCATCTAGCCTGCCACATGAAACGTTGTGATGGCAGTGATGTTGCATTGCCATAAAACAACATGAACAGCAGTAACATTTGAGGGGAAATACAGTATTTTACAGACACTCTCTGTCAGATCAAGTTTGTGAACAGCTAGGATAGTTCAGGGATTATTAGAATTTTAAATCTCCATGACTGTATTCTTCTCCTGACAGGTCAGTTCCTGTGAATAACATTCACTTGTTTATGCTGTTTTAATTACACTTGTTTATGCTCATGTGATGCTGTTTTAATTTCTTAGGGTGCGGATCCAAAGGAAAGCTTAGCCTTAAAAGTTACATTCCTGGATCACATGTCTGGCCCCTCACCTGGGCTTGTTAGTACAGGAAAAGACATAATCATAATAGACTTGACTTGGACAGGTGGTGACTACTGTCCTTTAAAATGAGTTATTGATGTCTCTGGGTCCTATGGTGTGCTCCAAGCCCACAGATCTCTTCTGCAAAGATCCATATCCTCCAGCAAAAGACTTTCTGCCAAAGAAGCAAAACTGTCCAAACGACTAGAAACTGAATTTTGACATGGATGGGATTGTTTATGGCTGTAATTATTAAGATTTCACTTGAACAAATAAAAGACTAAGGAAGAGTAACAACGGTTTATGTGTCTGACTTATATGAATACTGAGAAAACTTCTGTAGTGAGGAGGCGAGCAGACCTGCTTTTCGTCCTGCTCGGCTCCCACTTGGCTAGCTTTACACCCAAAATAACAACACACAAACTGCATTCACTTAAACACTGCCTAGCCCATTAGTTTCAGCCTCTTACTCACATCTTGACTAACCCATATCTAATAATCTGTGTAACACCACTAGTGGTGCCTTACCGGGAAAGATTCAGCATGTCTGACCTGGTGGCTGGCTCCATCGCATCTGTCCCAGAGAGGAGAGGCAGGGCGATTGCCCGAGGCATCTACCTCACTTCCTTCTTCCTGTTCTGTCTCCTCCACCCACCTATGTTCTAACCTATCAGGCCAAGCAGTTTCTTTATTAACCAATGAAATCATCAGATAGATAGAAGACACATCTACATGAAACTTCATGTACTAATACTGTATTTTTCCTATGTCAATCCATTTACCAATATGTGACACAGTTGTCCCTATTTTACACAAAAGACTAAGGCAGAAATATTTGAAGAGATTGGCTCTTGCTATATGGTAGCGAGAAGACAATGTACAGCATTGAAAGTCCAGAGAGCTAAAAAGTCTTGGCTAATGTGGTCACAGTTCTGTTGGTGATCTCCAACAAACTGTTGAGAAGCTCAAGTAAACAACACTCCCACTACCGCAGCTCAGTATTTTCCTAAGGAATCTATTTGTGTTTTAATATTTTATTTAATATTAATATATACATGTAATTTGTGGATCAAATCTACTGTCCAACTTTTCCTTTGTCCTCAACTTTTCCCTCCCAGCTTCGTGTACACTCTCCTTCCTTTTTAACTTTTTTAATACCCTTCGTCCACTTAGTACTGCCTGATGTGCTAGGTGTAGGACCATGTACAGGAGGATGAGTAGCAGCTCAAAACCCTCATACTACCCACAAAAAGCTGGCTTTCCCTCCCCAACACCCATCAGATGCCAACAGTTCTTCAGAGAGAGGTGGAATTCATGAGCACCTGCCCCATCTGTTATAGAATTGTCTGACACGAACCTGTACGAGCCTTGTGCATACAGTCCTAGCCACTGTGAGTTCATGTGTGCAGCTGTGCTGCATGTCCAGCAAACACTGTTCCTCTCTCTGAGTCCTACAGTACTTCCGTGCCATCTTCCTCAATGATCCTCAAACCTTTATAGAAAAGGGTATGATTTCGATGTCCCCTTTAGACACTACTTGGGCAATCGTTGGTTCCCTGTTTCTGGAGTTAGTGGTGTCTCAGCAGATTCTGAGGCAGGCCTCGAGTCCAGGGATCCTTTTTCCAGAAGACCCAAGTTCTCTGGCAGAGGGAAAGATTTTCAGACAGAGAAGCAATACTGAGATTTAGACCTGAGCACTCTGCAGACTCTGCGTGTTGGCCAGTTATGGGTCTTTGTATTAATTGCCAACTACTGCAAAAAGAAGCTTGTATGTTAAGGGTTAAGCAGGAAATCGGTCTATGGATATAAAGATAAAAACTTAGGGATGCATAGTACTATGTTGCTTTAGCACAATAATAGTAGTAGGTCATCTTCTTATACCTATGACTTGACCAGTCAAAGATTTTTGGTCAAGTTAATGGTACTAGGAATGAGGTCCATCTTGTGGGATGAGCTTTAAGTCCAAGCAGAAAGTAGTTGGTTATGCCCATGATGTTCCTGCCACTATTACACTGTTCCATATATCTTGCCAGCCCAGCTATAAGGTTCACTGGGTGAGACCATTGATGACTTTTCTCATTTCATAGCATGCATAGAACCTTCTAGCACTATGAACTCTAGCCAGTAGGGATGAAACTACCAGGCCATTATCAGCTTGATTTTTTCCATGTCCTATAACTAAGGTATACAGTGTCTTCAGTTGTATGGTCTTATGAAGTAACAGTAGCCTGTAATGTTTGGGAACATGTATGAGATGTTATTGACCAATAAATTAAAAAGAGGTAACCAATACCTGGCACTGGCTTTTTATTTTATAGACTGTAGTGTCTGAATGAATTGCTGACCTCTATAGTCTAACTCCATTTAAACTTCATGTGGGGTGTGTGTGTGTGTGTGTGTGTGTGTGTGTGTGTGTGTGTAAGCTTCTATATTAGTAGGTTTCTGTATGGTGTTTTCAATGGACTTAAGTGTTATTCTTCCCCATACTCCCTTTTCCACCCTCATCTCCTACCTTAGTCCTTCTGCTCTGTTATCCCTCTTCCCACCTTCATATCACTCACATTCTATCCCCCTCTCCTTGAAATCCCCTTATGACTTCTTGTTCCCCAGCTTCTATGGGTTCTCCAAGTTAAACATGCATACCTAAGATTCAGAGCTAACACCTGCATCTGAGCAGAAACGTGACATTTGTCTTTCTGGATCTAGGTTTCCTCACTTGGAGGGATTATTTCCAACTCCATTCATTTACCTGTGAATTTCAAAATTTCATTTTCTTTATGGCTGAATGTTCCATTGTGTTATTAAGCACATTTTCATTATCTATCAATCAATTCGATAGACACCAGTTTGATTCTGTTCCCTGGATTTTGCAAATATAGCAGCAATGAATATGGATGCCCAAGTATCTCTGTAGTTAAGATATGACGTCCTTTGGAAAGTTAGCGAAATTAGCTATACCAGTATCCTAAAAAGCCCTTCTAGGGCCTGTCGTTGCTCATAAGTTACATGTGAATTAAAGAGGCATATAGCCCATCACCACCTCCCTCTATCTCATCGCCCAGATGGTACAAGTGTCACAGCCTCCACTCCTTGTAGACATATTTGTCTGTAATATTGATTCTGCAACCTTCATTTCAGGAGTGATCTAGAACAGAGAGAATCCTTGGTCAATAGACTGAGAATTATGAAACAAGTTAGTCCAGTCATTTGAAGAGTATAATTCATTCTTTAGAACGTGGGAAATTTAGCCTGGAAAAGGAAAGACTTCACAGAAGCCAAAAGAGGTGTCTTCCATACTTAGTTCTGCCATGTTTGAGAATGACTGCAGAGCTAAGTAGAAATTCTTGACGTTAATGAAGACAGACCCAGGATTCTGATGCAGAATCAGCTGGCTCAGAGGTACCGGTGCTCTCTTCACAGGCACTGCCGGTCGGTGCTCTCTTCACAGGCACTGCCGTGAGTGTGCAGCCAGAAGCTGAACAGCAACTTGAACAATGTACAGGAGACGCAGCCACAGGCCGCACCACTCTAGAGCTGCTTCTGTGTCAGGAAACTGACTGAGGCAGGCGAGTGTTTAAGGAAGAGCACAGCAGGACAGGCGTGCTGCTGCAGTAGCTAGAAGTGCTCGACCTCAGTTTGGTCCCCAAGCCCACGATGAAAGAAGAGAATGAACTCTCTGGGGTTTGCCTCTGACCACGACACACACTGTGACAACACAGACACGTGCATCCACACTCACACACAGCAAGAGGAATAAGTAAAATAAATTTTAAAGTAAAACCGGAGTCTAATGTGTCTTAGACTCCTAATGCTACCAAAGTAATAAAAACAGCAAGATGAATAAATAATATACATTCTGGTATTTAATAAAATGTTCCCTTTTTTTCCTCTCCTCTTCTTCTAGTGCTGTCTCCTGCTCAAGAGAGCCATGTGAACATGGACCTTCCACCAGTGTCTGAGCAGATCATGCAGACACTGAGTGAACTTGCCAAGTCCTTCCAGGATATGGCTGACCGCTGCCTGCTCGTCTTGCATCTGGAAGTGAGGTATGACCCAAGTAAGCACAGGACATTGTGGTGTCAGGGCCCCCATGACATAAGTCAGGTGCTGTCTCCGGATGCATGGCGTACCACCACAATCTTCAGTTTTTGCTGTTGATTCTGTCCGTGCCCTATGGTGAGCATGATGTTTAGCAGTATCCAGTGTCCTTGCAGGATGTGAGCATATGCTGGACCGTGAGTGTGGAGACTCAAGGGTGGTGTGGCCTATGATACAACCTGGATTTGCGTGTGCACACCAACCATGTAGGTGATCTAAAGGTCAGCTAGCTGGCTATTTTTGCAAAGCTTCAGTTTCCTCTTAAAGTGAAAATAGCAGTTTCTACCGTAGATGTTACGGAGAAATCTTAAGTCATTTGTGCCATATCTGTCACATATTAAGTCAAAATGTGTGGACTTCATCGTTGCTAGTTTTGCATATCAGAAAGGAAGCCTCCCGTCAACAAACTTAAAACCTAGCTGACTTTTTGTCTTAGTGACAGTGTCCTTTGCTTTACAGAAGCTGCTCAGCTTCAGGAGGTCCCATTTATTCAATGTTGCCCTTAATGTCTGTGCTGCTGGGGCTATACGTAGGAAGCGGTCTCCTGTGCCCAAATGTTGTAGAGTACTTCCCACTTTCTCCTCTAACAGGGTTCAGTGTGTTCAGATTGATATTGAGGTCTTTAATCCATTTGGACTTGAGTTTTGTGCATGGTGATAGATAAGGATCTACTTTCATTCTTCTACAGGTTGACATCCAGTTATGCCAGCACCATTTGTTGAAGATGCTTTCTTTCTTCCATTGTGTACTTTTAGCTCCTTTATCGAAAATCAGGTGTTCATAGGTTTGTGGGTTAAGATCCGGGTCTTCTATTCGATTCCATTGGTCGACTTCTTTGTTTTTATGCCAGTACCAAGCTGTTTTCAATACTGTAGCTCTGTAGTAGAGTTTGAAGTCAGGGATGGTAATGCCTCCAGAAGTTCCTTTATTGTATAAGATCGTTTTGGCTATCCTGGCGTTCACCCATTGAGACAGTGGGACAGAACTAACGGGAGACCACCAAGTCCAGTTGGAATGGGACTGATGGAACAGGCGACCAAACCGGACTCTGTGAATGTGGCTGACGGTGGAGGAGGACTGACAAGCCAAGGACAACGGCGATGGGCTTGGGCTCTACAGCATGGACGGGCTCACTGTGAGCCTTGTCAGCTTGGTTGCTCACCTTCCTGGACTTAGGGGGAGCTGGGAGGACCTTGGACTTAACATAGTGAAGGGAACCCTGATGGCTCTTTGGCCTGGAGAGGGAGGGAGTAGGGGTATGGGTGGAAAGGAGGGGAGGGAAGGGGGAGGAGGAGGGGAGGAGATGGAAATCTTTAATAAAAAAATGAGGAAAAAAATAAAATAAAATAATATACTAGGAAAAAAAAACCTAGCTGAGGAGAATGAGGAAAAGAATGGTCCAAGAGAAGGGTTTCAAGGATGCTGGGTTTCTTCGCCTGCAGTAGGAAGACATTGGCCATGTAGATGTGTGTAATAAAGTGAGAAACGAGAGGAAGAAGCAAAGCATCTTCAGCTGCCCTGCTGTTGTGGAACAGTTGAACAGGCCTCTTCTCTGTACCAAGCAGTGCTCCAAACACTGGGATATAGCACCAAGCAAAATATCCCAGGTCCCCACACCTTCTAGTCACAGATAAGACAAAAAAGACACTTTCAGATAATCATAGCTGAAGTGATAAAAATAATACGATGCGAGGCCAGCAAGGTGGTTCAGAGGGTAAGCCACTTGCCGCCACGTCTGAAGACGTGAGCGCTGTCCTCAGTCCATATGGTGAAAGGAGAGACCTGACTCTCAAAAGCTATCCTCTGACCTCCACACTTGTCAGTTCGTGGGTGTGCTCACACAAACAAATTAATAAAGAAATATTTTAACTAATAATATCCTGACATTATTATCTAGATAACATAACTGCAAACACAAGCCATGTAGGTCATATAAAGTTTCTCTAGAGTTGAGTGTCCCTAATCCAGAAACTCAAATCTGGAGCTGCTCTTCAGATTTAAGAGCATTTCAGAGGCTCAGCCAAATAAGTGTGAGCGTGTGTTCTGAAATTTAAAAACTTTTGATCCCAAATATTTTGGATAAGGGATACTCAAACAGTAGTTGCATTTGAAGATGTAGAGAGAAGTAGATAAAATGAATAATATAATTTTTTAAAGGGGGGGCAAAGACCTGCTTGTGTCTTCAGAAGAAGAGTAGGGAATGGGAGGAGATTCTCTCTCTCTCTCTCTCTCTCTCTCTTTCTCTCTCTCTCTCTCTCTCTCTCTCTCTCTCTTTCTCTCTCTCTTTTTCTTTTGGTTTTTTGAGACTGGGTTTCTCTGCAGCTTTGGAGCCTGTCCTGGAAACTAGCTCTTGTAGACCAGGCTGGCCTCTAACTCACAGAGATCCGCCTGCCTGTGTCTTCCAAGTGCTGGGATTAAAGGTATGCGCCACCACCACCCGGCATGAATTATATTTTTAATTCTGGGGGGGGGGGTATTATTGTGTCAACACAGAAACAGTGAGCTACTTTTCATTCTCTGTGGTAAGCCTTGGCATAATCATAGCTTATCCTTAGAGTACATCATGTGAGGACACTTTGTAGGCTCAGTAACTACATGTGGCAAACATGCAATGAAAAATGTAGTATATGGGTTAACCAGGAAGGGAGTTGCTTAGGCAGAGGACTGTGGCAGAGTAACCAAAGCCATCCAAACAAAAACCTAGAGGAAGAAAATTCAGGCAGGGAGCAGCACTCAGAAAGGTCCTGAGATGCAGTTAGTCCAGGCAAGTTGGAGGCACGGAGAAGAACCTATTATATTTGCAACCAGATGAATGAGGCAGGTGTGGGGATGGGTAGAGTAAGTAAGGTAAAGACCGGCTAGGCCTGATCGTGGACAGCTGTAAGCCTGATACACTGGCGGTCTTGAAGACCAAGGGAACAGTTCCATTCGTGTTCGAAGTGCTTTAGGAAGCTTCAGCGAGGCTTTGTACAGAGGACAGATGTTTTTAGTTGTGTTATGGTTTTGGTCCCTGTCCCTTTAAGAGACAAGCCACGCCCATTCCCTCCCCATCTGCTGAGGCAGGCTGATCTTCAGCTTCCGGCCTGAGCTCACTCTCTTTTCCATCTTCCTCTCGGAGAGGCAGCTTCGCCTCTGCCTCTCTCCCCACTTCTCTGCTCCCCCCCCTCTCTCTCTCTGTTTCTCTCCCTCTCTCTCCCTCTCCGTCTCTCCTTTAGTAAATCTTTATGTCTATTTTCTGTGTCTGTGCCGTTAACCCGCCGCTGCACCGCCTGTTCACCGGCCGCCCTGGACACACGTGTTCTGCTAGTCTCCGCGCAGCTACGCGCAGCTGCCCAGCTACTAAGTTTTTAAGAACAAAAAGTTGATATTTTTAAAAGACTCTCTGGCTACTGTATAGACATGGGACTGCACAGAAAACAGGGTAACCAGTTGAGACCAATTAGGAGCATCAAAGTAACAAGGTAGAAATATGAAAGATGTAGGACTTGAACCATATGCTAGAGTAGAAATCCTAGAACTTACTGACAGATTAGGTTGGGTTCAGGATTTGGTGGCACTGAGAAAAAGACTCACAGAAACCCACCAATTGAGAGCGTTAGTATTTGAAGCTGCAAAGTCTATGAATGCCAGTAGACAAATACTGAAGAGGGCAAGACAGGAGCATTATGAGTTTGAGAGCATCCTGTACTGTACCTTTGTCTGTAGCCACAGCGTCCTGGATGTGCCTAATGTCATTTCACTGAAACAGGACAGACTGAAGGGACAGAAAGTTCGGGGATGTGGGTTAGAGGTTTCAGAAAACAAGTGCTCAGGTGTTCCCTCTGAGGAGCTTTTCTGATATCTAGGTAGCAACGCCAACTAGACCACTGCATATAGACTTCTGAAAGCCCAGGATCAGGAAGCCTGGCATGGCATGTAGTGCATTTTCTTCTGTGTTTTTTTTTTTTAACAATATTAAAGTTGAATAAATATTTTCTTTTCATTTGAATTTTCTATAACGTCCATGTTTTAAAACTATAAAATGAGTTTGGTTCATAGTTAAGGCTTTGGAATGTATTTAGATTCCAGTTAAAAGTTGGATGGCTTCGAGGCATGTTAATGGCACTTCCTTTTTATGTCCCTTGCTTTTGGCATTCTTCTGTTTCCCCCAATGAGCTACTTCTCTGTTGCTTGTTAGCACCCTGGAAATAGAACAAAAGAAGGAGCCTGCAGGTTTTGAAGCGGTCGTGCTCAGCTTTATTCCTGAGTTTATTTCTTGCATTAACTTGTCCAGAAATAAAGCATCTCGCTGTGTGTTTTCTGATTTGTTTTACGATAATTTTTAGATTTGTTTTCTATTTATTTTCAAGCTGATAATAAAATAAAGCAGACATTTTCTATGAATAGAGAAATGCAGTAGACACGGAAGGAAAGAAGAAAAAAAAACACGCAGTAATATTCTGAGGCTGCTGTTACCCCGGGTTGCAAAGCAAAACAAGAGAACAGCAAATTAATTACTCTCACAACTCCTAGAATTTATGCTATTGATTGTGCAGTCTCGGGACATGTTCTACATTCGGAATCACCGACTTGCGTGCAGTTAATTCCAGGCGGGATGTTTTCAGCACGTTTCGTAAGATCTTTGAAATCCTTAACCCCTGTCCTGTCTTTTTTTTTTTATTGTTTGTACTTCTTAGCAATACTATTCTTACGATGCCAGACATGTTTTGTCAACTTTGTAAGAAATCACAGTTGTAATATTCATTTCCATGCCTCCTTTAATATTAATTTTAAAACAGGAAAGGGTAATTTCAGCCTGAATGTTAGTGCTCTAGATACAGAATTATTTTTTTTTTTTTTTTTTTTTTTTTTTTTTTTTTTTTTTTTTGGTTTTTCGAGACAGGGTTTCTCTGTGGCTTTGGAGCCTGTCCTGGAACTAGCTCTTGTAGACCAGGCTGGTCTCGAACTCACAGAGATCCGCCTGCCTCTGCCTCCCGAGTGCTGGGATTAAAGGCGTGCGCCACCACCGCCCGGCATAGATACAGAATTATTTTTCCTTTACTTTGAGACCACTAAGTATAGTTTTTATTTCTTCTTATAACCTGGTTCCCACATTCAGTTTGTTTTCTATGAATGTGTCTCCATTTTGTCTTTATTCTTAATGTGTGGTTCACAAAACAGACTTCTCCGTTTATGGCTGAGATGGTGAATGCTGCCACTCTGTTCTGGCCTGTCACATTGCCAGTAGAGGTGGGGACGTGGTGAGGTTAGAAAAGGAACAAAACAGATGCCATGCCAGTCATCACGTTGCTAGGATATTGGTTTTATACCAGAAAAAGCTGTCAGATGCTATGGGACCCATGGTGCAAGGTTGTGGAAGAAACTACTCATTCTTCTGGTGTGTCTTGTTTGTTGTTATAAATGGTCCCAGAAACTGAGCCAGTCATGATGCCTGTATGAGTTCTTCTTAAGAATGAGCTGACTTTAAACCAAACCCAGATATAAAAAATAAGCTCAGTTCTCCTAAACAAAATGTGTTCTTGAAAGTCAATGAGTTTGTTTATAAGTAGCATTTTCACATGATAGTCCACTTGCAAGTCAACCACATATGTCTGCAAGTACAGGGGTGTATTAGTCACTTCTCTGTTGGTGCGATAAAAGGTCATGGCCAGAAGCAACTTAAGGAAGAGTTCCTTTTAGCTTACAGTTCCAGTCATGCATGGCAGCAGGAGAAGACAACAGAGAGTTCATATTTCATCTACACATAGGAAGCAGAAAGAGAAAAGCGATGTATGGAGGCTATAAACCTTCAAGGCCCACCCCCAGTAATAAACTTTCTCCAGCCAGGCTCCACCCCCTAAAGATTCCATAAACTCCCTAAATAGCACCACCAACTGATGATCAAATATCCAAATACATGAGCCCGTGAGGGACATTGCTCACCAAACCACTACAGAGAAGACTGTGACCAACCTCATCCTCATTCTGAAAATTCACTAATACTTATTTTATCCCTAGCCTATGGTGAAAGGGAATCACAACTGAGGCCCTGTCCAGGAACTGGCATGATGAAAAGTGATTCTCTCTTTGGCATTTTATAACTGCAGAGACTCTGCCATAGGAACCAAAGAAGAATGAAAGCCATGTAAAATATATGAATGGGTTGGCCCAGCAAAGCTCCAGAAGAACTTCAAATGCCAGACTTGGTCTTACTCCCAAAATATCTTTATAACCATAGCCCATATTTTTCTTTAACACTGTTAAAAAGGTTCTCAAATCCGGCAGGTTCTGTGCTGAAGAACCCATCCAGACAGCATCTGACATTCTACCCCTGTCATTGTCACGTTTAACCCCACGCACTGTCTTCCCATAGTTTGAGGCAGAAGGCAGATGACACACCCCCCCCCCCCCCCCCCCCCCCCCGACCAAGAAATGAAAGACATGGTGAGACCATTAAAAGTTGTTGAGGGTTTTTTTTTTCATATTTGAACTTTAGAAAAAGAAAATTAAGTTGCCATTTGAGTCCACAATGCCAAGAATGTCACCTTTATCAGCTGATTTCCCTTAGCATCAGGAGGGCTCTAAGTGGGTTCAACAGCAACTGCCTGTCACCGTTGGGATCCTGAGTGTGCACTGTGTGAAAACCACCCATCCTGCTGTGCAATCAGCAGTGTTTGCAGAAACCGTAATGCCAAAGTCAGACGAAGGTCAGCAGTGCCACACCAGAACCCAGCGGAAAATAAAACCTTAGTGAATCTGATCTTCACCAGTGACAGTTCTTTCTGACCATTTTGGGGAAAATAAAGTAGTGCCTTAACAGTGGTTGTCCCTCCTCTTCGACTGCAGCCGTAGACCCTCACGAGCACTGACCTCCAGTGTATCGGAGTTTTCAGAAGCCCGTCTCTTCTTTGATTGCTCTCCGTGTTCTACCATCAGTCTACTCTTTCTTTGTGCCAAAGCTAGTATTTGATTTTATCATTTTACTACTTAAAGTTCTCTTGGGGCTGGAGAAAGGGCTTATTGATTATTAGTAGGTACAGAGGACCCAGGTTCAGTTCCCAGCACCCATATCAGGTAACACATCCGGCTTCTTTGGACACCTGCATTCATGTGCATATACCCACACAAGGACAATCATACACATACTTAAAAATTTTTAATTCCTTAATCTGTAAAGTTCTCTTAAGGTTCCCTAAACCTCCGTGCATAAAATCCACTTTCCTTTAATGGCCTCTGAAGCCTAGGATGACATTTTACCGCCCATGTCCCTAAGCTCTTGTCACGTCTCTCTCCTGCGATCTGTATGGAACAAAAAGGAACTTCTCACTATTGGTCAGAGCCATTGCCCCTGTCCAACTTCATGCCTTTTAGCATGATCTTCCTACTGTGTGTGACTGTGCTACCATAACTTTAAGCCTACCTTAAAGTTACTTTAGTGTAGGTGGTTGTATTTCAGCTAATGCTACTTTATTTTAATTTCTGCAAGGTAGCGATTAATTTCTCTAGTCAAGAGTCCTACTCCCAAGTGGGTCATCTTTGATTACATCAGAAAGATCACATTGGAGAGGGCCTGTGGCCAGAGCCATTAGTTGAATCTTCATCAAAACTGTTCTCTTTGCCAATTAACTCAGGAATGTCAGATTGGGCTTTTTAATGGTGGCATTGCTTATAATTAACAGCTGTGAGAATAAGCACATATCAGTAAAAAATGAACTTCAGTCATATTATATTTATATTTCATTTAAAAAAAATTCTAGGAATATTTCTTGAGACTGGGAAGATTGCTCACCTATATGAGCACTTGTATAAACATGAGAACTTGATTTTAATCCCTAGAACCCATGTAAGGTAAACAGTCAGATGTAGCTATGAGTACCTATAACCCTAGCACTGGGGGCAGAGGGTAAAGAGAGGTTGATCCTTGGATCTTTCTGACTGGTCAGTAGAGCCAAAACAGTTTCCAGCTCACTGAGAGACCTTGTCTCAAGATAATAGAGTAGAGAGCAGTAGAAGACTCGCAGTGGCTTTTTCTCGGCTGTTTTCTGTTGTCGGCTTGCACAACCTAGTGTCACTGCATTGTCTTGCTTGCTAATTGATGTAGAAGGACTCAGCCCACTGTTGGAAGTGCTGTATCGCCATAGACGGGTGGAAAGAACTACATGAAATCCAACATCATTGCTCTTTAGAAATACGGAAATTAAAATCACTATGAGATACTATAATTCATCTGCATGACCAAACAAAAAAAACAAGCAACAAAAACATTCTTTTTAACTGGCACACTGAGAGCTTATTAAGATACAAATGACTAGAATACTCTTGTGTTGCTAGTAGGGGGCACAGCTCGTTAATACAGGAGTTTGTTTCTTCCAAAGCTGGGGGTGCCTTTAACCTCTGACTCAGTGAAGCCTACTTCTAAGTAATTACTCAAGAGAATAAAAATTTATGTTTACATAAAGCTGGAATTACTTTAAGGAAAAAAGTAAATTATTTCGGCTCACCATTTGAAGGGATATAGTCTGTCATGAACAAGAAGGCATGGTAACAAGAACAGTTCCAGGTTTTAGCATAGTCTCTAAGCAGAATTTTTTTGTTTTTTGACTGTTTTGGTTTGGTTTGGTTTGGTTTGGTTTGGTTTGGTTTGGTTTGGTTTGGTTTGGTTTGGTTTTGGATTTTCAAGACAGGTTTCTCTGTTTAGTCCTTGTTGTCCTGGAACTCACTTTGTAGACTAGTCTGACCTTGAACTCAGAGATCCACCTGCCTCGGCCTCCAAGTGCTGGGATTAAAGGCGTGCACCACCAATGACTTAATGACATGATAAATTAGCAATGATTAACATAATACTAGTGACGTAACAGTTTTTACTGTGTGCTTTCTTCACATCAGACTCTTTGTTATATGCTTTGCATGGCCCTTTGAGGCAGAAGTTATTATTGTTCCTAGTTCAAGGGAAACTGAGGCATAGAAAGACTCCAGTATATTCCCTAAACTTACACAGTTAATAAGTGTCAAAACTGGGAAACAAAAATCAGTGTTATCCACAAAAACAGCATTGAGGATGGAAATACAACCTCTCATTGTCATCATAACAGCATCTGTTGAAAGATACCTCTGGCTCTGCTGCTGTACACACAGTCTTGGCATTGAAAGAATTCCAGAAGTCATCTACGTCTTATCAGGAGTGTATGTATTAAATGAACAAACCTCATAGATACCTGCTTGCTTCAAATCTCTCAGCTGTATAACTAAGATGACATTTTGGTTTAAAACACTCCGCTGAGAGTCTGGGTGAAATGCACAAGGCCACAGCTACTTCAGATAGTTTGGTGCTCTTTCCTAAGCAGATCCTTGTCTTCATGGGGAAATTTTCATTTTCATTTGCTCTCCCCTTTCTCTTTCAGAGTTCATTGTTTCCACTATCTCATCCCTCTGGCCAAGGAGGGGAACTATGCCATTGTTGCCAATGTGGAAAGTATGGATTATGACCCTCTGGTGGTCAAGCTCAACAAAGACATCAGTGCCATGGAAGAGGCCATGAGCGCCAGTCTTCAGCAGCACAAGTTCCAGTATATCTTTGAAGGTCAGAGCTTGCCCCTTGTGTCTAGGAGTGGGAGGGAAGAAGGTGTTCCTGCATTGCTGGATTATAGACGGTCAAAATGTATAAGGAAAAGTTGTTTGCTAGTGTGTTTAGATTGGAAGTACTGCACCCAGCTTCATGTATGAGTCAGTAGATAGTGGTGCCACCTGCTCCTCGCCATTAGACAATGTTTATCTAAGATAATGCAGACATCTTTCCTCTTCCTGCCTGGACATGTATGCCACTGAGATGTGGGCAGATGTGTAGAATGATCCACAAATTAACTTGAGAGGAACTCCTGTAAAGCAAGAAAGGTTGGAGAGAAAAAGCAAAGGTTCACACATATGTAGACAGTGAGGCAGGAACCCTGGAGAATCTTTCTTTGGTCACTTGTATCTGGCAGGGGAAGTTTTTCTCACAGAACGCATTATTCCTGAAGTGAACAGACTCCTGGCTCTGGAGTAACTTAAGGCAGCTGTTTGCATCAGTTGCCACCATCAGGAGGCCGGGATGGCAATATTATCTGGAGATATTTGCCTCCAGACTTTAAAAACCATATGGTGCAAGCCAAATAATTCTTAGTGCTATAGTCTACCGTAGAACCTTTTCTCTGTAATACAGTATCCAAAATAATTAAGCTATAGAGAGAAGAGGCTTTTTTTTTCCTATTTATGGTTCATTGCTCTTAGGTGACTTAGAGTAAATAAGGAGTCCAGAAAGCAGGGGCCAGGAACTAAAGGCAGAACTACTGACCTCGAGGCCACTGTAGTGAATAAGGAGACCAAGATCTCACAGTACCCCCCTACACTAGGCCTCAATCCTGAAGGTCCCACCTCTTCCTAAGAATGCCCACAAGAACCAGACCCTTGCCACAGACCCTCTGGTACACAGTCCTCCAAAGTCTCCTGCAGGGTTTTCTTTTGTTTTGTCTTTCAAAGCATGGGCCTGGGTATTAGAAGCTGTCAGTGTCTTCACACAGAATAGGACAGTTACGGTACATTGTTGGAGCTGAAGGGATAGCACAATGGCTAAGAACACTGGCTGTTCTTCCAGAGGTCCTAAGTTCAATTCCCATCACTCACATGGTAGCTCGCAACATCTGAACCGTGATCCCATGGGATTCAATGCCCTCTTCTGGTGTGCTAATGTACATGCAGACAAAGCATCCATTTACATAAAGTATATATAGATAGATCTTTGAAAGGAAAAAGATCATTGTCTACAGACTATGACAAGCTGCAGACTACGAGATGTCAGTGCATGGCCATTGCTGGCTTTATGAGAACATTGTACCACAGAAGTTTACAATCCCTGCCCCAGAATAGGTGATTCCTGTACCATGAAAATTTTAAAGTAGAACCATGGAGATGGAAATGTGTTCTGAAGGAGAATGTACCCCAAAATGCAAGTAGTTGTAACATGAGCCACTGGCTAGCCTTGGGACACTGGACTCGAGGTTACCGATATAATCACGACAGCTTCAAGACTCTGTGTCCTTTGGAGCCTGTCACTGTGTCCGTCAGGGCCTTTCACTGGTCCCTTGCCACACAGATCTTTCTCTTTGCTCCTGGTGTGATTCTTCCAAGCCCTATACCTCCACAGGTCTTATTCATGTGCTTGCATTTATTTAATGATATTTGAGGTTATTAATATTTTTATGCCTTAAACAAATCAGACCCACAGCCTCATCGTGTACACTTCATCACACCGTATTATACCACGTCAGACCAAACCTTAACTTGGAAAGACTTTTCTAGCTTAAAAGACAGTCCTATGCTATGCTCCTTTCCTTTGAGCCCAGTTTGTAATAGCACAAACAAGTCTGTGGTCTTGAAGAAATACTGGGTGCGAATAGCTAACGCAAGAGAGAATGCCTTATCTTTGGCCTCTTCTGCTTTGATCTCAGTCAAAGAGGAACTCATTGTGAAGCTAGAGGAAGCCATTGAACCTGAGCTGTGTACTGCTCACTGATCTGAGTCTAGTTACTATGAAGGGACTCAGGCTCTAGGAAAGGAAGATAACAATAATAGCGTACTTCCTGGGGTGGTTCTTAAGTTCTGTGGAAAATACCCTGCTAGAGGCCAGCTCTGCAGAAATGGAACCATCTGAATTAAGAAACATTTAAAATTAAATCTACTTTTTAAAGGTACTTACGTATAACTATTTTGTGTGGTATTGAGCCATCCATCATTCCTCAGTCTAAATATTGCTATCCAAAAGGAGTCCTGGGGCTAGAAAGATGGCTCAGATGCTAAAGGCTAGATTCACAACCAAGAAGGCAAAGAAGTCCTTTTAGTTTATTGATGTCCTCAGATACCCTCTGCCAAATTTCATAGACTTTAATGCAGTCCTTAAGGTTTGGAAATTTGGCTCAGTTTGTAGAATATTTGGCCTAGTGTATACAAAAAGCCTTAGATCAATCCCTAGCATATATAGACCTACTCAGCATGCTCACATGGATGTAATCCCATCATTTGAGAGGTGGAGGCAGGAGGGTCAGGGTTTTATGCCAGCCTATAATATGTGAGATACTGTCTCATATTTGTGTGTGTGTGTGTGTGTGTGTGTGTGTGTGTGTGTGTGTGTGTGTGTGAAACAAAACAAGGTTAATAGGACAGTCCTTCAAATGTTAGAACAAACCATTTACAGGACCCCAGAGCTATTTATAAATGTCTCTTAAGAATTTAACAGTGAACTCACAATCTATTTTTCCTAAATGCTCTGTTTCTATCTGTTACTGTGTTACATATTTACCCTATTGCCAGTGCTGAAATCTATTAGCATTGTTGCCAGGATCCCATATTTTATTGATTGATTTTTTAACTGGCATTTTTGTTGTTGTTTGTTTGTTTGTTTGTTTACCATCCAGGTCCTTTATTTCTTTTTGTACTTTTGTATACAATGGGTTCCAGCTGCTTGTGCTTCTTTCCGTTAGTTCTCACAAGGCGTGCTTCTCTGGGTAGAGCAGGTTGGTGCTTCAACTGACCCTGGATGCCTTTGGTTTTCCTTTTCTTCTCATCGTTTTCCTCCACGCACTTCAGAAAGCTGTTTCAGCTCTTCGCGTACTTGATGTGCTCAGTCTGCTCATTAATTCTCTTGGCAAGAATCTAGCCTTTCACTTCCTTGTTCACAGTGATGCCCATGGCATGCTGGATGACACTGTAGAAAACGCTTCTGGTTTTGCTGTGGTAACACTTATGGGGCCTTCTTTTTTGTACAGTATCCATTTCCTTGATGTCTACAACATCACCTTTCTTGTAGATTTGTATGTGTATGGCCAAAGGAACAACTCCATGTTACCTAAAAGGCCCAGAAAACATACAGTAGGTGCCCCTCCTTTCTCCCTCGTGTTTGTTATTTTGATGAGTTACTAGAAGACAACTAACGATAGAAAGCCAGATATTAGCATTTTTGTTTATAGTGTTCAACTTAGGACTGACTTGTTTTTATATATGTAGGCTCCCAATTATGTTCCGAGCCAAATGTGTATTTTCCTCTGTTTCATGAGTAGAAGAGACCAAACAGATCTCTCCAAATATGTGCACATACAGTGAAGTTCCTTTGTCTGTCCTTAGCTTATAGCACCCTGGCTTTTTCTTGAAGCCCTTATGGTAAGACTTTAGGTAAGCATTACAATGCTGGGCTGTGAATATGCCAAATTTAGCTGACTACGATAAGTTTCCCATTCCCAGCTACTAAAACTGTGTAGAAGTATCATAAAATTATTGTAAGATTTGCTATGGCAGTTGGGCTACATGTTTTTCTTGAGTCGTTTAAACCTGTGGAGGAAGAAAAAGAACAATAGTATGTTCAAGTTTAAGCAAGATGCCCTAATATATCTTTCTTGTCTTCTCTCTGCACTGTGCTGACCCCTCAGGTCTGGGACACCTCATCTCCTGCATCCTCATTAATGGGGCCCAGTACTTCCGGCGCATCAGTGAGTCTGGCATCAAGAAAATGTGTAGGAACATTTTTGTTCTTCAGCAGAATTTGACCAACATCACTATGTCACGGGAGGCAGATCTGGACTTTGCAAGGTACAGGGGAATACTGGGCTAGATTTCTTACTCTGAAGCTCGTTGCCTATAGTGAGCTTCTCTTTGCTAAAAACCTTATTTTAAAAAAAAACAAAACAAAAACAAAAAATGTGGCTGGAGAAATAGTTCAGCAGTTCAAGCACTTGTGCAAGCAAGAGGACCAGAGTTTAAATCTTCAGAATCCATGTAGATGTCATGTGAGTGGCTGTGGCAGCCCCTGTAGTCCCAGCCTTGGTAGGAAGAGACTCAGATTCCCTAGACCAAGATGTGGCTTTGATTGGGAGACCCAGCCTTCATGAATAAGGTAAAAGAATGAAGAGGGAGCTAGGCCTACATATGTAAGCACACACATCCGTTCAAGCAAGCATCCTCATAAGCATTCCTATCACACACACACACACACACACACACACACACACAAAGAAGGCAGCATTCTCAAATGACAGAGACACTAGTTCTACAAAACTCTGTTCAAAGTTTAACATCACTGTAGAAAGTAGTTTTCCCACTGCCTAACCTAAATTCTATTTAAAAATATTTTTTACTTTTATTTATTTTATGACAGAGGTAGGGAAGAGTGGGATAGGGGAGTGTATACCATAGAGTGTGTGTGGAGGTAGACCGGAGGAGAACCTGTGGTTCTGTCCTTCCACCGTGTAGGCTCTCGCATTGAAATTGCATCATCAGTCTTGGTGACAAGTATCTTTACCTGCTGAACTGTCTCACTGGCCTCAAACTTATGTTTTTCATACTATTACATTGGTGACTTTTTACTGAGTGAAAGAGTAATATAAAACATTTCACAGTAAATGTAAGGTGATAATCCTTTGGCCTGCAGATAGTGATATCTGGCCTATCTTCTCCTGCCTTTGAGTACATGTACACAATACAAAAGTATGTGACTTTTCACACGTACACATGCATATGATTTCTCTTTTTACAAAATTGGGACTGTGTTAATGTAACTTAAATGTACTCCTTGCATTTTACCATATCAATAATAATCTTTGAAAACATGATTTTTCGAATACTAATGCTTCTAGAAAACATTACTTTCAATAAGTGAACAAAATCCATGGTATAAATTAACAGGAACTTGTTTTCTAACCACATTTGGATGTCAGTACATTTCAAATGATGAACAAGTACTGGGGTCAGCTTTGCATGTGCCTGTTCTGATGCTGCTTCTAATTTGACCCAGTTGAGACCCGTCCAGTTTTCTTCCAACAGGGAGAGGAGTCATTGCCCTTTTAATTCTCAAGGTTCACTTGTCTCAATTCTTAATGCTCTCTCTTAAGACACTTTTTCAAATATGAGGGTTAATTTTATTTTACTCCAGTTGGTCTCCACATTGTACATTAAATAATCAAACCTTTGGTGCTTTACTGACAGTTCAAGCTGTTTTGTAGCATTCGGATAACAGTACATTAGCAAACCTCCCTTTCCCCCCCATGCTCTGTTACTTACAGTTAGGTGAGTTAGTCCATAAATTTCATTTTTTAAACCTTTTTAGCTAGGAAAATCTTTGCTTTTAGTAGTCTAGAATGTTTCTGCTTATTTGTTATTTCTGTTTTTTCCATTTGACTTTGAGATTCCTCTAGAAGTTCAGGAAAAATTGAAACAGTTTTTGAGTACTTAAGAGAATTATACAGCACCATGTGACTTTGATAGTGATGATGACATTTGTACTGGGGCTCTTTGCTTTGAAAGTAGCCCACATATAATCCTTTTAACTTTCCTTCTCTGATCTATATGTTGTATCACTACCCATTTGCTTCTCTGCTCCTCTCTTCCCCTATATTTTTTCTCTGTTTGCAGGAAAGTGTGTGTGTGTGTGTGTGTGTGTGTGTGTGTGTGTGTGTGTGTTCATTAAATTCCATGTTTTAGGATAGATTTGGTGGAAAGCCTTGCTTGTTCAAATTAGAGAAACCAGGTGTGACTGAATGCTGCATTTATTTGGCCGCTCTTAGGGGAAATGATCTCATTATTGAATTAGTCTATCCATAATAACATTGACAAGGGGAAGTTAAGAACATGGAGGCCTGAGGGATACAAAGAGCCATTACTAATTCTCTGAGGAATATAATTCCTAAATTCAATCATCTTTTTTTAAATGATTTTTTTTATTTAGCTGAAATAAGTAAATTAACACAGTTCTTGGCAGACAGTATGGGGCCCAAACACGTACTGAGAAAACAGCGTCTGCTTCCTGAGCACTGCCGGGGCAGCACTGAGATTGGCATCAGCGGCCGTGTTCCAGTGAAGGGCTTCTGCAGGATGTGATTGAATGGCAACTCAGTCACGCCTTTCACAGTTGGATTTCTGAATTATGTCCGAGGAGTAGGTAAAAGGTGAACATGACCACCAGGGAGGGAGTGTCCAATGTTACCCTATTCTGTAATGGATTATGCAAGCTGGTATGAGCATGTAGCATGGATTCTATGCTCCAGAAGGTTCAGAGACCGTTTCTCCTTACTAAATGGTCAGTTTCACACTGTTTCCTCAGTGCTTGGAACAGAGTAAATGATCACTAGACGTGGTGAGAACGTGAGTAGATTCCAGCTCAAGGCTGACGAAGAGTTTATAAAATGACTAGTTAGGCTCTCGGTCCTGATAGTTTTAGTCAGCAATATAGTCGATTTTCTATCTACTTGTAAGGAACAAGAGTGTCTCAGTTTTATAAAACAGAAGCTAGTACCAAAAGTGGTAATGTAGCCCTGCCAGTCCATGGTCTCTTCCTTTCTTATTTGCGCTTGTTCTCATGTGAACGTATTTTATAGCCTTATTTTTCCCCTCCTTTTTGAGATAGGAGTTGGTTTTCTGAAATGGGCTCCATCAATTCTACCAAATTTGAAGCTGTGTAAAATAGATACCAAAATAGGCAGAATTAACAGACTGCAGCAGCGTGCCTCGCTATTCCTCAAGCGGTGTCTAATCAAGCATGGATAACGGCATTTGTGTTTCCAGGGACTCTATAGAAATGTTATCTTCTAACCAGTAATTAATCACCAGTCACCATGCGTCAGAAAACTGACTTAACAAGAAGGTGTATAGCACTTGTGGGTTTTAGCTGCCTTCCTGGCCAGTCAAAAATATAGCATCCTTCTGTACAAAAGAATTGATGGATATGGAATGATTCTACTTCTGCTGATTCTCCTGATGGGGCATGGCCGTCTATCTCTTTATACATACTGCCCTCAGATCTCTACTAGGATAGATAAGGTGAGCAGAGAATCAAGACAGCCTGGACATTGCCAGGATTACTGAGGGCTCTGTCCTCCATGGTGATGATCATTTCTGTTTTGCTGTAGTTTTGACTCTTTATCCCACTGTTGATTTTTGGAATCAAAAAGAACTTCTGCCCAAGAAAATTAGAGCAGATTAACTGGAAATTTTGGGGGTCTCTAAATGTGTGTGTGTGTGTGTGTGTGTGTGTGTGTGTGTGTTTGTGTGTTTACATCCATCACAGCTCATCTGAACTTGAGCTACAGTGTTCATATACAGAAATAAGCCACCAAAGCCACCATGGACCATGTGGTAGGAAGACAGAGAGTGCAGCAAGAGTGTAGCAAGGTCTGTGATAGGATTTGTCTTGCAGTCTTTGTAGATGAGGTGAAGCCCTTGTTCAATAAGAATACCCCAGAGTTTTCCCCCCAGGTCCTCTCCTCTTCTCTCTGTCAAGTCTTCCTTCTTTTGGGGGTAGATTATTTGTTTGGATTTGGTATGAGTTTTGTTGGGTGTTTTTTGTTTGTTTGTTTGGTTGGTTGGTTTTGGTTTTGGTTTGGATATCTATAATTTTTGTTTGTTTGGGGCATTTTTTTGGTTTTTGTTTTTATTTAGTTTTTGGAGCTAGGGTCTCAATATATAGCACTGGCTGGCCTGGAACTTGCTATGAAAACCAGGCTGCCCTGGAACTCACTGGTGTCCTAGTGCTGGCTTTGAAGCCTGGCAATTCTTCCTTTTGTTATGCATTTCCCACACTGCTTTGCTTCTTGCTTTATGGCCACTTCCTCCCCACCCACCCACACACACCATTTTTGCATTTTTTTAAACAAATATCTTCATTTAAACATCACAAAGAGGGCTGAAGAGGTGGTTCATAGGTTAAGAGCACTTACTGCTCTTCCAGAGGTCCTGAGTTCAATTCCCAGCAATCACATGGTGGCTCACAACCATTTGTAATGAGATCTGGTGTCCTCTTCTGGCTTGCAAGGACACATGCAGGCAGAACACTATTCATAGTACATAAATAAATCTTTTAAAAAAATCACAAAGAGAAGGAAATGAAAGCCGAGGTTCAGAAGTGGCAAGGAAACCAATTCTAAAATGGAGAATAAAACATTTCTTTACATTATCCCTTTAGTCAGTGAACAGATACTTTTTGAAAGTGTGTCCTCTCTGGGTCATGCCCTGGAGGAACTTGCATTGTTGTGGGGCAAAGTATAAACTAATAGATAGGTAAACTGCAAAGTAATTCAGAAGATGAGTGTGTCAATTCTGATGAACCTGCATTTTTGTGAGGCAAAATACAAACTAGTAGATAAAATGCAAAATGTGTCAGTTTTTCAGACATGCTGTTATAAAAAACCAAGCTTAGAAATGAAAATTGAGAGTGCCAGGGTATAATTTCAGTGTTCATGAAAGCCCTAGAGGGAACATGTGTTTAGTGTATCTAGGGAAAGACCATATAAGAAAGGGAGTCTAAGGATGCAGACCCAGTGGGGGCAGAGGGAGGGGGGATGCTTGACTGGGAAAGCAGTAGGAAGGTGAGTATGGCTAGAACAAGCAGGGAGAGGTAAGATCATAAATGTGTGCAAAGGAGCTAAGATCTTGAAGGTCATTGTAATGCCATCCACTTTTACTGGGAAGTAGAAAACTGCTAATGAGTTGAAGGCAGAAGAGTACCACAGTCTGAATCCTCCTGTCTGCGCCTATGAAAATCAGAGCACTGGCGAGAAGCTAGCACATAAAGAGAAGGATCCATTAGAAAATAGCAGTTGTTCTCCAGATGAACAGCGGTGATCCAAACCAAGTCAGAACTGGGGAAAAGGAGGAGAGGTCAGCTAGGTTGCTCTCGATCTAGTCGACAGGGTGAACCAGTGACTCTGTTTTCTTCTGAGCAAGTCAAAGCAATGAGTGTTTAATGCCCTGAAGCAGACTATGGGTAAAGCTAGTTGAGTTTGGGTGGATGGGGGGGATACCAAGAGCTTGAGTTTGATACATTTAGTTTGATATGCCTTCTATAGATATGAATGGAGGAGATAGGAGGGGCTTGAGTAAGAAACCTGGAGTATAGGAGAGTCTGGCCTAGAGAGAAGAGCTTGGGAACCATTAGCTTATACATAGGGTTTGAAGTCAAAAGAAAAAGTAAGAAGTGAGGTCTTGCTGGGAAAACAAGTAGAGAAAAAAAAGATGCTGTCTGAGAACTGGGCCTAGTGACTGCCTTGCGTTTCGATGCTGGGAGCTGAAAAAGAAGCAGCAGAGAATGAGCGAACAGCTGCTGAGGAAGGTGAGTGGCTTGGGAAAGGAGATGTCTTGGAGTCCAGAGGAGACTTGAAAAGGGTGCTTTGTGTCGAGTGTCGTTCCTGGGTTACATTAGCTCAGTGCAGAGAACTGGCTGCTCTTAGACTTGACCAGAGGCTTAAAATATCTTGGTCTGTAGTCCTTCATCTTTCCTATGTAATTTGTCTAAAGTAGGCATCATCCTCAAGTGAAACAGGTTTCTCTTATTTTGTAGTAGCCTAGATGTGATTAGAGCAAATGAAATGAAACCAAAATGTCTGTACTACAACATAATAAAGGGCAGATTGTCAGCCTCTCATTTATCAAGGTCAATATCAACATGTATGAATCATGTTCACAATATGTGGCTTTGATACCATGTGATAAAATTGGTACTTTACCTCTGTAGTCTTTCCCCAAGCCCATGTTACATTCAAATCATGAGAAAGACACGAGAAAGATTCTTATGCAAGGGAAGCCATAAAATACTTGACTAGCACTTCTCCGTAGCATCAAAGTCATTAGAAACAAAATAGTTAGTGAAGCTATCTCAGCCATAAGGAGCCCAAGAGACATGACAGCTAAATCTGTCCTATCCTGGATGGGGTCTGAGAATAGAAAGAATGTGCAGTAAACACAAAGGAAGTCTGAACGAAGTTGGGCTGTAGTTGATGATGGCATACTAATATTGGTTCATTAGTTGTGATAAATGTGCCATACTAATATAAGATGTTATTAGTGGGAATAATGAATATAAATTACTTGAGAAGTCTGTACTAACTTCTCAACTTTTTGTGATTCAAATCTATTATAAATAATAGTCTCTTAAATTGTTGTCAAAGATATTTCTGTCATGAAGATCTACAAGTGGATGATATATGTTGAGCATGAAAAGATGGTCAGCATCATTTGAAATTAGGGAAATGAAAACCAAAACACAGTGATGTGCCACTCATACCCATAGGACTGCAACAGCTAAAGAAGAAGGAAAAGAAAAACGTGAAAAGAGCTGGATCTTTGGTTAAGAGTACTGGTTGCTCTTCTAGAGGACCCAGGTTCAATTCCCATCATCCACAGAGTGGCTTAAAACCATCCATAACTCCAGTTCCAGGAGAGATCCAATGCCCTCTTCTGGTCTCTATGGGCAGTGCACACTCAAAGGGCAGACATATATGTAGGCAAACAGCCATATACTTAAAATCAAGATAAATAGGTTTTAAGTATTGAAAGGACTATAGAGAAACTAGAAGCCTCATTTATACTACTGGGAAAATGAAAGGTGCAGTAGCTTTGAAAAACAGTTTATCCTTTCTTCAAAACAGTTATCCTATGACTCAACAATTCTACCCAAGAGAACGGAAAAATACATGTACTCAAAATTTTCTACCCAAATTTCATAGTAATGCTATTCATAATTAACTGGTGGATAAACAAAATGTGATTCCATAAAATAGATATTATCTGGCCATAAAATGGGATGAAATACAGCCACATAATATATGATGAACCTTTAAACATGAGGCTAATTGGAAGAAGCTGGTCATGAGTGGCTACAGTGTGTGTGATTGTATGTAATGTACAAAATGGGCAAATCTGTAGAGCTAGCAGTCGCTACTGTTTGGGGGTGTGAGGAAATGAAGATGTGGATTCAGGGGCTTGGGGGGAATGACTCACATGTTCTAAAGTGGATTCTGCAGGTGCTTGTGCAACCCTATGAACATATTAAATGATCTTGAACTTTATACTTCAAATATGGAAGTTATGTGGGAGCTGCATTATATTGCAGCGAGTTTTTTTTTTAATGTTGAGCTTTAAAGCTTTGAACATCCCAAATGATTTGACGCAGAAAATGAGTAGCACAGGTTTTATACTCACATTAATAGAGAACTTTGTCAAGGAAATATCCTATGCATTTTTGCATTTCCCTAGTGACCCTGAGAGGTGAACAATCAAGGAAGGACTTATAAGGAAGTGATACCTAATTTTAATACCAAGTGGAACTATCCAGAGTTGGGGAAAGAGCCATTCAAGCATAAGTGAGGGATAGTGGAAGATGAGGCCTACAACTCAAAACATATCATCTCGCTTGCCCTAATTCATTTCTTCTTATGAACCTAACATATTTTATATCTGCTTATCCATACCTTGTCTACCCCAGTAGAATGAAAGTTGCATAGGCAAGGCTTCATCTCAGGACCTCCACTAGATAAATGTCCTCAACTGGAAAGTGATTGCTGAAGGTGTGGTGTGTAGGTGATGAGTAGGCCTGGAGCTGGCTGGAATGGAAACAGATGGGAAGTGTGAAGGACTTAAACTAGCTGGACTTAAGGAATGACTGAATGGGGAAGGCAGAGAACAGGAATTCAAGTGTGACTCTGGAGAGTCTGGCTCACAGGACAAGACAGAAAGATAATGATACCAAAAAAAAAAAAAAAAAAGTCAACAAAGCACACAGCCTAGCTGTTGCCTGCTTTTCCCAACAATGGGCGTGGCCTCCTCCCTCCCAATGAAGGCAAGAGGTGTATCTCTTTTTAAGTCCTCCACATCCCCGGTGAGGTCACCTACCCGTATTCTTCCTCAAAGTAACAGAATGAGTTAGGAGGCCAGCCTGGACACCAAACATGCTAAGTGGGACCCTTGCTTTGTCCTTGAACTTTGTCCAGGAATGATCTCTGTCATGACTGAGAATATTGAATTCCTCTGGAGAGTGTTGAATGGGGCCTGTTATGTACATGTATTTTCTATAGGCTTGCTACAGAGGGATGCTGTGGGTTTTGCAGAAGGTTAAGTTTTCCTGTCTGAAGTGACCAGGGCATAGCTTGCTAGAGAATTAGCGATGACATACTGCCACCTACTGGAAACACCCACAGCCATCAGTACAGACCTGTGATCTGAAGTGACTTCAGGCATGGAGCTGAAACAGTGACTGCCTCCCCTTGCTTGGCCAGAAGAGAAATTTTGTTTCTGAGAAAAGAAGCAAAATGTTCTCTGCACTCTTCTCACCGGTCACTTTTAAGCTAGTTTTACCCTGCTGACAGCCATGTCTTCCTGGCTCCTGCCTCTTTTGCAAGTCTCCCTTTAGTGCGTCATTTGACCGTTAGCCATTTGGATTTGTGATCAGATAAGAGCGGCTAGTCTTTCACAAAAAGTTCTCTTAATGAGGATGACCTCTAAAAGTTCTGGGAAGTGATAAAAAGCTAGCCCTGACTCCTAGCAGCCAGGAAAAGCTGGTAAGTGATGAGTTTTATAGCTTTTACTACCTAGTATAAAGAAAGGTACCTATTAATAAAATTCAGTCATAAAACAAAAATGTGTATAATTTGATTTCTGAGAGTGTTTTCTTAAGGATCTTTTCTTAAGTATATTTAAATAATGCTACTTTTCTTTAATTTATCCTCCTTTTGACTTTTGATCCCAGTCTGCCTATATTATTTTCTTCTGGTCTTGTCTCTCTAAGTTTATTATACCTATGTAGATCCCATACATTGCAGCAACTAATTGGTCTCTAATTAATCATTTAATTGGGGCTCTTTGCATGCAGGTGAGCATGCCTTGCCAGCTTGTGTATCCTCCACAGAGCGCCCAAGAACAATGAGTACTCCTAATCTTCCCAGAAAAATGTCTGTCTGTAATTAATGTTTGAGTTCCCATAGATATGCCGTGTGTGTGTGTGTGTGTGTGTGTGTGTGTGTGTGTGTGTGTGTGTGTGTGAAGACCTTGATTAAATAAGATTTCCCTAAATTATCCGTTCTTGTCATGATAATCTACAGTCAGTGTATAACTTGGGGTTCCTCAAGATTACTGGCAGACAGTGACAGTCTTTCCATTGTTGCTTATGTAACCCTGCCAATGAGGTCATGTTTTTACCAGGAAAGGGCTGAGTTAGACTGTTCTATGGCCACTTATTACTCTAGAATTCTTACTAAAACCTGGAAGCTGACCCCTTTCTTATTTTCTGAATCAAGATGTAGTGTAGTGTGGAATTTTACATGCTTGAAATTCAGACGCACAGACCAAGGAGACAGTCCTTTCAGTAAAGTGATTTAGGGTGTAGGACCTGAGTTCAATCCCCAGAACACATAGAAAAGTATCTGAGTGTAGTGGTCCACACTTGTCATTCCGGCGTTGAGGAGGTGGAGACAGATTCCTGAGGCTTCTCCAGCCTCACTAACTTAATAAGTTCTGTATTTTTCAAAAAGAAGTTGGATGACAACTGAGGAATGAGGTCTAAAGTTGTTCTCTAGACTAAATCACACACACACACACACACACACACGGGAAGTGCCCTCTGCATCCCTTCCTCTCCCTCTTTGCTTCCCCCCTTTCCTGATCTTTAAAGACCAAACCCCGACGCTGAACGGAAGCCACATAGTCATGGTGAACAAAACAGGTTTGCTCTCAAGTCTTCCATAATGTGTGATATTGTTCTCTCTCTTTGTAATCTAGATTTTTCTGATTATCTGTATTCTGAAATTAATGGTTTATGTGGTTAGTTTTCACTTTTCCCTGCCTTTTAATATTTTATTACTTACAGTTTTTATTAGTACATTCTCCCTTCTTACAGAACCATAAAGTTCTTGTCAGGATTCTGTTTAGGGTTCGTTTCTGGGTGTCTACAGTTTGTCTCATAATTTACTTTCTCTTCTTTGTAATAGGCTCACATAAATTGAAAGTATTTATAAACATGTTCTGGGCTTGGAAATATTTTTGTATACATGAATTGTATTTGTTTCAGGGAGCATTCATCAACAAATGCAAATAGATTGCTCAGAAATAATTTTTACACCTAACCTTATAGACCTGTGATAATAAAGTGCTTTCTCTAAAACAAGGGCAGCTCCTAAAAGACAATTGGATTTGGTGTAAATTATCTTCAAGGCTAAATTTGTTACTTTTGTGTATGATAATGAAGATACACTACTGTGGTAAATAAAGTGAGGGTACTTATTGTTGTTGTTCTATAGCTGAGCTGAGTGTATGCACTGTAGTGAATGATTATTGTTGTTCTATAGCTGAGCTGGGTGTATGCACTGTAGCAAATGCTTTCTCCACCTTGGTTCTTTAAGAATGTGTGTGTAGCTGTTATTATCACATCTTACAGATAAAAGGGGAGACATTTCAGAGGTTAAGTAAATCCGCAGTTCATATAATAATAGATATAGGATAACACTTGGGTTACTGGACTTCAATAAGCCATGTGAAGTTAAAGCTATCATTCTGGTAAAACATCAGGTTTCTGTTTTATATATTTTTCAATTAGACTCTAACGTACAAATATATTCTTTTCCTTTATTTTTTTCTAGTTATGTTTTTCCCTACTCATTCTATGGCATTTGCTGACTAGATTTTTTTCATTTAATGTTCCCATTACATACATACATAAATACATACATACATGCATGCATACATACATACATACATGTAGATAGATAGATAGATAGATAGATAGATAGATAGATAGATAGATAGATAGATAGATAGATAGATAGATAGATAGAGATAAATGTATAACTGCAAATGTCTGTGTCCATTGATGTTGCTTATAGGTATATATTTTTAGAACTGATTAAATGGTTTTAGATACCCAGATGCTGACCCCTGGGGAAGACTGATTCCCCCCATGTCAGCAGTCACTAATTGCCTATAGCTATTCATCTAGGAGTGGGCTCTTGTAATATTTCCCCCGTCCACACTGCATATCAAATGTTGTTCAAGTCTTGTTTAGGCTCCATATTGTTTATATGTTAAGGGTACAGCTTCCCTGTCCTTTAGAGAAGGCAGGCTCCCAGCAGACATCCTGGCCCTCTGGCCCATGCATCTCTCTGCCCCCTCTTCTATGATGTTTCCTGAGCCTTGTGTTGGGGTTTCACTGTAGATGTGTCTACTAGGGCTGGGCATCCCCCCGTTATTTGTTCTTTGCTTTGTGAGCAGTTATAGCTTGCTATAATGGTTTCCATCCGCTGCAAAAAGAGACTGCTTGATAAGGGATGAGAGCTACATTTATCCATAGATGTAAAGCTAAGTATTTAGAAGGCAGGGAGAAGATTAAATAGCTTTACTTAGCAATTTAGAGAGTTCTGCAGATTCCTCCCCCCTGACCTGTGTCAGAGTTAGTTTTGCTCAGCCTTCCTCTGTTGGCTTCCCAGACGCCTGTCATGGAGTAGCACTTGCTCACTGCCCTAGACCCTGCCTCGTCCATGCACTTGCTCAGCCATTTTCCTGACAAACTTCGCTTTGCTCCCAAATGCATACACCTGCACTGCTAGGACAACAAGCAGCTAACAAGTGAATCCCAAAGGCAAGAGAAGGGATACTGGTTTCTCCATGGACTCTTGGACTCTGTCCCTAAAAATTCTAGGTAGATGGTTGAGAGTTTACCTAGGCATATATATGTAGCTTGAGAGTCCTCATGTGAACAGTTCCTGGACAGCCCAGGAGAAATACTGACCTGACCTCCCATCTTTTGAAATCCATACAAATCCTTCTATCAAAGCCCACCCTCTTATTCTGGTTTAAGACTTGCTCATGTTCTCCCTCTCCCTCAATCTTTTTCCTTGCCCTCCTTCCACTACCACAAAGGCAAAGCAAGTCAGAATGACTAAAAATGCTAACCTGGATTAAGTAATGTCCTTGAAACCAGCCTGCAGGGCAGTCATTATGTCTTCTGCATTTGTGTGCGGAATGGAGACAGTGCCTGGAGCACTGGAGTTGAGTGAAGGCCTGACTTAGATTTTACAACCTAGTGGTGGCAAAGTATATCTAAGCCAGAATTTCTGTACTTGGAAGGCGGGGAGAGGATGGGTTCATGCTCGGGATTTCTCCTAAGGCTTCTTCCATTCAACAATTCTGTTTCTCACTTTGAGTAACATACTCAGTAATGTACCTGAGATACAAAGCATTATTGAAAAACAGAGATGTTGTGTCATGATTCTGCCCAACTGGAGGTGAGTATAGGTGTTACAAGTACAACTAAGGCTGGCTAGGCTAAGTGAGCTATTACAAACCATTCGTTAGTATCGTAAATGCATTTGCATCTTACAGTACAATTGATTCATGGGGGCATAACTCTGTTACAAGAAAAGATGTGTCTATTTCATTTGCCTAGTGGATGACTAGCAAATTTAGCCCTTAATTGTTATATGAACTTGAGTGAGTAATCGCTACTCTTTTGGCTGAAGTATTTCCATCTATAAAATGTTTTTGACTAGATTAGCTGTCACATGACATAGCACCAGAGATGGGATTCAGAGGCTTGGCACTCTGCTTCTGCCTCTAGTTCTTGAAAGAGGTTTTCAAAGAAAAGGAATCCATTCCGGTCTGCTTCCATAAAGAAGCCGAAGATTTCTGAGAGGTGCAGTTCTTTACTGGCTCTCCAACTAATGCACATGTGAATTAATTAATTAATTAATTAGGGAGGAAGTCGTATAGGCCCATGTCTATCCGTAGTCAAAACCATGCTCGTAGCATTTGCTCAAATACCTGCATAAGAGCAAGACAGATAGATACTCCCAACGGCAGCTACTGCCTGCGTATGACCTATAAAGGTCTTAGTAGGCTCCAAACAGTAATTGACAAAATAAACATGTGGGTACTCAAAAACATAAATGTCACATCCACCCAAGTTCTTCATCTGCTGTGCTGTGCTTTTCCAGCTGATGGAAAGGTTTTATTCAGATCAGCCACTGCACTTTTCCCCGGAGGCACTCTTAATCTTTGTGTTCTAACCTTTAAAGACACAGGCTTCAGTTGCTGCTGTAATGATTTCTGTTGCCTGGCATCTGCATGTGCAGATTCCTCCAAAGAACTGTGCCTTCTATTTTCTTCACCTGCACATGGAGTGAAATGAGAGAAGCCCAAGTGGGGGTAGGAGAGGCCAGCACTTGATTGACTTCCCTGTCTCCATACCCGGAGTCGGGAAGAAGGATCAATGGCCCCAACTTTTGAGCAGTCCTGAGCACTGTGTGTCACTCCCCTTTAGGCAATCTGTTTCACAGAGAAGCTGATTAAATATTTTGGAGGTATCGGGGATGGGGGAGGAGGGAGAGGCTGGGGATTTTTAGTGGCTAGAGCCTTTTATTGACAACATTAAAGGCTTCGTGATATATTCGACCAGAAATTAATTACAGCCCAGTTCCCCATTTCTCCCTTAGGTGACAGTCTTCTGTTGATGTGCTGCTGTGAAAGTAATAATAGGTTTCAAATGTTTGTGAGAAACATAAAGTAATTACTTGCTGTGGTAAATCAGTCATTTGAAGCCTCTCAGCTTCTCTCTGCTCCGTGGATGTGGCAGTCTGTCTGTTTTCTTTTGTTAACTTTAATTATGGGGTATAGGAATTTTTTTCCAGAAATTTGGATTTTTTTTCCATTTCTTGGTTTTCTTAGTTCTCCAGGGACGTAGGTATTGAAATGATAATAACACATAAATAGCATTTGAACAAGAGAAGCATATGTCTGCCAGGGAGCTGATTGCCTTAGTTAAAAGCTCTGTAGCTATTGGCTAGCAACTACTGGCCAGCTCCCCTAATGAGCCTCCGCTCTTTACCTGGTGCTATGCAGAAGGGCACATTGGTTCTCAGGAGTCCTCGGCTTCTTTTCACCAGAAACAGTGCTTTCTTAAACCACAGCCTGGAATTGTTCTTCCCCTGTTTTAAATGAAAAGTAACGCAGGTTTCCAGCAGTTCTCGCAGCTTCTTTCTTCAGCCCCTCCCTTCCACTAGGACCTGTACTGATCAGCTTGGAAAATCCTGACCTCTCAGATTGCTCACCTGGGCAAAGAGATTCCTTTTGCCAACTGTGTATAGGGGCCCTCACCAGGCAGATGTGTCACGGGGAGTTCACGCTAACCAACATAAAGTGTCAGCACATGTCAGCGTCCTGCTGCCTGCAACTGAAGTTGGTCAAACCCTAACAATATGAGCCATTCATGTTCACATGTCTTCTCAGTGGAGGTTGGTCTTGTGCTTTCCTGTCCTGTCTAATATTCCCTGCCCATTCCTGAGTAGTGATTGCTAGGTTCTAGTGAGAGGCTTGCCTTATCTCTTAGACCACACCTCCCTTTCTTGAAATGCTAAGTTTATTCTTTTTCTAATACTAATCTCTTTCTTTGAATTATCATTTATGATCGGAACCGAACATGAAAATAGAATGGTGCTGACAGGGACTGTAGAACTTTTCACTGCAGTGAGAACTGGAGTGTGTGATGTTTGCCCCTCCATCAAGGAAAGGCATGACTACATAGAGATGCTTGGATCGTTGATAGAGTTTTACTGTGTTTCCTGTCAGTGGTAAGCCGGCAGGATACTCCAGCATGAGCACTGTATCCCCTTTCCCTTCTATACCTGTCAGAACAATTCACATTTTCTCTATGCCCTGGATAGTAACAATAGAGTTTAAAATAAGTATTTGGTATTACTTTGTTAATGCAATTCTATGAAAGATAGTATGGATTAAGCACACGCTTTGTGTAAGGCACCCTACTTATGTGATTTGCATGTATCATCTCAGTGAAGCCTGCACTAACCTCATGTGCTTAGGAGTTAGCTTTAGCTCTTTCTTTCTTTCTCTCTCTCTTTCTTTCTTTCTTTCTTTCTTTCTTCCTTTTTCTTTTTTTGCAAGTGGAAAAAATCAGGTCTCTGAAAGAGTAGCACAGGATCTAAACTAGTGGTAGATGACAGGACCATGATTCACTGACAGGTCTGCCTGCAGCTAAGTCATGTTAGATGGCTTATGGTGGTGCGCTATATTTCAAGAAGACAACCACAGCCCTGGTGCCTTTACTGACTCTACTAGACAATGGTGATGGGGTGTCCTAGTGCTTATGTGAGGTGTGTAGTAGCCTTTTCTCATCTCCGAGAGAAACTCGGAGGAGACAGTGGTCAGGAGGATAGAGGGATGTAATGGCAAACAGTGATCATGAGCTTGACAGGTTTTAGAGTTACCTTGGAGAGAAACCTCTGGAAATGTTTGTGAGATCATTTCCAAAGAGGTTTGCCCAAGGAGGGAAGACCCCCTCCAAATATAGGAGCACCATTCTACTGACTGGATAGAAGGGAGAAACCGTGAATACCAGCCCTAAGATGCTTTCCCCTTTGCTGTGGAGGCAATATAACCAGCCACCTCCCACTTCCCCGCCAAACAGGGAGCCAAAGTAAACCCTCTTTAAATTGCTTTCTTATGTGTCTACTCCTGCAATGAGAAAAAGAAATAATACAAGGGTAAACAAAACACATTCAAAAGATTATGAGAAATGATTTTAGCATAACACCTAAGTCCAATCTTGAAGTGACTATCATCATTGATGGATCAAATGAGACGCGAAAGGGTGTGAGATCTCAAAAGGGCCTGATATTGCAGCAGCATTGACAGTGTCTAAGTCAGGGAGGAAACTGAGCCAGGCGATCTAAAGAGAGCGAGGCTGCCACCAAGAGCAATCCCAAAGAATCAGTAAACTCCTAGCGTATGGTAGTAATGGTGACAGCTGAGATTCTCAAGAACGCTAGTGTTTTTAGTCTAAATCACAAGGAACTATGTCTTTTGTTTTACCAGTAATAAACCAAGTCCCTTTTAAAAGAAAAATGCTACATATGATTGACAGAATTGCTTAGCACCTGGGTTTGAAAAGAGACCTAGTTTGCCTTCTATCTTAAAATCCTAGAAATCAAGGCCTGAATCCTGTATGGAATCCAGTCTAGACCAGTTGAATGCACCTACTGCAGACTCTGGTCAGGCAGCTGGACCCTCGGAGTCCAGAGCAGTAGAGAAGCCACTGGAGATGATGTAGTAAGAGCAGCTTCTGGTTAACTGTGGTAGCAGCAACCATGGCTGTAGGATGCTGGAACAGAGCAAGGCATGGCCCTCCCTCTGCAGCAGCAGTGCTAACTTCAAAGGTGAATTTTGAAGTTATTTGATTCTAGCTGCTACCTGGATTGACTTATTCTTGCTCACTTCTTAAGTCCCATTCTTTTGGAACTATGAGTTTCCCAGTGTTCTTTTAATAAACCCTTCTCTAACTGAGGATCCTGACTATGGCATATATATATATATATATATATGTATATATATATATATATATACATATATATATATATATGCACAGAAAAAGCCAGTTTACCCATACTATTCATTTCCATTAAAATTTTGATCCTATCCTTTTTCTTTATCTTGGTCAATAATATAATGCCCTTATAAATAACTATCAAGAATTTTCTTTTTCATAAAAAGCAAAATGGACTTAATTGTACCCATAAAGGTTGACTATCCAACCAAAACTTAATTTTTCAATCTACACATTTATCCCTGTTGTCATTTCTGTGTAATAAAGCACCCCATTTACTCAGTACCTACAGAACCACCAGTATCCGTTCTCTTGAAACAGCCGTCACTGAAGTCCACCGTAAACTTCTGTAGACAGCCTGGCCTCTCCAGTGGCTGCAGTCCGATGGCAGCGGGGCTGAAATGTCTGCAGTGGCTTGCCTCACGTGTCTGGTGGCTGGCTGGGGCTAACTGTAGTCCCAGGCTCAGCGGGGATGCAGGATCCTTAGGCCCCCACTCGCTTTACAGTGTCTCACAATGCCTCCTTCTCCGTGTACCTTCTCAGTGTCTATCAGGACACCACACCCCTGGCAGTGTGGGGCTCTGAAAGCATGAAACAGAAACTACTAGGCTTCTATGAAGCTTGAGCCCCACTACCTGCATCAAGTCATTTCTGCTGTTCCTGAGCAAGTCACAGAGCTTGCCAGGTTTGTCATAGAGGGGATTAAATGAAGGCGTAATGGTGGGAGGCATGGCTTGTTAGGGTTTATCTTTGGACAGAATCCAGGTCAGATACCCTTAGCTCAGCCAGGTACCGTTAGACCCACCCAATGTTTTGTGAAGACTTTCGGTTTCATGGAATAGAAACCTAATTCAAAGTCCCTTAAGCCAAAAGGAAAAAAAAAAATGTACTAAATCATGAAACTGAGAGTTGCAAGAAATAGCTGGTTTTAGCCTTGCTTTTATCCCAGGATTCTAGCTATATCAGCTAGACTCCTTTTCTCCCCGTATCTCATGCATTTATTCGAATCTACTTATCTGTACCGCCTAGCCTGTCTCCCCGTGGTGGCAAGATAGTAGCCAAAATGCACATTACATGCATAGCTTGAATTCAAGTAGTTACCTTTTCTCTCGTCCAGAGGCACAGAGCAAGTCCTTTTTCCTCTCTGTGTCCATTTCTGAACAAGTTGCTAGAAGCAGGCGGGATGTGCACTGTGGTGGGACTGACCGAGTTCCTGTCCACGTCTGATGTGGAGATCTGATTAGTCTAACCTGGACCTCAGAGAACACGCTCCAAAGATAAGGTTCAGTCACCCAAGCAAGAGGGGCTGACGGCGGGCACACAGGAAGGAGCCATGAGGCCGCACCCAGCAGCGGTGTGCTGTGTGGACACAGTTTAACCAGGAAAGGACACTAAAGCACAGACTGGGTTGATGCAGCATCAGACAACACACGCTTCAGAGCAGTCACATTATAAAGGCTTTTCTCTCTTTAGTTTTTCTTTTACAATTTCTTTTTTGAATCTTTGGGAATTTCACACCATACACCCTAATTCCATTCACCTCCCAGTCCCTCCATATCCTCCCCTCACCCCAGCAGCGCCTTCCCCCACCCAGAAAATTTTAGAATATCAAACCAAACAAAAACAAAAGAAAAAAAGCCCTCTTTGCTCCTCCATATTTCCTTCCTCCCCAGTGCCTCTTTATTTGTTCTGGTGGTGCTGGGCCTTGGTGTGTCCCACAGTACACCCTTTGTCCAGTAAGCCTTGCTGTCCAATGTTCACAGCAGTGAGTCACTGGCATGGTTCAAGGCCTCTGGTTTCTGGTCCACCATCATCCCTGGATCCTCACAGGAACTCCTCTCAGATACCCTACAGCCGCCCCGAGTCATGAAGACACTGCAGCTGTCATTCCCCAGGACCAGGCCCTTCATGAGCTCCGGCAGATCCTAGATGAGGTAGATATTAGGGTGGGCCAACTCCAGGCTTGACTGAGGGTCAGTCCGCACCGTTGGGCCAACCCTCTTAGCTAGGCCCTCAGGGTCAGTTCTTCCTCCCCCCTCCCTGTGTAGTGAGGGGTGGGGAGAGGGGCAGCTCTCCCATGAGGGTTTGGGGTCAGCTCAGAGAGAGAGATTTTTATGGAAAGAAAGAGGATGCTGGGTACACTGTTCAGAGTTGATTGAACTAATTCAGGGACGTGAAGAAGCATGTTTGGAACTGTTCTGTGACGGTTAAGACTGTAAAGGAAGGAGGATAAAATAGCCAGAGGAAAGGCTGGTGTGAGTTTCGGGGACCCTTTCAGCAACCCTTTCTCTGCACTGAGGCCCTGACTGCTACATATGCACACACAGCAAAAGCCTGACTTTTCAGATTATGCACTGTAAGGAGAGCTTTCTCCTAATGCCATAAAATAGAATTTACTAAGTGTAATTTGGGTGTTTCTTTATCTGCCTTTCTGCCTTTCTAACACTGCTAGACCTTGTAGGAGAAATCAAGAGTTGGTCGATTGTGCTGTGTTACACGGTATTGTTTCAGATTCAGTCAATTCCAAGAAACATAAAATTAACCCTGAATGTGACAAGTGAGTGTTTCAGGGTTTGAGAGGCTCACACAAAAATAAAGCGTTTGAGGTGATTGCTGTCAAAGAAAAGCTTTTTTCCAAAGTGTATTCATTTTTTTCCTCTGTCACTTTGACTAACAACATATACTTAAATTACCAGAAATAATAGTTTCCTGTGTTCTAGCCCTCCTGTGAAGCTGAAGGCTGCCAGGAATGTGAATTCATTTAACACCTCTCCTGAGTTAAGGAAGTAAAATGCAAACTCCTTCTCCTCCTGCCTCCCCTTATATCCTTTTCTCCTCCCCTTTCCTTCTCCTTCTCCACAACAGATCTTTACCCCCCAGTATTCCTGCATTTAGTCCGTACTGAACTTATTCTAGTAAGGAAGTTTTGCTTTCTCTTTCTTCTATGGAATCTTTTTCTTCTGTGAAACCTGCTTTCATGGCTTAAGAACAGTTTGTATCTTTTTTTTAAAAAAAATTATTTATTTATTTAGTGTGTGTGTGTGTGTGTGTGTGTGTGTGTGTGTGTGTGTGTGTGAAGGTGTTTACCTGCATTTCTGTTTGCATACCACATGCATGCTTGGTACCTACAAAGACCAGAAGAGGGTGCTAGATCCCTGGGACTGGAGTTATAGATGGTTATAAGCAGCCATATGTAGGTGCTGGGAATTGAACATAGGTTTTCCAGAAGAGCAACCAGTGCTCTTAACTGCTGAATCATCTCTCCAGCTCCTCAGTTTGTCCCTTTTCAGTAGGGATTATTTGTCTTGCTGTGGCAGGGGAACTCTGATGAACTACTCCCACCATGAAGCTGAAAAAATTCTTTAATTCCGTTTAGAAACACACACACACACACACACACACACACACACGCTAGCCAAACAACCCAGAATGATAAAAGAACTGTTGGAGGTATCATCATCCCTGGGTTTGAGTTATACTACAGAGCTGTAATAATAAAAATAGCATGATGCTGATATAAAAACACTAGAATTGAGGACCAATTCTAGTTCACCCACCTATGGCCACCTGGTTTTTCACAAAGAAGCCAAAAATACACACTGGAAAAAAAGATAGTATCTTCAGCAAATGCTGATCAATCTGCATAACTACATATGAACTAGATCCCTATCTCTCAGCTTGCACAAAATTCAATTCCAAGTGGATCAAGGACCTTGACAGAAGACCTGATACCCCAAATCTAATAAAGAAGAAAGTGGAGACTATGTATGCTTCAGCATATAAGCATGACAAAGACTTTCTTAACAGGGCCCTGTAGCACAGGCATTAAGCCTAACAGTTGACAAATTGGACCATGTGAAACTAATAATCTTTTTGTGCATCAAAGGCAATTCAAGTCAAGAGGCAAACTACAGAATGAGAAAAATTCTGTACCAGCCATACACCCGGCAGGAGGATTAGCGTCAACAGTATACAAAGAACTAAAAACCTAAACACCAAGAACACAAACATCCTAATTTAAAAATAAGGCATGGATCTGGACAGAGTTCTCAAAAGAAGAAAGGCAAATAGTGGGGAGACTTAAAAAATGTTCAATATTTTTAGCCATCAGTAAAATGCAAATTAAAACTACTTAGAAATTTCATTTTAACCCAGTCAAAATGGGCCAAAGAAACAGATGGCAATAGATATGGGCATGGATGTGGGACAAAGGGAGAGTTTATTCACTGCTGTTAGGAGTGCAAACTGCTGCAGCCACTAGTTCACCCCCCCCCCCTCCATTCAGTCTGGGACCCTAGGGCATGGGTTGGTACTGCCAACATTCAGGATGGTGACCTGGACTTGCAGGTAATTCATTAATGACGGAGTCCTGAGAGAGAGAACCAGGATTTCCGAAAGATAAGGAGATAGGTAAATTTGAGATCAGGAGATCTTCAATAAGCTTATGTGAGTTTATTATGCCAAGCAAGTTTATTAAGAAGTACAGCGTCTTATATTCTATTTCCAGGGAAGAAACAGGACAAAGGCAGCAGAAACTAGCTAATTAAACAATGTTGCATAAGGTAAATACAGTATCTCAAGAGCATTATAGACTGAGCATACAGCAGCCTTGGGACTGATAACCATAGCTTTGTACAGTGGGGAGATTTGGGTTCTTAGGATCTGAAGCTACAGCTCCCCCAAGGCCCTGGCCCCAGGCCTTTACCGGCTCTGCCAAGTATATCCTTAGTTTAAAGACAGAGCCATGTTTCTTCTCTATACATCAGGTCCTCAGAGAAAGTCTGAGCTGATCAGCCCTGTCCTTGTTACTAAGCAAATGTAGGCGTTGTCGGTTTCATTAGCTTTTGATATTGCTATGGCTCTGTTCTCACTCAGCTATAAAATATCTGCTCTGCCCACATCAATTTGAATCTTTTTTGTCCTAAGGAAATTAAAAATTGAAACTGTAGTACAATTAATTACTATCTAAATTCTACTAAACTATAAGTCAAAACAAATATAAGAACTGTGACTATATGAAGATAAAAGGTCATAGAAAAGAATTCTTTCCAGGAAAATAAAATCAAATCTTGAGCAGAGCACGGGGCTCTTAAATCAGCCTGGATAGAAACTGGCTTAGTTCTGAAGGTGTTGCCATGAGAACGTGAGTGTCATCAGCTATTTGGGGAGGTGTAACCTGGTACTTGTCTCGTGTCTCCAGAGCTGAGTCCTTCCCAGGGGGAGCAGGTGCTGGTCCTGAGCCCCGAGTTTATGATCATAATGTAAAAATGCCCCCTTAGATGCCTGGATAAAGAGAGAAAATGTATCACTGATCAGTTCAAAGAAGAGTGAGGTTTAGCCGGGCGGTGGTGGCGCACGCCTTTAATCCCAGCACTCGGGAGGCAGAGGCAGGCGGAGCTCTGTGAGTTCAAGGCCAGCCTGGTCTACAAGAGCAAGTTCCAGGACAGGCTCCAAAGCTACAGAGAAATCCTGTCTCAAAAAACAAAAAAAAAAAAAAAAAAAGAAGAGGAGGAAGAGGAGGAGTAAGGTTGTGAGGTTTATCTGCAAAGTCCTATTCTCTCTCTGGTTTAATCCAGACACCTTTGATTGTCACCTGAGATTGTTCTATGTTGGTCAATCTAATAATATGAGAGGGTCCTGGGGCCCCTTCAGCAGTGTTTCAGAAGACTTAGGAGGGACTAGAGTAAAGCAGACCTCATGGCCACAGGATACACACAGTAGTTTTGTTACAACACTAAGGGAAAAGCATTGCCTAGACCAAGGTCTTCATCTATTGGGTAATCATTTCCCATGAAGAGATGGTGCAACCCCATTATGTAAAGTGCATTCTTTGCTGTACAGCCGGCCTCTCCCTCATTTGTAGACCCTGTTGAATTTGCCCATTCTAAGGCTTTTATATCTTGGGAGTCATCTACCATTAGGAGCATCTTAACACAAATTTGCCTAATGAACAGAGCAAATATAACCAAGTTATGCCAATTATTTTAGCATCTAAAGCAGTTCCTGGAAAATTCACTTGTTTGGGGTACACAGGACAGGTGAGCTAGAAATGAGTCATTGCATTTATATTAACTGTCCATTGAAGGTATACATTGATGAATAAAAAGTCACTTTATTCTTAGAGTTAGAAAGACAAATATATGGTCCCACTTGTCCACAGTAATGTGAACACACCATGCAGTGATGGGAGCAGTGTAGATCCCTAAGAATAAAGTGAATCAAATACAGCTCACAAGATTCGCTCCCAGGCACACACCCAAGAGAAACGAAAGCGTAGTTCCATGCAGAAGCATCTTCACAAACACTGAGAGCCGCATTCTTCACAGTAGCCAAAATGTGAGAACAAGCCTTATGTCCACCCATGGTAAGTTGACTTTAAAATGTGACGTAGCCATACATCACAACAATATGTGGGTGTGATAAGACTGAAGCACTAATAAGTTCTGTAAGTACATGGAGAGATTATGAAATATTATTCTAAGCAAATAAGAAAAAGACTACATTTCTTCAGCTGTAAAAAGACCAGAAAAGGAAAAAAACCTATAGGAGACAAAAGTAAACTAGTGTTTACATAAGGTGGGTGGGAATGGAGGCAGGGTGGTGGTAGCTGTAAAATACAGGATTTCTTTTAGGGAAATGAAAATATAAAATTCCCTATGGCGATGATTCCACATACTTTAAATATGTAACCCAGTGGTTAATTGGACATGCGAGTTGGGAGGTTGTGTGTTAGGGGAATCTTATCACAATAAAGCTGTTTACCTGGAGGAAGTACGAGGAACAGAAATTGAGTGACAAAGAACTATTCTTCCACTCCCACCCTGCAGAGAGCCGGGAGTGGGGGAGCACAAACTCGCGTGGTTGCGACAAGGCAGACAGACCAGAAATGAAGGAATCCGTTCAGTAATCCTGTTATTAAGAATTGCTTGTGAAACTAAATAGGACGAAACAACTTGGAGCTAAAGGAAGAGAGGGCATCATGCTTGGGAGAGTAGGGCAGCTGTCTCCAGTTCGAAGTCTGACAGGCAGCTCCAAGGATCTGGAGGACTATCTTACACCAGAACAGGGAAACTTATTTGCAAATGGATGAATTCTCCTTATATTAATAAATCCATTCAGTTCAAACAGCTAATGAAGTGTGACAGAATTCCTTTGTTTTCTGTTTGCAATGATTTTTTTGTTATGTGCTTTCGTGTGTTGCTGAATCTTTCAGTTTGATCATTTTAATAAGTCGATAGTAAGTTTATAGGCATGCTAGGGAATGTTCCATGTGTGATTCCTTAATTTTATTGAGCTCTACATTTTTCTTTGCTTCCCTACCCACCTCTCCCCTCCCCTTCAATTCTCTCCCATGGTTCCCATGCTGCCAGTTTACTCAGAAGATCTTGTCTTTTTCTACTTCCCATGTAGATTAGATCCATGTAGATCTAAGAGATCTCTTAGAGTTCTCATTATTGTCTAGGTTCTCTGGGATTGTGATTTGTAAGCTGGTTTTCTTTGCTTGATATTTAAAAATCACTTATGCGTGAGTACATATGATAATTGTCTTTCTGGGTCTAGGTTACCTTACTCAAAATGATGTTTTAGCTCCATCCATTTGTTTGCAAATTTCAGGATGTCGTTATTTTTTTCTGCTGTGTAGTACTCCATTGTGTAAATGTACCACATTTTCCTTATCCATTCTTTAGTCAAGGGGCATTTAGGTTGTTTCCAGGTTCTGGCTATGACAAACAATGCTGCTATGAACATAGTTGAGCACGTGTCCTTGTGGCAAAATTGAGCATCCTTTGGATATATACTCAAAAGTGGTATTGCTGGGTCTTGAGGAAGGTTGTTTCCTAATTTTCTGAGAAATGGCCATACTGATATCCAAAGTGGCTGTACCAGTTTGCATTCCCACCAGCAATGCAGGAGTGTTCCCTTTAACCCACAACCTCTCCAGCATAAGTTGTCATCAGTGTTTTTGATCTTGGCCATTCTTACAGGTGTAAGATGGAATCTCAGTGTTGACTGAGGTTTCTATCCTGTCTGCCTCCCACAGTCATTAAGTACAAAAAAAATCACACAGAGGTCTAAATTATTTACAAACTGGTTGGTCTATTAGCTCAGGCTTCTTATTAACTCTTATAACTTAAAGTAGCCCATAATTCTTGTCTGTGTTAGCCACATGGCTTGGTACCTTTTTTGGCGAGGCAGTCACATCTTGCTTCCTCTCTGTCAGGGTGACGACTGCAGACTAAAACTTCGCTCTTCCCAGAGTTCTCATTGCCCCGCCTCTTCTTCCTGCCTGGTTGCCCCACCTATACTTCCTGCCTGTCTACTGGCCAATCAGCATTTATTTAAAATACAAGTGGCAGGGTACAGACCATTGTCCCACAGCACCTCAGAGTTGTTTTGATTTGCATTTCTCTGATGACTAAGGATGTTGAACATTTCCTTAAGTGTCTTTCAGCCATTTTAGATTCCTCTGTTGAGAGTTCTCTGTTTAGGACTATACTCCATTTTTTAAATTTGGTTATTTGTTCTTTTGATGACCAATTTCTTGAATTCTTTGTATATTTTGGAGATCAGTCCTCTGTCTGATGTGGGGTTGGTGAAGATCTTTTCCCATTCTGTAGGCTGTTCTTTTGTATTGTTGACTGTGTCCTTTGCTTTACAGAAGCTTTTCAGTTCTAGGAGGTCCCATTTATTAATTGTTGTTCTCAGTGTCTGTGCTACTGGGGTTATATTTAGGAAGTAGTCTCCTGTGGCAATGCTTCAAGTGTACTTCCCACTTTCTCTTCTATGAGGTTCAGTGTGGCTGGCTTTATGTTGAGGTCTTTGATCCATTTGGACTTGAGTTTTGTGCATGGTGATAGATATGTGTCTATTTTCATTTTTCTACATGTTGATATCCAGATATGCTAGCACTACTTGTTAATTATGCTTTCTTTTTTCCATTTGATATTTTTTGCTTCTTTGTCAAAAATCAGGTGTTCAAAGGTTTGTGGATTGATATCCGGGTCTTCGATTTGAGCCGTGACTCTCTATTGCCACCTGATGACAACAAAGAGCACCTCCCAGTACAAGCACTGATTTTCCTAGAGACGAGTTAGCTCTCCCAGAGGTGGACCGGGGATTCGTGATACAGAGATGAAAATAACAGTTTTTTATAAGGTCTTTTGGCTTTGAAATCAGAAAAAAAAGGTCTTTGTCAAGGCATCTTTTAAACTGCTGAAGTCTTCTCCTCTAACCACATCACCTAGAAAGCAATATCCTATGTATGGAAAGCAATTTTGCTTTATTACATTAAGGCCTTAGGTGTGCATTGCCTGCGTCTGTCAGCGCTTTCTCTTGTGGCTGCAGCTGCTGTCATTGTCCAGGGGCTGTTTCTCAGTATTCGTGGCTCCCAGCCTGCTCTCACTGTTTGTGGCTGTCATCACCATCACATACAAGCTGTTGCCCCTGCCACCATCTTCCTCCTGCTAATGGGACTGACTGGCAGCTCTCCATGCCACATCAAGGTGCAGATGTTGTCACCCTGCCAGGCTCAGAGCCAGCTGACACCCTTTCCTGGCACTGTTCGTTATCACCTTCCCAGCAATGTTGCCAGCTGAGACCAGCCTAGACTAAGCTGGCCAGTCTTTCGATGGCAGGACTGTGGTAGTCACCTTGCTACCTGTTAGGCTGGTGGTGACTCAGTGAGGCTGCATCTAGGGAATCACAGAATTGTTTATGTTTAGGAGTTACCATTGCAGACCCCAGCAGTTTCTTTATTGGCTTCTGGAATGAAATGAAGCTCTTCTGTATAACTCCAATGGCCTCTTTGTCCTCCTCAGTGTTCCAACTTAGATACCACCAGGAAGCAGTGACCTCTCCTCCTTGACCACTGGGAGATATGATGACAATTCGGACATAGGTGACATTAGCGTGGTGGAGCACACCCCTTAATCCCAGCACAGAGAGTCAGGTGGATCTTTGTGAGTTCTAGGCTAGTATGGTCTACATAATGAGTTCAAGGGCAGCCAGAGCTATATGCTGAGACACTGTCAGAAAGAGAGAGTTAGTGACAGCATCTTGTAGCATCTTTGACACCTTTAACGATGCCTATGAGGCCTGAATTAATGCTGGGTACAATATGGCAGACTCTATGGAGAACCAACAAGGAGTGAGTCCACAAGTGACAATAAACAGGGAATGTTTACTTGTGAACCAAAGATACAGACGGGTTTCTGGAAGGCCAGAGAATATGGGACACAGTTAGTGGATGGGGCAATAAGAGAAAGTGCAGGAAGTTCGAGGCTCATCACCTAAAACTTGAAGAGTCAGTGGAAGCTGTGAGGCTTCTTTCCTCCGTCCCGAAGGTTAGGGCATTTACTTTGAAAGATCCATGTTAAGAAGCACATAGAGAGTATCAATACTTCAGATAGGAAGGTCAGCACTCCAAAAGAAAGCTCTCCTAATCCAACACAGAAGGGAAAAATGGCCAGATGGTTGGGATCCATCTGCTCCCCCCAGACCCCTGCCTGTTGGCCCCATTCACATTACTCACGTCGCCCTCCCAAGCACAGAGCACCCTGGCCTGGGGGCTTTGGGTCACATGAACCTTCCCTGCGCTTAGAGGCCAAGAGCCAACAATTGGAATCCCAGTAAAGGACGACAGAAAATGGAGAGAAGGTGAAATTCCTAGAGAACAGCAGAAGTGCCTTTCTAAGCCAGAAGAAGGCCACAGGTTCCATTAAGGATCTTGTGTTACCTGGAGCTGTGACTGGAAAACTAGCCTCATGAATTTTCAGGATGCCTGGAGTAAAACCAAACTACTAAGAGCCTCCAAAAAGCTCAAAAAGGTCAGGTAGCATCAGAGTCATGATTGAAAAGTGCTAAGTGCCCAGAGATAATGGAGCAGCCTCCCAGCTCTGAGGAAGAATCCTTGGTCCTGGAGCTGTTCAGCACAGTAACCTATTCAGAAGTATAAGGAGCTGGGAAGCCTCTCATGTTCTCCTAGGGAACTAAGAATCAAAGGGATGTTATATTCAAGCAAAGCAAGGAAGGAAGTCAAAGAAACAAAAATAACAACAACAACAAAAAAAAACAAACAAAGGAAATAGCAGTGAGAAAGCATGGGATCCCTCTCCAGAAACAGTGCAAGCAGAGCCATGAAGCAGCACAGAGATGAACCTGTCCAAGTTGAAAAAGAAAGGTACAGTTCCCCTGGGAAAGGTCTCTAGGGAGGGGAAGACTCAAGAAAATAGATAATTGCTAAGGGGCTAAAAACAAGCAAGCTGTGATAAATATAAGAAGTATAAGAAAAAGAAAAGCAGATTGGAAATGGTCAAAAGAAAAAACATTCAATTCATACGAAACAAACTTTTGGGATGATTGTCTTTGAGAGGCTCAGGGCTTGTGTCCGGCCATGGAGGAATACAGCCCTTACCCTCACCGGTGTGTGTGTTCATGGTGACATCAGTCCTTTCGGTTTTCATGGATCCTCGTGCAGCCAAGGCACGCAAGACTCTGCTGTGTTTGTAGGACAGTGCAAAGTGCTGACCTTCCTACAGAAAAGGGGACAATGAGTAAAGAGAAAATAGAGGAATAAAAGACACGAAGGCTGAGAGGGTAGGCAGGAAAAGGAGGGAGAAGGGTTGAAAGAGTCACTGGTAGCCTCACCGCAAACTCAGGAACAGCTAAGATTGGGAACAGATGGTGCAGTTAAATTTCAAAGAATAACATCTTCACACCAACCCATGAAATACTAAAAGAGCTCAGCATCATGGCCAACCAGATCTTTCTCATCCACTGAAATTCTTTCTTGATGTTTTTTCACTTAATTTTTATTTTATGTGAATATGTGATTTGTCTACATATATATCTGTGCACCTCGTATGTAGAGAACCTTCAGAGGTCAGAAGAAAGCATCAGATCCTCTGGGACTAGAATTATAAGTGGTTGTAAGCCACCATGTGGGTGCTGGGAATCAAATCCTCTTCATCTCTCCCTGCCCCTATTAGGATGCTTCTGACTGCTTGTAGCAGAAACCCTGACTTGAAGCTTTTTCCAGGCAGTCTCAGGGTGCTGCCCAGGCTGGTCTCAGGTGCCGCATTGCAGGTGATGAGCAAGCCTGCCGCAGTCTCATTCCTGGGCCGACAGTCACATTCCACCACATCTGACTGAAATGTACAGTTCAAGCGTAGATGTTTCCTCTCCTGTAATTTGAAGTCCCAAGGTAGGAGGGCTTGAAGACCTGCTAACTCATTGTCCCGTTGATATCATTAAGGAACCAGGTTCGTGCCATCTCTTTTGCTCTTCCTCCTCCTGGAAGAGCCTTCATTCACCACAGAGGCTTCTGTGGTCTGAGGTGAGCAGCTGAATACCCAAGTGTCAAAACCATCTCCTGGAAGAGAGGGCTTCCTTTTCTGTGTTTTATTTTTGCCAGCAGGGGAACATTTTCTAGAAGTCCCTCAGCCGATTTCTCATGACTCATTCTGGTCAAAATTTTATCACATGCAAAACCCCGATCTATTTGCTAGCAAAAAATGGAAAATGCCTTCTCAAAGCCAGTCCTCAGTCCTCAGTGAAAGTCCTTGGAAACAGTGATGTCTGTCTCAGCACGACTGTAATATCTACACAAGTTGTCTATTAATCTTATGCTCCTTAACTGGTTAGTGTCCATGCCAGCAGATTTCTCAAGACGTTGTTGTCTGTGTTAGCCTTGTGCTCAGTTATGGAACTAATTTGGAATAAAAAGGTCATGGCCAGTGTCTAGTTTCTTGTTCCAAAATCCTCCCTTGAAATACAGGCTGATTAATTAAATAGGGTTAGTATCAACTCAGAATCCTCAGAACTCTGAGTGAATTTTTTCTTTGAGTGTCTTTATAATTCATGCATGTTTTGAGTTTCTATATAATTCATACATGTTAAAGGATCCTTCATCTCTTTCTGTAATCTATCAATGTTTTGGGCGATAGGCATGCTATAGAGATAGCTTCTTGGTTTGTCTTCACAGAGCTGGTGGTTTGGCCCAGGGTCCTGTGCGTGCTAACAGCTGCATAATCACCGAAATTTCTTAAGCTTTTAATGTTTTACTTGCCTTCTTCATAGCTTGGAGGTACCCTATTTATACTCTAGGCAAGGTATGATTATTAAATATGCAATAGGAAACTGTATAGTGGACTGGAGAGATGGCTCCGTGTTTTAAGAGCACTGGTTACTCTTCCAAAAGTACCAAAAGATTCTCAGCATCCAGATAGTGGCAAACAAGTCTGTAATTCCAGTTTCAGGGGATATGTCGCCCTCTTCTGGCCACCTTGAGCACTCCATAAGTACGGTGCACAGACATAACACTCAGACAACAATGAGAACCCTAAGAGAGACATACATGGATCTAATCTACATGGGAAGTAGAAAAAGACAAGATCTCCTTTGTAAATTGGGAGCATGGGGACCATAGGAGAGGGCAGAAGGGAAGGGAGAGGAAGGGAGGGAGCAGAGAAAAAATGTATAGCTCAATAAAATCAATAAAAAATTAAAAATATCTTTAGGAAAACAATACATATACAAAGAGGAGGTGATTCTCTGTCCAGTCTCCTTCCTACTGTAATATGCATGGGATACCTAGTCTTCGGTTCCCGAGTTTCTGTACTCTTTATAGAAGGCTGATACTATTGGAAAGTGAGTCAAATTAGGAACAAGATGTATTTAACTCCCATTGAAGCATGAATATAGCAACAAGAAGAGAGATGAAAAGCAGAAAGGATAAAGACCAAAGGGAGGCGATACCATGCTTTTGAGTATGTTTCTCAATCAAAGAGCAGACTGCTCTCACTGTGTGCCCTGAACTGGACCCTGCCGAGCCCCACCGAAGGCGCTTTGGTGGGATGGCTTCCTCCCCAAAGGAGATCAGGGCAGCTTTGTTTCTTCACTGAAAGACTTTGAATCATAAAAGGAAATCAGATGATCAAAAGGTGTGAGATGGTGGATAAAATGTGTTGTAAGATTCTAATTCAATAATCATTGATTCTCTAGCATTCTCTCCTGGCAGAGGGGTGCAGAGGAGTTCAAATTAGCATCTTAGCTACTCACTCACAGCATCCATTAGTGGAGATGAGGGCTTGTGTTGGCTTCTGCATTCTTCTCAGCCCACCAAGGCCATGGGACTGAGCAACATCCCTGCAGCTCTGGCACCTGCAGCTTTATGATTGCCACTAACATCTAGGCATAGTTCAGAAGTGGATTGCCCCATCCCTCCTCGGGAGCATTCCTGGTCCCAAAACTCATCCTCCTGGTTCCTTCACTGCCTGTCTTCTGGTGAGAAGCTCTAGATTCCATCTGTAGAACAAAGAGCACAGCAGAACAGAACGTGGTGTCCTGACTCACCTGCGCAAGTTTCTTCTGATTCAGAATCAAGGGGGCTCTTCTCTAAATACCTAGAATGAACAGGTGACCCCTCTTTCCTCTGTCTGCCTTTAAAAGGTCCAGTAAGGATGTGATGCATGCAGGTGGGTCTCCTTCACCTCCGCCACAGCTACACAATGGAGCAGATGTCGCATCTCCTGAGGCAGAGAAGCACCAGCTAAGCAGCCACAGTATTGATTGGAGAGGGATTAGCTCCCCTGGCAGGTGAGGGCTGCGTCCAGCAGAGACTAGGCGAACTGGCCTTGCTGGACTTCTACAGGGCAGATTTAGGATTTTAATATGCAATCTAAAGGGCCTGAGCCTGGGACTTCTCCCATGGAAAGAGCTGATGATCACAATAAAAGTTTTAATCTTTTATTAGTTCCAGGAATTTGTTAGGAGTACAGAATAAAAATATTTCCCCAAATGCTGTACTGATACTCTGGGCTCCTCTATCTGCATGCCTTCTCTTTGAGAGCCCCTGTGTATAGTCAAGTATTAGGAGGTATTGGCCCCTCTGGTTTGTTTTAAATTGCCTTAAGGTGCCAGGCTGGGTTATGTGGATAAGTTAATATCTTTGAGAACTCATTGGTGGCGTGTTAAGTTTACTCCCTCTGAGCTCCTTCTGATTGGGCATTTTCAGATCCTCGCCTCATAGCTGACACTCACCTGTATGATAGATAGACTTCCTCTGTCTCCTGCCCTGGGCTTCTCTCTCGTACCCCATGCCCCCAGACCCTCACTCCCCAGGTGATAATGTGAACCCAGACCTAGCAGACAGGTGGCGCACAGGCGGATCCCTGTCTGCATCTGCTGCTCCACAGTTAGTAGGAGCTCTTCTGTGACCATGGGCTTCACGGCTCTACTTGCGGGAGTGCTGAGAGCCATGCTAATTGCACCCAGAGACTTAAAGCATTGGGCATGGATAAAGTGTCTTTGTTCCATCGTCCCGTGTTCTGCCCTTACCTGCCCGAGTAAGATCTGCCCGCCTTTCTATTTTTGCCCTCTTTTGCCTCCTTCTGGTCTCGATAAAAATCCAGACTAATCAGAAATAGAAGCGTATATAACACAAGACCTAGATAGCAGATAGGAAGACAGGTCTGGGGAGGTCATTTAGTTAATAAAGTGCTTACCTTGCAAGCATAGAGACCCGAGTTTGACCCCAGAGCCTATGTAAAAATTCTGGCATGATGGAGTATTCTTATAATGGTACAGTCAAGAAGAGAGAAACAGGTATATCCCTGAGGATTGCTGGAAATTTCCAGACCATCAAGAGAATTTGTCTCAAAAAAAAAAAAAAAAAAAGCAAGAAAAGGGCACAAATGCCTAAAAAACAACTCTCACGGAAGGTTGTCTTCTGGCTTACATGTGTACATATGTACACACACACACACACACACACACACACACTCGCACATAGGAATGCACACATACAGAGACACAACAGATTAGCTAGGAAGATAGGCTGTAGACTTGAAGATGAGCTATAAGCATTTATATGCACTCAGTTAACTATGGTGCATTTCGCGTAGAAAAGTTACATGTGTGTGGTGGTTGAAATATGAAGTGTGCATCCCTAGAGCGGATGGCAGAGCGTCAGAAGTCCATAGCACCTGGTGACCAGATGGAGATCTGCGAGGATACCCATGAATTTTCTTCTGACAGGATAGTTGTGCTTTTAGGAAATTTTCAAATGATGCTCTAGGATTCTCAGTCCCTTCTCTTTGGTCCCTCCGAGTTTACTCCTCTTCTTTCTTTGAATAACAGCCAGGGATCAGAGCCACAGCCACACGCATGCTAAAGGAAAGCAACCCTCCAGGCCTGCTAGTGTGCCCTGCTGCCACAGCCCCCATCAGAGTCCTCCATTTGGCTGATCACACCTCTCCAGCCTTTCACGTCCTTTTTTTTTTAGCTATCCCAAGAGAAGGAACAAACATAAAAAGGGCTCTCATTCCATGAAGGCTTCAGGCCAAAAAGAGCCCAGCAACTCTTCTCTGCTTAAACAGGTCCACATGTACCTTGCTTTCAGGAGTGGAGTCTTGCTGACTCCTGCTGCTGGACCATCATCTTTACATGGTTCCTCACCCAGGTCCTCAACTCTTCCTAATAGACCACAGCCTTATCCACTTTGATTTTGCTTCTCTTTAAAAGCAGCTTCAAAATCTGCCAGAGCTGAACCTAGTCACTAACACCCCTCCATGGACCGTCTTACTCTCTTCCTCAAAATGGTTCTCATTTTCATCCCAGGCAAAAAAATAAATAAATAAATAAATAAAAAATAAAAAAGACATACGCATGTTTAAGGCTAATGCTTCTAAGATGCAGGCAGTTCAGTATGGAACCTAAGCATCAAAGCAGTGTTGATCAAATTACATGGTCCATGTGGTTGGCTCCTTAATCGGGTAGTTATTTGCCAGGAACTGCTGTGTGCCATTACCTCCGTGAAAGCAGAAGTATCTGTTTTCTTTTCCCTCCCAGCCTGACAGCAAATGCCACCCAGTCCGAAGGTAATCTGATGATTATGTCATCAGATGCTTGTGGATGCCTTAATTCCAGTTGGTCCTAAGGGAGAATTCTGCCATTGAGATTGTTGTCCATGGCGAACAACATAAACTGCTTCAGTCAGCAAAAGTGCGTCACCTCTTTCACTTGCTGCGTGTTGAATCGCTGACTCTTCTTTAGAGCCAGTGCTCATTTTCAATTCTTTAATCTATGTATGGGTTAAAAATTTAAAAAACTGAATATTTTTAACTAAATAACGTAAAGTTTAGGTTTTTTTATTATATACAGTGAAATCAAATGTGTGTGGCTTATTTGCAAATGTGGGCTCTAATAACTGATATTTAAATAGGCTAGATTAGCAATTTTACTGATATATTTCAGAGATTTTTTCCAATAATTTGCACACTCGAAATCAATTTGAATACATGTAAATTGAATTTAATTTTTGGATATAAAATTGTAGTTATCAGCTTGAACCATTTAAATTTACTGTTTAATATATGCTTTCCAGCTCACTTGGTTAGAATTTCATTGCTCCTTATCTATATAAATTTAATTAGGCTTGATATCATCAGTATATTATAGAACTAATTAAAGATTTAGATACGTGCTGAGGGGGCTTATTGAAAACTCCATAAAGTTCCATTTGGAAGATGAGATAGATATTCCTCCTGTAGTCATTGTGAGGGAAGGAAGCAGCAAGAACTATCTCTTGTGCTATTTCTGAAAAAAAAAATTTAACTGGATTTAATGGACTTATTCTATTCTTTGAAGAGCTTTTTAATTACTCTGTATCTGTGTGTAGTCCAACAACAGCTACAGTCTTTATTTAAAGGCTTTAAACTCATCCCCCTTTCTCCCTTGAGCCAGCCATCTGTGTGAATACAGGAGCGTGTGTGTGTGTGTGTGTGTGTGTGTGTGTGTGTGTGTGTGTGTGCGCGCGCGCGCGCGCGCGCGCACGCGCAGACTAGTGGGTAGAATAGTACACCAAATTGTGATCACAGATTCCATAGAGTCCTTGGGGTATTTACTGGGGATAAAACAGAAAGTTCGGGGTGCACCTGCCATAAACATAATGAGGAAGGAGGACAGATACGCACCCCAGCCCATCCCTGGAAAAAGAGGAGAAACCCTGGGCAGAGCCTGGGTGCCCACTTATAGATTCTGCTATTCTGGGTAAATCATTTTTGTAGAAACCACTTTTGAATTCCCCTGTATCTGCATCTCTGCAATAGAGTAGAAAGCAGATTAGTTTAAAAGACTGTGATTTCCACTAAGTGCTTTGTGTCTTCATTACAAAGCACAATAAAGCTTTTTATTACAATGAAGCTGCCATTATATCCAATTGAATATACACTGAAGTAAAGCTGCATCACCCACATTTCCCAGCACGCTCTGTGCTCTTGTCAGAGCTCTGTGTGTGTGTGTGTGTGTGTGTGTGCGCGTGCGTGAGTGCATGTGTGTCAACCAAGTAACACAATGCATACTAGGAAAATCAAGTAAAAGATTTTTACAAATAGCAAATGGTGGCCATCTGCAACCCACCGTACTGTCATTTAGAACTGAGGCCCCAGGGAGTCTAGGAAAGCAAATAGATTGCTGTGCGCCAGAGTGGTATAATGGAAGGTTACAGGCTTCGGGAGATGCAGATTTGAGTCCACCCTCCCACTGATGAGCTATGTGACCCAGGACCTCATCTCTTCACCCCTCTCTGCATAAACTGCATTTCCTGGAAAATGGAAATAATATTAATAATGCTGCCCCTTTTCCTCGTGCTGTCCTCCTGTGGACTACAGTGGTTTTAGATGCCAGCTATTGTAACCTAATCCATTTAAATCTCCAGAGATGGAAACTGAGGCACACTGGCATTGAGCAGCGAGACCACAGTCACCAGTTATAACCCTGGGACAGGACTGGAAGAAGCGCATCAGGAGTGTCGCACTGTATGTGCACTCCCACTTAGAATGTGAAAGAACAGAAGGCATCACCCTAAGAGCATCCTGGCTGCACTTGCTGGGAGTGTCTCCCCTAGGGGCCTCTTCCCCGAATACATTCCCCACAGCTTTCCTACTCAGCTGGTTTACAAATATTCACACACCCCAGCCTGAGAAATGTTCTGCAGAAACATGTGGGTCACAAACTACTGTTTGTCTCGCCACATTTGAAATGTTTCCTCTCTGAAAACCTTAGAAATGTGTGCCGGTAAACCCGAGTCCCAGAGAAACATCAGACTGAAATAAAGATGTAATCGGATGCTTGCTTTAGGACATTCAAGGCGTCACTGGTACACAAATTCTAATTGGTCTTAATAATAAAAACCCAGAGGCAGATATAGGGGTTAATGCTGAAAGATCAGAGACACAGAGCAGCCACCCACCAGTTCTTCCCTCTACTGAATCCCCAGACCAAAGGGGCAATCCTGTCCCTATGAGTCCTCGGACTAAATGCTTTCTCTACAAAACTTCAGACTGAATAACTTGAGCTCCTATCTTCTCCCGCCTTAATAGTCCTCTCTCTGCCCAGCCACCTGTCTGCACCTCCCTTGTGCTGGGTTTAAAGGCCTGTGACTCCCAATACTGGAATTAAAGGTGTGTGCCATCACTGCCTGGCCTCTATGGCTAACTAGTGTGGCTAGCCCCGCACTCTGATCTTCAAGCAAGCTTTATTTGTTAGATCACTAACAAAATACCACCACGTATCACCTTAAACTGTGGCATTGTTTGACTTGAAACTCTAAAAGGTGTAGCGACTGGCACTGCAGTGAGTCTTGTCTGTCTGGGAGTCTAGAGTCTGTCAAGAAGGAAGTATGGAGCAAGGAGGCAGCACACAGGCCAGAGCAGTATCACAGAAGGGGGCAGGTAGGGCTTTCTTTGTTGCCTCCTCCTTTTTCCCCACACTCCCCACCATGGCTTCTGCAGTGGTGGTGTATAACCCTGGTCTCATCCTGTAGCCAGCAACGTGACTTCTAGGCAGAGTAGGTCCAGCTCTGACTCAATTTCCGACGCATGGATGACTTCAAATAACTCATCCTGCTGCTGTACGGAGCATAATGGAAGAGGCTCAGAGGAAGGTGCTCGGTATTTGTTCCAGAAGCCCTTGTCTCCACCTTCCTCCCTGTAGTTTTCTCCCTGAAATGGAGGCCATAAGAGCAACATGTGTGTGACACAGGGAGGTAGCAGAGAGGCTACATCCTGTCATGAGCATCCCCTCTGTACCTGATAAAGTTCTGCATACTTTCTTAAAGCACCACAAGCTGAGGGTCCGCTCGTGAAGGCCTCATGTGTACAGGAAACGAGACAGTGCCATCTGTCCTACCCACCACCTTTGGTTGTATTCGAGAAAAACTAGCTCAGGCATCCAGGTGTTTTTGTTACCTTTTAAATGACTTTTTTTTCCCCTTTTAGGGATCAATAAATATTTTCTTTAAAAACCTGTATCCTCGGTACTGGAGAGATGTCTCGGCAGCTAAGAGCGGATACTGCTCTTTCAGGGACCTGGGTTCAGTTCTCAGGAGCATCAAGCAGCTCACAACCACCTGTAACTTCAGTCCAGGGAGTAGTACGCCCTGTGTTGGCCTCTGCAGGCACTGGCATCCCCATAGCGCACACACATACATGCAGACAGAAGCACGGGCATACCATTTTTAACTTTTAAAATCTGTACCCTCTGGGACCTCAGGCAGCCCTGTCCCCTCCTTTCCTCTCTACTACAGCTTCAGCGCAACCGTAAAGACTTAGTTACTCCTGGCTGTAAGTAAGGGTCTGAAGGCCGTCTCTGCAGAAGGCAGATACCTACAAGACGTGACTGTGTGGTAACAGCAGCACCACACTCACACCGGTAGGCGTGTGCATTCCCAAAAGGCTGCCACAGACGGGACCTAGGTGCTCTCTTGATAGGTAAGCAGTTTTTATCTCCTTCAGCTCAATTCTGTTTGTAAACTGTGTTCTCATAGGCCGACTCAGGAGTTTGAATAGAATGCTCTGTGGCAGCAGGCTAGTATGCTGTTATGTAATCAAACTTCCATCTTGAAAAAGAGAGTTCTGTCTCAGTGCTGGTGACCAGGTGACCTTAGGCAGGTAGTTGGCCCTTATGAGCCTCTTCAAAGTCAGGTGTTGTCTGAAAAGAGCACAGCAGGAGTAATTGTCAGCTGCTAATTGCTCCCTTAATTAATGTCCTTCCTAATTATGAACATTAACACAATCATTACTGAATCTTTGGCTCAATTATGTATCTATTACTCTGTAATTATACACACAGAACTGTCCCAATTCACACCCATTTTTCTAGTAAAGGTTATCCATTATCTGTTACTCTAAAGTTTTCTTGAGAACAACTGTGCACCAGGCTACTAGTCACTTAACCTGAAACAGTGTGCAGGCCTGAGAAATGGCTTTCGTGCTTTTCCGGGGCACTTAGTGAAAGTGTTTCCACATCCGTCAGTTTGGGAGATCTCTGCTGCAATTACCAAAGTGAAGTGCTGCGCTGCAGCCAATGCCCTGATTAATGGGTAAATCCTCGCAGCACTATTGGCTGTGGACTAATGTCTTCTACGTACTTAAGTCAGGGTTGTAGTTCATAGAATTTGCATTTTTGTAATAGCTTTATTGAGTAATAATTTACATGCCATAAATATTAACCCTTTTAAAGTGTGTAATACACTGGTTTTTAGTCTAGCCGGAGTTGTACAACCATCATCACTGACTAATTTTAGAATATTTTCATTGCCCCACAAAGAAACCCGGTATCCATTAGCAATCACTCCTCACTCCTCTGCAAGCCCTACCCCTGGCAACCACTAATTACTTCTGTCTCTGGACATACCATACTAATGCAATCAGGCAGTGAGTGGCCTTTTACAGCCAGTTTCTTTCAATTAGCATCACACTTTCAAAGTTCAAAACATTAGCATTTCTTAAAGTTACAGCATGGAACTGACTGAGTTAAATGTGTCTCCAGGGACCCATCCCTACACCCGACCTTTCTCTTTCCTTCCTGGTTCTTGTTTGTTTGTGGGGGCAGAGCGTAGGGAGTAAGAAGCTAATGTGGGTTTTGCTCTAATTGTAGATTTTGCAGAGTTGGAGGTGGATCAGGGCTTCATGTGTGCTAGACAAGCAATTCTAACCCTGAGTTACCCTACCCTGTGTTTGTGTTTGGTTGATTGTGGGTTTTTGGTTTTCATTTGTTGGTTGATTGGTCTTTTATTGTTTGTTTGTTTGTTTGTTTTATGGAGGAGGGGTGAGTATTGTTTTGATGCAATGTCTCCTGGTATAACTCAGACTGGCCTTCAACTTACAGTAAAGCCAAGGATGAGCTGGACTTCCTAATTCTTCCCTGCTGTCTTCCCCTGTGCTGAGATTGGAGGTGTGAGCCACCACATTTGGTTGTCCTTGGGGATTTTGTGTTTGTTTTGTTGGTTGGTTGGTGTTGCTGTTTGGTGCTAAGATTTTTTTGTCCTCCTGGTGCTAAGCAGGCATTCCACCTACTGTGCCCTCAGCCCCTGGGAACATGTTTTTATTGAAATGCGATATACATGAATAGATGTAGAAACCTGAAGTATACATGAGCTCATGAGCATTATCGGGTGCTAAATATCAAATTACCCTCCGAAAGCATCCCTGTGGCCCCCTCCTAGATATCCCAAACCAGGCAGGGTTTTATTTTCCTCCGTGTTCTGGCTTGTTCAGTGTCCATCTGTAGGCAGTACACACCAGTCAAGCCACGCTGTCCGCCCCGGCTTGGAGCGAGCCTTTCCCAGCCTTCCACCTGGGTTTCCCCCTTTCATTGCCATCGTTCCCAGGGGAAATAAAGCAGTGCTAACCACTCAAGGGCTCTCCACACACGCTTGTTTCCTTCCTGCCGTTATGAGCCAGCTGCCTGCCTTTGTGCTGCCTCCTTGCTCTTGTCCCTGGCTTTTCTTCCAGACAGCAAAGATCTCTTGACATCTTATCAAAGTGGGCAGGGCACACATAACCTCTCTCCTAGTTTAGGTGCCATGAATGCCAAGGCCTCTTGGGGAGCCCAGGCGGGTGGCCCTGCAACCCCATGCTGGCTTCTCCAGAGTCCCCTTACCTGTCTTGTCACCAGACTATTTTTAAGTCTGATCAAAATTATATTAAAGTCTATGCCTAGCTTGCTCTTCATAAGTAATAAGTCATTTCTTAAAGAAAGTAAGGTTTTATTTTAAAATTATTTTGGGTCTTTGGGAAAAAAATGGGGGTATCGTGAATAGAAAGAAATAAAAGGAAAGACGGCGACTGCTCCTGGCTGTGGTGCAGGAGAAAGTTTATTAACAATAAAAGGGAGAGCATGGCCAGACGCAGAGACATCTGGGAGAGTCCAGAGTGGACATGACCCTGAGCTATGAGAGGGAGAGGGGAGAGGGGAGAGGAGCTGCTAACCAAAAGGGACAGCCTGGACCAAGAGGCTGACCAAGATAATGGCATAACCAAAATGGCTGGATTATATGAGAAGGGCAGCTGGGGGAAAGGGTGCCCAGCCCCTGGGCTGGGGAAGTTTAGGGTAAGGGGCAAGATACGCCAGCCATACCCTGTAACAGGTACGGACTGAAGGATGCAGGGAGAACCTGGCAGCCAGGTCCACTTTGGTATATTAAATAGGCTCCTCAGCCATTTGTCCCAGGGTTTGAGACTTAACATGTCCTAGAGGTATAGGTTAGCATCAAGCAGGTAGAGAGAGGCACAGTTTGCTCCAACTTCCTCACAGGTGCCCTCTTTCTATAGAAGAAATGGAAATGCCATTAAATTTCCTCCCACCAAAGGCCCTTTCCTTACCTATAGACTTGAGAGTCGATGAAAAATCCCAGCGTTGGTCTTTCTGTATAAAAAGGACTTGTTAAAGAATTGTCATTCTCTTCAAAGAGCTACCCCAACTCTGTGACGCTTAAGATGTATTTTCCTCTAGTTCATTTCATCCAACCTGTGCTCTTTATCATCTCAGCCCATGGCACTGTTTCTCTTCCTGAGAAGAAAAGAAGATGCAGAAAGATTAACAAGTTGTTCAAAGTCAGATAAACCAAGGCTTTTGGTGACCTTAACCCATGGACCATACCAGGTCTCTGCCCCTGGGTACACATACCGTGGAGGATGAAAACAGATGTAGTAGCGTACATTTGGATGAGAATGAGGCAGGCGAGAGGGGAGCCCTCACTTATTCATGGGCTACATAAGAACAGAAACTGAGCTAAATCTTTTCATTGGTCTCCAGCCCTTTGTCCCTTTGCTCCCTTTTGATGTTCCTTTCTGAGCTTCCTTTATTTGGCTTATGTGGGTACAAATGAAAAAGAGCTATGAAGTGCACCAAAGAAAGGATTGCCATAGCTTCTTTGCCCTAAAACTGGCCTCCCCACCGTCCGTGACCAGACTGGTTCCCAAGGCTGCTCTCACTTCTGCCAACCTTTGAAAACAGAGGTTAGAATTCCTCTTGCCGTGGTCATGTGGGCCTCTCTAAGATGGCCCTCCTTTTGTTATGATTCTGAATTCTCTGGAGTCCCTTCTGTGTTTCTCCTTTGTTGCTGTTCACAGCCCTGCCCAGTTTCCTAACATTTGACCTTTCCTCTGCTCCCTTATCGTCCTGCACACTAATTAAGGCATTAAGTGAGATCAGTTGTAAAGCCGGTGTCCTCAATATTCAACAGAAGCTTCCTTCTCTGAGGTTGTTGACTTGCATTTATCACTACCCTTTGTTGGGCTTTCTGCCTGTGTCCTGTCATGGGTAGCCATTCAGAGGAAATTCATTTTACTAGGTACAATTTTTAGACTCACTGTATCAAACAGTTTGCTGACAGCCAAATATGTCTCAGCCACAGTGGTCTTTTCCCCCACAAACCCACAGTTCCCACAGCTATCCATCACATTTGTCAGCGTCTCTGGGTCTTTAATTAAGCCCTGCTGGATGCTGTACATACTTCCATTAGCTCCCCCTCCTTACTCCATTACTTTCCTAATTGACAGCCTTCCAGAGTCACATGTTCTTGAATCTCAGGTGGCCCATTTTGGAGCTTTGGTTTATTTAGGTTTTTCTCTCCTTCATAAATAACCTAAGCATTTAGTTAATACACCCTCAAGTGTTTGCTATTGGGACCTGCTGATTTGCATATGCTTACACTTCTCAAATAATTGTGGATTTCAGAGGGGGCTGGGTTTCCTCCAGCAACCCTCCCCCTCCCCACCGTGTGTGTGTGTGTGTGTGTGTGTGTGTGTGTGTGTGTGTGTGTTAGTCTCATGAAAGTCAGCACTACTGATTCTCCTGCCTCTACTTCCCAAGTGGCGATCACAGGTGTAGGCCACCATACCCAGGTGCCAACCTTTTCCCCCAACAGAGATCTTTTAATCATGAAATAGATGGTCTTTGTGTCAACAGAGTGGAGAATCCCCTAACAGTTCTGACAGGCGTTCAGACTCCCGAGTGGAAGAGAGAGGCTGGGTAAGAGTCCAGCGAACGATAGCTGAGCAGCGGCAGCACGAGAACGACGGTGGGTTGCAGCGGGCCGTCCCGTCCTCCCCCACCCAGCCTGTCTGGGCAGCTGTGAGGTGGGGTGGGGTTGACACAGCTGTCGTCCGCTATAATCCAGTCATTCCCTTGGTCTCTTCAGAGTGTTTTCTGAGCAAAGCCACACGATCCCGTGCAGTTCCATGATCTTTTTTCCCAAATAGTTCCAGGTAGGCAGGATCTCCACATTGTAAATGCAGACACCAAGCTTGCTATACATAGCTCAGCAGTACAGCCCTTGCCTAGAGAGGCTTGCATGAGAGGCTCTGGGTTCAATCCCCAGCACTATAGAAGATAGGCAGGTGGACGGACAGATGGACAGATGGGCAGATAGATGCAGGAATCACAATCTCATTAACACGTTCACTTCTCCATCCCATCATTACTTGGCACCAAACCCTGGTTTTGTCTCTTGTCTATGGTCTCTAACTTTTCTACCATTTCCCAAGAATCAGTACATGAGAAATGGCCCGGGCCAGCAGGTAGACTAGCAAGCCCTGGCTTGGCTTGGCTTTAAACTTAAACATTTGACCTCTGCCATGGATACTTTTGACCCAGGCCTAGACTAGATGTTGTTTTTGTTTGTTTGTTTGTTGTTTGTTTGTTTGTTTTTCGAGATAGTGTTGACTAGATGTTATTTTTAAAGAGCAAATAAAAGAAGCTTCCTAAAGGCAAGGGCCATGCCTTCCCTGTGATGTTGTCCTTTGTAGTATTACTGGACTTCTCGGCGTTGCTAACAAGGTCAGTTCTCCTTTGAAGCAACACTTTGCATTATCTTTTGAAAAGTTACACCTTCTGTTGCCTTACTTAAAGATGAAAAAGCCATGGGGCCTCTGAATTATCTTTCAGCTTACACCAGCAGTTGCCTCCAGATTTCCAGGCTATGAAATATAGATAATAGACAATTTAAGATTTTCTTACTAATTAGTAAACAATCTGCAGCTCCGTCACTGCCAGAGGGCAGTATGCTATGTGCCTTTTCCAGCCTGTGATATTAGACAAATTATTTTTTAAAATTGAAAACTCTCCAAAGTGCTATCTGATAAACTATTTTAATTGAAAAGACTCTAAACTGCTATTCAGCCCAGCACAGCTCTCCTTAACCCAGGCTCACCTTTGGATAATCAAAAGAACATTTACAGAAGTATGAGACAAACACAATTATGAAAGTAAAATGAAGGCCCTAAATAAAAAATCATGGAACAAGAGGGTAATTCTATTCACTCTTTCATATTTCATTATTTGATAACATCAGACGATGAATCCATCAGAATTGCTTTGGCAAGTGCAAACAAAAATGGCCCTGATCAATATTTATTAAAACCTTCAGAATAGGAGAAGGACTTGAGCTGACTTCTTAATGTAGTAAATAATTATTCATATGAACGGGCTTTACCAAGGGTAGTGCTAGACTGAAGAGGCATAGTTTCAGTTGTACTGAATTTAAAATCTAGATTGTCTTCTAGCTCTGTTGTAGAAGCCTTAATTTAAAACATTGTCTGTTGTGGTGAGGAGTGACATGAACCCTTAAGTTGCTAGCGTGGGATTTCAGCTTAGATATTTATAGATTCAGAATTGTTGCAAAGGTGAAATGGGGACAGTGTCGCTAAGAGCACGGGGAGGCGTCCTCTCCCCGTCTCAGCCACTGCGACAGGAACTCCCCGTCACCTCAGCAGTGACAGGGATGGATGGACTCGGTGGGATTCCTTTGTTTTAAGCAACTGCGTTTTCTGAAGAGAAATAAAGCTCTGACTGCAGCTGCCTATTGGCAGTGCAGAGATGAGGGACACACCTGGGGGGAGGAATGACGTGGACACCCCAGAACTGCAGGTGTGTGGAGGTTATCGGAATAAGACCGATAAGTAACTGCTTATTGCCCCCTTTCCCCAGCTTTGGGCGTCACACTTGAAGTGCTCTACCACTGAGCTACATCCCCAGTCATTTCGGTATTGATCACGGGAGTGAACAATGCAAATGAACAAACGAGCCTCCAAAAAGACAAAGCAAATCTTCCAAACTCAAAATTCTAAATTGTATCCACCTCTGGAATGATTATCCGCTGCCATCAGCTGAGCAAATATGGGCAAAGTCTTTTCTAAAATCTTTTCTACAGCAACATGCCCCAAACAAAAACCAGGTTAATCTGTTGACGCTATTAAAGACGACCCCAACATGAACTACTCATCTACACCTGCCGCTGACTGCCTGAAACTTACTTAGCTTTCCTCTGCCTTTCCTCATTCCTGAAATGAAAATAACTTCGCTGCATTTCAAATTAAAATTTTAATCATGTCTGTAATAAACTCTAAGCTCTTTGAAGGAGAAGACAAATAACAATTGTGTTCTATTTTTAATACACTAATGTGTTCTTCTGATACACAGGATTATTATCTGTTTTATTATTGGTCTGGAAAGTCTCTGGGCTAAGACTACCCTTGTTGAGAGTGTTTGCAGGTAACTGATAATCCTTGCCTGCCATTGCTGGGCAGCAGTTAGCAGCAGTGAGCTTGATGACAGCCCCATGTTGTGAAAGAACCAAGCAGGGGACTTTGTATCAGTATAAAACCCAGAAGGGCCACCAGTGCTTAAAGAGCACCTACCATAGCCTCTCAGGTTCTCAGCTGGGAAGCAAATGAGAGCATTTGTCCAAAGGCACATGACCAGTTAGGATGGTTGGCAAGACAGCCAGAACCTCTGCCTAGCTGCTGAGTGAGGCTCACCACTGTAAGAGACTCCTCTCAGTTATTTATGAGATGATTACTTGATTTATGAGTTAATCAGTTCTTTCTCTTCTTCCGTCCCATTTCTGTGTTTCTTGTTATAGTTACAATCAAGGAAGCAGAACTCAGTGTTTAGCCTGTTCATTTAGTTACCCTTTGCTACTGGGTCTTTATGAAAGTGCTTGAAATACTAGAGTTTCAGGTTAAACATCCTTAATCTGAAATCTATAACCTAAAATGTTTTAAACTCCAAAATCTTTTGGGCAATAACCTAATGCCAAAAGTGGAGAATCCCACCTCCAACCTTGTACAAGCGATTGCAGTCAGAACGTAGCCTCACTAAAATACTGCACAAAATTGCCTTCCCCAAGAGCCAGCTTTTCATTACTATAATGAAGTACTTGAGGCAAGTTCCTAATGAGGAAAAGAGCTTCATTTACGAGTTCAAATATACCGTGCCTGCGTCATCTCTGGTAAGGACGTCCTCGTCCTCAGATCCATCCGTCACAGCAGGTAGCAACGGTAGCAGTTTATATAGAAACGAGAGATCTGAGACAGAGAAACAAGAACAACCTGGAGGTCAGGCTCTGGCTTTTGTAAGGACTGTGTTCATAAAACAGCAGTCCCTTGAGAGGACAGTACCACCAGGCACCCAAGAACCTGCCGTTAGCCACTGGCTTTTAAAGACCCCACCACTCCCAGTACTGCCATCTTGAAGACAAAGCCTTCTTACGTAGGAGCCTTCAGAGAGACCATAAGCTACACCGTAACCGATGTGTAGGAAACATGTTAATTCACAATCAAGTCCCATTGCCAAGATATCTCACTGTGTATGTGCATATAGTCCCCAACCCGAAATCATCTGAGGCCAAACATTTCTGATCCTAAACATGTTCGAAAAGCAATGCCCAACTTGCAACCCTCTTAGCTACAGTGCGCACGCGGGGAATCAAAGGACAAGTGGCAGATGCCAGTTCTTTCCTTCTACCATGTGGGTCCCAGGAACTCAACTCTGGTCACCAGGGTTGGCAGCAAGCACCTTTTTACCTACTGAGCCATCTCATTGTCCCCACCGAAAAGTAATTTGGGGAGCTCCAGTCAATCCTGTTAGATTCAGGCCAGCTCTTCATGTCAGGATCTTATTCTTTCTTGTGTAATAACCTGTTAGGTATATACACTGCGCTCTCCTTATCCATACACTCAGTGATAGACGCTGCAATCAGTTCTGTGTTTTGGCTATTATGAATACTGCTGCAATAAAGAAGAAAGTGCAAGTACAACTTTGATGTAATTAATGATTTAATTTCCTTTAGGTATAGAGCTCAGAGTGGGATGCTGGATCATAGGAGAGTCCTCTGTGTTTTGAAAACTCTCAATATCTACTGACTCCCATAATGGCTGTACTAATTTCCATTGCCACCACCATTGCGTGAAAATTCCCTTCCTAAAGCACCACACTGAAAACACGTGATTGTCTGCCTCCTCAAGGAAGTAATCAATCAGAAAGGCTACCAACTTTTAAAAAGAATGCTTACCTATCCATTACCACCTTGGACAGACAAACAGGGAAAAATTAAGTAGGTAGCAAAATGAAAAGCCCCTGAGTTAAATGCTCAAGTTTAGGTTTGGAGCCCTGGATTTCAGATCTAGAGAGAGCTTTTCCTCTGTAACAGTGAGGTCTGTCTAAACAAAGTGTGGACGGCCACCGTGCAGGCTCACTACACTTCAACAGAAGACTTAGCTGGAGTGAGTTTGGGAATCGTATTCAGTTATACAAAAGCCTGGCTGACTGTCGTTAGCTAGACAGGCTATTGGCAGCTAGTGCTCTTGCTTCTGTGCCTTCAAATATCTGTATTACCTTGGCTTTGGAGGGCTTAGGTCTTAAGATCCTTTCGTTTGAGACCTGAAACAAATCACTCATGTTCTACAGCTGAGTTGCTTCTGTGTACAGTGTGAATTGTGATACCTATTTCAGAAAGTTGAATACACAGATGTATCTACAAGTTAAACATTGCCAATATTACTACAATAAATACAGCTCCAAAACACAGCAGGAGCCCATAGCAGTTGACATTTAGCCATCTTTATGCACAGGTTCTTATCCATAGATTCTGCTGTCTATGGTTTCAGCCAACAAAAGATCAGAAGTATTCAGGGAAAAAATATGTGCAGACTTTGATATTGTTCTCACAACACTATATTATGACAGCTGTTTGCACTGTGTGCACATTGTGCTGTGTGCATAATCTAGACAGGATTTTAAAATGTATGGAAGAGCCAGGCATGGTGGCGCACGCCTTTAATTCCAGCACTTGAGAGGCAGAGGCAGGAGGAACTATGTGAATTCGAGGCGAACCTGGTCTGGATAGTGAGTTCCAGACCTTGCAGAACCTGGTCTTGCATAGTGAGACCGTGTCTCAAAAATTAAGATGTACAGAAAGACTGTATAAGTTTTATGCAAATATTATGTTATTTATGCTATATTGTTTAATATAATTTTATGTGATATATACTTTTAATGATACAATGTTATTATATAACACATATATTATAATATTATGTTTTTATGTTATATAGAGAATTTGACCTGGGGATACTGGCACTAATGCCCCCAGATGTCCAGAGTAACTATGGGGATACTGGCACTAATGCCCCCAGATGTCCAGAGTAACTATTTAAGAGCCATTTAGAAATGAATCTTGTACTCTGGATTCCACTAAGTTAAAAAAGGCAGATGGTAAAAGTATACCCAGGGATTTAGGCCTGCCCCCAGCAGGGCCCTGCTGTCTGTCACCTGCACACACACCTGCTGTGAGAAGCTATAGGCACAGGAAAAATTTCTGTGGCTATAAGAGATGTCCTGAGGGACGGCATTCTTCCCCCGGTTTTCCTACAGGAAACACATAACCATTTGCAGGAAGCTCAGGACACAAGGGAGAACTGAGGATGCCAGAGTGGGAGGTGGACAGGGGTAGGCTGAAGCTCTTCCTGAGCCTTGTGTGTAAAATTTGCAGGGGCGTTTAAAGGGCAGTCAGAGGGTCCTAACCCTAAAAGCGAAGGCTCAAGCAGTTTGTATGTGCACCCATGCCCGACTGCATGCACTGGAAATGTAGTGTGGCTCCACGGCAGAACTGTGTGCAGAAATAGTCCTCCTTCACATGCCCCTTTGGGTCAGGACAGCACAGCATCAGAAAAGTCATTCATACACTGTGTCTGCTCATGACACTTTGGGAAGTGCTACCAAAAGGCACACAGCAAAGGGCAAGAGGATCCATTGGAAGGCACAGACTTGATCACAGAATTCCAGTCATCGCCGGGATGATGCCAAACTCCTTTGGTCCTGAGAATAGGCTATTCAATCCACAGCTAGCAGCTGGCCTCTAAATGTTAAGGGGTTCTTATAAAGCAACCCCCTCTGTGAGTCCTGAGCGAAGATACATCTGCAGCACATGTGTGTTCACTAATGCAGCCCAGGCAGCCACATACAATACCATCTGCTGGAAGCTAGGGTACCCTGGAAGCTATGGCTACAGTTTTAGTGCTTGATGGTAAAAAACCATGCTTTTATTTTCCCGAAGTCTCAGTACGTACCCATCAATTATTTATTACTGTTGGGTTACATGATTTCATTTCAATCTGTCAGTGTTTATCATGGAAGCTCATTTTGATTGCATGGTCTGGGGCATTTTCCCACTTTCTCTGCAGGGCATCGTGTAGCACCTTCCCACATCTGTGTCAGCCGCTCTGCCCATTTATTAGGCTTCGCTACTGGGTAAGGTAGCGTTCTGAAAGATAAATGAATTTCATTCTGTCTTTAAATATTTATGTTTCTTTATGATCTAATATATCATCATGGTTATAGGGGAATTTTCCCCTAACTATAGAAAATATGCCATCAGTTACCTGTCAATTTTGTTTAATAACTCAGCTTTGCAATTCTGGCGCACTGTTCATCTGAGACTCTTAAGAACTCCTTTAGTCTCCCCATTGCCTTCAGAGTGTCATTCTGGGGTTTATAAAGGTCGTGAGTGCACAGAGGATATTGAAACATTAAGTACTTTAGTGGGGTGCCCTTCGTCACTCATCACACTGGAAGATCCAGGCCTAGAGATCTTCGTGTCTTTGTCTTGTTTTTTCCCAGGGTAGGGTGGCAGTCTCTGTAGAAAACCAGTCTCTCTGAAACAATTCATCAGACTTTTCCAAAGAAATTCAATTTCATCTGGGCTGATGGACTTTAAAAGCGTTGGTTGCTTTTAAAGATAAATGATGAAAATATCAATATCATAATGCAAAGAACTCCAATTCTTTTGGCTTAATCTCAGCGAGAAGTATGATAAACTAGTTACTGCCTCAGTAGCAGCCCCTGCTTCTAGGACCTGAGCATCCTGGAGGTGGGAGTGGCTTTGACAGTTCCACTGCCAGGGTATGAGGCTCCTGTACTCCATGCTCATGACCCCCAGATAGTTCCCAGTGAAGCACTCTGAAGTTTAGGAGCATCTAGGCTAGAAAGTCCAGGTTTCAAAGGGCCCTGAGGTCTTACTCCATTTGGTAACTCTAAATTTGTACATGTCTTCTTCTTGAGCAATATTTAAAATGGATGTTTTCAGGAAACGTCCTAAGCAGACAGCTTTATCTCACACCTGTGCAGCTAAGGGAAACAGAACTATGTAGCATAGGTCCTTAACTCAGAGAATAGGGAAAGTGTCAGGGAGGAAGCTGCTGTGCCCCACAAAGCATGTGATGCTGTTGGACAGTATGAAGCATCTTCTTACAGCATAATTTTTCACTAAAATATTTTTTGTTTATTCAGAAATTTATTGAGCAGCTAAGGATGCAAAGTATTAAAACATGGTCAGAGATGAGCACACATACAAGTGTAGACAGCAGTAGAGCTAAGAGTGAAAGAAGAATGCTTTAGGAAACAAGAGACTGCTTCCAGCATGCAAGGGGGAATGGGCAGCCAATCAGGAGAGGGCACAGAGCTGAACCGAGAGGACTGCGGTCAGATTGGTGATGGTACTCAGTATGGACTCTGCTGCTTCCTCTTTCCTTTTCCTCTTTCCCCATCTTTGGGCTTAATTTAACAGTAGTGCCCAGGACTCTTCAATGCGCTTTTTCTCTGCTTGCGTGCATTTTTGCCTTTTGTCTTATACAGAACTAGGCCCTTTTGGTGTTTTAGGGTTTTTTTCCTGTTTTTGGAAGGACTCTTGAGCTGTTGATCTTGGTGCTGATGATTTTAAGTCTTTTCCATTTTCGTTTGATTTTTGTGCATTTTTGGCTGAGGTATCTCATACAGATTTTCTCACTGGAACTTTTTCTTCAGCTTCCTCTCATCATCCTCATCATCTTCATCATCATCCTCATCAAGTTTTACGTTTTTCTGTGGAACCTTGTTGCCACCTCCAGGAGCAGATCGCTTTCCAGACATACTCAACAGCTTTACATCCTCCTCATCTTCATCTTCTGACTCTGCATCTTCCTCTACAGCTACTAGATGCTGCCCACTAATGTACACAGGCCCTGAACCACACTTCAATCTTAAGACCACAGGAGGTGTTATTTAAGATCCCCCAAGAGAGACTGCTGGCTGTACAGACATTTTCAAAGTTGCCCGTGTTACTTTAGTTGGATGGCCTTCATAGTTCATTGCTTGTCCCTCTGCGATGTGTCATTCGTCTTTTGCCCCAGCACCTGAACTAACCGTTCTTAGAGATAACTGGTGCTCATTCTCATCATTACCCACCTTAAAGTGATAATCTTTGTCGGCTTTTAGTTCACACCTGGAAAGGTAGTTCTGAGGCCTTAGAGGGCTCGTGCCTCTGTTCATCTAGTCTTCCATGAGGTGGAGCGTGCTCTTCAGTGGGAGAGAAGTCGCATGGAAAGTACTGCCTGCTGCTCTTCAGAACAGACACACAAGACAGAATCACGCCAGGGAAACTTACTAAAATAGTTTTAACTATAGTAATTATATTGAGGAGTATAATATAAAGCTCATGGACTTTATGTCAATCATGCAACCTCAAAAGGTTTCTGCTTATTGACATTGTTTTCCCAGAATCCTCCAGGTGACTTTACCCTCCTTTTCCAAAAAGATACTTCTATCCACATCCCAGGCTATACTTGGCCAATGCTCCATAAATACCTGGTTATGTCTCCACTACTTTTCTGTGGTGACCAAATAAATACCGAAAGAAGCACCCTAAAAGAGGAAGGGTGTATTTGTGCTTCCAGCTGAAAGAATGCCGTCCGTCCTCATGGACAAGGCGTGGCTCTTCACTCTGGGGCAATGAGAGCTCACAACTACCACATCTTTGTATCTCCATGGATCACAAAGCAGAGAGTGTTGGGAAGACACAAAGCTAGTCTGTAACTCCCGTAGACCAGCCGCTGATTCCCTGCATCTGCCAGCTAGTTCCTGCAGTCAGACCTTCCACAGCCTGCTAAAACAATCCCAGCAGCTTGGGATAAAATGTTCAGATAGATGAACCTGTAGGAACATTTCACAGTCATGCAATAGCAGGTCTTGTGAGGCTGAAATACGTCCTCATTTGAAACCACAACAGAACACTAATCTTCAGAGGACACAACAGTGCCAAACTGTGCTCCCAGGACACTCATGAAGATGCCCATCTGAAAAAACCAGGTTCATTCCACCCCTTCTAGGTACCATTCAAGGGCATCATTTCCCCTGTTCTAATGGAATAGCGATGGGAAAGAAAGAAAAGCTAGTAGAGACATTACAACTCTTCATGAACACATCCAGTAATCATTAAGCGCTTGAAATATATTCCCATGCCCAAGAATGGCTTCCTTCTCCTATAAAAATGTGAGGTTTGGAGGGTTTTTTGTTTTGGTTTGCTTTGGTGTTTGGTTTTTCTTTCCCCAAGATATTCTTGATGCAGAAGAAACAAACTCAAGGCCCAGAGTGCAGGAACACGAGTTCCCGGGTCAGCAGTCCTGATGTGTGGCATTTCTTTACTGCCCACGTCTCCTGGGCACACGCTGCCCACTTCTAGCCCCTCCACCTTAGTAAAGCTTCAGGGCAGGAAGGAGGAGACCCACGTGCTTGGAAGCCTCTTCTTTCCCTCACTGTTACTGTATTCCTATTGCTGTCGTAAGAGTTCATCTTCAGGAACACCACATTCTAAGTGCTTTATATGAAACCTGAAGAAGTAGGCAGCATTTTATCCCATTTCAGTGGGGAAGAAAACTATCTTTGTTTCCTAGGGTCTCCAATAATAAGATAGTGAGTGAGTGAGTGAGTGAGAGGTTGAGTGGGACAGAACTTGCCTTCCAGGTAATCAGTAGCTGTTGGTGAACTAAGCAAACATATTAGTGTACAATTACCAGCACGCACAGGCCCCCAGCCACCATGCTGATAGAGGAAGCACTCAACCGGGCTCTGTCTTGCTTCCCCAGGCAGTACTACGAGATGCTGTACAACACAGCAGATGAGCTCCTGAACCTGGTGGTGGACCAGGGCGTGAAGTACACAGAGCTGGAGTACATCCATGCCCTGACCCTGCTGCACCGCAGCCAGACAGGCGTCGGGGACCAGACCGTCCAGAACACCAGGCTGCAAAGGCTCAAGGAGATCATCTGTGAGCAGGCTGCCATCAAGCAAGCCACCAAGGATAAGAAAATAACCACCGTCTGATGGTTTCCCCCGCTGTGGGTGTGGGTGGGGCTCGCTGTGTGTGCAGCCACAGGCTCTAGCCACTCAGCATAGCGTGAGCTGACTTGGTTTCGTCTACACAGATGCTTAGTGGATGAAGGCGGATTATTTCCTCCTTAGCTTTGCTTTTCTATATGAACTCTAAGGAAGTTTGCAGTGCAGAATGCTTTGCCTAGTGATTATTTAGTGCTGTCTATTCCCAAGGGCTGAGGGTGGAACCAGACGGAGGGCATGCCAAGTTGCTGGACCCTGAGAAAGCAATGAAGGAAAGCTAGCTGCTACCTAAGTTTTCAGACCATCCTGAAACTGCTTAGTAAGGTCTTTGACATAAGCAGGGGCCTTTTTATTCTCTTATCTTTGTCATTTTGTAGTTCAGTGAGGTGAGTGTGTTCACATTACATTGTCTCCATTGCCAAAATCAAATAAAAGGCTTCTCAGCTGGCTTCCCTACCAAAAACAAATCTCCTCAAGGCTGGGGAGGAAGCAGCCCTTTCTCCCTGACCAGGGATGGGCAGTACTCTAGAGCTTGTACACAGGGTGATAGTTGGTTTTATAACCTTTTTGTTTTATTCCTTGTGCATTAAAGCCAGGAGTCAGGGCTGGAGGGGTGGCTTAGCAGTTAAGAGTGCTGACTGCCCTTCCAGAGGACCAGAGTTCAGTTCTCAGCCCCCACCCATGGAGGCTCACAACCATCTGTAACTTCAGTTCCCGCTGACCTGAAGCCCTTTCCTGACTCAGCAAGTACCACGTGTATGTGGTGCACAGACACGCTTGCAGGCCAGAATACTCACACACATAAAGTAGAAACAAAAAAAAAAAAAAAAAAACAAGTCAAAACTTATGCTGGAAATAGAAGGATGATTCACCCTCCCCTGACTTGACCCTATGAATACATTAATAATAGTTGCGGAGCTTCCCATTTCTCATTTCACGGTGAATTCGAGGGGCATCCTGATGTTCCCGTGCACACCATGTTAGTAACTTGTCTTGTTGCTGTGACAAAAGTTCCCCAGGAAAGGAAGGCTTTGGCTAACAGTAAGGGTTACTTAGTCCATCATAACTAGGAGGCCATGGCAGCCAGAGCTTGGGCAGTCACTCACACTGCCTCTGCGTTCAGGAAACAGCGGATGCTTGTGTTCGGGTGGCTTTTTCCTTTTTATGGAGCCCAGGACCCCAGAATGGTTCCCCCCACATTCTGAGTGGGCCTGCTCACCTCATATAATATAATTAAAATTCCCAGACAAGTCCTGTCCTAGTTGGTCGCTGTTGCTGTGATAAACCATGAACCAAAACCAATGTGCACACACACACCAGGTACACAGACACACAAAAACAAAAGGTTTCAAAGAATTTGACATTGAAAAAGTAAAGCAATTATCATTACAATAAACATTGAATCTACTTAAAAATTCAGAGAGGAATATAGCAATACGAGTATTTAATATTAAGCAATATAGATCAGGTCTGCTCAGCTGAAAGCAAGGAAGGCAGGACATTTTTCCTGTGTTGCTACCAATGAAGCCTTTGACTTGTTTGTTTGTTTGTTTGTTTGTTTGTTTGAGACAGGGTTTTTCTGTGTGGCTCTGACTGTCCTGAACTTGCCCTGTAGGCCAGGTTGGCCTCAAACTCAGAGACCTGTCTGGGATGGAAGGTGTACGCCACCACCCCTGGCTGCAAAGCCTCTTGTTGAATTGCCTTTCCTAATATGGTGCCTGCAATGTTTGAGGCAGTATGGATCTTGCCACTGTCCCAGGTCCCCACATCATCTTGCTACTCAAGGGTCACAAGTCACAGGAGGCATCAGTACAAAGACAAGGAAGCCTCTTGAACATACATGGAAAAAAGAGACAGAAAGGCTGGTGCCATTCAAAGGCTCTTAGGCCCCGTGGGAGGGAATCTTCACACCTGCTTGTAACAGCTTTGGTCTGGATGGGAATAGCAAAAATTAAAAACTGTTTTGAGAAGCTTAAATGTTGTTTGTTGTTTTTCTTATAGTCTTTATTCAGCAAACATTTCCTGGGATCTGAACATATGGTGCGTGCTGCTACACTTGGGCCATGTCTTAGAATTTCTATTGATGTGAAGAAACACCATGTCCAAGTCAGCTCTTAGAAAGGAAAACATTTAATTGGATGACTTACAGTTCTGAGGTTTGGTTCATTATCATCATGGAGGGACATGGCAGCATGCACGCAGACATGGTGCTGGAGAGGCAGTGAGAGTTCTACATCTTGTACAGGCAACAGGAAGTGAACTGAGACACTGGGTGTGGACTGAACACCCATATATATATATCATATATGAGACCTCAAAGATGGCCTCCACAGTGACCCACTTCCTCCAACACACTCCCTAATAGTGCCTTTCCCTTTGGGACCATTTTCTTTCAAACCACCACAGGCCAGATACAGAGATAGAAGACACCCTTATCTAGTATTTAGGAACTGGACTTGAGACCCAACAAGTTCACATCCAAAACTGAGCTGGAAACCAGGTCGGCAGTGGGACAAGACGCCAGCAGGCAGCTTCAGAATAACTTTCCAGTACCTTCTGAGAGGAAGGAGGGCTGCACAGCTGTGTGGTTTAGAATCCTGACGGGTAAGAACTTGAATGCACACAGGAGACAATCATGGAGAAGCACAGTGTCTCAAACAAGGTTCTCATAAGTCTACCCAAGAAGCAAGAGTGGCCAGAGGGGCAGAGAGCTATTGGATGGGACCACTTGTGTTTGGAGGCTTCGCTGTAGTGGTGATGGCCACGTAACTTAGAACTTTGCCTTCTCCTTTCCTCCTTGCCTATTCTGAGGGCTTGGGATATTTGCTTTGTTTTGTTTTCTGGTTCTTTGAGACAGGGTTTCTCTGTGTAACAGCCATGGCTGTCCTGGAACTCACTTTGTAGATCAGGCTGGCCTCAGACTCAGAGATCCTCCTGCCTGTGCCTCCTAAGTGCTGGGATTAAAGGCATGCGCCACCACCACCTGACTCGGGATGGTTTTCCTGGGTGTGGAAAGAGACAGTGGGACCATGAGAGCCAGCAGTACCAGGCACAGGAGCTGCTGCCGAGAGTATTGTGAGAGTGGATCCCCACCTTGCTACAACAGTGGCAGACCAGAAAGGCCAGTTTTACACAGAAAAGGTCCTAGGGGCCTTTGTCCAAGACTTTCAAGCACAAGTCTTTGGTAATTTGCTGGTATTTATTCTGCAAACAGTCAAAACCAGTGACACAGCTGGTTAAGTGGATACAGTGGATGGCATGGCCACCTCAGAACCTGCCACCTCTGGGGACACACTGAATGTTTCTACATGGTATAGCCCTACTTCAGGGATGTTCTGTGAGAAGGATTCTGCGTCCTTCACAGTCATTACTAGAAAGTCCCAGAGTCAATACAGAGAGCCCAGCCACACACATAGCCACAAGAGTTAACATTGTACCATGACAGCCACTCCCTGAAAAGTACTGTTGTAGGAGAGAAAACTACTGCTAAGCCTCAGCAGGAGGGCACTGAAAGCAACGCTCGCTGTTTTCTCTTAAATGTGGGACAGATGAGATGGGCCTAGGCTAGCCCACGGAGCTTCCCTTGATCCCCTTCTACAGACTCAACCAAACGTGGAACAGAAATAGTCCTTAGACAAGTAACAAGTGCCAGCGAGGATGTGGGCGGAAGGAGACCTTTATACGCTGCTGGTAGAAATGTAAACCATCCAGTCACTGTGAGGTCACTGTGAAGACTCAAATCAGTGGGAACAGATCGGCAAGCCTGTCCGGGGCCCTTGCCCTGCACCTCCTTTCCACACCCAGAAGCTGTGCATCCCACACTTTCTCAGGTGTAGCCCTCACTCCTCATCAAAGAACCTTCTTGTTGAAAGTAGACAGAGGCTACTAAATAGATTCACAACTGGTCAAAGTGCAGATAATGTGACCATGAGGTACCCAGCCCCCGTTGGGTTAGCTGCACTTAACCCCTACACTTAAGGCTTGGAGAACATCACAGAAGAGAGAGCAGGAACAGTGTACGAGTTAGAGGACCAGAGTAGCTACTGCAAGGCATGAGATGCTGCACCTATAGACTATGGCTACCTACACAAGACATACATGGACAACAGCAGCTGACATACCAGCATGGATGAGGGAAAAATTCACAAGGCCTTCCCCTTGCTAAAGAACCACAGGTGGTCAACAGCTACTAAGAGAGGGAGAATCAGACTTCTCTAGGATTATTTGATCACAAGTGGCCAGCCCTAAAGACGTTTACATACAAACAGAACTAATCAGACTCGTTAGGGTGTGTATATAACAACTATAGAAGAAGGGATCATGGATTCAAGGAGGAGGGGAGGAACACAGGAGGAGTTAGAAGGGGAAGGGTGGAGATGATATAAATGCAGTGTGCTCATTATGAAAGTCTAAAAACCTTAAAAAGTTTAGAAATGCAGAAAAAAAGTGAAAATAGATCTATGGCACGGCCCAGCTGTACCGCTCCTGGGTTCTTACCTGGAGGACTCAAATCCACATGTCACAGGGCTGTGAGATTCGAACAACACTGATTATTACAGCGTATTCACAACAGCCAAGGATGGAACCAGCCCAGGTCCCCAACAGCGGAGGAGTGGGTAAAGGAGCCGCGCTGTGTAACCCCGCCGCCGGCAGGGTCAGCTATTCAGGGTCCTCTGAAGGGGCGCTACCTGAAAGACATGGGCTGAAGAGAGGAGGGAGACCAAGCAAGATTCTATTTGTCAAGGTCTCGTTTATTAGGGTGAAGGTTACAGCTTATATAGCCCTTGAAAGGGGTGGAGGTAGGGGTAGGCAGAAACTTTGCCGGGGTAGCGGAAGGCCATCAGTCAGTACCTGGTGTAAGCCGAAACATGTGATCCATTAACATTTTTTCAAGATAGTCGGAATAAGGGGCGGGTTCCGTTAACAGATAGTTCTCAAGATAGTTGGGATGTGGGGCGGGTTCTCCGTAAACATCCTTAGGGCAATGACCTCTGCTATCCTTTAGGACAGTGGTCCCCCGACAGTGCTGTAGCTGCACGATGGGGTGTCTTGTCACTCCCAAGAACACTGGACAGCACTTACTCAGCCATGTTCTCAGAGCCAGGGGCTTTGGTGAAGGTTAAACCAAACCTCGAGGAGTTTTTGGTGTTATTGCTTTGCAAATAAAGTGGCTGTCTTTTGCTGTAGATTTCCACAATACTGACTCCCTTTCTGTTACATATTTGGGAATTAATTCCCACAGTTCAGAACTTTCCTATGCTTTTGGGGTTTACTGATCACATTCCCCTAGCTACGTGTGAAATGTTTTCCACTGCCAGGCCTGTGTTTCTCTCTCTCTCCTAGACAAATGCAGAGATCTGCCTTCCTGCAGAACAACAGGCATTTGGTCAGTTTTTAGGGTCCAGGCAGGAGCACTCTGTTTAAGATATTCACAGCTATCCAAGGACAGAGAATTACTACCTACCCAAAGCTGCTGATTCATAGCTGCTCAGATAGATAGAAGAATAAGATGCCCTGGTTTTACCTTACTTAAAAGATTCCTAACTCCTCACGTTCGCCTTCACCTCAGTTTAATGATGGTTTTAGTTCAGAAAAGTTACTGCTTGTGTTTTACTCTCAAGAACAGCAGAAGAGATTATTAACCACAACCCAGAGAAAGACTTTCTACTGGTGCCACAGACCCACACACCCACAATCAGAACGCCTGATGAGAGCATACCCCAGAACTGATAATTTAGAGACCTGGGTCTCCTCTTTGTTTCTACTGCTTTGAGCAATAAACACAAACTCCAGACCTAGGCCCGTAGAAATTGTAGTGTCTGGTGAATGTGCTATCAGGAGCCATTCGCTTCACCCTGAGTGTTTACATAGGTTGCCTGGTTACCCAATATCCTGTATGCATGCTGGGAGAAAACAAAAACAGCATGCTGATTTAAAAAAAAATCTGTGCCCTATTCATAATTTTATTGAAAATAAACCTTTTAGCTCTTTATCTAACCACCTAAAAATATACTGTAGTATACTAGCCTTCCCCTCTAGAATTTCCTGATTATTTAATTCCTTTCTTAACTAACTTTCTCCATTAAGGAGGTCACCAGATATACACTAAGTCACTCCCATCTTTGAGCTGACAGCCACAGATCTCTCTCTCTCTCTCTCTCTCTCTCTCTCTCTCTCTCTCTCTCTCTCTCTCTCTGTGTGTGTGTGTGTGTGTGTGTGTGTGTGTGTGTGTGTGTGTGTGTGTAAACTCTTATCTAATTTTTTTTTATGGGGGAAAAGAATTTTTATGGGGGAAAAGAATTTCAGCCCTGGAACTTGAGAGAGTTGGGAAATTGTTGGTTATAAGGGTATATATTACTGGGAACATTTATAACAGAGGAGGAGAAGGAGGAGGAGGAGGAGGAAGAGGAGGAGGAGGAAGAATGGATAGATGGATCCCGTTGTGAGTAGTTTCCTTAGCCCTCAGATTCTAGCTCCCTTTGCTTACTGTGGTGTTTTTAATTGAACCCTGAGAGGGATTCTTAAGAGTTGGACTCTTGAGGTTCCCATTAGAACAGGTGTCATTTGCAGGAAAATGGATGCAACTGGAGATAATCTTGGTAAACAGATTAAGCCAAAACAGTCTCAGACAAAACTGCTACCACGCCAGCTGCTCCTGCGGGCAGCCATATTGCTGAGAGTTTGTGCATGTAGTGTCTAGATCTTATAAAGCTATATAGAATCATGTATGTATATATGACATGGGAGTAGAAACAAAACTGTCCCAAAGAACAATGGATACTAACAGGAGGCACAAGGGTAAGGTGGGAGGGCAAAGGCTTCTGGGAAAGGATGCTCCGTGTACACATATACATGTATGAAAAAGTCTTAACATGTACAATTAATATACGCAGTGGCTATTTAAAGATCAATACTAATGAGTGACAGGAGGAATAATATGTATTCATTAAAAAGAAAAATATCTCCTTTTTACTGCAAAGTGTGGAATTCAGTGGTTAAGAGAACTTGTCGCAGTGCAGAGTCAGAGGCACACTACTGCCTGCAGCTGCAGTCTAGGGCATCCCACACCCTGTCTGGCCTCTGCAGGCAGCTGAGATTGTCACCACACAAACCGAAGCAGTTCCCAGGGACAGTGTCTCTTATACTGTCTTATACTGTCACCCTCTCTGCAGTACTTGACACGTCTTCCCGTGGAGTCCTTACCGCAAGCCACACCATAGCTATTCTTTTCTTTCTATACCCAATGTAGGAGCTACTAGATGACTCTCTTCTAACCCAGCCACCATCAGAATAAATTCCTTGAAAAAGAAACCATCTAGCGGCTGCTCATGATGCCTCTCGACGAGTCATGTTCTCTAACTGTGCTTTCTCCTGTGCCCTTCACCCCTTAGCACTCATTTAACCAACCTGCCATATTCAGTTCCTCCCAAGGCATCCAGCCCGTTGCAGAATTATGTTTTTATTCCTGCCTCACAATGGGGGTCTTTTTTTTTTTTTTGCTTTTGTTTTTGTTTTTCAAGACAGGATTTTTCTCTGTAACAATGGCTACCATGGTACTCGCTCTGTAGACCAGGCTGGCCTCAAACTCAGAGATTTGCCCGTGTCTGCCTCCCGAGTGCTGGGACTAAAGGCTTGTGCCAGCACTGCCTGGCTCACAATGGGGTCTTTTAATCTCATTGCCCAGCTAGAACTTTCTCCCTCTCCCAGCTGGAAAGGTCCTGGAGATTTGGCAAGGACACCTTATGCAGCCTCTTGCCCTCGAAGAGCTGTTTGCAAGCTCTCAAAGGCAACGTTATTCACGAATGTTCCACCTCAGACCCTGTGGTGGGACCCTCCCTGAAGAGGCTTCACTCAGAGTCCCAGGCCCTCTCCAGGACTGCACTCTTGTCTGAATGTTTTCTGAACCCGATAGTCATTATTCTATGTTTCAAATAGCTTGAGAAAGAAAGCCTCAACATAGAAAAGTCAAATTGGCAAGCAAACCCTGATGTCTCTCACGGTCAAGTTGTTTCCATAATTTCTTAGCACTGAGGCAGCCGTTCAGTCAAAAGCATGTGGCTGCCTGTTACGGCTCAATGACACAGGATCTCTACAGTGGCAACCTTGTGGTGTGATCTGATGTTTCCGCTGGCTTCTTAGACCACTCACTGTGATCCCGCTTTTGCTGAAGTCCGCACTTCCCACTCCAATCACCTAACACTTTCATTATTTAGGAAGCCATCGCATAGGACTGAGAAGGAAAGTCTTCAGCCCGACTCCCTGCTGCTAGGCTGAATTGTAGGAAGTTTTTGGAGGCTCAGAACTGTCATTTTCAGGGCGCTTACCCTCACCAGCACAGCCTGGCAGCTCACGCCTCACCAACTCCTGATGGAACAAACGAATTCCTGCCTCACAGGCTCTGCGAATGGACCGGGGCCATTCCAGTCAGGATTCTTGATCTGAGACGTGGCGGTGCCTGCCTGCCCGGGATCAGGGCACAGAAATAGGCGGACAAGGAAGAAGCGGGCCAGAGTCCAGCCCTGGGGTTCAGCAAATCTGAGCTGGATTCATTCCATCCAGGGAAAATGTGAGCAGAGACCACAAAATGGCTAGCCTTCCATAGCATGTGGGAACGAGCAGTGTTCTGGTCAAGAAAGTCTGGGTTGAAAAGCAGAGCGTGCGTTGTAATACACACCTGAGAGCAATTGTCTTAATGTGCCATGGATGTAAAACAAATTGGGCGTAATTTGGAGGGAAGGTAATGAGGTACCAAGAATGAGAAAACATAAAGAATCGCTGGGCTCCGCAGAGGTCTCCGCTCTGTCCTAATTAGACACAGTTGTTATAAGAAGTGCATAATTAATAAGCATGTGACCAGATGTGGAATACAACGGAGTTCTCTTCCTGACACGGACGTGGTAATGAACTGTACGCGGCTGGAAGTGGTTGCCTTGCCTCGGCTGCGAAGGCAGGCCTGCCTGGAATTTTGAAGAGGTGTACGCGCCGCGCCGCGCAGGTTCACACCTGGAAACAAGTCGTTGTTTTCCAGCCAGGCTAGGGTAATGAGATGGCGCTAATTACCAAGAGTGTAATGAGATGCGAGAGTCACCGGAGCTGAGCTGGAAATCTCTCTGAAATTGAACCAAGATGCAAACAGCAGAAAGGACTTCGGTGAACAGAATGAGGTGTGAGGGGGAGGAAATGCATGTGACCTGAGGGGTTACTGGGACATTCCTAGCCAAAGACAAGTCTGCGGCGGAAAATAATGCCAGGGCATTCACACACCTGGAGCAGAGGTCCCTGGGATCCCAAGGATTCACTGACCTGTAAAAACCATGTATGAATGTGGAAATGTATATACAGTTTGTGTGCATAAACAGCTGAAGAAAAGATGAGTCTGGGTACTCGTAGGTAAGCAGAGTTCTCATTATCCGTGATCCCTTGCAGAAGGTGGCCTCAGACGCCTGCTGACTCTGCACAGATGTCCCAGGAGGAACCAGACTCCACTCAGAAAAAGCATGCTCCCTCCCCACCCTGTAAGGATTTACTTACTGTGAGAGATCAGGAAAGCATTATGAGCTGGCCTCTGTTGTTTTTATTTTGTGATTGATTGCTAGTGCATTATGGGAAACACCATTTCTTGAACATGTAATACGCCCACTATGTGTTAAATGTTTGAGCACACTATTTCACTAAATCTCCGTAACAATCCCGTGAGAGACACCATCATCCCCACTTGACTGGGTACACATGGGGACTTAGATCGGGACTATACCGGAGACCCAGAAAGTATGTGGACTTGCTCTGCTTGGCACCAAGGTTCAAGTTAGGAGCCCCTCTCTCCTTCTCTACTCTGAGCCAATACTTCTGTCCAGTGTGGTAAAGAAAGAGAGCGTCACCAACTCTGAGCTCCAGTGACATTCTCTGGGAGTCTGGCTCTTCCAGTCCCTCTGTCCTCTCTATGGCTCCCTGAGGGACGCACACTGGGCTTAACTTGAGAAGCCATTTCCCCATTGCTGCCTCTCTGGGCCGAGCTATCTAGGAATAACGTGGGGTGAGAACACCTACGAAGAAAAAAATATCTGAGAAACACAAACCTCCGAAGGACTGGAGGCTGAAATGTGGGATTAGGAAATAACCAAAATAGTCCTTTTATAATAAATCAGTTTTAATAAAAGGGGAAATAAGGGAACTTACAGAACCAAGGGTCCAGCGGAGCAGAAGGTAACGCGGGGGATAGAAAATGGGGCTCCTTCCGGCGCCCCGATCCTATTTAAGGGGTCTCCTACTCCCCTGGGGCAGCCACGCCCCTGAACGCAGGGATTGGGCCAGCTGCCCCAACAGAAATGACCGCTGAAAACGACCCACACTCCATCCAAAGGCAGTAGAGGCCGTGGTTCTAGAACCATGACTCAGAATGTCACTTTAACCTGTACAGGGGAGAAAAGGCTCCTTGGCTGTGACATCTGTGTCAAAAGGCACAGGAAAACATGCAGGCATCCTCAAGTTTTATAAGTTTTATGAGGATCTTTGCAGAAAAGAGTGAGCAGAAACGGTTGGGGTTTGTTCTGTCCTGCCTGTGTAGGGTTGCTGTGTGGAGAGCTCTCCCACAGAGTTAAGAGGCCCATCTCTGTCAGAGCGGCTATGACCACTGCCAGAGTCCCTTGTGGTGGACTCTGTTGAATGCCAAGTTTCCCTCAGAAAGAAGGTGCTGGACTGTCATTGGACCACCCCAGGAGAGTCCAGCCATGCCCCCCTACACCTCCATGCACTGCGTGTAATTCTGCCCCAGTTGCTCGTGGCTCCATGGTCTTTGGAGGTGGCCAGGTACATAGTGTATGAATGCCAACTGAAGGGAGAGGTGCCAATCTATACAGCTGCGGGGAAGTCATCAGCCTGGGTGAGACTTCCCAGGGGTGCAGCTGCTTTGGGGTCACCCACACTCCTGTTAGGAACCCCTCATCCATGTTCTGTACTTAAACCCAATAAACTCATTATTTCCATAACTTGGACTTTGGTAGGTGATGCTTTGGATTGTAACTGGTACTCTGTTAAGAAGGGAAGATATACTTGTTCACATTGCCCCAAGGAGTACTGGACAAGGGACATGGATGGATCAACTGGGGGAAACAGCAAGGCCCATTTGTTCCACTTCCTTGCTGTACTCCTGCATCTTCAAAAATATTTGGAAGCCCCAAACCTCTAGGTACAGGGACGGTATCTCTCAGAGAAGGTCAGAGATGCCCGCCCTGGGGAACAAGATGAGGAAGGTCAGAAAGACCTTCCTTCATAGGGCTCCTCGGATTCTACAACCTTTGAACATTTGCTCTTCCTAGCAGAGAGTTGGGCTAGTATGTCCCTGGCCATCTACAAGGGGTTTGTCTCTAAGTTTGACATCTTTATCTGTAACATGGGAGGGCGTGACAAAACTCCCGGTCAACAGCAATGCTGTATAAAGCATATGATGTATTCACTGCCAGACATGTAACAAATGCTATGTATTTGTACTGTGTGTGTGTGTGTGTGTGTGTGTGTGTGTGTGTGTGTGTGTGACCGACAATATTGCTACTACCACGTTTATTTCTTTGAGGAGCCTTGGACACACCTGAGAAGACTTGCTCATTTCTGATGGCTAAAGAATAAAGAGTAAAACCACTTCCGGTTAGAAAGGCCAAGTGTCCTCAAACACCTGCTGTGTCTCCATGCCTGAAACAACCAGAGAATTGGAAGAGCTAGGCCAGGCCAGACCCACAGAATGTCCTAATTTTTGCTATGTGATTGTCTCACCCCCACCCTTCCTCCAGACAGGACAACTTAGGTGACGGATTCCTTGCGCCTTCTTCCTTTAATTTGTTAGTGAGATTTTGCATCTCATGGCCAGTCATTGTATTTCCGTACATCTTATTAACTCTCGGGGCTTCACTTCCCTGGAGAGGCCAGGCCTTGGCAGGCTGGATCGCCTTCTGCCTGGGCATGAAGTTTGGGTTGTTCGTCCCATCTTTGCTGAGAAAAGTTTGATTGTAATTGCTAATCATAAGCATTGCAGCTTGGAAAGGGATGGAAAGGGATGGGAAGGGATCCTGGCATTCAGGAGCCAAGGGATACTGAGTGCTACAGCTCAGATGGAAAAGTATTCTGGCAACCAGGGGCCAGGGAATAGCACAGGTCACAGTAAACATAGTATCTTCCAGCCCTACTCAAGGGAAAGGTTTCTTCAATGTAACACCTCTGCACTGGCAGGAGAGGCTTCCCCAGCGAAGCTGTTACAGTTCAACTCTGGTGTCCCAGAGCGTAAGAACTCCACTCTGCCAGGGGAAGTTTTCCCCAGAGAAAGTATTACAGCCCTGCTCTGCTCCACTCCTCCATTTCTGGCTTCCCCAGTGAAGTTGTAGCAACTGGCGCTGCTAGGGAAAGGCTTCCCCGGTGAAAGTGTTGCAACCCTGCTCAGTTCCCAAGAAAGAAGGTCATCATCCAAGCTTCATTCAACACATTTATTGGGAGGGAAGAATCCAGGAGAGTGGCTGCCCTTCCAGGGTATAGAGCAGCTGCAAACTGGACAGGTCCAGGGCTTATATCGGGCTTCTTAGGGGCAGAGTTTTTCCAGTGAAAATTTTCAGGGTGTATTATTAACTTGGTGGGTTGCAAGGTCTGCAAAAGTTCAGTCTCTGAAGGCACAAGAGGTATTTTCAGAAAAAGATGTTCCCTAGGAAGGTAAACTGCCCCAGGGAAGAGCGCACCAATGGCTGTCCATTGCTAAGTGGTCAACCCTGAAAACATACATTATACAGACTGAACAGGTTATATGTAGAAATATATATATATATATATAAATACATATATATATATATGATTGCAATAACAATTAGTGAAAAAAGAGGCCATAAATTTCAAGGAGAATATGGAAGGATTTGGAGGGAGGGAAGGGAAGGGGGAAATGTAGTTAAATTATAATTTCAAAAAAATAAATACAGAGAGAAAGGGAATGCTCCCTCAGAGATCAGCTTTCATTTCTTAGCACTCTGTCATTTTTTTCATTGTTATGGAATCCTATTCACTTCATGACAGCCAGGAAGCACAGACAGACAGACAGACCAAGACAGACTGAGACAGAGAGCACAAGACACCAGAGTATCCTCCAGGAACAAAGTCCCAGTATCCTAGCTCCTTGCATAAAGGCCTCCTCGGGGTTCAGCTGCCCCCAACAGTGCTGAGCTGAAGACCAAGCCTCGAACGGAAGGGACTGTGTGGGACATCTCTGAGCAAGCTATCCTGGTGTGTTACCTGCTGTGGGCAGAAAGTGCTGGATGGACTTACAGAGCTTTGGTCCCAACCATCAAACTTCTCAGAGCAGCAAAATGCCAAAGTCCAAGGGAAGAGAGCGGAGATATTTACTCGGTGACTGAGCCGGGATTAGCATCCAGGGCTCTTGGCCTTGACACTCCACGGATGCTGCATTTGGGGACCCTGCATGTGTTAGGTGAAAAGAAAAAAACTAGAAGGCAAGGCCCCATCCATCTCATAGAAAGAACTAGACCATGAATCAGCTAAGGAGTGCTGTAGCCAGCATCCCAGAGTAAGGGCACTGTGGACCAGGCTAAACCCTTGCGGAATCCAGCAAGAGGAACAATGGCTGTAAGTAACTGTTAGCCAAATACAACTCAGTGGAGGTGCCTGTGGTTAGACCACGGTATTGAAGAACGTGGGGTTGGGATGTCAGCTGAGGTCCTTGAGATGAAGGATGCACTTTGACAGCCCCACCGTTACCATGGTGAGATGTGAAGACAAACCTGAAGAGCCGCTCGGTACAAGGGCTCAGCAGAGAGAACTTGTGAGAACTCACGAGAGAGAGCCCCTGGCTGGGTCTGTTCTGCACTGTGATGACAGAATCCCGGGAACCAGGTAATTCACAAGGAGCAAGACCGTGTTTCTCACAGTTTTGGCAACTGAGAAGTTCAAAGCCAAGGGGCTGGCATCTGGCAAAGGTCATCTTGCCCTGTTGCCACACGGTGGGAAGCAGAAAGGCAAGAGCTGAGAAGAGACAAGAACGAAAACTAGGCATCGTGACTCACGCTTGTGATCCCAGCACTCAGGAGGTTGAGATAGAAGGAGCATCGGGCTACGGAGCAAGTCCCAGATCAGCCTACACTAAAATAAAAACCTGCATTTTTAAAAAAAGAGAGCGAGAGAAAGAGATTGGAATTTTCTTGTAGGAACTGGCTCAAAAGGCTTATTATTCTCCAGAGTCCTCAACAGACTGGGCAGTGCCCTCTCAAAATGATAAGGGTAGATCTCCTCTGGCAATAATAAGGTGGTGCTAATCTTCAGGTGGACCCAGAGACAGCGTTTATCGGCTACCCAGGCCTCTCCGCCCAGTCAGCATCACAAGACTGACCCTGGATCTCAGGTCACAGGTCTTCTCATCCTCTGCCTCCTTGTCTTGTTTTTTAGCTCAGTTAGTGTTTGCAAGCCCACATACATAGGTCTGGGGTCAGTACTTTGAATTATTCATAGGAAACCTTCTATTAAAAAATCCAATATATAATTTTAAAAACCTGCTGTCTAGAATAAGTAATTGCCACCAAAGCCTGAAGGCCCCAACAAGAAGCCATTCGTCTCTACTCCCCCGTTCTAATCGGGCAGAACCGTCCCCTTTTTCTGTATGGCGTGTCTCCGTTATTCACCATGCGATGTCATCCCTCACAATTGAGAATTTTATCCTCTAGAAACCCGGAGCTCATTCACCACCCATGAAAGTACTGGTAGAAAGCGCCATCTTTTGCTTTTCTACCCTCGTCCCCAACAGCTGCGACTTCCTTACTTCTCTGATGTCCCAAAGGAAGTAAATGTTACTGCAATTTAAATAAGATCGAAACCCACCACTTTTTTAAAAGCCAAAGAACTGCTGATGTAGCCAGCTCTAAGAAGAAAGCTCCAGGTGGTAGCTTTGGGCCCTGAGAGGGCTGTGGCTGGCTAATTTGTTATACAGCTGACCAGCGTCTGCGCATGCGTGATAGACAGCGTTAGGATTGCGCTTGTGTTAGCCGTCAGTCCGTTCTTATATGTTTTTCACTTCTGTGGTTTCTGCATGCAGACAGACCCTATCCAGCAGACACCCAAGGTGGTCACTTATTGCTTTGCTCCATAGCATCTGCTTTGCTCCATAGCCGGAGCCTCCAGGAAGGACCGTTTTACTGCATTGCAGCATCCTCGGATGGCTGGCCGTGAGGAGAGATGGGAGAGATGTCTCCTCCCCACAACTTTGGCAGGAGGTAGCAAGCTACAAAGTGAGCAAGCCACAGACAACATGTCAGCAAGCAAGCACACAGGTCACCTTTGAACACGCTGTAAGCCTGTCCTACTCTCTAGCCATCCAGTCGTTGGAACATTTACTCCAAAGCAAACCGGAAGATATTCTGTCAGCTGGATGAGACCCAACCTGCTAGTGGGAGCGGGCACCAGACTGCTCCTTCAGTTCTGGGAGGCCAGGGTCCGCGGGTACAGCTGCATCACATTCAGCGAATTAATTTATTTTTAGCTTCATTCAAAAAAAAAAAAACCAGCAAAGCCCATAAAATCTAACCTGACAACTGCATATATTAAACACTCTTCATACTCACTTATAATGCATCTATTTTGCCAGCCCTCTGGTACTGTTCCAGTTTAGATGTCAATTCTGGAGAAACTGTCCCATGCCCACTCCGGTAGAGAGAGTTCGGGAAGCTGCTCTGGAGTTCAACCTTCCTGCGGGGAACTGCCAGCCTGGGTTGATTGGCCCCTCTTTAGTATCCCACCTAAGGTTCCTCTAGTCCCCCAAATGGGGCGTCTACTAATTGTTACCTTCTTGGTTATGGGCACTCGCTTGCACTGTGCCCTTGGAAACCAGGCTCAGATTTGTAAAGTAGGATCTAGGATGTAGTCCCAGCCTGTGTTACTGCACAAAGATGAGGACAAGCTCCTCGAAAACAAGGCTCTGCCTTGTCTCTGTGGCCTGATGCTCCTCCAACTCACTGAACTGTCCAGTCACACGCACACGCGCACACACACACACACACACACCATCAAATTGGGAAGTCTGATAAAAAGATCTTGCGAACTGGTTCAGATAACTTGGGTGCAAATTCCTCTCCTGCCCCCTAAAAAAAAAGACAAGAAAGAAAGAAAGAAACAGAGAGGGAGTGAGGGAGGGAGAGAAAGAGGAAGGAAGGAAGGAAGGAAGGAAGGAAGGAAGGAAGGAAGGAAGGAAGGAAGGAAAAGAGAAGCCACTTGTGCAGGTTCCCTTTCCAGGTGCTAAGCTTGCACACTCCACGACAAGCCTTGGTGTCCGTCTAGCTGGAGCTATTAATAGCCAGGCCATGACACCAGTCCTCGGCTTATTAATAATGCATGTCGATTCCTGACTGCATTAAGATACAAACGTCGCTCATCTGCATGATTAGCTCTTAGCTTTCTGATTAGAAAGCTTCATCCTGTCACAAACCTGCCCTTTCTGAATGAATGTCTCTTTGAAAGGGAGCCAGGTTCTCTAAGGTGTGTGCCTCAAACCCAAATGAAAAAGACAATCAACAGATAAACAACAAAGGCCCCTTATTTTCTTTGTGTAATAAGAAAAAAGAAAAACAAAAACAGACTCAAGAGAGTTTGGGGGCTTTTGTTTGTTTGTTTTTCAAGTTCTATGCAGGGATGCTCGGATACTTGGAAGATATAAACCTGGAGACAGACGCAAGGGCTCATAGGTGACAATATTTAATGAATTTGAATTCTGTGCTCTGGGGAATCACGAAATGATTGTAAGCAAGAGCAGGGCATGAGATTTTGATTTAGGAACATGACGCTGGGAAGGAGGACGCATAACGAAAGTGGGTATCCGGAAGATGCGAGATATAGGGCTAAGAATGAGGTCATGGTACGGAAGAGGAGAGAAGTGGACACGTTTAGGAAATACCTCAGCGTGACTACTCCTCCACCATCTCTGGTCTCTACTGAGATTTCGCCCTCTGAGTCCTTACTGGGCCACTATTTAAGGCAGCAGGTCCTTCCCGCGTCTCAGCCTTCTTGTTCCTCACAGCTTCATTGCTGTCTGACATGCTCTGTAACTGAACTGTGGGGTGTGGCCTTCTCCCTTCTCCACTGTGTCCTCAGATCTTAGCTCAATCACTGGAACACAGAGGATGTCCAATAACTATGTCGAGACTGACTTATGGTGGAGGCGAATCGACCAGAGTGGTTGACATCACTGGTTGGACAGGAGCAAGTGAGTGGGAGGCTGTGGCGAGGGGGCAGAGGAGGCTGCCCAGCTGTGCTGGTTGGTTTCCCTGATGCTGTGTTAAAACACCATGGCCCAAAGACACTTACGGGGGAGAGTGTATGGTTCCGAAGTCAGAGTCCTTAATGGCAGGGAGAGCATGGCGGGAGGTGGCTGAGACATGAGAGAGCGCATCTCCCACCCCACACAGAACGCACAGAGAGCCAGTTATAAGCAGGGTGAGTCTGTAAACTCTCGACACCCACCCCCAGTAATGCATTTCCTCCCAACAAGGCACCACGTCCTAAAAGTTTTGTAACCTCCCCCAAACAGCACCGTCAGCTGGAATCCAAGTGTTCAAATTCTCGAACTTGCAAGGGGACATTCTCATTCAAAGTACCACATCCCATTTCTAGGCAGAGTAACTGGGTCAAGGGTCATTCATGAGACAGGAAACCACACAGAAGGGAGAGAAGCAGTGTGGGAGGTGAGAGGGTGGGGTGAGGAGAACCAATCCGGGGGACCTGCTGAACAGCGAGCAAAAGATGTAGGTAGACCGGCGGAGGCTTTGGGATGGAGGAAGCTATTTACCAGGCTCCATGGGCTTTATTCTTTCAATAGTACTTATTGTGTTGTTAATTTTGTCCAGGCACCGTGCCAGGCACAGCGGACATAAAGGTGAACCGTCTGAGGGAGGGCATGCAGAGCCGTTGTGTAATTCAACCATCTGAGGGAGGTCATGAAGAGCCGTTGTATAATTCATAACATCACAATTATTGCCACACTTGGCGATCGTCTGCATCACTGAGTGAGCTGGAGACAAGCACCCTTGTAGCCTGTGGGGGGAGCTTGAATTGCTGGCACCTTTCCGGAATCGGATTTGGTAGTGTGCAGGTATGAAGCTTAGACAATTACCCATCATGACCCAGAAATTCCCCTTCTAGATACTAACTTGACGGTCACACATACAAGATTTGCTGTCCACAAAGAGGACTTGGGTGTGATCAGCTTGTGCACCCAACTAGGTTCTAGGAGGACCATTTTGTCATGCAGAGAAAGTATCTGCCTCCGAGCCCTTGCCCATGACTAGGGCACATCCTCTCACAGAAGGACACTGGCTCCCTGTTCCAGTCAGTGTCTGGATAACTCAAGACAATGTGTCTTAAAACAGTTATTATATCCCATGATTCTGATGGTCAGAAACTTAACAGGATGACCCTTCTACCCTGTGTGATGCCCACTGGAGTCCTTTAATGTTACTGGGCCAATCAAGAGTACCCAGGATGGTTGTTCTCACAAATCTGACACTTTAGTGGATACCAATCTCAAGGTAACTCTAGCTGAGGCTCTTCTCCTCACCTCCTTCACCCTCTCTCTCTCTCTCTCTCTCTCTCCCTCTCCTCCCCGCCCCGCCGTGTGTGTGTGTGTGTGTGTGTGTGTGTGTGTGTGAGATCCCATGGCATCTCCAAATGATCTCTCCAGCATATGCCAGGTTTTATGATCTCTCCAGCATATGCCAGGTTTTATAAGGAGTTCCATTTTGGTTTTGCTTTCTTGAGAGTAATGTGCTATTATGTAGGAAGCTCAATTCCTCTATGGCATATGCATCACTCTGGATAGATTCTAAAGGTCAAAAGATAATAGGGTAGTGAAACATCTTACCTCTCTGTAGGAGGGTGTCAGTGATCTGTCTATGCTCATGCATACCTACACATAGAAAAAAAGAAGTTTTTTTTTTTTGTTTTTTGTTTTTTTTTTTTTGGTTTTTCGAGACAGGGTTTCTCTGTAGCTTTGGAGCCTGTCCTGGAACTAGCTCTTGTAGACCAGGCTGGTCTCGAACTCACAGAGATCCGCCTGCCTCTGCCTCCCGAGTGCTGGGATTAAAGGCGTGCGCCACCACCACCCAGCAAGAAGTGTTTTTTAAAGAGATAGCGAATGATAAGAGAAAGACACTTAGCATTGACCTTTGACCTTCACATGTACACCCATAGATGAACTACTCCCAACACACACACACACACACACACACACACAGAAAGAGAGAAAGAGAGAGAGAGAGAGAGAGAGAGAGAGAGAGAGAGAGAGAACAAAATTTTTTTATATTTTGACTTGTTTTGCTCAGAAAATAAGTAAGTTTGCTTAAGTTTGCTTTATACTCCCTGGAGAGGCAATGTGTGTTGAAAGCTCCTCAAAATGCACATTCCCTACAATTGTCCCTGTGGTGACCTGTCGCAGCTTCCTGGAAAAGTCCCTTTCGTGAGATATTATTTGAGCTCATTTAACTTTTGGGCCCAAAAGCAGCAACAGAAATGTTTTGACATTGTAGCTGTCTGAGACTGCACTAGCTATTGGGACAAACATGAGCTTGACCAAACATTAAAAAGCTCTTGGGAAGGAGATGTTCACAGAGACTTTGAAAAGCTCTAACACATGGCTGATGATCTAGAGTTCACATGCAAATACAGAATTGGGTATGCTGCGGAGAGATCTGACTGTAACGCCCCACCTCTGGCTCCCCTGAACCTCACACAGAAAGTTACAAAGGTCTGGGGCATCCAAAGCGTAGCCCAAGATACAAACAAAGACACAAGACTTGTGGGTTCAGTAATCTGAGGAAGTCACCCTTCCCTTGGTCAACTGAGCAGATACTTAACTTAGAGAAGTCATCTGGAAAGGTATGACAAACAGCAATAGCGTCAGAAGACAGCAGCATTCTGGGTGCATCATTTTCATAGCCGATTTTGCAATGGCTGGGCATGAATTTCTTTTTAGGACAGTAAACCATTCTGGAGGTGGATGATGGTAATATTGTACAATCTGTGTATACTAAAATCCATCACATTACATGTACTCTCTAAAGTGTGGAGAGGGGACGGGGTAGGGGGGCAATGTAGTGGTCTATTGTTTGTATTTTGATAAATAAATCTTGCCTGATGACCTGAGGCAAAGCTAAGCCACTAGAGGTCAGATAATGGTGACACACACCTTTGGGAGACAGAGGCAGATAGAACTCTGTGAGTTCAACACCACCCTGGGCTACACAAGATCAGTACAGAAACAAATCCAGGTGGTGGCTGCTCACACTTTACTGGTACTAGAGAGTCACACGCCCTTAATCCCAGCACTAGAGGGAATATAAAATGGGAGAATAGAGAGGCTTAGTCTGCTTAGTTTGCAGTCATCCAGTCTTGGTAGAGGTAAGACTTCTCTAGCGGCTTGACTGCTTTCCTTTTCTGGTTTTGGGGTTGAATCCCAATTTCTGTCTCTGAGTTTTTATTATTTATGGGTAAGAATAATAAAGAATAATAAGCTCAATCGGTAAGAGGCTTGTTGTACAAGCCTGATGACCTAAGTTCGATCCTAGGAATCCACAATGGAAGGAGCAAATGGACTCCCAAAGGTTACAGCTGCAATCCCTCCCTTACACACGTATCTTACACGTACATGCACACACAGTAATACTAATAAGATGAACAATTTTAAATGTAATCAACCAATGTAAACATGTTTGAGGAATAAAGGAAACTGTCTACAGAATTAAAGGAAAGCACAAAACTGATATCTCATCAAATAGAGAATATCAGTAACATGGCAGAACACATTTAGAAGATAAAACTTGAAAATGGAGTTTGAATGTCCTTCTCCTTTCATTGCTTGTAGCCCACAGCTCAGTTCTCCTGGAATGTGACAGAGATGACAGAATACGACAAGTGTTGGCCATTGCAGTCCCTGTGGTTACTGCTCGCTCACCCTCCTTGGTAAATGCATCTGACACTCAAGTCAACCTCATGGAGAAGGCCGTGTGAAAATGGACTGGCCTCCTACCAGGAACCAGCAAATAACCGAATGAAGCCTCCTCCCCTCGGCCAGTTAAGTGGTCACCTTGTAAGCAGGTCCTCCAGCTCCGGCCAAGCCCCAGAGAGTTCAGGAGAACGGCTCAGCCAGAGCTACACCCGTTCCGTCTGTGCTTGGGTCCTGACCCTCAGAAGCTACGTATGTATCCCAGAAGTCATGTTTGTTGGTCCTGAAGCAGCTAGAGCTTGGAATGATTTGTTATGCAGAAATCATAACTAATACAAGCTAAGAGGAAGAATTCTCTAGACAATCAAAGGACAGAATTAAATAGGAAAACATTACCACGCTGCTAATTGCATTTTAATGCAAGGAAGAATTTCACACCCTCTGAGCGGCTCACAATGGAATCCTTACCATTCTAAAGCACTGTGATACTTGTCAGCCAAAGACGGATGGCAACTGGCTGGAGACATTGAATGTGGTTTTCTTCTCTGGTCCCTGGAGGAACTTTTCTAGAAGGAGCCCTCTGAGTTCACAGCTACTCACAGTTTGATCCCACCTCCACCGTCTGCTTTCCAGAAAAACTGTAAAGTAGTCTGGATTGTGAAAGAGATACATAAAGATTTAAAAACTAAGAAAAGCCAGGTGCAGTGGCATGTGCCTATAATCCCATCACTCAAGAGGCAAGGGGATTGGCTGAATGCATGGACATTGAAGACCAGTCTGAGTGCGCAGTAAAGCCAGCCTCAAGATTAACAAATTAGAAGAAATGTGAGCAGCGATCAAAGACGATAGAAAAGTAGGAGAGTTGCAGCAAATGGGAACTTGGTGTCATGAAACCGCAAGGGAGAAAGACACTGAAGTCCCCAGAAGCGAGAGTCTGTGGGTCACAGCAGAACCTGGGGGTGCAAAGCTAACTTTGATTTGACTTAGACTATACCCCCCAACTACATCCTCTCAGTGCTCTGTTAGAAGCTAAACACGTTGTAAAGTCAGCTGAAGATTCCTTAACATGGATAGAAGAAACAACCGCAGGCAGGTGATCCGAAAAAGTGGATGTGTGGAGGCCAGGGTCCACCTTCTTGGACAGCGGCAAGGCTCATTGTTGTTGATACTGGCTGCCCTGCAGTGCCTTAAAGCTAAACTGTAGGTCAAGCAGTCTTCTGGGCTCATTCCACTGGAAGATGGGGAAGTTGCTTTTGACTCATAGATGCTCCCAAGTGAGACTAACTAACATCTGAGTGGCCCAAAACAAGAGTCAACCAAATCCCAAGGCTTCTTACCTATCACCTGGGGATCCTCCTTCACTCCTATATGGGACAGAAACACCCTAGCTGCCAGACAGGCATTTTTGATCTATAACCACCCCCACCCCTGCCAACTTTGCCTCACCCTTCCTGGGGAGCTCCACTAAATGTCATGGGCATTTGAAGAGTTATTTGAGATTTAGATCTGTGGTGATAACAGCTGACCATCTCAGTCATAAATGTTTCTAAGAAATAAAATTTGAGTTGGCAATGCACTACCTAGAAAACCCAAGTGATCCGTTTTCTCCAACATCTCAGTAACTACTGGAGTGTCAGATTCCAATACCTTGAGAACTGGCACCAAATGTGTGGGACTAGCCGCTAAGGAGAAAGGGGGGCTCACACCCATTCATCAGCACATGACTGAGGCAAATGTGGAAAGACAGCACCTGGTGTTCTTTCCAGCTCAGGTCCCTGCTTAATTCTGAACAGATTCTGCAGGCTGGGTGTCAGGCACAAGAAGGATGCTCAGTCTGCACTAGAATTAGACCCTGCTGTGATGTTAATGAAGATCCGCCCGTGGGCTCGCTGGAAGGCAATTTAGATCTACATAATTATGACTTAATCCCTCACCCCGTGACATCAAAAAGGTCTTTACCAAGTGCACACTGCCTGGTTGTGTGCCACAAAGAGTACAGCTGCGCACTCCTGTTCCCTTTTGTGTGTCACGCTCGTGTTGGCCATGATAGCTTTATTAAATGGTGTGACCCGACCTAGTTCTTGCACATGGGGCGCTATCTCCTGATCATAACAACTGCAAAGGAGCTGAGCGGGCCGTGAAAAGGAATCAGAAACCGCATCTAAAACATCAGATTAACTGCTGTAGATGAGGATGACTCCCTTTGGGGGAAGCAATGGGAGGGGCTGCCTTCAACAGTCAGGGATCAAGGAGTCTGCAAGGCTGTCTTTAGAATGTAATGCTACCTCTTAGGACAAGTGTCATGGCAGAGAATGGCCATGAACACGCAGCAGGTTCTAGGGCCAAGGAGAATGCATGTTGAAGAAGCAATGCTTCTTGTCCTATGCCCTCCAAGAGACCAGTCACTGGCTGAGAGTATTAGGGACCTCCTGCGGAAGATCATCAGCATTCCCTTTAGAAAACAGCTTAAACATCACAGATGTCTGAACCAGGTGCCGTGTCAAGGTTGTTCCTAGAGATTTTAGGAATGGAGTCCAAGTTCTAGCACCACTAAAACAAGGCAGACCTAGCCACTCATCTCCATACGCCTGTTGAAGAGATGAAGGAAGGCAAAAAGCCTTCAATTCAATATGGACGCATGGGGAAGCAACCCAGTGCCCCCCACATCTTCTGGGAACTGAGATGAGGTTTAGGCTGAAACAAGGGACGAGGTATGCATAATGTATAACCAAGTAGTCCTGGTCAAGGCATAGTCCTGCCCATCAGTGACCCAACATTCTCTCAACTCCACTCTACCCTGCAAGGTGGGCCGATACATTGCTACCCCAACTGTAGCCCAATAAACCTTCGCACAGCTAATTGCTGAGGATGCAGTCTTCCTTTCTTGGGTAACTGTCCTCATCTGGAGGCGGAGGCAGTCTGTTCTTTCTGGGCGGTTTTCCTGGAATTCAAGGTGACTTAAGAGGAAAGATTAAGAACTACAATTTATCTGTGTACCCTCAGCCAAAGCACAGGCATAAAATATAAGCGGAGATGTCACGGTAGACTTTGATTCGGTCACAGTTACCTTGTGTGTCCAAGACAATGCTGTTCAGCAGAAAGTGACTGCTTTCAGTGCTATTTCAGTGTTTTCTGTTATGAAACTTGGAGGCGTTATGACGTCACAGGTGTGCGGGGAGCAATAGAGATTATGTTCAAGTTTAGGGTGGAAAATATGGAACGGGCCAGGGATGTTCTCAGAAGTGCAAGGCATTTGGACTTGGCCAAAAGCATGGTGCTGTGGGTTCAACTGCATCTCCTAACATTTGTATACTGAAAAGATAACCTTTGGGTACACAGAACATCATTTAGGAAGGTCAGCTTGGTGGGACTGACCATCACCATGGAAACAAACCTAAGGGCAGCCCCAGAGGGAGTATCTGGATTGGGTTAATTGAGATGAGAAGACCCACCCTAAATGTGAGCGGCCGTCTTCCAGGGGCTGGAGTCTGAGACGGAATGGAAAGAGGAAAGGTCTGATGGGCAGGAACATCCGTCACCTTCTGCTACCAGACTGCTTCCCACTCCTGCTGCCCCACCTCCCCAGCCATGGATGGCTCGGAACCTCACACTGAGCCAAACAAACCTTCCCTCTTTCCGTTGCTTTTGTCTGGTGTGTTGACACAGGTATGAGAAAGTAACTAAGACCTCAGAACACGCTCTTATGTGGAGACTGGGCAACGTAGCAGTGTGGGTGAGATCCTGCTTCCCCCAACCATGGCATCTTGACATCTGAGGAAAAGCGGAAGCAGGAAAGCCACTCTTCCTTGCCCCTCACCCTCTGCTCTGAAGCAGGCCATAACACACAAGGAGGCCGCTCTCCACCTCCTCTCACTACCTTCATCAGCCTGAAGACCTTAATGGGACAGGTGTCCTGCCTAAGGCTGGAGGGAAGGAACCTTATACATAGCTGGACGTCTAGAAGAATCTATGTAAACGGGCCCTGCTGCGTTCCCACACCCACCCCAGTTTATTTCCATCGGAGCTTATTCTTATTCCATAAAGGTTTATGTACATCCATCTCCCCCTTCATTTATGGAGGCGCTCCTGTCACATAAATATAAGTGACGTAAGCTTAATTTATTTGTTAAATTTTTAAGTGTATGGTTTTTTGGTTTTTTGGTTTTTCGAGATAGGGCTTCTCTGTGGCTTTGGAGCCTGTCCTGGAACTCACTGTTGTAGACCAGGCTGGTCTCAAACTCACAGAGATCCGTCTGCCTCTGCCTCCTAAGTGCTGGGATTAAAGGCGTGCGCCACCACCGCCCGGCAAGTGTATGTTTTGTAATTATTTGAGAGTTTCACCCATGCCTACTCTGTATTTTGACAATATACACTCCTCACTCCTCCCAGGGTCATCTCTGCTGCTCCATTTCCCCTCCCAACTTGAAGACAGTGTGGAGAAAGTTGAAATGTCATAGGTCCAAAGGCTAACAGCCTTGTCTTGGGCTAGCCTTAGCTAGGAATAAATAGTTACTCTTTGCCCGCCTCTGTGTTGGAACTAACATCCTGTGACTAACACATAAAAAACGTTTCAGGATCTATTAACTAAGCAGACCACTGGCTTCCCTAACCACAAAACTAAAAAAAAAAAACACCATCAGACGGAATCTCCGGCCTGTGGAAAAGCCTCTTGCTCCCCTCTTGCTCTAACCACCACCCTGATGTACTACTCACCACTGTAGAAACTTCTTCCCTCGACTCAGGACTTTCTAAATCCAGGAAAACTAAGAAACTGCTTCTACCTTGGAACATGGGATTGGGATAACCCAAGCCTGTTCCTGGGCCGTGCTCACTCAAATGGCCTCTCTTACTCTCTTCCCAGTGAGAACTGTACTGTTTGTTGTGTTGACAGACTCAGCAGAAGTTTGCTAGCAAGGTCAAGGGAGAGGGTTGGCTCACTTTAATCAGTGCTCTGAGCTTGGAGACCAGGAGAGCATGGGCGTGGTCAGCTCTAATGAGGAGGTGGGCACCATGGGAATTTTAAAGAGGCCTTTTGTGTATACTGACTTGGAGGTGTCTGTAGGCCTAAAGCAGGGGAATCCAATGAGCAATTGAACTTGAACAAAAATACTGGGTTTTTGTTTTGGTTTGGTTTTTTGTTTTTTGTCTCAGAGAGAAGTAAATGTTGAAGTTAGATGGAGAACAGCAGTCTACTCTACAGGAAATGAAATGGAAGGGGAGGAGGTGTTGGCCTGTGTTGCTCAAGCTATCCAAATGTGTGGTTTCTCTGTTATTCCAAATACTGCTGACAAGAACAGGAGACAGAAACTACCCAGGGACCCTAAAAGTAAATAGTTTTTCCCTGGATAGAAGCTAGACATGCCCCTGATGCTGACATAGTTCTGTCTTTCGAGGATGCCAGAGATGCTGGGAAGATTTAACCCCAGGTATCTCTAGTTCTGCCTTGGCAGGAGGCCAGGGATACCAGAGGGCCTAAAAGTTTTATGCCAGAATGTGATCAAAACTGAGAGGAGGCACCCACACCTCCTGGTTGGGCTAGCTGGATTGCACGGCTCCTGCCTATGTCTGTATGTCACTGTGGCTTGCACTAGGAGCCGCCTAGCAGATCAAGGGCATCTCCTTTCCAGGGCTCCTTGGGACTATGCAGGCGCTCTCTGCTTTCTTACTCTTAATTGTTATGCCCAAATCCACAAAGTCCCCACCAAAGCCCACAAAGAGACCGAGTCCCTTATTTTAATCAAGTTTGCAAACTTGGTCTCTCCACATGTCCAACATATTGGAATAAACAGAGAGCCCCGAGTTCAGTTAGAATTGGGTTTTCATAGTAATGAAGGTAGAGGTGAGGGGTTTTTTGAGGTTCAGGACCCCTGATTGGCTGACATTTGTCTAGGGGTGTTCTGGTGAGTGTGTACTGGTAGGTGATCCTATCAATAGCAGTTAGAATGTTAGGCATTTCCTTTGGATGGTCTGTTTTTGAATGATGCTAGGTAATCTCGGTTTGTAGTTCTTTCTGCAGCCAGGTATTGCCTCAGGGTAAACTACTGAGACTTGGGCCTCTTATTGAATTTATCCATGGCCAAGTTCTACTCTGGCAGGTGGTAATCGTTGGAAGTAAAGAATTTCCTTTGGGTGACCTGCCCAGACTTAGCCTATCACGACTGACTCCCACATTAAACTCTCATCGCAGATCCATAACAAGACTCCTCTCTGAACCCATCTTCTCATTCTCTGTAAATTCCATTCTTGGAATTCATGAGACATGAACCCAGAGACCACTGACCCAGTGGAAGTTCTGCATGACCATGAGCACCCAGGGTCTTAACCCCCCTGAGGCACAGCTCACTTGAGGCAAGAGGAAAATCCTATTGAACTCAAGGACTGTTTCCTCTCCTCGCTGTCCTCAAAGAAAAGGCCCCCACACACACTTGCAAACACTGAAATGTGCCTTTAACGAGTAGTCCGTCTGTCTCTCTCTTTGGAAGGGCAAAAGTATACAGGAAGTGTTGTTTGTCCTGACAGGTCTGGACCCAAACTAAAAGCAGCATCTCCAGCAGGACCCTGTGAGCCGCTCTCCCCAGTGGAAGCAGACATTGCTTCCAAGTTGAGGCGGCTCCTGGCTTTCTTTGGAGAGTTAATTAGCCGGTGAGTTTGAGCTCTGGGCCAGAGAGGAAGCTGGATCATCAAAGCATTTTTAATTGCTGCATCCAGAGAAAGGACAAAAGAGGTGGCCTCCTGCAGACCTTGGACGCTTTTAGTGCCACAAGTCCCTTCTTGAAAGCAGCCTAGGAGAAGAAGCCTTGGGTAAGGGAAGCAGCGAAGGGTCCTAGAATATCACTAACTTGGATCCCGCCACAACCACTTCAGTGCTTACATGTTTATGAAGCCAGGTTCAGGTGAATCACGGGTGACCCCTTGTCTCTAAAGTTTGTCAAGGCAAACAGCTGTGACCAATGCCACAGGAATGGTCTATCACCGAAACTGCTCAACGGTGCAGAACAATCCAACGACAGGAAATAGGAACCATGTGTAACTTGAAATAGCCCAATAACCCCATTCAAAAGGTAAAGAGAAACTGAAACTACGTTTAATCTTATCTGGCTTTATATATACAAAATCTTATTGTTTCAGTACACAGCTTTAAATTATTGAAGCATTTTTTGGGGTGTTGTTTTCATAAACCAGGGTGCATTTACCCCAAAAATACATGTCAGTCATATTGACCACATTTTGGGAAGTCAGTGGTTGTGAGTGGCCAGTAGCCACCTACTACACAACCTGGCACTTGAGCCCTGTGTTAAACTAGTGCTGAATGCCCGTTAAAGGAACGCTGTTGCCTCCTGGCTCAGAGAATGAAATCCACCTTTAGGTAGAGATGTGCCATGGTCTTCCATGAGACTCATCCAGTTGGGCCTGTCAGCTGCCTGGTCAAGGGACTGCTCCTCAGAAGGCAGGCATACATACCTTAAGCTGTATTAAAGCTGCGGGGGAGGGGGGAGGGTAATTAGGCCTTTAATGAGATCACGTCTTTTCCTTCCTAGAATTCCCACCTCCTAGGCTAGTACCTATGAGCTGCCATAGGTTCTGTTGGGTTTACTTAACTCTTTCTTTCTCTCTCTCTCTCTCTCTCTCTCTCTCTCTCTTTCTTTCTTTCTTAATTTTTTTGTCTCTTTCTTTCAGACGCTAGCCAGAGCCAAATTATGATTTTTATGATACTTTTGGCCTCCTTCCTCTTTCTCTCATGCTCCCATCCTCCCTATGTACCTGCTAGCCAATTACATGAATGACTGCCATGCTGGTTTAACTCAAATAACTGGACTGGTCCTTTCTCTTCCTCTACTCCATTCTCCTCCTCCTAGCAGCAGCTGAGATTACAGCATGCCTGCCCTGTTTTGTTTCATTTGGTTTTGGTTTTGGTTTTGATGCTATAGAAAGAGTGTTTCCTGGAACTTCCTTGTGAATCAATTCTTAAATTCTTTTATTAAGTGTCTTAAGATTTCTATTGTCATGAAGAGACACCATGACCACAGCAACTATTATAAGGAAAACATTTAATGGATGGGGCTTGCTTATAGTTATAAAGGTTCAGTTTATTATCATCATGACAGGGAGCATGGCGGCATGCAGGCAGACGTGGTGTTGGAGAAGGAGCAGAGAGTCCCTTATCTTGCAGGCAACAGGGAGACAACTGATACACTGGGCGGCATCCTGAGCATAAGAAACCTCAAATCCTGCCCCCACAGTGGCACACTTCCTCCAACAAAGACACACCTAATAGTGTCACTCCCTGTGAGCTTATGGGGGCCAATTACATTCAAACTATCACATTAAAAATAACTAAGAACCCCAAGAGGAGACCCGGACTCCTCCGTAAAAATAACACAGGAACTCAGGCAGCATGCCCCAAACTTCAGTAACCGAGTGATTTGTATTTATCAGCTCTCTTGTTATGGGATTCAGCCTTGCCTTCAAAACGGGTGATGGTTTGCTTCTAAGGCAAGTTTTGAACAAAATGAACTTAGCGGAGTTTGAACACAGAATGAGTCACGAATCAGAGAAAGAAGAATGCCAGAGTGTGACCAGGTCTGGAAGGGCAGAAAAAGGGTTCAAGACGATGATGGAAACTTTGAGGTGTTCTAGGAAAGGAAAGCAAAGGAGGAGGCTGGGTTCTGCCTGCCAAGACAGAGCAGGCGGTGAGAGGCAGGCTGATGGAGGAGCGCTGCCTCAATTCTGCTTCTGCAAGGGATTCCTGTGAACACCATGCTGGGAGTGACAGCCCAGGGCACAGGGAAAAAGTATTTATCAGACTAGAATTGATATAAAATGTTTAATAAAGACTAGACAATGGACAGAAGCACAGTAAGCAAATTCACGGCAAGAATTGCACCCCTGAGAGGGAATTTACGACAGTTATTTTACTCCTAGGCCAATTGTGGGGAGTCATATTTGAATAGATAAGAGGTCAGTAATTCCTGGTTGGGTAGTAAATGTTATAATATCATTTGTCTTTTCTGAAACTGATCATTTGGGATGAGGCACCAGAGGATGGGATGAGGCACCTGAGGTCATTAGGAATTGGACTCTATTTATGTAGGGTATCACGAGCCTCTGGGTCAGGCTCTAAGCAGTCAGCAGTCGGGGTTCCATATAGAAAGTGGGGCAGTTTGCCTTTGTTATCATTGCCGTCACTCTCAGGGAGCAATCTGGTACCCATGAGGTGAGTCCTTTTCCAGGGTGTAGTCTCCCCATTGTGAGTGATTTTGGGGGGAGGGATCCCATCATGATCTGTCCTGTGAGGTTCACTGTTGCTTGAGTTCTTGATGGCTCTTGTCAGAGAGATGTTTGTTGATCAGCCTCGTCTTTTGTGGAATCCAAGGTCACTGCAGAAAAGAATGATTCAGCCGTTCAATAAAGGGAGGCAAAGATGGAGTCCAAGAGAGATAAAAAAGAGTCAGCTAGTGTGGTGGTTGTTGGTGGAACTGTTAGGGAAGGATTAGTAGGTGTGGCCCTGTTGGAGGAGGTGTCACTGGTGGGTGGGCTTGGAGGTTTCAAACGATTCATGCTTTCGGAGGCTGCTCTCTCTGCTTCCTGCTAATGGATCAAGATGTGAGCTCTCGGCTACAGCTCCAGCGCCATGCCTGTCTCCTTGCTGCCATGCTCCCCGCCATGATGGACTCCTCCCTCTGGACCTGTACCCCCAAATAAACCCTCCTTTCTGTAAGTTGTCTAGGCCAAGGTGTTTAATCGCAGCAAGAGAAAAGTAATTAAGAAGCTGGGCTGGTCAGCAATGCTGCCGTTCTGTGGAGCCTGAAGCTGTCCTATGTGAGGTCCGCAGCTCCATCCACAGCATGAAAATGAAGGAAAAGACAGGAGGGGAAAGACAATGGAGATATGAGAGCTGGTCATGCTCTACAGGCTGGGAAAGGGGGTGGCAACTGCTACTGTACTTTCTTTCCAGCCTCTTTTACCTCCGCTGGTTGAAGATGCAGTCCTGGCTTACACTTTGCCCACCTTTTCTCTAACTTGGCCACCGTATTAGAATGCGTGTGTAGACCCAGGCATGACTTATGCTTACATTTCTATCATGAGCTGTCCACACATCTCTGAGTATAGCAGGCACTGGACAGCTTCTGGTGAGTTGAATGACAAAAATCTGGGATACCATGTAAAAGGACTAAAAGCCACAAAGAACATAGACCATGGAGAAATGTATTGGTACTTGAAAGAGGCGAGTCAGGGAGGGTACTGAAAAGGCCAGACTGGGAGGAAGTGTAGACAGGGTGCTGTCCACAGACCCAGGAAGAGACCCTGGGATGTCTGGGATTAATATTATCGTATTTTCACGCTGGAGGGCCTGAGCACAGGACGACTGCCCTTTGTTGACAGACCCCTATTTGATCTCACAAAGAAGAAAGCAGGGGGAGAGAAGTTCCCCGTGGCTCCCTTCGAAATCACACCGCATTTCACAGAGAAGGCTCTCTAGATTACAAATGAGAGATGAATAGGAAGTGATTAACTGTGCCAGAGTAGGAAAAAGGAAGGCAAAATAGCTTAAGTCACCGTTTAAACCCTGGAAATATCCAAAGGCAGTTACCACCAAGGGACATGATGAAAGATCCAAGCCAGCCTTTGGCCTAAACAAAAGCAGCCATTTTCAGAATCCCAGGTGGCCTCCTGTGGACCCAAAGCCCGTCCGGTGACTAAGAAGGCGGCGGCTAGTGAGTTTGAGGAGCTTAGAAGCTACTTTGCTAAACCAGTGGGAGGAAATAGTGCCTCTGAGGAACACGCTCTTCCATCAGGGAAACCTCCCCATCCTGAAGCTGTAGTATCATTTCTCCTGAGGCTCTTTGACAAAACTCAAAACTTCGCTCACCCACAAAGCACTGATGGCTGATGAACAAGCATCCCCCACCCCCGCTCCCCTACCTCTGCCCCACCCCCACCCCGTGCTTCAGAGAAAACAAAATGAAGAGTCACAGCAAATGAACGGGGAGAGTTTAGTCTCCACGAACTTCAAGAACAAAGGAGGGCTAGAGAGAGATTTGTTTGGCGGGTGACTGTCCTTGGGTAAGCATAAGGATCTGAGTTCAAATCCCAGCACCTATGTGAAAAAAAATCAGGGAATGAGCACCTGTAACCCCAGTGCTGTGGGGCTGAAGAGAGGAGAAGCAAGTGAGTCTCCGATCACCCAGGCTCTAGGAGGGATCCTGTCTCAGAGGAAGGAGGTAGAGAGCAAGACACTGATGGTCTCCTCTGTCTTCCACATCAGATACAGACGTTAGCCTTTGCCTCCCGAGTTCTGGATTCCTCCTGAAATCTTAATCCTTTGGGACCTATTGTTTTAGGGACTGTTTTACGGTAGGCCAGTAGGGTACCATCTCTGACTTATCTTCAGGGGAAACACATTAAACAACTTACAGTTCTATAAAGGGGTAAACTTTTTACGATGGTAACAAATACCTGAAATAAGGTGAAAGAGGGAGGGGTTGTTGTTTGGGCTCACATTTTCAGAGAATTCAGTCCATGGTCCCTTGACCCATGGTGAGAATGTCTGTGGTAGATGGGGGGGGGATATAGATTGATTATTTAGATAAGAGATTTTATATAGATATGATACATAGATAATTTTTTTTGAGATACCTTCTCACTATGCTTTTGGAAAAGCCTTGACTTACCTGAAAATCACTATATAGACCTGGCTAGCCTTGAACTCATAGAGACCCACCTGCTTCTGTCTCTTGAGTGCTTGGATTAAAGGCAAGTGCCACCACACCAGTTGACATTTACTTATTTATGTACTCATGTACATATTTATATGGGAGGCTGTTTTGCTTACATGTATGTGTATGCCTGCTGCCAGAGGAGTCAGACTAGAGTTACATATGACTGTAAGCCACTATATGGGTGCTAAAAATTGAAGCCAGGTCTTTTGGAAGAGCAGCCAGGGCTCTAAACCATTGAGCCATCTTTCCAGCTCCTAGATACTTTGATAGATAAATAGAGAGATAGATAGACAGACAGATAGACAGATGAGTTCAGGGCACTCTGCTGGTACCCGCAGAGGCAGAGGTCTGCTGTTGGTGCTGTTGGTGCTTTTGGTTTGGTTTTATTGCTTTGAGGCAGGGTCTTAGTAAGTAGCCCAGGCTGGCCCTTATTTTGCTGTCCTCTTGCTCTACCCACCTCCCCTGTGGCTGGCTTTCTTGGCATGCACCACCTCCCCTTAGTCTTTCTGGTTGCCTCTCATCTGCTGTCTTACCCCTAGAGACAGCATTGCTGAGTTAGCTCACCCTGCCCAGATGACAGTTCTCGTATTTTCCCATCTTCTCTTTCTGGGTGTCTTTTCCTGTCTGGGCAGTTCAGATGACAACCACATCACTATAATGGCAGCCTTTTGGGTGGGGACAGTTGTAAAACAATATAGGTCTCTTTCCCTCTTTACTCAGGAAAACTAATGTCTTCTACGCCGAAAGAAAATTAGTAGCAGCCAAAAGTGGAATTTTAATGACACTAAAGTCTAATTGTTATGCAGCTTTAACTTAAAACCCTACCTCCTCTCCACAAGCTCCCATTAATTCATCAGCTAAATAATGTGACTGCTTCCGAAGCCCGTGACATCCAATTCTCTGCCGGTGCAGCTTTATTGCCACAGTGAAAAATACTTTGTCTTTTTATTTTCATTTTAAAAAAAACAAGCATAATGAAAATGTAAAATATTGTTTAGGATTTATCTAAGACAATGTGGCAGCTCCTTTGAGAAATGGTCAGATGGTTAGATATGAATCAAACTCAGAAGTCTTCTCTTACTTTAAATCATTATTTGAGTAAGGAGGAGCTTCTTGGTCAGGGATATGATTTTAAAACTGTGATTCATAGCTATTAAATTTTTTTTAAAGGAGTGAATAATTTTAGAGCGATCAAAGGATTAGGATTTACTCATGTAACTTTTCGAAGAGGTTAGTTAGGCTTACAAAATATCCCACACATGGTGGGTTATTTCCACTAATGATGAGTAATTCTGGTTGTCAGCTTGATTGGAGTTGAAATGCCTAGTGCCTTAAGGAGCTACATCACGGGGCTCAGTGGTTAGAGGAGCACAGGCTGCTCGTCCAAAGGACATGGGTTCAGTTCCCAGCACTTGCATGGCAGCTCACAACTGTCCGTCACTCCAGCCCCAGGAAATCTGCTCCCTCTTCTGGGCTCCTCAGGAACTGTATGCACAGACATATATGCAGGCAAAAGACTAGTATATATTATATATATATATATATATATATATATATATATATATATATATATATATAGAGAGAGAGAGAGAGAGAGAGATTGTTTTTTGTTGAAAAAGGAGCTACAACATTGGGTGTATCTGCGAAGGTGTTTCCAGAGATGATTTACTAAAGGGGTAAGATCAGCCCTGAATGTCCCTGCACCCTGGAACCTTCTAATGCCATTCTTTTCTGCCATGGTGGCCCAGATAAATCCCTCCTCTCCTCGGCTGCTTTTGTCAGGCATTTGATAACCGCAGCAAGCAAAGTAACTACTATACCATCTGAGGTCTGAACTCAGCCGTGTGATTTTGATAGCTGTTACTGGAGATGGTGAGGTTGTCTATGAGGGTGGGAGTCACATGCATCATAGGACCGAATTAGCAACGAGCACGGCTGCTAGGCATGGCGGATGCTGCAGTTCTGTCTACAGATGTGCCCAGGAGTCAGCCTCATGATAGAAGGTTCTGGATGTGACTTATGCAATGATTTAATTCAAATTCCATTTTAGGCTAACTTAGTCACACTGATGACTAACCGAGGCAGGCCTGGGTGTGAATGGCCGGACTGATGCCCAGTCAGTCAGTTCACATGCACAGGAGAGAGATGAACCAGGAGACGCCACAGTCCCTGTGAGAAGGTTGAGTAAACGAGCAAGACTAGAGGAAGCAGGCCATCCCAGATGGATGCCGTCTTTGCCTGTGATGTCTGACGGGGGAGGCAGAGCATTTCCTTTGCTCACAGATAAGCACTAGGGGAGCCAGGAGTGTTAAACACGCAGCGTTGTCACCGCAGATGGAGTGAGGATAACCTGTTATTCCCGCAGAAGGCTGGGGTGGGGGACTTGGTTGATAGCCTGGGAACCTCTTCTCTATCTGTGTGGTTGAGACCACACTGGATATCCCTCCCCAACTCCGATCTTTATCATGAGCTTGTCAATCTAAAGAACCCATCTTCATGGACGACATCACGTGAACTTTACGGAGAGTTCTGATGTAGTCACATTGTATGCTTTATTGTGCTCACGGGAGTGAGTCAATGATCACCAGGAAAGTTTTCTCCAAGTGCCGTGCTTAGAATATGTCCAGAATAAACTACTTAGGGCCAGACTCCCAAAGTTTGAACCAGCTGCTTAGCCGCATTGAACTGAGCTACCTTCTTGCGTCTCTCTGATCATTACTCTACTGGCCGTGATGGTTGCAGAGACCCCTGCATTCTGATATGACATACAATGTAATGCAACCCAGCTATGGGTTGGCCTTTCATGCTTGATTTGTGAACATATTTCCATGCCTGAGTGGTATATAAACAATGGTTAAAACCTCAATCTCTCTGGGTGGTGGTGGCGCACACCTTTAATCCCAGCACTCAGGAGGCAGAGGCAGGCGGACCTCTGTAAGTTCGAGGCCAGCCTGGTCTACAAGAGCTAGTTCCAAGGCAGTCTCCAAAGCTACAGAGAAACCCTGTCTTGGAAAAAAAAAACCAAACACCTCACTCTCCCCAACCCCACTTGGTGCTAGGGTTTGAGCCAGGGCTTGGGCATGCTGGGTAAGTGTTGGACTTGGGAGCTACACTCCAGCCTGATGCTTAAGAAGCCTGTGTGTCAATTTTAGTTGCATTAGATCTCTGATAGTATAAAATCTTATTACTAGCCAGCTTTTAATAAGTACTTGAATCAGTGCTCACCAGGGGCACTCACTCTTTCATATTATGTTTTCCCTTTGAAATCTTAGCCTTCACAAGGAAAAATATTAGATGCTTACACGGAAACGACCTTTTGTAACTCAGTACAATAAGAAAAGAAAAACATTAGTATCTTCTATTCCTTACTTCTCCATCAGTGCTTCCCCCATGCAAAGAAATAAATAGAAGAGACAGAGAGAGGGGGAAGAAAAAGAAGAGAAAGGATTAAGAAAGAAAATAAGTAGGATGGGTGAGCAGGTGGAAACGCCTACCACACCCGAGGACCTGAGTTTGAGCCCCAGGATTCACACATGGAACAAGAGAACAGAGTCACACAAATTGTCCTCTCACTGCCACATATGTGCACAGGAGGGACATGTACACACACACACACACACACACACACACACGTAAATAGTCGATAAATGTAAAAGAGGAAAAGGAGGAGGAATGGGGTGGGAGATCCTTTCTATGTGTTGCTTGTATTGGTTGATGAATAAAGAAACTGCCTTGGCCTAGTTGATAGGGCAGAACTTAGGTAGGCAGGGAAGACAGAACTGAATGTTGGGAGGAAGAAAGGTGGAGTCACAGAGAGACACCATGGAGCCGCCAGAGACAGACGTGCCGAATAGGCCACTGTCACGTGGTGATACACAGATTAATAGAAATGGGTTAAACTAAGATATAAGAGTTAGCTAATAAGAAATTATTTTTAATGGGCCAAGCAGTGTTTTAATTAATACAGTTTCTGTGTGGTTATTTCAGGTGTAAGCTAGCCACGTGGCTGGGATGAACAAGCAGGCCTCTCCTTGCAACAGAGGAAGAAGGAAAGAACAGAGGCGATTTCTGGCCTCTGTCACTAAACCCACAGCTTCAAAACAGGATGTCAAGTGCCAGGGAGAATATCTCTTTGGACTAATTACTTCCCCTGACTCCTTTCAAATACCATGTTTATGTTCACTTAGCATTCCTATCAGGCAGGGCCTGGCAGAAAACATTAGACTCACTCAGAAATCTGTGGAGAATTTGACTATTAAAGAGGGAAGGTCAGGGCTAAGGTTGCTGGCAAGTATTGTTTAATAGTAAAACTAACATATGACCCAGAATGAACAAAGGAAACTATGACATATAATGACATATACACACATACATACATACATACATACATACATACATACATACATACTATACACAATCAATACCATGGTTGAATCTGGAGTAAAATCTGGAGTAAATAGGCTAGGCACTGAAAGAAAAATAATGCATAATCTCATATGATAATTTTTAAGAAATCAAATCAAACTAACAGAGTAAATGGCCATTTTCATGGGCTTTAGAGAGGGGGCAAGAAGAGGGACGCAGGTCACAGGGTCCAGTTTCAGGCAAGATGAATAAGTTCTAGTAGTCTAACATATAGTATGGCAATCATAGTTAATAAAACTGTATCACATTTTTAAAATTGCAATTTAAAAGAGTAGAGGGTAGTTGTTATATACATACACACAGAAATGGGAAGGGGGAGAGGAAGGAAAAAAGAAAAGTAAGATAACTATTGGAAGCAGTGGATGTGTTAATAAACCTGACTGTGGTGATCATTTCACAGTGAATACTTTCAATATCTGACAAAATGTATAGCTGAGCTATACATAATTGCTGTCAATTATTTAAGTTGAAACTGAAATTTTTAAATAGAAAGAGACAAATCTTTATGTTATTGGATTTGGCAGTTCTTTTCTGAATATGACATTAAAAACACAGATAGCAAAGTAAAAGTAGATAAAGTAGACTATGGGGGAATATCGCCATCCCACAAAAACACTATTCCACTTCAAAAGATGTAATCTATGGGTAAAAACAAAACCCATTGACTAGAAGGAAGTGCTCGCAAACCATAGATCTGCCAAGAGTTAGTATAAAACTTTATAAAGAAACCCTACAACTTAAAAAGAAAAACCAAATTTAAAAATGTAAAGGATTTGAAAAGATGCTTTGCCAAAGAAGATCTATACATGGCCAATAAGCACAAAAACTTATTGTGTGCCAGCACTCATTAAGGAAATTAGATCAAAGTCACAATTTGATACAACTTCATACTCATTAGGATTGCTACAAGGGAAATAGAAAATAATAAGCATTGGTGAAGATGTTTTAAAAAAAATTATAAACTTGAGGCTGGAAAGATGGTTTGGTGGTTGAGAGCACTTGGTGCTCTTCCAGAGAGCCCAAGTCCAATTCCCGGCGCCCACATGATGACTCACGACTATCATGTCTCAAGCTCCAGAAGGTCCAGCGCCCTCTTCTGAACTCCACGCACACATGTGATGCAAGGCATACATTGAAACAAAACACTCTTGCACATAAAATAAGTAAATTTAAAAAATTGGAAATCTTGTGCAGTTTGGTTAGAAATGCGCTCGTGTAATTATGTGTGGTCTGGCAATTGCACTTCTAGTTATGCTACACAGCCCAGGAAGCGGGATCTTGAAAAGATCTTGGCAAACCCATCTTCATCTCACTACTTTAAGTAGAATGAATCTGTGGTAGTTTGAATGAGAAATGTGTGTCTCTCCCCGCCCCGCCCCCCACAGTAGGCCCATGCACTGAACACTCAGTTCCCATTTGATGATGCTCTTTGGAAGACTTGAGTACTCTACCCTCACTGGAGGAGGTATGTCACTAGGGGTGGGCTTTGAGATTAAAAGCAGCACACCACTTACAGTTAGCTCTCCCTGCTCTGTGCTCATAGTTGAGGATGTCAGTTCTCTGTCCCCTGCTTTGGCAGCTGTGCCCTCTGCCATGTTCAAGGCAGCTGGTCACATTGCATCCACACATAGTCAGGAAGCAGAGAACCATTAGTGTTTGTGCTTAGCTCTCTTCCCCTCCTTTTATTCAGTCCAGACCCCCTAACCCATAGAATGGTACCACTCACAATTAGGGTGGGTCCTTCCACCTCAGTTATCGGACTCTATTCAATCACCTACAGACATACCCAGAGGGCTGTCTTTTCAGTGAGTCTAAATCCTGTTGAGTTGACCACATTAACCATCACAGCACTAAATTCCTAGAGACAGAAAGTGGGATGAAGAAAATGGAATCGTTGCCTAATTGGTGTAGAGCTTCAGCTTGGGAAGATGAAAGAGCCCGGGGGATGGATGGTGCTGATGGTGCTACAGCAGCGCAAATGCATGGATACCAGTGAGGTGCACACTTAAAGATGCTCACATGATAAACCCCACGTCTCTTTAAAGCATACTATGAAGAGCTACTTAGTATAGAAAGAGGTAAAATTCAATTTCTCCAAAATGATTTTTATTTAGAATTTTGAAGAGGCCATAAATTACTTCCTGGATAAGTTCGGTCACGCTGGACTCTTGAGCACTTTTTATTTGGCCAGGAACCAAAAAAAAAAAAAAAAATCAAGCCATGCCAAGGAGAGCTGCTAGAGGCAATCTCAATAATTAATGAACTTGGAAAAATACCCTAAGCCTCTAGTTATTTATAACGAAAATATTATGCATACACAGAGATTTTTTGTGTCTGCACATCTCTTTATAAATCAGATAAATAATTCAAACACAAATTTTCCCACTTGGGTATCTAAGGGCAATGAAGGGCCATGGCCAGGCTTCTATCCTACTCTGATGGCTGCAGATTTTTGTTCGCTGAAAATGTACGCTGACAATGTAATGTCCTATGACTCACCGAAGACCCTATGGCACAGCTCGGGGTCAGGCATCTCTCCGTATCGTATCGTCCATTTTCTCTTTGAAATCCTAATGTGTAATTTGAAGGGAAAAGGAAGTGAAGGTTGCCTGTTTTCTGTTGTATTTCTCTATGCAAGCATGGCTCTTCTAAGACTTATTTTTATTTATGTGTCTGCGTCTGTTGGAGAGTCTGCCATGCAGGTGCTTCTGGAAACCAGAGAGGGTCTTGGATCCCATGGAGCTGGAGGTAAAGGCAATTGTGAGCTCTCCAGCGTGGGTTCTGAGAACCGAACTTATGCCCTCAGATGGAACAGTAAGAACTCTAAACACCTCTCCTGTCCAAGCATGGTTCTTATTGTTATTAATTAATTCTGTGTGCATCTTAGTTATGATGTGCATATAAATGTGCCTCCACACACACATACGTGACACCGGGCTAATGCTTTGACTGTACAGTCCTCAAATAGTAGCAAGATTTGGGGATGGATGGTGTAGTAATTTTAGTAGGTGAGACTTAGCTAGATAAAGCAGGTCCCTGGGAATAGGTTTCTTAGGGTACCTTGTTCCTGGTCCCTCTCCTGTCTCTTACTCTCATTCTCCGTTTGGCCATGAAGAAACAAGCTGTCTTCTCCTAGGCAATTTTGTCCCCGTAACATTCCTGCCACCAAGTGCAGGGGGCCTAACAACCAGGGACTGAATAAAACCTCCGAAAACATGAACCAAGATTTGCAGTTCTTCCTTTAAGTTGTTTCTCTCCGGCACTTTGGCTATAATGATGATAAAGGTAACTACGTGATACAGTCCTAGGCTTGTTAATATCGATAGTGGTTTGCATCTTCAAAACCTAAAGGAAGGCAGGAGTGTTATGTATATTATGGTGCAGGAAATGGCAGAGTGTTCAGGCAAAACATCCTTGAGCCTAGCTGGTTGGCAAGGAGGCCACTAGCACAGCAGTAACAATGTCAGGTTCTTCCTCTTTCATGAATTCTGTCATGTACTCAGAGCTGTGCTTGCGAGGTTAGTTATTTTTCTGTTTTGGCTGGGCCCATAGATATTTGGTCAAATGCTTTTTTATGTGGATCTATGAGTGTGTTGCTAGCTGAGATGAATTCATGAATCAGTGTGGGCAGTGCAGTACAGACTGCCTTCTTCAGCATGTGGGCATGTTCAACCAACGGAAGACCTCAATGTGGTAAAAGGCCTGGGTAGGAGAGGATTTCTTATACGGCCTATTTGAGTGGAGACTTTGATATGCCCCATCCTTAAACTTACACCACCAGGAGCCTTGGTCCTTAGGCTTTCAAATACTCCAAGGGCTTCACTTGCTCCTTGGGTCTCTAGCTTGTCACCTGCAGGTTGTAGACTTCAAAGGCTTCATAGCTGTGTAAGTTAAGTTCTTATTTTTATCTATTAATGCATTTACATACCTAGATCTTGTACATGCACAACTGTGATGTGTATGTGTGCGTGTGGCATACATATTTATTACCCATTCCGGTTTTCTGAAAAACCTCAACTACCAATTCATTCACTTAGGAAGATGGGTAGCTTCTTTTTTGGTGTTGATACTAGCAAAGATGAATTTAGTAAAGAAGGTAGTACCTAAAGTATCCATGGCTAATATGGGAGTAGTCACTTCAGTGAGACTTATGAAATAAAGGTCTTAACCTCAATTTTTTGGACGGGACAGTGGACAACTGAAGCTCTGTTTGTATAAGATAATTTCTTCTGCCTTTCAATCCCCTGGAGCTCAGTGACTTAGAACCACGTGTGGGTTGCCATGATTCTTTCAATTGTCTGGAACATTCTTTTGGGTCATTTTGATCTATAAATCTGGATTGGCTGGCGAGTCTTCTGGTACAGATGGTCTAGACTGCCCATATTCACATATCCGTTGATGGAAGGCCAGTGGCTAAGACCATGGCGATGTTGAAGCCAGTGGTTTTGCTGTCCAGTAACTCCCCCAAGTGATTCCACAGGATAATCACAGAATGGCCAGTAGTCATAGGAAAGAGTAACCTGATGGCCAGTTACGCACAAGTCTCTGTTGGTGCCACACTGGCTGCAATTCTGTTGACCGATGCAAATGACATGGCCAAGCTCAGAGTCTGACACCATCTTGGCAGCACCAGGAAAATGATAGAACTGTGGTGAGCTCACATCTTGAACCACATTGAAGAAACAGAGAGAGCAAACTGAGAAAGATAGCAGGCTTTTGAAACCGCAAAGTCCGGCTCCCAGTAATTCTTCTCCTCCAGCAGGGCCATACCTCCTAAACCTACCTAAACAGGGCTACCAACTGGGGACCAAGTATTCAAATGCCAGAGCCATGGGGGGTGGGGGTATCTTCAGTCAAGCCACCACAGGGAACTCATCCCTGATTCTCTCTCTCTCTCTTAGCAAACATTGATTGCCTATAGCTCCTCATCTCAAAGTGGGCCTTGTGCGATTTTCCCATCCACATCGCCTGTTGTATTTATAGTGTATGTAAAACAATAAAATAATTAAGAAGATGCCGTGGATTTGAGAAGGAGTGCTGAGGGCCTAGGAGGAACTGGAGGTGAGAGAGGAAGAGGAGGAAATAATGTAAATACAGTACACATGTATAAAACTTTCAAAATAAAATAAATGTTAAGAAAAATGTTGTGGCCGGGCAGTGGTGGCGCACGCCTTTAATCCCAGCACTCGGGAGGCAGAGGCAGGCGGATCTCTGAGTTCGAAGCCAGCCTGGTCTACAAGAGCTAGTTCCAGGACAGGCTCTAGAAACTACAGGGAAACCCTATCTTGAAAAACCAAAAAAAAAAAAAAAAAAAAAAAAAAAAAAAAAAAAAAAAAAAAGAGAGAAAAAAGAAAAGAAAAAAGAAAAAAAAGAAAGAAAAATGTGGTCGTTTGAAAGAAAATGGTCCCCGTAGGTCCATAGGGAATGGCACTTTTAGGAGGCCTTGTTGGAATAGGTGTGGCCTTGGAGGAAGTGGGTCACTGGGGGCAGGCTTAGACGTCTCAGATGCTCAAGCCAGGTCCATTGTGGCATTCTCTCTTTCTGTTACATGCCAATCTGGATGTAGAACTCTCTGCTCCTTCTCCAGCACTATGTCTGTCTACATGCTGCTGTGGTTCCTGCCGTGACCATGATGGGCTGTCTGAAATTGTGAGCCAGACCCCAGTAAGGGTTTTCCTTTAAAAGAGTCGCCATGATCATGGTGTCACGTCACACCAATGGAAACTCTAAGATAAAATCTTTAAAACCAAGAAATAGCAGCCCCTCCCAACACACAAGTACCTTGAGTTTAAAGTGTTCCGGTCCTAACATACTCAGGAAGCACCATTTTTCCTAATACAGAATGGGGAAAGGGAAGCAGTGGTTCCCTGTTTACATTTAGGCAGTAGAGGACCTGCTTTGTCTTCTCTCTATTTCCAGCAAGGTAATGTCTTACATTAGAGTGCCAGATCCAGAAAGGGGGAGCCACCAGCCACACTTATTAAAGTGGGGGAAAGCCAGGAAGCAGTCAGAGCCAGGATTAGCAAACTCTGTCCAACGGGGGTGGGGGGGGTGGGGGGGCGTGGGGGGGGTGGGGGGGCGTGGGGGAGTGGGGGTGTAACTGGATTCTCTGCCAACAGCTTCCTGCCCTGGGTGCCTCCTTGGGAGAAGTTGAAGGGTCATGGTGCCAACCTTCCGTGTTCTCATTTCTCCCAGTGAGTAAGGATTCAGAGCTAACAGAGGAGAGCCTGTGCTGCCAGCTGACTGTGTCCTACTGCCTTGGTCTAGCCCAAGACTTCCCTGACCTTGGCACCTATACACACACACACACACACACACACACACACACACACACCCCTAATCTCTCTTACAGTTGTGGTTTATTGAAAGCTGAGCATACATGGATGTAATTACTGGTGTTTTATACTAACTGAGTTGAAAGACCCCCGCTCCCGCTACAGTGCCTACAATCAGCTTGGCTACTGTAACGCCTGCTGTAACGCCATTTTGCAAGGCTCACACACACAAGTATAAATTCAGGGAAGTTCAGGGTAAGGACCGAACACCCGGATTGCCAGACAGGATATCTGTGGTCAAGCATCTGGCCTGGCAGGAGAACGAAAGTTCTGGGGAAAACCACATGTACCCTAGATAGAGCCGAGTCAGTTATTATCAGATTTCCTCGTACTTGGGAGGAGGTCTCATTTAAACTAACCAATGAGATCCCTGTAACCATGCATCTGCTTCTGTAAGCCTGCTTCTGCCGCCCTTTTTCCTATAAAAAGACCCCTGCCCGGCCTGTCTGCGCGCAAGTCCTCCGAAAGACTATGCCGCCTGCAGGTACCTGTGTACTCCTAATAAACCTCTTGCCATTTGCATCCGTGGTCTCGGCCTGATTCTTGGGTCCAGGGGTCTCCTCCTGAGGGAAAGTCCTCTCTGGGGGTCTTTCAGAGTGTTTCAACAAAGCACCCTGTTTCCTCACAGCCTACCCTCTGCTTAGTGCTGTTCTCTTTACCTGTTATCTCGGGGCTGCTATTGCTGTGGTAAACCACCATCACCAAAAGCAAAGTTGGGAAGAAAGGGGTTTATTTCAGCTTCTCAGGTCACACTCCATCACTTAGGGAAGTCAGGGCAGGTACTCAGGGCAAGGAACCAGGAGACAAGAACTGAAGTAGAGGCTATGGAAGAAAACTGCTTACTGGCTTTGCTCAGCCTGCATAAGCAACTCAGGATCACTTGCCCAGGAGTGGTACCCTCCCTCATGGGATGGGACCTCCCACATCAATCAAGACAGAACCCCACAGACTTGCCTATGGACCAGTCTTACAGAGGCAATTTCTCAATTAAGATCCTCTCTTCCCAGAAATGCCTAGGTCTCTGTCAAGTCAACTTACTTTATTTTATAAAGACACAACCTTCTATTTTAGTGTACAGAATTATAATAAAGGCATCAGTAAGTATAATTCCAGTTTGGCAGGCACATTAGTGAGCACCAAGCAGTTCAAGCTTAGGCAGTCTGAGGATAGTCACTGCTCCTAGAGGACCATCAGTTTGTTCTGTAGAAGGAATTGGTTTTCAGGTAGATGTTTTGGTTCCTCCTCAGTATAATGTGTCCTAAGTCCACATGGAAGAGTGATTCTTGGAGTGGATTCGTGGATTCTTTAGTTATACTGAAGAACCTTGAACCTTGATTGTAAGGGGTTTTTTTTTTGTTTGTTTGTTTATTTTGTTTTGGATTTTGTTTTTTGTTTTTCAAGACAGGGTTTCTCTGTGTAACAGTTCTGGTTGTCTTGAAACTTGCTCTGTAGATCAGGCTGGCCTGAAACTCACAGAGATCTGCCTCCTGAATGCTGGGATTAGAAGTATGTGCCACCGCCGCCTGACTGTAAATTTTTTATGATCAGTCTTCCAGAGAAGCTTTTCTTTCTTTGTTTCTTTCTTCTCTCTCTCTCTCTCTCTCTCTCTCTCTCTCTCTCTCTCTCTCTCTCTCTCTCTCTCTCCCCCTCCATCCCCCCCTCTCTCTCCCTCTTTTTTTGGCCTTCCTTCTTTCTTGCTTGCTTTTTTACATCTGCAGAAAGTTGTACTGAAGGCAGCCCTTGGAGACAGTCACTCTAAATCAGGCTTTCTGTGCAATCATGCACGCGCGCGCGCACACACACACACACACACACACACACACACACACCTACCTTAGGCCAGTTGTTGAACTTCCTTGAACCTCAGGGGCTCCATCCATCACGTGAAGACAAAGGTAGCTGTGAAAATGAAGAAATGAAGAGACCAAATGTATAGCGATATTATATGCCAAAGGCTAGGTGTTGTAGGGCATTAACCCCTTTTGTCTCTGTAAGAAATATTAAATACAAGTCTTTTCTATTAAGCAACTATGAAACTTGTTTTAGGACAAGAAATTCAGATCTTTTATCTCCCCCACCCAGTAAGATTTTTTGTTTTTCTTCATGTAGCCCTGGTTGTTCTGGAACTCACTTTGTAGACCAGGCTGATTTTGATCTCACAGAGATCCTCCGGTCTCTGCCTTCCAAGTGCAGGGATTAAAGGCGTGTGCCACCACCGCCCAGTTCCCATAACTTTTATGCAAATGTTTTAGTACCCCCACCCAATAAAACCTTTGTTTACACAGAGACCCTCTCCACATTCTCAGATTAAAATCTTTGACCTCCTGGCACCTTCATTTATCTTGCTCCAATTCTTTTAAAACTATGCAATCTTGGGAGTCTGAAGTCAGACCTCAGCCAATGGGAAAAAGATACAGTTACTTTTGTTCTTAAAGACTTAGTAGCTGGGCAGCTGCGTGGAGTCCTGCGGAACACGTGTGACCAGGGCGGCGGGTGAACAGGTGGTGCAGCAGCGGGTTAACGGCACAGACACAGAAAATAGACATAAAGCTTTATTAAGAGAGAGAGAGAGAGATAGAGAGAGAGAAGGAGGGAGGGAGGGAGGGAGGGAGGAAGGGAGGGAGGGGGAGAGAGAGAGAGAGAAAGAGAGGGGGGGTACGTGTGCACACGCAAAAGGGGGGCAGTGAAAAGAGAGAGAGGGAAGAGATTCAGGATGACTCCAAGAGACCAGAGGTCGCTGGGAGTGGGTGTGGAAAGGGGCGGGACCAAAAGAATAACAGTTACCACTGGAGTCAAAATAAGCACATCTATACTTCCTGTCTCTGTGTGTCTCTGTGTTCATTCTTTCTAGTTCACCCTCCTGAACAAGAGTAAAGTTTTGCCTTGTTGAGACACTTCAGTTGGAGTGATGTTCTCTGTCTTTGGAACCTCAAACTTATTTCTAAGAGTAGACTTAGCAAAATTATATCAGAATTCCTTCTCTTATGTGTAACATGTGGGCCTGCTCATTGGGGTTTCTGTATGAGGGACGGCTTGTTGGGGTTTCTGTCCTGCCCGGTTCCCACAGCCAGCAAGTCCCAAAGAAAAATCACACAGCGATCTCCATACGTTATAAAACTGATTGGCCCATTAGCTCAGGCTACTTATTAGCTCTGGTAGCTTATATTAACCCATTCTTATCTATGTTAGCCTTACGGCTTGGTACCTTTCTCAGCTGGGCAGGTTACATCTTATATCTTTTGGTGGTCTGGGCAGGAATGGGAGGAATTGGCTTCCACCTTCCTAGAATTCTCCTGTTCTCATCTCCCCGCCTCTACTTCCTGTCTGGTTGACCCACCTATACTTCCTGCCTGGCCAATCAGCATTTATTCAAAAGACGATTGACAGAATCCAGACAATTCTCCCGCACCATTTATGGATTCTGAATGCAGTTGCCATCTTTAGCATTCCCCCATCGACTTACTTGAGGAGTGTGTTTCCCTGTGTTCCACCCTAGTGTTCGTATGACAAACATCTTTTTCACATTTCGGAATATACTTTGATAGACCACGAATCTACCACTTTTCTCAGCAGGTAGCCATTGGCAAAGTTCTTCCCGCTGTAAATGCTAGTTAAGTTATTGGAAACACACATAGAATTTACATTTTTATAATTTCTGCAAGGGGCGAGCAAACCGTCTAGCCTTCCTAGTTAGGTGGAGTCGGACCCTGGGGCAATGAGGTTGGAAAGAAATCCCTTGTCAGGATCTGTACCTACTAGAAAAAGGAATAAGAAGCAAGGCAAACCTAGCAGAGAGACATTTTCATTGTGTCCTTTCCGGTTATGAGCAGCAAGATAATGAAGGAAGGTAATTTTGAAAGCTTTATGTCAGTTTTAATGGTCCCTCAAGCACTAAAAAAGATAATAGTCAATGGATAGTGCCCATAAGGATTTTTTTCTCCTTCTCCCCTGACAACCACCGGCAGGGATCATTTTGTATTTTGTAACTGCTGTCACTGAAGCGTGGAGAAAAGGCCCTGGAAGGCCAGAGGATGAGGACAACTTCCTTGTAAGGATCTCTATTGTCATCATTACGGCAATAATAGTTATCACCGTTTTGTGGAGCTTAAGGCTATAGGATTTTGGTTTCATCAAATCACACTAGCATAAAACCATGCTTTGTAAACCTGCAAGAACATTTTATAAAGAGAACTATCCAACAGGATGAAAATAATTACCAATGCAGGCCACTTGACTAGCACAGTTATTGATGGGATGCTAACAGCTCTTCAGAGGCTTTCAGAAACACTGCCAGTCTGATGCACCCTCTCCTCCCTTCCCCTCCCCTCCCCTCCCTAGTCCTCCCTCCCCGCAAGGACTAGGCTTAGAGTTGGAGAGGATGTAATTTAACTGCAGATGAGCTATCAGAAGTCCGTTGGTAGTTTCTCTTCATCACCCACAGCGCAAGGAAAAGGAGTGGAGTCAGGTCTTCTAAGTCATTTCCATTACACCCTTATCTCCTCCCTCCGAGCTCTGCATAGTGTTAAATTTCAGCATTCCTAGCCTTACTAGCTTTCCCACGGACAGAAGTAGGGATGCCAAATCCTTCCTGTACTGACTAGTGTTACATCAGCTTGACGCAAATTAGAGTCATCAGAGAGGAATGAGTCTCCGTTGAGGAAATGCCTTCAGAAAATCAAGCTATAAGGCATTTATTTTCTCAATTTGTGATCAATAGGGAAGGGCCCAGCCCATGGTGGGTGGAGCTGTCCCTGGGATGGTGATCGTGGGTTCTATAAAAAAGCAGGCTGAGCAAGTCATGGGGAACAAATCAGTAAGCAACACCCCTCCATAGCTCCTACCTCTAGAATCTTATGGTTTGAGTTCCTGTCCTGACTTCCTTCAGTGATGACCAACAATATGGAAGTGTAAGCCAAATAAATCCTTTTCCCCCACAATTTGCCTTTTGGTTATGGTGCTTTGTGGTAGCAATAGAAACCCTAACTGAGTCTCTTTCAAAGTTCGATGGTGTGCATGAAGCAAGAATGCTTTTGTGAATGTCATCAAAGGCAGACAGTAGAAGACAAAGGGGTGAAAAGGAGGACAAAAAACACAATCAAAAAGGAACAAAACTAGCGTACGGAAGAGAGGAAAATAAAAGAAGCAGCAGGGAAAAGTACTGCAAATTGACTGCCCACATAGATGCCCACAGCCTGAGTGAGCCCGGAGCGGTGGGACTACAACCCCCAGAAGTCTTTGCGGCGCCGCTGGTCAGGACGTCAATCTCCTAGGTAACGCGCATAAACAATATGGCTGCCTACGAGAAAGGTCCCTCGAGAGGGAGAGCAGGGCCCTCTCTCCATCAGGGCTTGGGCGCCCCTCGCGCTGTAATCCGGGCAATACTATCGCTAGCAGCAAAACGTCGTCGGACACAATGGCCTCCTTTTCCCATGGGACAGAGAACAAGAGGGACTTTCAAAAGCGCCTCCTCCTACCTCCTCCAACAGCTCATCCACCGCTCTCAGGAAGCGGAGACGGACCTTCAGGAAGAGGAATCCTCGCAAGAGTCAGAGGAGTCCGAAATGCTGAATTTGGAGGTGTGCCTTCTCCCACTCCCATCTGCATCCTCACCCCAGTCCCGGCTCCCTCCAGTTGTCAAACCTGGCTGCCTCAGTTGCAGCTCGCTTCTGCACTTCTGCTCTGGGCTCACCCCACTCATTCTGGCCAGGCGCCCCTTTCCCAGATGGCGAAGGCCTTTCTTTGCTGCTCATTTCTGTTCTGTTTCTGGTGTTCTTCACCTGCTCTCTGGGGTCGGGGCGGGGTGGGGGCACAGGGGTTTGAGAGGACAGAAACCCTCTAAGTATCTGCTTTCTTTTCGTGGTTTCTTATATGTCAGATTACCCACTGCCATTATGAAAAATTATCTGTGTTATTTGTATGGAGGTTATGGGTTTAATGCTTTCAAGATAAAAATTATCTTTATTTTCAAGATAAAGATTATCTTGCCCTTGATAAAGTTGCTACCTTAGCATCAAGAGGCAAGAACTGGTTTCTGATATCCCCAGTGTGTCTCTCCAAACTGAAATACTTCTGTACTCTTCCCAGTTGTGGGCTCATCTTCCTCCTTCCTCCAGGGTGAAAAATTGCCTTTTTGAAATAATCCATATGCTTCGCCAAATAACTTAAAAGTTTTGCATATTGCATCTCCTAGGGTATAAGCCTACTAAAGCACTCTCCACACTTCCCGGTCAAGAAGGGAACCGTAGCATGATCAGAGAGACAGCTTACCCTCACTCGTGAGAATATTTGGGTTGTGGGAGTGCTCTCAACATTCCCAACTCTTTTAGCTAGTTTTCGACATACTTGTTTTTCTACTCACCCAATCCCATTTCCAACACTTGACTGTATTCCCACACACTTGGCTGCCTTTCTTACCCTCGTCTCCTTTGTCACTGCGTTCCATTTCTTCCTTCTATTGGCTTCTCATAATTGCTCTTTTTCAAGATCATAAATTGATTTGTTCCTCTCCCCCACACAGACTTTTCTCTTTGTTTTAGCTACTCAGAATCAATATTTTTCTTAATTTCAATTCTTACCTTTCTATTGGACCCCTTCTTTTCCTTCGGCATAGAAATCAATTGCTTCAGCTTCTTGACCTCTCTGTCATCTCCTTGCCACCTTCCTCCCTGATGTCAGATATTTTTCTCCTCAGTATCCCTTGAATCAGCTCCTTTCCTGGTTTGTCTTATTTTCTTATTCTTCCTCCACTAACCTTCTGTTATTCTGATTCTGTTCTTCCTTGGGCTCTTGTCTGTAATGCCTTTTGGTTCACTTTGAATATTTGATTGATTTTCCCCCCACCCTCATTTTGTCTCTCTTTTTACACTTCTCTCTTTGTGGTCTAGTTACATCCTGATTTTGCTTGAAGTTGGCCTTAGAAGGGTACCAGACGTGGTGTGCCTCCACTCCCAGCCCTGGAGGTAGAGATAGGAAAGTAGTCCTGAGGTAGAGGCCATCCTGGTCTACACCCTGCCTTAAAAATAATAACAAAAGGATAAAAACAAACTTAAACAAACAAAAGGCCATTATTTATTTTATTCTTCCTTTGTTGGTGAATTTTGCTGCCTTCAACTTGTGACTACCACAAATACAGCGGTGTTTTTGCTCCTTTGAAATGTTTGTGTGGTTTCCACCACCTTCTACCCCAGAGGAATTCACAAATGAACCACCAGCATACTTTATGGTTCTAATTAGCAAAAGCTCCTTGGCTCTGGGTTCATTAGTGCCATCGTTAATCTGTCTTCAGCACGTCATTAACAAGCCATAGAAGGGGCCATACAACTGGTTCATCCTTGCTGGTTTGGAGAATACGTTGAGAAGAAAAGTTTATTATGTATTCCAGTTACATTCTAGGTATTGATACTGACCTTGGCTTTTCATGGTATGGCTTAGGCTTTAAAATGTGGAATGAAAAGTTATAAACTGAACTAAAGAGTTATAAAGAAGCCTGCATTCATGTTGAGTGGTTTATTTCCCACATCTTATGGGTAATAATGTGGTAGTCATAACCAACAATGCAGCTAGCTTCAAACTCCAAAAACCCTAATGAATTTAAGAGAAGCAGTTGAGACTAGCTGCTTGGAGCAAGCACCCACTGTCTTTGGGATGAAAGGCTTATGGTCGAGACCTGGGTTAACCTTTTGTTTGTAGCAAGATTTTGAATAAGTTGCTTAGCTTATCTAGACCTCAAATACAGGTTTGATAGTCATTGTTGTTGCATAAGATGACTAAATGATATCCTATATGTAAGTAAAATGCTTAGCAGAAGGCTCATGAGATAGCTTTGCAGGTAAAGATACTTGCTGCCAAGCCTGATGACCTGAGTTCAATCAGTTCCTTGACCCTGTGGGTGGAAGAAGAGACTTGGCTCCCCAAATTGTCCTATGACATCCAGACATGTGCAAACACACATACAAATAAAAACTTAATAAAACTTTAAATACTTGACACAGTATAGTCCTGATACTATAGTAGTAACTCTCATATTTTAACTGCTACCTGTCGTGGGTATCGCAATGTGGATGTGTGGGTTCATGCGGGTCAGTGAAATGAAGACTTCGCAACACTTTGAGAATGAACTTAGCCTTTGCAGCTGCAGGGACTTACAGCCACAGGGACTTGCAGCCGCAGGGACCTCCAGTCTCTGTGGACTGAAGCCCTTTCCCTTAGCTCTGTGTTTACACTGTAGCCAGTAGATTTTCATATGCTCAAAACAATCTGAATGCAGCTTCCAAAAATGCGCTGCCAAGTGCAAATACCTGATTCATGAGGTACCACGATTTTCTGGGTTTTCCCTAACCAAGTTTTGCATCAGCTTTGTATCCATGGGAAACTCTCAGACAAGATTTGCATAGGGCGTTTTTGATCTTAGCCATTCTGACTGGTGTAAGATGGTATCTCAGAGTCGTTTTGATTTGCACACCCTGATGGCTAAGGATGTTGAACATTTCCTTAAGTATCTTTTGGCCATTTGAGATTCTTCTGTTGAGAATTCTCTGTTTAGATCTGTACCCCATTTTTTAATTGGATTATTTAGAATTTTGATTTCTAATTTCTTGAGTTCTTTATACATTTTGGAGCTCAGTCCTCTGTCTGATGTGGGGTTGGTGAAGATCTTTTCCCATTCAGTAGGCTGCCTTATTGTCTTATTGACTGTGCCCTTTGCTTTACAGAAGCTTCTCAGTTTCAGGAGGTCCTATTGCTCTCAGTGTCTGTGTTACTGGTGTTATATTAAGGAAGTAGTCTCCTGTGCCAATGCATTCAACGCTACTTCCCACTTTCTCTTCTATCAGGTTCATTGTGGCTGGATTTATTTATATTGAGGTCTTTAATCCATTTGGACTTGAGTTTTGTGCATGGGATATATATGGGTCTATTTTGCATTCTTCTGCATGTTGATATCTAGTTATGTCAGCACCATTTGTTGAAGATGCTTTCTTTTTTCCATTGTATAATTTTAGCTTCTTTGTCAAAAGTCAGGTGTTCATGGTGTATGGATTAATATCCAGGTCTTCAATTTGATTCCATTGGCCAACCGATTCTGTTTTTATGCCAATACCAAGCTGTTTTAATTACTGTAGCTCTATAATAGAGCTTGATGTCAGGGATGGTGATGCTTCTGAAAGTTCCTTTATTGTGCAGGATTGTTTTGGCTATCCTAGGTTTTTTGTTCTTCCATATGAAGTTGATTATTGTTCTTTTAAGGTCTGTGAAGAATTGTGTTGGGGTTTTGATGGGAATTGCATTGAATCTATAGATTAATTTTGTTAGATTGCAACATCAATGATAGCTTATGCTGGAGAGGATGTGTAGTAATGTGAACACTCCTCCATTGCTGGTAGGAATGCAAACTTGTACAACCACTCTGGAAATCAGTGTGGTGGTTTCTCAGAAAATTGGGAGTCAACCTACCTCAGGACCCAGCAATACCACTCTTGGGCATATACCCAAAGGATGCTCAATTATACCACAAGGACATTTGTTCAACTGCATTCATAGCAGCATTATTTGTAATTGTACATTATTATTTGTAGTAGCCAGAACTTGGAAATAACCCTAGATGCCCCTCAACCGAAGAATGGATAAAGAAAATGTGGTATGTGTACACAATGGAGTACTTACTACTCATTGGTAAAAAAAACAATAACATCTTGAAATTTACATGCAAATGGAGGAACTAGAAAAAAAAAGCCATTCTGAGTGAGGTAACCCAGACCCAGAAAGGTGAAGGTGGTATGTACTCACTCGTAAGTAGATGCTAGCTGTAAAGCAAAGGACAACAAGCTTATAGTCCACGACCCTGGAGAAGCTAAATAACAAGGTGAACCCTAATAAAACATATATAGATCCCCCTGGGAAGGGGAAATAGACAAGATCTTCTGACAAAATTGGAAGCATGGTAGTGGGGAGGGGAAGAAGGGAGGGTGGAAGGGGAGAAGGGGAGAAAGGAAGGGGGAGAACTTGAGAGAAAGGGATAGTCAGGAAGGGGGAAGGACAGGGACGGAGAGTAAGGAAGAGATACTTTGATTGAGGGAGCCATTATGGGGCTAGCAAGAAACATGGCTTTAGAGAAACAGGAATCCACAAGAAGGACCCCAGCTAAGGCCCTAAACAATAGTGGAGAGGGGGACTGAACTGGCCTTGCCCTGTAGTCAGATTGGTGAATATCTTAAATGTCACCATAGAACCTTCATCCAGCAACTGATGGAAACAGAGGCAGAGATCCACAGTGGAGCACTGGGCTGAGCTTTCAAAGTTCAGTCGAAGAGTGGAAGGAGTGAGAATATGAGCAAAGAGGTCAAGACCATAATGGGGACACCCACTGAAATAGCTTACCTGAACTAATGGGAGCTCACCAACTCTGGCCGGATAGGGAAGGAACCAGCATAGGATCAAACTAGTCCCTCTGAATGTGGGTGACAGTTGTATGGCTGGGCAGACTGCGGGGCCACTGGTAGTGGCACAGGATTTATCCCTACTGCTTGTACTAGCTTTTTGGGAACCCATTCTCTTTGGATGGATACCTTGCTCAGCCTAGATATAGTAGGAAGGGCCTTGGTCCTTCCTCAAAGCAATGTGCCTTATCCTCTCTAAGGACCATTCTTTAGTGGGGTGGGGTGAAAAGTGGAGGGAATGGGAGAAGAGGGAGTGGGAACTGGGATTTTATGTAGAATGAAAAAAGATAGTTGGTTTTCTTTTTTAAAAAAATAAAATTTAAAACAATCTCAAGAAGGAAAGAAAAAAAAGATTCACATAGGGCAACAAAAGGTATCTGTAACACAAAGGATTGATTAGGGCTGGGTGCTAACTCGTAGCTAGGCCACTTATGGCCCAGTGAGGGTTCATAGCTGGCGGGGGTTGCTTGCTATTCCTCTGATGCCAGGCCAGCAGGACATTCTGACACAGCTACCTAGAGCTCATTAAGAGATTTTCGCCTTATTGAACAAACATTTATGGAGTGATTGCTTAATAGAAAGCACACTTTGACCATGTCTTGGCCCAAAATTTGACACACCCTTTGCCAGTAACTCAAGGCGTGTTATAACACCTATTCATCGGGATAGTTAGATACTTCAAATTTAATAAGAGACTACTTTAAAGTCTTCAATATAATATCTGGTAGCTAGAGTAGACTCTCAGAAGTTACAGATGTAATAAATGATAGCAGCTATTAAGATAGAAGATGAAAATCTGATTGAAGATATGTGGTCCCTGCTCTCAGCGTGACATAAGAATAAGACACAACAATTAGCACCAAAAGTGCCACATCCAGAGATTGGTACAACTGCACGCAGGGGTTACAGGCAAGAGCAGAAAAATACAGGGTAGGCTGTAGAGGGCTCTGTGCCTCGCATGGACACACACTTGATAAGCGGTTGTCTGGTGACCACGTAAATTTAGATGAGAGGATAGTAGGGTTCTAGCAATATCTGTAGGGTAGCAGGAAGAGTCTCGACTATGGTAGTGCCTGGGATTACAAAGTAGGCTGAAGAGGGGCTTACTGTGTGAAGCCTTGCCTTAGGGATCTGAGAAAATGCTGGCACTGTGCTCACCCTGATGCCCACAGCTATGGTGACAAACAGGCCTTCCTGCTGGAATAAGTATGGAAGTGGGGTGAGGTCAGATGACCTGTGGAGCTCCGGGTGTGAAGTTCGGGAGGAAGACAGCATTCCCTCCACCCTACTACCTTCTAGCTTTTACATAGGACAGCAATATTTTCTGTATAGGTGTGAATGTCTTCCCTGCTGTGAGCAGTGTGACAGCTATGGGACATTGGCACATAGGACATTTATTGAAACATTTAATGTGTTCCAGGCACTGTGCCAAGAGCTTTCTGTATATTAATTTTTCTTTCTCTTTAAAACATTAAAAGAAGGGATAGGAGAGAAACGATGACCTTCCCAATCTTCTAGTTTTCATAGCTATACCTATGAAATAACGTGACAATGGACAGGTTAACAGAATAGGACATGGGCATATTGGTTTTAATATTACATCCATCGGAGATATCATAGGAAAAGATTTTTTTTTTTTTTTTTTTTTAGAAAGGAAGGAAAGAAGGAAATACTTTTTTATATTTATTTATTTATTATGTATACAATATTCTGTCTGTGTGGATGCCTGCAGGCCAGAAGAGGGCACCAGACCTCATTACAGATGGTTGTGAGCCACCATGTGGTTGCTGGGAATTGAACTCAGGACCTTTGGAAGAGCAGGCAGTGCTCTTAACCATTGAGCCATTTCTCCAGCCCCCGGAAAAGATTTTTTTAAAAAATTTTATTACACATGCTGGGTGGTAGTGGTGCATGCCTTTAATCCCAGCACTCAGGAGGGAAAGTATGGAGAATCTCTGAGTTTGAGGCTTAGCCTGGTCTACAGAGAGAGTTCCAGTATAGTCAGAGCTACACAGAGAAGCCCTGTCTGGAAAAAAAAAAGCAAACCAACCCCCAAAAACTCATTATTACAGTTTTTTTTTGTAGTGGTCTCCATCTGTTGCAAACAAGTTTCCTTGGTGAAGGGTAAAGACTGTACATATCTGTGGTTGTATAAGGACCGGCGTTTATAGATTGTTGATAGGGGTTTTGCTGGGTTAGTACATTGCTGATTGTAGATTCTCTTCCAATAGCCATAACTTCACTAGCACTGAGTACTTAGTTAGATTTCCAGTACCAAATAAGGAAGGGTTGGGGCTACTGAGATGGCTCAGTGGTTAAGAGCCCTGACTGCTCTTCCAGAGGACCCAGGTTTGATTTCTAACACCCACATTGTGGCTCATAACCCCATCTGTAACTCTAGTTCCATGGAATCTAAAGCCCTTTTCTGACTTGCATGGGCACCAGGGATGTATATGGTACACAGACATATACATGCAGATAAAACATCCATGCAGATAAAAATAAACAAATAAGAATACAGGTAAACAGATGCTAGATTAGACAGACAGACAGACAGATAGATAGATATATGCTAGATTAGACAGACAGACAGACAGATAGATAGATGCTAGATCAGACAGACAGACAGACAGATGTTTACAGGGTCTGGACTCATCAGTTAGAACACTTGTTGTTCTTGCAGAGAACCCTGGTTTGATTCCCAGCACCCAATTGGTAGCTCACAACCATCCATAACTTATGTGGCTTCCAACACCCTCTTCTGTCCTCCGTGGGCACGGGATGTATGTATGTACATATGTACAGGCAAAACACTCATACACATAAGATAAATAAATGTCAAAAAATCTATTACAGTGATTTATCCATGTGTGTGCCACACATGTGGAGGTCAGAGGGCAACTCGTAGGAACTGACTCTCTTCTTCGATCACGAGGCTCTTGATGACAAAACCCAGGTCCTCGGGACTGGAGGCAAGTGCCTCCACCTGCAGAGTCATCAGCTGACCTGGGGAATTTTTTATGTGGGATCTGAGTGCTTCCACACCATGTTAACAGGGGAAGAAGGGTAGAGGGAATGTAGGTCACTTAAGGGGGTGGGGGTCCGGGGGGGGCAAATGCTTTTGTATCAAGATTCACAGGCTCTTAGAATAGATGGGAGCCATGGGGGGGCTGTGACAAAGCTCACCTCATTGTGGTGTCAGCCTCTCTCTGCTCCTGTGCTAAGGGTCAATCTCCTCCAGTTGATGAAACTCCCGGGGAGGGGATTTCTAACAATCGAGTTCCTTTTGAAGGATCTGCCTCTCTGTAGATAAAAGCAGTTCGGAGAAAGCCTCCCCTTGCATTTACTGTTTTTTTCAAGTGCCTTCAACTCAAAACAATCAATATCCCCAAAGCAGCCTACTTTGGAGGAACGGTGTGTCTAGAACGCCTTTAAAGAAAAACATACTTTCTGTTTAGAAGTGAGGCTCAGAGAAAGCTTTTCTTCCCCCAAGTCACGCGGCAGAGGTGAGGCTCAAACTGAGTCCAGCTGATTCCGAAGGACATGTACTCTCTCCAAGTAGGCAATAGTCCCTGTGGGGAAAAACTCTCAGAGCAACATGAGGCTATATTCTTAGGTCCTCAGGACCAACAACCCAAACCGCATTCTTGGCTCCTGGGTTGGTAAGGAACTAAAGAACGTAGGTTTTCCCATCACAATTAATATACTCATCGTGGTTAAGTACCGTAGAGTGGCTGCCATGACGACTGTTTTCTGCCATCGTGCTGATGTCGGTGTCCTTGCTGGCCATTATAGAGTTCAAGGCAGTGGACATGCAGCATAGACTGGTGTGTCGTCTCTTCTGTCTGCCACCACAGGGGAAATGCCATGCCCATCCGTTGGCTATAGACCAAAGGGCGAACCTCCTCCTGGAAGTGACAGGCACCCACTACATCATCTTGTAAATTGGATGGATCTGACAAAAATAGCTTCTGGAAAGTGAGCCGAGGACTTGGTTTGTTCAGCAAGAATACCAGATTTTGAGACATTATTACCTTCATTGGATGCATCCTTTGAGGTGTGGGCAAGTAGCCCAGTACAGAATCGCCTTGGGGGCAGACAGATTGGGTTTTTATTCCAGCTCTGTCACATGCTGTTATGTCATTTTGAGCAATGTAACCTCTTAGTTACTTCCTCTGTAAAATGGAGATGAGAATTGCCTACGCCGGGGCTGTGAGGAGCTCTTCTTACACAGGACCACGAAATCTGACGTTCCTCTGGCCACAGTGTTTTCTCAGCATCAAGCACCACACGGAAGTGACCACCCAATAAGTCAGTGGCAGCAAGACATGACTTCGATGGGCATTTACTTAACCATGTGGAGTATGTCATGTCTTCTGTGCAGTCAGATTTTTCCTGGGAGCAGGGTAGGACAAAGTCAATGGTTGCCTTTCTAATACACATTCTTTGTCCACTGTTTGCTTTCTGCAGACGGAGTTTGATGGGATCCTGAGAGAGGAGGCTGTGGCCGAAGCACTCAATGAGCTGGGGTGGTCGGGCCCTGGGACGGAGCAGGTCTACCTCAACCTGAATTTATCAGTGAGTATGACAGGGTCTTTGTAGGGTGGCAGCAGGGACAGATCACATTCACTTCCTCTGGTACTCACAGCTTTTGCCGTGGTGGCAAACCTCAGGGCCTCGTGTTCGATGGAGATGCATGTGTAAATGCTAGGCTTCAGGGGGCCACGGCCGTCTCCCTTATCATCTCCCCAGATTTCTTTCTTGCCATTTTCTTCACACTCGCTTTCATCCTAAGTAGTCTATATTATAGTAATCAATGCTTTCTTCAGGAGGTTGAGTTTGGATTTGTAAAACCAATCAAAAATCCTGTAAGAATTTTCCCTCTGATGGGCCCAAGCAGAGCTAAACTTCGTGTCTGAATCCCAGGGAACCGAGGATTCTGATAATCGATGTTCTTCTCATATCGAGAAATGAGTAGCTTTGAGCCGTCTTTTATTTTCATAAAGATGCCTGCTGTCAAAGCAGAAGAATCCGTTGTTATTCTTTAGTCTCCAAGGTTTCAGTCCTAGTCCCAAAGCAGCACAGGATCGGGCTCAGCTTTGATGCCGTGGGGGTGCAAGAGCCGACCACCCACAGTTCAGCTTCTCTGCTGTTCATAGTCCTAGAAAAATAATTTAACTCCTTTTGCCTCCATTTAAAAAAAAAAAAGACATCGGGGGCTGGGGAGATGGCTCAGTGGGTACAGTGCTTGCTGTGTAATATGAAGGCTGGGGTTCGGATCCCAGGCATGTTGGCATGGCAGCCTTGTCTAGATGGAAGGGTGAGCACCAGGTTCATTGAGAGAGGCGGCTTCGGTATAGCAGGTGAGGGGCAATTGAAGAAGACTCCTCCATAGGCTCGTGTACACAGACACATGTGCACCGATTGCACACATGTGTACCCACACCTATACAGATATACTCTCTACATGTACTTTTATTTTAAAAGCACATGGAAATTTTGCTACAGCTTCCTGATCTGGCTCACTCCTGATTGGGCTGATGCATCGCGAAAGTGTCTTGCCGTGGATTTGAACTAGTAAAATACCCAGTGACTACTGAGGTGTTGTCCTCTGTGCTGGCTTCATAGCATGTCCTTTGGGGTCAGCATACCAAGCCCAGCCTTTTCCCTCCCTGGCAGTGGCTAGCCTTCTGTAGAGGTCTCAGGCACTCAGCTGTGGCAGGAGTACCCTGTACACACAGCACTGTGTAAGACATTGAGATAGTGTGATTCTAGCAGCCAGTACAGCTGCGTCAAGGCCCATTGTAACCAATAGTCTACTTATGTATGTAGCGCCAGGCCTTAAATTGATCTGCCAAAAAAGCAATCCTTTAAATCTTATTTCAGCCAGAGGGATGGAGCTTAACTTATTTTGCCCCTGACCTCCTTACTGTTGAGATATTACGTGCTGAATTACTTGGCCTCAATAAACTGTCTCACTGAATACACTTACTGGTTCAGTGATTTTTTTCCCCCCCTCATATCTTACTTAGGCTACACCTAATATTATTATTATATAATTATATATTATATATAATGTGTAATATATAATATGCATTACACAATAGTATGATATAATATTAATATTGTCATATAATTATGTATAATATTACATAATATCATATATAATAATTATAATGATTATTATTGTTTATTTGACTTCCTCTAATTACTTGTATACATATCTCCTCCCCTGCCCAAGTCCTAAATTCTTAAAGGCACACTAGAACTCAGCCCCTCCCTGTCTCCTGACTAGGCACAATGATGCACACAGTAGGCGCTCAGTACTGATTGTCTCTTGCAGCAGCCTTCCTTAAACAGCCATCACTCCCCGACCTGAGAACTTGCTGTCAAATGGCTCTTTTTTTATTAGTCGCCTTTGGCTTTGTTGACTTCCCGAGACAGAATGCCATCAGTAGAAGTCTTTATCCGTGGGATCAGATTCCTTCCCAACTCCACCAGAACTTCCCATGACTACTGTTTGCTGGCATGAACTTTGGGCAGAGCCTCAGTAGAGCTGGAGACTGCAACTCCCAAGCTGCTCTGCGGCTTCAGGCGTGGCCACACCCCTCTCGGTTTCCCCAGTCTGCTCTGTAGCTGTTGGATCTGCTGGGACCGCTGTGTGGTTAACAGTCTCCTGGTGACCTGTGGCATATTCCTAAAACGTCACTTAAATGCTCGACACTGGCTTCTCTTCGGCGAGATGAAAACGTGGTCTTTACTTTATTTCATTTCAGGCTGTTCTAAAGGCTCCCGTGAACACCGCTGTCCTTTACCTTTTCATGTGGTGTGTCCTTGCTGCTAACACTAATTTCGTAGGCTAATAATTTCTTTCTTCTTCTATTGGAGACAGGATTTGACTGTGCAGCCCTGGCCAGCCTCAGACTCACAGAGATTCACTTGCCTCTACCTTGATTAAAAGCATGTGCTACCACGCCCAACTGACTAGAATTTCTTTGGAAGGAATACATTTTTTTTTGGTGGGGTTTTGAGATCTCATTAGTAGCAGGCCTTAGAGTTTATTCTCTCACTTCTATACTTCGGAAGAAACTCTGGCTTTCTTTCCATCAGCGTTGTTTTTAGCTCTTGTGGGAAGGCTCCCATGAACGCGGTAAAAGCCATATTAAAGCCTTCCCCTTTTCCTTCCTGTCAGCACTGCGATTTAATCGACGTCAGCATTCTCTGTGACTATGTTCACCTACAGAAGTTGAATCTTTCAGCGAACAAAATCGAAGGTACGTGATTGTCGGTCAAGAGAATTGATCACTGAAGTAGTGCGAAAACTTACCATCTACAGAATTTAATGTGTTTTAATAATACCGAGCTCGATAAAAGTGATTTGTAGATCAGTTTACATATTGACTTATTGCTTTCTCAGGAGAAAGAGAGCGATAGAATGAGAGAGAGAGAGAGAGAGAGAGAGAGAGAGAGAGAGAGAGAGAGAGAGAGAGAGAGAGAGAGAGAGAGCAGTTTCGACACAGTTGGCGTGCACCCAGGGAGCCCCACAGGAGTTGGTATCCCTTCAGTACCCGTAGAAGGTTTGATGATACCCTTTCCTTCAGCTAGTAATTAGCTCAGATGAATTAGCTACCCCACCCTCTCATGGACATTTTATTTGGTGTTTACACTTCCGTTTCATCCTGGCTAGCTCCCTCTATTATTGGTTAAGCCCCAGGGCTTCATGGTGTCAGCCCTGGCCCCTCTCTGTCTAGCTGACTCTTGACCACACCATCTGACTGTGGTTGACCTTACACCTCCCTTCCTTCACACTTAATGAACATAGTTCTGAAATCGTCATACTTTCTTTAAAGCCTGGTCCTTGTTTTGGATTTTCAGATCTTATTTGATGTTAACACTATATATCTTTTCCTTTAGACGTCTAGAGACACAAGCAAATACTTATTTCTGATCTTCTTTCTCCACTGAGTGTCTTTCTGCTTGCTGCTTTCGGCTGCCTTAGAGAAGACCTCATTGCTGCTGTTAATGGTCTCTCAATTCCATTTTCCAGTTCCTCTCATCTGACTCTAATAATTAAAGTCCAGCCCTTGAGTGCAGACAGGCATTAGATCCTACTCCAAATACCGCTGTTGGAGAGACTGTGACATGTTTCTCCAAACCCATTTTAGAAAATAGCAAACACGAACAGAGAAAATTCTGGAATGAATACTGAGCAGTAATAGCTGGGGTCCAGTCTTGTTCTCTCTGCATCCCCTCCCTGTCCCTCTTCCTCCAAGTTACTTAAAGCAAGGCTCAGATATGTGGTGACCCCACCACCAGGAAGGCATTTAGCTGTTACTGGCAGGACTGCTCTGCCCACCCCACCCCTGCAAGGCTGATTGTGCTCTGCCCACCCCATTCCTACAAGGCTGATTGTGCTCTGCCCACCCCATTCCTATAAGGCTGATTGTGCGCTACCCACCCCACCCCTACAAGGCTGATAGTGTTCTGCCCACCTCACCCCAACAAGGCTGATTGTGCGCTACCCACCCCACCCCTACAAGGCTGATAGTGTTCTGCCCACCTCACCCCAACAAGGCTGATTGTGCTCTGCCCACCCCACCCCTACAAGGCTGATTGTGCTCTGCTCACCCCAGTCTCTGAGACTGATTTTTCACTCTTACTGAATAAGAAATTGCAGCCTCGTGGAAGGCTCTGACAATGTTCAATGCCAATAGCAAGAAGAGACCTAGCTTCATAGCCTGCCACTCAGGGCACTGTCTATGCAGATCACGCCTCCTTGATTCTTTATGACCCTCTCTATTGTGTGTATTGGTATGGCAATGTGTTTTCTTTGGGGGATGCCAGCTTTACAGGGGTTCTGAGGTAGACCACATTTCAGTTTTCAACAGAATCGCTTGTGTGTAGCGGGGGCTGTTAGTGCATACATGGCAGAATCCCACCCTCAGAGTTTCTGACTCGGTAGAACTGGGGTAAGGGTTGGTTTGAGGTAAGCAAGGGTAAGGCTGATGCTGGGGGGTCCAGAACCATAGTGAAGCCATAAGGTGCTCCTGCCATCTGGTGGACGAAGTGGTTACTGCACCAAGGAGTGACTATGTGGAAGTTAGCATTGTCACAGTGATTTTTAAAGCCCCAGCTATGTACAGAGTATGAGGTGTTGTTACCATCTCATTGTATCAGTCTAAATATTAGCTGATGTTTCTCCTTTAAAGCAAATACCTGTGTGATTGGCATTAAATATGAACCCCAGCAGGAGTTCCGGGGCTCAGTGGAGACGAATAGAATTGAGAGCCCTTTTAACAGACATGCAGTCGAGTGCAGAATGGACAGACACAGGCTCATAGGTATAGACTGCTAAGCATCTGACGTCCCATAGGTTCCATCCCATGGCCGCCTGCCTTGACTGACCCATTGATTTCTACCAGAATGGCAATATTCTAACACATTTTATCCTGAGCAGATATCCCCAGACTTGGTGCTAAGTAAAACACTGTGCTAGTGGAGCCCACACACGGAATCCCACACGAACTGTGATTGTGGCTCAGCATCTACCTGAAGTAGACGTTGGTGGGAATTATCTGGCTTCGGAGAGCCTTGATCTGGCTCACTCATTACTTTTCTGTTTCTGCGATAAACTTCTAAGGCCAAGGCAATCTAGAAGAAAGAGTTTATTATGGTTATGGTTCTGGAGGATTAGAGCCCATAATGGTAACAGCAGGCAGCAGGTAGCAGGCATGGTGACTGCAGCTGGAAGCTTAGAGGAGAGAGCTCGTATGTTGAACCTCTGCTTCCCTCAGGAAGCAGAGGGAACTGGGAACCATGTATGGCTTTTAGAACCTCAAAGCTTGCCCCCAGTGGTGTAGTTCCTACAAGCTGTACCTCCTAAGCCGTCCCAAACACTGCTACCAGCAAGCATCCAAATGCCCAAGATGACAGCTTCTCATCCAAACCATCGCCAAATGCAAGATGGCACAGCCATCTCACACCCTCTGCCAGCCCAGCCCAAGACTCAGCCTGGTGTGCCACCTCCTCCCACTCTGTATTTGTCTGTGCCACTTGGCATGGTCTCGCTTTGCCTGTGGTTGGCATGGCTGTCCTGGTTCTCTGTGTCCTACAGAACGAGAGAGAAAAGGGGCGTTACCACCAAACCTTACTAGTGCTGAAAAGAACCACCTACAGCAAGAAGGCTGGAGAACCTTCTTGTGGATTCTTTCATTCCAAATGCCCAGTGTGCATCTCCTGCAGAGAGAGGGAGACAATGGCAAACGCTGAGTCACAATCACAGTCCGTGTGGGATTCCGTGTGTGGTCTCCACTAGCACGGTGTTTTACTTAGCACCAAGTCTGGGGATATCTGCTCAGGATAAAATGCAGAACTCAGATGCAATTTTGGGCTGATCCAGAGTCAAAGCACAGTAACAAGAAAGGGGTCCAAATCACCTCAAATAATTAATGGGATTTAGGATTAAGTCCAACTAAAACAAAATTGAATTAGCAACAGAGTTCCCTAATTGTGTTATTTTCAGTCTTCTGGAAAGGCCTAATTCAGTTATTTAGGAGCTGATTACCAAGAGGAGCATCTAACGCTTGCTTTAGCTTCGCATCCTTTTCTGGAAGGCTGGTGCTGTTTGAAGCCCTTGGGGTTGGCAGATTGTGGGAACATGAGTGGGGGTGCAAGAGGCCTCAGCCATGGGTTACTCAGACATCCCGGAAAGAGAGGAGATGGAAGAAGTGGGCAGGGCCTGGGGAAGAAGGAGAAGTTACTGGCTTATAGAGAGTTTTACATGTCACTCATTTTTATTAATTTGACTCTGCTGAATTATTTGAGATGCACTTGCAATGGGCATAATTCAAAGTTATTCTAATTTGGGCCAGGTGCCCAGCAGTTGGGAGACAGAAGCCGGTGAATCTAAGTTCTGGACCAGCCTGGCCTACATAGTGAATTCCAGGCCAACCAGGACTGAACAATGCGATCGTGTCTGGAAAAAAAAAAAAAACGTGTGTTCTGATATAACGTGCTTAATAACTTTTTCTAGTATCTTGTTGATTCACCTTTTCTGCTCCCAGATTTGTCTTGTGTGAGCTGCATGCCGTATCTTCTGGAACTAAATGCTTCTCAGAACAGGCTGACTACCTTCTTCAATTTCAAGCCACCCAAAAATCTCAAGGTATACTTATCAGTACTCTAATAACCTACGGTAAGGGCTTGCCACTTAAAAAAGCAAGAGAGAACTAATAGAGAGGAGTCAGGGGGCTAGCTTCCAGTGCGAGTCAGGGGGCTAGCTTCCAGTGCGAGTCAGGAGGATAGCTTCCAGTGCTGGTGTCTGACTGAAATAAAGACAAGTTTGTCACTTAGGTGCTCCATCAGCATATGGTCCTTGAGAGATCTTTGCTGAAACCTCACATTCAAGGAACCAGCTTCCTTCTGTCCTCTTGGCCATATTTATGTCATTTTCTTAGTTAAAAAGAAGATTTTAATTGATTGTTATTTCTTTGGGTTGGGGCGGTGGGTCTTTCCGTGCAGCCCAGGATGGTCTCAAACTCCTGCCCTTCCTGCTTTTGCCTCCTGAGTGCTGCAGGTCCAGACATGTGCCACCGCACGCAGCCCCTTTGCCCTTGTAGTAGTGGCTCTTGTGTCTCTTTTGTTATAGCAGCATAGTTCTAGCTGAAACAGTGATAAAGCATTTCCTGGGTGCAAACTTTTTCCTCTCCCTTATTCAACCTTTGCTTTTAAAGAAACTAGTACTTTTTTTTTTTTTTTTTATTAATTACCTGGCTCTGCCCAGATGGTGACTGTGGCTGAGTGGTGCAGGCTCTCTCAGTGCTCCTGTCTGGAAGCTTTTGTCCCTCTTAGTGTCCGCCAGCAGCAAGGCACAGGCCGGAGCAGTGGCGGGTACCCCCTCGGCTGCTGAGCTCCTGCAAGCCTTGTGTATCTGACCCTTGTGCAGCCTGGGAATTTGGACCTCCACAGTCTTTGGCAGTAGCTGGCAGCATCCAGTAAGGCCTGGATAGCAGGATTCCTTCCAGCCTTTGAGGGTGACTCGTGTTAGAGTTCCAGGGCCTTCAGCATCTGACTCTGGACCCTGAAGACTCAGCAGCACCCTGGAATTCTTCAGTGACAGTGGACAGAATCTCCCCTCTCTGGCTCGTATAGCCTCCTCCAACCCCAGCACATCGTCTCCTCTAGTTTCTCTGTCACCCTGTTCCTGTGCTTGTCATTCTCTCCGACTGCCCAGCCGCCTCCTCTTCAGCTATCAAGGAGCCACCTTTTGTAACTTGGCTCGTTAGCTGCGCAGCTGTTGCGACTGCTGTCACTTTGATGCCCCAGCCGTCACTGCTGCTACTCCTCTGCTGCTGCTTTCTCCATGACACCAGCTCACCCCACACTACCAGAGTAGGCAGAAACAAAAGCCGTCCCAGAGAAGCCTTTTATGGGGCCTGCTGCTGGGCAAACAATGGCGTGAGCATAGGTAAAGTCTCTCAGGCAGCCTGCCCTGGGAACCTGAGCCTCCGCTTATAAAAGCAGAGAAGGCGTGTTGGGCCAATTAGGGCTCATCTTGCATGTAAGTGAAGGCTTGTGTTTGTACCAATAAACAGCCTTTCTGCCGGGCGGTGGTGGCGCACGCCTTTAATCCCAGCACTCGGGAGGCAGAGGCAGGCGGATCTCTGTGAGTTCGAGGCCAGCCTGGTCTACAAGAGCTAGTTCCAGGACAGGCTCTAAAAAAGCTGCAGAGAAACCCTGTCTCGAAAAAACCAAAAAAAAAAAAAAAAAAAAAAAAGGAAAAAAAAATAAAATAAACAGCCTTTCTACTTTCTCACCGGTTAGAGCAGCCTCTCAGCTAGGTAGGTCATCAGGGACGTGGGCCCCCTCATTCACAGAAACTTTGTGCCCCAAAAAAGTCTGATTCAAAAGTGAAACAGCCCTGGAGGAGGCTGCGCCTTCAGGAACTGGAGCATCCAGTTGTGATTGTTAGGTAGTTTTTGCAAGGCTTCTATGGGATGCTCAGAATGACTGGCGCTGGCATAGGCGTAGACTGGCCCTTTAGATGGCTTGCTCCGTTCCTTTCCAGGCTTTGTCGGCTCGGGTCTTACTGACCATGTAATCCCAGTCCCACCCCTGTTATGTTTGTAGCGGCCTTGACCAGTTGTCTACTCCTGCCTTACGGTTCCCTCTAGAACTTAGTGTAGGGAAGTATCACCTTAGTAAGTTTGGGGAGTGCAGTCACTGTTTCAAAGGGCACAGGAGGGACAGTGTTTATTCACCATCTTCTCGACCACCTTCTGGAGTGAGGTTACAGCACCCTCATCAAGTGCCCAATATAGTGTTCCAAAACCCTGAGTTTTCTTACTTTTTTTTTAAAAAGATTTTCCCCAGTAGATGAATTAAGCAAAGCTCTTTATTTAATTAGTTATCTATCTGTCTGTCTGTCTATCTATCTATCTATCTATCTATCTATCTATCTATCTATCTATCTAGTCCCATTGTAGAACAGGGTCAACAGACGTTGCTGAAAATGCCTGTCTAAATGAGTCAATTTTGAGAAAGGGTATTGTGGTAGTTTGAATGCGGTTGGCCCCCATAATCTCACAGGGAGTGGCACTCTTAGCAGGTGTGGCTTTGTTGGAGTGGAAATGACCTTATTGGAGGAAGCGTGTCACTGTGGGGAGCGGGCTTTGAGGATTCCTATGCTCAGGACGCTGCCCAGCGTCTCAGTTGACTTTCGGTTGCCTGCAAGATGGAGCACTCTGAGCTCCAGCACCAAGTCTGCCTGCATGCTGCCATGCTCCCCTTCATGATCATAATGGGCCGAGCCTCTGAAACTAAGTGAGCCACCCTCAGTTAAATGCTTTCTCTATAAGAGTTGCCTTGGTCATGGTGTCTCAGCAAAAAAAAAAAAAAAAAAAAAAAACCCAAAAAACCAAAAAAACCCAGACTAAGACAGATACAACTGTCCAGGCGGTGAGGGGCGGTGTGTGAGACTCTCCAGAGAACAGAAGGATAAGAAGCGCACCTGAGTGAAGCGGGTGTGGTCTGTTGGGCGTCAGAAGGAATAGGAAGCTTGGTGATGTGGGGGAAACTGAAGTAAATCCTGAAGGAAGACCAGGAGATTTAAAATAACTGCTGACCACGTGAGAGTCGGCGGGGCGTGGTGGCACACGCCTTTAATCCCAGCGGAGCTCTGCAGGTTTGTGGCCAGCCTCATCTATAAAAATTTCAGGCTGGCCTGAGCAGCATAGTGAATGAGACCATGGAAGGGAAAGAAGGGGTGGAAAGGGAGGATCCATCCTTGTGGGGTGGTGACAGCAGTATCCCAGCGAGAAAAGGCAGAGAGAGATGCCTGGCTTGGCTACAGTGCCCCCACAGCCATCAGTGCTAAGTCTACGTCCGGAAACCTGTCTTCCGCTTTTGCTGTTAAACACCAGCAAGCCTGAAAGAAAGCAACGCGTAACGTTATGTTCTCCTTTTGTCACCAGAAGGTGGATTTTTCCTCCAACCAGATTATGGAAATGTGTGACCTGTCAGCGTACAACACTCTGACTCAACTCATTTTGGACAGTATCCTTTGGATGCCGGGAAGGGGAGGCTGTCGGGACTTGTGCCACTGGAGAGGGTATTACAGTCTCCACCGAGTGGTATCAGATAAGTGATTGCCCTGAAGTGTGTGGCTCGTGTAACTGAATAAGAACCAGTAGTCACGAAACACGGAAAGAGATTTGCTTACCAAGGACCCGTCCTACAGGCCAAAGCTTGCCAAGGCATTCTGACCCCAGCAAGTAGAGAAGGGCTAGGTCTCGATTGTAGACCTAGGGAAGTTCTGTTAAATGAACATGTATCTTCACATTTACTTAAACTTTTGCCTTATTTTTTAATACAAATTCAGAGTCTGAAAAAAATCTAGACTTGTCATGAGGGAAATTGGTAGTTATCTTACTGAGGAGTTCATATTGCTGCCTTTAAATAAAGCGAGGCATCCTAGTGTGTTATTTATTTGTTTTGTTGGGGGAATCAAACCTGGGATCTCACACATGCTTGGTAAGTGCTCTACCCCAGACCCTGTACCTCCAGCTAAAATGTATTTAACTAAAAACAAAAGAAAAACCCAGTTTTTGATTGCCTTCGGGAACATACACGCATGCATTGCATGACCCACGCTCCCATGCAAGCAGATTGCCGACTTCCACTGTGGAGCCTAAGCCTAAAAGGTTAACTGAAGATCTTTGTGTCTAATGAGCTTGAATCTCTTCTTTACACCAGAGACTGGTATTCTCTGGGTAATAAGCCAGCAGGGCCCTCTGTTGCTCAGCAAGCGTCTTTCTCCCTCCCCTCCTGAGAATTTGGGGAACAGAACGGCGCATGAGTTGACTGCCCCTGAGTGTCTCAGTCCAGGGATGAGGCAGCGGCCTGTTTGTAGTAAGTCTGAGGCTTGCAGAGGTGGTGATCCAGGAGGCAGACTTTGTAGAGAAAGTCTCTACTCATGAGGAATGCTCAAACCCGTCCCCACTTCCTTTCAAACTCATTGATGAAAATAAACAGAGAGTGAGCTGTTGGAAGGTGCTCATGAGTACCCCAAAAGAGGCATCAGATAACGATGTCAACGAAATGTTTCCATGGCAGATCAGAGGCACACACATATGCAGCACCTTCCTATAGAACCTTGGCTTTATGCTTGACCATGGTGTGGAATGAATGTTCAGAGAGAGAGAGAAAGAACTCAGAAGCCACCTGGCTTGGAAATCCACTTGCCTCTGACCATGTGGGATAGTGCTCCTTGGGTTCTGCCCAAGGCCTATTTGAACCAAGTATCTGGACAATTGGAGTGTAGGTTAAAGCTAAGCCCTGCCTGTCAGAGGGGTTGGGCACTCAGAGGCCCTTCCTGTGCCTCAGGATACCCAGAGAACAAAACGGAGCTGGATATGGAGAACTTCCACTCTGGAAAGATACTTCAGCGTGCAGCCCAGAATTGCCAATGAAAACAACTCTCATGTATTGTAGACTCAAAACACGGGACTCCATTTAAAACATTTTTTTAAATTTTTTAAATTTAGCTTTTCATGTACAAAATTATAATATTAGAACTTTGTGACTGTCAAATAATGTAGTGATAAAGAAAGAATTAGGTTTTCTTTTTTAAAATGTTGATGTTAGATGTAGCAGTTGAGTCTTATCACTGACATATAGAGAGTAATTATATCAAGAGTTAGGGAACTCCAGAGCGTGGGCATATTGGGTATATGATAGCATCTTTACTTGTATTTGAAAAACTGCAGAGGCAAATAGCCAAAACAAATGCTCTTCTTGAGTTATTAATGAAACAAAATTACAAGTAGTTTAATATCAGAAACTTTACAATTATAATTAATACTAACAGATTCAGGAAAATAAATCTTTTTTTCTAAAAAAACTCAAATGATATATAAAATTTAGTGAAATCTAGCACTTTTTAATTTTTATCACATTTTATAATTTATTTTGTATGCATGCATGTTTGTGGGTGCACACAGCATGTGTCCACATGGAGGTCAGAGAACAACTTTTGGGGGTTAGTTCTCTCTTTCCACAGTGTGGATCTCAGGGATCCAACTCAGGCCACCAAGCTTGGTACCCGGTGCCTTTAGGCATCTTCCCAGCTCCCGAATCCAGTACCCGTTCACAGTGCAACTCAGGAAACTAAAGTGTTTTCTCTGAGTATGTTCTCTACATAAGTATTTTAAGCACTTGAATCTAAAAATATCAGCTGCTGGGGAGCACATGGAGAGGAGCTCTTTGGAACTTGCCTGTGCTCATGACATTGGGTCAGCCACTTTGAGAAGACAGCCTTAAGTTCTCTGATAAAGGTGAACATCTACACTCACTATGACCCAGCGCTTCCGACTCCTACAGGAAGTCACATGTGCCAGGAGGCTTGCGGAGGGATGCTTATTGTGGTGCTGGCTGTAATGACAAAGAAATGGAAACACACCAATTGCTCATCAGTAAGAGATGTAAATAAATGCCGCTATTGTGTGGTCATAGCAAATGATATAGGAGCGAAGATGGTTGAGATATACCAATGGATTGCGGCAGAGATGAATACATAAGGTTTTTTAAGTCTTTATTTTATTTTATGTTTGTTAATGTTCTGATGGCATGTATGAATGTATGTGCACTTCATGTATGCTTGATGCCTGGGGAGGTCAGAAAAGGGAATCAGATCCCCTGGAACTAGAGTAACAGATGTTTGTGAGCCTCCATGTGAGTGCTGGGAATTGAACCTGGGTCCTCTGCAAGAACAGCTCCTTTTAATTTATGAGCCATCTCTCCATCCCAGAGATGAATTCTAATAAAAATAAATATAACCTAGGTATAAAGGGGAAAGACACAATTCAAGCATAGTATGTATTTCTGAGAGGCAGACACAAAGATTGAACAGGAGGTGTGTGTGTGTGTATGTGTGTGTATGTGTACTTGTACGAGTGTGTATGTGGTAGAACTGAAGCTCAGAATCTCATACATCTAGGCTACTGTTCTACAACAGAGCCAAACTCCTACCTCCCTTATATAGCTTAAGAGTCTGTTCTACCCAAGAATTAAAAACTGGATTTCTTTTCATTTATATACGTGTGTGTGTGTGTGTGTGTGTGTGTGTGTGTGTGCACATGTGCAAATGTGTGTGCATCCACAATGCTTGCTTTTCTATATGTGTACACGTGTGCAGGTCCACAGAGGCCAGAAGAGGGTGTTGTGTGCCCCAGAACTGGAATTACAGGCAGTTGTGAGCTGCCTAATGCAGGTGCTGGGAGCCAAACTCAGGTCCTCTGCAAGAGCAGTACATATTCTTAACCGCTGAGCCATCTCTCCAGTCCCAAACTGTGGAAAATCTTAATTGAGTCTTTTGAAAATAAACCAATTATGCTTGTAATATAAAGTGATTATAGTAGATTATATTAATATCTTGAACTACATTGTTAACTATAAGGAATCAATTTTTTTAGTTTATCATATTAGATTATTTTATCCTTGCCTGTGTAGATAATTGATGATTACTTGATAATCATCCTGAATTACAAGGTGAGAAATTTAGTCAAGGTTAAGTAGATTGGCTTATTATTAAGTAAAGATGTAGTTTATTCTCTACCTTACAAGTATTGATGGGTCATTAATAAATTAAAACCATGATTCATAGACTTTTAGGGGCCATCCAGCGCTCGCTATGTATTTTATGCTAAAGGAGCTGGAGACCCAGGGAAGGTCAACACCTTGTAGGAGCTATCTAGAAAACCACTGCCTGAAGTTACCATTTTGAATCTCATTAGTTTGCCACGCTATAATCCACCGAATGATTACTATTTTAATAACACTGCTGTTTAAGCTATATGCATATTTCCTTTCCCCTTAACACTCACTGCTGTGACAGAGACCACCTTTTAAGGTGGGAGAGATCTCTCAGGATTAGCTGTGGTTCAAGCCATCATCATGACTCTCCGCTAAGAGAATCCTGATGGATTTCGGCCTCATTTCTCAGTTACTGTTTTCTGTACACCCAAATCATATTTTATGATTGTAGACAAATGAATAAGAGCAAATGCTGAACTGGTGAATAATTCACGCCAAGCATTTATGAACTGCTAACAGCCTTGCCGGAATGGAAAAATATATTCTTGGGTTCCCCAGGCCCCAGTCACAAAGTTATGCTCAAGTGCCACAGGGTTCCTTCACGTGGCTTCCAGAACAATCCGAAATCCCAATGTCAATGGTTTATTCACAAAAATGGAAAAACTTCAGGGCTGGAAAGCAAGAGCTGGCGAGTTCTTGGAGGCTTTCGCCTGATAGCCCTCCTTTAATATTATAATGCCCCTAAGAGGATTAATCCAGTAAGCGAATTCATCGAAATAGTTTAGTGATTTATCAGATTGTATTTCTTCTTATCAGAAACTTCCCAGACCTCGGGAAGAATGTGAAATAATAATGTTAGGAGGAAGGGCAAGAAGCCCTTCGTGAAGGATCTTAAAATAAGAAGACCGGAGATTAGAGGGTTGCAGGTCTTCTGGCTGGGAAGTGTGGCTAGCTGGGAACTGAGAGCTGCTCACAGCCGCGCACACTGATTGTAATCAGCACAGCAGTGGTGTGTAATGTGACTGCTGGAATGAGGAGGGGAAGAGGCGTGGGCGTGTAAAGGGCGTGGTCGTTCCTGGGAAGGGTATCCTAGGACTCCTCAGAAGTCCAAGCCACGGATGCGCAAATCCCTTGATGTAATGAGATAGATGCTGTGTCACATGCTGTTACGACATGTTGTTGGGAATAATAACAATGAAAAAGCTGTATGACTTCGATACAGTTGTCTGTTTTTTCGCATCAAGCGTTTTCATCATGTGGTTGATTGGCTGAATAAAAGGGTGTAGAATCTGTGCAGATGCAGGGCCGGCGTAACTGGAGGTTTCTCTCCCACCTGCCAGCTTCCAAATAAACACTCTGAGGTTTTACTATAATGGCTTGGCCGATGGCTCGGGCTTCTTACTGGATAGCTCTATATATTTAAATTAACCTGTTTCAATTAGATTATATTTTACCATGAGGCTTGTGGCTTGTTACCTCCCATCTTGTCTCTCTGGCAGCTGCTGGTGTCTTCCAGACTCCACCTTCTTTTTTTCCCCTTTGCTTAGATTTCCCACCTGGCTCCATTCTGCCACACTGTTGGCCAAATAAGCTTCATTATTAACCAATGGCAGCAAAACATATTCACAACATACAGAAGGGCATCCCACACTAGGCCAGCGTATCTTTTACTTGTGAGCCCAAGTAACTTATGGTGCCTGAAAGTCCTTCAGTGTTAAGGGGAGTGAGACTTGGGAGGTGGGAGGAGCCGGTAGGGAATGAGCAATGGTCTCCACAGGGATGCTGGTTGAACTCCTCAGTTTTTGCAGAACCCCTTGAGCAGCCACAGTGGGATCTGCTGGAGCTGGAGCCGTGGTTGCAATGAGGCACCGTGGTTTCTCCTTTCTCTCCTCCCAGTTCTCATTTGAGAAAACTTGACACGTAGCAGTGACAGGGAGAGAGGAAGCTTGAGGCACCAGGGGAGTTGAGACAGCCTCTGGGGTCTTAGAAATAAACTTTTCCAATTCCTGATGTCACTGTCATGGCTAGGACTTCTGTGTTCCAGCTCCTGGCTCTTGCCTGCTTCTAGGAGGCTGCTTCTGGCAGCTGCCACTGCATCCGTTCACTCGCTGTAATTCGGAGCATCTTCTTCTGGTTGGAATAGAGTTTCCAGGGTACTCCTGTTTCTGTTAAACAGGGCTTAAACACTTTGTTCTCTCTGACACCGAGCAGATGGCTATTTGAAGTTTTCATGGCTTAGTTTTTGTTGCCAAAGCTTGCTTGCTGCAAAGATATTTCATACACAGCTGTGTGAGATAATTTAATCTCTCATTTCCTATATTTCATGTGCATCTTTCATGATAGCCCATATCTACAAAGAGCTGGCCTTCATCTGTTTCCAAAACCATTGTTTAGCCAGCTCAGAGAAATGGGATCTGAAAGTCAGTGTTTGTGAGTAAGTATCTGTTTGTATGTCTGTTTTGGCAGAGACCCTACTCATAGGAGATTTGAAATGGCATATTGACCGCCACAAAACTGTGTGTTTCTGCCCATGGCTGGAATCTGGAATGAGCAAGAGAAGCCTCGAAATTTCTGTTACATTTGGTAACATTATCCGATTTTCTTATTTATCTCTAGCCTTAGTCCAGCTCTTTTTGGATTCAGTCCCAGCCTTGATTCATCCATTTCCATGCTACCAGTGAGAGAATGTGACACTTGGCCATGTAATGTAGTTATGATATGAGAACCTTAGAGTCTTGAAGAATAGCTATTCACACCGTTTTAAAAACAAACAAGTTCTCAGGCAATCCCATGCACGTATATCATATTTTCGGGTTATTCTTATCCCCACCTTCTCTCATTTCCATTCCACTCCTGTCAGCACCCTCTCTCCTCAATATGTCCCTTCTTGACATTCATGTCTTTTTGTTTGATGACTCACTTAGTTTAGCAGGGCTGTCTGTGTGGTCATGGGCTTAAAACAACCTGCTGGAGCCAGTGAGTACACAACTCACTGAAAAGAGTGATCAACACTCCCCCCCCCCGAAATATATCAGTACCCAACAATTTAAGAGAGAGGGGTAGAGCTCCACGAGCCCCTTCTTCACCTTGAGTGTGTTGACAGGGCCAGTCTTACGCAGCCCTGTGCAGGCTCAGAGAGCTAGTGTGAGATCATGATTGTAATGCCTGTGTTTATGACCTGAAGACAATTCTGCAGCCCTTCCCCTGTCTTCCAGCCCCCACTTTTCTACCTTTCCTCTTTCATTTACCAAGCCCCAGAGGGGTGGTGTAAACATCCTTTCCAGGACTGCACACCCAACCGTCGCTGACTTTCAGCACCATGAACAGCCACGAGGCTCCATGTTCACAGTCATTCCCTGCAGAGAGGAGCTTCCCTCACTAAGATTGAATGTCGTGTTTGTTTATGGGCATGAATGTGAACATTTTGAAGGAAGTTTGATTCCATGTCAAGTTAGCTAAACAATAGTAGTTAAGTTCCCCTGGAGCCTAACCATGGGTTTTCAATCGAGTGTTCGTACCAAGCATGAATTCTCTCCTGTGAAGTGCGCCTCAAATAAAGAGAGAGTTGATTACCCCATAATCATCGTGCCATTATTGCTCCAGTATCACACCAAATTTTTATTTATTTTTCCCCATGTCTTAACTCCTAGCCTCATGCCAACTTGGTGTTATCACCATGTTCCAAATGCAAACCTGATAGTGAAGGGTTGTGTAAACCAGATCAGGGGTTTGAATTTATCCTATTATAATTTTAAAATGTTTCATTTATGTGTGTTTATGTATTTGTGTGGGTATGTGCACGTGAGTATAGATCCCACCGAAGGCACTGGATTTCCTGGTACTGACATTACAGGTGATGGTGAACTGTCTGATGTGGGTGCTGGCATCCAAACTCAGGTCACCTGCAAAAGCAGTCCACACTTTTAACCAGCAAGCCACCACTCCCACCTACTCTGTGACAATTTTTTTTTTTTAATTAGACAGAACATCCCATCAGCATTTTGAAATATAATTAACCTGATTTTAGCATGCGAGGCACTTGAGGGCAGAAAGTAATGGTTGTAAAAGCAACCCATTGATGCTAAAGGGGAGCTAAGTTGGCAGCTGGGTGAAAACAAAGGACCTACAGACAGGTTTCAGAGCATCAGTATCCGTCCGGTCTTAGTGGTTGACCAGATGCTGTAAAGAGTGAGAGTAAATGGTGATGTTACAGCTCCCTGGGAGGCAAAGCTGGGCCCTGGTGGAGCAGTGGCACTCATCCCGGGGAACTAGTCAGGCGCTTTGGGGACGGAAAAGGCCTAGCTGAACACTTGGCTTTGGAATTGCTGTCTGGACCGACTGCAAGCCTGGGACATGAGATAAACTTTAAAAATGTGATCGGTGAGAACAGAAACAGCAGATGGTGATATTAGAGCAGACTTCTAGCTTCCTGTGTTTGAACGGGAGAAGAGAAGCCAATACCAGAGGAAAGAAAGGTCTGCTCCCCTCCCTGAGAAGGTGTTGGCCGTCCAGCTGCGCCCATTTGCTGTTGAGACATTGCCAAGATGATCTATCTATCTATCTATCTATCTATCTATCTATCTATCTATCTATCTATCTATCTGTCTATCTATCTATTAATCTATCTATCTCTGTTCACATTGCCTCGGGGTGACCCTGCCTTCCAAACTCCTGCTTGAGGGGAGCCACATGAGGTGCCCCATGGAGATCATTAACTAACCCAGAGAAACACCACCCACGAGACAGCTCTGAACTGATGTTTTCTTCCATAGTATTAAATGAGTCACATGTGGATAAAAATCCTATGCCTATAAAATTTTATAGAAACGATGTTTTATCCTATATGAAAAACATATAAGATTTAGGTAGGGCTCATCCTATATGGGGCATAAAATATTCATTTATTCAAACTCTTGTCTGATTTTTCTAGTGATAATTTAACACTGATTTTATTTTATATTTTTATTTTTTGAGTAGATGTGTGGATGTGTTTCGCCAAGGTGCTCGTGTGAAGGTCAGAGGATCATTTTTAGGCATCGATTCTCTCCTTCCATCATGTGAGACCTGGGGATTGACATCAAGTACCTTTACCTGCTCAGCCATCTCCCTGGCCCAGCACTGATGTGTGTGTGTGTGTGTGTGTGTGTGTGTGTGTGTGACGTTTCCAAAGACTCTGAATAACATTTTCCTTGAACATAGTTGTCATATACAGACAACGAGATAGAAGAAATCACTGGGTTAGAGAACTGCATCAGCCTGACCCACCTCAGTCTGGCTGACAACAAGATCGGGACAATCAGCGGCTTGGGATCATTACCTATCAAAGTGCTTTGTTTGGTGAGTCCAACAAGACGCCGTTCCTTGTAGAAGTAGTGGTTATTGTTTAAGAAGTGCATGAATTATGACTACTTAAGATTTTTTTTTTGCTCCTTATAGCGTCTGGTGTGCATTCATGCTCCTGTGTGTGGGATCAATAGTCCCTGCTCAAGTAAAGCCAGTTTCAAATTTCATATGCAAATTAAACATTTAGATAGTCAATTTTCTAGTCTGTGAAAGAAAGTATATTTATTTCGACAAGTAGTTTTTAATATTATATATTTCGTTGGTGAAAATAACATTTGAGCATAGTGAGCATGCTCGCTGCTGCTCACGTTTTATGCATAGAGATGTTTCCCGGGCTCTGAACTCGGGCAGCCCATCTATACTAGAGTGCATGCTGGTCTCCCAGTCTGGAAGTCATAAGTTGTGCAGAGAGTAAATGCGTAGCTCGGTCAGAAAGACTCCATCTGATTGCTGTTTTCCCAAGGACAGTACCTTTTTGAATTCCTGTGACCTGCCATGTGACCAAAACTCAAATGAAAGCCGAGACTGTTGGCTAACAAGTCAGCAGGGTCCCAATAGTCCCAAAGATGCACACGCTCTTTATAAATTAACAGTATGGGTCACTAGTATGCATGTGAGCATGCTAAGTATACAGGATTCTTCCTTCTCTTCCCCTCCCTCCTAGCCTTAGATGGCTCTGTTGGCCTTTAGCACACCCATCAGAGGGTGGCCAGGGAGCATTTCAATGAGGCTTGTGTCTTAATAATTTTTGCGTCTCTCTTCCAGGAAGCTGTGTTAAATGACATACTGGGTTATGTGTGCATTTTTTAAATTTGATTTTTTAAATTTAAAAACAAGATTTTTCATTTTACATACCAATCCCAGTTCCTCCTCGCTCTCCTCTTTTTGCTACCCCCCGCCTTTCCCCCACCCCATCCCCATCCACTCCTCAGAGAGGGTAAAGCCTCCCATGGGGAGTCAACAAAGTCTGGCACATCCAATTGAGGCAGGACCAAGGCCCTCCCCCCATATCTAGGCTGAGCAAGGTATCCCTCCATAGGGAATGGGCTCCAAAAAGCCATTTCATGCACTAGGGATAAATTCTGGTGCCGCTGACAGTTCCCCACAGACTGTCACTCACATTCAGAGGGCCTAGTGCAGTCCTATGCGGTTCCCCAGCTGTCGGTCCAGAGTCAGTGAGCTCCCACCAGCATGCGTACATTTTTGTAACTTAAAAATTATTTTTTATTCTGTGTGTTTGCCTACATGAATGTTTATGAAACACTTTCATGCCTGGTGCTCAGGGAGTCAAGAAGGTGGCATAGGATCCCCTAGGACTGGAGTTGCAGACAGTCGTGAGCCGCCATGTGGGAACTGGGAATTGAAACTGGAAAAGCAGCCAGTGCTCTTAACTACCGAGTCATTTCTCCAGCCCCATGAGCACATCTTTTTACATGCACATAGGAATTCCTTATTTAACCACACATCACTGAATTTTGGCTCTGTGATGATTTTTCTTCCTCTTAAAGCTCAAAATACTTCTCGCCCTCCATGGGGTTCAGAGAGGGCGGAGGACTGGCCTTCTAGCGCCCTTCAGAGAAAGGCTTCACGAATCCCCTGAGAGTTGATGTTTTCTGTGCTCAAGGAGTGACAAATATTACTAAAACCGTGCATTTTATTTTCATTCTGTGTCTTGTTAATCACATGACCCTCGCTGGCAGTAGCATTCTTGCTATTATTTTCTGCCAATAAATGAGATAAGTAAAGTAGCTCTAGTTCCTGCACCCAGCACCCAAGATGGACCAGAAAATATAGAATATGCTGTTACTCATTTTCACTGAAGTTCCGAGAGTTAGAAAGTTGTCTTTTCCAAATTTGAATAAAATTCATAACTCAAATGATGCACGTTTGCTTCAGCATTTTTTATTGTCTTAATTTTTAATTCATGGAATCAGAACATCATTTGGTTTTGTTATTGACAAGAATTCAGTGGACAGTACAGTAAGAAGAGCAAACCAACCGCTAATACTCTGCCTTCATCCTCTGTGGGAGATGTAAACGATGGCTTGCCGGTGGGCCGTTCTGTCCTCAGAACCATGACGACGTGGGACAGTGACAAAGCTTGAACTTCATCGTGTGAGAGGAAAGGCCATTTCAGTCCCCCGACAGACTGGCAGATGAGGAATGTTTCCTAATTGAATTTACTGGCTCTAAAAGCGCTTTTTCTGCTATTCACTGCGGGGTTGGAGGAGCTGTGTGCAGAAACTCCTTCAAGCCCACATTCCCGAGCGGGCCTTTGGCTCTCAGTGCCCAACAAAAGCCCTGCCTACCTGGCTTTCAGTCAGAGGTGCCGAGATTCTCAGCTTCTCCCAGTCTGCTCTCTTTTGCGACCATAGGCTATCCAATTAAACTTTTCTATGCCTCGCTCTGCTCCGACCATCTACCACTCTGAAAGCCATCAGAGCCCCTGAAGAATATTACATCTGTCCAGCGTATAGAAAGTGCTTCACAGTCCTTCGGGGAGAAGCGTACTGTATATAAATTTGATGTGTGGGCAGTGTTTGAATGGGAGATTGAGCCCTCATTTCAATACATTAAATTGATATGGATATGATGGTGAGCTCAGCAGGGTCTCTTTCCTTTTACTTTTCACTTTTTATAACTTTTTTGAACTTTGAACAGGAAAATTTGATTTCACTTTGGCAAATAACGTTATGAAGTTTTTTTCTTTTTATTACATTTTTTTTCAAATACATAGAAGTAAAAAGAATAGTATAATAAGCTCTCATGGGCTGTAACCCACCTTTAAAGGTTATTAACATTCTATTATGATATTTTAAGGAGCTATAGAATTATAGTAGTGAGCGTAAATCTAGTTCATTATTGAAAAAGGATGAAAATGGGGTTCTTGCTATTCAATGTGCCAGTGAACATTACCCGTGAAAATATTCAAATGAAAGGGAATACAGCAATTTAAGTTTTCAGTTATTAAGTTGATATTGAAAGTTTTGAGTATTTTATTTTATTTTATTTTATTTTATTTTATTTTTGAGACAGGCTCTCTCTGTGTAGCCCAAGCTGTCCTGGAACTCACTATGTAGACCAGGCTGGTCTTGAACTTACAGAGATCTGCCTGCCTCTGTATCACCATACCCAGCTTGAAAACTTTAAATGTCTTAAAGATAAGCAAAACATAGTATTAACTCAAAATTTGAACTTTATGATCCTTTTTGACTCAAACCAAAGGTTAAATTTTACTGTGATATTTTTTCTGTTCCTTAAGGCGAAGGGACTAAGGAATGCAGAGTAAGTTGGGAAGTACTCAAAAATGAAAATTGTTGTTATTGCTATTATTGCCATGGGTGTATGGAGACTGAGAAACTTTCCCCTGTTATCAGTGTCTGAGAGATGCTTGTATGTGAACTATTGAAGAAGTAGATAGGGTTATTATAGTGTAGCAAGCTACCCAGTGGTAACGGCATTGAGGGAGTAACCATTGTTTTAACTAACAGTTCTGCACTCTGTGCTGGGTTGGGGGGCTGTTTCTTCTGATTGGCTTGCTGGCATGTTGGGTGGGTGGGGTCAGCTCATCTGGAATGCTTTGATGGCTATTAGTCTCAGGGTGTTGACTCATAGGTGTCAGTCTATTAGTCTCCTATTTAGTCTCAGGGTATTTTCCCATGTGATTTGGGATTTCTGCTTGTCCAGGTGACTTGTCCATAGTAGAATGGCTGGAAAATGATGTCTACAGCTCCTAGGATCTGAAAGCAGGTGTGACTTGGTCGTCTTATATCTTAGAATTAGAATCAGTACGTCTCTGTCATACTCCTTGGTTAAGGGAGGTTTTATAGGCTGGCATAGGTTACAGAGCAGGTACGACACAAGCGCAGACTCCACCAACCCGACCTTCAACAGACTCTGTGAGATGAAGTCCCTTGAGAATATTTCTGGAAACCAAGCATAGGTGGGAGTTACAGTGTGGCTTCGGCTTCACCGTGAGGGCATTGAAAGAGCGCATTCAGGCCGTGACTTCAGAGACCAGCGTGCAGCTGTAGTGATGTTTAGGTTTCAGGGCTGTGGTCTTAGTGTCTTTTCCAGTTGTGCTGAGAAACCACTGCGACAAAAGCAACCTCAGTGGGAATGGGTTTCTTCAGCTCACAGTTCTGGGCCGCAGTCCATCGTAGCAGGGGAACCACAGCCCAGGGGCCTGAGAGAGCGATGAGTAGAGCATGCATGGGCGTGTTCAACTCCATGTCTTCAGTCTTACACGGTTCAGAATCCTCTGCCTAGGGGATGGTGGTACCCACAGTGGGTGGGGCCTCCCGCCTCAGTCATTACCCATCTCAGGTATGCCCACAGGACAGCCCACCTCACCAATCCCTTGCTAAGATTCCCTTCTCAGACAATATGTTTGTAGTAAAACTTAATGGAAAAAAAAAAGAGGCCACAAATTTGCTAGAGAGCAAGGAGGGGCATATGGGAGGGTTTGGAAGGAAGAGAGAGAAGAGGGGAAATGATATAATTATAATCTCAAAAAATAAATGTAGTCATTTGAAAAGTCAAAGGACTAACATCATAGCATACATTGTTAAAAGCTTATATTACTTACTGTTTGACTATCTTACTGGCTGGAAAGTTCATCCTGAAGATGAAAATACTAAAATTCTAATGAAAATACTATACCCTGACCTTTCAGGTGCAAAACTAGGATTTTCTTCTTGGGTATCTGCGTAGACATTTAGATAGGCGAATGATGGAAATGGGGGGCAGGAAAAGAACAATTTATTGTTTTTGTTTTTAAATAATGTGGGGTCCATGTCCAAATATGAAGATTTTTTGTATATTGCTTTAAAACACACACTGTGTTTTATCCATTTCAGAGCAAAAACCAGATTGAGACCATCACAGGTCTGGAGGATCTGAAAGCCTTGCAGAAGCTGGATCTGTCCTACAATCAGATCAGTAGCCTCCAGGGCTTGGAGAACCATGACCTCCTGGAAGTGATCAACCTAGAAGATAACAAGGTGGGTAACGCAGGGCGTGACTTCCGTGGGTAACGTGGGGCATGGCTCCAGTGGGTATTTAGGGCATGGCTTCTGTCAATAACGTAGGGCGTGGCTCCTGTGGGTAATATAGGGTGTGGCTTCTGTGGGTAACATAGGGTGTGGCTTCTGTGGGTAACATAGGGTGTGTCTTCTGTGGCTCTGTGAAGTGATCCTGTATTGGCTTTTTAAGGCTTACATGGAATACCCTCTAGCAAACTTTCTGGGGCAGTTCTTAGAGTATGACTTTTTGAAAAACACCACCATTTCTAAACATTTGATGATTCTTAGTCACAGTATTTTAAAGGTTCAAATTGTCATCATGTGTGTGTAATTTTCTGAAGTTGTGTTCACACAACATTTTCTGTAGAAAGAAAGTGTTCAGAAAATTCAAAATGTCCAAGCAAGAAGAGACAAGAGAATATCCATAGGCAGATGTCTCCTCTTGCCTACATTCAGAAATTCAGACTATTGGTGGGAGAGGCATGGGGAAGATGCTGCTAAAAAGGATACAAAGCTTCAGTTAGAGGCTGGGCAGAGAGATGCTTCAGCTAGAGGCTGGGCAGAGGGATGCATTCCAAAATCTATTTAGTACCACCAACTGCAGTTTACAATATAGTGTTTTACATGTGTTCTGGTGTGGGGGAGGGTAGATGTTGAGACAGGATGTCAGGTAGCCTAAGCTGGCCTTGAACTTGCTATGTAGCCCAAACCAGCCTTGAACATTGATCCTCCTGCCTCTACCTCCAAAGTGCTAGAATTTATAGACATGAGCCACCACTAGTTAGCAACAGTGGTCTTGAAAAATGCTGAGAATGAGTTTTAATGTTCTTAATACAAAAACAATAGCCTTCAGGAAATAATAGATTATTAGCTATATTCAGCCTTTCTACAATATGTGTATATGTATATATGTATGTATGTATATATATATAATGTTGAACATGTTAAATATAAATATATACAGTTGTATCTGTAATCTAATAAATGTAAATGCCACAAGAAAGGCTTAACCATAAAAATTAAGCAAAATGAACAGACATAGAAATGATTCCTTATATACTGTTGTAGCAACAGTGTCAGTGTGTTGGGAAATGAATTTGTTTGCTTATCTGGCTTAATGTCCCCTTTACTTTCAAAATTATATTCATATTCTTTCTCTCTCTTGAAATCCAAATTAATTTAGTTAGTTCTCCATCCCTCCCTCCCTTTCTTCTTTATTACCTGTTTTTTTCTTTTCATTCTTTCTTCCTGCACAGTACTGGGGCCTGTCACAAGCCCCATGACTAAGCTATATTCCAAGGAACTTTTTCCCACCAAGCTTGCATTCTTCATTAGGTTGTAAACAAATCAACAGAAGTCAGTTACTACGGTCTAAGAATAAGCACAGTTGTAATCTTAGACAAGACAGTTGATCTTCACCTCACTTCATCTGTTAACTGAGTTGATTTAGTGACTTCTTACAAGGTAAATGATTCTATTAGATGACATTGGTCCATGTATCTTGTGTTGCAGGAAGACAGTACAATTTCTGTTCCAAATGGCTTTAGTGTCCTTTTTATGAATTGCCATTGAGGATTGACTTAAGAAATATTTTGTGCTTAAAATGGCTCTCATATTTATATAGGGGATGTTGAGAAGGTAGAACAAGCTCATTAAATGCCAGCTTAGTACATCTAAGAATTTAAGAGATGCAGTAACAGCAATGGTGGTAAAACATTTATAGTAGATGAGAACCTAGGGCCTTGCCTTCAGAAATGGGAGTGGAGCTAGGCTTGAGAACCCAAGCTGTAGACAGAGACTGGGCTTTTGTTTCCCAGCTGCCCAGACCTGGATAATCAAGCAGAAACTATATTAATTACAACAGTGTTTGGCTTCTTAGCTCCGGCTTATTATAACTAACTCTTACAACTTAAATTATGTTATCCATGTGGCTTGGTACCTTTTCTCAGTGAGGCATTCTCATCTTGCTTCCTCTGCATCTGGCTGGTGACTGCATCTCTGCCTTTCCTCTTCCCAGAATTCTCTTAGTCTGGTTGCCCTGCCTGTACTTCCTTCCTGGCTACTGGCCAATCCATGTTTCATTGAACCAATATGAGTGACAAATCTTTACAGTGTGCATGAGCATTATCCCACAGCAACGAGGCTTGGATGTGCCATACTTATAAAGTTACCAGCACTAATAAAAGGAATAAAGGAACAGGAAATGTTAACTTTAATAATATACATTATTTAACTAGGTATCTCTGAAATGCAGTTTTAGCATATAATCAACATATGAAATTATTATTGAGTTATTTTGTCTCCTACTGTTTTATACTGGACTTTTGGCACTGAGTATTTATGTTATAATTGGGAGAGGATATCTCACTTCGTTTAGCCAGAATGCAGGTCCGGAGTCACCCCACACAGGGTGTATCTTTCTCTTGCTTTTCAAGTCACTGTCCAAACTACACTGAGAAAAGGTGAAAGAAAAAGAGGTATGTTCAAATGAAGAAAGGCGTTTATAATTTCCTAATGTTAGAGACTCTGTTCTATAAAAAAGTGGACACGCCCTACAGGGGACTCCTTTGGCAAATCAGTCTTTGACAGTAACATAATTCCCTGGTCCCCCACTGGGCATGGTGGGAGTAACTTACAATCCTTTGAAATGTTATTTGAACCCTCCGACGAGTCCCTAAGGGGTTTCTATAGGATGGTTGAAAATTTTTTTGATTCAGGGGTGGAAAATTTATTTGTAAAGGGAGCACCACATAGGTATGCTGCTTCCTCCTAATTCAGTGTGATGTGAGAAGGACTGTTTTCTTGGTAACCGTTTTTTTCAGTGTTATTCTGTGTATACCCGTGTACACGCCTGTCCTTTGCCGATGTTTGCTGTCTGCTGATTAGGGGCATCTTCCACTCTGCAGTCCCTTTGACATTCTAAATCATGGCTAATGCTTAAAGTTGACCCAAACTTTCAACGCCACCACAGCCTCCACACCCTCCCAGCTGTGGAATTCTTGTCAGGGCTAACTCAGGAAACGCTAGGCTGCTTCTGAATCTTGGTGCTGTACCTCCAAGTTTCTGTGTGTCAGGAGGCCATTGTTTTTCAAGACAAAGTTTGTCTGTGTAGCCCTGGCTGTTTTGGAACTTGCTTTGTAGGCCCAGCTTGCCTCAAACTCACAGATTCACCTGCCTCTGGGATTAAAGGTGTGCACCACCAAGCCCAGCTAATACCTTAGAACTTATTATCAGCACTTCTTGCCCATTTTCGCAAGGAGTCACAACGCAGTACTCAAAACCACAGATGCGAGGAAAGAGCTTCAGCCGTGGATAACTTCGGCACTCTGCCGAGCCACTCTGGTCTTCTCTATCAGTGATGCTGCCCCGGACAGTTTCCCTTGACATGGATGTAGGTGGCGACAGCTAGGCGTTGCTTTCATAGTGCTATAGATGGTGTGTGTTCCCAGGTAAAGGGTTTCTTGCTTCTCACTGTTCAGCAATAGACTCTTTTTAATGTCTCAGACAAGCAATGAGAGGACATTACCACCGCCTTCTTGGATCCCGGTTTGTACTTTTGTCCTTGGGTATGTAGTAACATAAAGGATTTGTGGGGATTTGACTGCTAAGTGAACCTGATCTCTCTTTGGGTTTCCACTTATTAGACTTAAAAAGAGGAGCATTGGGTATATGATCTGGGGGTCTCCTGTCTTATTCAGGGCCAACACTGAAGCAGAGGCAGCCCGGTCTGGGTTAGCGGAGATGTTGGTGCGCTCATATCACTGTTAAAGTCAGTCTCCATTCTACTCCTGCTGTTGGATACACGCAAGAAGGAGGCCTTGTGGGTGCTTGTGGTCTCCACATCCCAACAGGTAGCCTGAGCTGCTATCCAGTCCCCAAAGTAATAGAAATAGAAACTGCCCATGGTTCTCTGCAGAATGCTATGGTGTTCACTTGCAGCCTTGGTTCTTAAGCTGCTTCATTGCTTCCGAGCATTTGAGCTTTCAGGCCAGGACTAATATCACTTTCCCTATAGTCATGGCCCTTAGTGCCTGCTTCATAGTGGCAAAGTAGGCCTACTTCTTGTTAACCTACCCTGTGGAGTAGGAGTAAGCCTGCTAAAAAAAAGTCAAGGACTTGACTGAGATCATTAGGCCATCGGTAGAGGAAAGAAGACCTGATATGGTCAATCCACATAACTTAGGGCAGAGACCAGTAGGCTTAGGCGTGAGCACGCGACCATGTGCTCTCTGGTTAGGGATTTGGATGGTGGGGCGTCATCACTTTCTTTCTGTCTATTTCTAGGGCTCCATGCAGCTAGCCTCTCCAGCACCTCCTCCGTGTGTTCCTTAGCCTCCACACTGATTTTCATCATTAGTACTTACTACTGCCCACGTGCTGTGGAATAATCCTTCCATACGCCGTGAAAATGTGTTGCTTTCCTTGTTAATAAAAAGCTGATTGGCCAATAGCTAGGCGGGATTTTCAGGGCAAAGAGGATACTGGGAAGAAGAAGGACGGAGTCTGAGGAGTCTCTAGGCAGAATCAGAAGGAGCAACATGGTAAATGCATAGATGAAGTAAAGAAGCCTCGGGACAGCACATAGACTAATGCAAATGGGTTAATTTAAGTTGTAAGAGCTGGCTGGAGACAAGCCTAAGCTACTGGTCAAGCATCTATAAGTAATATTAAGTCTCTGTGCATTTATTGGGGGAACTGGCAGTCCCAGTGTGTAGTGTTGAGGCGGCGGGCCGCTTCCAGCCACCCGGCTTGCCTTACCCAAAATAATTACATGGAAACTGTATTCTTTTAAACACTGCCTGGCCCATTAGTTCCAGCCTCTTACTGGCTAACTCTCACATCTTGTTTAACCCATTTCTATTAATGTGTATAGCACCACAAGGTGGTGGCTTACCAAGAAGGATCTTATCCTACATCCATTCGGGTCAGAGAATCATGGCAACTGCCTCACTGCCTCCTTCCTCCCAGCATTCTGTTCTGTTTACTCCACCTACCTAATTTTCTGTCCTATTAAAGGGCCAAGGCAGTTTCTTTATTAACCAGTGAAAGTAACACATAGACAGATGACCCTCCTCCATCACCAGTGAAAAGCTTCATCTACACCCAAGATTATAGCCTGCCATATTTTATTCTTTATATCTTGAAGAATTAGTTCCTGCCCTCTAGGACAGTGGTTCTCAACCCGTGGGCCACGACCCCTTTGGGAGCCAAATGACCCTTTCACAGCAGTCACCCAAGACCACGGGAAAACACGGACGCTTACATCATGATTCATAACAGTACCAAAATAACAGTTATGAAGTAGCAACAAAAATAATTTTGTGGTTGGGGTCACCACAACATGAAGAGCTGTATTAAAGTGTTGGAGATCCACTGCTCTAAGATGTTATCTTCTCGACCTTGGAGAGTTTATCTTGTTCAGACTGTGCCATGCTTGATTTATAGTTGGTACTCAAGAATATTGCTGGGTGAAAATATGACTCTCAAGAGTCCTCAGCCCCTCTCCTCTGAAGGGTATGGATGGTGTCTAAGGTGCAGCAAAATTCTGGGAAAACCGTGCATAAGCAGGAGGCTCACCTGGCCCCCTCCTGGGTGAAGAAAGGCAAATGGGCAAGAAGGTCTCTGAGTGGAGACTGTGAGGCTGCAGTGAGTCAGAGGCAGTAAAGGAGGAAGGTCCCAGAGGGGAGCCCTCTGAGGCAGAAATCGCGAGGCAGCATGGACTGAAGATGCTGGGTCTCTGTTAGGTGACTGGATGGTAGTGGTGCCAACCAGCACCATGGCGAGACATGACATTAACGATCTCTAAATGTTGTAGAGGCAGGATCTGACTCCATCTCTCTCAGAAGGTAAATGTAGCCGTGACACAGCTTCTCGGAAGCTAATTCTGTGAGGTAGAATGGGTTGAACTGTGACCCCGCTAACCCCTCCCTGCTTCCGGAAACTGCGAATCCGCCCTTGTTTAGAAAAGGGTTTCTACATCTGAAGTTAATGATCTCAACATGAGATCATGCTGGAATTAGGATGACCTGAAGGCCAGTGTTCTCCCAAGAAACAGAAGGGGAGAAAACCGGCATGGGGCCAGGTTTATGTTGCTTTAAGTCAAGGCTGTCTGGCTTCACGAGAAGCTGGAAGAGGCAAGGAAGGATTCTCTCTTAGCACCTTCAGAGGAATCGCAGGCTTGCAGCCCTTGATTGCACCCTCATCTTCAGAGCCATAAGAATTAGCTCCTGCTGTTTTCAACCTCCTAGTTTTGGGTTTGTCATGAGCCCTCCAAGGCTCGAAGAGTGTGCTGCTGTGTGTCTGTGGGATGGAAGGGCCGATGAGAGTTATTTTTAACTCCAACCGCTTGTCTTTTCTGATTTTTGCGTTTTAATAAAATTTCCTTACCTTAATTTAAAAAAATATTCTCATGTTTTTTTATTTCAAATTTTGGATTATTTTTTCATTATTTAGTCTTTAACTAGGACTTGCGTGTGCATATGTGGGGAGCAGTGTTCAATAGGAATTGAATTCCCATATAGAAAACAAATAGTCCCAGTATTTCAAAAATCTGATTTAATGGCATAAGATAATCTATTAATGGATATGTCAGGATTTATTGAATTATTTACTTATTGAAGTTTGTTGTTTTTATAACCTGCTATTAAAATAATGTTGATGTATATATCCTCACACATAAATCTATCGTTACATGCATTTTTTTTATTATTTTCTCATGATGGGTTTTTGGAAATACCATACTGGGCATAGGTGTCATAAAGCTCATTCATGCTTACGCCTCCCACTGCAGTTATAAAGTTCGGATAACGTATTGTAGATGACATCTCTGGCTCTTCATTTGTCAATACAATCATTTAAAAATTGCCAATCTGGAAATGAAAACTAGTGTTTTGTATACTGTTTTATATGTATTTCTTTGATTCTCAATGAGGTTAAACATTTTTTGTTGAATTTTACTTCCTTTTTAAAAATTATCTGCCATCCTCTTAGCCATCATTTTTTTTTATGATAGTTGTTCTTTGATTCTTATTGTATGTAAGGTACTTTACCTAGATATTTAAAATAATGTATAGACTATGCTACATTTCCTGTAGTACATCCCTTTATTGTTTTTATGTTTGTGAAAAATTTTTTCATTCTGGATCTGATAGATGCTTATTATAAACTATTTCCCGTGTTGTATTTACTATTTTCATCTTTTTTCTTCTTCACTTTTTTAAAACAATTATTAGAATGGGTGATTTTCATTTTCCCCTCTCATCTTTTTGTGTATTTATCTGCTTGTTTTTATGTGTATGGATGTTTTGCCTCCACATATGTTTTTGCACTGTATGCATGCAGTATCGCTGGGACCAGAAAAGGGAGTCAGATCCCTTGGGACTGGAGACATGCTGGCTGGGAGTTGATTCCTGGCTCCCTGGAAGAGCAGCCAGTGTTCTTAATCACTGAGTCATCTTCCCAGCCCCTTCACTCATAGGTTCTCACTGTATCTACAGCACTAGCTGGCCTGAAACTCACTCTAGACCAAGCTGGCCTTGAGATCATAGAGCTCTGTCTGCCTTTGCTGGGATTAAAGTCATGTGTCAACACACTCAACTACCTTCAATTTTTAATCCATAATCTAATTTGTATTATAACTTATATAGAGATTATATTCACATATTCTATGCTAAAAAAAATCTCCATAGTATTTTTTTTTGCAGAATTACAGTTCATTTTTAATTTATGCCTGTTGATTTTTATTTCAGCCATACATTTATTGCTATCATTATCCTTAGTTTATCCACCCCGCAGCTGCTTTTCTGCACAAATTCTTAGGTATGCAGCAGTAGAAAACACTTTAAATCATTGTATCAATAGTTTCCTAAGGACAGAGCACATGCCTCTCTCTCTCTGTCTCTCTCTTTCTCTCTTTATCTCTCTTTCTGTCTCTCTCTCTATCTCTTTGTCTCTCTCTCTGTCTCTCTCTGTCTCTTTCTGTCTCTCTCTCATCTCTTTGTCTCTCTCTCTGTCTCTCTCTGTCTCTGTCTCTCTCTGTCTCTCTCTCTCTCACACACACACACCCACACACACACACACGCACACACACACACACACACACACACATATACTGCGTATTATCACTTTTTAAAAGCCCAGGTAGTGATGCTTAGAGAACATGCCCAAGAAATAAATGGCAAAAACAGAAAGAAAGAAAAACAACTTAGTGGGCTTCTCGGGGCGAGAGGGTGACAACCAGGGTTCAATTCCATTAGCGGGCTGAAGTTTTGAAAACAGTATGACTTTTTCAGTGTTTTACTTTGGTGATTCTGGGTACTGTGGAAGTCTTAGGTCTGGGGGCCCGTGGAGAGCCCTCATGAGGCCATGAGGAGAGGGCACACAGAAAGAACAGCCAGCAGTGTTGCATGTTACCAGCTTGACGGAAGCCTGCCCCTTGCTGGTCTCACCTACCTTGGAAGGACTGAGAAAGATGCTGCTTCCTCTGTTATTCACAAAGACATGTTGATTTCGCATGACATCTTGGTGGTCAACTTATATGATACATGATTATTCTAGCCATGGCATTTGAAACTCATCGAGATCCTTCTGTGTCAATTACCACACATACTATGATTTTCTAAAATGAGTACATAGTGTTCCGACTATAGGACGATGTTGTGACTCATTCAGTCATATAAGGATGAAGTTATTAGGAAAAAGGGAATGTTTTTATTAACAGAATTAGACTGAATATTCTTGTATGTAATTTTGGCCTGTGTGACGATCTCTTCACGTAAGTCTCGGGAGTGGGATGGCTGGATACACTGTAACTCGTCAGATTGCCTAGGAGGAAGGCTCTTTCCAGTCTCACCTGCAGTCTGCAGGCGCGTGTGCAACCAGGCCTTGTGGGTGAGACAGAGTGGATGCCAGAACAAGAACTGTGTGCCAGACGGAAATCAAGCCCATGGCTCAGAAATTCTGATGGAAAAACACAAGCCAAGTTTACCGTCTACCTTCCTGAAAAAGAAATCAATATAAAAACAATTTTATTTTTCTTATAGATGGTTCACATGTCAGTCTAAAGGACAATTTCATTATCTTATACGGGGGGAAAAGCTAGAATAATAGCTTGCTACTTCTCCGGCTAGGTTATTTATTTATTTTTATTTTTGTGCGGCCGGAGGGCCACACACACTGTATTGTTGCAACTTTGGAGTTTGCCTTTCTGATGACAGTATTGGAAATGGCATCTTTGACTGTGGTTAGTGTGTCTCACCACCCGACTTAGTTTTGGACTAATTTGCATTTTGATGTCGCTGGTGTTTGGATGACTTAGAAATTATCTGGGAACCTCTTGGTAGAATGCTTTAATGAGACATGCAGAACGCTGTGGGAAATACTAATGTACTATAAAATCCACTGTTGCACCTGGAATAAGATTGTAATTGTTTATTGTAGAAATCTTAAGCAAGCCTATTTGTCATTAGTGGGGTGGAGGGTGGAGGGCTGCTGCAACCCAGGCTGTGCCCCTGGCTAAATCAAGCCACGTTTCAACCTGGGGAGCCACGTCTGGTTTTTCAAATTGCAGACTAGAGCCTGTGCACAGAAGTTCTCAGTCAGCAGGTGCATCCGTGGACACTCACCACCCAGAGGTCACACAACAGAGGGCAGGCAGGGCGGGGTGGCACACGCCTCTAATTCCAGTGCTCAGGAGGCAGGGCCAGGAGGATCTCTGTGAGTTCGAGGCTAGGCTGGTCTCCGTAGTGAGTTCAAGGCCATTTACGGGAAGAGACTCAGTCTCAAAAATAAACAAATTATACAATTTCTGCTGTGAAGTCATCCTTATGGAAAGGCGTAGAAGGCTGGCCTATCTCCTGCAGTAGGAAGGCTTAGGCAGTCACAGACAGCAGAGAGAAGAAACTGGTTTGGCCAAAAAGTCAGAGCCTGGCGGGCTGGAACAAGGGGACTGTTCTGTTCCTCTCACTTTACGTGCTATTTTAGTTCTACTCAGCGTCAACATGCATGAGGAGATTACTGCTCCCCAGCCCGGAGGAAAGGGAGAAGATGGGGCCCCGTGGGCTCTCCTCTACCGAGGTCGTGCAGCAAATTCCCGCATTCTCCAATGACTTTAGAGCATTCTCCTTGACAAGCTGGGTATTCAACTGGACACATTTGAAATAAATTAGATTTAAAGGAACCAATTATATTGGCCCCTGTTATATTGTGTTCCCTATTGTCTTCGCTGGCTGTTGATAATGGATTTATTTTTTTTTTTTGATCAAATAGATTGAGGAGCTGAGTGAAATAGAATACATTGAAAATCTTCCTATCCTTCGAGTTCTCAATCTGCTAAAGAATCCAATTCGGGTGAGAGTTTATTTCCCTCAGGGGGAGGGGGAGGGAAAGGGAGCAAGGACCAGTCTTAGAGTTCCTGTGCAGCCCGTGCTCTTGATAGGGAGCATCAGGGATGTGAGTGCAGCCCCCACCTCTGGAAATAATTACAACAGACTCATGGACTAGCGTTGTAAACATTGTAAACAGCTTGTTTTAGAGAAGTGTGATTGTCTTTCACAGCTAACAAGCTGTCAGCTGCCCCAGTTCCAGTTGAGTTGAAAGTCACTCACCTGGCCCTTTAAGTCACGTGGTGGGTGGAGCTAAATCCTCCACCCACCTGTTACAGCGGAGGATGAATAGTAAGATTGTACAGCAATGTTCTCGTCCTTCCGTATGGGAGAATCAAGAGCCCAGGGGTCCAGACAGAATGTGGTTTCTATTTTGTAACAGCAAAGGCAGTGTTAGTGTGGACGCCCAAAGTAATTCGCCTGAAGATAGCCATGGAATTGGCATGGCTATAAAATAACTATAGATAAAACAACATAGTCCCTAGGGGGTTGTGACCTTTGAGATCTACGGATCAGGGACAGTTTTCCAGGCTCCTCTTTTCCTCCATTGCTCATGCCCTTCTTCCTGCCCCCTTCCTTCACTCCGTTGTCCACCCAGGCTTTGTTTGGTGTTTGTACCCACGGTCTCCCCTTTTGGATTCCATAGAGTCCCAACTAAGTCAGCTTCTCTTGTGTTCGCCTGGTTTACACCTTGACGAGTATGTCTAGACAGATGAAAATACCAAATCAGAAATAAAAAAAGAGATATTAAAAAATAAAAGCTGATAGGGAGGGGACAGTGGCCCGCAAAGTAAAAGCCTCCGAGGAGAAGCAATGAGGAGCGAGACTGAGTGGCCCCTACGTCCCAGGCTCCAGCCCTCAGAGAGCAGTCTGTGCCTGTAGGAACCCCTCCTGCCAGTGAGTTCACCTATAAACAGTCACAGCCCTTGCACTGTGAAGCGTGCAAGAGAAGCTTTACAAATGCTTCAATTGGGGTGTGATAATCATCCAGGGGTCGGGGGCTGGCAGCTCTCTCAAACATACAACACGGAGTGACTCATCAGGGTAATTAGCAGTCTGTCTCCTGTGTCTCTGTGTCGGGACCCTAAGGAATGATCCTGTTATGTATTTACTTCTCTTGCATTCCTATCAGTGAAAGGCATCTTCCCCCTGTATCTTGCTATTCAAAAAGAAGAAGCATCCTATACCAGAAACAAAAACGAAACAAAACCCCCTCAGTTACCACTTTAAAGTCAGGCAATCCTAACAGTTGGCAGGGAATAAAGAGGAATTTGTTCATAAGCCAAGTCTCATTTTATTATTGCAAGGTGAGTTCATAATGAATGATCCCAGCTAATACAAAAGAACACACTCAATAATAAACCCATGATGAAATAATAAGAAATAACCAAATGTCATTATTTTCAGTAATGAAACTCCTTGGCATTAGAAGAGAGGGGTTTGGTGTCTGAGATGGGCGGCCCCATCTCTTCAAGGCTTCACCTGTACCCCTGAGGATAATCCTGCCACCCCGCTTATCTCTCAGGGAAATTAGTGAGATCCGAACATGTGAAGCGATTTATAAATTACAGGACACATTCTGCATCTTTGTTGTTAATTTAAGGGGGCTGGGTGAACGTGAAAATGCAGAGCCCTGTGGGGGTGGAAGGAGCGTGGAAGACAGAGTCATGGCAACGGGTCTCGAAAAGGCCCAACTAGAACAGAAAGGCCCTTGAGAATAGGTTGGTGTTCGCTGACCTGGGGAAGAGAAAAAGCCATTGAATAGTCTCCTCTTGCTTTAAATAGAACAAATCTGAATACTGGTTCTTCGTAATATTTATGCTGCTGCGGCTGACAGAGTTAGATCAGCAGAAGATTCAAGTGGAAGAAAAGGTACATATGTAATCATGCATGTGCTTCGTGTGTTTTCCGGTTAATATGTTCAAAACTCGCATGCAGCTTGTAGCAGGATTAGTGCAGCCAATCAGCGAGAAGCATAGCAGTATGCAAATTAATCCTTTCCAGGACCAATCTCCTTGTCCCGGGATTTGTCAGTTGAACCCTGTTGAGCTGGGTCTCAGCACATGCAGTGACAGGCGGTCCATGGGTGTGGTAGGCAGTCTGACAGTGAGGAAGGCCTACAGGCGCCCCCTCCTGCTGCCCATTCCTGGCTGTGGCTAATAGCAGTGTACACAACTTTCCTATCTAATTGCAGACTCTGAAATTGTCTGTTATTTTGAAAATTAACAACGAAATGTATCGTGTCTTTCGATGTACTCTGCTTTTGTAGTGTCTCTGCTTCTGCTCTCTACGGTGATCTGTCTGGTCCACAGAGTTGCGGAGGAATGAGCTCTTGAGTGCTAGCCAGCACCAGCTCCCTCCTCCCACGACCCCTAAGGAGGGGCGTCTTATACCAGATCCAGTTTGAGAAGGGAATGAAGAAAGGTATATAGCTAGGCATCTATCCCATCCCACAGATGCCTTTCTGCAGCCCAGACTAAGAGTTTCAGATGCCTCCCCCTCCTTATTTCCACACTCCCAGCCGCCAGGTTCAGGCCGCTTTTTAACATTTTGCAAGTAGAATTAAAATGAAAATCACTGTTAAATAAAGGGTCATGTATTTAGGAGGCTAGTAAAAACAGAGACCTTTACACCAAGGAAAGGGCCTGTATCCTTGGCTAGAGAGAGCCAGAGAAAAGTGGAGCAAGTCTGGGAGAATGTGAGGGGGTGGGGACAGTCCTGAGCAAGAAGATACCAGAAAGCAGTCCAGTGGCGTCAGTGACATGGAATCTTGAACAATGCACTTTATTCCTTCTTCTCGTACTAGAAGTTGGATTGTTTATTGTATTAAAATTAATCACGTGCCTCAGAGATGCTGTTTTGTCTTTAGCTTGCCCCAATTGACCGGGGCAATGAGGATAGAAGGACCCGGCCGGGCTTTTTACAGTGACTGCCATTATTGGAATTTTAGGGAAGTTAGAGTGACAGGAAGACTGAGTGCAAGGCCAGGGAGCACGTGACTGACCTCGCCAATCTAGGGTGCATGTCTAGGAATTTCTCTAAGCACACTCCAACCCCCCTGTTCTTCTGGGAACAAACGCATCTCCTTTTTACTCTCCTTCTGGAAAAGGTTTCTGCCGTGAATAAGTATGACCCTCCCCCTGAAGTGGTCGCTGTCCGGGATCACATGACCCATGTTGTCAACAGCATGTCTCAGCCACAGAGGATCTTTGACAGGTATTTATTAGGACCCTCCACAGGTAGAACGCATGCCAGAAAGAGACAGGATTGCTGTTTCCTCTAGCCCTCCTTCGCGTGTGAGTCACTCCTTCGCTAGAGAAGTGACTTTCTCCGGGCTGGAGAGAAGGCTCTCAGGCTAAGAGCACCATCTGCTCTTCCACGGGACCCGGTTCAATTCCCAGACCTACATGTGAGCTCGCAACTGTCTTTAACTCCAGTCCCAGGGGAGCTGACACTCTCCTGGCATCCATGAACGTCAGTCACACACATGGTACATGGACTACAGACTCCATGCAGGCAAAACACATGTGTATATAAGATAGTAAAAAAAAAAAAAAGTTTGGCGTTTCTTTCTTACCTTCTTTGAGGTAAGGGGCCATATCTCCCATTGTGGCTGTTAACCGTGCAGTTGGCTGTGTTTTCCCTTTGGTGGCTTTCCCAGGCGTGATGGTGACCTACTCACCTCCATTCTTTCAACAGGACCCTTGCATTTTAGCTGCCAAAGCGATTCAGGGGTAGAGGGTGGACTTTTTCTTATGGTCTGAGAGGATATGGTCCATCATCGTGATGCAGAATAAAGAACTCCCAGCAGCGGCAGAGGGGAAGCGGGGACGAGAAGGCAGGCTCTCAGCCGGCTTTCCCCTTGCCCTTATATTCTGTCCTGAGTGTACCAGTGTTGGTTTGAATGAGAAGTGTCCCCTATGGGCGCATGTATTTGAACACCCGCTCCTCAGCTGTGGTGCTGTGTAGGAAAGATTATGGAACCCTCTGGAGGTATGGCCTTGCTGGAAGAAGTCCATCACCGGGGGAGGACTCTGAGGGTATACAGCCCTGCCCAGCTTCCAGCCTATCCTCTCTGCTTTGTATTTTTCCATTGAAGAGGTGATCCCTGAGCTTCCTTCTCCGGATGCTTGCTGTCCCTTCCCTGCCACGATGCACTCTTCCTTGAGACCCTTGAGCACAAAGCGAACTCCCCCTTTTTCAGTTTACTTTGTGTCATGATATCTATCACAGCAAAAAGTAGCCAATGCAGCGCTACATACACGTGTCACATTCCCCTCAGCTAACCTTCTCTGGGAAACCCCTCAAAAAATGCACCCAACAGTGTGCCTCACTAATGTCCTAGACAAGCTGAGGGTCACAGTTAACATCACCCCATCCCTTGTAAACCCTTCCTTAACTGCGGGCAGATGCTAAATACTCCTGCCAGAGAGCATTCCATGGGTTCTGATCCTTAGGGGAGTACCTAGAAGGAAGCCCAGCTCACCCCGGGGGGGGGGGGGGGAACCTGACTTGTCTCTGCTGGGATGCCACCAGCGCAGCAGGGAGGAGCCACCTTGTGTGACTGCAGGCAGGAGTCTCTCACCTCCACATCCAAAGACAGATTTACCGCGGATTCTCCATTTCTCTTGAACCATTCTGTCAGAGCAGATGGCCATTTATGCCATAAGTATAACACAGGAATTCTATCAATGCCCACAGGCATTTTAAAAATACTTGTAAAAGCTCTTGGATATAAGTGCTTCTTCCCTTCATGTGGTGTTTGCTCCTGCACCTCACAGTTGGCTTCCCGCAAGAGCGGAATGTTTGATTTCACGATCCAGGACGTGGTTTTTGCATATAATGTCGTCATGCCGACATTGACAGTTTTGCATGTTCATGAGAGCCCTCCAGGTGAGATGAGTTAGCCTTCCATTGTGTGCATCAGAAGTACATTTGACTTAGAGAAGGTCTCTGTCTTGATTTGTAGTGCCACTGCTTGTTCGATGCTTTAGGGTGTATTTATGTAAGAGCACGCATAAAAGACATCAGTAGTCGTGTTTGATAAACGTATTTCCTAGTCACATCTGGCTGCCAGACAAACAAGGGCAGAGGCCAAGGAGGTGCGGATCATGGCTCACAGTTCTGCTTCAGTGGATGCCGGGAAGACCAGCCATTGCTCTTCCCGCTGCAGCAGGGCACAGCAGCCCCTGGCAGCCGGAGGAGGGCACCAGGGGCTGGCCTGTCAATGGTAGATTGACGGTGCCGGAAAATCAGTGTTTCCTGAATGGGGTGAGGATGCCCGATTGACATGATGCAGACAAACTGTGGGTGGCCTGGTGGTCACTGAAAGCTCTGCCCTTTAGTATGCCCGACTCCCCCAGACCCATCTTATGTATGCTTTCCCCCAATTCAGGCCTTGGCATTTCTTCAAGAGGCCTTGGTTTTGTTCTGGCCTGCTTTGGCAGTAATATACACTTTCGTAATTTTGTTTTTGTTTTACTTATGGAGAACTTTTGAATTGTCTTAACATTTTTCTGGTTCCTTGGCTTTGATTTTCTTGGTCAGGAAGACTTCATTTCACCTATTTTTAATATTTGTCACTATTTGTCATATATTTTTTTTTCTCAAAAATTTACTTTGAGGGAGTCACTACGTGCATGCCGTTGTAGGAAATAGTATACAGGTACTCTGTACTTTCCCCCCACATCCCACGACAATGGTGCCCTGGACAACAGTTAGTCAAGTACTAAAACCAGAAGACTGACCCAGAAGCCTTCTGAGTCACCGGGTTTCTCCTGCCCCTCTGGGGCTCCCGCGTGCTCAGTCCTATCTGCTTCTGTGCGGTTCTATCAGGAGTCTGCCAGCCAGCAAGCACCACGCTCAGTACTTAGCAGTTTCATTCCAGGCCTCCCCGTGGTGCCTTTAGATAGGTGTGACTCTTCTATCTATCCCTCTCTCCCTCCACATCTTCTCTCACCCTGGAAGCCATGATCTGCCCCTGTCTCATAAGATTGTCAGGATTTATGATGTATGTTGTACAAGATCAAGAGTACGACGTACAGCGCTCACAGTGTAACTTCCCAACGCTCTCATCCTCCCACCCTGTGCAAGGCACCTTCCTGGAAATTCACCCGTGGGGATGAATCCTTTCATTTATTGTTAAGTAGTATTCCAGGGCATAGATGTATCAGCATTAGCCATTCACATATTAAAGGTGTTTAGGCTGATCCCAGTTTGGGGTGCCGTTAATAAAGTTGCTGTGAATACCCGTGAGCAGGTTTTTGCGCACGTCACTTTCAGCCTGTCTGTTTCCAGTGGGCGCCTAGAGATGTTCGGAGGGCTCCTGTCCTTAGATCTGTCGGATGGCGCCCACTGCTTCCTTTTCTGGCACCGGCTCCAGTCCCAGGCAGCTAGCACATTGCTGGAGACTCTTACCTCCTTCTGTGGCGTGTGTTCTCCATGGGTGCTTGTGTTTGAGCTTCCCCCATTTTTATGGATATCCACGGAGATTAGAAACCCGTGCTGTTTCCTGGACGTCATAGACTCTTCCCTGAACCCACAGCTCAGCTATGCAATCAGACATTTCATTCTGTTTCTACGGTTTATCTCACAAAGAGTGTGTAAACACATTGGCGCAGTGTGTGATGCAGGACACCATGTTGATAAATCCATTCGTGTCTGTTTTGAGGTTGGGGTCTCTCTATGTAACTCTGGCTGTCCTGGAACACACCCTGTAGAGCAAGCTGGCCTTCAGCTCAAAGAGCCCTTTCTGCCTCCGTCTCCCGAGTGCTGGGATGGAAGGACTGTGCTACCCTGCCAGGCAATAATTTTATTCTTTATTCTGGTCTTCCAGCCTAGAGTCACATGCCAGCCCTTCCTTTTCCTTTGAGCATGTCAGTCGGCCTTCCCTTACTCCAGCTGTGTTAAGTGAGGACTAATCGAAACAATTACCTGAGGGTGCATAGGAGTCTATCTAGCGCACTGCCTGGCATGCGGTGAGCACGCCGGTGTGACTTCACTGTTACGCTGAAGCCTGCTTGCATGCCCGTGTACTAAGGCAGTGGATAGGGATGCTAAACACCGACCTCAGAATTCGCTCACTCTGCTCAAAGGTAAATTCCGGGAGGAAGGAATACTGTAGCGACCAGGAGCTAATGTGTGTTCTACCATATTTTTCCTTGAGAAAAATATGTAAAGGAAATTGAGGGAAATTTGTATTTTACCTTATTTATCCTTTGAATGAAAGGTTATATTTTATTTTATGTTGTGTGTGTGTGTGTGCGTGTGTGTATGTGTGTGTGCATGCCTGAGTATGTGCATTGTGTGTGTCGGAGGCCTGTGAAGGCCAGAGGAAGATATCAGATTCCCCAAGAACTGGAGTTATGAGCTGCTACATGTGGGTGCTGGAAACCCAACCTGGGTCTTCTTGGAAGGGCACTTAAGTTCTCTTAACTTCTGGCCTGTCTCTCTAGCCCTAGTATTATTTTTGATATATTATGATCTGTTCCAGAGAGTGGAACCATCCTTCGGCTTGTCTATATTCAGTGCATGCTTGTCAGTTCTGACCTTGAGTACCCGCCTGCGCAGGTAGCTAATGTCTCTGCGGGGTCTTGTTGCAGCACTCTGCCAAGTCTGGATGCCCCTTACCCCATGCTGATCCTAACCGGCCCTGCAGCGTGTGGGAAACGAGAACTCGCCCACCGCCTCTGCAGACAGTTTAATAATTACTTCAGATACGGGTAAGTTTTCCGTTGCATGTAAGTCTGGGAGATTCTCCTGCCTTGCTGAGGGCAGCAATTGTTTCTTTACAAAGTTCTCAGATGTTGATAGTTCTCTCTGCTTTAAGCAAATTCTTAGATGGATGCACAATTTATTTAAGTTATACTTAAAAGCTAGAAGTGGTAAGTGATATCAGGTGCATGACAAGTCCTCGGATGTCCCAACCGCCATATTGCTACACTTGATTGGTCCTTGGATGTCCCCAACCTCCGTATTGCTACAACTGGATTGGTACAATTACTTGGACTTGCATGATGTGGAATCTTGTTTCTCCCACCATCCTAAATGATATAGTAGACATGATTATTAGCATATATTCCAGTTGCAGAACTTATCAATTAGTGAAAAGAAACAACAGATTTTTGTCTTTGGTGAGAACAGTAGTAAATTTATCTCAGTGACCAAACACGTAGACAAGCAGGGCACACTTGGTCCTTTATACACCTTTCCCATGCAGGGTCTTTTAGCTTCTTTGCCATTAATCGTACTGTAATCTACACAGGGTTTTATATGTAATCCTTCTAATGTTTAAGTTATGCCAACTCAAATCGTTCTCCAAGACCTGAAAATACTGATCGCTTTAACTGAGCGCAATGGCATTTGAAGGAAATGTCCTTCTACTGCCTTGCTGTTGTGTGACACGTTTTCTGGGGAGAGACCAAAGTAGTGAGTCTCCTGAAGACCTATTTATTGAACCAGTGAGCTTACTGGGGTTACTTATAGTAGCGTGGAGACCCAAAGGCGGCTCCATCACCATCTCTGCGTCCATCTCCGCATAGGCAGGACCCCCGTTCACTACACCACTTCCAGGCTCCTCAGCAGGCCCTCAGCAGACCTTCCTGAATATATATAACCTCAGAGAAATGGAGGTGTTGGGGAGCAGGGGTGGGTAGGGCAGTGGGGTGGGGGATGGGAGCACTGCTTGTTGCAGGATGTTTCACTCTTGGTTTTTTGATCCCCCAGATAAATCCCACACAGAGCCTTATTCTTAGTTATGAATGTTCGACCTTAGCTTGACTTGTTTCTCGCCAGCTTTCCTTAACCTAAGTTAACCCGACTACCTTTTGCTGCTGGGCTTTTATCTTTCTCTATTTCTGTACACCTTTCTTTACTTCTTCGTGGTTTGCTGTTCAGCTGGGTGGCTGGCCCCTGGTGCCTCCCTCTCCCTGTTCTCTCCTTTGCTCCTTGCTCTCCTCATTTTTCCTTCTATTTATCCTCTCTGCCCATCAGCCCCGCCTATCCTTGCTCCTGCCTCGCTATTGGCCATTCAGCTTTTTATTAAGCCATCAGGTGTTGAGACAGGCGCAGTAACACAGCTTCACAGAGTTAAACACGTGCAGCGTAAACAAAACTCACACACCTGAAAGTAATATTTCCCAACAACTGCTTATGAATCTCGTGTCCGGAGCTTCCTGGGACTTACTTCCTGAGTCTGGAGGCACATCCCTTCAGAACTCTGTGAGTCTCCTGAGCTTCCCTCCAGGACGGACTGTTACAGTTTGGAAGGGACTTGCTAGACAACACATGCAAGGTGCTCTTAGTGTTACCTGCTGGGCTGTCTTCCAGGGACAGCCTTCCCCCAACTGGCCTTGGGTCGCATGCTCTGGAGCTCTGTGTCTCCTCTCCAGACAACACGTGTGTGTGTGTGTGTGTGTGTGTGTGTATGTGTGTGTGTGTGTGTGTACATACGTATGCATATCTGAGAAAACCAGCCTGTCAGACTGGTATGTATATATCTTAGATATATACATACACACATCTGAGGAAACCAGCCCACAAGACTTACAGGTGTTTTAGAAGTTTCTAGAAGTCACATTTAGAACGGAACTGTCTGACCTGTTTCCTCTTTGGTCTTTACATGTGGCAAAGGAACTACTTTGGGATTAGTGGTATCTGCCAGCGAGTTGAAGATGTAACTACAAAGCTGTATAGGCCAGTAAGAAAAATTAGTTTCTAATGCTGTTACAGAAAAAGTCCCCTTCTGAAGCTGTATGTGTTCAAACAATGTAAATGGCATCTTTAAAAGGCCCATTTATGTAGATACTTAAAATTGCAACACACATTTGGACATTTCTAGACACAAATACTATAAAATATAAATATCATAAAGTAACAAAAATAAGCTAAACAGTTAGTACTGGCATTGAAAAGCTTAGTGTGCTGTTACGTTCACACGGGGACGCCCAGCCTGCTTTCAGAGATAAGCTGAGCACAGCGAGTACAAGGCCAAGCTAGGGCAGTAGGGCGTATGCTGACCATTGTGCCAGGGCATAAATTTGGAACCTTTTAGCAAACCAAAGCTACCTCTGGAGCCAGGGCTTTCGCTTATTGTTGTCGTGTCTGTAGCGGCATCTGGCAATAGTGGTGGCCTGGTCCTCTTTATTTACTGGTGATATTGCCAATGTGTGTTTGGCCTGATACGTTTTGGAAATACTTATTGACATACAATCAACATTTCTAATTCAATCTGCTTGCATGTTCTTATCTGGTTCAGTTCCTCGTCGCCACCCAATCCTACATGTCCCTTATTAAAATGCTTACCCATCCTGATTCGATTGCTTCCCTTAGTGTCTTTTTCCCTGGCTTGTCTAAGCCAGGCAGAGGAGTGACCACATGAGCCTTGTTCACCAATGAGCTCCTGCTGCCTGACATATGCCCAGGTGCTTAATACACGTGAAGTGAATATTTGTTAAATGACTGACAGATTGATTGAACAAATGGACAACCAGGTTAATGGCCATGTATGCAAATTTAGTTGACGTTACGGTGACAGGAAGCATAGATGACCTTCCTGAAGGATCTGTGGAGAAATGGATGGGTGGATGGATGAATTCATTCATGAAGTACTGAGTTCCTCCAATGTTCTAGTCCGTGATGATACGAGAAAGGCGGCTGAGGTCCTTTCCTCTATGTGGTGTATGCTCTGGTGAGGAGCCCCTGCCTTAGATCACAGACTCTGTGGCATCTGTGTGCAGGTGTGAGGTGACAAAGCAAGCCCCTCATAACGAATGCCGTGTGTAAGCAGAGACTGCACGTTCATCTCCCAGCCGCCCAGACCCGAATAATCACACAGAAACTATATTAATTACAGCACTGTTTGGCCAATAGCTTAGGCGTTTATTAGCTAGCTCTTACATCTTAAATTAGCCCCATGTCTATTAATCTGTATATCATCATGAGGCTGTGCCCTACCGGTATGGTTCTGGCGTCCCTCTCCTGTGGCAGATACATTGGAATTTCCTGACTCCGCCTTCTTTTTCTCTATATCTCTGTTTGAATTTCCCATCCAGCCTTATTCTGTTCTGCCATAGGCCAAAGCAGCTTCATTAACCAGTGGTAATAAAGCGTATTCACAGCAGACAGAGGGGAGTCCCACAATAGCCATGCTTGGTGCTGCCACTGTGGTTCTCTTCTGACTGAAAGTGATGTGTGTCAAGATGCTACCTACCGACTGCTCCTACCACCTTCTGGTCTCCCTCCCTCAGAGGCTCAGAAGTGGATCCACCCGCTGTGCCTCAGCATCATCCTGGAGACAGATAGCCAGGCGTGGTCAGTGGCAAATCATTCTAAGACTTCCACCCAAGACCATGTCCTTGGATGACAAAGACAGACATTGGATAGCTAGGGATTTCATCCATCTAGAAAACTAAGATAGTTCTGTCGTTATATGAAGCCACTTTCTGATTAAAACTATAGATGAACCTCTCAAGGGACAACCCATTGCTCTCAGTTAGAGGTGACTTTTTTATGTTCCTTATCCTGCATAGACTGTAGATTTTAAGTTAAATGAAAGAAGGCATGGATACAATCTCATCGTGCAACATCTTCCTGGCTGTTTGTTCGGCTCTTCTCTTTTTTTTCCTTTTTATTTTCTTTGTTTTTTTTTTTTCTTTTAAAAATGGCATTTGCCAAGATCAAAATGTTCAGTGACATTCTCACATGCTAAGACATGTACAGAGATATGAATAAAGACCATAATTCTGCTGTAGAGTGAACAGTGGTAGGGCTGTATGTTATAATCTACTGTGATTGTGCCGATTTTACTATTTCTTCTTGGCTTAGAAATCACCCGGATTTCTTTCTTTTCCTGTGTTAGTTACTAGTGATTGAGAGATAAAAGTGTACTGCTTTCAAAGTCTATTTCTTTATTATTATTTTTTAATACAGGGTTTCTCTGTGTAGCCTTGGCTGTCCTGGAACTCATGCTCGAACTTAAGGATCTGCCTGTCTCTGCTTCCCTACTGCCAGGATTAAAGGCGTGCGCCACAGCCACCTGGCTGTCTATTTCTAACTTCATATTACCATACAAGCCAGTGACTTCCTGGAAAAGCACTGGATGAAGGAGGCCCCACCAAACGAGACTATCTTCCAGGTTTAAGGCCGGTCACGTGACCTGAAGCATCCTTAAAGACAAACTTTATTCTTCCCTCCATCTCTGTTCTCTAATAATCTTTATTGTCACCTGGACTTTCATGGCTACACATGGAGAGAAACCTAACCATATGTGTCGTGTGATCACATGCGTGAATCGTGGGTGCACGGCCAAGCTCTGCCTGAACATCAGCATAGGACTGGCTGTCCTGCTCACTGTTTCCTGAGACGCTCCAGTCCAGAACTAAGCTTCTAAATCCGTTTCTGAGTCACACTCAGACGGGCAGCTTCCTCAACCACCTGCCCACTCTTTGTTCTTTGACATCTTTTCTTCCTGTCACCTTGTCCTAGATGCTTTGGAATGCCATTATTAGGAATGGCCATCCAGATTCCTTTCCTTCCTGATGGTGTCCTTTGCACAGGTGTGGTATGTTAGGAGCTTCGGTGAGAGTTCTCTCTGGAATGCCAAAGCCCCCCTAGTCCTTTATCACCAGACATGGAGTCCCTACCTTTGTCTTTTTGGGGTTAAGAGAAACTAACAGGGAGTGTGGCTCCCGTTATAAGTCGCGATAAAATCACGTATCATGACTTCACCAGTAAACTAATTATCAAGTAATAGAATCACAGAAATATGCAAAAGAGGGGGTTGATGCTGAAGAGGAGGGGCCGAAGAAACCCATTTCCATTAAACTTGGTGCTGCTTTTCCTAAGTGAACTAGGAAACGTTGCTTTTACCGTGAAGTATTTCCTTTGCTGCACGTTCATAATCGGGCGGCACACACAGTGGAGGTTTCTGTCTGTAAAACTGGATGACAGATTGAAAAGCCCGCAGGTCATCTTAGGTCCTTCATAGTAGAAGGTCCCACAGCTGTCACCAGGGTCCCCTTTCTCCACTTGAATGGAGCCATCTCTTTGTTTACCTGCCCACTTGCTTCAAATTGCTTCTTTGTCTATTTTCAGAAATTCTTCCCAACTCCCTGCCACTCAGTCCCTTTGTTGGGAAATGTAAATTCAGTGTAGTGGGTAAAGACATTGCTGAGGGTGTCCAGCCAGGGATGCCAGGCCACAGCTTTATCTCCTCCGACTGTCAGGGACACCAATAGACAGTGGGGCCCAAGGCTCTGCCCAGGCACGGGGAGAAATGCCAGTGTGTTCCAACAACAAAACAAATGTCACCATGTTTTGAATGTTCTCTCTTTCTGGCGTCTACAGTGTAAAATGTAACATTGAGACCTGAGATTTTCCTGCTACGGTTAATTCTTGATTATAATATAAAGGGAGCCATCATATGAATTTTAAATCTGTGTTTTTACTTTGTACTGTGGAGGCTTTGGAGGCTCCGCTCAGCTCTCCTAACTGGTGTGTTGTTATAGAAGTTGGCTGGAGTCATCCTGGCATGTCTGCTTAGTTCCATGTAAATCACCGTGTTCAGCTTGTCATCTGTAAAATAAGAAATAATATCTGCTCAGTGTTTTTTTTTTTCTTTTTGGTAAATGATTTAGCATGTCACGCATCTGTCAATTCTCATCTCCTATTTTAGCACTGGTAGATAATCTAAAATTCACTTTTATTACCAGAACTTAAAATTGGGAAATCAGAAGGCTGTCGTTTGTTTTTTTCTCTTTTGGGGGCCTCTACCCAGCTCCCAAATAAAGACATGGAGACTTATTCTTAGTTACAAACAGCTGGCCTTCGTTTAGCTTTTTTTCTAGCCAGCTTTTCTAACTTAAATTAACCTGTTTTTCTTTTACATTTTTGCCTCTGGTCTTTTTTCCTTTCTTTATTCTATATGACTGTCTTTCCTTCTTAGTCTGTGGCTTGCCCCTGGTATCTTCCTCTCTCCTTCTTTCGTTCTCCTCCTGTTTATTCTCTCTGCCTGCCAGCGTCAGTTTTCCCTTCTCATTAGCCTTTCAGCTTTTTGTTAGAATCAGGTGCCTTCTGCAGGGAAGGTGAAACAGATGCAGCACATCCTTACATCATTAAACAAATACGGCATAAACAAATGTAACACATCCTTACATGGTTAAAGTAATATTCTGCAGCATAAACAAATGTAACACGTCTTTACAGTTAAAATAATATCCCACAGCAGAAAGATATGAGATCAAGAGTCTTGGGGCATTGAGAACTGTGTGTTTTGGTTTTCTGGAGCCAGCACCATCCTGCAGGATGACCTTGGACAGGTCACATGGGTTGTCAGCTTTATAATGTTGGGCTTTGTAGCTGTTACCACTTCACACTTTTTACTTTCCCTTGATGTCACAATCAATTCAGCGAATGCCTGCTCTGCGCCAGGTGTTGGGGATGCAGCGACAAAGTAGGGGACCAAGGTCTTCCAGTTGCATAATGTGCTGGGAAAATAGGAAGAACTATGAAAGTAAGTTTCAGTGTAAGGGTGTGTGGTGTGTGTGTGTGTGTGTATGTGTGGGTGTGTGTGTGTATGTGCATGTGTATTTGTGTATATATACATGTATGTATATGTATATCTATGTGTATATGTGCATGTGTATGTCTGTATGTATATGTGTGCTTAGGGATGCTATCTCAAGACAGTGGATAGACAAGGCCTCTCTGGTTAAGAATTCATTCACTACTTGAACTGTGTGTTCCCATAGAGGCTCATGTCTAATTCTAGTACAAAGCCATAAATCCAGGAAGAATGAGGTGTTTCTGCCCTCATGCGGAGGGGGAGATGGGCCCTGAACAAGCAGTTGGGAATGCAGGGGTGTTGGTTGGGGCTGTGGAGGATACAAAGACCTGCATACTATACCAGAGGACATGGAGAGGTTGACACTTAAACCTAGTCCTGACAATCAACTGGCCTTGTGGAGAGAGAGGAGAGGAGCTGACAGGAGATGCCCATGCATCAAGAGAATGGGAAAGCAGCTGGGTGAGCAGTCACTACTGTGATACTTCTCAAACTGTTCTCATGTGGTGGCAGAGGGGGTGTTCCAAAAGGTGATGACTATGTAAGTAAAAATTGGATATTGATGAGCCAAAACTTGTATAATCCACATAGATGCTTGTGATTGTACCTAACACTTCTAAGACACACTGTTTTCACAATTACATTATTTTATGATCTATGATCTGGGTCAGTTTCATTTCTTAAACACCCTTCACGATGAAAGCGTTTCCCCTGTGACTTTCAAGTCCCTAAGAATGGCTGGCGCTCTCTGTTTCTGTGACTTCAGGGCCTGCCACACCACGCGACCGCCGTACTTTGGTGAAGGGGATCGAGTTGATTATCACTTCATCTCTCAAGAAGTTTTTGATGAAATGCTGAGCATGGTAAGGCTGCTCCCTGCTATTTTCTTTTTATCAGAGAAGAGATACATGTTCTTTGTCAGAAATACAAGGAGAAAAAAAAAAAAAGAAATACGAGGAGACCGTGATTTCCAAAAAGGTAAAGATGAAACGCTGTGCACTTTGGAGATCTGGTTCAATTTGAAAGTTTTCTGCACCCTGATGGGCTCATCTGGAGGGCGGTGCAAATGCCCCTGGCTTCGCATGCATTTTCTTAAACAGCATTTCTTCTTTCCTTTTACATGGAAGAGAATCCTCACAGAATGCGTTTCGCAAATGCAGCACGTGCCCGCCCCGACTGCATTGCCCTGAAAGGCATCTCTGGGCATCATAACTCCTAGCAAATCTGTGCCTCTTGCTTTTCCTTCACATGAACCTTACTTTTGTTTCCACCATGGTCCTTCCGTCACCAAGTGAAGCACACACCGCTTCATCCTCTTATGAAGCTTACTGAAGACCAGTCTTTCTTTGTGCCATGAGCGGTCAGCTACCTCTCCTCACCCTCTTTTCTCTTCTTCCTCCCTTCTCTCTCTGTCTGTACCCTAAAACAACAGACCTGGCTAAGCCTCCAGTGTGCACGTATCAGGGGGCATCTAGGCTTGGGAAGTACAATTGAGTTTTGAACAACCAACTCTACTGTGGTGTGTATCCTCAGGGCTCATCTTGTGCTCACAGAAAAGCAAGTGAGCAAATTCCATACTCCCTAGGCAGCTCTCCCTGCAGCTCTGTCGAAAGAATGTCTTGGACATCAGACGCCTTCTCATAGAACTGTCTTTGGACAGGTCTTCTTGGTTTATTAAGAGTTTTCTGAAACTTTCTATTTCTAAATGCCTTTAAAAGAGATTTGAGATTTGCCTTCACAGTACTGAGAAGCATTTCCTCGGCACCCTAGGAAGAAAGCCCTCTCCCTCCCAGCATGAATGTTAGTTTCTGCTTGAGTGGGGCATTTTCTTGGGGAGTTTGGTCTATCTGTTCTCCAGATGCACCCCCTGCTCTCTGGTGTTCATAGCTTAGCAGGTCTGGTTCAGTCCCCAACCTACAAAATCACCGCACTTCTAGGCTCTAGTTAGCTTTACAGTTTAATGTAGCACAGAAATCCCCTGTATTTAGAAACTCACTCTTTCTCTCTCTGCCAACATGCATTCCTTTGATGTAATTTCCATCAACTTGAGTTTCACCTCCAATCTCCTTTTCTTTAGAGTGTGGCTCTGTTGCATGAAGAGAGCTAAGTCTAGAGAGTCGTAGATTCAGGACACGTTGTCAGCCTTCTGATGGTGCCCACACTGTCGGCCTTCTGCACGTGGAACACCCCTCCACACACCATCTGCCCAGACAGCCTGGCTCTTGTGATAGGCACTCTGACCTGGGCACCCCACACACCAACTCTGAGCAGCCACACCTAGCTGCTAGCTGGATAAAGCGTGTGGACCTCCACCCTCTCCCGTGTTCACGCGTCTTTTCAGCCAACACTTCCTCCAACCCACAGATCATTCTCCTACCCATGCACAGATAGCTACATCTGCCCTTTCTAGAGGAACCATACTTAGTCATTTCCCTACGGAAGCACTCCCTCTCCTGTGGAAATGGAACCACTGGAGACTTTTGTTGTGTGGCCATTGCTACTTACTAGGAAACCCACATACACTAGGAAATGAAGGGAGTGTGACCGGCCGGAGCTGGGGAATCTACATCATCTCAATGCTTAACAAATCAGTTGAATGAGATCTCTTATATTATATGCACAATATAAGGTCTCTTTCCAACCATGCATGCTTCCAGAAAGTGTTTATGAGACCCGTAGAGGAAGTAAACAAACATATATCTGAAAAATAATTCAGATATGCATACACATACAAACAGGGCTCACAATAGAATACTAAGAATTCTCCAGAGAAACAGAACCAGTAAATAGTCTCTCTGTGTGTATATGTATATATGTGCGTGTATGTGTATATGTTTATGTATTTATATATACATGTATACTTATACATACACACATATGTATACATATACACATACACACACATATATGTATACACATATATACATGCACACAGATATACATGTACACACATATACACACAACATATATATGTATAGATACACACATACACTCATAAGTATACACACACACACACACACACGCAGATTGGTCTGGTAGATGTATCACATGGATGTGGATATTGACAAGCCAGAAGTTGCTGTATGAGTGGGCAGCATGGAGACTTAGAAGATCCAGCAGTGAAGGCGCGTACTTACCTTTCTGCTCTGTACAAGCCTTAAAGGGACTGGGTGCAGTCCACCCACACTCCAGGGCAGTCTGCTTCTTCCAAGTTCACCATGTCACTGTTAATCTCACCCCCAAATATTCTCCAGGTTGACCCACGAACTTAACCATCACTCGTGGTAAATAAGCAAACGCATGAGAGATAAGCCATAGCCACATTGTCTACATTCATAGGTGTACGTATTTAGATGCACGCATACATATGGAAAAGGATCCGAACATTTGTTTCCAAAGAAGAAAGAGATTGTGGCATCGAAAGAAGGCATATGTTGTTGGGTTTTTAACTTTGATTATAATGGTCTTTCTCATCAGCCCAGCACACAAAGTCCCCAGAAACCCACCCAGCCTCAAAAGGCACCCTGCGTCTCCTGCCTAACCCTCTCTGGCAGACAGCCAGGCTGTCATTTATACATATCTCCAGAACATCTGGAGCCAGGAGGGTAGCAAGAAGCTCCAGGGCCGCTGCTGCTGTTAATGACGACAGTATTAGACTCCTGACTGCTTGCTATTTTTAATGAGGCACCAGCCATTTAACAGGGTTGGATGCATCCCTGAACATTTTTTTATTTTAAAGTCGTGCGTTTCAGAAGGCACACTTACCACATTCTTATTTTTTTCTGCTGTCATCAGCTCTCCAGTTTCGATTAGGCCTAATGATTTAATAAATAGTCAAAGAAGAAGTCACAGTTTGAAGGGTGTATTTTCACCTGCATTTTCTTCTGCAGCTGTCACAGGAAATGAGGCTCCAGAATATCCAGAGAGGGTGGTATTTATAGATATACGACTGCAGAGCGCAACCATTCTGTTGACTAACATCTGGGGCAGTTTCAATCAAAAGTCATCTTTAGGAGGAAAACCAGGCTGAATCTACTTTTCCAAGCTTTTAGGATGCCCACAGCCTTCAGGATTACCTGTTTCTCATGACTTACCTTGAAATGTAAGGAGTTTAGGATTGGGGTTCTTTCCGAGAAGCCTGGGATGCTGGCGTAGCCGCAAGGGACAGGGCAAGCATTAGTTTTACTCCCTTGACAATGAAGGCTTGTAGTGTGGATTTGGCAGGAAATAGGTAAGCAATTATCATGGTCTGTCCTACCAGAAGCTTCCACCCGTAACCTTTCTCAGACATTTTGTCAATAGATTATTTCAATAAACCTTATTTTCACCGGGAAGAATTCTGAGTAGCCCCATCAGAGTTTGGTGGTGTCCCACCATCCGTTACCGTTGTGACGTTCTGTACTTACTAACACTTTGATCTGTGTGGAATTAGGTGAAAGTAAGACATCAAGTGATTTTATCGTTGCTTTACAGCACCTGCTATGCGCAAATCTTTGTATTTTTCTAATTCCAGGGGAAATTTATCCTAACATTTAGTTACGGTAACCACAATTATGGATTAAATAGGGACACTGTAGAAGGTATTGCAAGAGACGGATTAGCAAGCTGCATTCATATGGAAATAGAAGTAAGTATTCTTCATTGAGCTGTGAGTACCTGTGCTTGTGTGTGTGTGTGGGGGGCATGTCAAGTTGGGGCTACAATATCTGGATAACATACTGCTGGGCACAAGAGAGATGCTACAGAAGCATGAAATGTTAAGTTTATTGTCGGTGTGGGAGGGAAGACCTATGAGAGTTCAGTGACATTTAGATCATAGCTCCATTCAGGACTTACTGTCTCTTACATCCTCACTAATGCGTCCCTCTGCTGCTGCAGCGTGTCTTCGTTTATATGGAGTGGGAAGAGGCGTGGGTGGCTTCTGTCCCCTCGGGACTGTGTCAGCCTGAGTGGTCACTCTGTTCCTTCATTCTTCACAGGGGCAGGGTGGGTGGGCGGTGCTGTCATCTGTCACTGGTTGTTCACTGGATGCAATGTTTTTATACTTCTGCAAGCTAGACTTGTGGGTTTCAGATTTTTGTCCCCCTTCTCAAATTAGAATGTATAGACATTTTTTTCAAAATTCTGAACCCATGAATTTCCTACCCTCTTGTCTGAAGAATAAACATGTAACTCAGCCAAGCAAATCAGGTCTTCAGTGATAGCTGATTTTTTTTAAAAAATTACTTTACTAAGCGGTATAAATCTTATGATCAGACAAAATAAATTTAATTAAAACAAACATAAAACAAAACTTGACAAGGCGGTTCTTTCCTGTTGACTGAAGATGTTAGCTTCATCTTTTTTTTTTTGTAACGCCGGAGGAGGAGACAGTGGCCCCTTTTGGCTTTTAGTGTTGGTTAACTGTTCCTCATCTTGCTTCAGCTCTTTAACTTCCTGTATCATTATCCATTCTTTTTGCAGTTGACTGGTTCTGTACCTTTAAGAAAAGTCTTCTTTACTCTTTTAAAAACAAAAATCAGTTCTAAAAAATGTCTGCCTTGGACAGAGGAAACCAAACCTAATGCGTGTTGGAGCGCAGCAGTGCTCCATCTTGTGTCCGCCTTTTTCCGGTGCGACAGTTTCCTGAGTGACAGCTCCTGCTTCCCTTTTTTCCTTCCTGAGAGCTTACCACTCCTCACCTCCAGAAGGTCAAATCTATAAACTGTTTTGTTTCCCTGCTTCTCCCCAGCTGAGGTATTTTTTTCCCAGACTGCCCTTGTCACCGACTTTTTCAGACACTGTTTTAAAAGCAGCCTGTATTTCTTCCCACTGAATCGTTAAAGCAGAAATTTTGAACTTGAGTTAAACCGATGACGCTAGAACTGAGATGGAAGGAACTTTACAGCCCACTTGGAACAACTCTCCCACGTCACCCATGAGGAAACCTCTGCCCAGAGAGTTCGAGGGATGTGTGCAGAGTCCTTTGGATCTGAAGGACTTCGAAGCTGAAGTCACAGCCTAGACCTCCCAGTTTGCAGGCCATACCACGTCACTCTGTGGCCATCTGGTAGCAGGCTGTGCTGACTCTGGTCTCCACCCTCCAGAAAGAGGCTAGAAGACGTGGAACCACAATGGTGTTGGCGGTTATTCCAACCAGTCTTTAAATTTTGCATCTACAGTGGGAGGAAGTGCTGGAGGCAGAAGCTCTGGCCCTAGATAAGGGAGGCTAATACTTTGACAAACCGTAAAAGCAAGGTAGCTTTGGTGGTTCCAGCAGCAGCAGCAGCAGTAGCTATGGTAGTAGCAGAAGAGTCTCTGAACTCAGCCAAGTACAGTGGTAGCAAGGTCTAACTGCTACAAAGAAGATATGTTTTAGATGACGCTCATGTTTGGCAACCCTGTCCCCAACTCCCCCAAGCTCAAGGTGACTGTGTTTGTCACCATAGTAGTCTGATCATGGTGCTAAAGCGCTCTCTCTCTCTCTCTCTCTCTCTCTCTCTCTCTCTCTCTCTCTCTCTCGTATGTATGTATGTATGCCTTCCTGAGTTGCTGACTTAGAAACAAGAATGGTACCACCAAAGTGATGGGTGGCAGAGGAGTACCAGGGGAGCCTTTATCCCTGGGAAGATCTCTATCTTCTATTGCTTCAAGATGCCTATTGAAATATGGAATTGAATTACTTTTTGATAATAACATGGCACTACAGCCATGAATATCCCCATTTTATGTCCGGCAATTTTCTTTTCTAACAGCCATATTCATTAGAACAATTAACTTGAAGACAGCCAGGTGGAATGAATTGTAATGGTTCCTGCCATAATTTAATATTTGATGAAGAGAGGAAAGTAATCCAACCTTGGAATATTGATAGGAAAATAGCAGCTGATCCTACACATAAGATGTGTTCCTCCGTGTGATACTGTGTGTGCCCTCTGAGTTGTCACGTCCCACAGTGATGTCCCCAGAGGGAGCTGCTTCTGACTCGCCCTTTTTTTCCCCCAGGGCGTAAGAAGTTTGAAATATTCCTATTTCGAGCCTCGCTATATCTTGGTGGTGCCTGTGGACAAGGAAAAATACGAAGGATACTTGCGGAGAAAGGGATTATTTAGTCGAGCAGAAATTGAGTTCACCGTCTCCAGGGTGGACCTTTATGTTAGAATTAATCAGAAATTTCCAGGATATTTCGATGCAGTGATCAATGCAGGTCAGTAATGCCCAGCAGAGCTTTATTTATTTTTTTTAATATGCTTTCTTGTTTGAAGTATATAATCACTGCATTTCCAATTTATGTCATGGAAAGAAAAGTCTTAGGGAACATAGATATTTATTGTAATTAGAAGCTGCAAAAAGCTGCAGAAGGGGTAAGAACCTGTGAGCTCTCATCTCCCACTGTTTCCATCAGAAGGTTAAATTGCGTTGGTCCATAAAGTTGTGATTAATAAAGTTGGTTTAAAATGGACCCACATAGATTCCTTCCCCTGGGGATACTGTGATAACAAAGATGGATAATATCTCATTTAAAATATATGTTTAAGCTTCTAACGGCACATGACGCTCACATAATTTTATCATAATCTATTTCTACAAAGAAATACAACCACTGAAAATATTGGAAATTTGAAAGTATCTGAGTAAATCATTTTCAAAAACTACCTCAGAATAAAGCACGCTATTTTTTTTAACCCAGATATTTTCTAATTTTATCACCACAGAGAAATAATGAATGTTTGAGGTAAAGGATATGATAATTACCCACATGTATATATGTGTTCTGTTCCATAAGTATGTGCAATTATGTAGATTAAAATTTTATCATATAAACCAGGTAGTGGTGGTACACGCCTTTACTCCCAGCACTTGGGAGGCAGAGGCAGGCCAAAACCAAACCAAACAAAAATTATTGAATTAAAAAAAAAGGTTACTGATTTGGAACAGAAGCCAGAGAGAGAAAGATAGAGAAATTATTGAAATATGGAGCTTTCTGTTTTTAATTATACTGTCTCATATATCTGTGAAGGAATGGTAAATGCTATGTGTAGATGAGGAGATACCTAGGAGCAGTGAGATGGCTCAGCAGGTCACGTGACCTGCTGCCTGACCAGTTCCCTCTCTCAGACTTTTAGGGGCGGCATGTTTGAGACAGGGTTTCTCCATGTAGCCCTGGCTGTCCTGGAACTCACTCTACCTACCATGCTGGCCTTGAACTCAGAGATCCGCCTGCGTCTGCCTCCCACACGTGATGGGATTAAAGGCTTACACCACCACCGCCCAGTGAAAACTTTGACTGCTTCATGCATCCCCTTCAACTAATAAATAAATGCAGTAATTAAAAAGGGGGGTGTGGCGGTGCATGCCTTATAGTCCCAGCACTCAGGAGGTGCAGGCAGGCAGATCTCCATGAGTTCAGGACCAGCCTGGTTCTCATAGAGTTCCAGACTAGCCAAGACTACACAATGAGACTCTGTCTCAAACAAACAAACAAATAAATTTCTAACTGCCTTTTGGTGAGATACTGGATAGAAAGGGGGGACATTAAATTGAGCCATATGATATTGTAGTGTTCAACTACTATGCAAATGACAATTTTATATGGTTTATATATTTTCAAACCTCTGAATTTGTTACTGTGTTGCATATCCATATTGGTTTTATACAGCTGCATACAGATACTCACAGTGAATGCTTAAACGCAGTTCCTGCTCAGCAGGTTAGGACAGTTTAGCAGGGCATGCAGTCAGTGCCTCGAGGCTGAGATTAAGGAATCAGCTGAGTTGAGGTCCTGTCTGAAAGCTCTGGGGGAAATCTTAGCACCCAGGTCCCTTCTTATTGGCAGAATGCATTTCCTTGGGGTGTGGGCCTGAGCTCCCACTTCTTGGCTGGCTGCCTCTTGAAGGCTGTGCATAGTCCCCGAGGATGCTCTTTGGTATTGTCTATACAGTGCTGGCCCTCTTCTCCCATAAAGAGCACATTGAATCCTCTCTGTGCTACGAGCCTCTGACTTCACCGACTAGAGAAATCTATCCTTCTGTGGCTATGATTTGAGAGAAGCCCCCTTCACGGTAGCCTGCAACACTTGTGCCATTAGTAACCTTGATTATACCTGCACGTCCCTTTTGTATATGACGTAATGGAATCACGGGCATGAACCCTCCTCTCCATGGGTTCTACCCACACGTGCGGAGTGGAGACTACAGGAGAGGGAAGTGTCACTAGACTCATCTAGAATGGTATCTGCCACAGCAGTAATAAAATGGGGTGCAGTTAGCAAACCAGTCCGTTCGCCATTGAACGCTGACTGTTTCTGGACACGATCCTGGCATATTAAGATGTTCTCTTGTTTATTGTAGATGATCTGGACATTGCCTACAAAAAGCTAAGTGAGCTCATTCGAGAATACCTGGGATTGACAGAGGAAGTCACTAAGGGTTTGGCTCCAGCTGCAGGTACCAGCCAGTCTCTTCTGTATCAAGTTTATTCTCTGTTGTTGCTTGGGTATTCATTAGCTCAGCTAAAGCTGGTTCACACTATTTACGTCCTGCATTTTTTCTGGGGTGTATGAATCAGCCCTGTGGGTGTGTAACTCTGCTTGTCTCTATGCCTGTAGTGGGACACTCCCCAACCCCCAGGGAGACACTAGGCAGTGCCTTGGACGTGGACAATAGAGAAGAGTTGGTCTCATGCTCAGAACTCAAAAGTTCTTCCAAAAAAGTCTATTCCCGGATGGTACTAGAGTATTATATCTATCAAGTATATATTTAGTCTAAGAATTTTAGTGTGAGAGTTTTCTTACTCTTTTTCTTTGGACTGCCTGCCAGTCCTGAAAAAGTTGCAATGCAGAGATTAGTGGGTACTCACTGACCAGAACATTTGACTGGGGGGCCTAGCCCTACTGCTCCCTTGGCCAAGCTGCCTAGCTGTTCCAGCTTCAGCTTCTCCTCCTGAGGAATAGACGCCACACTTCCCTCCTGCCTTGTGGACCATGAGCAGCAAATGCCAAGGAATGTGTGAGAGCCTTGACTTGGAATCTAGGCATTCTGAGCCTAGAATTTGGGGACATGACTATTCTGAGATGTATCTGAAATGTTTGCCCCTCAAACTTGCCTCATACCCACTAGAATGGCTGCTTGCTTAAAAATGTCCAGAGAAATTAGAATCTCGTGCTGAAAGGAATATAAAATGTGGTAGCTGCTACAGAAAATGTCATGTGAGACAACTTCCATGTGACCCAGAAGTCACTGAAAGCGAAATCTTGAGGCAACAGTTAGACACCCCTGTTCATAGCTGTGCCAATCACATTCGCCAACAGCTGAAGCCCCCAGAGTCCAGGGGTGGCTGAGTGGATGAAGGAGGTCTTGTATACAGTCTTTGATGTTATTTCCTCTTTAAAAGGGAAGGAAATTTTGACACACGCTATTACATGAACCTCGAAGACAGTGTGGCGAATTAGCGGGTCAGAGCAGAACAGATATTTAGAGCAGTCAAATTAACAGTCAGACAACAGAAGTGTGCTGATCAGAGCCAAGTGGAGAATGGAGCATCGTTGTTGGATGGGTAGAGTTTAAGATCGCAGAGGATGAAATGAGCTCTGGGGATTAACAGTGAGGATGCCACCGCAATGTCAGTGACTTAAGGCATCGAATAGTACTCGCCAGACAGGGTACTTAACGCATCGAATAGTACTCGCAAGACAGGGGAAGAGGGCAAACTGTCTGTTCCGCTACCACAACAGGGATCTTTTCTAAAGGTCCCTCTGGGACAGAACTGCACTCACACAGACGTATTTGCAGAATGCTAACCCAGGATTGTTGCTGCCTTGCAGACGTCTTACAGCGTGGTGGTCCCCCTAGGATCCTGTCTGCCTGGTGGCGCTCTGACAGACTGTGACAGAGCTCAAACTCTCCAGCTCACTGCACCATGTGCGATTCTGAGCGCTCTTCTTAGGTCACTTAGTCCTTGCATTTTGGGCTGAGGTCAGTGCAGCACCAGTAAACTCTCAGTTATTAGCTGACTTTCCTGCTGGGAGTGTCTCACGTGTTAAAGGAACTAAGGGATGGCATGGCAAATGGAAAATACTTGAAGTAAGCCTGGTGTATCGAATAGGCTTCACTGCCGTGTGCCTAGTGCTGTTTGAACCTCACGGAGCTTTCTCTTGAGGAAACAGGGCTCTCTTTGCGTTAATTCTTTGCTATCCAAGCAACCTTGTGATCTTTAATTTGGTCCCCTGGGGTGGCCCTGGCCCCCGTGGGGGCTGTACCTTACGTCCAAGCACGCTGCCTTGCTCCCTGTACCTGAGCCATGTCCCACTGTAAATTAATAAATGCTGGCTTTTACGTCACCCTCTTGTGGATTTGGATAAACACCGAGTCCCCTGAGTAACTGAAAAATGGCCCTGATCTGCGTGGTGCTTCTAAACAGAGGAGCAGTGAGCAAGGCCTAGCACAGCAGCCACGGCTGTTCCATAGCGCTACTGATTTCTACAGCGATCAGGACCCTGACTATAGCGTGCAGTTACTATTTGGCAAATTAAGAGGCAAGATAATGTGTGCCCAGGACAATAGACTCCCACTTTAAAGCATATAATAAGATCTTACTTATTTGGAATAATTAGGTTAGGCCTATCTGATTTAATGAAAGGTATAAATTATAGAATTTATAAAAATGTCATAACTCTCAGAAACACTTCCTAATCGAAACCGAAGCATCTAGTTACAGAATAATGGAATTCTAGCTTGCAAAGTAGACAGGATGGATTGCAATCAATCATCAGATCTATATCCTCAACAGAACCTGATTTTCTGAAAGGTTTAATATTCTGAAACAGACTGTGTTTTCTTAAGGCAAAAACCTTATCTCATGTTTACAGTTAATTTGCAGAGGGGGTTGTTTTTTCAGCTGATAATTAAAGATAAGCTTCCACTTCAATGACAGTGCACAGATCAGACAGTATTCAAGGGTGGATATCTGAAATTCTAATGAATAGAGTCCTTATTAATAAGCTTTTAGGGCATCTCTAGTGCCCCAAGGATCCAAGCCAATGGCTTCTGTGAATGCCAGAACTGTGAACTCCTTGCCAAGGGTGAGGGTCACCCGGCTACAGGGTCAATACAGATGAGTGGGGCCTATTCTCGCTTTGTTTCTGCAGCTGTGGCTAAATGCCCTGACAAAGAAGCAATTGGGAAAGAGGGTCTCACAGTTTCAGGTGATAGTTCATCGCGATGCAAAGTCCAGGTGACAGTTCATCACTGTGCAAAGTCCAGGTGACAGTTCATCACTGTGCAAAGTCCAGGTGACAGTTCATCACTGTGCAAAGTCCAGGTGACACCGTTCATCACTGTGCAAAGTCCAGGTGGCAGTTCATCACTGTGCAAAGTCCAGGTGACAGTTCATCACTGTGCAAAGTCCAGGTGACACCGTTCATCACTGTGCAAAGTCCAGGTGACACAGTTCATCACTGTGCAAAGTCCAGGTGACACCGTTCATCACTGTGCAAAGTCCAGGTGACACAGTTCATCACTGTGCAAAGTCCAGGTGACAGTTCATCACCGTGCAAAGTCCAGGTGACACAGTTCATCACTGTGCAAAGTCCAGGTGGCACAGTTCATCACTGTGCAAAGTCCAGGTGACACAGTTCATCACTGTGCAAAGTCCAGGTGACACAGTTCATCACTGTGCAAAGTCCAGGTGACAGTTCATCACCATGCAAAGTCCAGGTGACACAGTTCATCACTGTGCAAAGTCCAGGTGACAGTTCATCACTGTGCAAAGTCCAGGTTACACAGTTCATCACCATGCAAAGTCCAGGTGACACAGTTCATCACTGTGCAAAGTCCAGGTGACACCGTTCATCACTGTGCAAAGTCCAGGTGACAGTTCATCACTGTGCAAAGTCCAGGTGACACAGTTCATCACTGTGCAAAGTCCAGGCGGCAGCCACTTCAGGCATCTAGTCATGCCACATCTACCGTCAAGAGCAGAGAGGAATGGATGCGTGTGTCCCGCGTGCTTGCGTCCTAAGCTCGACTCCTCTGTTCTTACCTAGCTCAGGAACCCCTCACCCACAGTGAGCTGCTGAGTTTTCTCACACAGTTAACATGCAGTTCCTCACAGACAAGCCCACAGGTCAACCCAGTGTATAGTTCTTCACTGAGACTTTCTTCCTAGGAGAGTCTAGGGTTTGTGTCTTGTTGACAAAAATAATTCTCAGAGGGCACAGACTTAATTGCCTCCCCCTGAAACTGTGAAGACTCCATGAAAGGGGGGTAGAGCCGGGCGGTGGTGGCGCACGCCTTTAATCCCAGCACTCGGGAGGCAGAGGCAGGCGGATCTCTGTGAGTTCGAGGCCAGCCTGGTCTACAAGAGCTAGTTCCAGAACAGGCTCTAAAAAAAGCTGCAGAGAAACCCTGTCTCGAAAAACCAAAAAGAAAAAAAAAAAAAGAAAAAGAAAGGGGGGTAGAGTACCATCCTCGGCCTAGCTGGGGCCTTGCCTCTCTACCTCTATTCTGAGGTGAGTTGTTCTGATCTCTTTTCTATGATGTATATGTCATATATATTCATTTGTTATATATTCAAATTTTAGAATATATATATATATATATATATATATATCCTAAAAACTAAAACAAACATCTTAGTATAGGGGATTTAAAAAATAATATGTCAAAAGAGAGCAAGTGAAATATTTATGATTCTATAGAGGTTAGTCTGAACAACTGTGTAACTGACTGGATGGGTATCTGAAGCCTTACTTTTCTGTCTTAAATCTATGAATTTGCAAAATCATCTTTTTCTTAAAACATAAAAGAAAACTGTATGTAATATTGTGGCAAATTACTGAAGTCAGGCTTGGAGAGCTGAGGCTTTCCCCAGCTGGATTACGAGTATCCGTGTGTTGAGCTTCAGTACAAACAGAAATCATACGCCCGTGGCACCATCTTTCCAAAAGAGATAGTCCGGTGCCAGTGCAACCTAAAGACAGTTCCCAAATATTTGGAGTAATAATATACGGCTTCATCCCTGGGAATCATAAGCTGCTCGCCTGTCACCGGGAATACGGTGACAATGTCCAGGTCACAACGAGGATGCAGACAGTGAGAGAAAACCCAAGAGCTGTGTGCTCCAAGGACAGCATCCACCACCTAAGCTTAGAGCCGTGAACCTTCACCAGGATGCTCTAGCTGAATTATCACCGAATACATACATTGCTAGCTTCAGGTATTTAGTGCTGAGAAGCTCCTACAACTTTAAATGTGCCATTAACCTTAAATGCAGGCCAACTAAGTGTGGAACTATCCAGTTTTTCCCCAGGGTAATGTAGGAAATATTTGTTTCTAAAGCATGAAGTTAGCAGTATAGTGTCTATGAAGTAAGGAGACGCTCACTCATCGGCAGCTCGGTGCTAGGGTATGCTCACCCTCCGTCTCTATAGAGCAGTGGTTCTAGGCCTTCCTAAAGCTGTGACCCTTTAATACAGCTCTTCATAAAATTGTTTTCATTGCTGCTCCATAACTGTAATTTGCTACTGTTATGAATCATAATGTAAACAGCTGTGTTTTTCCGTGGCCTTAGGCAAGCCTGTGGAAAGGGTCATTTGACAAAAGGGGGCGCGACCCACAGGTTGAGAAGTGCTTTAGCTCCCTGCCACTGCTTCCAGCGAGCCTTTAGGGCAGCGGGGCTAATGAGCAGCCTGAGTTCTTGCCATTAAGGTTATGAAATGGAATTATATTTTCCCTATTTCTGATTAATGATAAAGGGAAAGTGGAGCAATTTGCCAGTCCATAAAATGGAGCTTTTATCTTCTAGTAAAGGATATGGTGTCATTTAACCGAATTTTCTGAATCGTTAAATCATCAAAGTAGAAAAAGAAAACGTGTGTGTGTGTCTGCCCATGAATGTGAAAGGAGAGAGAGTACCTTCAGCGCTGAGTGTCGTTGGCCTTTTGCTTTGCTTTATAAGTTGTTTTCAAGTATTGCATGCATCGTGTAAGCATACATAATTTGCCATTTTTTTTAATCCTTTAGAACTTTTTGCATTTATTTCCGTGGGTGTGTGTGTGCACGTGTGTGCGTGTGTGTGCCACAGCATGTGTATCAAGGCTAAAGGACAACTTGTGGGAATTGATTGTCCCTCCCACCACGTGGGTTCCAGGGATCAAACTCCGGTCATTGATCCTGGCAGCAGGAGCTTTAACCACTGAGCCATCTTGCCAGCTCCAGTATGCCATTTTAATTTCGTTAAGTGTGAAATTCAGTGTCATTAGCTACATTCTCAGTGTTGTGGAACCATCACTACCACCGATTTCCAAAGCTTTTCGCTGTTTAAAAAAGAAACTCTAGGGGCTAGGGAGATGGCTCAGTGGTTTAAGAGCACTGACTGCTCTTCCAGAGGACCTGGGTTCAATTCCAAGCAGCCACATGATAGCTCACAACTGTCTGTAACTACAAGATCTGACACCGTCCCACAGACATGCATGTAGGCAAAACACCAATGCAAATAAAATAAAAATAAATTATTAAGAAAAAAAAAACAAAGTCTATACTCAGTAGCCATCCCCTACCCCAGGTAACCTCTGACCTACTTTCTAGTCTCTGAAAATTTACCTGTTTTAAATTTAACCTTGTTTCTTGTCTACCGTTGAGTTTTAGTTTGTATCTGTGGTAAATTTGGTGATAAAAGCGATGAACAGAGGTTGGCATTAGAAGCCTCACGGGGGAGGCGTGTCACTCAGCCCGCTTGCCCCCTTCCACTCTCAGGAGACGTCTAGTTTGGGAACAAAAGAGGACTTGACTAGAAAGGCTCGTTGTGAATCTAGAGTAGCACACACCCACCCTTCCTCAGGGGAGAGGACAGTGGTCAGGGACACATTTGCCGCTGGAGATGGACCACTCTGGGGCCACCAAAGTCTCTCCCAAGTTGAACTCAAACTAGTTTCTTCAAGGTTGTTCCAGACTGCATGTCACGTCTGGACACTGTACAGTTCAGAGCTATGCCGTCTGGGCCGGTGTGTAGGTCCCCAGAAGGATGTCAAGGCTTCTATCATTTATTTATACGTGAATGCCAGATGGGGTGACTGTGTCCAGGACACCAGAGCACTCTAAGAAGATGTGATTGGGGAAGCAGGCCCTCTCTATAGTACCAGTGTTGCCAGTAGCGTCTGGGAGCCATTTCTGGAGCCAGGGAGATCTGGGTGATGGTGAACTTGAGGACAGCAGTGTGGACTCTTGATCTTCAGGAGCAGACCCTGGTGTCTTAGGCTGTCCTTGAACCCATGCCTTCCTTCTTCCATTCCTTACCCACTGAGCTCCTGCTGGACGCTGAGCCTTGGGGGTGTTAGTAAAGAGACAGGACTGCTTTCAGTGGTCACAGCTTACATCTTAACTGTTAACCCGCAAAACCAGTCTCATTCATTTGGAAACTCTTTTTGCCACCCACAGATCCAAACTTGGTTTCGAGCAAACATCTGGATGCTTTATTCATTAACGTTTGTTTTTTTCAGTTCGCTAGACATGGTCCTAACGTCTTTCAGAGAACTGTAGCAGAAGGGAAGTCCTACCTGTGTTTTTCTTTTAAAGGTCCTTTGTGCGACACAAAGGGAAATGGGATTTTTTTGTTGTTGTTGTATTTCTGGCAGTAAAGAGTCTTTGTAGCTAACTCTTTTTATATTAAAGCAGGGGCTCCCTCTAACAAGAAGACCATCTCTGGGGTGCCGGCACATCTGGTCCCCTCCCCCAGGCGCTTGGCAAGACTGCAAGCAGACAGCCAAAACTCAGAGGCTCTCCCGGAAGTGCAGACTCATGCAACGACCTCTCAAAGTCAGAACCCAGCTCCCCCACAGAGCCAAGAGTTAACTGAGGAGGGAGAACCCCCTAAGAAGGATCCTTCGCCCGGCAGCCACCTGGATCCACCTCAGGAGGTCAGTTCTTCAGCCCTCGGTATTCCTCAGGAAACCCAAGACATACCACCAAAGGAGAAGGAAGGGGATGGCCAGCCAGCCGACCTTCCTCCCAAGATAACCACCGAGATGGACGGCTCTGAAGATGAGGCTGGACCACATGAGGTGGAAGCAGAAGGACAGTCTTCTACTGTTGCATCTCAAGACCCATCACAGCATCCTGGCCCCTCCCCCCAACTCAGCCCTCAGTCAGACCAGGATAAGGAATCCGGAGAGCTCAAAGGAGCCCCTAGCAACCCGCCCCTCTCTGAATCTGCACAGGAACCTGACGCAGCTTCTGTGCAGGATAAGGGAACTGAGCCAACCAACCCTGCGTCCAGAAGTTCCGCTCACAGTGCTTCAGAAGATCCTTCCCACTCTGATGTGGTAAAGCCTGCTGGGGGCTCTCAACCACCTCCTAAGGAGGGAACCCCCAAAGTAGAAGTTCCCCGGGCTGGTACTCCTTACCCAGAAATTCCCCCTCCCCAAGACTCATCTACAAACTCAAAACATACCCAGGTCAGGGAACAGCCAGTGGCCTTGCTCCCTAGAAGCCGGCTGGCTCCTACCAGGCTGCCCCAGCCCCAGACCCTGGCTCCTCTCCAGAGCAGAAGGCCCACACCCAAGCTTCTCTCTCCCAGCAGGGAAGAGGCTTTGGTGACAAGCTCAGATCAGACCCCAGCTCCATCTCCAAAGTCTCTCCCAACTCAGGATGGAGACCCCAGTAAGCTTCCTCCCATCAGCCCTCCCCAGTCCAAACCACTCCCAAACCCAAGCCCTAACACAGCCCACAGTCCACAGCAAGCCCACGTTGGGAAAGGCAGTGAGATGAAGCTCCCACTTATCAGCCCGCAGGAACAAGCACAGCAGCACTCCCCCAATCCTCCCCAGGAAGAGGAGGCACCCAAAGTCCGCCTCCCTCATATTCCTGCTCCCTCTGTGGAACCTCAGCTGCCTCAGAACACTGGGCCAAGGTCTGCTTTGAAGCCTGCAAAGGAGAGGAAGACTCCTAAAATAGGCCATGCCTCCGGCAAGAAGATTCCAGATCTGCAGGCCTCACCTCGCAGCCAGGAGGCTGCTAAGCAGAAAGACGCTAGGAAAAAAAACCTCAGGCAGAGAGAGATAGCTAAAGGGTCACCACATCCAAGAAAGATGCCAGCAGGAAAGTCCCAGAAGCCAGCTCCTATGAATGTGTCTGACCCGCTTGCCACCACGTCCCCTCTGAGCCACGCTGAAGCAGCGCCAGCAGACCCCCAGAACCAGGAGGAGAAAACCCACAAAGCCCACAATTCCAGAAAGAAGGACCTGGCTCAGTCTGGTGCATCCCAGAACCCAGAAACGTCTGAAGGATTAGCTCAAGAAAATGAGATGGCCTTTGGTGAGAATCAGCCAACCCAAGAAGGTCAAGCCCCGCAGCCCACCGCCAAGTCGGCACAGGAGGGTTTGGCTCCTGTGATGCATCGTGGGGGAAAAGAACAGGCTCAAAAGAAGGAAAGGTCTCAGAAGAGAGAGGTGGTGGGGAAACCTCCAGAGCAGGAGACTGCAGCCCCTAGTGAGCTCAGACGGGGCTACGCCCAGAGGCACAACATCCTTATGTCTAAGCAGCAACCCAAAGAAAAACGAACTCGAAAAAATGGGGCTGTGCCTGAGAACAGAAGCCCTGCTGCTCCCCAGAATCAGGTGTTAGAGGAGGAGCAAGGCAGCCGGACAGGAAGACTGCGAGCCAGGGGCAGCCAGAGCATCAAAGTTTAAGCCTTGGTTCCTGAGAAACTGTGAGCCCCGGAAGCTGTGCTGTCGGGCTTGGAGATGCATGCACCTCTGGTACTGGTTTCCTTCTGCCACCACCAGTCAACGCCTTGCCTGGGGTGGGAGGTCTCAGAAGCCTTCGTAGCTCTGTTCCCCTTGTGGCAGCAGCAGGGTGGGGGGGGGGGGCGGGAGAGACATCTGGTTTGTTGCTGGTGCCATCAAGAGGATCTTATGAATATCAATAGGACTTATGGCTGAAGAAGAGCAGATTACCATAATGTTATGTTTTCTTCATTAGGAAAACTCACTTCTAGGCTGGAAAATTGAAGAAATATTTTTTTTTTTTTTTTTTTTTTTTTTTTTTTTTTTGCATTATTGGAGGGGCCTACAGGAAAAAAAAAAACTGCGAAAAGAAACCTTGCTGGTTTTTTTTTAGAGATTCCCAGCATGTGCACTTAACTCGTGAGGACACATCTCTGCGAGCCAGGTACTGGCCGGCCAAGCACTCAAGGTCTGAATTGGTATCTGTTTTGTTTGTCCATTTCAAAATGAGTGTCTTCTTTCTGTCTTTGAATAGAAATCTCACGGTCCATGTCTTCAGGATGCCAAAGCATCTGGTGGAATCACGTAAAAGAATGTGTGGGGAGAAAATTCAGGGGAATCAGTTTTACATTCATTTCTCCGTATTATTCTGTTATACTTCTGGCAATGACTAAGGGACAGCCAAAGCCAGCCTATTGGAAACCTATTAGCTGAAAGTATGTGTGCTTCTCACACAACCAAACGATGGGAAGGGCCAGGGTGCAGCCGTCTCTCAGAGGCAAGGGGCCAGCTATTGAACACCACCAAGGTTCTTGTCATCTTCCGGACTAAGCAAGAGTCTAGACTGCCGTCATTTCTCACCTCTGCCATTCTCCACGTTGATTCCAGTCTTTGAACTGCAAATGGTTATATGTCATTCTCTCTGCATGGCAGGGACATGCCCGCCAACAGCTCTCAAGTTACATCTGGTGGTATCTCTCACCACTGCTACAATGGAATTCATCTAGATCAACCATAATCCTGAGATTAAAAAGAACATCCAAAGAAAGGCAGATTGCCCCGTTGGCTCAAGCGTTCATTGAGAACACTCAGCTCTGGCCTGGGTGTGGTTATCATCCCCTGTCACCCACTGGGTTCGCTGCTCCACACGGAGGCTATGTTTCCAAGGGGGATAATTGCAGTCAAGGCTGTCAGTCCACAATTCTACTCCTTTTAAAAAAAAAGTTAGAAGATGAACCCTGAGTCCTGTGTGTACAGGCAGTGTATTGAAGCTATGTCTGATATCCCATACTTCGTATATAGCCAATGACTAGTGCCTGTGTTTTATCTTATACAAAAGACACATGCCCACAAACCTGTATGGGTAGCAAATATTATCTCAAGTGCACTAGAGGACACTGATATTTTTAAAAGTCAGCAGTATAGGGAGTGAACAAGACTCTTCTCAGAGCTATGGAACATTAGTCGTTATCCTCTGATTTATCGGCCTTCCCTAAGATAAAAGTTATAGGATGATTTTTAAGTAATTTCTAATTACTAAGTGAAGTCATCACCAAGAAGGCTTTATTGAGCATTTTCTATGTACCAGACAAAGCAATGGTTGCTAGGCATAGCATAAGATGATGCCGGCACTTCAGGGAACTCTGACAAAATGGCCCATGACTGCCCCCTATGACTAGGGTACCTGGAGATCCCAAAGCAGGCTTAGCTGTAGTTGGCATCCCACAGGTAAGAAAACCTGATCATTTACTTTTCTAGATTGTTGTAAGGGCACTCTCCCTCTCTGAGTGCCAAGGAAGGGCACCGAGTTCCACCTCCTAGAACTGCACCAAGAAACACTTCAGAGAGAAGCTCATCCCTCAGCTGAGGCCTCAGGGCTGCAGAACTGGTCAGTAGACGGATGCAGGAGGAGATGCTTGCTGTTGCCTAAATGCACAGGCAGGGGCAAATCGTGTCTCCTTAGACCTGCTGCCAGGTGGACTACAGGCCAATCTAATCTGTGGAGGGACTTTGGAAGCCTCATCTTGTTACAACGTGGGGAGGGCAGAGTGTTTAAATTTGTACTTTAGCGATAAAGATAAGGAAGACGAAGCTAGAGACAGAATGACCACACAGCATGACAGGAGTTAGGATAGGGCTAGTAAGGACCTGGAAGATGGCACTGCTGTCAGGGGAGGTCAAAGCCAGTTGGTAATTAGTTTGGCTGTGGAGAGGGTAGATTATGAATGACAGCAAGCAAAGAATTCTCTCTCTCCTCCCCCTCTCTCTCTCTGAGACCATCTCATTATGTAGCCCTGGCTAGACTAGAACTTGCTATGTAGATCAGATTGGCTTTGAACTCACAGGAATCCGCCTGGCTCTGCCTCCTAAATGTTCAGATTAAAGGCGTGCACCGTGATGCCCAGTACACCGTTTATTTTCTATATATGGAGTTTGGGATGCTTTCGTGGGCCAGAGCCTCACCTGGGGTTGAGTTTTGGAACCATGTTGGGGTGTCCTCTTTGGCTGCTGTTTTGGAGATGTTTGGAGCTGCATTTTTCTTTAGTGTTTGAGTGGGATGCATTACGCAAGCTTCCCTCTGCTGTGGAGGAGGCTCTAACCCCTGGAATTCACAATAAGACGGGTTTTTTTTTTTCTTTTTGGTTTTCTGTGGTTTGAAGTTTTATTCACTGCTGTTGGACATTTTGAAAGGAGAGCGAAAGACCGTTGTCTCTGGGAGAGGCTTTTACTGCTAGTATTGATTATCTTGCCACGAGGAAAAGCTTCACTTTTTCAATGCAGAGCATAAATATATAAAGTGACCGCTTTCCATCTACACTTACAGGCAAAGTTCACATTGCTTCCGCCTGGGGTTTATCACAAAGCAATCCTGGGAGAGAGAGAAAAAGCCATGGTGGGCTTTAAAAGTCACTGCGCTCATAATGTCACTGTCCTATGGAAGTCTGGTGTTTAGCATTCAGATCAACAGAGAGCGCTTCCACCAGCCTTAAGAGCCTTCTTCACGTATGTAAAGAGCCAAGCCCCCTAACGATAGAGAAGGCACGATCAAACAGCTCACAATAGAGGAAGTAAAAATGTCCACTAAGTATGTCAGAAACAATTTAACCTCACTGTAAGTTGAAGCAGAACAGACTTTTTGATACCAGATATAAAACAGATGAAGCTTTATTGGGGGAAGTGTGGGTGTCAACAGTGAGGAGGCAAATTGGCTTGCCTTTTCTGGGGGGCAGTTTCCCACCCCGTCAAAGAGTTACAATTTGCAGACCTTTAATCTGATCATTTAGATCCACGAATCATGATGAGGAAAAGTACGCGAGAATGTTCATACCAAATTTTATATCGAAGGTTAGCAATACTCCACGTAATGGGATTTTTGAAATACATATACAACACAGCCATCTGCTAGAGGCATCTGCCTGGTATTTCCCTTATAATACTGCAGACTCTTTACTTGGAAGATAGTGTTCATTACACATGAGGAGGAAAGGGGATTAAGGAGGTAGTCAGTGTGGCTCTTGTGTTGGCTATGGGACACTAGATTGAGACTAGTTTTCTTCTCTTGTTTATGCTTTTGGTATTTTCTACAAGTTCATGTTTATTCTAAAAAGGGAAACAGAATTAACGCATGTGTACACACACACACACTTTGGAGAGCTGTCATGTCTATTTGGTCCATTCCAATTTGATGTATCAAAGGACTTTCTGAGAGTCAGATGGCTTGCAGAAAAACAGAGCAGCCTCCTCCAGACATGAGGTGCATCATCTTACAGTGGAGCCTCCATGTGTTGGGTGACTTCATAGAGTGGGTGGAACCGAAGCTTCTCTTTCTGCTTTATGGTCCACTTACAACATCTGGTCTCCTATGAAGAATCCAGCTGCCTTTTTCACGAAGTGGCATGCTTTTGTGGTAGAAATGGAATGGTCCTTGTAGTCATTAGCTCACTGGTTTAAAACGTTTTTGCACAAGCTCCATAGGTAGAAGAGTACATTTCACAGTATCGCAGCCCAGTAAGCACATCCACATATAGGAAATAATTTTATGACACTTTTCATAGATGATGTACTCACATTTTCTATGGTGCTGAGTTTAAATTTTCTAAATGCAGGTTGTAGCTCACTAAATCAGTTTTACAATGTAGTTTGCACTCTACTGAGCCTTCTGGATCTCGACTTTGTCCTGTTCCTAGGGCCTGCTTGCCAGGTCATCTACTTTCTCTATCTGCCTTCAGGTTGGTTGGATAGGCTAGCCTCAACTTACTCTGAATTCTTCTCTGAGAACAGACTCTGGTATATTGGCAGTTAAGTCTTTTGTTATTGGTTAACCTTAGGCTGGATATTATCCAAACTTCCTATACATAGCTATAAGTTCTTTTATAAAGCTTACAAAATACTTTAAAACACGCTCGATCAGTGGTGATGCTCCCAGTAAGTAATTAGACAGATCCCTTGCCCTTAGCTCCATGGCAACCGTATAAACAGTTACAATAAAGGAGCCCCCAAATTCCCCTTGAGGTCATTGAGGTGCTGATATAGTACCTAGCACAATATGTCCATAAGTGAGTTTACATGCATGGTAGGGTTTGAAAGACTAACTTTAGTAATAACGTTTTCACATTGACTAGGCATCCAAAGAAGAGAGCAAATGCCTGCCCCTCTTTTGTGTGTTGATGGTAGGTACTGTTAGCAGGAGACCCATAACCTTAAAGCCGACTGTGGGATGGCCATCACAAGCAGCAGAAGCTGAGGGCCTTCTGTTAATGATAATGACATTAGAAAGTATCAATTACAGATAACACTGAAAGTCAAAATAATCTTTGGAAACTCAATTTAGTGAGGAGTAAATGACAGAGTATGCTAAAAGCACCCAGAACAATGTCTGCCCCATGGCAAGTAAGTACCAAGATGAGCATTTGTTAGCCCTAACATGTAAACAGAAAAAAAAAAAAAAAAAACCCAAAACAATATAGCATTTGGTCATGAATTAGAATAGGAGAGCGTGTCCTGTTTGAGCTAGGTGGAAGTGTCTTCTCTGGAAATCCCTTTGTGACTTCAGCCATGACTAAATTAAGGAGCTTATACAAAATTAGAACAATATTAAAAAGAAATGGTAGTTCAGCATACTACCCCTAAGATAGAAGGCTCCTTCGCTAGGCATTCACAGGCTGCCTGTGCCTGCAGAAGACCAGGAGAGGCATCAAATCTGAGCTGATGGTCAGTTTCCTTCTGACACAAACATCCAACACTTAGGATAGCAGCTGGCATGTAGTGCACACTCAGTAAATGCTATCTAATCTTTTTATTGTTGTGTATTCTACTGGGCATTCAGCACATGCTGTCACATTCTGTGTAATAAACAGATACATTTATGTGTTTTCTCTTTGTGGTGGATTGAGGCGAAGTCTGGCTTTTGCTTCTAGATCTACCAACCCTCGGTTTCCGAGAACAAAACTGAACATCCAAGTGAAGAAAAGCAGGAAAACCTTTGCTGGGGAAAGCGACCAATGAAGTGGGGACTTGGGGACAGTTGCTCAAAAGGCTAAATAGCGGCCAGGTGGAACAGCACATGCCTGGGTACCAGCTACTCCAGAGGCGGAGAAAAGAAGCTCCCTTAAATCAAGGGAGGTTAGCAAACAAGGGATGTTCGGCTGGTGGCAGTGCGGTGCATCAACAATATTTATTCAAGCATGTTGGCCAATGTAGAGGAAACTTTCGGCCTGTGCTAAAGCTCTTTGTAGGTTCTGTCTCCCTTCCTGCCTGTCACTGCTTCCTCTTCTTGTCTCCAGCTTCCTGTAGAATGCAGCTTAGATACTAAGCTTCCACACTCTTGACATTTGGTCCCCTCTACGTTTTATTTCCTTCAAAGCATCAACTAACCACTTCATGACAAACTTACTCATTTTGTAAAAAGATCTGGCATTACTATAGCTTTCATCGGAGTGTTCTGGAGTCGGTGTCTGGATGTTGGCTTGTTAGTTGAGCTCCATGGAAGACATTACACAAAACAAAGTCCAGAAGGAAGAAAAGGTTTTGAACTTCATTGTCTCTGTGTATGAATATTTTTTCACAATCTTTTTTTTTTTCCTGGTGTGGAGTCTGTTTCTATTTAAGTAGCTGGTTATCCCTCTGATAGGACACCAAAGAATAGAGCATCCCACTGTTCCAGTAGTTTGGCAGATGTATTCATTTTGCCATAGAAACATGAACATTATTACTCTATTTCATTGGACTGAGGAGATAGCTTTCTGCGTAGTATCCTATTTTGCTATGGAAAATTATCATGGGTATTATATGAAATGAATTTTCTGCTTGCTGTTATTCCTTTCTCAGAACACAAACAGACACGATGTGTTGCAATGCAATTCTGTCTTGGAAAAATACCTTCTTTTGGTTCCTTCAGCTTTGTGAAAATACTCCCTAATGAACTCATTGTTTTTCTTTACTTTCTACCACAAATTGTGTAACTATTCTATTAGAAATAAATATTTTACATTCTATAGTACATTATGTGTTTTAAGTTGTCTTAAGCCTTTTTTCATGGCTGTATATATTTCATGATGTATATTTCTTGGTGTGGGAATTTACTTGTGTTTATATATTAATCATGGCATTGATAAATTACTCTTAGTTAAAAGAAAACCGCATGTTTTTAGAGCCGCCTTTGTGTGGGAGAAAAAAAATGAATGCTTTTGGAGTCATTGGGTAGTGAGAGTTTATTTATTTCTCAGAATTGGAGCCTGTTTCCCAAGTCATCCATTCCAGAGACTGTTTCTTTCAAAGAGAGAAAAACTAGTGGGAATACAATTCCTTTTCAAAATTTTATTTAAATATCCACAGACTTTCCTATTGACAGATGCTCAGCCCTCTGTGTCTGAAGAGTGGCCACATGGATACGCTACCTAAGTCATCCTGCTGCTCTAGACAGAGTTATAAAATGGGCTCTCTCTTCTCATGTTATTCACAGCCTCGCCCCCACATGGCAATTTAATTAGTGCTTCCTGACCTGGATGTTTTCCTGTGATAGCGCGTCCTTGGCATAGATTATTTTCTCCTTTCCTGTGTGTGTGAGATATCCTATGTTGCTTGTATGATACAACATTCAACACGCCCATGGTCTGTTCCTAGTGTGTCGTCTCCACCACATGTGCTGGTCAGACTGGATTCTGTGCTTCTTCCTTTAAAGTGCATTGGCCAAATAGAATTTAGGTCATCTGGCTTCAAGGGAATGTGTCTAAGTGCAAGGTGCAAGCCTTTTGAGATCCTCTGGAAATGCATTCCGGTTGTTCCACATCCTTCTGCATTCTCCCGTATCTGGTCATGCTGCTCCCCATAAACAGCTCTAAAATCCGCCGTGCTTCATTGTAGGCATTTAAATAAATTTAACCGGCCTACAAAGTGACGAGCTTGTATCTTTCGTGGACTACAAAGTAGTCTGCGTGCTTTTTAAGCGTTGCCTCAAGGCACACCTAAATATAGATGCTCTGACTCAAGATGACACCCAGGAAGTTGGAGGCGGTGCCTTGGAACGTGGGCAATTCTGTTGGGTTTCAGCCGAGAAGGAAGGCCTTTTGTCTTCTGATGTATTAAGACACTAGAAAAAATATATTTTAAGTGATGTGAAATGCTAGTCCATATCACTACAGTGGTGGCGTTCTAATGCAGTTTCAGTAACATAAACACATTATCTGTGCCGCAGATGCTGCATTGCTAGCTAACTCGTAAGACATTGAACTGTCAGGACTGCAGCTGCTCTGTAGCGTCAGATCGAGTGTGGCTTCATTATACCACAGTACAGATGGCTTATGTCTTAGAAAACTAGAGAAAGGAGCCCTTGTGAAAACCATATTTTGAATTAGCTTATATATAATATGTTTCCACAAAAAAGATCAAGTAGGTAGGAAAACATATGCATGTACACACATGATCTATGATCTTCTCTGTGGCAGTTATTTCAGGAAACGTGGTCTCCAGTTTTTATCTTTTAAAAATATTTTTATTAATTCTTTGAGACTCTCCTACACTGCTTTGATCATATTCACCTCCCTTCCCCTGACTCTTCCCAGATCCACACCCTCTTCCATACTCACCCAGCTCTCTGTCCCCATTGGTTTTTACTCTTGGGCATGTGGCTACCTGCTGGAGCACAGTCAACCAAATGGGACCCACATCTTAAAACAACAACAACAACAACAGCAAAATACCTTTCCACTCGTGTTGCTCCTCAGGTTGGCCATGGGGCTTCATGCCCACCTCCACTTCCTTCCTGATTGTGTCTGTCTTGAGCCTGTGCACACTGTCACAGATGCTGAGTTCATGCACGCATCTGCCCCTTGTGTCCAGTAAACAGTCTTTGGTTTACTCGTTCACTGCCCCTGGCTCTTACCATCTTTCCACTCCCCTCTTCCACAGTGAACCCTAAGCCTTGGGGAGAGTGAGCGTGATGTAGGGGATTCCATGGCCTCTTATTCTCTACATCTTGACTGGTGCTGAGGTTTAAGGGATGCGCTAATGTATAATGGTAAATCACCTGGGGTCCGCTTAAACCACTAGGTCCACTAAACAGAGTAAAGAAGAAGGTTCTGCCTTGCCCTGTGATCTGTCTAGGCACAGGTCCTGATAACACTGCCAGGTATGGATTCCATCTTAAAGATCAGGCCTTAAATCCAATCAGAAAGAGGTTGGTTATTCCAGTGACGTTTGTGCCACTATTGCACCAGTGGGCATACCTTGCCAGGTCATTCATTATGTTAGCGCTCCGGGTTCTCAGCAGAATAGGTCGGTGATTACTTTTCTCCGTTGCTAGTGTGCATAGCTCTTTCCAGCACTAGGAAAACTAGCCAGTAGCCATGAAGCTTCTGGGTCAGCAACAGCTTAGTTTCTCCATGTTCTGGCTTAAGTTTGTATTGTCTTCAGCAATAGGGTCTGACTGCTAAGTTCTATGGGGTAACCAAGAGCAAGAACAATAGCCTTTAAGGTTTGAGGATCTGTGGGCCCCCACTGGTAACAGCTCCAGATGAGGTAACCCATTCCTGATACAGAGCTTTTCTTAGCCCACAGTGTCTGGTAGTAGATGAAGAGATAATGAAAATGGGAGCATTTATATTTAAAAATTAAACTTTTATTTTATTCAATTTGTTCAGAGTCATCTTGTCTTTTCCGTAATGTTCTAATCAACAGGACAAATGTTTTGTGGGAGGAAGGAGCTTGGGGTATACCTTCTCCATTACCTATCTTCTTAGCTGCATTGAATTGAGGAGGGTATTGCTGGAGTGTATATATGAATACATTGTGTGTGTGTGTGTGTGTGTGTGTGTGTGTATTTGCATGTGCACATGCAGAGGTTGACTGGCAACCGGCAAGCACCAGGGATCCTCCTGCCTGAGTACCCACACACCCAGCATTGGGATTACAGGCAGGTGCTACCACCCCAGAATTTCATGTGGGCACTAGGGAACCAGACTCAGGTTTTCATGCATCTGTAGCAAACACCGACTGGGCCATCTCTCCAGCCTTAGAGGTGGATTCTATTTTTTATTGAAAATAGATTTTTTTCATACAATAAAGTGTGATTACGGTTTCCCCTCCCACATCCTCCCCATCTTTACACCCACCAAGGTCTGCACCCTTTCTTCCTTCCTTCCTTCCTTCCTTCCTTCCTTCCTTCTTTCTTTCTTTCTTTCTTTCTTTCTCTCACTAGAAAACAGACGCGTATCTAAAGATAATAAAGACAAACAAACCAGAATAAGACAAAGCAAAGGAGCTAAAGAAAAAGCTCATGCAACACATGGCTGCAGAGACAGACACATTTGCACACATGGAAATCCCGTACAAACACAGAATTGGAAACTGAATGTTATATAACATAATGTAAGCAACAGACCTGTAAAGAAAAGCAAATCCCAGACAAAGCATTATGAGACAAAATAACAACAATAAAAACTCTCTTCTGGCTCTTTATATAAAACTGACCTCCCTGCCTGGTGTTCATGTTTGATCTCTTTATCTCTTCAGACTTCTGACAATGTCTCCAGCTTACAGAGAGTTTCCTTCCATCCCATCCCCCTCAGAGGACTTCTTTTGACCACCATGCCCTCTCTTTCTGTCCCTTTATCTGACTTCATTGTATTCATTACCTAACATTTTAAAATGTGTTGTCTGTCTCCAGCTTTAGTCTAGTCCCCATGGGTCAAGGAGTTCTTTCTGTTTATTGCTTTATCTGCAGCGTCCATAACTACATCCTCTGCATGGCAGGTGCTCAGTAAATATGGATCAAATGAATATTCTCAAGAAGATTTAACAAAGAATGCTCCCACATACGGTGCCTTTTGATCAGTTTGGTTGGGATAAGTGTGGTTACTTTAACGTTCCTCTCGAGATTTCTCCTGACCTAGAATTCCTGGATACGTCCCGACCACTGCACACCAATCACTCTGCTTTGAAGACAGGTGCTAGGATTCTGGATTCTCCGGCCAGGATTACTTTGCGGCGACATTCACTTTCCTTTCTTGGTTTGGGATCGGCACAGTTTGTTTTAAGTTCATGTTCATTCAGTCCCAGCCCACGGCAGAGAGTAGAGAGGTAACTCTTCTGCCCTCAGCCTACCGCCCTACCCCTAACTCACCTCTCTTCTCCCTTGGTCTCTTTTTCTTGAGAGAGTATCTCGCACATCCCAGCCTGGTCTCAAGTTCTGTTTTTGTTGAGGATGACCTTGAACTTCTGATCCTCTTATTTCCACCTCCCAAATGCTGGGCTTGCAAGTAGAAGATCCATCATGAGAGCTTTGTGTATGTTAAGTTGCCACTCTGAGAACGAGCCTTGAGGTCTCATGTGTTTTACGGGATTTCTGTCTTCAGGCTGGGTGAGGCTCTGTGCATAAAGTTCTGTCTGTGGGCTGAGTGCCAGATACCTCAATGCTGCTTCTTATCAGACCCAGGAGCCCCGGCCTTGCCTCCTAAGCCCAGAGACCCTGCCTTCCATCTTAGTTCAGGGACACAAGTTTTAGCCCCTGGAACCTCTGGCTTCTTGGCATCTATTCTGTTTCTGACCTCTTCACCTTGAAGTTTTTCTAACCAGACTCTATTTTGCATATATATTAAAAACAAAACATACTTCTGTGATACATTCACGCTTCCTATGTCTTTGGGGTGGGATAGTTTCCCATATCTGCTCAATCAAGCATGTTAATTAAAGATGTGTGGGGAAGTTACTATTTTAGCATTTTATAAGCAATGCCCCTGAAATGCTTGCCGCTTCCAAGAACCTATCTGCATGAGCAAGACCAGAAATGTGTATTCTATACCTCTAGATATTCTGATGCTTTGAGGAAAGGCTTGGTGCTAATCATGGATAATTCTTGTTCCATTGAACTTTAACACTTCTTAGAACTGTATATTTATTTTTTTTCTAAGATTTTTGGAGACTTTTTTCAAATGGAATATAATTATAAGGGTAACTTTAAATACTAAGAGCCATTGTTTTGAAATGTTTCACATTAATGCTAATACCAAGCCATGCTGACTGAATACTGGTTACCTTCCAAGGTGTTGTACATCCTGGATGCTCTCGTCTGACTTACAAATATTACCAATACAGTAAGATGTAACCCGCCCAGCAGGTCAGCTATTCAGGGTCTGAAGAGGCGCTATCTGAAAAAGACATGGGGGGAGAGAAGAACGAGACCAAGCAGAGTTTACTTGTCAAGGTCTCAGTTTATTGAAGCAAGCTTTTCATCTTAAATAGTTCTCCAGCAAGGAACTGCGGGCAGAGGGAGGGGGAAGGGAAGGAGGGACTCGGCAGCTTCGGCAGCTATGGGGGGGGGGTAGTTGCAAGGTCAGTGGTTAGAACACCTGTGGTTAGCAATAAGCAAGGAACAATGCGGGCACTCTATGGTGCTTTTCAGACCTTGAGTCTCTAAGATTAGCACTCAATGTTTTAATTAGCTTTAAGTTTTCTGTCTCAAGGTTTTACTTCAAGGCCCTGTAAGAAAAGAGAGGCCTGAAATGGCCCCTGACAGTAAGATTTGTCTTATGTATCTTCAAGTTGAAACGCACAAAGTATATAGTTTCATGTGTTTGGACAAATAAAATTGGAAACATTGTTGTCTCATCAGTAAACTTGCTCTGTTATGTGGTTTTCATTTACAAATTCATCTTTCCCTCACCAGCTATTAAGACATCTTATCTGAAATCTGAAGACTTTTTCAGGAAGCCCATTGTTCCCAGTACCAGTGAGTTCTTGGATTCAACAGACAGAAACTACTATGCAAAATTATGGGCCAAGCTTTCATCCAAAAAGTCACCTGTGGTAAGGGTGGGGCAGGTGGGATACATTATCATAGAAACTTACTCTGTCCCAGGTTTAAAAGGGGGGAGGGAGAGTAAGGGGTCATGGGCCGAGCATGGTAGCACATGTCTTTAATCCCAGCACTTGGGAAGCAAAGACAGGTGGATTTCTCTGAGTTTGAGGCCAGTCTGGACGACATAGTGAGACCCTGTCTTAGAAAGGGGGGGTAGCTGGGCGGTGGTGGTGCAACCCTTGAATCTCAGCACTCAAGAGGCAGAGGAAGGTGGATCTCTGTGAGTTCAAGACCAGCCTGGTCAAGAAGAGCTAGTTCCAGGACAGGCTCCAAAGCTCCAGAGAAAACCTGTATCAACGCCCCCCACCCAAAAAAAAAATGGTGGTTAGAATTTGGAGATTATTAAGTTTTCCCAAACTGTTTTTACATCTATGAACTGAGGACATAATTCCTTCTCCCCTGACCTCTAGGAACAGATACTATTCCTAAAATTGAATTTTCAATGTAAGTAAAGTTTTTGAGTACCTCAGGTTCCCAGCAAAACCCCTGGCATTCTCTTCCTTTGTTTGCAATAGAAAAATAGCACAATAAAACAAACCTGGGGAAATGTCTATTTCAGGGATCGAGTTCTCTGAGTTGGGATGTGACTATGAGTATCTGGGGGCTGTACTGGAAAACCAAGCCCACTACAGAGTGTGCTTCATGCAACGCTATGTGAAGCAGACCCCTAACTTTATCCCAACGCAGCCCTCTGGGACTGTCCAGAATCCAGCCCAGGTAGGAGTGCCTAACACACAGTAGGGCCTGTGTTCAGAGTAGGCTCTACTCATTTCCGTGTGTAATGGTTTTTATGTAATGACCTGGGAATGCAGAGACTTAAAAAATTACAGTTGCAGAATATACCTAACTTCTAGTTGGTCAACTCAAGGCCTGCCTGTTCAAAGCAAGTTATTACACCACCCTCCAGTCAACCATGGTCAGTGGTCAGTGGTCAGAAGAATCAGTGGAACCTGACCTGTGCCTAAGTGTTCTACCGTAAGACATGGCAGGTGTCAGGGACTCTAAGTGCAGGAAGTAGATGTTTCTGCTTTGCTTTTCTGGGTAACCTCTTGCACTAACTGTGGACTCTGCCTCACTCACCCACTCCCTTAGATGCAGTCTCCCACATTCCCACAAGTGTCCCGCTAGCTCTTCATTTCATATTGCTGAAGGCAAGAGTATAGTCAGCCTGTCTAACTCTGTAGCAACGCTTCTCAGGCCTTACAGACTCTGCAGCCCCCTGCCCCATCCCAAGGGCTCCAGACTGCAGCATCGTAGAGGCAGCAGGACGTGCATAAGCTCTTAAACATCTACAAGTGACGTGATGCTTGAGCTCAGGGAGGTTGTCTGACCAAAGCCAACCAAATCTAGAATTCTCCCCCACCCACCAGGAGTTATGAGAAATCAAACATCAGCCATTAGTAATGGAGATCATGCTCCATCTTTGGATCAGTTTAAGAATTCAAAGGCCTCTGGCTGTTCTGGGAGGCTTCAAAAGGACCTGTAAATCACATGGTAACCTTGGAGATGCTCCTCTTGTAAGTTCCTGGATTCTTCGTCAAGCCACTGGCTCCGGTATTTCCCACATTCTCTCTTCTTCAGCTGGTAGGTTGGTTTTCCTTTGTTCCCAGCTAAGGCTTAGGTAGCCCTGAAATCTTGCCATCTCCTGGATATCAGTTAGAAATCAACAGGAAAGGCATTTAATGGGAAGTGCCCACTGCTCTCTGTCATTCTGGTTCTGGGAAATACAGGACCCTTCAAGTCAGTCTCCAGTTTCTTCATTTGCCCTGGACACCCTGGCTCTCTTGAAAGGCATGGCTTGTTGCTTCTAAGAGCTGAGGCTCCCAAACCTAAGTTTTTAATCTCCCTTTGTATCCTTGAGCATCTGGAGTTTAGAGATAATTTTTTTTTAAAAAAAATATGATTTGGGCTAGCCTTGGTGGTGCAGAGACCCTATCTCAAATAAACAAACTACTACAACAACAAAAGAAATTTAATTTTTTAAAAAAAAATTTAATAAATGAAGTGAACAGCCTCTATAAAAACTTTAAAACACCAAAACATCAATTAAAAAGACACTAGAAAATGGCAATGTCTCCCATGGTCATGAACTGGCAAAATTAGTACTGTCAAAATGACTATATTACAGAAAGCAATCTCTACACTAAATGAAATTTTCATCAGAATTCTAATAGTATTCTTCAAAGAACTAGAAAAAAATCCAAAATTCATATGGAAGCATAAAGACCCCGAAGAGCCCAAGCAATCTTCAGGAGAATAAGCCATGCTGATGATATCACGATTCATCTCACGGTATATGCCATGGAGCTATGGCAACGAAATCAAGATGGCTCACAAAGGCAAACACATAAACCAGTGGAATAGAATAGTGGACTCAGAAATAAACGCGCCCACCTAAGCTACAGCCACCTGACCTTTGACTAAGGTATCAAAAACACATTGCCAAAAAAAAGACGGCATGTTCAGAAAATGCTTGGGATGCTGGGTATTCTCATGTGAAAGGATAGGAACAGGGAGCTGGGAATGCAGCTCCATTGCTAGGTCTTACCCAGCATGCATAAAGCCCTGAGTTCAGTCCCAGCTCCATGTGAAAGTGGACACGGCAGCACATGTCTACAATCCCAACACTTGGCAGGTCAGGGGAGGAGATCAGCAGTTCAACGTCATTTCAGTTGCTTAGTAAATACAAGGGCAGCTTGGACTACCATGGCACCCTGAAAAAAATAAACTAGATGCCCATCCCTCACCCTGCACAAAAATCAATTTTAAATGAGTGAGAAAAATCTTAATGTAAGACCTGGATTCGGAACCTGCTAGATGCACAGGGGAAAGGCTCGAGGAGGAATTGGAAAAGGGCGGCAGCGGCACAGGAAAGAGCTCAAGAGTTTCCTAGTCGGTCTGCATGGCATGAAAGCCCTTAGTCAGCAAAGGAAACACTTATATTCAGCAGAACAGAGAGTCAGTCTCAGAATGGGAAACAACCTTTGTCAACTACACGTCAGGGGATTGGTAGCTACACCTGATCTTATCCTAACGGCTAGTAAGCAAGTAGATTATTATCTAGGATCTATTTTTTAAAACTCCAAAAGTTAAACACACACACACACACACACACACACACACACACACACACACACACACAATCTATCCAGTCAGTAAATGCAATAATGAAATAAATAGGGTGTTCCACATTCTTAGGTTAGGGAAATGCAGATTAAAACTACCCTGGAATTCTCTCTTGTCCAAATCAGAATGGCTAGTAGCAATAAAACAGATGACAATAAATGCTGCCAAGGATGGGGATGGACAGGTCCCATAGATGCCAGTGGGACAGGCACTATCGTTGTCAATATGGAAACTTGTCAAATAGCTACAGATAGAATGACCATGTGACCCGACTCTTCAACCCCTGACTGTATATCTGAAGGATCCTAAGTCAGCGTACCAGAGATATTTACACATCTGAGTTTATTGTCATGTGATTCACAATAGACACAATATGGACCCATGCTGGATGTCCATCAAAAGATGAGTGGATGGATTAAAACAGTGTGGGGATGTGCAGAATGTAAGTGCAGTCATCTCTACAGGAGAATGGAATAATGGCACTCCTAGGAAACAGATGGAACTGGAGGCCATTGTGTTAGCAGAACAAGCAAGACTCAAGACTCAGGCAATACTGAATATTTCATTTGTACGATCTGTCGGATTGTACATGTATCTTTCTCTCTGTGTCTCTGCCTCCCTCTCTGTGCATATGCATGTGTGCGTGTATGCCTGTGTGTGCATGCATGTGCGTGCGTGCATGTGTGTGCATGTGTGAATGCATTTGTGTGTGTGTGTGTGTGTGTGATGTGAAAGTAGAAGGGATTATGAGAGGAGGAAGAGATCTAATGAAGCAGGAAGGAGGAACAAGAGAGGGTAGTGGAATAAATGTCATGAGAAGCGAAAGGGGGAAGGAGATGAGAGGGCCGAGAAAGAGGAAAAGGGGAAGAATAGGAACCAGTTATATGAAATGTTATAATGAAATTATGTTTTAGTATACTAATAAAACTATCTTTGTATAAAAGGAAAAGAAAGAAAATATAAAAAGAAGCCAGGCATATGGTGCATACCTTTATCTCAGTACTTGGGGGTGAGGCCCTGCAGAGGCAGATGGATTTCTGTGAGTTAGAGGTCAGCCTGCTCTACTGAACTAGTTTCAGAACAGCCAGGGCTATACAGAGAGGCCTCTTGTGTGTGTGTGTGTGTGTGTGTGTGTGTGTGTGTGTGTGTACAGACAGAGATGCACATATATATGTATGTATGTATATCTATACACACACACACACACACACACACACAGAGGGGGGGACTGGAAAAGGAAAGCCCTTGACAGTGAGAGACCAAGTAGAATTTGCACTCCACTTGCTTTGGGGTATTTTGAAATTCTGTTTCTCTGAAACATATTTCTCACCTGTGTTGACGATTGCATTCTTGTGGTTTTGATCAACCCACGTTAAAATGTATTGACAGTCTCTCACAAAAGAAACTTATTTGCCAGGAGATGTCACATTCTCTTCTGAGCATTGCCAATACTGTCTACTTTATTACATCATTGTCCTAAATGCACATGAAATGTCTTCATAAATTAATGACTTAGGAAACATGTTCGTCATTGCCCTGTTGGTGACGGTTGGCAGGGAATGGGGAAGAGCTAAGACCTTCGACTATCCTGGTCCATGTTCAGAAACAGCATCTCTTCCTTTGTGAGATCAGCAGCAGCCTTGTATCACCCCAGGCTTCCACCAGTTGCCGGGACTTATGCTTCTGCTACAGTAGGCTTAGTAATTCTGATAAACCCTCCTGCCCAAGACAACTAGAAAATGTGGATTTAAAAAGAAATCTACTTAAAGGCATCAGAGAACAAACAGAAGAATGGAAAGTGGCCTGGCCTGGAATTGGGGGCAAAGATCCTGAGAGGTGAGCCTGTACCAGAGGTCGCTTATCTCCTTTGACCTTTGGTTGAGGGTCGGACGTCACTGTTGACCTTCCTGTGGAACAACAGCAGCATTGAATTCTGGGCGCCGCGAAGAAATGCAGCCTAGTGAGCTGGAGGTTGGGTTGGTAAGTGAAGGACTCTCACCTTGGGGAGAAGGTGAGCAGGGGTACACAGGGCTTCACAGTCCCTCGCTCCTGCAAGCACACCTGCTTCCAGCAATGTTGCCAGGTACCCACGGCAATGTTTCTACAAGCCATTTTGAAAATGCAATGTCTAATATATAATAAGAAAATTATCAAGTATGAAAAGAGATGGGAAAATATGAGGCAAAAATAAAAGAATCAGCAGATACAGGAATAAACCTCCAGGACTTCCTGATACTAGAGGCAGCAAATACAGAGTCTGAAGCCTCCAAAATCTAATATGACTGTACTTGCAGCCCCCAATGCATAGGAAAATCAATCCGAAAAGTAGAGATCATGAAGTACAAGTGGAAGTTATGAAACCTGGGACAGAGAACAGTAACTGAAATTAGTACCCGATTAGATATAGCTCAGTATAGAAATCACTAGATGGAGAGATTAGTAAGAAGACTCATTCTTAGACAATATGACAGAAATATGGCGAAAGGGAAGATGCATAAAGCCAAGAGTGAAGAACCCCAGCCGTGTTACCGGGTCCTAAAAAGAGAGACAAGAGCGCGAACACAAGCCCCACGTGGAGAGCTTAGGGGTAAAGCCTTTTATCTCATGGAAAGAAGTCACCAAGCTATACATTGGAGAATTCTCAAAAATCCAATTGATACATATTTGTATTGAAATCATACTGCACTAAAATAAAAGATTCCTTTTCATCTAAAAAATAATCAAATGGGGAAAGATTGTTGTCTATGGTACAGCATTTTAGGGAGATAGTAACTTTGCAAAAGACCTCACCGAAGATTGTTAAAGTGATCAGTTGTTGTTAGCCAAGAATTTCATCCCTAGTGACATATTAGCAGGGAGGTGAACTAAGGATAATTCCAGACAACACCACAGAAGACCCGACACAGGAAACCTACCTGAGAGGGAACACTCGAGAGTGTTATTCAGACAGAACGCAGGGGCCAGCAAGATGGCTCATTGGGCAAAGGCGCTTGCTGGCAGTCTGAGTTTGATCCCCCCGAGCCCACATGCTGGAAAGAAAGAACTGAGTCCAGCAAGCTTTCCTTTGGCCTCACGTGTATGCCATGCTCCACAAGTGTGCACAAACTGATAATGTCACAAAGAGCTGTTGCTAATATGAAATACTAATGATCTTTCTTTATATGTACATATCATTAAGATTTTTGATATAAAAATTTAAGTAAACTATTTGTTGTACCTTAATTATAATGAAGACACAGGGGCCTAAAATTTATATCCATCAGACTAGAGAGGTGGCTCAGTGGTTAAATCAGTTGCTGCTCTTGTAGAGGGCCCCGATTCATGTCTCAGCAACCCTATGTTGGCTCAGAATCACCTGTAATTCCAAGTCCAGGAGATCCAATGCCCTCTTTGGCCTTCAACAACATTATGCATGCATGTGATCCATGCCCACACTCAGGTAGTCACATATCTACATAAAATAAAACATCTTAAAGGAGACAAGAGAGGAGAAGGGGAAGGGTTTAAATGGAGATGCGATGTCCAAGGATCTCTCTGACGTCCAGGTAGAGGACAAATGCCCATTGGACCTTGGTGACACAAGGACACGTAGCTTAGCTTCTGGGAAGTCACTAAAAGAGGAGTAAGAGAAACATAGCTTTTAATCTAATTGGCTATGGGGCTGGAATGACAAATAATATAACATTGTATTGACCAGCAGGACAAAGAAACAGTAAGTAAATGGTGCCAAGTTCAGAAACAGCTCAGAAATGCCCTTGACAATCCAGGCTGCCTCTGAGGGCCTCTTCTTAGTCCATGACTACAGCCAGTGGCCATGTCTGTGCATGCTGTCACACACGTGGAAAACCATGGGCTGGAAACCCCTGCTGACTGTAAAAAGCAAGGAAGCAACTCTGGCAGTGATAGCAATGACTGCAGACACAACTCTACTCCCACCGTGACCACCCAACCCCCTAAAAAAGTCACAGCCTAAACAGCAAGCCATCAAAGAGAACTCTTAAAAAGTGTGGTAAGGATGTTACCTTACCACAAATGGCAGGGGTGGGGGAAGGGAAGGACTCAGTTTGATTTAAGGAGCAGGCCGATGAGAGTTTGGCCATGCTCCAGTGAGTATATAGATAACACAAATTGGACTCTTTTTTTTCTGTTTATTTTTATTTTTTAGGGGGTCACAACAGTAGGGGGATGGACATGGAAAAACTGGGAAGTGAGTGTGATTGGGGTGCATGATGTAAAATTCCCAGAGAATCAGTAAAAATATGTTTAATAAAAGGAATGCACTTGACAAAGCTATCATTTATTCAATAAGTATAAAATGTACAAGGAATTTCAATATGATAACAATAATTAAATATCTTCAAAATTGAAGAATACTTTTTCTTCCTTTAAAAAAAGATATTTCTTAGCTAGGTGTCGTAGCTCATGCCTTTAATCCCAGCACTCAGGAGGCAGAGGCAGGAAGATCTCTGTGAGTTCAAGGCCAGCCAGGTCTACAGAGCGAGTTCCCGGACAGCCAGAACTACAAAGAGAAACTCTTTTGAAAAACAAAACAAAGAGGCTCTCTTTTATTTTTTTATGTATTTGGGTGGTTTGCCTGCATGGATATATGTGTATCACATGTATGCATTGCCTGTGAAGCACAGAAGGGAGCGGCAGAGCCTGTGGAGCTGAATTACAGATGTCAGTGAGCTGCCCTGTGGGTGCTGGGAACCCGACCTACAAGAGCCGCAATGCTCTTAACTCCGGAATCATCTCTGCAGCTGCCTAAAATATGTTCTGACTAGTATCTAAAAATAAAAGGGTTAATAATGAATCTGATAAAAGATGTATAATGTCTCTGCATAGAAAAATATAAAAATATTATTTAAAAACCTAAGTAAGCGAAGAGGTCACAGTTATGAATTACAAGAGTTGATACTGTACATACGCCAGCTCTCTTCAAGTCCGTAGTTATGATGCAAGCCAGTCAAAAATTCCCACAACTCTTTGAGAAACTTGACAAGTTGAACTTAATATTTCTGTGGGGATGCTGGCAGCATCGTAGAGGGATAAGAACATACTGAAGGAGAGCCCTACACAAACCTCTTCACAGATGGGACCAACTTAGGAGGAGGGTGGCACTGGTGGGCAGGAAGAAGATGAGGTCTTTGCCTAGCATTAGCTGCATACAAACGGGAGGTTAAGTTTAATTCCAGCCTTATACCATGTGCAAAACCTAAGGGGTGCAATACATAATATTATGTATACATACATACATACATATATATATATATATATAATATGAAGAACAAAACCATACTTCTGAAAGATTATGTAAGAGAAATTTTTATGACTATGACATGGTGAATAGTTTCTTCAATATAAACACAAACAATGCTAACTATATTGGAAACACTGAATTACATTAAAATTAAGGACTTCTGACCAGGGAAAATAGCTCCGCCACTAAGCATGGGGTCCTGAGTTCAAAACATGCAAGGAGAGAACCAATCCTAAAAGTTGTTCCTTGAGCTCCACATGTACCCTGAGGCATGCATACATACATACATACATGCACACATACATACACAAATGCATACATACTATATAAATAAATGTAATAAAAAATTAAGAACTTATATTAATAAAAGTGACATTAATTTCTTTAAAAGGCAAAACACAGAGAGATACTTGCGAGGTATAAGTGGCAGAATGTTTGTATCCACAATATATAAAGAACTCTTACAGGACCAAACAGGTCATGTACAGGAAACCTTTACAAAGAAAACACCCAGGTGCCCAGTAATGGTATGGCAGATACATATCACCATGAGACAATGCAGGTTATAATCATAACTACATGCTCATAAGAATAAACTAAAAGTGCTAAAATTATCAACCAGCCTCAACACATGATAGTGAAAATTCTTATACAGCTGATGGGAGGTTCAACAGCATGTTTAGACAGCAGTTGGACATATTTGCATATGTTGAACATACACGTGGCCTATGCTTCCGTTATGAAAAGAGGGACATACACACCACACTAGGAGCTCAGGACTGTTTACAGTAGCATCGGCCACAGTGGCCCTAAACGGGAAATCCAGATGTGTAACTGTTAAATACACAATGAACTATGTACAATAATGTAAATGAATATATTTTGATTTAAGCATATTTGAAAGACACTAACTTCTTGCAGTTTTAATCCATATCCAAATTCAAATAATCTCACCTTTGGTCAGTGATGTCTCTTCCAGCTGTGTCTCTGAAATGGAATCTTTGATGCCCCCTTTGCCAATTAGCATGACAAGCTATCTCATGCCCTTGTATTTTACAAGGTCCAGACCCAACTCTGGTTTGATGTAAAATGCTCCCCAGGGGCTGTTTGAATACTTGGTCCCCAGCTGGTGGCACTGCTTGGGAAAGTTGTGGAGCCTTTCTGATCATGGCCGCTGTGATGTGACTGGCCAGCCCCTACTCCTGCCACCATGCCTTCTCTGCCCGCAGCTGTGTCTTTTCGTGGTGCAGAGATGTCCCCCTGAAACCAAATAGACCCTTTCTCCCTTAAGGTGCTTTTGTCAGGGAACTTATCGCAGCCACAGATAAGTGACTAAGATATCTCGGAGCTTGTTTTCACACGAAGCTGCCTTGGTTTCCTTCAGTGACAGGTCATGGTCCAACAACACAGTGTGGTGGTCAGGGATGCCCGTTGCTATTGGAGTGGCCATTACTTCTGGAACTCTGTTTAGGGGGAAAGACACTAGGGACAAAACCCAGGGCATTGTTCTTGCCAGCCAAGCTTCTACCACAGGGTTATAGTCTCCACCCTCTGGTTCTTGGACTAGATAAAATATTCCCTGAGTTCAACTTGATATTTCTAATTAAAATTCGGGGCCTCGTGAGATTTGCTTTTTCTATTATACTTTTATCTTTTTTCCACACTGAGAATCCTTCCCAAAGGCTTCTCAAGGACCTGGGCGATGATAGGATTATGATAGCCTGCTAAATTACTCTCTGGCTTTATCCCACACCACGAGAACAGCCTCTGAATAGCGATGTTAATACAACCAGCCCCCGTTAGGAAAACCGAACCATGGTTTTCAAATGTCCTTTCCTTTCTTCTTCTCATTTTATTAGTTCTTTGAGAACTTCCTAGAAAGCATTTTGACCATATTCACCCCTTCCTCCCTGATCCCTCCTCTCTTTCCTACCCAACTAATTTTGTGTTTATTTTTCAAACCCCATTAAGTACAGTTTGTGTTGCCCATATATTCTTGGCTATGTGGTCTTCACTGGAGGGTAGTCAACCCACCCTGAGCCACGCCCTTACAGACGCTCCCTCTCCCAGCATCTTCAACTCCAGGTATCTTCTCAGCTAGGGCTGGGTTGTTTTCATGGTCCACTACATTGTTTATGGCTGCACGACAGCTACACGTTATTATTCTGTGTTCTTCATCTGTATTAACTCTGAAATCTGCGTCCACTGAAGACCCTCCATTAGCTACAGCTCAGTATCTGGCTTTTTGTATCAATCACCCTGTACACAGAAAGAGCCGTTAAAACAGTTCCCTGAGTTCTTGTAGGCGGGTACCAAGTCTGTTTCAGGCTGAGGCGCTGTATTCAAATCATGGTTTCCCTTGTTTGTTTTCATCACGTGTTCTCAGCGTCTGTCTGTTGAATCTCCACCTCGGAAATATTTGTCCTTTTCTCCAAAATCCCTTGACCTCTTTCTTTCTTTTGGATTTTCAGTTTTTTCTTCTTTACCCACTTTCTAGTTCTCTTAAGCTATTCTCTCTCTCTCTCTCTCTCTCTCTCTCTCTCTCTCTCTCTCTCTCTCTCTCTCTCTCTCTCTCTGTCTCTCTCATCATACTTGTATTTCTTCTGGCTTAGTTGTTTCTGTAGTCATCTTTTTCCGTGTATTTCTAGTTCATTCCAGAGTTCTGCCACCTCACTTGTGGGTTTTGATTATAATGTATTTGTTCTGTACTGCCGTGTGTCTTTTACTTCTGTCTTTGTGTTTACTTTGAAGTGCTAGATTACAGGTTTTACCTGCTTTGTGTGTAAGCATTGTCTGAAAGGGAGGTGTTCACCTATTTTTTTCCCTTGGGATAACATGTGAAACTGGACTAGATACTTTATGTTGCCCTCTATATTAAGTTAGTTTTCTCAGAGTTTCTGAAGTGACCACGGTTCCTTCAAACAACCCTAAAATATATGGCAGTTCCCCCCACCCCGAGCTCTCCTGGCAGTGTCTGCTGCCTGAGCTCCACCTCAGTCTAGAACTTCCTTTCTCCCTGTTGATGCTGTCCTGTGAAATGTGTATCCCGTGCTCCTCCGTGTCTCTTGTGTGTGGTGGTCTGAATGAGATGTCTCCACATTCGCAGGCATCTGAATCTTCGGGTCTCAATTGGATCCCTCTATGGGCAGGAGTAGGAGGTGTGCCCTTGACAGAGGAAATATATATATCACTTGGAGGCCTGCTTCGAGGTTTTAAAAAAGGATTTCCGGTGTGCCCTCACCTCCCTCTCCTTCTGTTAGTTGGCGAAGATGTGAGCCCCGGGCTCTCAGCTTCCAGCTCCCACCAAGTGTCTGCTGCCTGTTGTCATTCTGTTCCCATCAGAAGGACCCTCTGGAGTCATAAACCCCAAGCAAGGCCTTCCATTGGCCATGGTGCCCTCTCACAGAAACAGAAAAATAGCTAAGGCAGGGCGGGAGCAGTCCTCAGAAAAGTCTGAAAATTTTAGATGATTCAGTTCCTTTAATTGTGGAGGTCTGTCCTCACCCCCCTGGAGAGTGGGGCACCTCCTCCTGTGTTTCAGCTGTGGGCTTGAAGGGATATTTTTTGATCTGGTTTTGATTTCACTATGTGGCTCCTTTTTTTTTTTTTTTTTTATTCTTTGACACTTCCGTATTCGGCTGTGATGAATCTGAATAGTTTTCACCCTCCCCTCCCCCCTGCTCCTCACCCTTTCCCCATGGAAGCCTTTCTTCTTCCTAATAAGACCGGCTCCTGCCTCCGTGTGTACTTGGTGTGTGTGGCCCACTGCGTGTAATTAGAGCTGCCTGTGTGAGTGCAGCTATAGCTAAGGCTGCCGTGCATTTTCATGCGGAGGCCATGGGAGATCCAAAACTTACTTTGGGACTTGGAGTGGGGATTGAGCTCAGAGATTGAGCACTGCCTAGCATGTGAGCCTGAGATTTTTATCCCCAGCACCTCCAAATAAAAACAAAAATAAAACCCATGTTAACATTCCATCGGGAGGAGTTATCTGCCGAGTTACAGCATAGTTTAAATCAAGCATCAAATTATCAAAATAATAAGAAGAGCATAAGAAAAGTCACAGCAGTAAATGTTTGAACCTAGAATGATTCATGGCAAAAGAATGGTGTATTTACATGACATTGAATAATAACCAAAAAGGAGCCAGAAAGTCTTCCTTCAAAATGCTCAGTGGCTAAGGGCATGAACTGCACAATAGGGACCCAAGCTCAGTCTTTCTTGGCGATACAGAAAGAAAGGCAATTGGCTGGGAATCAGATCAGAGCGCCCACCACTCGACTCCAGAGAAGCCTCTTGTTGTGGTAGATGATAATCAACACAGAGACCCACAACTGGACAGCATGCAGAGGGTGAGAGACTCCGGATCAGTCAGTCCTAAAGGAGATGTTTTCATCAAACCTGTCCTCCCAAGGATCTATGTTGAAGAGATTCTAAACTCTGAAAAACCGTAAGAGCCACAGGCGGGAGATGAATACAAAGAAACAGTGCCTTCAGACACAACAGCCCTGGTGCACATATAAGCTCACAGACACCGGGACAGCACACACAAGACCTGCACAGCTTCTGACTTGATAAATCCCAGCACCCAGCACAGAGAAGGGGGGGGAGGAGGATGGACACAAAGCCCCGCCCCAGCCAAGAAACTGTTTGCCATGAATACCTGTCGGGAAAGGGAAATTTTCTGCAATGGAGCATCCCTGGGCATATCAATCACGTTCCAGGGCAGGCCCCAGGTCCAGGAGTAGCTGACCAACACAAAATGAGCTCCATGTTTTCACGTGCTTTCTTTTATGTGTTTGTATTTTTTGTTTGTTTGTTTTCATTTTTTGTGGTATTTTGAGAGCGATAAAAACCATGAAGTTGGATGGGTAGAGAGGTGGGGGGTGGGGACCTGGGACAAGTTGAAGGAGGGAAGAGAATAGAATGAGAATATATTATGTAAAAAAAAAAACTTTAAATAAAAAATATGGAAAGAGAACCAACCCCACAAAGTCTTTCAACTTCCCACACGGGTACGGTGGCATATCCTACCCCTCTCACAGAGTGCACACGTGCACCAATAATGTAAAACATAAATAGTAAATAAATAATCCTAAAAGCAAATATTCACAGAGTTTGCTGGAGTATAGTTATTTTTGTTTCAGTGTGAAGCCATGAAATGCATTTTTGCAGTTACTTACAGATTTTCCTCTGTGGGTTTGAATAGAGCTCGCTTCTCCTTTCTCGTGGTGGTGTAGCCTCCTTGGCCCTCTCCACATACATTTTCTTCTCCTCCTGCCTAAGAGACAGGAGCACTGTCAAGAGAAAGAGGAAATGCTCTTGGTAAGGCAGTGCCCCCCAGAGAGCCGGTGTCCAGTGAGCTCATGAAAACTTCCACGAGTCAGGCTCTAAGACTAATTTTAATTTCCAACCCTTGACCTCAGCTTTTTCAAGATAGGAGTGGCTGACAGCAAGTCCCACTCCTGATCGTTTTAAAAAGGGAAATAGCATCCATTTTATTGTTCAGTAAAGACAATTATTGAGCCCTCACTCTGTGCTGTGTGCAGGGCATACAGGAGTGATGCAGTGGCCCAAGGGATATGTGGTCTCGGGATGTGCCGGCTTTGGCAGAGATGCCAGTTCTGACATTAGTACAGAGCCACGCCTACAGGCATGTGCTTGTAACAAGAACACATGTTTAGAATCGCTTCAGTGTCATTCTTAATAATAATAATAATAATAATAATAATAATAATAATCCCCAAAGACATTAAACCCTTGAAACCATGCCAGTTCCCAAGGCTTACTGTGACCAGCTGTAGCTTGAACCCTGGCATGCCTGTTTGCTGTTGTTCCTTCTCGGTTTTACGTGAAAGCCAACTTACAGTGGGGTCTTGTCAGGAACTAGAGAGCCAAGCATTGAGGCTTATTTCAGATTAAGTTATGATTAACGTACTTCAAGCACACTTGCTGTTTAAAGGACATGCTGTAACACACCGCTTCTCAAATAATGGTTTTTATGTATAATAAATAAGCACTTGCTACATTTTGTGTAGTAAAGGAAGAACTTTATATCTGGGCACTTAAAGTACGGTGATGCAGTATCTGAATGGTTGCTGAGCAGGTCGCATGCATTGGAGGATCTGATTATAAACACCTGTGGTGACTATAAACAGCGTGTATACTCTTTTTTCCTTTTTATTTCTTTCTTTTTCCTTTCCCTTTTTTTTCTTTTTTTTTTTTTGTCCTGTGTTTTTCCAGGTTTCTTTTAATGAAAACCATGAACCTTTTAGATTAAAAAAAATGTGTCTTTTATATCCCTGTATTGCCACCCAGTCAGTGTTCCCTAAGTCTTTACATTGATAATGATGAAGGCGGAATACAGAAGAAGGAACCCTCGATTTTTACTGTCTTCAAACCATGCTTAATTATGGTTGAATGTTTGTTCAGTTACTTCATGTGAAAAGATAAAAGCCAACGCCACCTCAATGCCCTTCAGAAGTTTACAATCTCATAAGGAAGTTTTAAAAAATTCAAGGCCTGGCATGATAGCACATATCTGCTTTCCTGGTGCGAGAGGCAGAGCCAGGGGGATCACTGCAAACCTGGTCTGTGTAATGAGTTCCAAGACAGCTAGGAGCAGACAGCAAGAACTTGTCTCAAACAAGCATAAAACATGTGATCATGATTGTTACTAAAAACTCTCTCTCTCTCTCTCTCTCTCTCTCTCTCTCTCTCTCTCTCTCTCTCTCTCTCTCTCTCTCTCTCTCTTTCACACACACGCAAACACACACACACACACACACACCCCTTGCCTATCAATGCCTGCTGCACGTGGAAGAGCTGGCCCTGCCTCTTCATCTGCTGTAGCCCTGAGGAGAATGGCCCCTACACCTTATCTGGACTATGCAGTAGAGCTGACCTTGAAGGTGTAGGTGTGAGGACCGAAAGCAGGAGACGCCCCTTGCTCATCTCTGCAAAGAGTGAACTTGCCAGGCAATGAAGGAGAACTGAGCCTGGTGGGGAGGACAAGGGAGAGATGGAGGGCTGACCAACCCTAGCCAGGCCCAGAATCAGGGTTATGAGTTGGCCCACCTTAGTATTCACCTCATACATGATCTGCTGGAGCACATGAAGGGACCAGTCCTGCAGACCTGCAGACCCAGAGCTGCAGGATCTCCACAACACAGGGCAACAGCAGGATATCCTAGAGGGTGGGAAATTAATGGGTGCAAGATGTGTAATACGAAAGACACAAAGAATAAATTTAAATAAGCTATCATATTATGGGCGTGGATGTGGCTCAATTGGTAGAGTGTTTGTCTACTGTGCAGAAAACCCTGGGTTTAATCCCTAGTACAGCATGGGATGGGCGTGGAGGCACACGCCTATAATCCTAGCAGTGAGAGGTGGTAGGAGGGTCAGAAGTTCAAAGTTCAAGGTCATTTTTTACTGTAGTGTATTTGAAGCCAGGCCACATACATGAAATCCTGTCTCTGAATAAATAAAAAGTAAAATTACAAATTAAAGATACTGACATTATTATTGGTCAAATAAAATTTCCCTATTAAATTTTAGTGTCTGAAAAGTATTTGGCTTATTTATAAAATTTGTTTTTCTTTCCACTAAAGAAGTATCTATTGTTTTTATGTCTGTCTGCCCTGTTCCCCCTTTCCTCTCATGTATTTGGAAATCTCTAGTAAGGAGAAAATGATTATGCTCATCTGACATCTTCTTCATGTTAATTTTCTGGTCATGTATCTTGCCTAGGAAAGAGATTCTTTCCAAAGACAGCACGAGACAGCCCGGCAAGCGCTCATGGGAAAGACGCCCCGTGGTCACACACTCCTGTTTCAAAGGTAGTGATTTATCACACCGGCTGATGCCTGAGCGATCTCAGATTGATATTCTAGTGTCTACATGTGCCAAACGAACCCTCAATCATCCATATAGGCAGAGATCTCTGCACCCAAACGGGCACTCGTGGTTGAGTACCAAACTGTTTCTGAAAGTTGGAGATCTTCATTTATATATTATTCTTTTAAGAGGCACACTATGCCTGTAACTACTAGAACTGATGGGTTTTTTTTTTGTCCGAATGAAAACAAAATGACATTTCTAGTAGTGTTTGAATATAAGTATCCACCAGTAGCAAGGCTGTTTATGACTGAAGGCTAATAGCATCCTGTTGAGTTCCCTGTGCTTCTCTGTCACCACTGCCCAAACAATGGTCATTGTTTGGGGGGTCATTGCTCAGCGTCTCCTTTCCATATAGGCCATACATCCCAGAAGTATGAGGACCATGGTGTCTTTATTAATCCATGAATTTCTGGTCCTGGGTATCAACTGTTTTCCTTCGTGCCTGTCACATAGCAAGAGCATCATAAAAATTATAGACTGTGACACCTATTGTTCTGTTAATGACTATGTATAAAAAGGTTTAGGTTTAGGTTATTACTCAAAATAACCAGATAGTGGGATAGTTACATATCTCCTGATATTTTCTCATTAATGTCAGGGGTTTCAATGTTCTGAATTCTCCTTTCTATGTGACCTTTTAGAATATTTGAGTAATGACCATGTCTTGTCCTTTTGGCTGAAATCAGGTGTAGAATGTTTGAGTAATGAAGTGGAGAAAGTCCCAGGTTTTATAAAATTGCTAAGATCAATAACCAAATCTCAAAAACAGCATTCAAAAATGCTCTTTAGTAAGCTAAGAATGCAAAGACCCAGGAAACTGAACCTTACAAGCCATTTGAAGTTTTCTCTATGTTGCCTCTTTTGTCCGTGATACGTGTTGGGAATCTTTACTCAGTATAGATGAAATTAAATTTTTGTCTATTTGCTATAACATCAAAGAAAGTAAATTAATTTTCCCCACATTAGGTTATCTTTGAGTAGTTCAATTCAAACACAAGGCTGTGAGATATATAGTGCTGCTGGGGGGTTGGACAGGTAGCTAGAAGATACTGCCCACCCCCCGCATCCAAAGCCATGGCCTCTGTAAGTACTGAGCAGCAGGTAGCATGCATCTCCTTTACACCCATGATCAGGGGATCTAAACAGTTTTAAATACGAACTCCACATGGACCATCACAGCAGGTGGATGTTGGGAACTTAGATGCATTTCAGTGGAATGTGGTTGCTGTGTACACAGCATCTCTAGCAAGGCCGAGGTGAATGCAGCAGGTTTATGCCTGGTTAATGATTATTTTTCTTGCAAGGCAATCTAAGGGAGCAGGTATATCAATCTGACACATTTGAATAGATGAAAAATAATATTTTATAACTAGTATTTAATTCAGAATATAATATTAGAATTTTCAGAAATGTTTTACTTGGGGACTATTTCAAAGAATTCGATTATAACTGAAATAGGGAAATATGTATTTTAATTTTTCTAGCAATTGGTATATTGCTATTTGGTTAGGCCTAAATGGACTAGAGTTATAATGGAGTGCACATGATTTGCAAGAGAGGTAATTTGCCAGTATCAATGCTTTAATGGATAAGGACTGTTTCCAACAATATCTGTGTGTTTCACCTTCAAGTTAGGCTGCAAAGATGCAACCATCTAGGGCAAGTTCCTAAGTGAGTGATTCCAAGTGGATTCTATTGACATTTGTAGTTCTGTGGGTGCAGTGGTCAGTATTTAGATTTTGCACGTGTGTATACTCAATGGCGCTATAGAATTATTTCTGCTTTCAGGGGTCCAGTACCAATACCTACCGGCAGTGGCCTACAGTATTTTACAACATTAGAGGACATACAGAAAAGTTTTGAGCTCAGTGAAGATCATGATAAAACTCCCTTTGGACCATACCCTGAAATAAGGTTAGTTGGGTTGAAACAGTTATTTTCTGCAGGTTATTTTTTTTTTTTTAATTGCGGTTTTCATCTGTAAGCTTCAGAGAAATTCTGAAACGGTGCTGCAGGTTCACCTGTCACCGTGATGCGTGAGGAGCAGACCTGCAGCGAGACATGGCGTGGTGGGAACTTAACTTCCTTGCAGTTTGAGGGAGGGACACAGCAAAGCAGAGCAGGTGGAGATGCTGCATCCAGCAGCAGATAAAACAAGAACCCGGCAGTGCTGCAAGTGTCCCTTCTGGTAGAGCAGAGGGGGACAGCCTCGTCCTGCTGTGACTTAGCGCTGACCCTTGTCCCTGTTCACCGCCTCTCGGTTCTCTCAGTTTCTAATTCCAAGGTCATCCAGTAGCTTTTTAATAACATCCTCTTTAATATGGAAGTGAGCCAGCTTGGTGCCTGTCATTTGCAACTAATGTCTCTAACTAAGGCGTCATCGACGGATGGTTGACATTTAAAAGGCCATTTCAAGGTCCTAATGTTCTGATATTTCAAAAGGCGGTACAAATGCTGCATACAACAGGTTGCTTAAAATTTTATTTCGAGAGGGCTGGGGAGATGACCTAGTGAGTTAAGTGCTTGCCACACAAGCATGAGGACCTGAATTTGGACACCAGCCCCCAAAACTGGGCACAGCAGTACACATCTGTAATCCCACAGCTCAGAAGACACAGACAAAGGATCCCTGGGCTTTGTGGGCCAGACAGTCTTGCTGAATAAATTTGGCGAGAGACCCTGTCTAAAATAAAGGTGAAGAATCTTGAAAAAGACATCCAGCGGCGACATCAGCCTCTGACCCCCACATGCACACACATCAGCACACAGACACATAGACATAGATGCAGACACGCAAGCATGTGTGCGCGAACACACACACACACATTTTTTAAAAGAAATTTAAATGCCATTAGGGGCTGGCAAGGTGGCTTAGCAGGAAAAGCACTTGTGCAAGCCCAATGACCTGAGTTTGAGCCTCAGAATCCATGGAAAGATGAAATGTGAAGAATGTACACACACATATGTGTGTACACACACATATGTGCTCTCTCTCACACGCACCGAGAAAGTGAATTTGAAGGTTACTAAAATGTTGTTGGAGATCTGAAAAATATCGACGAGGAGGCAAAAACTGTTGTGATTACTTATGCACATTTAAGATTAATAAAAAGTTCGCATAACGTGAGTTGAAAAAAACACCAGAGACCTTAACCAATAAGAGAGCAGAAGTTACACCGTGTTTACAGAGGGCTAATAAATACATAAGAGGAATACTGTTCAATCTTGCTTGTAATTGGAAAGCAGTTTCAAGTAATGGAGCACTCCCTGCTTGGTGAGTTAACAAAGCCTCTTACTAATTATTTTTTAAGGCAGAGCAAAGAAAGATGCTGTGAGAGGGTCTGGATTTTGTTGGGGGGAAATCCACAGCGTTTTGGAAATCAGCTTGAAACTGTCTTAGTTTGCCTCTTTGTTCCTGTGGTAGTAACACACGGACATGGAGCAACTTGGGAAGGAAAGGGCTTATTTCAGCCTCCACATCCAGGTGACAGTCTGTGGCTGAAGGAAGTCAGGGCAGGAACCTGGACACAGAAGTAGAAGCCATAGAGGGGTACGGCTTACAGGCTTGCTACCCATGGCTGGCTCAGCTTGCTTTTTTATACAACCTAGGACCACCAACCCAAGGAAGGCCCTCGCCTTGGCCCACAGGAGCTTCCCACATCAATCAAATACCCCCATAGACATGCCCCATACCAATCTGATGGAGACAAATTGTGGCTCCCTCTTCATGGGTGACTCCAGTTTGTGGCAAACTGACCAGTACAGATACTTAGATCAGAAGTCTGAAAATTGTGTTTACTATGGGGCCACTTTTCTTACTAGTGGGAATTGATAATGTCTTGGTCTACTGAGGCTGCCATAGCAAAACAGTATGGATCGATGTTATATAAAAACATAATAAATGTATTTCTCATACCCACATACCCATATGGACATACATGCATGTGTACAGACCACACACATACTCATATGAATACGAAAACCACACTTGTTTCTGAACTCCTAGCCGTAAGATCTATGCTTGCTCATCTTGCTTTCTACACCACAGTTAGGGTCATGCTTTTCTCTTTATGTCCTGCACTGGGTTTGCACAACGGATAAGGAGGTTTTGCTGTTGCATGCAGTATTTAGCCAGGTCACCTGCTGCAGACACTGTTTAGAAGGAGGTCAGTGGAGGGACATTTGTAAACTACTGACCTTACTTGACAAAAGTAACCCATAAAGCCATGGGTGTAAATTCTATGACCATTAGGAGTTTTGAGTCTCAAGACCATTTTCATTTTTCTTGTTTTCTGTAGCAAGGATCCCCATAGTTCTATGAAGTATTCTCAATTATTTCATACTTGTCCGTGGGCCAAAGAAATTCCCTATGTCCAGCTCCCAGAGGGAGGGGCTTCTTCGCGCCCAGGATCAGCATCAAGTGACGAAGTGGATGGGGCCTTGAAAGGTACGCATTGTTCTATGCGAGGCCTGTACTTACTGCCATAGTCAGGCTTCCCCCTCTTCTGCCCCTTCCCAGTGATCAGAGAGTCAATGACTGTGTCAAGTCAGAGGTGCCCCACTGTTAGATATGGGGGACAGAGCTCTGAATGGTTGGTCACTTAGCAACTCAGAGTAGAAGCAACGATGATGGTTACTGGGGTCTAGGCCACAAGCTCTGCGGGGGGAGGGGGGCCCTCTGAGGAGACTCCATCTAGTAAAAGTGAAGGGAGGCACAGAGGGTTTCAAATCGCTGTCCAGACTCCTGAGGAGGAGGGGTGGACTGGCGGAATTCTGACAGGTTTAGTGTTGAAGGATCTGGCCCAGTCCTCCCCTTAACTCTCTTTCTTACTCTGGAGCACACGTGTGAATGTTTGTGTCTGTGCAGAGACAGAATGGCTGCTGCCCTTTCCCCCAAAGGCTGTGTGGCCGTGTTCACGAGCACCATGGAGAAACTGAAGGGCTACAGGTCAAAACGGGAAGGCCCCAAAGTCAGGATGGAAGGGGGCACTTTCCGAGTCACTGGTAGAGGGATGCTTTAGTTGGCAGAATTCCCCAGAACCTGGAGGATAGGAAAAAAGGAACCATGCCCAGCCCCAGGAACAGGAAGAGAATGCTCTGCCCAAACCCCTGCTCATGAGTCACTAGAGGATCTCGAAAGAAGCTAGAGGTCATAGTTTGCCCCAGCCGTGAGGACACAGTGGGTGGTGTTACCTAAGGGAAGGAAAGACTAAGGCAAGAGCCTGCCAGATAGAAGTAGACATCATCTCTGAGTCCACAGGAAGGAGAGAAAAGACCAGGTCAATTGGCCATTCTCTCTTCTCCCTCTCGCTGCTATTTCTCTCCTGTCTCTTTCCCAAATCTATGACTCTGGTTTGGTTTCATCATGCATTTAGTTTATCCAGAGTCATTTGTGTGATCAGTGGATGCGAACTACCCACTGGAGCCTGGGAGCAGGGACAGGGGCAGGGGAGCTCACCAGTGGGTCCTCAATTGAAGGCAGTGACTCTCCCCTTTCCCTGGTTCTGTAAGTAGGAAATAGTTCTAAATAAATATGGAAAGAATTAAAATAAAAAATAAACAACTGTGGTAGATCCCTTGGATCCCTTGTTTCACATGCGTGATGCTCCTCCTCCCAAAAGCTTCTGGTCAATGGGCAAGTCTACACAAGTTAATCCTGTCCAACTGTGTGCATGAGACGTCGGGCCTCCTACCCAATCTTAGGATGGTATTTGTCGCTGATCTTTTGTAGGTAAGGAATTCTAAACTTAATTACTTGGTGTACCAAGGGACTGACAGCATGCACGATCTTTTCTCTTGATGTTTTCCAGTTCTGCAGATACCATCCTCTCTACAGGAAAAACAACCTGCTCTGTTCACAAGATACTCTGCAGTTCCAATAACTATCCCAGGTTCCAACATCAAACCTACCCTTCCTCCAATCCCATACGGCCGCAGATAGACCGACGCTGTGAGCTCGGATCTCCGCACATAAACCGGCACCATTGGCATCTGATCTAAACATGAACGGTGGAAACCTTGTTCTAACGAAGTTCAGTCCTTCCATCTTATACAGCCATGGCTCTCAGCTGTTTCTCGTGCAACCAACTCATGACCAAAAAAAAAAAGATTCTAAATCTCTCAATCAATTAATATTGTGATTCTCTGAAAAGCATACTTTATTTATTTTTTGTTTGCAATATTAGCTGTTCTTAACTTTTGAAAATGTCATTTGAAGTTTTCTTTTCCCACAACTGATTTTCCCAGCTGCTTCCTGTTCTGAGATATAAGATACCAAAATCTCCCAACATATCTCATTTTATGCACAGTGTGACCTTTGGGTATATTCAACTGGGACTGTATAATTCATATTTTCAGCACTATGACGATGTACTCAAAATATTAAGGTTTTTAAATTCTAATTATGAAAACACGATAGAGCACTATTTAACATGTAGTCAACATGGTATCAATTGCATCTCTCAAAGAGAATGAATCAATATAATTTGGGGAGCTCGTTAGTACCACTAAGGAATAAAAAATATCTTAATTCTTTTACTTCACCTTTTCTAGACTAATTATGTACTGTTTGTTATTAGAAGTATTTTCAAACAACTTTCATTATCCTTGTGATTTCACTCCATGGTTCGCAGGAAAATAATATTGAGTTCTTGAAGCGGGTCCTCGGTTAATGTGTGCCCATAAGGCTATCTTTACTACGAAAATGTCAAAACACATCCTTCTGAACTAGTGAGTGGTCTTTTTGCCATGCATTGATGACCAGCGGAACCAAGACCCTCTGCACAATACTACTGTTATTGTTGACTATTTTTTATCACCTAATGGCATCCTCATCGTAAAACATTAGCCCTGCCGATAACCTTCTCCATAACAAAAACGCCACTCCAACATGATCTACTATTGGTTCCTTTCTTCCATCCAGTTTAATTTACTGCAAAGTGGAGCAGATTGGACTTTGTGTTAGTTAGCTCTCTGCCCCCGTGACAAGACACCTAAGATAAACTGTAGAGGAGGAAGGATTGACTTTGGTTTCCAGTTTATACCATGGGTCTCTGGTTCCATTGTTTTGGGTCAGAGACAGACAGACGTCTGTTTCTGCAGGAGCTTGAGGCAAAGAAAGTTGCTTACCTCAAGGTCACCAGCAAGCAGAGAGAGAAAGCAAGGACCCAGGGACAAGATGGAGTCTTCAAGAGTATTCCAAGGATCTGATCCTTTCTGCTAGGTCTCATCTCGGTTTATCATTTTCTGATAGCCTATCAAACTACCAACCCATGGTTGAGATCAGAACCTGGCAAGCCAGCAATGACCTTTCTCTACATGTGGGACCAGCTGGAACCAGCATGCAGGAAGCAGTCATCCTCACCTCCTGCAGGGTAATGCTGAGGTACTTGAGGGGACCTACCTCTTCCTGGGGTGCTGGGAAGATGTTACACATTGTTTTTTTTTTTTTTTTTAAATCATTGTTGCCAAGTGGTGGTGGCACATGCCTTGAATCCCCCTAGCACTCCAGAGGCAGAGGCAGGGGGATCTCTGTGAGCTTGAGGCCAGCCTGGTCTACAAAGTTCAAGGACAGCCAGGGCTGTTATACAGAGAAACCCTGTCTCGAAAAGCAAAACAAGAACAAAACATCATTGTCAGTGGTAACAGTAACATCCATAAGTTCATGTTATAAGCACCCCTAATGTTCATCTTACTGTAATTAACGATATTGATGGGGGAGGGGCAATTTCACTTCATAATCGGCAACTTGGCAACGTGCCTGCCTTGAACAAAAAGACTATCCGTACGCAGACACCTTGAGGAAACTACACAATAATCACAGCTGCTTGCTCTGCCTCTTCAAAGTGCATCCCCGGTCAGTACTCTTTCAGTTAGTCCTGGACTTCTGGCTATTGCAAAACTTGATGACTTTAGATGATGTTCTAACCGTTTTCGTCTAGGCCAAAGGGAGAGTACTTCCTGTCTGACAGCATCCGTCTGTTCACGGAGGCAGAACCTTGTCCATCTCATCCTGTGTCAATTGGCCCCACCTCCTAGCACGATTATAGCCTGTGCTAAGATGACCTCATGCCACAGGCTTAAACCCTAACGTGAAGGAAACTTAATCTTATTCGCCAGTCCATTCGGAACAATTGCAGCCCGTCTAAGATCCCTCCCTCTCTAGCTTTTCATTTTAGATCAAAACCAGCTTCCAGGAAGCCACAGTTGTTCAAAACATAAGGAGGTGTCATCTGGCTCGTGAAAGAACTCACATTTGGATATATCCTGTTTGCCAGAGTCCCACCGTTTCTACCATTCCAGGTCAATTGTATCAACCTCCTTTTAAGGTAACTTCAGTTCATAAAAGTATGTAAGAAGCCAAATGCTTCCTGCCCTGGGGTCAGTCTCAGCTGTCCTCTTCCTTGGCACTCACATAATCACCTTTCCTTGACGAGGTCCCACCAAATGGAAGCATCGGTTGTTTGGTGATCCTGCTGCCTGGCAGAGCTATAGGTGGGAACCCAGCCTACGAATGCCCCCATTCTCCATGCCCCACTCAGATGGGCTGTCTCTGCCCCTGAAGCTATCTATGCCTCTGGTTCCCTCTGTGGTGCTAAACTTAATCTATGTATCAGATTTTTCCATAACATGAAAAACATCAATTCCAAGACTCTGTCTCAAGCCAATTAAATAAAAGTGGAGATTGAGGCTCGGGTATCTCATTTGTTAAGTCTCCAGAACAAATCCAGTCTGCAGCCAGGTTTGGAAGTCATTTCTCCAGAGTTTAGAGGGGGGTTTCTAGAATGACTTTATCAGAACTTTAAGATATTTTTGCCTTCAGGAATTTATGAGTGGTCCTCTCACCACACAACCTAGTTATTTTGTCATAATTGTTGTGACATTTGAAAATATGTTCTCTTACTGAGTAGGCTTTCTATTCTTTGTAAATGGGTGTGAGTACTTGCCTGCATGTATGTCTGAGCCCCATGTGAATGCAGTATCTGCAGAGACCAGAAGAGAGTGTCAGATCCCTCTGGGGCTGGAGTTACAAATGGTTGTGAACCAGTATGTGCGTGCAAGGAATTCAAGCCAGGTTCTCTGGAGGAGCAGCCAGTATTGCTGTCCACTGAGCCATCTCTCCAGCCCCTGGGTGTAGTAGGAGCTGCGGGCTGCGTTCCTGCCGCCCGGCTCCCGACTGCCTGGCTAGCTTATGCCCCGAAATAACAACACACAAATTGTATTCTTTTAAACACTGCCTGGCCCATTAGTTTCAGCCTCTTATTAGCGAATTCTCACATCTTGCTTTAACCCATATTTAGTAATGTGTGTAGCACCACGAGGTGGTGTCTTACCAGGAAAGATTCAGCATGTCTGACCTGGTGGCTGGCTCCATGGCGTCTGTCTCAGAGAGGAGAGGCATGGCATCTGACTAATTTCCCTTCTTCCCAGCATTCTGTTCTGTCTACTCTACCTATCTAAATCCTGCCCTATCAAAAAACCAAGGCAGTTTCTTTATTAACCAATGAGAGTCCTCCATCACTGGGGTTACTATTTTTATATACTTTATTTTACTTTTACTGTTTAGTCAACCTTCTGGTCACATCCTTGTTCTTTCTATTCTAAGCTATTAGAGTTTTCCTACAGTTTTCATGAACTAGTCTATTACATATTAATTCTGTACTCCTTATTTGTTATACCCACCCATCCATTTGTTATACTAATCTGCTGCTGTTAGGGTATATTTACTTTAAATAGACTTTTATGTCTGTTTTCTTACGTGGTATTTGCTTTGGTCTATTCATGAATTCTGTTTCTGAAAGCAATATTCAGTGTTCAAGAAGGCTTTCTGTGGTAAATTGTACGGAGATATCTGTGTTGTTCATACAATAGCCATTTGCTTGGAATGTGACTTAGTGTGCAATTACTTTAAATGTAAATACTGTAGGAGATTGATAGCTGTCATGTTGAAAAGCCTAACACTAGAAAATTCATCAAGATTTTACTCTTTGGGTTCCTACAGCTACTTTCAGAATTTTTTAGGGAGGTAGATTATGAGTAAATAAAACTACCTTTAAAAATAGCTTACATTTTAAAATCTTTATCAATTTTATGTGTTATTTCCTTAAAGATTTGAAAAACCATCAGTGGAATTTTTTTTTTAAAAAAAATCTAGTAAAATGTTCCTATTTCTACTAATTAACTTTTGTTAATTGTGTTATTTAAATTGCCAGACACATCCTTTTTTTATCCGTTTGCTTCAGAATACATGATAACAGTATTTAGTGCCATGATATAATTATGTTTCTGTCTCTTTTCTATGTATCAAATAGTTTTTGTTACATCAATTTTGATGTTATGTTAATCAGCCCATAGATGCTCAGCGCCATTGTCATGAGTGCACAGATTTCATCTGGTCTTAGTATCAAAGGGCCCCTTTGTTCCCCGTTCTAGTGGACGGTTCTGCTTTGAACTTCCCTTTGGTGACAGCACCATCAGGCTCCCCTTCCCTTGCTCCACTTACCTTGCCTTTTAATCAAAGTCTTTGATTGTAATCTCATTTTGGTCTAGCTGTGTTTCTTTAGCCAAATACAAGTCTCACTTTGACTTCAATTATGGAACAATGCTGGGTTTTTTTAATTTAACTTTAATATAAATTCAGTCCTGTTTCTGTCATACCGCTGTATATTTTCAGATGGGTTTGAGACTGCTGGGGCCGCATCTTTGTTGGTGGTGGTGGGTTTGCTCCCTTCCGTCTCAGTAACGGGTCTATGTCTTTTGTTGCCCACATTGCTCCTTTCATCGTGTAAATTAAAATCTCTTTATTTCTTCTTCACAGTCCTAAAATTATCCGGCTCATTAAAAGGGATAGGCTCTGTATGGCGTGGTGGTGTGTGCCTATAATCTTATCGATTGGGAAGCTGGTAAAGGATGATTATGGAGTTGAAGCTAACCTAGGCTACGTGACAACTTCAAGGCCAGTCTGTGTCACACAGAAAGATCTTGTCTCAAAATAAAACAAACAAGCAAACAAAACCCAAGAGCTGGGGATGTTAAGTAAGGTAGTAGCATGCTTGCTTATCATGTACAAGGCATTGGGTTTGATTCATGATAGAAAAAAAAAGTCTTATAGAGTCCCTATTTTTCCCAAATAAGCCTTTAAGACCCATTTTATATTAATATTTCATTAAACCTGAAAATTTTGAGGACAAAAAACCAAATCCACGATAATACAATTGAAGCAAGCTTTATTTGGGCGTGCACCTGGGACTGGCCAGTCTGGCTGCCTCTCCCTAAGGCAGGATTTCAGAAATCAGCCCCTGCCGGCCTCCTGAAGTCCTTTCTAAAGGTGAGATAAGATGTACACAGGGGCTGTTATACATTGTTAGAAAATGCAATGGAAGGGGAAGAACAAGAGTAAGGATGTGCACAGTGTGAATGGGGTCGCACGTTTAGTGTAGGCTGAAAAAGCAAGCTCTACCATTTACAACAGCTCCAAGAAACGGGAATTTATTCTTAATTACCAATAAAACGTTAACTTGCAAAGACTTGACACAGGACAAACAGCAACTTATTCTTTGATGACAAAGAGGAACTTAACCAGCACAGGGCAAACAGGAACTTATTCTTAACTGTCTTGGCTATGAACAGAAACCTTAACTTGTTCCTGTTTTGGTTACACAATTTGTATTGCTTTATATTTAATATTTGTACTGTTTTAGTCCTCTCTGATCTTTTCAGTAGTTTCGGTGGGTTTTTAAAATTGTTTTTTTTTTTATTTGTTCATTGGTATTTTACAGGGATGTATGTCTATGTGGCAGTGCCAGAAGAAGCCTGGAACTGGAGTTACAGACAGGCATGAGCCGCCATTGTGGGTGCCGGGAATTGAACCTGGGTCCTCTGGAGGAGTAGCCAGTACTCTTATCTCTCCAGCCGTTCAATGTGTACTATAATATTAGTTATTTAATTTTTTTCATTATCAAATTCTTTAAAACTATTTCATTTTTTGTATGTCTGTGTACTTGGGGTGTATGTGTATATTTGTGTGTGTGTGTGTGTGTGTGTGTGTGTGTTCTCAAATGTTGATGTCAAGTGTCCTCACCATACCTTTTTTTTTCAACCATACTTCTTTTTCTTTTCACTGCATAGCCTTGGCTGTCCTGGAACTCATCCTGTAGACCAGGTTAGCCTTGAATGCAGAGATCCACCTGCCTCTGTCTCCCTAGAACAGGGATTAAAGGCATGCATAACCATGCCTGGCTCCCACCATTCTTTTTGAAACAGGGTCACTGAACCTAAAGCTCACCAATTCAGCCACTAGCTGGCCAGTGCACCCCAGGATAGTCCTGTTTCACCTCCCCAGTGCTGAGATCACAGGCGTGCATGTGCCATCAGCCTGGATTTTTAAAAATTGTTTTAATTGAGCTATATATTTTTCTCTGTTCCCCTCCCATCCACTCCCCTCCCCTTCTACCTTCTCCCATGGTTCCCATGCTCCCAACTTACTCAGGAGATTTTGTCTTTTTCTACTTCCCACATAGATTAGATCCATGTATGAGGGTCCTCTTTGTTGTCTAGGTTCTCTGGGATTGTGAATTTTAGGCTGGTTTTTCTTTGCTTTACGTCTAAAAGCCACTTATGAGTGAGTGCATATTATATTTGTCTTTCTGGGTCTGTTACCTCACTCAATATGATATTTTCTAGATCCATCCATTTGCCCTCAATTTCAAGATGTCACTATTTTTTCTGTTGTGTAGTACTCCATTGTGTAAATGTGCCACATTTTCATTCTTTGATAGAGGAGCATTCTTTTTGTTTCCAGGCTCTGGCTATGACAAATCATGCTGCTATGAACGTAGTTGAGCACATATCTTTGTGGTATGATTGAGCATCCTTTGGATATATACCCAAAAGTGGTATTGCTGGGTCCTGAAGTAGGTTGTTTCCTAATTTTCTGAGAAACCGCCATACTGATTAGCAAAGCGGCTGTACCAGTTTGCACTCCCACCAGCAAAGCAGAAGTGTTCCCTTTACCCCACATTCTCTCCAGCATAAGTTGTAATCAGTATTTTTGATCTTGGCCTTTCTGGCAGGTGTAAGATGGAATCTCAGAGTGGTTTTGATTTGTATTTCTCTGATGGCTAAGGATGTTGAGCATTTCCTTAAGTGTCTTTCAGTCATTTTAGATTCCTCTGTTGAGAGTTCTCTGTTTAGGTCTGTACCCCATTTTTTAAAATTGGATTATTTGTTCTTTTGATGACCAATTTCTTGAGTTCTTTGTATATTTTGGAGATCAGCCTTCTGTCCAATGTGGGGTTGGTGAAGATCTTTTCCCATTCTGTAGGATGTCGTTTTGTCTTGTTGATCATGTCCTTTGCTTTACAGAAGCTTCTTAGTTTCAGGAGGTCCCATTTATTAATTGTTTCTCTCAGTGTCTGTGCTACTGGGGTTATATTTAGGAAGTGGTTCCCTGTGCTAATGTGTTCAAATGTACTTCCCACTTTTCTTCTCTTCAGTGTGGTTGGTTTTATGTTGAGGTCTTTGATCCATTTGGACTTGAGTTTTGTACATGACGATAGATATGAATCTGTTTTCATTCTTCTACATGTTGATATCCAGTTATGCCAGCACCACTTGTCGAATATGCTTTCTTCTTTCCATTTTACATTTTTTGCTTCTTTGTCAAAAATCAGGTGTTTGTAGGTATGTGTATAGATATGCAGGTCTTTGATTCAGTTCCATTCATCCTCCTGTCTGTTTTTATACTAGTACCAGGCTGTTTTCAGTACTGTAGCTCTGTAGTAGAGTTTGAAGTCAGGGATTGTGGTGCTTCTAGAAGTTCCTTTATTGTACAGAATTGTTTTGGCTATCCTGGGTTTTTTGCTTTTCCATATGAAGTTGAGTATTGTTCTTTCGAGGTCTGTGAAGAATTTTGCTGGGATTTTGATGGGTATTGCATTGAATCTGTAAATTGCTTTTTGGTAAGACTGACACTTTTACTATGTTAATTTTACCTACCCAAGAGCATGGGAATCCTGAAAAAGGTCCTTATTCTTTCTTGGTAATCACTTGACCTACTGAGCTATCTTCTCAGCCTTCATTGTCTACAACTAGAGCAGAGAGTGGAGAAAGAGGGGCATTTCAGAAAGCACTTCTATAGAACCAAAGAACTCCACTTGGATTCTCTGTTCCAGCAGGACAGAGGAGAAGTGACAGGTTTAAACACATTTTTTTTCTATTATCAGGGTATGTTTTCTTCCTGCTATACCTAGGATATTGTGTTGAGGGGAAAATCAGTAACTCATGGATAGGGCAGGCATGCATTCACATGCTGCCATGTCTACATGGCTAGATGTCTACACTCCAATTTCTAGAAAGGACTGAGTTTTCATATATATGAATGTACATCCGTTTCTGCCATCTTCCAGAAGGGTCTAACAACACAGAGACAAATTCAGTTTACTCAAAGAAGCTACTAGCAAGGAAGGAAGGAAGGTGACCATAAGCTAGAAAGAGAAAGTGAGTATAGAAGCAACCCTGTTTCTACAAGAAGGACTGAGAATGACTTGAGGCATTTCCCTCTCAGCTTTCCCAAAGCAGACATTGAATGAATATGGGCACCACACTTAGGCAGTCCATAGGTTCTGAACAGGAAAGCCATTTATCACGCCCTCCAGTGTAGACTGTATAATAAAAACATCATTCATCTCCTCTCACCTCCACCAATGCCGTTATTAGAGAGGCTGTGTCTGAGTTTGCAGTGATGCAATGATTTGCTGTGTGCAGCTGCTGTCAGAATTCCTGAGTTCAAATCCCGCACCAGTCAGATTTGATTTAGACAGTCTCCTTGGCTCTTTGCTTCTTCAGTTGTTAGGCTGAGTCATGGGGATTGATGGCTATTTCCTTCAATAGGACCAGGGGTTGGGGAAAGAGTGGGGGGGAAATGTAATGAATCAGATTAAACAATAGCAGGTTGGCCTCCGGCTTCAAGCCCCAACCCTCTGTGACTGGGTCTTGAAATAGAATTAATGACCAAGTGGTATGAAGTGGAAAGGAAAGAAGCATTTCCCTGCTGATTCTCAGAGACACATTTGTCACATTTTAATATCTGTAAAATCGGGGCACATTTTACAATTGACGGCTTGCCATGGTGGAACTGACAGCATTGTTTCTCTTTCTTGGTAGACTATGAAATGATGGTGTATATAATAAGATCCTAGATTTGATGGAGTATGGTGGGGATAAATATCCTAAGGAGCCAGCTGGTCCGTCAGAGGCAGCTGAGGTATGTTAGGGCGGGCAAGTGGATCCCTCCAACGTCCTGGCAATGTGTGAGGGCTAGAGCTGCCCGCCAAAGGTCCAGGGATGGCCACGAGAAGAGAAGGTTGTCAGCAGGAGCAAGAAGCCTTCCTACGACTAGCTCTCTCATTAGCCTTCTTTCTCGGGTCCCAGTAATGATGGAGACTCAGGAAGATGCCGGTAGCAGGAGAGACTCCATTCCTCTACCAGGAGCAGAGGCAAAGGCCCTGAGAGCCTGCTGGGACCCCATTTGTAGCCACTTCTTATAAATACATGTTTCTTTCCACCAACCATGTAGGGCTGCCTGTTGTGGCAGCAACACTATTAGCAAGGCTTCCATTTCACTCTTGGAAAGATGCAGAGAAGAGTTTATATCTCCTCATGGTTCATCTGCAGCCATATTTTGTTCACATGTGAGAAAGTAAATAATTTCCACAAGGATAAATAAATAAATAAGAATAAATAAGATAGTTGAGAGTTGAAAAACAAGAATTTCAAACCAAGAAATAAAGAGTAAGTAAAAATCCTCAATGGAAAAAAAAATAATATCACAAAATAGAAAATTTCCAAATGACGGATCAGGTGAAAACATTAACTTCCCAAGTTCAAAATCAGCATTTTTAAAGAATTGCATTAAGACATGTAATCACAAATCTTAAAAAAATAGCCCTTAAAATCAAATAGTTTAAGTTTATGAATGAATGAATGAATGAATGAATGAATGAATATGAAACATAAAAAAATGTTTGAATGAACAGATAGGAACAAGAAAAAGAAGGACCCCGAGGACACAGACATCTACCTAACAAGCATTTGTTACCTGTTTCCCTGTACAGAACATTGTCTCCCTAGTGAAACAGACTGAAACCTGGAAGGAAAATGAGAAGGCTTGAAAACCAGGCCTTAGCTGAGACAGAACAGCAACTCAGAGAAGGCCTCAGGCATCTCACCGCAGGGCCTACCACATAGAGGCCACGCAGGAACAAGGGTAAGAGGGCTCCCAGGAATCAACCCTCTTCCCCTGAACCACACCAGGCCGGTCAGACATTTCACGGCTTAAGGAAGGCTTTCTCGCCACAGGGTGGATGAGGCACGGCCCACGTACTTGGGAATGCAAACAGCAGGTTACGTTTCTGATGCTTTTTCTGAAAAGTGCTCACGGTGTCGACGCTTCCCTGAAGTGTGTGACGAATGAAAAACAGACCAGTCGTCGGCCATATCGCCGGCACAGGGAGCTGTATGGGAAGATGATGAAATCTCCTCCATACTGTAATCAGCTCAGCATCAGAGAGGTCTAGGGAACGCTGCTTTCAAAGCACACGCGGCAGTCTTGTTAAACCGGAACTGTGAAACATGACCACAATGTGATCCGCTAATTAGAATGCCTCCATCAAACCCAAGTGGCTCCATTAGGGTCACATGCAGCTTGCCCTAGAAGGAGAGAGGTCTGCGGTTTTTATATCTTCTCTTATTTATTAGCATGCAAACAGCTTTGGGTTTTTTAGGAACCCAGCCATTTGTTGGCATGACAGATTAGTTCAGCCATTTGATAAGGTGAATTCCACAGCATGTTAAATTAGAATCCCAGCCACTAAAGCCCCAAATCTAATTTTCACCCTAGTTTATAAGGTTCTCGTGAAAACTCTATTATCCTAATGCATGTTTCTAATGCCTCAACTCCCAGAAGACACAGTACTTCCTACCGATTGTCAAGCCAAAAAATATTCTCAATGGCCATAGTAGAATATTTAAATTTTATATTTACTGGGTCATTGAACTTAGGTACAGCTATCTAATCTATTTTCTCTGAAACTGCAATAGTTATAAATCATAGTAGAATGCCTGGATGTAGCTGTGAGGTTTACAAAATACGGACTTTACTCGGGCCACTAAGTTGCCAAAAGAGTAACTATGGGTCGGGGGTGAACCTGGATAGAATGATTGACTAGCCTGCACACAGCTCAGATTCCAACCTCAGCACCATGTAAACCGTGGGTGGTGGATGACACCTGTAATCCCAGCACTGGGGAATGGAGCCAGGTGGATGAGTTCAAGGTCACTCTGCTATGTAGTAAGTTGGAGGCCAATGGGGTATGTGAGACCCTGTCTTTAATAGGGGAAGGGCTGGAGAGATGGCAGGGGGATAAGAGCATTTGTTCCTCTTGCAGAGTACTCTGGTCCAGCTCTCAGCATCCACATAGTAGCTCCTAACTATCCTTAACTCCAGTTCCAGGGAGTCCAACACCCTTTTCTGACCCCTGCAGGGAACCAGGCATACATGTTGGTGCACATACATACATGTAGGTAAAACACTCATGTACATAAAATAAAGTCCATGGGCTGGGATCACAGATGTGTACTCCACACTTGGTTTTCTGAGAAAGATAAGAAGAAAGAGCAAAATAAAGAAGGAAAGAAAGAAAACCAATAAAACACCCAAGAATAACAATCTTTGCCTTGTCTAGGAAATTTAAAGATTCTATACAAAGCATGGTTTAGAAATGAGAGGGGAAACAGGAAGGGACACTAAGCTCAGGTGAGTGAGGTGGCTTACTTCACTGTACGGTGCCAGAAACTGAGCGTGGAATCAAGTCTACACACTCGTAATGCTACAGACACTCCTCGCCCAGATACTGTAGGGCTCGCTCCCTTTCCAGGCTTTGGTCACGCCTCCTGGTCTCAGATCCTCTCTGATCAATTTATTTATAACCTGTCTGGAGACCTGCCACTATCCCACCTGTCTCATTCGTCTCCCACCTATTTTCATTATTAGTCTTGTAAACTGAGCTTCCTCTCATTAACATCTAAGCCCAGAAGCAGGGGGCAGCCGCAACTTGGAGTCAGAAAGGCATCACTTGATGTTGCCAAGTCTCAAGCTTTAGAAAAATGCTATCATTCTCCTGAGACTGCATTTTCAGACGCAGTAGTAAGATTCTGGTGTTCAGCTTTGTTGATAGATGAAATTATAGTTACTTTTCCATTTTTTTCCCCTCATGCTCTTGTTAATGCAATTGTGGTCTTTCCAGTGGAGTTCTGGGCCTAGCACCTAGATGAGGTGGCTCATAACCACCTGTAACTCCAGCTCCAGGGGAATCTGACACCCTGATCTGACCTCCACATGCATCTGTGCATGCGAGCGTGTGCCCCCCAACACACACACCACGGGCACGCATGCACATACTTTAAATAATTAAAATCAAAATAATCAGCTCAATTATGAACAGTCTCATGTGTCCAGTTTCTCTATCATACAGTCAGGAGTGATACTTATGGCTGGAAAGTGTTTTCTAAAAGTGTCAGATTATTTTCCAACTCCATATTATCAAATTGCAAACAGCTTTTACAGATACAATCCTTGTCCATACTTAGTATGTTCTGGCTTTTCAATTTCAGCCAGTATGACACACATGATGTACTGTAGCATCTGAATTCTGGACACATTCCCCCTGTTCCTGAGACTGAGTGTCCTTTCATGGTTTTTTGACTGCTGATTTTTTTTTATTCTGTGAAATATGTCTCATGAAATACTGTTCGTGATTTTTGTATACATTTTTTTCCTTAAAAAGACGAATTATTTCTTTATTGGCTTTAGAAGTTCTATGTAGATGCTGAATGTGAAGGCTCGATGGGTATAGTACGTGGATATGTTGTCCTTATGCTGCCCTGCCTCTTCCTCTCTCTCTTGTTGCTCTTCTCACCAGACTTGGAACAGGAAGAAACCCCATCCACGCCAGCCTAACCCATCACATCACACAGGAATCCCTACGAGGCTCTTTCTTCCTCCTGTCTCATTCCTAACCTTCCTTTTTTAGATAACTTGCTAGAAAAAAATGGTCCTTTGGTATGTGAATTATTCCCTTTCATTTTTAAGTTGGGAAATGAGTAAATGTTTTCTATTTCTCCCTTTAGGAACCATTTGGAGTTAATTCGGTTTCTGTATTCCTCAGTGACCTTAACTAACTGAACATAAGGCACGGCTTATGGGTGATGACGGCTGCCGCATTGCTTAGCGCACTGTAGGGCCATGCGTGTGTGGGGCTCATGTGCATGCATGGCAGGATGGGAGGCAGAGCTTGCCTTTTCTTCTTCCTTTTTTCTTACAACAGTCTCAATTCTGCATGAAATTTAACTCTAAATTTACAAAAATTCTTGTTCTCAGGTTGAGAGTCTCAATGATAAATTCCGTGAGATCAAGGGAACATGCTGATTTTACCGGCCAACACATTCCTCATGCCCAGCACTTTGTATATAGTAGCTTGCCCAATAAATAGTTGACTGATTGATTATGTGATGTATAGACCCACAAAATGTTGACCCTGTGCCTTTAGAAATCTGAAAATCTTCATACTCTGTGGACGAGGACATCCACTTCAAGGGATATTTTCTAAGAAAGAACTCTGATCAATGCAGATGGATCTATAATGAAGATTTTCATGGGATCCTTAAAAGATAGAGACATTACATGAATAGATTTACTTAAGTAACCATGAAACCTCCACACACTAGAGTATCACACTCATTAAAACTGGTTCTAAAGAACAGAAGAAGTATATACAAAGCTGTTGTAAGTAAATGAAACAGCTGAGAACTACCTATTTAATCAGATCCTCAGATTGGCATAAGGTATAAAGGTGGGGGGGGGCTAAAAAGAACACTGGGTGGGATGGCACATGCCTTTAATCCCAGCACTCGGGAGGCAGAGCAGTCTCTAGAAATCAATTAGGATAGCATACTTAAAAATAGCATTTCCGTGTCTCTCCCTTTCCCTCTTTCCCCCTCCCTCTCCTCTCCGTGTGGGTGTGTACACAGGTGCACACATGGGGAGGACAGAAGTTGACTTCAGGTATCCTCATTCTCCACCCAACTTTTTGAGACAGGGTCTCACTGAACCCGGACCTTGCCATTTGTCTACCCTGGCCGGCCTGTTAGCCCCACCACCACCACCTAGCCGTAGAGTTGCAGGTACATGCTGTCAGGCAGAGCTTTAAAATAGGAACAATTTTTTCTGTTTGCTTTTTGAGACAGAGATGCTCTATGTAACAGCCCTGGCTGTCCTGGAACTCTTGCAGGAGAGACTGGCCTTGAACTCAGAGATCTGCCAGCCTCTGCCTCCTGAGTGCAGGAAGTAAAGGCATGTACCACCATGACGGACATAAATAGGAACAGTTAGTTTGGGATTTTATTGCTGTGAAGACACACCATCATCATGGCGGGGAGCATGGCTGTGTGCAGGCAGATGTGGTGCTGGAGGAACAGATGAGACCTACAACTTGCAGGCAACAGGGAGTCGACTGAAAGTCACACTGAGGAAAGCTTGCACTAAAGAGACCTTGAAGCCCGCCCCTACAGTAACACATTTGCTCCAACAAGGCCACACCTACTAATAGTGCCACTCCCATTGGGGGCCATTTTCTTTCAAACCACCACGAATTCTTAATACTTCATAGCAAATTGTCAGTAATGGGCTACGTCACCATGTATTCTGAAATTTTGTTTAACATCATATTCTTCCTGGTTTGCAAAGCAGAAGGTTGGCATCATCCCTCGAGGGCATTTTGGGCATTGGGAGTGACAGAGGTACATATTTTCTATCAGCACTTGGAAGGCTTGTGGCTGTCACCATGAGGCGTATTTGTGGCCTCACATGCAGCATCCACAGGGGTATGTGGAGTTCTGTTTACTTTCGATAGACACTTTCATTGGCTCTTGGCGGGAGATTGTCAAGCGCCATGCTCAGCATTGCTGCCTTCCATAAATTATCAACCACGGCTACATTTAGACTACTTAAGGATGCTTTGGGGACCTGAGGTTATTTTTATTAGAAAATATTGTGATCTTGCTGTGTGGGTGATTCCAGTTGAGGTCACCGTGGGACCCAGTCATCATACTTGCCTGAGATGTGTATCCATAGGGTCACAAGTCCTCCTAGGAGCCTTGAGGCAATGTCCATTTTTCTCCCCTCGACAGCTTCCCCAAATAGCTTCCTGGGAGAAATTATGTTTTGGCAAGTTGGGGATGCCTTCTGGGTTCCTCAATGGCAGGGTTTAAAAGAATAGTATGACTCTTCTGTTTTCAGGGATCTTCTAAGTTTGGCTGGTTTCTGTGGCCACCCAGGGAACAGAAATTCCCCTTCAGGTTTCAAGTCAAGGGATGGGAATGGATGCAGCATCAAAGGCCAGGGTACCTGATGTGGCCATATACCACAGAGGGTATCACCTCCTCCATGGAGAGGGGGACTCTAATGTCAGATGGATCATTAGAACGCTCTTAACCAAGTCCCTATTCCTTCCTCGATTCTGTGGCAGGGAATAATGTCTACCCTATACTGTTCCATTGAGCATGAATCTGCCTTTGGCTTTCTCCCCTGTTCTTCCTTGAAAGCACTTTGTTGTTTGGCATTAACTGCCCCACTTCAAGTCCTTTGTGTTCCTACGGCCAAAGAGTTTGTACACTGGGAAATTCTAGGAGTAACAGCACACAGGGAGAAAGTCAAGGCCATGTGTTGAGGGGCAGCCCCTGGAGCTGCAGGGTCACCAGGCTTCAAGGTACCCAGTAACCAAGAATGGACAGAACCCTTCATTCATCTTCTGAACGTCACACTGTTCATCTCCCCACCCCTGCTTAAAGGAGATGAAGGAGCTGGCAAAGACGGAGTCTGACAATATCGCCACCCTGCCAGAAAGGGGGCTGTTTTTTTCAATCAGTTTTCCCCTGTCAATTACAAGTGTCATTTCTGTCATAATCCAACATCGTACTCACACTTTAGGTGAGGAGTGTGATTTTTGAGTACCAATAACAAAGTTGGGCTTCCCAAAGACTTTTGGGACAAATTCCAAACGGCACAACAAATGCCTGACCTTCATAAAGACTGGAAGCCTTTTGTTTCCCAGAGATGACAGCAAAATGCTAATCTTATTGCTGGTGACAAACCTTCTGTCACCATCAGCTGCCTTTGATTTTTCTGTTCCCCCTAAAAACCATTCCCAGTTATATATTCTATTGGGTATGACTCTCTTTACATAATTAACAGCCTTCTGCAGAGGGTAACGGATGGGGGAAAACTCTGCGAGGAGGAGCTGGTCTCAATTCATCTCATGTCTCTACAGGAAGACATGCTCTTCTGCACCAAATGCAGAGGATGCGATGGGGGGATTTCCACGGGGCCTTTCTAGAATGATCTACTAGCAGATTTGGGTGCATATTATTGTAAACTGCTGCATACCATGTGATTAGAAGATTAAGACAAAGTGAATTGCTAATCTTGTCGGGCCAACTGTTTTCTTCCTTGATAACATTTGTGTTATTCCACTCCGGGTGATGAAAGAGAGTAATTGGCTGTTGACACTGATTGAAGGAAGGAGACGTGCCTTCTCTTTTTTAAAAAAGAGAATTAATTATCTCGGTAAGGGAGGTAACAATTCCAACAACGGCTCTCACAGCTGCAAAACAGAAGTGAACTGTCAGGGTGTTTTCATCTCTTTCTTTCCCACCTGTTTTTCTCGCTTTGATAACATCTTTTCCAAGATTTAACACATTTACCAAGGAGGGGAGGGGGAGTCTGGGGAGCCTTCAAAAGAGAAAGAAAAAAAAATTAGCTCTTGGAATTTGCAGCAAAACCACCGCAAATGTACGTGCGTGGCATTTGCATGTGTCAATGTCTAAGGAAGACATCATAGGCAGATGGAGGTAGCTCAATCTCCTTATGCCATTCAAGTCATAGTAAACCAGCAACAGACATCTGAAACTGACCATATGTCTGCCAAAGAAAAAGGATCCAGGTAAGTTGATACATCCTGGTTGACTGAAATCTTTCTCAACATATGCAGTGTAAAATGAATGAAAACCTACAAGATGTGGTGTATGTCTGGACTGCAGCCTATAGACTGGGCCTTTTCACTCACAGGTGGAAAACAAGGAGATGCCGAAGCACCTCACTGTTATCCCCAACAACACACACGGGACACTTTGTTCCTTGTGTCTGCACCTCGAAGGGCTGCTCAGCTTCGAGTTGTCATCCCAAAGAAACAAGTCCTGGGGTGAGCAGACTGCAGCAGCGGTTCACTCGAGGAGGCAGCTGAGCCTCTCGCCACACGCATTTGCTTTTGTCCACCACTGGAACAACAAAGGGAGGGATTATGGTAGCTGCTGGGGAAACTGAGGCAGCAGTCTAGGGAAGACAGGCTTCCTGTTGCATCATGAAGATTTGAAAGCGGAGGCGAACCACAGGGAACTCCATAGTGCTTCCACGTCCAGAGCTAAGAGCTTATGAAGACTCCTCCTCTGCTATAAGCAGGGCAGAGTCAGACTCTTCAAGAGGGAAGGGTTGGGCCATTCCACAAGGGCAAGACTCATGACACCCAAGGAGCTGGCTGGCAGCAACAGCAGAGTGGAGTAAGAGCAGCATCAGCACTAGCGATGGTCACATGAAGAGTTACTTAAAGCCAAGACTCGGAACTACAGATTTTATGCCTTACAAATTGATTGTATTTTCACAATCTGTACTCCCTCTCCCATCTCATATAAGAAGTGTGGTTAACTTCCAATTTCTCTGGCTTTAGAAGGTAACCAACTAGACATGGTGAGTTGGGGACTTTGGATCCTTTGGGGGATGACAGCATGTCCCTTTGCCTGAGGGGCAGCCAGGTAGCAGTGATGGGGGGGGGGCAAGTTTATGCGGCTCATAGTTCTGAAAGTTCAAGTACAACAGATGTCCAGGCAGGGCCTCATTTCTGTCAAAATGTAGTGGGGAAATGTAAAAGTGAAAAACTCTAGGACAACTCTGAGGCCTCTCAGCAGTAGTGCTCCTCCCTCCCCTGGAAATCAAAGACCTAACAACCTCACATGCACATACTGGAATGTTGGGGATTTTCCATCTCCCAGAGTCTTTGTGAATGTTCTCCAAATAGAACTCAGTTATTGGAATAGAGACAAGATAACCCTTGGTGTTGACTCAGTTCCTGATGTTTTGACTTAATCCCTGAGAAGGGGTCAAAGTAACCTTCAAATGTTTCCTCTTACCTCATCTGATCTGGCAACTGCCCTCCAGCCCTGGCTTAGACCAATCATTGTTAATAGCCCTTTGAATAAGCCAATCCTAATAGTTGAAGAACACCCCTGAGCACCCCCCCCTTGTTTCTATGGCCTTTTGCTTTAAAAATGGCTTGTGACAGGTATTCGGGGTCTTTTGGCTTCTTGAATGCTAAAGGACCCTGTCGCAACAGAATTAATTAAACCCTCTTGCTTTTACATCAACTGTGGTGTGCAAGTGATCTCTTGGGGCGACTCCTCCTCGGTGATTGGACTTCAGGGTCCAACAAAAGAAATCATCACGAACCTGAGTGATTCAGGACCCAGACTCGCTCTTTTTATAAAAAGCCTGTCGAGCTAACTCCCTTCTGAGGCAGACCCTCACAAGAAACTAACGCTTGTCACTGGCTCCCACTTTTTATGGTCCAGCACGTAAGTGATCTGTCACTGGAATAAAACACCTGGGAATGATTGCTAAGGGAAAGAAACATTTGCTTGGTTCCAGGTTTCAGAGGTCTCAGTGCCAGGGTGCTGACCTCCATCACAGCGATGTCTAGGAGAAGGCAAACACACACCAGGGTGGAGGAAGCATGGTGAAGCAGAGCTGCTGACTTCCCAGTGGACAGGAAGCCGCTGGGGAGACTCTGAAGGCATGCTCTCAGTGGCTGGCTTCCTCCAAACTAGGTCACACTTTCTAGTGGCTGTTATTTCCTAATACCATCGTCAGATTATGACTCTATCCTCGTGTTAGGTCCACTGATTAGCTAGGAGCCCTTATTTTCTAATTAACCCCCCCCAAGCCCTACCTCTGAATGTTATGTTGGTGACAACGTCTCCAATGCAAGCTTTTGGAGAGATCACTTCACATCCAAACCACAGTCTACCACCTCAATGTTGCCACACCAGGGAGCCAAATTCCAGCGTGTGAAACTTTGGGGGACATAGCCAAGCCATGGTAGCAGAGTAGGCAGAAGCATACTGTTAACTAATTGGTCCAAAAGTTAAGTGTTATCATTCAGGCATTCTCTGCAGGGATATATCACGGGTGGGAAGTTCAACCTTATTTCTCTATCTAATCTCTCCCTGTATCAGAGAGCTTGGTCTGCATTTTTCCATCTTTCCCAGCAGAAATCTTGGATGAATTCCTCTGTTGTGATGGCAAGTGTTGTCAGTTTCTAGAATCTAGAATCACCCCTGGATAAGCTTGGGAGGGATTATCTTGGCTGTACTCAAGTGAGCACACCTGCCCACTGTGAGTGGCACCATTCCCTGGCTGGGTCCAGGACTGCTCAAGTGGAGAAAACAACGCGCATTCCTTGCTGATTACAGAGGTGATCAGCGTCTCCGAGCTCCTCCCACAATGACTTCTCTGCTATGGTAGAAACCTGCATCGTGGAGCCAACGTACACTCTTTTTCCCCCTTAGTTGCTTCTGTCAGGGTTCCTTCTCACAGAAACAGGGAAAGGAATAAAGACAAACAGCACTCCTAAGATCTGGGAGGAGGACAGAGCAGAAGCCATTGGATTGCTCTCTGGTGTCTGTATCCACCTGCTGTAGCCGTACCATTTTACAGCGACTTCTGCCATTTCCTGGGGCGGGGGAATCATGCCAACCCCAACCCACCCATCCTTATAAAGAGTTAAGTGCTGGGTTAAGGGGCTGAACTGGTGTTCCTGTTCTATGCAGCTCCATACAATGCTGACGCAATTTTTATAAAAGGACGACAGCATGCATTTCCTGAGAGGATTGCATATGCAAATGCATCTGCAGAGGCCAGCGTTGTCTAGAGCTAGGCCTGGGCAACACGCTAATTCTCATTTAATGGAGGGTATGAGGCAACCTAGTGGATAATGGGGAATGCCGTACACTTCATCAGTGCCAAAGATCCTGAATCATGAAAGCTGAAAACTCTCATAATGATCCTCGTAGAATGGGTGAAGATTCGTTATCAAAGTCTAATTCGGGGATGGCACTTAGCCAGGTAGATGAGACAACCTAATTAAAATGCTTTCTGGAACAGAACCGGGAGAAATGAAAAGAACAGTTAACACATACATTAAACATTCTGCAAACTACAGAGACTTAAGCAAATCATTGTAAAAGCTGTGATGTAATTATATTCTGCTTCACATCTGATAGTGTTGGTTAAGTTCTGTGCTCGAACACCAGGAGGGATAGTACCTTCTGGTGTGAACACCGAGGAACCAGTCCTGTCCTGTCTTGTGACCAGATTCCTGAGGTTTTCTTTTCTTGTTTGTACTAGAGCTCTGGGAGAGAGGACTATGAATCGCAGCAAAGCCGATCCTCTGGGAAGAGAGTTGAGGTGCATTGCCGGCATTTTAGCACATGGAGATGTGTACCAGCGAGGAGAGGCAGAGAGGAATCTCATTCCTGGGACTTTAGAGGGGGCAGAGTACAGAAAGCCCAGCTTCTGGAGTCTAACAGCTCAGACCTAGCTCTAACAGGGACAGGTGAGGTAAGTTAGGTGTTCTTCGGCACCTCGGGCTCCTGGTGTCAAACAAAACTAATTTCCCTTACATTGCTGGTTTCCCATGGGGGTTGCATTATATAACTATCAAAATCAAATGTTAGAGATTCTGGGAACCCCACATGGATGTGTGTGTGTGTGTGTGTGTGTGTGTGTGCAATCCACTTCATTCACCGTGACAAATTCCAGCGATTATCATTATGAGCTCAACTTCCTAGCGCGTGTGTGCTTCACAGTCGTGTGTGGTAACAGAGCCATATGCTAGTGCTGATTAGGAAACAATCACACCTAAAATAGCTTCATTTTAATGACAAGATGACTACGTTAATTTGCAGATAAAGAACATCGCTAAAAGCTTTGGCTGTTGACAAATCCTGAATAGTCACATGTTTGTTTTTCCTGGGAAAGAGACTTTGTGACATGAACAGAAAACTCAGTGATATGCACTCTTTTTGATAGGTGCTTGAATGATCTGTACCAAGGGGGACCTAGGAAGCCGGTCTCTGTGTCATCTTCCCAAGCGCGGTGGCTCTTATCAGCATCTGGGGTAGAGATCTGTGCGGGGGTGTACAACTGTTTTGCTGCTGGTATCAGAACCACAGGGCACCATGTAGAAGAGCGCTTGGCTCATGAAAACACACGGGTTACTTAAGGTCTGAACCAAACCATAATCTACCATCTCGAGAGCTGCCTCTTCTCAGGCCTGCAGATCAGAACATCCTATAGAGTTCAAACTGTTTTATGCCTGCGTGACTTTAGCATGCCGGGACTCCAGGGTCATTCCAGTTCAAAGCTGTAGGCTGGGGACTACTTACACCCCACCCCACCCCCGCTTCTGCCTGACAGAGATCCATGGCAGCTGTAAAGAGAAGGGATCCTTAACACTCTGTTTCTAGCAGCATCTTGCAGTTTTGTTTGCACACGCATGCTACTGCATTTGCACACGCATGCTACTGCAGAGCCCGACTACCAACAGCCCGAATGGCAAGCTGCCTGGCGCATATGTGACTTCTGTGTAAAAGATGTATGTAAAAGTCATGCAGTTTATGGAGACAGGGGGCTGGTCACACAGAATTATAAAAATCAATATATTGGAGAGATTGGCTGCAGACGCTGCCACAATCTTCTAGGATCCCGAAGGTTGGCCAATCTACTTTAAACTTGTGAAGCGGAATCAGGCAGTAGCCTAGGAAGGGGCCTCTTCCTGGTCTTCCTGTACGACATCAGCTGCTGACAATGGCCCACAGTGGAACGTCCCACCACATGCAAGAAAAGAACGGAGCGCTCTTGAACCACACACAAGCCCCTGAAGGCAATGGTGATTGGATGCACCTGCAGGGATTTATCACTTTTATTAAGAAACAATGATTGCAAATCCAAGATAAAAAACCAGATGTCTGATGAGTTTTTTCAGAGGTGAAAAATGGCTCTTTATAAGAAACGACGGTAAACAGATACATTCAGTGTGGCAAAGCGTTTTATTCAAAGAACCTTCCTTTCCTCCTTAACTGCCCGAATATCTCATAAGGCTGCGAGTGATGTCTGATATTTACACAGCTCCGAGTCTGAATGCTCACTAATGTCTTCTGGCTGTTCTACACACGTGGCTGCTACGGCTCCCTCCTTCTCGGGTCTTTGTTCTTCAAATGAAATGCTCAACGGAGCGCTCAGAGGCTGAATGAGTAAGATCCTCACTTCCGTAATCTGTTACTTTTCAAACCATTCTTTTTGGGAAGCTGAGGCCATTCTCTGGAAAGAAGGCAAAGAGCACAGAAACGCTCGCCGCTGAAAGCGAAGCCCAGAGGCTTTCTGCGCGGCGGGGAGATAACGCCGCCTCCCACTTTTCTTGAGGAGTCTACCTTCCACAGAAAAGATGTAAATTAACTCAATCTGTCAAAGGCGTCATTACAGTTTCCCCCTCAAATATGGGCCCCATGTGTTTGAGTGCAGACCAGGCCTTTTCTGTCTCTGGCTCTTCTGCTGCTTGCCTCTTGCTGGTGATTCCGCAGGCAAAGCTCCGGGCAAATGTCTGTGATACTCAGTGTGGACAAATACACACAGCTCTCCAGGCAGCAGGCAGCAGGCAGCAACAGACTTCAGTGGCTGTGAGACGGGAGTGTAGCCGTCACCAGGAAGCCACTTCAAAACCCTTAGGAGGCTCTAACGAGCTCCTGGTGAGCGTCTTCCTGAGCATCAATTCTCCATGGTAATGCACACACCAGTCTCATCCCTCCTACCACCCGGCATCAAGGCATCCAAGAGCAGGGTAGCACTTTACACCCATCTCCAACAACAGCCCCCATTCCTCCTCACGGCTGGAGTCACTGGGGTTCGTCCCCTTCCTTGGCTTTCTTACTAGCCAGCTAATGAGAACCGGGAACAGTTGTGAGGAGCCATTATGAAGAGTGAGGAGGAGGAGGCCTTGGCAGGCATTCGGTTCCTCGTGCAACACATGTCAGACACTGTGCCAGGCGCTGGCAGTTCAGAAATGAATTATGCATGCTCCCCAGCCCCTTCCATTCCTAGAATGTCTACAGGGAGGAAACTTCTGGAAAGCAAGAACACACTATAAAGTTGAGAGGCATCGGTCTCCCACCCCAGGTCTGGTCATAGCAAATCTATTCCAAGACTTGAATATGTACCTAAATATTGTTTATTTCCAAACATTACACCAACCAATAGGGAAAATGAGCACATTTCTCTACACTGGCAGTTCTCTCAATGTTAGCATGAGCTGCCACAGACAAGATTCGGTCAACAACTTCAGCAGAAAGCCAACTGAGACCAAAACGCTTTGTTGATCTAGCAGGAGCAGAATTCCTCCTAATTCTATCTACTTCTAGCCGCAGAGAGGACCTTAGTTTCAGATCTCTACAATGTGGTTTTCTCCGAGCGCACGTGTCTACCTGCTCAGGTTCACTCAAACTGGTTCTCCGACATCATTTCCACCACCCGCAGCTAATTCACTGATTTAGAATTATCCCTGACTTTGCGTTTCCCCTTCCCCATCTCTAGGCTAAAAGGAATCAAGTAAGAAGGGGCAGGTAGCAGGGAAGATGGCAGGGATTCTCTGCTCTTGGGCTGAGCTGGAAAAGAATATGCAGACAGCTGAGACAAAGCTTCCGTGTTCACATGCCCTTTAAACACTCTGCCATGTTCCCTATACACTGCACTTTTACAGCAATGCTTGCTTACAGGAACACCACATAAAACATGCTGGACAGATATAAACACCCTATAAAACTCCTAAAAAGATATCAAGAGGCCCCAAAGAACAGAGGCATGAGCAAGAATGACAGGTATTGCTCAGTAGGAAATAGCAAAGGGAATGCAGGCGCAGTAAGGGACCGGGGTACAGCTAGGAAGAAAACTGCAAAAACCAAAGCCTGGCCCCAGAAGGGAGGAAGAGGGGTACAAAGGTTGAGAACCCTTGCAACTATCATGTGCTTCTCCCAGAAGAGGGAGCTATGGGGACACCGACCACCCTGGCAGGGAACTGCAGTGCTGTGCTTTGGTCAACTAGGCGGGAAGAAGGGAAAAGGAAACACACACCAAATCCCACCATGAACTGAACTGTATATACCTCTAGCTAGTGTGTTGTTGGTTGTTTTAGTCGGATGAAAAGAAAATAAAAGAACCCACAATATGTATGGAACCCTGGGTTTGATCCTCAGTACTGCAAGAAAAAAGTTCAAAATCTGAAACGACATTTCTAATAACAGTGATAAAGATAGCATTTACAAAAGTATGTTGGTTATAGGAGACGCAGGGATTAAATATAACTCAAGAACCCACCGTCCTCTCCCGCCACCTCGGCAAACACACCAGTCAGGCTGTTGCGTGGGCACGCAGAAACAGTACACTTCCTGGCTGACTCTTGCTCTAAAGTACACTACGTATTAAGCCCTACCCTGAGTTGCACTACATGATGTTCCTGAAGCTGAAAGAACAAGGATGTTTAGTAGACATATCTCTACATCCAGTGACTCTGGCCTTGATGAGATGGCTTATTTGCCCCCTTTAAAATTGTTACAATCTGCATGGAAAAAGGAACCAGGCCAGAGGAACAGCTTTTTAAAGAATGATTTTATGAATGGATTTGGAGATGAATCCTAGTAAGCAAATTCAGCCAGGGTAGGAAAGACAAACATCAGATTGTTCTCTCATTTGCAGTTCCTAGACTTTGTGTAGAGACACAAAATCACGGATGTATATGTGATCTGAAGGCAGAAGCAAAACTGTACAGAGGAAGAAAGGGGCCTAACAGGCAGACAGGAGGGGGGAAGGGGGTTAGTGGGGGGAGGATGTGCTCAGTCGTATGAAAATGTCCCCCACAGGACCATGTGCAATGAAAATATACAATGAAAATTAAAGCAAAAAAACCTTTGCAACAGCAATTCTACAAAAGTGTAAGCAGTGTCTGTTAGATCCATTTTCTTCTATCTAACTAGAGCGTAGGAGGAAGCAGGCTGGGGCCCTTGTGTGCTCTGTCCTTTCAGCTGAACATTTTGTTTTGTGAGTGCTCTGACCTCTTATTTGTCCCTACATCTCCTCTAATAAGACTCACAAAGTATTCGTATTAAGAGGGACAGACGTTGTGAAATGGCGGGTCCGGTTCAGTCCTGTCTGAGTCAGCCAGTCTCAGGTAACTACGAAGTGCCTCACTCTCGCGGGATGGAGAGGAGAGCGCTGGGGAACTGAAGGCTGGGTCCTGTTAGGAGTAATCAGAATGGAGCCTCAGGGGCAGATTCTCCTGTTACACATGAAGGAGAGACCACTTTATTCCAGCCTTTTAAGGGAACATTTAACACTTGGTATTTATAGCAAGGCTGGGCCAAGCGACCCCACATATTTCAAAGCAGTCAAGGAGTTTCTGGGTCCATGAATGGGGTTCGCATCTAATTCGGCATCTTTGTGAATAGAGCATTACCAGCACAGGGAAGTTGTGAATGGCTGGAACGACAAATCAGTCTGTAAACCTGGGGACTTAGGTGGAGAATCAGTACCTGTATTTAATGTAACAAAAAAGCAAGGCAGTTTTAACTGCCTTCCCCAGGGACCCGGAGGACTGGGGCACTTCTCTTTACTGCTGCCGTTCAGACCCATCAAAGAATCTTCAGACAATGGGATAAAGAACTAAAGTGAGTCTAAGAAACGTGGAGAGCCACGTCTCAGTTTGAGAGCACAGTCTGCACACAGCAAAAGGATGAAAGGCCTTTGTCTATACGCAAGAGAAACAGTGAGTTTAGCTGCTTGCCGAGGAGCCGGCAGCTAGGTGAGGTTAATGAGGGTCTCAGTCTAAGTGGAGAAAAGAGGAACTAAAACAACACACTCTTCAGTCACATACAGTCCAGCTGAGGGCACATACAAGCGCGCGCGCGCACACACGCACACACGCACGCACACACACACACACACACACACACACACACACACACTATCTGACAGGGTTACTCATTCTCAAGATTATCCATGACAGGAAAACCAGACCTTCAGAACAATCAGCAGAAAGGAGGTGTGTTTCTGTATGTAAACATGTTCTGCTCACATGCAACCTCCTAGCCACACCCATCAGGAACAGTCTGATATCTATGGGAAAACAAGACCTCACTCTGGTAGCGGGCTTTGACCTGATTCATACATCACACTCACACCTGTATATCAATCTACTCGTCAGTGATTCGACAGGTGGCGGCTCTCAGAGTGACAGGAAGAGGTGCCTTCTAAATACTAAATACCGGGCCTTAAAGCTTGTCACAGGCACACCTGAAAAATGAGTGTGTGTGGCTTCACGGGACAACTGTCTCAGGGCGCTGATGGAGTGAGCTGTGCTGGGTCATGCTTCCGTCACCATGTCTGTAACCGGCTGAGGAGCTTCATATGGGAGATGGATGAAGGTCTCCCTCTTCTCAATCCGCTCCCAACCTTTCTTCCTTTCTCATATGCCACGAGCGCTGCGGGACCGCTCTCAGCCCAGAAAGCAGCAGGTGGAGGAAGCATGTGGTCCTTGCACTGATTAAAATACTAAAGTGATGCTCCAGCATCAGCAGCATCCAGCCACGCACCACCAGGGCTCCGCCTCTTTCCCAGCGCACTGGAGGGAGTTCAGCCGCACCACTCCCGGGGTCTAATTTGTCACATGCCCACCGGATCCCTCAGTGCCCGACTGTGCCTGGAACATGGGCTACACTGTAAAGTGCTGAAGTGTGGAGAGGTGATGGGGAAAGAGGTACACAGCTACAGAAGGGTAATGGCTGTCACAATAACACCGTCAGTAGCAACAAGGGCATGGCCTTATCTAAGGCCATTGCATGGGTGGAAAACTAGTGGCTCGGAGGACCTGGAATTCAACAAGTGTGGTTCTGATGTTCTGGCACACAAACAGGAAAGCAAATGCAGAGGCTACCCAAGAGTCTGCCTGGTAGCCTTGTCTGTGTTGTTTATTCTGTCTCAGGGATGCCTATGCGGAGTCTACAAACGCTGTCTGGCGGCCAGGAAAAGCAGATGCGTCTCATCCTTCCCAGATGCTCTGGCCGCTGGGTTCAATACTGTGGTAATCTCGCATTAACCAAAGTGAAATGCGCCCGAGGCCTCTACCACGTAACACTGCTGTCTGTCCCTGGCAGACCTCAGTCCTTCTTGTCGTCCTTCGGCAGCTGACTTTTTGTGGTCCCTAAGTTCTTCCACACCTCTGTGTACATTAAGGTCCCAATGAAGACAAACAAGGTGCCCAGACAGTGCCACAGAGTGAACGGGTTCTGGAAGTACAGGATGGAAAAGATGAGGCTCACAAACTTGCGCAGAGTCACAACCAGCGTGACGGTGAGCGAGGTGCACTCTGTTGTCAGGATGAACACACCCCGGATGCACACGTATCTGGAGGACTGGTTAAGGCTGTTCTCGGTAAACGGTCAGGGAAGAAGCTTTAGGTGCGACTCCTGCCTTCACTCTGACATGCTGAGAGAACACGGAGAGCCACTCTGAGGATCCTCCTCAGTAGCACTTCCTGAAAGAGTCCAGCCCTGCCGTTCCTAACAGCCCATTACTAAGGACTTTCATTACAGTTTATAGTGAAGGCCACCTCCACAGCAAGGCCAGAGTGGCACCATCATGAAGGTGGTCCTGCTCACCTTTACTCCTCTTGTCCTCGGGCCTCCATTCTCTCCTTCAAAGTGGGGCTCTGTATAGCAAGCCTAGGTGGTGATTTCAAAAGGAGGCAGGCAACCTCAGTCTGTTTCAATATTTTAAAGACATCACAACTTTTAGAATGGTAAGATCCTTCTATTAATATAATTACTTTTAAATGAGTCTTAATTTGAAGTTTGTTTCAGAACTTTGCAGCGACTTATAACAGTCATGAAATAATAAACAGTACTTAGGACACCAGGAACTTAGAGAAATCTCAGCTCATTTCATCTCATGGCATGACTGGCTCTAAACCATCCGTGGAGTCCTGCTTCCTCTGCGTGGCCTACCTGACCTGCACCACTACAGACTCTTTCCCGTCTACAAAGAAGTTTCAAGAGCAGATCTACCCGTCTGCAGCTCACTACAGAAGTCAAGGCAAAACCCAAACTCAGGTCCCCTCCATTGTTAGAACGACCATTCCTCTGCCAAAACAACACAGAGACATGAATAAAAGAGCCCGCAAAAGGATACTGAGTCACAACATTCATGAGGAGGTAGAACCACATGATGGGCATAGCCACACTGATGACTGGAATCTGATAGAGTTCTGCAGAGGTGAAGAGAGGACAATCATGCCAGCTGGACGCTTAAACCTTTCATCTTTTGAACAAGGCTATACAGGTAACAACAGTAATAGGAACAGTGGTATTATTTCCCTTAAAAAAGTTGGCCCACACATCCCTTTATTCATCTTGATTCCGGTCTATGCTAAGTAAGAGTCAGAGCTCTGTGGGACTCCCGGGTTCTTCACAACTACGGTGGAAATAACGAGAAATGGCGCTTTCTAAGCCAGGGCTTTGTGGGCTCTTTACATACCACCAACTTTTACACAGTTTTAGGTCAAATGACAGGTACAACACTGCATATGCAGAGCAGGCCCAACACAGCACAACACACACTTACTACCTGTGGGGTGTGTACCATAAAGTCTTGATTCAGGGAAGGTGTCTCTTAAGTGTTTACCTATCTATGAAACACTCTTGATGATCAGATTGTATACGTGACCGTCTAGCACCAAGTTCCAAAGTAGCCCCTCTAAAAAGCAGCAGCTTACCTTCATACATTCTTTTAATTTAATTTGGTTTGTAATGAGTTTATCTCAATTATATGATCTGTAGCTAGGAAGCAAGGCCTGTCGTCATTTTGCTTCCTCTTGCTTAGTGCAGAGGCAGCTTAGACCTGTGAGCAGCTCTGTCTTTCGTGGCAGGAGAGACACAGAGACAGCCGGCTGCCACCTAACGGGCTCCAGGTCCAGCTGAGGGCTGGTACTGCTTGTCTGCATTCTCAACATGAAAGGACAGCCTTATTTGCAGCGCATAGGAAAGAGCCATCAAGGCCCTTCTGCTGCGACCACTGACTCAAAGCAGCATGCGGACACCCGGAAGGTGCAAAGGTTCAGATAAACATGAATGAAAGCTGTACTGGAGCCAAATGCAAAATGAAGCTTTGCCTCAGAAACTGGCAAGCAATACGGCCACATGACCCCAGACTTACCAGACTTATTGAACAGAACGACATGATCATAAATATCAGAGGCCAAGAAGATGAAACCAGGAAGTGGAAGGGCGTGCTGTGGGAAGAAAGGAATCTCATGAAGGTAAAGACTGAAGCCATTCCAGAACAGTTAGGGTAGCTTCACAATGACTCAAAGCCATCTGACAAGCAAGTCAGCCCCTCGAAAGTAGAAGTATCAGTGCCCGTGTGCCCTTGACATCACGTGCCGTGACATCTTACGGAGTCTGATGGTCACCAATGAGGAAGTCGAAGAATCCTCCCCTCACAAGGGAAAGGGGGCTTCAGCACACAGTCATTCTGCCCGAAAGGACTTGCTCCATACTGGATTTGAAAATTACAAGGACCACAAAGATTTCAAAATATTTAGAAACTCGTACAAAAAGAGACTGAAGACAATCTGGGGTCAAGAAGAAACAAACGATGAGCTGAGACTAAAGAGGAAGAGGACACATAAGGAACTGGACAACTACCATCCTCACTACCGCAGTGCAATGTGAGATCACATCACGTGACCCTTGCTGAGCCCTCACTGTGCTTGGCGTTGCTCTCAGTGGTGGGTACGAGCCAAACGAAATGCTTACTTTCTAAAACTCCCTAGCCACAAACTCTAGCTCCAAGTTAATGTGTCAAACTGCCTGTTCGGATTAATCGCGCACAGAGGGAACGGTCTCACCATCTCACCCCTGGCCCTGGGGGGGCAGCTCTCTGGGCACATTTCAATAGCAATAAAGGAGGGGCAGGGCAGAGAAGAGCTGTAGGGGAGAGTGTGAGGTCACCCCTTAGCATGAAGAAGCTCAGGGACAGGCGGTGAAATGAATTCTCACATGAGTAAAAGCCCTTGGGGAACTGGGGCCCCCAATACCCAACCCCTGACCTGCCCACTCACCCACTCATGTCCACACTCCTGGCCGCTTGCGCTGGGCTCTCCATATTGATCTTTTTTTTTTCTTTTTCTTTCTTTTTGGTTTTTCGAGACAGGGTTTCTCTGCAGCTTTTTTAGAGCCTGTCCTGGAACTAGCTCTTGTAGACCAGGCTGGCCTCGAACTCACAGAGATCCGCCTGCCTCTGCCTCCCGAGTGCTGGGATTAAAGGCGTGCGCCACCACTGCCCGGCTCCATATTGATCTTAACAATTTTACCTACAGGATCTCTGTGGGCCTTGGTTCCTTAAATGTTTTATGTGGTTGATCATGATCATCTCATATAAATAACTCACTCCAAACGCATATTATCCCCCTGCCTGAGGCACTTCCGTTACTGGTCTAAAGGCTGGCTACTAACAAAAACACAATCTGTCAATTACATTAAGATTCCATTTGGCATAACATAACATAAATCAGAAATTTCCACCTTCCCAGGGTTCAAAAAGCTGCTTACATTATAAAATAATGCCTCCTTGGAGTGTTTCCCAAATTGTTTGTATAAAGTCTCTTGGAATATGCCCATCCTCGCTGACATCAGCAGGGCAAAGGTCAGTGCTCCAATGCCTAAAAAAAAGAAAAAAAAAGGTCAGTTACAAGATGCCTTTTGACATATTTTCTTAAGGAGACAGTATTTACAGTTCTGTAACTATCACATAGGATATGTAAATTTTAAAACCACAACGCCGCCATGAAATCCTCTCCAGCTTCCCACTTCCACACCCTTATATGTATTTCTGTATACTAAGACAGGGTAAGACTCTGTTGTAGAATATTATTTTAAGGTGTGTTACTTTTGTTTATGTTCTGGGACATTTATTTAATGGTGCAAAGATGCGTTTGAGTAAATAAAATTCATCTGCGGCCAGGAGGCCCCGTCAGCAACTAGCTGACAGAAGTGGTCGGGAGAAGCCAGGTGGAGAGGGTTTTTAAGATGGGGGGGGGCTGAGGAGCAGCATGAGGGCTTCTGGAGAGACGCAAGGAGAGGGGGTGACTGCTTGCTCTTCAGTCTCTCTGAGGAGCAGGGTTCCACCTCAACCTCTGAACCTTGAGTTCTTCAGGGGGACAGAGATTTGGTTAAGTTCCCTTTAGCTTTGAAAGAGTCTGTGCTTGAGGGAATTGTATTCCCTCAGGCTGCAGCTCCTGTGGCCACAGGGCTGCTGATGGCAGAGGAGTTGCAATTCCTAACAGGACAGCCATGGGTTGAAAGGCAGCAACAATTTAAAAAAGAGGATGATAACTGTCCATATGTCTGTTATACCGTGCTTTTCTCATGAGGTTCTTCTGAACCTTTCCTTTACGTCCCTGATTAGATGTGTTCTCAGTGTGTGGTCGAGGACCCACACTTCGCCCTGTCTGTGGCTGCACGACACATGTCTGAGAGCACTTAGATTCCCAGTTAGTTCACTGAAATCGATAAACACAAATACCTAAAATGTTAATTATTTCCTCAGGATAATTTCTCATAAATGGAAACTGCTGAGTCAAACATTTAAAAAACTTTAAGACCTTTAAAAAGCTCAATACACAATAATTTTGGAGAAAGGCAATCGATTTCCTCTGCCAACGGCTTTTATGAAAATGGCTGTCACTGCGTCCTCACAGAGTGGCAGCGCCATTTACCATCCTGCCAATACGGTAAGTCACAAATGAAAAGTTATTGTTCTTGGTTTTCTTTGACTGCTAGATTATAAGGGTATAAAGTTACTGGACATTAATTTTTCCCTATGAGTAGTATGTCCATATCTCGGAGAATTTTCCCATTGGATAAGTATTTTTCCCATAGTTTCAGCAAGCTAAAGGGTTAAAGTCCAAAGCCAAGATAAGGGGACACAAGGTTTCGCTGCTACTTTCTTCCACCCAAACAGTGTGAATCTACTCCTGTGACTCCTGAAAATATTTCCTCCAAATCCAAGAGAGGACGAGGCTCTGTAGGGGTTGTCTAATTAATTCCACACGGAGATACTTGTATTTTTAAAAATTCCCCCGAGAGTTGATTTGGGAACACTGCCATAGGGCGCAGTGAACTTAAGAAGAAAATAAGCCCTTGTGTCCCTGGGAAACCGAGTCAAGAGTTCTAACTCACCCTCCTTTTGCAGGGTTTTGTACTCAGTGGACCAGTCACTAGGAAACAGAAGACTCCACACGGTGCTCCTAAGGAGAACGGCAGACTTTTCTCTGTGCCAGTGACAACCATGGAGACGTGCACCCACATACAGCACGGCCCTCTTTTAATTTTTTGAACACTAAGGTTCAGAGACATATTGGTCCCAGGTGTCACTCTCCTCCTTGGCATAATTTGTTTAGCCTAAAGCTCTTGCCAAGAAACATGTCCCACAGGAGAACACTCAGCAAAGAAAAGTGCAGAGGTAATTAGCTTTTTGTAACTACTGTACTTGCCTAGTAACCACCATGCAAATGCCTGGAATCCATCCTTCTCACTCAAGCTGGACTGGGAAGTCTAGGAAATAAGAACATATACTAGGAACAGGGACTAGAACCACGAACAACATCCGAGACGCAAGGGGCATATTTCTGCTGTCCACTTCTTCCTCTCTCGCAGAGCTGAGTTCTGTATTACTTAAGCACTCCGATCCCTTTCTCGCTTTACAGGTGCCTGGTTATGCGGCCCGATGACAGGTAGAGAAAACAAAGGATCTGAAGCTGATTCTTACCACCTGCTTTGCAGACATGAACGTGCAAATAAATATCCCTGCAGACACCAGGGCAATGGAGGTGTACTTGAACATACTGTATCTGTAAAACAAGGATAAGAACGCTTTAGGAGAGGGGACCACGGAGGGGGACTTACAGTCGGGCAGCATGTGGTTCAAACAGAAACCTCTAGAGTCTCACTGTAGTGTCAACAGAGTCAACCAGTAGGTTGTTATCAGAAACTGAAAAAGTAAACAAAACCAGAAGACATAACATATACCAGATGTCACATGACACTGAAGTCAGCTCTCCAGAAGCCAATGCGGTCTGCTCAATCTTCACTTGCACCCGTGGTTTTTCCGATCCTAAGAGCCCAGAATCATGTCCTAACACACACACTATTCAAGAGGAACAACAGATTATCAGGCACAAATGACAAGAGTTAAAACTTGGGGAATAATGCCCATTCTCCAAGGAAGGTAGTTCTTTAAAAACAGTCTGGATAACTTAAATGATTTTGTAAAATGTCGGCACAGCGGGATAAAAGGAGGAATATGCAATTTGTAGAGCCAAGGGCAGCATCATAGTGACATTTCCCATTAACTAAAATGGTATCATTATGATCCCCCTCAGAGCCTTGGTAATCAAGGGAAAGGCCCCAGGAAGGATGAGAAGAAATTAAACTTGCAGAATGAATCACTTCTTTTCTACCCAAGGACACTGTATCTTTTGATGACAATACCTCATCAGAGCTGATCGGACTGGCTGAGGCCCTGAGAGAGGGATGCAGGAGAGGCCTACTACAGAGAAGTGGGGTACCAAAGGGAAGGGGGACTGGCTGGGAAGAACAGAGGCTCGGCAGGAGTGGGAGAAGGGCAAGAGGGCTTGGGGATGGATATAATCAAAATGCATTTGTATGTATGTATGAAATCACCATAATGCATATAGTTAGTAGATGCTAATAAGACCTTGTGTAGCAAAAGTGCAGCAGAAACATCAAGTTGAAGCAGTTTTAAAATTAAGCCAAAATAATGTTTAAGAAAAATAGAGACATGAGCTTTAAATTCTCCAAAGGGCTTTGTTCAAAAAATAAGAAGGTAAAATTGAATCAGAGGTTAGCAGCAGGACATTTTCCTAGGCCCCCAGTTTGATCATGGACACCATGGAGGGAGGAAGAGAGGGAGGGAGGAAGGGGAAGAATAAATAAATATAGAAAAGTTAGAGAAATTTCTGTTCTGTGGATGGTCAAAGGCTCAGACCCAAGGTAACAGATTCCAACAGAACTCTTAAGGAAAACAGGCGTTGAGCAGAGCCCCTGACAGTGTGAGGTTGTATCAGGAGACTATAATTCATAAACTTAAAGGACAGTTGTCATACACACACACACACACAATCAAAGCTTAAACCCAGGTCTCTAAGGTAAAGTCTAAGTCTAGCTACCAAGTACAGTCTTCATCTTCAACAAAACATCTGGCCATTTAAAGTCTGCACAAAGGCAGAGAGGGCTGAGGAGAGCTCACAGGGAGCAGCACTGGGGCTCCACAGCCTCCAGAGATAAAGGACACACAAGGAGTCTAGCAAGATGGGACAGCTGTCCTTGTTTAGATACAGCCCTTAGTGCTTAAAAACTGTAGGTTCTAGCCAAACAGTATGGCACTACAGGCTTTTAATCCAGCACTTGGGAGACAGAGGCTGATGACTCTCTGTGGGTTCAAAGCCAGCCTGGTCTACACATCTGGTTTCAGGCCAGCCAGGGCTATTTAATGAGACTCTGACTCAAAAAACAATCTCAAAAACAAAACCCCTTTAGGTTCGTTCCCTCCCTGAATCGGCAGATTCTTCCCAAGCCAAGGGAGCCCTAATCCTGAGACCAGAAACCGGACAATTGAAAACACAGCATCAATGGCACTACTTTGGTTTTAATAATGAAGATGACCTTCCCCTGAGAAATCCTGTAGACTCCCTACTGTCTCTCCCTAATGTCCCTTTCCCCTCAGTGGTAAGGGCTGAGACTCAAGTGAGAGGTGGGTACTTTGGAAAAGCGTGCCAGGCAGTTCCTGCCATTTCCCACCCCAGTCCTACCACAGCCACACCACTGCAGCAGCTACAGAGAATAACCCCAGCCTTCTGCTCCTCCTTCATGGGCCTGTACTGGAAACCCTCTTCTCATATAAAATTATTCCCCAGCTCATTACATACAGTACACCGATGAGTACCTTATGTGTGCTGAACATGCAGATTAATAAGAAAGCTCGCAGCACGTATGAGACCCTGGGATCTAGCCCCCAGGGATGCCAAGACTAAAAATAAACAACAAAGCACTTTCTAGGACAACCCGCAGACCTTCCGTGACCACTCCCCGGAAACGCCCCATAGCCGCATTCTCCAGTACGGCCACCACTTGCCACATGTGGCGACTTAGCATTTAAAATGTGCCTAGTAAAAGTGAGAAAATATTTCACCTTATTTCACTTAGAAAATGTAAGTCCACACGTAGAGTCACATGTGGCTAACGGTGATCACACTGCACAGTAAATTTCGTGTCAACTGCTTTCATAGGTTGACAAGGCACTGAAGATCCAGTGGTAACAAGAGCTGTCTGGCCCCACAGGAAGCCACAGGAAAAGCCGCTGGCCTGCTCAGCCGCCTTAGGAAAAGTCATCATTACCCATGATTCTGAGAGAAAGAACTCAGGGAAAGGCTGATGGGCTAGAGCAGCCTCTCACCCACTGTGGGAAAAGAAAGGTGCCCAGTCCACAGAGGTGACCTGGAATATCACATCCATACATCCATCCAAACATGGAGGTGTGTAGTTACCTTTTCTTCAAAATGATAATTCCTAGGATCATGTTGGCAATCAGGGAGCCCTGTAAAAGAAGACAGGGGTGACTGTTTCAGTGCACCAGGGAAGGAAACACAACTCACGATGGGTAAGAAAACAGACATGGGGAAACACGGGAGGAAGGATGAACAGTCAGTAAGGCAAAGAATAGAGGCCAAAAATATCTGTCCTGAGAAATAAAAAAAAAAAAAAATCAGTGCAAGATACAGTGGGAAAAAAAGATTAGTTCTCATTAATTGGTCCTAACCAAAGCATGACTAATAGGGCTGGACGATACTTTGGAGCTACTTCCATCAATTCTCCATCTATGTAATGTATAATAGATTATAATGTATGCACAGAACTTCCACTGAGGTTTTCCCACCTCCATAACGAAAGAAGTCATGCAGGGATCTCCCTCTTCCCTAGAAAGGTGTCAATCAATAAGAGTTTATGGAAGGGCTGTGAGCTGGTGCTTTGTAGGTCACCTCAATCGTTACAGTTATCTCATGCAAGCCCTGCAGGCACAGGACACAATCTCACAAAATCTCAGGCAACAAGATAATGTCATTTCCACCACCACCCATTGTGCAGTCTGTTGCAACTCCGCCTACATACTCCTTGACGTCTTCCCCGCTCTTCTGGAACACTCTGCTCTTGTTTATGCACCAACTACAGAGAGAGCTCATCACGCAGAAGTAAAGAAAATGGATTATCATTTTGAGAGAAATCCCCTTCGTCAACAATTGTCCTGCCCTGTGTGATGGGACAAGCCCATAAACTTGGCACTCAGGAGGCTGAGTCTGAGGACGGGGAGTTCCAAGCCAGCCTGAACTACAAAGCAAAAAGCTGCAAGGCAGGGGTGAGGGTAAAGAAAAGCTTCAGTAGTAAGTATGAGCTCAAAATAAGCCAGATGAGGGAAATAGGAAGTAAATCTATTTCCCAGAGAAATTTTAATTTTACTTTTATTAGTCATCTATTAGACCTCAGATAAATAATAGTAAGCCATTCACTTACCACTTTCCCCATCCCGTTCAAAGACTCAAAGCAAACCTATCATTATGCCCTAGACTTGACTTCCTATAAGACTGGCTATTTCTGTCCCATGCTTGGTCTGCCCACCTCACCGCGCTCTTCAGAGGACACACATGCGAGCTGGCACTTACTGATCTGAATATCATATGCAGGGGCATGGCGATGTTCAGGTTCAGGGCATAGTTGTTCATCACGCTGACAGTGAAGAACATGATCACCATGATGGCATAGTACCTGCAGTGAGAGAGGACACAGACACTTTTCAAGAAACTTTGATATAGAAATACATATATTGGTTTAAAAGTCACCCGGCTTCCTTCCTCTCCGTTAAGAGAGTATAAGAACCATTATCACATAAAGTCAAATAGTAAGGACATCTATGCATACTTCACCGAGTCAGACTAGCATAGAGAAAATTCAAATTTCTGAATGTGTATAAACAAACACTTGAATGTTTTTCAAGGGAATTATAACTAGGATTTACAAACTTAATCCATAGTAAGACATTTTAAGTGGACAGATAATCCTTTTAATGTACTAGTTCTTTGTAGATACTTTTCATAGGCCTCTGGAGAATCTGAAAATGGTTAATTTCCTAAATGCGTCCTGTGTATATTTATACAGTATTATTTTTCTTAATTTTGAAAAAAAAACAGATTTCAAAGATTTGTCATGTTTAGCCTAGCCACTGTGAAAATTATTTTATACGCTGAACCAGTAGGCTCTAAAATCAAGGATAGCCCTTGATTTGTAGGAACTTATACTTAAAATCAGAGTCTTGTTTCCTTTCTCTCTTTCTTTTCTTTTCTTTTCCTTTCTTTTTTTTCTTAAGACAAGGTCTTTCTCTGTGGCCCTGAATGGCCTGGAACTGACTATATAGACCACAGTGTGCTGCCTCTGCCTCCTGAGTGCTGGGATTAAAGACATGTTCTACCAAGACCAGCCAGAGACTTTGTCACTTGAGAATTCATAAGTCTTAAAATTATAATAAAAATTGAAATAAAAGAAACCCTATGAGCTAAGGATGTATTGTAGCTCAGTTGGCAAGAATAACTTGACTAGCATGGATGAGGCCCTGGGTTCGATCCCCCAATGACACATAAAGAGGGCATCTTGGCAGACACCAATAATCCTGGCACTTAGAGACAGAAGAATCAGGAATTCAAGGTCATCCTCAGTTCCACATCCAGCAAAATGAGATTCTGTCTTAAAAAAAAAAAAAATCCTATAATCGTGACTTAGAAAATAAAGAGACACATATAAATGAGTAAGTAAATGAATACTGTGAATAAGTAAATGGACTAAAAATTTTATATTTTTATGTTTTCATCTTGGTCTAGAAAATATTCAAGATGTCTCTCATAAATATTAAGTTAAACCATATTCATGTCATGTTTTTGCAAGTCAAAAAGGATTAGATAACAGCAATTTCATGATTCACTCAAAAATATTTTTAAAAAATTTTTAAATAAATGCCTAGACAATCTAGAGCAAATGTAAACAATGGTTTTGTATTGTTCATAAAATATTCAACCTTGGGCACAGATTTCTAAACAGTTTTGTGTCTAAAAAGAATAAAACAACAGTGACCCCCACATCATCTTCTCTATTGATTCTGGTTAGATATAGAGCTGGACAGACATTAAAATAGACGACAAAGCCAAGGCTGCAGTAAGAGTCTAAGTAACTTGACAACTACCATAGAGAACAGTGCTACAGGCATGAAGACCACTAGCGATGGCTGCCTCACAACTTCTACGTGACACCTGCTAGTCACTTTACAAGGTTCCTTGCCAAATTCCCTCCAGAGAAGCAGGCGTGATTAGGTGGAGGCACAAAGAGGCCAAAGGTCAGAGAGTCTAGGACTTGTTTCTACCTCTTCAAGGTTACGGTACTTCTACCTCAAACAAAGGCCCCACCTAGTTGTAAATAAGAGAGTTCTGCTCTCTCAAGGTTATTGTCAATAGGTGTGGCTAATTGCCAGACCTCTTGCTCCTGAAACAGGGAAGTAGTTGGTTCCTACCTAAAGTGAAGTCTAAGGTTCCAACTAAGTTCCAGTTCCCTTTATGGAAATAACTTGGGATTCCATCCAGGGAGTGGTTTGCCTTGCCACCGTGTGTTTGGTCTAGGGCGTGAGTCTAGGGCTCTAGGGCATGAGCGAAGAATGTAGCCTTGGCTTTTGTCTGTTAAAGCAATCTTTTGTTTTATTCCTACCTTTTGGGGTCAGGGGTATGTTAACCAGTAGGAAATTTAACACGGGCAAATTTTCAGTACTCACTGAAAAATTCCCTCCCATTAGTATCCTATATGTTTCTGTTTTATTATTTTCATTCACATCTTCGTATTCTTTAATATTTATAATCCCCACGCCTCCACTCCGGAGAATGGTATTTTTTGTCGAGGCTGGCCCCTGACAGATGCCGTTGGAAAAAAGAGTCTATCAATATCTTCCAGGTTAATTAATTCTTCCATGTAGCTACTAAGACAGATAGCATGTACTAAAAATTGTTTATGGGGGATGAAGGACCTGAGCAAAACTTTGATTATTAATTCACATGCAGAAAATAAAATAGTCACTGTAAGGGGACATGATGGGGATATGACAATTAGGACAGATCATGGGGGACAAAAGGCAACGTGGGGGACGGTGCAATAATAACGTGGTAGAGGAAGGCCAGGCATGTTGGTGCGCACCTTTAATTCCAGTCCTTGGGAGGCAGGGGTAGGTGAGCTCTGAGTTTGAGGCCAGCATGGTCTACAAAGTTTCAGGTTAGCCAGGGTTACATAGTGAGAGGACCCTGTCTAAAAAAGAAAAAAAAAATAGAGTCTGAAATGGAAGAACAGGTAGGAGAGAAGGAGAGACAGAGGTTAGCTAGCAAGGGTGCTATATGTGTGTGTGTATGTGTGTATGTGTGTGTGTGTGTATGTGTGTATACTTTATGTTTTCACCAAATACCCTGATCCATAAAAGCAGATAAGGGAAAGGAGGTTTTTTTGTTTTTTGGTTTTTGGGGGGTTTTTTGAGACAGGGTTTCTCCGTAGCTTTGGAGCCTGTCCTGGAACTAGCTCTTGTAGACCAGGCTGTCCTCGAACTCACAGAGATCCGCCTGCCTCTGCCTCCGGGTGCTGGGATTAAAAGCGTGTGCCACCACCGCCTGGCTTGAGGTTTTTTTTTTTTTTTTTAAATGGTGGTATTCCTGCCATGATGTCCACATTGGCTTGCAGGAACAGAAAGTTTATGGGAATACTAAACCCAATAGTAGGAAATTAAAATATTTAGTATTACATTAATAAAAACTAAGGTACACTATTAATAAGCTTAGCAAGCTACTTTGGAAGGCAGCAGAGGAACACGGACAAGGATGAGCTTGAGCACTTGGGGACGTTTACTTGGGAATGTCACTCCCAAAGGAACTGAATGACACCACTTAAACCCTTGCCGTGGGGAGGACACTTCTAGCTCCAGCCTCTCCACCATAAAATCGTCGTATTTGGCCCTGTGTGTGAAGATACTTAGCGCAAACCTGGACTGATGAACAGAAGTCTGGCATTAACCATTTTTTCTTAACTTGTCAATCATTTTCCTTTCACTGAAGCAAAATCCACACAACATGAAATTACCCATTTGTGAGCAGCAATTCGGTGACGTTCAGGAATTGCCGGGCTGTATACTCACTGCTTCCTCATTTCCAAAAGTCAACTGTTTTCACAATGTTTAATGATACCACTCTTAGCATAATCAATAACTCTACCAACCCAGAGGACGAATACACGACTGTCAGAATGTGGTCACCCTAGTCCTTCTGACCCTGTCTCATGCACACATGCACTTGTTGCCATCACAGCTATTTACGGCAGGAATTTTATTCTAAAAATAGGTTTCTAGAGCATAACAATGCAATCCATAAAACTAATGGCGCCACTGTCACCCATAACCTAAACTTGAGGAACACGTGCCTCATACTTTCTGTCCAGGCTCCACCTTCTAGGTCTTAAAGGACTCAGCAAGTCTTCAATGTGCCATACCTTAATGGGATAGCTGGTGGCTTCCTTCCCAAGTCAGCTTCAAAAAGGAAGCCTTCCACAGCAATAAATAAGAACTGTGCAAATGTCACGATGTTCCCACATCCTGGGTGCTTCCTGGATAGTGAAGAGCAGAAATGAAAACACAAGGCACAAACTCAGATAAAATGCACTACAACCTGTTATATTTATGGCACCAAAATAGCAGGATAGATTTCTGCAGCCACGGTCCTTCCTTATATTGGCTCTCACATGCCATGGATCACACACTTTGACACTGTGTGTCACAGGGAATGCCCAACTCTACTGTCTGGGTTTCCTAGAGTAGCAGGCCCTGCGTGAGGATTTCTCTCACCGACAGGAACATGAGGTGGCTTTCCTAGTTAGCTGCAGGAAATCTCCTAGTAAACTCACATACATCCCCCCCACCCAAAAGGTCTCTAGTCAAAGACGAAAACATGCTGGAATTCTCCTGGAGTTCATGTATTTCTAAAGGTCACTTGATGATAGGGGAGTGACTTCAGACAGCACCCCCCAAAAGCAATAAACAGCTCTAGGGATGGGAAGGGGGCTTGCTATTTTAATAGGGCACAGATACATATCTGCACACAAATCAACATAATTGTGTATCTATGGAAGTGTGATTAAGAAGAACTGTCAAAAATGGGCTCTGGGGCGGGGATAGTCAGCTAAAAATGACTGAGAAACACGACTGTAGCACACAGCAGGTCTCCACAACCCTCATGTGGGTCTTTAAGACAGTAGCTAGTCAAGAGATCTTCCTGGAACCCAACAGGTCCTCTTCTGTGCTCTATGCAAGAGCAGGAGTCTTCCACAGTGACTATTAGGAACGCACGCCATAGTATGAACGTTATTTCTGACATCCCTCCTGAGGCACTCTGAAAATTAGTCTTGTGAAATGTTGAGAGTTTCCTCGAACCACTCCTCAGCTCTGTTCTCTCACTGAAGACATCCCAAGTGTGCATCAAAATTGCCCCCTAAGACTAGTTAGCTGGCTTCAGAGTCTATCTTTTCATCGTACCCACCCACCTGACCCCACGGAACAGGCTTTTAAAAGCAGCTTCATATTAATACTATTAATACAGGGCTATTTATTAAAGCCAACTCCATTCCCTACTGGTGCTGTGAATACTAAACACTAATGGCAAGATACACAGTTAGGCGCTGGGGTGTTGAACATGCTTGGTGCCTTAGTTAGGGTTACTGTTGCCGCGATGAAACACCATGACCAATGCAGCTCTGGAGGAAAGGGTCTATTTGGCTTACGTTTCCACATCACGGTTGTCACTGATGGAAGTCAGGGCAGGAACCTGGAAGCAGGAGCTGATGCAGAGGCCGTAGAGGGGGTGATGCTTACTGGCTTGCTCCCCATGGCCTACTTTCTTAAAAAGCCCAGGACCACAAGGCCAGGAGAGGCGCCACCCAATGGGCTGGGCCCTCCCCCATCAATCACTAATTAAGAAAATGCCGTACAAAGGCTTGCCTATAGCTCAATCTTAGGGAGGCATTTCTCAGTTGAGGCTCCCTCCTCTCTGATGACTCTAGTTTATGTCAAGTTGACACACACAACCAGTCAGCAAACTAGGCAAGCACTCTACCACTGAGCTATATCCCCAGTGCAAATCCGTAAATACACCCACATGCACAGAAATGCCAAGGAACACAGCAATCCCAGAGAGCGAGGCTCACCGTCTCAAGGTGACACAGGGCTGTACTTAAGCCTATGAAGGTTTTTTGAAACCTATGACTCTACATGCAGTTCAATTTGTCTTTCTTGGGTTCAAGGGAAAAGGCTAAACTTTGTAAGAATCCATAAACAATCGTGCAAGACATTTATCTCATTCAAGAATCTAATTAAAACCATTAGTCAATACAAGAGAGCAGAACTTTAACTCTAGATGGTTCCTAGCAGTGCTGGTCACCTCTGTCCTGGCTGGTCTTCAAGAAACCCATGGATCAGGCTGAGCGTGGCAGTGCATGCATGTAAGCCTAGCAGTGTGGGTAGGCGAGGCAGTATTCAGGGAGACTTTGGCTAAAAATTAAAAGGGAAAAAAAAGTAGAGGGGCTAGGGACATAGCTTAGTGACATTACAGAATACTTGCCTACATGCAGGAAGCACTGAGTTCAATCTCCAGGACTGTGAATAAATGAGTGAGTGAATGAATGAATGAACAAAGAGAGGGGAGGTTCACCCTTCTCCTAGTACTGATCTCACTGTCTTGGGCTGGGGCCCTGGGAATCTATTCTCTTAAAGGTCCCCTATTCCATCCCTGTGGGAAAAGGCATGCCTGTGCTTCTGCATGCAAGAGTGTGTGAATTCTGTGTTTGCTGCAGCACAGCGCTGAGAACGACGGTGCCCCCACACTGTTTCCTACTGACATGCAAGAGCACCTCTGTCACTCGCTGTGCGATGTGGCAGCTAATCAACTCCTAAATCCAATTTTCTTTAAAATGGGAACAGCGAGTGCTTGTCTCACTGGTTTACTGCTGTGTAAACGAACAGCGTCCAGAAAAGCACCTAACAGTGGCCGCCACATAACTTAACCAGGACGATGAGGAGCCTACACACTGAGAGTCATCAGTCCAATGGCAGCTGCCCTTCCCCTGCGCCCCTGTGTGTGCGTGTGCATCTCTGGGCACAGGTGTGCATGTATGTGTGTGCACGTGTGTGCATGTGGGTGTGCACATTCGTGGGGGTGTGCTTGTGTACATGCACATGTGGAAGCCTGAGGTGCCAAGGTTGATGTCCAGAATCACCCTTAATGGCTCTTTCGATCAAGGTCGGAGCTCACAGAGATTGCCAGCCTGCTCTGGGGTTCACCTGTCACCGCCTGTCCAGGCTGGAATTACAGGTATTTTATGTGATCACTCTTGCGCAGCAAGCACTTCAGCCAGTGAGGCGGCTCCTCGGCCCAGCAGTTACCCTTCTGAACAATCGCATAGGACACCCTTTTCCTTCCCTGTGTAAGATGGAAACTATACATTGCTGCCACGAGAATTCAGTGGGAAAGCATGCGTCAAGTGGCAGGCCCCATGCTGAAGGACCAACACTTCTCTAGCCTTCCCTGCCATTTTCTACTAAAGGCCTGGGCCAAAGCTTACAGGGTCCTTACTGAGAAGCCATTCTACAGAGAATCAGGAGGAGTTCCTAGTGGGAATGACCTGGATCTCCGTCCTCAAGAGAAGGGGGAAAAAGCACACGGGAGCCAAGCGTGAACCATGGGTAGCAAGAACACAGTCCCAGTGAAATGTTCCAGAAGGTGGACCGTGTCCCTTTCATCTGTGTGCTCACACTCTTGGGACGCAGAGTCTGCCCTTCACTCAAGCAAGTCAGCGAGGGTGGGGAGGCCTCACATTAAGCAAATGTGCTCTAGGATATCTATATTTGTGTAAAAGATTTTAAAAATTGAAAAATTTACAACTGTATCCTTCAGATGATCTTTGCTGTTTCCCCTTTATCCATATTTTATCACTAAAGACATGAAGGTCACATGGTACTCCATGAAGTAGGACTTCAGGGCAAAGGAACAAGGTTGATATGGTTGATATATTATCAAAAAGAAATCCTCCCCCGCCACACCCCCCCCCCCCGGAATCACGGAATCCCTTTCCTGTTCTCCCTCCCATCAGGTCCTCTGATAATTCTGTTCTACTTTTTTCTCGTTCCATGGGATGCCTAAGCCTCCCTATGTATTCCCATGATCCTATGATCAATGCTTCTTTAAGCTAATGCAGAGAGTACTTTAGGGACACGCTGCTGGCACAGCTGGGGTGGGGGGTGTTCTGTGAACTGGAATAATTCATTTTAAAGCTTCCAAAGAAAAACCTGAAACGTTTTCCCTGGATCTTTTCCTTCTCTTTATTTTTTAAGACTTATAACCATCAACTGAAGACAACTTCTCTTACTTGGGATTTTCTTTGGCAAAAACCCAAATTTCAATCTAGAAAAAGAAAAAGCAACTTTGAAGAGAATGAATTAGGCAGATGGTTCACACCTCGTTTCTTTCTTTTCTGGACATAAAACTTCCTTATTTAGTTCAAAGTCATGTTCTTGATGGAAAAATTAAAGGGGAAAAATAAAATCTTTCAGATTGTTATCCTGATGTTAAGACACACAGTATCTTATCTTGCCTGCTTCATTCGTTCTGTGTGTGTGTGTGTGTGCGTGTGTGTGTGTATATATATATATATATAATCATACATGTGTGTCATGTTTTGAAGGTTGACCAGTAGCACCTTAAGAGAGGAATCAAGATCTCACTACTGTGTAACTGTCAATGCACAGGGCTTCTAATTTATCACTGGTCCCAGTTAGAGGTCTACGAAAGTCAGCAAGAAGAACTTGAATTTGCTTTCTAATTGGGGGAAAATGGCTCAACAATCCCTTCTCTCAACAAGTCATTTCAGCCTCTGATTTAGAGTGACATCCAAGGGTTCCAAGGACGCCATTTAAAAAGCACAGCCTCTGTTCTCTAATGAGCTTTCTACCGTAACTGCTTAAGATTAAAGTCACAGATTTCAAGATCCTATCTAGAAGGAACTTTGAATACCCTCTGGTCTAATCAGGTCCAATCTTCCTGCTCTACAATGGGAAGTTATTGTGTGCCTAAACAAACCAGGAATAAGCTGCTATCGGTCTAATGTACTATGCATTGCGTTAGGAGCCCACTTCTTTACCAATGCAGGAAAACCCACAACTGCACACCAAAATGCAGATTTACAAGAAAAAAAGGGTTAAATAAAGAATTCGGATTCATTTACAAATTAATCCTAATAAAATTCTAAATAAAATTTCCTACAAGGAATGAAAAGACTTTATAAAGATAAATTTATCAGCCGGGCGGTGGTGGCGCACGCCTTTAATCCCAGCACTCGGGAGGCAGAGGCAGGCGGATCGCTGAGTTCGAGGCCAGCCTGGTCTGCAAGAGTTAGTTCCAGGACAGGCTCTAGAAACTACAGGGAAACCCTGTCTCGAAAAACAAAACAAAACAAAACAACAACAAAGAAAGATAAATTTATCCATAACTTTCCTGGATCATCCCAAAAAGACAAGGTGTGCCTGTCCTGAAACAAAACTGTAAGGGAGACAGGGGAAGTCAGCATCAGTGTGCAGCAGGCTGTCCACAAGCATCTCACTCAACCCCTCAGGACCCATGGGGATGACGGGCTCTCACACCTTAGATGGGTGAAATCACGTACTTTGGCCGAGAGCTCATAAGCTAGTGCGTACAGTCTCCACTTCATTTAATGGCATACTCAATGCATATTCAATGCAATTATCTGACTTTGTTTCTATAGCTGGCCTGAATATATCACCTTTTTATTTAAAAATATATTAATATATATCAAATTCCAAAGTCTCCTTCCCTTGAAGTGCATCAGGCTTACAGCCGGAAACTTTCCCTTTCATTTTCATATTCCATACCACTCCCAAGGCAAACAATTGATCTTCATCAACACTCTGTATAGCAAAATGGCGAGCTCTCTAGCAGCAATGATTAACCCACACAGAGGTGACCATAAGTGGACTTAAGCCAACAGTATTAAATAAAACACACTTCTACCAGACATCTCACTATGGACCGGTCAGATTAAAGAATGAAAGGGAGCTAGCTGGAAAAGGTATTGGGCTAGGAGCTTAGTTAGACAAACGTCTTGAGGCCATTTCTTACTCTGCCACTTACAAGCAGGGAAAAAGCCACCCAACTTTGCATCTGTTTCACTCCCAGTCAAACAATGTAACCCTAGAACGCAGGGCTGTTCCGAGAGTCGATGGACCCAGAATGTGTAGTTATTACTGTACTGTGAGGTCTTAGTGAACTGCCAGGAAACGGTGGCCCAGAGAAGCTAAGGGGCTGGAAAAGTCTGTATTGCCAGAGGGTAATGGAGCCAAACCTGAAATTACTAACTTGAGCTGTTTGGTCCTAAGCGTTTTCCACTCCACCTCCTGTCTCTTCTCTAACTTCTGCCCACTGAACTTTGCACACTATTACCCAACATTATTTGTAAGACACCAACACAAAGCCAACCCTGTTCCCTTTGGGAAAGTGTCGTAGTCATTCTCAAGCTATACTTCAACGTGCACGCTTCTCAATTAAAGCCTGTAATAAGCTAAATGCTCAGGGACCATGGCGACAGCCCAGTAGTTAACTGCTCTCCACATCACTCGCATGTGAGTTTGGGTAAAGTCTTCGCAATCATCTCTACGACCAATAAAAGCAAATCCTTTGCAGGTCATGTCGGTACACACAAACGAAACTTTCTTTGGAACGTGTACAAAACAGGACTGCTTTGCATGTGAGAAGGCTTAGCTCCGGACACGCACGTGTCATTCACTAACTGGACGGAGAAAAGTGCTAAGAGTTGGATGAGTAATAGGGAGAGGGTGGCTTAGCGGAAGAACTGGCTTTGCCACTAGCTCCTTAAGACCTTGGATCGGTCAAGTGAAAAAAGTCTCCAAGCATCAAACTCCCAAAGTGTGGCATCGAGGTGATGACAGCAGCATCCTGGGTGTCCCTGTCACTTGGATGCTAAGGGATGGAGCAGTATCCAGGGCAGCAGAGTAGCGGGCAGCGCGGGTACCCAGTGCAGAGAAGTGGGGAGGTGGACGGGGTGAGCAACCCAGATCATCCCCGGGAGCCCGGGCGCGGCCCGCGAGGGTCACTCACCGGGCCAGCAGCTCTAGGAAGATCACATTACTGCAGCAGCCTGCGAACACCAGGCCCACCGCGAAGGCCGGGCGCATGGCCGGTGGGAGGCACAGGGTGCGAGCGCGCAGAGCGCCCTTCTAGATCGCTACCCTAGTAAGCCCTCACTGAACATCACCACCGCCCGCTGTTCGTTGCCCGAGGGCCGTCTCGGTCCACTCTTCTTCCGCGGCTGCCACCAACGCGGCCAGCCCAAGAGCTGTAGTTCTCAGTCATCCCCGGTCCCATTCATCTGAGGGGGCGTCCAAGGGCTGGCCAGACTACATGTCCCAGCATACCGCGCGCCTTTGCGGCAGGCGTGGAAAAAAACCGGCAACTTTTCCCGAAGACTCGCGTGATCGAATGCTGCGCGGCCTTCTGGGAAATGAAGTTCCAACGCTGTCCGTGTTCATTACCAGACCAGTTGAACCGGGATCTGGAATTATAGACCTGCAGCTACTCATTGGAGTGTTCTAGCACCTGAAACAACGCTACTGAAACTAAGAGAATGTAGAAATTTCTCTAACCAAATTTCTTGGAAAACAGTGAAGTCAAAAGTTTTAAGGTTGAGCCTTGGATTGAAGTGGCTGTTTAGGGCATCAGCTCAGCACCCCACGCTCACCATGGGGGAAGATAGGCCCGTGTTATTAGTTGTTGTAGAAAAGACTAACATTGTAAATGGATTGCTTTCTGTTACGGTTTTTGTGGAGACACCGACCACATACTGTCTTGTGCTGACAGTTTGCCAGCTAAAGGAGCTCATTAAATATTTAACTGATAAAAGGCAATCTTTTCACTTTAGTTCTTGTTTCCATTCTCCCTTTGAGGACAGACGTTTCACAACTTGAGAATTTATTGGCATTACCGGAGGTGATTACTGAAAACGCAGACTGCAGGACCACACACAAGAACTGTGATTCAGAAAGTCTGAAGCCGGCCCCAGTAGGCAGCACTTAGAGCATGCACCCAGGAGGATTCTGATATGATCTTTGGGTCACAAGTTTGGAAAACCATTGACAGCTATGTTGTGAATCTTGAGGGAAATGTCAGATTGTTCATGAATCATGGGAAGTAAAAAACCGTATACGAGGCCATCTCCTACTATGCACCCATCACGTGCTATGACTGCTATATGAAATCAGACATTCGAAGCGGCACAGTTCTGAGCAGCAGTACTAATCCTGCAGGATGGGAGGTAGGGAGTCAGGCTGTTAATGCATTGCCTCTATCAAAAGCCAGTCTTGCTAGATGTACAAGGTGTAGACATAACGTACAAATTCAGACCATAAAAACACTGGCTATGTATGTAGTTAGTGATCTCCAAGCATTCTTTCTATTGCTATTGAAAAAAAGTAAACACCAAGAGGCTCAGTACCAAACACCATGAGACTTCAACTGGAAGAAACGCTAATTGCTAACTTGAGTAGGTTTGTTTGTGGATGTTCTGCCTGCATGTATGTCTGTGTAACACATGTGTTCTGGTGCCCTGAGAACTGACGTTACAGAGGCTGTGAGCCACTGTGTGGGTACTAGGAATTGAACCTGGGTCCTCTGGAAGAACAGTGGTTACGTTGGTTCTAACCACTGAGCCATCTCTCCAGCCCAGATATGAACATTTTTGACTTGGGGGCTTGAACATTATCATTCTCAAAGTACCTCCATTCCGGGTGGGGGTTGACGCCACTGAGGTTGAGAACTTTTAAAGAAAGGGAAGGAAGAAGCGCTTACAGGGCTGGGACTAATGTCGTCAGCGGGTCATCTTTAGGTGTCATCTCAGCCTGATTAAATCCAGATCCTTAGGGAGAAGGACCAGGTATCAGCTGTCACTGAAACTCCAAGGGTGAAAAGCATGGCTTTACTTAACTCTCAGTGGTTCTCAAGCCTGGCTACATATTGGAGTCACATGCGAGACTATTAAACAACAACAAAAACAAACCCAGAAATGTCAGGCCCACTTCCAGTGAAATACAGAAGACATTTAAGCCTGTCTTAAATTTTCTCACCTGCTCTGTAGAAGCCTCTGCATGTTTGAAAGCTGAAACCTTTCCTCTGATTCGACTAGAGATTCTTTCACATGGGGCAAATCTTCACTTTCTATACACGCCCAAATTTGGGCGCAATTTAGGGGTATTCTAATCATTGTACTAAGTTTCAGCTACAAACCAAAACAGGCTTAAGCTTCTGAAGGAAGCAAAAGCGTGAGTGTCTGCATGTGCTCTGCATTCCTCCATGTTTCTGTCTTGGCAGATTCCAGTTTGTAGTAATAACACGGTCACTTCCTCCCTCCCTCCCTTTCCTGCCTTCCCTTTCCCCTCCCTCCCTTTCGATGTTTATTCTTTTTTGTTTGTTTGTTTTGTTTTGGGGGGGAAGGGTTGTTTTGTTTTGTTTTTTTTTTTTTTTTTTTTTTTTTTTTTTTTGGTTTTTCGAGACAGGGTTTCTCTGTGGCTTTAGAGCCTGTCCTGGAACTAGCTCTTGTAGACCAGGCTGGTCTCGAACTCACAGAGATCCGCCTGCCTCTGCCTCCCGAGTGCTGGGATTAAAGGCGTGCGCCACCATCGCCCGGCCCTTGTTTTGTTTTTGAGATAGGGTTTTTCTGTAGCTTTGGAGCCGTCCTGGGACTAGCTCTTATAGACCAGGCTGGCCTCGAACTCACAGAGATCTGCCCACTTCTGCCTCTGGAGTACTGGGATTAAAGGTGTGCACCACCACTGCCCGGCTCAGTGTCTATTCTTTTCTCACACTTTACACCCCAACCGAAGTTTGCCCTCCCTCTACTCCATCCAATCCCTTCCTCCCAGACCAACTACTCCTCTGCACTTCCCCCACCCCTCAAAAAGAGCAAACCTCCCAGGGATATCCACCAAAGGGCCTAACAAGATTCAGTAAGACTGGGAACAGATCCTCAGATCACAGCTGGAAGCTGCAACCCAGCAGGAGGGAAAGGGACCCAAGCATCTATGAAATTGTCAGAGACACCCCGACTCCCACTGTTAGGAGTCCCACAAGAACACCAAGCTACACACAACTCTAAGGTATATGCAGAAAACCTACTTAGGATCCATACAGGATCCAGATTTGTCGCTTCAATTTCTGTGAGCCCCTATGAATCCTGATTCTCGTGGTGTCCTTGACCCCCACTGGCTCCTAAACCCTTCCTCCCCCTCTTCTGCAGGGTTCCCCTGGCCCCACCTAGTGTTTGTCTGTGGGTATCTGCATCTGCTCTCATTTGATACTGGATAACTCCTCTCTGATGACAATTGGGCTAGACGTTAATCTATGAGTATAGCAGAATATCAAATCATTTCGTTGTCTTTTGTTGTTGTTGTTGTTGCCAGTCATGTTTGGGTCTATCTGGTTCCTGGCCATCTAGGCAGTATCAGCCGTGGGCTCCCTCTCAGCAGGGGCCTCCAGTTGGATAAGTCATGGGTTGACCACTGTTATGGTTTTGGTCCCTGTCCCTTTAAGAGACAAGCCATGCCCATTCCCTCCCCATCCGCTGAGGCAGGCTGATCTTCAGCTTCTGGTCTGAGCTTGCTCTCTTTTCCATCTTCCTCTCGGAGAGGCAGCTTCGTTTCTGCCTCTCTCCCCACTTCTCTGCTTCCCCTTCTCTGTCTCTGTCTCATTATCTTCATATAATATTTCTATCACTGAATACTAAAAACACAACTACAGTCTTGCTCACTCTCTCTCCTCTCCTCTCTCTCTCCTCTCTCTCTCTCTCTCTCTCTCTCTCTCTCTCTCTCTCTCTCTCTCTCTCTCTCTCTCTCTCTCTCCCCCCTTCCCCCTTCATAACTCCCCTGAATAAATATTCAACCTCACCATGTCTCTGTCTTCTGCCCGCCCGCCGTGTGTCTCCCTGCCTGGGACCAGCCACTGCTCAGGGACCGGCAGCCATCTCTGCCTGGGACTGGCTGCTCCCAGAGCCCACTGCCTGCCACCACATGGGCTGCCACCACTGCTCAGGCCACCGCTCTAAGACCGGCAGCCTTCTCTGCCTGGGACTGGCTGCTCGCAGGGCCTGCTGTCTGCCGCCACATAGCCTGCTACCACCATTTGGGACTTTATAGCATTTGCTGCTTGCCTACAGCTGCCACCTGGGACTCCGTAGCATTTTTAAAAGAACACAACAACCACTCCCACAAGTTCTGTGCCACCATCGCCCCAGTATGAATGTCTTGTAGGTAGGACAGATTGGACATCGAAGGTTTTGAGACTGCTAGAAGCCTTGACTGGTTATTGACAGTGGCCAGCCCCAGCTCCGTATCCCTCATTACTAGGACACTTCGCTAGGGCCACCCTCATAATTTCCATTGCATCCCCCATTCCCCCCAGTTCTAGTCATCTCTCCCCGTACTCTCTCCCTCTGTCTCTCCTACCCCCACAGATCCCTCCTGTTCCCATCCCCACCCTCACACCCCATCCACCCACAAATCTATTCTATTTCCCCTGAGCCATGTGCTGTCCCCCGCCCCCTTGAGCCTCCTTGTTTCTGTGAGCCACTCTGGTTCGGTGGCTCGACCTTTACTAAACAGCTAATGTCTACTTATAAGTGAGTACTTACCATGTTTGTCTTTCGGGGTCTGGGTTACCTAACTCAGTCTGATCGGTTCTAGTTCCATCCATCTTCCTGCAAATTTCATGAGGTTCTTATTCTTAATAACTGAGCATTACTCTATTTAGTGTAAATATACAACATTTTCTTTTTCCATTCTTTGATTGAGGAACATCTAGGTTGTTTCCAGTTTCTGCCTATTCTGAATAAAGCCGCAATGAACACAGTTAAGCAAGCGTCCTTGGGTAGGGTACAGCATCCTTTGGGTATATGCCCAAGCGTGGTCTAGCTGGGTCTTGAGATAAATAAATTCCCAATTTTCTAAGGAATGGGCATACTGATGTCCAAAGTGGCTATACAAGTTTGCAATCTCATCAGTAATGGAGGAGTGGTCCATTGTTTTCCATCCTGGCCAGCATGTGCTAATACTTGTGTTTTTTCATCTTAGCCATTCCTTGAGGTGTAAGATGGAATCTCAAAGTAGGTTTGATTTGCATTTCCCTGATGGCTAAGAATGTTGAACGTTTCTTTGTTTCCCAGCCATTTGAGATTCCTCTCTTGAGAACTCTCTTTTTAGATCTATACCACATTTTTAAAATTGGATTATTTGGTTGTTGATGTCTAGTTTCTTGAGTTTTTTGTATATATTAGATATTAGCTTTTTGTGGGGACAGTGAAAATCTTTTCCCATTGTATGGACTACTGTTTTGTCCTATTGATGTTGTTTTTTTTGCCTACAGAAGTTTCTCAGTTTTGTAAGGTCCCATGTATTAACTGTCAACCTTAGTACCTTTGTTATTGGTGTTCTGTTCAGGAAGTTGTCTCTTGTGCTAATGAGTTCAAAAATATTCCCCACTTTCTCTTCTATTAGGTTCAGTGTATCTGAATTCATGTTGAGGTCTTTGATCTACTTGGACTTGAGTTTCATGCAGGGTGATAGATATGAATCAATTAGCAAATTTGCATTTCTCCTACCTACTGACATTCAGTTAGACCAGCACTATTTGTTGAGGATGTTTTCTTTTTTTCTAATGTGTATTTCTGGCTTCTTTATAAAAAATAAATATCAGCAGGTGTTCACAGGTGTGTATATTTACATCTGGGTCTTTGATTCAATCCCATTGATCAACATGTCTATTGATTATGCTGTTTTTATTACTATACCTCTGCAGTAGAGCTTGAAATCAGGGATGGTGATACCTCCAGATGTTCCTTTTTTATTGTACAGGGTTGTTTTCACTATCCTGAGTTTTTTGTTTTTCCATATGAAACTGATTATTGTTCTTCCAAGGTCTGTAAAGAATTGTGTTGGAATTTTGATGGAGATTTCGTTGAATTTGTAGATTGCTTTGGGCCATTTTTACCATGTTAATCCTACCAATTCATGAGCGTGGGAGATCTTTTCATCTTCTGTTATCTTCTTCAATTTCTTTCTTCAGTGACTTGAAGTTTTTGTCATACAAGTCTGCTTGGTTAGAGTTCCCATGACATTTTATATTACTTGTGGCTATTGTAAAGGATGTTGTTTCCCTGATTTCTTTCTTAGTCCGTTTGTCATTTGTGTATAGGAGTGCTACTGATTTTTTTTTATCTTGTATCCAGTCACTTCACTGAAGGAATATCTGTTATAAGAGTTCCCTGATAGAATTTTTGGGATCACTTATGTATACTATTGTATCATCTCCAAATAACAATACTTTGACTTCTTCCGTTCCAATTTGTATCCCCTAGATTTCCTTCAGTTTTTCTTATTGCTCCCACTAGAACTTCAATTACTACATTGAATAGATATGGAGGCAGTGGACAGCCTTGTCTTGTTCCTGATTTTAGTGGAACTTCTTTGAGTTTCTCTCCATTTAATTTGATGTTAGTTATTGGTTTGTTGTAAATTTCCTTTGTTGTGTTTATATATGTCCATTGTGTCCCGAGTCTTTACAAGACTTTCATGAAGGGGTATTAAATTTTTTTTTGGTTTTTTGAGACAGGATTTCTCTGTAGCATTGGAGCCTGTCCTGGAACTAGATCTTGTAGACCAGGCTGGCCTCAAACTCACAGAGATCTGCCTGCCTCTGCCTCCCAAATGCTGGGATTAAAGGCGTGCGCCACCACTGCCCGCTGGGGTATTGGATATTATCAAAGGCATTTTCAGCATCTAATGAGTTGATCATGTAGTTTTGATTTATATGGTGGATTATATTGACTAATTTTTGTGTATTGAAACATCCCTGAATCTCTGGGATGAAGCCTATTTGATAATGGTGGATGATGTTCTTGATGTGTTCTTGGATTCGGTTTGTAAGTATTTTATCGAGTAATTTTACGTCTGTGTTCATGAAAGAAATTGGTCTGTTATTCTCTTTCTTTGTTGAATCTTTGTGTGATTTTGATATCAGGGAAATGTGGTTGCCTTAAAAAAAAATGGCAGTATTCCTTCTGTTTCTATTTTGTGAAATAGTTTGAGGAGGATTGGCTTTAGCTCTTCTTTAAAAGTCTGGTAGAATGCTGTGTTAAAAATCTTACTGGCCAGCCGGGCAGTGGTGGCGCACACCTTTAATCCCAGCACTCGGGAGGCAGAGGCAGGCGGATCTCTGAGTTTGAGGCCAGCCTGGTCTACAAGAGCTAGTTCCAGGACAGGCTCTAGAAACTACAGGAAAACCCTGTCTCGAAAAACCAAAAAAAAAAAAAAATCTTACTGGCCCTGAGGGTTTTTTTTTTCTTGGGGGGGGGGGCAATTTTTAATGACTGCTTCTATTTCCTTAGGGGTTAAAGTCTATTTTAAATTGGTCATCTGATCCTGATTTAACTTTGGTAAGTGGAATCTATCAAGAAAATTATTCATTCCTTTTAGATTTTCCAATTCTGTGGACTACATGTTTTTAAACTATGACATAATGATTCTTTAGATTTCTCAGTGTCTGTCATTACGTCCCCCCCTTTTGTTTTTTATTTTGTTAATTTGGATAGTCTCTCTGTGTCTTTTAGTTAGTTTGGATAAGGGTTTGTCTATCTTGTTGATTTTTTTCATAGAACCAACTCTTTGTTTCGTTGATTCTTTGTATTGTTCTCTTTGTTTCTATTTAATTGACTTCAGTCCTCAGTTTGATTATTTCCTGTTGTGTACTCTTCTTAGGTGACCTTGCTTCCTTTTGTTCTATGGCTTTTAGGTGTGCTGTTAAATTGCTAGTATGAGCTCTCTCCGATTTCTTAATGTAGGCACTTAGTGCTATGACCTTTCTTCTTGGCAGCACTTTCATTGTGTCTCATAAGTTTGGGTGTATTGTGAATTCCCTTTCATTGTGTCTCATAAGTTTGGGTATGTTGTGAATTCATTTTCATTGCATTCTAGGAAGTCTTTAATTTCTTTCTTATTTCTGTCTTGACCCATTTTGTTTTCATTCAATAGAGAGTTGTTCAGTCCATTGATATTGGGAGATATCAGTGACTAATGAATGTTGATTCCTATTATTTTGGTGGTAGTGGTTTTGTGTGTGTGTTTGTGTGTGTGTGTGTATGTGTGTGTATTTCCCCTCTTTTTGCTTTGCTTATGTGAGATTATTTGTTTTCTGTGTTTTTATAGGTGTGGTTAACCTCCTTGGGTTGGCAATTTCATTCTGTCTTCTGTAGGGCTTGATTTGTGGATAAGTAGTGTTTAAATTTGACTTTGTTTTCTCTGTCTATGGTGATTGATATGATATGATATGATATGATATGATATGATATGATATTCTGGGCTGGCATCTGTGGTCTCTTAGAGTGTTGCTGTGGAATAATTCTCTTGTACATTGTAAAGATTTGTCGCTCAAATTGGTTTAATAAAGTGCTGATTGTCCAGTAGCCAGGCAGGAAGTATAAGGCAGGGCTACCAAATTAAGGATGAAAAGGAGAAAGGTGAACTCAGGAGTCACCAGCCAGACACAGAAGGAGCAGGAGATGAATATGCCTTGCTAATAAAGGTACTGCCATGTGGAAGACCATAAATAAGGAATATGGATTAACTTATAATGTGAGAGTTAGCTAGTAATAAGCCTGAGCTATTGGCCAAGCATTTATAATTTATATAAGCTTCTGTGTGGTAATTTGGGACCAGGCAGTTGAGATAAAAAACCATCTGTTCATAGAATCTGTAGAACATCTGACCAGGCTCTTCTGGCTTTTAGAGTCTCCAGTGAGAAGATGGGTGTAATTCTAACAGGTCAGACTTTATATGTTTCTTGATCTTTCTCCCTTGTAGTTTATAATAGTCTTTCTTTGTTCTACATGTTTGGTGTCTTGATTATTATGTGGTGAAAAGACTTACTTTTTTGATCCAATCTAACTGGTGTTCAGTAAGTTTCTTATACCTTTGTAGGCATGTCCTTTAGGTTAGGAAATTTTTCTCCTATGATTTTGTTAAAAATATTTGCTGGTGCTTTGAGCTGGAATTCTCCTTCTTCTGTTCCTATTATTAGTAGACTTTTTTCATAGTGTCCCAGATTACCTGGATGTTTTCTGTCAGAGTTTTTTTTTTTTTTTAGAGTTAACATTTTTTTGATTGATGTATCAGGTTTTTTTTTTATCGTATCTTCTATGCCCGAGATTCTTTCTTCCATCTCTTATATTCTGTTGATGATGTTTGTGTCTGTAGTTCCTGTTTGATTACCTAGATTTTCTATCTAAAGGATTCCCTGTTTGTATTTTCTTTATTGCTTCCATTTCCATTTTCAAGTATTGAACAGTTTTATTCATTTCCTTTATTCATTTATTCACTTGTTTGTGTTCTTGGCTTTCTTGAAGGAATTTATTAACTTCTTCTTAAAGTACCACTAACATCTTCATAAAGTTGGTTTTAAGGTCGTTTTCTTGTGCTTCGGCTGTGTTGGAATATTTAGGGCTTGCTGAAATAGGATAGCTGGGCTCTCTGGTGGTGACATACTGGCCTCTAGGCATCTGTGTTTGGGATAATTATAGGTTCAGGTGCCAATTTTTGAGTTTATCTGTGACAGATGGATTTTTTTTTTATTGGTTTCTGTCTCCTCTCTGGTCTTCTGGCCTGACTGGCCTGCAGTACTGGTGGCCAGCAAGTCCTCTGGTCCATGCCAGTGCCTCTGCTGGAGTTCTGGTGGCCTGAGAGACCTCTAGGGTTGTGGGAACTGGAGTATCCTCTGGTAAAGCAGTGGGCTTCCACCAGAGTTGTGGGCTGGGATATGGTGACTAGGGGAAGGGAGCTCTGGTGTAAGCTGGGCAGACTCTGAGGAAGTCTTGGGGGGGTCTCTGAGGCTAACCTGGGGTTCTGAGAACCTGCATGGCCTCTCAACTTATGCATTTCAAACAAACTTTTAGATAACGCCAAATCGCCTAGTCTTTGGACCGCACTTGGAAGAGCAGAAGCCCATTCGTTCGCTCACTCTGAGACTGCTCTATCCTTCCTCCCCTGGTTAGTTCAGGGACGTCAAGCCAACAAAACTATCTGTAAGTTCCTACTTCCCCTTAGCTTGCATTCATGCTAAAAGCCCAACTAGCCAACCAACCAAACAAACAGAAACAAAACAGAAAAACCTAAGCGAAAAAAGAAGGAAGAAAACCTACTTTTCTGTTTCCTCATTTTAATGCTAAATCTTTAGAGAGTAATGTATATACTTAGTCTACTTTAAAATGGTTTTTAAACTTTTGAGAATTCCATCCATGTATACAATGTATTACAAGCATCTTATCCCTTCCTGCTATCCTCTAACTCTTTTCTATCCTGAACCTGTCCCCACTCTCCAACTTTCTATACACTTTTATGTCTCATCGAATCATATTAATGCAGCCTGTGTTCTCATGGTTACGGTGCCATCCCCTGGGCATGATCAACTACTAAGGACCACACACATTTAAAAAGAGACTCTCCCTCCCGCAGCAGCCATCAGCTGTGGGTAGCTCCTCAGCTATGGGTGTGGGCTCATGTGCCCCCCCCACTCAGCTAGGGGTGTGGGCTCATGCGCCCCTCCTCCACTCGGCTAGGGGTGTGGGCTCATATGTCCCTCCCCCACTCATGCTGGATTATTGACTGGCTTATCCTGTGGCAGCCAGTCCTTTGCAGGCAACCACAGAGCAATAATCCTGTCCTGTCTTCTCAGTCCTCCCCAAACTCTGGTTCTTAACGACCTTTCTGCCATTTTTCCATGGTGTTCCCTAAACTTTGGTAGGTCGGGGTGTGATAGAGATGCCCCATGTGTGGTCGAGCATTCCACAGACTCTCAATAGTTTGTCTAGTTAAGAGTATCTGTATTAATCATTGTCGCTTAGTGTGCTTTTTAAAACCCTCGATTAGCTTCTTAAACTGCTCAGATCAAAGTCAGATTAATGAAAATAGTCCACGAGACCATTGATGTTCATCAGCTCCTTCTCCCACTATCTCTTCTGACTTGGTCTCAGTGGCTTCTGGCTTTCTCTTGCTCCTGTTTCTAAAGAAAGACCCTTCTCTGTCTACTTCCCTTTTCAGTTCCTTTCTGAAAACTGAACATTCCTCTGGCTACTGAATTTTTCTTTCAGAATTCCATATTCATTGCATCCTCTTACTGACCGTTGGTGATGCTGCGCTCGTGACTTCTGCCATTTCCTATGAGTCAGTGATTAAGGTTGGGTGGGTGCCAGGGCTCATAGCCCCAATCCCCCTCATGCTCCAAATCAAAGTTGAGCTTCTTTCTAACGTTTTCCCCTGAGCCTCTGGACTTCAGAGCACACATGTTTGTGATCTACCCACCTCACTGGCCTCCTCTCTTTGGGGAGAACTCGGAAAGATGTTCAGTCTTCCTCCCTTCCCATCATGCCTTTATTATTGTTGCTGTTGTTATTCCACGGGCTCCACCTCACAGTGTCTCTGCTAATCCTCCTATAAGCCCTCCAACATGTTGCTTCCTTCAGCCTCTGCCTGTTCTTTAACTCCTACTCCACGCTGTCTCCAGACTGTAAACCCCAAACAAACCCCCAAATCTTCATGTCAGGCAGATTTCTGTCTGTGGTAGTTTGAATGTAATTGCCCCTCCCCACATAATAAGCTCAAAGGAGGTGTGGCCTTGTTGAAGTAGGTGTGGCTTTGTTAGAGGCAGTGTGTCACTGTGGGGGTGGTCCTTGGGGGTCTTTTTTGCTCAACTGTCCCTCAGTGTGACCTTCAGTCCACGTCCTGTTATCTTCTGATCAAGATATAGCCAGCACCGCTTCCTGCCATGCTCATTCACGATGATAATGGACTGAACCTCGGAACTGTAAGCCGCCACCTCAATTAAATATTTTCCTGTATAAAAGTTGCCATGGTCATGGTGTTTATTCACAGCAATAGAAACCTTAACTAAGACACCGTTCTCGTTACCCAGTAACGTGTCATGAACTACACCAAACTGTGCTGGTGTAGAAATCATGCAACCAGTCAAAACATCCATTTGGTTTCTCTATTACAACTTTGCTGATGGAACGTGCCCACTCAGCATGCAGCTGGGCTGCTCTCTTTGGGGTTTCTCATTCAACTACAGACAGATGCTGGCATGATCTGAATCATGCTAAGTCTCGGCTAGGTTGATAACCAAGATGGCTGGAGCCACTCTCTCCACGTGGTCTCCTAGCCATTCTTGCCTCCATCACGAAGGCCCCCGCTGTAACCGAGTTTCTCAGGTAACAACTGCTTTCCTTTAGAACAGTGATTCTCAACCTTCCTAAAGGTTGTGGTGACCCCCAGACATGAAACTATATTTTCCTTGTCTATTCACAACTGTAAATTTGCTACTGTTATGAATTGCAATGTAAATATTTTCGTAGCTAGAGGTTCGTCAAAAAGGTCACGACCCACAGGTTGAGAACCACACTGCCTTAGAAGAAACATTCTAAGCGACCCCTGAAGACATACAGTGCTTCAGAAGCCATGGCGTGTCCCCCATACAACCAACAGGTTCCAAACAAGCAACCTAGGTTCACTATGGGAGGGAACTAATGTCTTTCAACATCTTTGAAGACTAGCCATATAATGTTTCGCAGCCCTCCTAATATAGAACGTCTACACTCAGTAGCTGGCATACTGACATGCCACAGTCCAACCTCAGACGGCTTCTCTGGTTTCATCTGTCAATTCTCCTTGGTGCTACTGGGACCTCACCCAGAGTAAACATTCCGTTCTCTGAGGTCGCAGTGACTTTCAAAACCGGTGTGTGAACACACGCTGCTCTGTTCTGCTTGGAAATCTGTTCTCTGGTCACCTCCTAGTCTTCTTGGCAAGGAAGGGCAGTGGAATGAAGCCCTAGCCTTATGCCACTGGGGTGAGATACATCACTCAGACGGTGCCTCCCTGTGTATGATGTTTTAGTCTGCACTCCGCTGGGGGCTCCCTGTTCTGCACATCAGCTCCTCACTGTCATGACCTAAGTGTGAAATGTCCCCAATAGGCTCGTCCTTTGGACACTTAATCCCCACCTAGCAGTGCTGTCTGATGTAGAAGCTAGAGGAGCCGGAGCCTCGCTGGAGGAAGAGGGTCTCTGCAGGAGGGCATTGCGGTTTTAGAGACTGGCTCAGATTTCTTCCTACCCTCCACTTCCTCACTGTGGACAGCAGTGTGGTCAGCCGCCTCCTGCTCCTGTCCCCATGTTCTTTCTGCTATAGAAGCTGCATCCTTTCTTACTCTGTGAGCTAAGGAGGCTGGAGAGGTGGTTCCTTGGTTAAGGGCACCGGCCGCTCTTTCAGAAGCTCCAGATTTGGTTTTCAGCACCTACAAGGTGGCTCGCAATCGTCTGTGACTCCTACTCGGGGAACGTGATGCCCTCTTCTGGCCAAGGGCACCAGGCATGTATGTGATGCATAGACAGAACATGCAGGTAACACATCAATACACATAAAACAACATGTTTTCAAAATCATGATCCCAAAGAAGCCCCTCCTTCTTTAGTTGTGTTTGTCAAGTATTTTGTCATAGCAACAAAAACAGTAACTGATACAGAGAATTGGTTCAAAGGAACGAGCCATTGATGGGATGATTGACCACGAGGGTCTCACCCCTTTGGAACTGCTTCGTGAGAGGAATGTGGGAGAATTAGGAGCTACAGGCTAGAGAACCCCAGAACACTATAAACAGAGACCAATCAGCCATGCTGATGCTGATGGGTGCTTCGAAGACAAAAATGAAGAAAGGACTGGGAGCAGAGGCCCAGCTTGTGGGGATTCAGAAGGGAGTAAGGATAGTATTAGGAACTTGGCTAGAGTTCATTCTGGCAAGGAATCTGGCTGCATTCTGCCCATGTCCTGAGACTTTGATGGTGGCTGAGTTTAAAAAGTGGTAGACCAACTCTCTCTCTCTCTCTCTCTCTCTCTCTCTCTCTCTCTCTCTCTCTCTCTCTCTCTCTCTGTCTCTCTCTCTGTCTCTCTCTGTCTCTCTCTCTGTCTCTCTCTCTGTCTCTGTCTCTCTCTGTCTCTGTCTCTCTCTCTCTCTCTCTCTCTCTCTCTCTCTGTGTGTGTGTGTCTCTGTCTGTGTGTGTGTGTGCGCGAAATTTCAAAACAGAAATAGCATTTAGGCTGTTTCTTAGTTCCTCATCCCTACTCTTATGGGAGCTCGCTGTCTTAATGAAAGACATGGAAAAGTGTGAAATTTTTCAAAAAATTCATAAGTGAGTTATAGCATGCAGACAATGGGTATATGGAAATAGCTATAATTGATAAAGATAGTAACCAAATAAGAAGCTTTCCACTTGGACAAGAGAAATATGCCCTGAGGGTAAGACCTCACCCACTGGAGAGGGCAACTTATGAAAATACCAATCCAGTTGAAGTGAGAGGACCAGAAGAGAAAATGCTACAGAAGGGATTTTCTACTCAAAATCAGCTATCCGGGAAAGCGTTTTCTCAGATTCGACCACCAAAGTGTACAGTGGCTGCGACAGCTTTGACCTAAGAGGGGCCCACTACATCTTGAGCTGACAGCAGAACTTGGGAGCGTCATCTCTCTACGTGGCACACATTTGAAAGCACGAAAGATGCAAGAGCGACAAGAATCGCGCAGGCTTCCACCCAGGTTCCAGAAAGTCACTGAGGCAAGGCAAGGATTGTGAGGGTCATATGCCCTGCAAGGAGGGCCTGAGAGGTCATTGCATGATGTTGGAGAGATAAGGAATAAAGATGGTGGAGATGCTAGGACAATAGGGTATCCACCGAGGAATGTTACAGTCATAGGATGCAGCGGACAAAGGTGAGAAGCAGTATGTGGATGAGTGGCTCTTGTTTAGGAAGTCATGTTGGTGATTTTTTTTTTAAATGAATGTAGCATCTGACATTCCTAGGAGATGCAATCTCACAGCAAACTCCTTGATCCTCTGGTTCTTACTCTCTTTCTGCCCCCTATTCCACAATGTCCCCTAAGCCTAAGGTATGGGAGTGTTTTGTAGATGTATCCTAGGGGACTAGTCTCTACAACTCTGCATTTTGGTTGGTTGTGGTTTTGTGTAATAGTGTCTGTCAGTTGCAAAGAGAAGTTTCCTTGATGAGGGTGAGGACTACACTTATCTGTGGGCATAAACCGATATTTAGAACGTACTTAGGGGTTATTCTGGTTTAGTAAAGTGAAGTCAGACTTTCTTTGGATTGTCAGCTCCCAAATAATGACATAGACTTCTTATTAATTATGAATGCATGGCCTTAGCTTGGGCTTGTTCCCACCTAGCTCTTATAACTGAAATTAATCAGTTTATATTAATCTACATCCTGCCCTGTGGCTCATTACCTCTGCTCAGTACCGTGCCTCCCATTTTCTATGTGTCTTGTTGGCAAATCCTGCCTTTCTTCTTCCCAAAGTTCTGCTTTCTTCCCAGAAGTCCCACCTATCCTCTCCTGCCTAGCTATTGGCTATTCAACTCTTTATTAAACCAATCAGAAGGTGCCTTGGCAGAGACACATCTTCAGTGTATAAAAAGATTATCCCACAACCGTAAAATAACAGTTATAGGTTCTTCTCCAAGATCCATGACTTCACTAGGACTGGGTAGTTGATAAGGTGTCCAGTACCAGTAGAGGGTGTTAAGTCCAATTAACCAACCAATCAGGCTGCTGGTTACCACCAAGACATGTACATAGCTACCCCACCCTTAGGTTTATGGTGTCACACCGGTTGTTTTTGTGGCTCATAGGCATCATAGCTGGGTAGAATTGTAGTTTGTTTCCCTCCCTTGGGAGCTTGCCTGCTAACTTCTGGTGTTATGAAAGCTATTCCTCAGGGAGGGGGCTTTCAGGTCAGTTTCAGCTCTTGGCTTTGTGTCTGAAGTGCATGGTGTCTTCTTCAACAAAAGATATTTATGTCTACCTCTAGGGAATAACCAAGAGCATAGCAATAGTATATGTTTTGAGAATCTCTTGAACAACCCTGACCAACAATTCAAAAGATGGCTTCTCATGATTGTTGTTTATTTTTGTTTTGTTTTTGTTTTTTACTTTTGGAGAAAGGGTTTCTCTATGTAGCCCTGGAATGCACTCTGTAGACCAGGTTGGCCTCGAACTCAAGAGATCCACCTGCCTCTGCCTCCTGAGTGCTGCTATTAAAGGTGTGCGCCACCACTGCCCAGCACTGCTGAGGTTTTTGTTAGAAGGTCTATGACTTTTGGAAGGAACATTGTCAACCCAGATGGAAAGTTTTAACTATATATGTGTATTCATACACTGAGTTGCATGTACTATAGGTTTCTAAGTACATAGTTAGTAGTATGATCCTTTATTTCTGTACAACATTTCCTTGTATGTCATAGCAAAATTTATTCATTTTTTTCCAGTAGTGATGGACTCTGGCATATGTTTCCTTTTCTTCTTTTTTCCTTATCTTTCCCTTGAGTTTAAAATTCTAACATCTTTGGATGAATAGCAACTTTTTTGATAGCAACCAAGCTCAATAGATTTGTACTCCACCTCATACACGCACACCCACCCACAGATACACAGAGACGTGCATATATACACACACAGAGACGCACACACACACACACAGACACACACATGACACACACAGGCATGCACACAGACATACACAACACACACATACAGACACACACACAGACACACACACACACAGACACACACACACAGACACACACCACACACACACACACACAGACACACACACACAGACACACACACAGACACACACACGACACACACACACACACACACACACACACACACGCAGAGTAAGGAAGAGGCCCAGCACTGCTGGAATATTCATTATCTTTGCCCTGTGATACCAGCAGGGAGAAGTGTCAAGGCTGTTTTTAAAAAACATTTCCACTTCTCATTCCAGCCACTCAGACATATTTGAATCATTTATAAAATCCACTTAACCAAGTTGTTGACAAAGAATTAAGTAAGATGACTCTTGCGGGATGTTGCTTGATAAGCCTCAAGTTGACAACCCTACAGAGAGCTGTCATTTGGATTTTTTTTTTTTTTTGGAACATGCTGTCCATATCTATCATATGAGGATGCTTTTCTCATCTCTACCTCACATAAATCTTGGGGTACTTGGAGCTGTGCACAGGAGAGGCACACTATAAATATCGCTCAGGTTTTATTTTAAAAAATTGAATTCATCTCGTTATGTGCTTCATAAGCCACATTCAAGCGATGCCCTGGTGTCCTGGCGACTCATCACTTTCGTTTCTTCAAAGGCATCATTCAACCGTGGAGTTTTCTTTTCAAATTACTACAGATAAGGAACGGAGTTTTGGCAAAGAAGAATGTTTCCTTGCAGGTGTAGTGGCACACGCCTTTAACGCCAGTCCTCAGAGACAGAGATGGGTGGATCTCTGTGAGCTCAAGGCCAGTTTGGCCAGGCTAGCCAGAGCTACACAGAAACTTTGTCTCAAAAGAAAAAAAAAAAGGAAAGAAAGAAAGGAAAGCAGGAAGGGAAGGAGGGAGAAAGGGAGGGAGAAGGGAGGAAGCAAGGGAAAGCTTCTTAGTCAGGTCCCAAGGCAGGGGTTTTATCCTACTACAGCCTGGCAACCTCTATTTAACTTTTGACTTCTGCGAACTTGGTTACTCTTAAGTATCTCATATAAATGGGATCGCCTTCTAGTGTCTCACCACAGTGTCCTCTGAAGTACTTTCATGTTGTAGGATGAACCAGAATTCATATCCCCTTCAAGGCTGAATAATATTCTGTTTTATGCGTATATTTTCTATACATAAATGTATACTTATCCATTCATCCTTTGCCATGGCTTGGATTTGCTCCCAAAGGATCAGTGCTAGGAGTTTTGTCCCTAGGGTGGTGATGCCGGGAAGTGATTGACCCGTTTGAGGTGTTTACATCTTAAAGGGGGAGTAGTGCTTTTCTCTAAGGTCATATTCTTATTCTTTTGAGAAGTCACATGGGAGAAAGCAGTTGTCAGAAAGCAAGTCACCCCATGTGCTTGGTCCATTTATAGTTTACTGGTTCCTTATGTTTTTCTTCATGTACTCACTCAGTGAAGGGGTTCAAGGGGATGTTGGAACCAGACTTCTTGGATCCTCCAGCCAAATACATTTATTTTATTTACAAGTTATTCAGACCAGAGATATTTTGTTATAGCAACAGGCAAGGGACTAATGCAATCCACTGATGGACAACTGAATTGCGTCTACAATTTGGAGGTTACAATTCACATTTGGAATGTGGATATAGAGATATTAATATGACTTCCTGAGCTGGATGGTGGTGGCACACGCCTTTAATCCCAGCACCCAGGAGGCAGAGGCAGGCGGATCTCTGAGTTTGAGGACAGCCTGGTCTACAAGAGCTAGTTCTAGGACAGGTTCTAAAGCTACAGTGAAACCCTGTCTCGAAAATAAGAATGAAAGAAAGAAAGAAAGAGAGAGAGAGAGAGAGAGAGAGAGAGAGAGAGAGAGAGAGAGAGAGAGAGAAAAGGAAAAAGAAAAAGAAAAAAATGAAAAAAATATTACTTTCTGACTCAGCTTTCAATCGTCAAGGGATCCCTGTATCAAATGGTCATTCTGTGTGTAATGGGTTTTGAGGAAACTCCACATTGTCTCCACAGCTTCTTTACTGTTTATTATGCTCAAAGATCCCATAATACACTCAGGAGCACCATCCCAGGGGGAGCACCATCCCAGGGGGAGCACCATCCCAGGGGGAGCACCATCCCAGGGGGAGTACCATCCCAGGGGGAGCACCATCCTCAGTGAGCTGGGCTTTCCTAAATCAATCATTGTCACAGGTACTGTCCTATTGCTGTGATAAGATACCACGACCAAGGCAACTTATAGAAAGAAGAATTTATTTGGCTTAAGGTTCCAGAGGGTAAGCACCCACCATGGCAGGAAAGCATGCAGCAAGCTGCAGATAGTGCCTGGAGCAGGAGCTGAGAGTTCACGTTCTGATCCACAAGCAGGAGGTAGAGCGAGAACACGCTGAAAATGGTAAGAGTGTTTTGAAATCTCAGTGCCCATCCCTAGTGACACACTTTCTGCAAGAAGACCGTACCTTCTAATCCTTCCCAAACAGTTACACCTCAAACTATCGCATTCCACTCCCTGAACCCCATAGACTTGTGGCCATATCACAATGCAAAATACATTCAGTTCAGCTTCAAAGGCCCCCACAGCCTTTCGCAGTTTCAACACAATTTAAAAACCCAAAGTTCAAAATCTCTTCAGACTCAAGGAAATCTCTTAATTATAACCTCCTGGAAGATGAAAAGCACACTGCACACTTTGAGGATGCAATGGCACAGATTCCTCCCTTAGGGGAGGAATCGGAGTTCAGGGAGCAAATACTGAACCAACACAAGACCAAACCTAGTAGGGCAAACTCCAAAATCCTGCAGCTCCATATCTGATGCTGAAGGGCTTAGATGACCCAGCTTCTCTGGTTGCAACACACTCCTCTCTCCTGGACTGCTTCCACTCCCTGTCTGCAGATCTCCTTGGCAGGGATCCCACAGCTCTGGTGTCTCGAACATCTTGGAGTCTCCAACATATTCTAGGCTTCACGTTCATAGCTTCACACAATGGTTTCTCAGGGCCTCCACCCAGAGACCACCCTGGGCCACACTCTTGGCCTCAGTGGCTCTCCTTAACCATGGGGAAGATTCCATGACACCTTTCCCCATAAAACCTTCGTAATCATAAAGCTACCGCCACATGGACCACACTGTCACCTTTGGCTGCCCACTTGGGATGGAGCCGGGCTTCTCTGAGTCACATTTGCAACAATTGTCAATTGTTGATGCTTTTTAGGAACAGAAAATGCCTTAAATCTTTTCTTTCCACAAAGCAGGAGCTTATGTGGATGGGGTCTTGCCTTGAAGGCGCGCCTCCCTTTATTCCAATTCCAGTCAGGCCTCCCCCTCATCTCCTTATCATTTCCAGCACGGGCTTTGACTCCAGCATTAAATTTCCTGGTGTTCTTTTCCTTTTCAAACTGTGTATTTTGCATTTGTCACTCTTCCATTTATGCTTTTTCATTGCAGAACTGCATAAAAGCGATGGCCAAGTAACCATGCCGCAGAGTCAATGTCGGGCTGTCTCAAAACCTCTGCCAAAGAAATTAGTCCATTAGCTTTCAATTTAGCCTCAGACAAGTTCTTAGGAGGAAGGTAGAAAGCAGTTGCATAGGTTACCAAAATATCACCAAGATCTGTATCCTAGTTGCTCCAGTTGTTCCCCTCTGAAGCCTCTTGAGCTGGCTCTCCATAGTCCACACTGAGTTCAGTCTCCATGGTTCACACTGAGCTCAGTCTTTGAAATGTCTTTCAAGCTCCTATTAGAGTGGCCTGTTACACCCCACTTATGACGTTCAATGACTTTCCTGGTCCTAAAGTTCCTAAATAGTCCACATTTCTCTTTTTAAAAACCCAGCATGGTCAGGTCTGTCAAAGCAATCCCTCACTTCTTGGTACCAGCGTCTGTGCTAGTTACTTTTCTACCTCTGTGCTAAAACACCACAGCCAAGCCAAGCTATAAATTGGAGTGTTTAAGTGGGCTTAGGGCTTTAGATGGGTAGAATCCATGATGGCAAAGCTGCTGGAACACATGAGAGCTCACATCTTGATCTACAGGCAAGAGATAGAGAACGCATTGAGGATGGCTGGGGGATTTTAAAGCCTTGGACACCTCCTCCAACAAGGCTATACCTCGCAGTCTTTCCCAAACAGTTCCTTCAACTGGGGACCAAGTCTTGAAACATATGAGCCTACGAAAAAACATTCTTCTTCAAACACTATAAGAAAACGCAACATGGGCTTGTCCATCAGCCAATCTGATGGAAACATTTTCTCAGCTGAGGTTCCTTCCTTCAAAATGACTCTAGCTTATGTCAAAGTGACATACTACGAGTCAGCACAACCGTGTCTTTCCCTAATGCAATGGTTCCCAACCTGTGAGACCCTCTTTGGGTCTGATATCCTGCATATCAGATATTTACATTGTGATTCATAACAGTAGCAAAATTACAGTTAGGAAGTAGCAGGGAAATAATTTTATGTTTCAAGGGTCCACCGCAGCATGAGGAGCTGTATTAGAGGGTTGCAGCATTAGGAAGGTTGAGAACCACTGCTTTAGGTTATTCCTTACAAAACCCTCGCTAGCTTCTACCTGCAGCTCAGATACTCTTTGTACCATGGATCTTTGATATGCTTTGGCAATAGGCTGTTCCTTAGATTTCATCAAGGGTCACAGCGTTAGGAAGGCTGAGAACCACTGTGCTAATGTGTAGTTCATTCAGACTTTGATTGGAATTTACTTAATGACTAGGAGGGTTAAGCATCTTTTTCGTTTACTTATGAGTCAAACATAGATCCCATATAGAAATATTTGTTAAAAATTCATCACAGATTTGCTTATAATCCAACAGTACAAAAATCCAAAAGGCACAGAAAATACTAGGTTAAAATTGTGTGCCCTTCTCTTGAACCCCAATAACTAACCATCACAAGACTACTGCTGTCGCCTCATACATTCTCCCCTTAACAAACAGACAGAGGTACATTTTTTTATACAATTGTTTTCTTACTATGTCTTGGAAACTCTTCCACATTAGCCCGTGGTGGTTGTGTCACCATTGCTGCCTTCTTTGGGTTCTTGTTTTGTTTTGTTTGTTTTTTTAGACAGTGCCTTACTATGTAGCTTTGGTTGGAACTTGCTATGTAGTCTGGGCTGGGCTTGAACTTGCGACGAGTCTCCAGCCAAGCCTCCTGCCTCTGTCCCTTGAGGGCTGGGATAACAGAATGAACCACCACACCTGGTCACGTGTTTCTCTTCTCAAAATCCTCACAATGTTCCGTGTATGGACGCAGCATCTTCTACTCTGCCGCTCTCCTGTTCTTGGATGGGACGTTGAGGTTCTCCGATATTTTGCTGTAACGAATGGCAATATGTTGAATAAACACTGTATTCTTGAGGAAACTAAATGGGTATGCCACCAGAAATTTGGGGTAATCCCAACTTGCCCTTCACGTGATACCAGGATAGTCAGGGTCTCTTCTTTTGAGGTTCTTAGTCTCATTAATAAAAGAGTTTAAGGACAGACAAAAGGAAGCTTGAGCACAATTCATTAGCGGTTAAAGAAAAGCCCCAGGGCAGGGAAGCCTCTCACTGTTGCCTGGTGCGGGAGACAGAGGAGTAGAATGGGGAAAGGAAGCAGAGAGATGACAACAAAGACCACGCTGGAGGTCAGCCACGTGGTGGGAGGGGAGGAGTACCTGGGAACGCGTGCAGGCTCTGGCCAGCATCCAAAAGAAACAGACAGAAGAGAAGAAAAAGGAATCTGTGGGTGGGGGTCGAGGGAGGTGGGAGTGGGATGCACTCTCCAAAACCTCATGAAGGCTCATGTGGACTCCTCCAGGGGGCAGAATTCTGGGAAGAACGTGTATGCTGTCTTAAGATCTCTTTTTCCTGGGAAGTATTTCTGCCTGCCTAGATGAACTGGAGAAAAGGTCATATCTCCACCTAGAGGTCGATTTAATTTTTTATTATAACTTAATGATGAAACTAAGTGAAGTTAATTATCTGACTTACGTTTGTACTCATTGAAAGCATTAAAAGCATTCTCTCTCTCTCTGTGTATGTGTGCATACACATATGGATATATATATTATATATGTATATAATATATATGTATATATATGTGTGTGTGTGTGCGTGATGGTTGTGTGAGTTCAGGCATACATGTATCATGACATACCTGTGGAGGTAAGAGGCCAACTCCAGGCGTAGGTGCCTGGCTTCTACCTTGTTTGAGACACTGTCTCTCTTGTGCCCTTTCTGTAGCCATGTTAGATGGCACACGAACTTTGCTGATCTCTCCTGTCTCTGCCTCTTGTCCCTCAGTAGGCAGATGCTGGAGAGTGCATTTCTCAGATCCTAACAGCCTTGTCTGGTTTCTCATGTGAGCTCTGGGCGTTGGAGCTCTGGCTTACATGCATGGGTAAGTACTTTACCCACAGAGCCATCTCCCCAAAGTCTTTCCAAGTCTCCCAAGGCCAAGCAGAGTTCAAGATATTTTACACAAGATAGGTGTGGTGCCTCTTACCTTTCACCCCAACATTCGGGAGGCAGAAGCAGGTGGATCTCTGTGAGTTTGAAGCCAGCATGGTCTACAGATCAAGTTCTAGGAGTGCTGGGCTATGGGGCTACAGAGAGAAACCCTGTCTCGAAAAACCAACCAAAAATCAGTTTTTGGGCTGGAGACTTGGCTCAGTGGTTAAGAGCATTTGTCGGCTTTGCAGAGGATCAGGGCTCAATCCTCAGAAACCATAACAGCCCCATAACTTCTGAAAAAGCACTCATGCACACAAAATAATAAAAGAGATGTTCAAAAATTATTTTAAAAATTAAAACCAAACAAGTAATAGTTGAATATTTATGCACAACAAAAATATTTTGAACATTATATACCTTGAAAAGTATCAGTGGTTCTTTAAGGACTGAATATCACTAGGAAACGGCTTGTGTGAACTGAAGAAGAATTTCCAGATAATGAATCCATTTTAGAACTGAAATTCATTGTATTGAAATCACCTTGAACGACACCCATGCATCGGCTGTTTGGTCAAATACTGAGCACAGTTGAGTACTTGGTGCTCTCAACACAGAGGCTGTGAGTATCCATTATTAGCAGGCTGGTCCTTACTAAGCTCTTCAGTCAAGCGCCCCACACCACAGGCCCCCATTCCTCCAGGAATGCTTCCCTGTGGGCTGTTGACTGATTCACGTTCCGCCACTGCCCTCTAGTGGCTGCTACTCACCCCAGCCTAACATGTACCTGAATCATTTTCCCACCACATCTCTGTGAGGACAAGGGTGACGTTTTGCCCCTTGGTGCTCCCAGTTTCCAGAAGAACTGCCTAAATGGGATGCTCACACATAAAAGCTTGTAGAGTGAGTGGATTGCTAGCCAAATAAACAAAGGGCATGGTTAGATTCCCAGGTTCCATCATTAAGTTCTAGCCCTTTCTGTAGCTTTTATTTTGTCTTGTCTCATTGTTACTGTGTTTATGGTCAGCTTCTCGGCCTCTGGCCGTTGTCCTTTCCTATCTCTCTGCAGCCTGAGCTCCAAAATAAACGAGAAAGCAGAGGTCTCCATGCCTTGCACCTATAGCTTTAGTGATACTCTTTCTGACAGGTCGCTTGGGAATTTGATGGCATATCCTGTTTCCCTCTCGGCTTTTGCATTCTGAACTGAGTTGTCAGTCAGCTGGATTCTAGGTGAAAAGTTGCTGCTATTCTGTGTGAACTTCACGGAAAGTCTGGCTACGCGACCAGCACCAGGAGAGGAAATATGGGGGTGTGCATCAAATGCTGCACTTGGTAAGAGCGTAATGCACATTTATTGAGAGGCAAAAGAAAGGCTCGGAGCGTGCCGTCATTGCCTTGGGTAATACTGGAAGAGGTGTGGCGGCCTTCTGCCTGGCTTTCTACCCAACTTACGTTCCTTAGAGAGGCACTATGCATGTATCACGTCAATTTTATGAATGAGGAAAGCAAGGCTTAATGAGAGTATCAGCTTTCTAAAGTGGCAGCAGACTGAAACCCTCGAAGATCTAAATCGGTTTGATTCCAGAGGCTACACTCATGACACTTCCAATTGCTGGCCCAAGAGGCCCATGGCTTCATCAATGAGACTGTCACCCATGAATCTGGCTAGACTTCTCCCTTTCCTCCAGCTTATGGTCTGGTCCCTGCTCCCTCTCTCCTAGTCCCCATCTTTGACTCTTTCTTGGAAAACTGCTCTCAAGCCCTGCTGGGCTCCTTTTGTGACAGCTCAGCCTTGCCCCAGGGCCTTTGAATCATCTCAGCCTGGAATACTCTTCCAAGAGGTGTGTCCGTGGCTTCATCTTCTTTCTTTTAATTCTGTGTTCACTGTCTTCCCCAAGGAAAGTCTTTCCTGAGCACCCAAAGATACCCTGTTTTCTCCAAAACGACACCCATAATCTTTTAAATTTTTTATTCATTTTTATTTTTCTGTATATGAATATTTCATTGGCATCTAAGTGCAACAGGTGTGCAGGGCCTTTAGAGGCCAGAAGAGGGTGTCAGATCTCCTGGAATCGAAATCAGGGGCCATTGTGAGCTGCTTTGTGGGTACCGGTAACCTAACCCAGGTCCTCTGTAAGAGCAGCGAATGCTCTTAGCCCAATGAGCCATTTCTCCAGCTCCAGCCTTTTTTACATATTTAGTTCGTATTGACAGTCTCTTCCATTCTGTAGCAGATGCCAGGATGTGAATGATTTTGGGCGCACCTATTATGCTTAGACCACTGCCTGGCACAGGGTACTCAATACCTCCCTGTGCTAACACATTCCTTTATTATACTCTGGAATTCTTTAATCTGACTGATGTGTGTTGAATAGCAGTCTCATGTTTGGCACTGTGTCATATATTTCACATTGTGGTCTCATATTACTCTACCCCCGCACCATGAATATATATATATATATATATATATATATATATATAATTTTGATTGTACGAAAGAGATAAGGAAATCTAGTTTTGAATAGCACACTCCCGGGCAGGCAGAGGTTGAGCCGGAGTCTGAACCACACAGCCCGGCTTGATTTTTTTCTCACTTAGCCGTGTCCCCAGAGCTCTCTGTGGCAAATAGTCTCTCCTCCGTTTTAGCGCTCTTTTGTACTGATGGTATTTTGACAAGTTCTTGCAGATGGTGAAGGGACAGGATACAGGGCTTTTCAGCATGACCTCTCAAGGGTCAGGACAGGACACTACATAACCCTAAGCGGGTAGCATTTCATCCGGGATCAGATTTCATTTGGGGCCTTCAGATCTCTTATTCTGAGGGATGGCTTATCAGAAATAAATAACTCTGGGCTCAGTGGTGACTGCATTCTGGATCCAGCTCACTTCTGGATACGGGAAACCCTGCCACTGGTTTTGGCGAGTGTGTTGTCAGGCCTTTGGTTTTCCGCATGCAGAGCTTCTAACTGCTGTCCTTGTGTGGTTTACTTGCTGGGGGTTACACCCTGGTGCTCTGGGCAGGGATCAGCAAACCCAAGCCTTTTGGCGGAAGCTGCTCCTCACGACAGGGAGACCAGCAGGCACCGGGCAACCCCGCCTTGTTCTCCCTTCCTCTTGTTCTTCGAGGGAGGGTGGAGGAAAGCAGTTCTCCACAAATGAAAAGGGCTCAGAATTAATATCGACTCTGACTCCCACGAGGCATCAGTGTGGTGGTTGGGATTTTTATTAAAAATGAAAATTCGCAGAAACTAGAAAGCTTCACAGAGGCTGGGGAGCAGGGGAGGGGGTGGGGGAGGGGAGATGCTGATCAAAGGGTGCAAAGTTTCTGCTAGAACAAAAGAATGAGTTTTAGTGGCCTTACGGACTTATTATGTATTTCAAAGTTGCTAAAAGAATAAAAGCTTAATATTCTCATCATAAAAAGGTAATGAAATGTTTCAGGTAATAGACACACAAACTACTATCTGATAGGTGTGTACGCGTGTACAAAAGTATCACACCATATCCCATAAATAGGTGAAAGGATGATAGTCCAATAAATACAAAATACATAAAAACCTGGGAAAACAGTAACTTGGTGAGGTGATAGATACGTGAATAAATTTGATTGACTCTGTAGTGTACACATGAAGTGTACACATGTAGTGTACACATGAAGTCATCACATTTATCTCATAAATAATTACAGTGATGACGTGTCAGCTAAAATGTGTGTGTGTGTGTGTGTGTGTGTGTGTGTTTCCAAAACCCCAAAAGAAACCTTTTAGCATCTATTTACTATCAAATCTTTCGGTTTCTCTAGATTCATTCTTGGTCTCTTCCTTGCGGGGAAACACCCGTAGTTTCATGAGGCAGCCTGGGGAGCCTCACCTAGGCAGGAGCTGTTCTGTGGAGAGCACTAGGTAGAAGTGTCACGGGGAGGGGGGAGAAAGTCTTAACAAAACAGTCTGGAGGACCCCGAAAGAACCAGCGAGTTCAGTACCCCAGTGCAGGAAGCCTGGATGCCCTTACAGACACCCACCAAGGGGCATCATTACTCAAAAGTCACGACTGCTACACACACACACACACACACACGCACACACACACACACACACACACGCAGATGAGAAGTTCAGAGAGATTGATGGCTAAGCCAAGGTCATGCAAGGAGGTTCTTTTTATTGATTGTTTTTTGAATGTTCTCCCTCCCTCCCTCCCTCCCTCCCTCCCTCCCTCCCTCCCTCCCTCCCTCCCTCCCTCTCTCCCTCCCTCCCTCCCCCCCCCCCCCCCCTCTCTCTCTCTCTCTCTCTCTCTCTCTCTCTCTCTCTCGCCATGGAATAGAATGACAATACAGAAAGCATCAGATGAAATGAAAAGCACACGTTTCCCCATCACTGGGAGGGACAATGTTTTTGATGCCATTGTTATTCCTCTCTGGGTGTTTGTTGCTCAGTTTCGACTTGCCTTGAGGAGGCCACACTTCACAGGTGGGACGAGGCTGTGGAGTGGGAGGTGCCGTTTCCAAGGATCAGAGTGCTCTCTGAAAAGAGCGACCACACAGGACTGCTAGTAGTTAGTCCCAAACACGGCCCTTCTCTAGTTCTTTTCCCAGCTCCCAAAGTGGGTAGAAGGTTTAGGAAAAAACCAGCGCTAATTAATAAAAACCACCTGCTTAGCGGAGCAGAGGCTTCCCTTGTTCATTGACAACAACGTAGCCTGCTCTCCCCAAACCCATAGCCCATTCATTCTTGTCTGTTTTGTTCTGAGCATCCACACATCACCAGACTGGCTTGCTTTCTGGCTTCTGGGTGAGTTTGGAATACAGAAGGCCCGAGCAGAGAAGCTAGGTGGCAGAAAGAGAGCCTGCGGTCTTTATTCCCTGCTCCCTGAACTGAGGCCACGGTTCTGGGAATGGCTGCATCCGTCTACCTCCAGACATAATTACCAATAGAAGGCTCCGCTCACGACAGCATCACGATCTTTCCTTTTGCTTTTTGTCCCCTTGGGCCTAGGGTTGGGAATTGCTTCCTACCGTTGCTTGTCTCCCGACGTTTCATTATTTTTAAATTGATTCTCCTAACTGTGGCCGCATTTTCTTAGAAGTCTCCTAAATAACGCTGTTAAGAAACAAGTCATCCAGTCCCTGTAGGTAAGAAAGGAAAGGGGCCCATGGTGAAAACTACAGGTTGTCGACACAGTGAAATAGATGTTGGAGCCTGAAGGGAATGTTTGGGTTCAAAGGACAAAGAGTTAGTAGTTGGGTATGGGATAATCGAGTTAGATAGTAGGAGGAGGAACAATCCACTGGGCTAAGGATAGCTAGCAGTCAGCTTGGAGCCTTAAAGGAGGATATTCAAGGCACTATTGTCATATGCCCTTGCTAAGGAAGCTGATAGTGACGGATCAAGCTGTAAATAAGAATGGCTTCTAGTGAGCCTGCACCTGCCTTAGGGAAGAGAGCACAGGCGCCCCAGAGACAAGGAGCTAGTGACTTCAACAGCAAAACCAGCAAAACCACAACCCCACCCCACCACCCAACCTGAAGCTCTATAGGCTTAACTCTCTCCCATGGTAAAGCTACAATCATATCCTGTGTGAGGGAAGACTGCTTTCTGTGATTCACAGCCCCTGAGATACCTACAAAACCAATGGTAGTAACCCTGGCCAAGGCTGGATGTCAGGCTGGAGCCGGAGGTGGACAGAGGGAGGCCACAGCCCTTCCCAAATGTGCAGGCAACACACGAACAGTACAGGGTCATTATTGATTGGGCCAGGGTAACATACATAGATCGTGTGACCATCCTTTGATTTAGTCCAGGATAGCCCAGAGAATTAACTGACTTCTATAGTGATCACCCAGCCTTTGCCTAGTTTCTATTGTTGATCTTAAAACCCCCAGACAAAGGAAATTAATTCTTCCACTCTTGGAAACACCTTCTACTTTCAGGATCTCAGGAGTTTCTCTCCTTTCTTTCTTTCTTTCTTTCTTTCTTTCTTTCTTTCTTTCTTTCTTTCTTTCTTTCCTTCCTTCTTTCTTTTCCAAATTCTCACTTTTCTGTAACTCTTAATAAAACCTGCTTTTCACTTCAAACACTCCCACAAGGATCCACATCTTTAATTTCATTTTGATGAGACAAAGAACTTGTAGCCACTGTCTCAGATTAATCACTGAGGACCTTAAGGGTCCAGTGTCTTAGGTCCTTGTGGCTTGCACTCCTGGGCTGTGAGAGGTTCATAGATATATGTAAAAGTCACACACCCTTTGCCCAAGTCACCTTACCCCATGCCAGTGTTGTTAAGCAAATGTGTTCTCAGGCATCAGATCATAAACTCCGGTGCCAGATAGAGCTGGGTTCATGTTTCAGCTGGGATACTGGGTCAAGTTTTAAAACTCTTGAAACCAAATCCAAGTTCTTTGTTGTTGTTTTTGTTTTCTTGTTTTGCTTGAGGCAGAATCTCTTGTAGCCCAGGCTAGCCTCAAATTCACCATGTAGCTGAGGATGACTGGAACTCCTGATCTTTCTGTCTCTACCTTGAATTGCTGGGATTACAGGTGTGTGTGTGTGTGTGTGTGTGTGTACCGTGCCCTGCAGTTTCTTTATTCATGATGAAGTATAGCACCCCACCTCTTTCTCAGATTTGTGGCAAGGGATGAGTGAGATGATACAAAAGAAAGTGTTTTACAAGAGCATGGTGAGAGCCTCACACCTGTCCACTCTCCAGTACCAGACTCTGCTCAGAGGTGGGAATAGAAAGGTTTGGAAGACGCAAGACTCACGGCTCTGGAATCTCACAGAGACTGTGTGGGAGAGGGACAGCTTCGCTGCTGTGGTTTGGATGTGAAATGTCTCCAGCAGGCTTGCGTGTTTGAAAACGTGGCCTCTACTTTGTGGAGCTGTTGTGCAGGGTTGAAGCGCCCTTGAAAGCCTTGATAGGGGAAGTAAGTCAGTGGAGGAAGGGCTTCCATGTTTGTTTGTTCTACTTCCTGTCATCTTGACTACAGATGCAGTGCCACTAGTCACCTTACACACCTGCTTCATGGCTTCTCCGCAGTGATGGACCGTGTCCACTCTTAAACTCAAGCCAAAATAAATGCTCTCTTAAGTTGCTGCTTTTGTGTGTGTAGTGGGCACATGGACGTGTGTGTGTGTGTGTGTGTGTGTGCGCACGCACATGTATTGTCAGCACATGGATGTGTGCATGTGTCTGTGCACATGTATGTGTGCACATGGATGTGCACGTGTGTGTGCACATGTATGTGTGTATGTGTATGTGGACACATGGATGTGTGCATGTGTGTGTGCACGTGTATGTTTGCCTGTGTATGTGAGCACATGGACATGTGCGTGTGTGCGCACATGTATGTGTGTACGTGTATGTGGACACATGGACGTGTGCATGTGTGTGTGCACGTGTATGTGAGCATGTGGGCATGTGCATGTGCGCGCGCACATGGACGTGTGCATGTGTGTGTGCACGTGTATGTGAGCACGTGGGCATGTGCATGTGTGTGCGCACATGTGTGTGTGCATGTGTGTGGGGGAGTGTGGAGGCTAGAGGATAATGTCGGTCTCTTCACTGACCGCTTTTCACTTTTTCTTGCTGAGCCCAGAGCTTACTAGCTAGGCTAGTTCAGCTTGCCGCTTGCTCCAGGGGCTCTGTTTCTGCCTTCCAAGCACTGAGATTCCAGGTGGGCAGCCATGCCTGACTGGCTTTAGGCAGATGGATGCTGGAGATCCGAACTCCAGTTCTTACAATTGCACGACAAGAGCCGTCTCCCTAAGCCTTAAGTGCTGCTTCTCATAGGCATTTTATCTTAGCAGTGAGAAAAGCAGCACACACACAACTATTGAGATTTCTCTCCTCCTTCGTTTGGAACTGCAGTATAGCTTGATCCTTGCACAATGTTCCTCCTCAAGATATCTGCGCGTCCCAGCTGGATCCACAGCAGATCCTAGAGTCTGAGCAAATGGTCTTCATTATTACCACAGCCCCACTGCCATCCAATCAGGTGGCAGTATTCCTGCTCTGCTAGAGGTGACTTGTGCCCCATTTCGAGTTTCTTACTTTAGGTAGCCCGGTACCATTGACTTGAGGAGCAAGATGCAGGGTAACATGGCAAGACGGTAGAGTGTCCTTCACCTTCCGTGTGCCTCCCTGACCTGGCTGCTAGGCCTTCCTCTGCAGCAGTACAGTCCACATGCCCACATCAGCACAGAAAGATCTCCACGCTTATCGGCATTCCATAGGAGCCTGAGTGACAATACTGAGCTAATGGAAGGGTCTTATGCATCACGAATATGAATATCATTATTCAAATCACTCTTGTAGATGTTGAAGATAAAAGGAAATGTTTTATTTTGTGTTCATTAGGCACTAGAGGGTACGTTGCCCCTGGCTGCCGACTCATTATGCCTGTTATGGTTAATGGGAGTTAAACTCCAATATCACATCAAGGGGGAGAAATGATCCCAGAAGTATTTGGAAATTTTTTTTCCTCCAAATTGCAGATCAAAGCTGGGTTATGAACTTCTATGCTGTCTTGCTAATGGATTAGACTAACAGCATTCTTTGAGTTCTCCCCCATATGCTGATGTACTCTATGTAGGGATGGTTATAGGAACTCCACGAGCCTGAGAGATTGCAAGGTTTACCAGAACCCATTGTCAGTGTGAGTTTGCCTTGCAGGGGAGAGAACCAGCAAAGTCTAAATGCCTGCTCTTAGTCAGGAGTTTGACATGGCCTCTCAACCATCCTTGATGAAATAGAGGCATTGGTGGTTACATAACTTACCGAATCACATAGCTAACAGGAGCACCAAGTGACAGGCCCAGGGTTTTATGGTTCAGAAGCATTGCCAATGTACTTTTGGGGGCTTCCTCCCTAATGTCTGTCACCTGCCTACTCTACAGCAAGATATGGTGGATAATGCTGGAGCAGGTGTTTAATGAGGGCAGTGTGGTAGTTTGAATAAGAACGGCTTCCCTAGGCTCATATATTTGAATGCTTGGTCACCAGTTGGTGGAACTGTTTGGGAAGCATTAGGAGGTGTGGCCTTGATGGAGGAGGCGTGTCACTGGGGGTGGGCTTTGAGGTTTCAAAAGCTCATGCCAGGCCCAATTAGTCTTTTTTCTGCTTCTTGCTTGTGGTTCACACGTAAGCTCTCAGCCACTGCTCCAGCGCCGTGCCTGCTTGCCTATATGCTCCCCTCCAGGATGGTCACAGTTGCCTTTTGAAACTGTAAACAAGTTGCCTTGGTCATGGTGTTTTATCACAGCAATAGAAAAGTAACTAAGACAGGCAAACATTGAGCTGGCAAAATTGCCAGAGAGCCTAGACAGATTCGAACCCATTCAAGCTATCTGCCTGGTGTGGTTTTCTCCTTTCTTAAAGCTGCTAATGAGAAAATGAATTAATTCCAGGTCTCTGTGGGTGAGGAGCTAGGCAAGAGCCCCTTTCTGTGACAGGATCATGGGTGGGGTGTGGGGATATCATGGGGAAAGAAAAAAATGCAGGTAAGAAAGAGTAATTTGATTGCTTCTCAGTCTTTTGGCTAAGATCAAGCATAGAAAGAATAATTTGAGAGTCTGACACTCAAAAGACCAAGTTCGAGACCAACCCGGTATAGCGAGACTGTCTCAAAAACGATACAAATGAAAAGAAACAGAGGGAGGGAGAGAGAACACAAGTTGCTGGTTGTGACCTCAGCATGATGAGAAATTGAGACACTCCACTTTGACTATTAACTGGTTGCTTTATACTTCCTTTACATTTTTTGAGTGTGTGAGTGCATGTGTGTGTGTGAGTGTGAATGTGTGTGTGTGTGTGTGTGTGTGTGAATGTTCTTGTGTATGCACACACCCTTGCCATGGCTTTCATGGTGAGGTCAACGGGCAACTTGTGGGAATGAGATCTCCTACGGTGTGGGTTCCGGGAATTGAACTCAGACCACTAAGCCGAGTCGCAAGTGCCTTAACCTGCTGAGCCATCTTGCCAGCTCTATTATTTCGCCATGAAGGGAGTCCCCTCATTACTTCTAGAAGTAGTGAACCCCTGGGAAAACTGAGCCTCACACATATAACACTGAACAGACAATGTCTCCTCTGTGGCATTAGACACGTGTGCCCTTAGACCCACCTGTTGGAGGGATGACACTTGGTCACTCAGGCACATAATCTGCGCCATTACACGAGAGAGAAACAAAATGATGGTTTGCGTGCACCACTTGTCCCCGAAGATGGAGGAGGGAATTAATCCCTTCCCCCTGTACGCCGTGTTTCCCTGCAACTTTTCTGGCGTCTAAATAAGATGCAGCCTGGCTTTGTCTCCTCCTCCCAGATCCATTTGCTGGGCCTCGGTAACCTCTGCTGTTCTCCTTTGTGCTGTCTGCAGTTTGGCTCTGTCTGGAGTGAGATGTGGGGCCCAGGAGGCAACGGAAATGGATCTTCTCAGCACCACTCGATGGCTCTGCCGAGACTCCACCTGGAAGGCTGCGCTCCGCTCGGCGCTCCTAATTACCAGCCAGGTACAGACAAATGGGCTGAGTGTTTGGGGAGAGGCAGCAAGAGTGATGGAGAACGACAACTTGATTTATGGCGAGAGATTAAAAGAACCGAACAGAGAAAGCTCAGCAAAAGATGATGGGGTGGAACTGGGGGACCATCCTCTTGTATCTGAAGGCAGCAAACAGTCAGCAGACTAAGAGTTATTTCGGTTAGAGCTAAGAAATATAACCAAGAGTGATGAAAGGAAATTTATGATAATAATAGACTGTAATTTTATACCTATTCCCAAACCAAGAAACCTCAAAACATTTTATGGCTAAGTACAATACACACACTACAACAGGGTGTGTTTAGGCTGTAAAGTGGCTGGTAATTTAGCAAAAGCCTTTGAAGGAAATAATATTTAGTGAGAAGGTAATGGGCACTCTTGGCGTAAAGAGCGGGGACCTGGCTTTTGTTTTGTCTGATGCCCACTCCCAGGCATGGTGCAGATGGAGAATGGCATTGTTTTGTGTTTTCTGAAGCACACAGGGTTCAACCTTCCTTAAAGGGAGGAGGAGGAGGAGGACGAGGGGGAGGAGAAGGAGGCCTTTACAGATCAGAGCAAAGCTTGGAAGGCCGCTACAGCAAAGTTCTTACCTGGTGTCAGCTTCCCTGCTGGCTGACTTGGGCAGTGTGGGTTGCTATGGAAACGTGCTGTAGGCTGGAGGGCTTGTGACCAACACAAGGGCACCGTTCTCTGCTCCAGAGGCTGGGACCTGAGGAGCAAGGTGCTGGTGGAGTAGGGGTCTTGGAGGAGCCTGCCTTCTGGTAGGTGTTTTCACATGGATTGGGGGTGTGTGTGGCAAGGGTGCCGCCTCTAGCCTCTGCCATTTTGAAAAGGCTTGTTTTATTTTTATTTATTTATGCGCATACGCCTAAAGAGGCCAGAAGACAGCACTGGGTCTCCTGAGATAGAGCTACAGGTGGTGTGAGCCACCTGGTATAGCACGATCAATAAAAACCCAGAGACAGAAATTGGGGTTCAACCTGAAGGTCAGAAAAGCAAAACAACCAGCCACTGGCTTTTACCTCGACCTCAGTCTGAAATGGCGATCCTGCCCCCCAAGAATCTCAGAATGAGACTGTGAATGAGAGCTGTCTCCTCCCATCTTATATTCCTCTCCAGTGCTGGGGTTAAAGGCGTGCACCACTACAGCCCGGTTTCTATGGCAAACTAGTGTGGCTACTGGGATTAAAGGTGTGTGTCACCACTGCCTGGTCTGTAAGGCTGACCAATGGGACTTGTTTTACTCTCTGAACTTCAGGCTAGCTTTATTTATTAAAATACAAATGAACTATCACTACAACTCAGCACGGGTACTAGAAACCACACTTTAGTCTTCTGCAACAGTGGTGTGCAGGTTAGTTTTTATTCCTAATCTGACATAATTTACAGGAACTCAGTTGAGGAACTGTCTGATCAGATGGGCCTGGGGGATGTCTGAGGCACAGTCTTGATGGTTGCTTGGTAGAGCAGGTCTTACCCTACTGGGGACCATATCATCCCTAGGCAGGTGGTCCTGGCCTATCGAAGAAAGACACCTAAACAGAAGCCAGCGAGCACGCGAGCCATTAAGCAGCATTCCTCCATAGTTTCTGTTTCAGCTTCGGCCTGAGTTCCTACCCTCTCACGTCCTCAGTGATACACTGTGATCTGGACATGTAAGTCAAATAAGCCCTTTCCTCCCCAGGTTGCTTCTGCCCTTGGTTTTATTACAGCCGCAGAAGCCAAACTAGAACAAGACTGAACCATCTCTTCAGCCCCCTCTAGCCTGTTTTATGCAACACTCATCTCATTCTTGAAAGCTCAGACCGCACCTCTCAGCTCTTTTTAAGATACTTATTTTTAATTCATGTGTTTATCTATATGTGAGGATGTGTGTGCCAAGTGCTGGTAACCAAGGAGGCCAGAGGAGGGTCATGGGTGCTCAAGCAGTTGTGAGCCACCCAACAGGGGTGCTGGGAGTCAATCTCAGATCTTCTGCAAGAGCAGTAGATGCTCTGAACTACGTAGCCATCTCTGCAGCCCCTTCTTTGTCCTTTTTCTTGTAAAGGGACTGAAAGCTAGATGAGCCTTTGTTTTCTGCACTTCTCTTGGCTTAGAAGGTTTCTTTTTCAGATATCCTCGTGTCTGCTTTCCCCTCCTCATTCAGATGCTGCTCAAAGGCCAGGCTGTTTGTTGCTGTTCTTGCGGTTTTGTGAATGGCGTCTAGGACTCTGTGTGTGACTGGCAATCACTCTGCCGTCACTGAGTACATTCTTTCCCCCTGTCAGAAGGAACCGTACCTGATGAGCCTGCCTGAAACATCCTCCTCCTCACCTCACTGCTCTCCCACTACTGCTGGGAGGCTGGAACCCTGGCTGGAGGCTGTGAGGGAATGAAAAAGGCCAAACACACGAGGAAAGCTGGGATCCAGCGGAAGCTTATTTGCTACAAGTCATTGGTCTGGTTCAAGGCCTCTGGCTTCTGCTACACCATCAACAATGGACTATCATTAAGACTCCCCTCAGATATCCTACTGTTGATCTCCATGGAGATCCTTGGCTGTGGTTCTGCAGGACCAACCCCTTCACATGCTCCAGCAGCTCATAGATGGGGTAGATATTGGGGTGGACCAACTCAAAGCCCTTGATCTGGGCCTACGTGGTAGCTGAGCTGGTTAGTCCATGAGTACTCCTGTGATGAAACCACTGGGCCAGCTCTCTCACGGTGCTCAGGTGAAGGGCAGGGCCAGCTCTTCTGCATGGGGTGACCAGAGAGGGGGCGGACCACCTCAGTACAGCCAAAGGACCCCAACTTGACTTCAGGTGTCAGCCAAGACCACCGACATCCACATGGCCTTTGGTGGCAGCATGGGCCACAGACATCAACAAAGACCCCCAGGTGTGGTTGGGCCATGGAACCGGAGGTGGCCCTTGGTGACAGCACAGGCCTGGGCATCACCATGGCCTCAGCATCAGGCTGTTCCTCTCCACCCTAGCGTCTCCAGTCCCGCCTCACTTCACAGTACACAAATCTCTCCACTTCTCCCTCTCTCCCCTCTCTCTACCACATACTTGCTCATTGTCGCGGCACAGGCCCAAGGCAGCAGGTGGGCCTCTGGCTGTCTTCCGCCTGCCTGCCTACTTTGTTTTTTTTAAAGAGTATTTTCAGTATCTAAAATCATTATATTATTGAATTATTACGTTCCTTTCTGTCTGTTCTGGTTTGAATGCAAACTCCTTAAGGATAGAAAATTTAAATGTTCTGTTCAGTATCCTCATCACTTCCTCGACACTGATAGTGTATGCAAATATTAGCAAAGTAAACTGACTTTTTTTTCAAATAGGGAAGACTTACAGATTGCATGGGTGGTTTATATCTTTAGCATATTCTCTCTCCCTCTCTCCCTCTCTCTTGTATGTTTCTCTCTCTTTCTCCCTCTCTCTCTCTCTCTCTCTCTCTCTCTCTCTCTCTCTCTCTCTCTGTGTGTGTGTGTGTGTGTGTGTGTGTCACGCACACATGCCTATAGGATGTACCTGTGTATGGGGGTGTATGTGCATACATGTGGGTATACCCCTGGAGGCCAGAAGACAACCTCAGCTGTCATTCCTTATGTTTGGTTCACCCTGTGTTTTTGAGACTGGGCAGTGGTGGGGGTCTCTCACTGACATTTAACTCATTGAGTAACCTGGGCAAGCTATCCCCCCACTGCTGGGATTAGAAGTGTGTGTCACTTTGCCCAGATTTTTTAAACATGGGCTTGAGAGGTTGAATTTTAACAAGCAAGCCATCTTCCAAGCCCCTGAAGCATGCTTTCAACCTTTGCATTCTCACCCTTTCCACGATCCTGGGATTTGCACATGCTCTTCTCTCTAATTGTTAGAGCTGAAAACGAAGGGGCAAAATTGCAACAGGAGGAAAACAGACATGACGGGAGACAGATGAGCATGCAGAGTTCCAGGGTTCTTTGGCAATCTCCTGTCGGCGTCCCCATTTTACATTTATAAGCTCCTTGCCTTCTATATGGCATGGACCCCTTGAAAGTCATGAGCAGATAATAGAGCTAAGTTTTCATGCAGAATTGGGTAAGTGTAGAAAGTAACAATCTCATCAAAGGAACTCTAGAACTCTGGGCCAATTCCCTTTGGTTGCTAATTACAGGTATCCAGAGCCTCTGGCCCTGTTTGTCTGCTAAATATATACCTCACTTGGCTTTGGGCTTTGTTCAAAGTAGCTGAGAGGGAAGAAGGGACGCTCTTCTGCTGTGCTTTCTCTACGTTCCATCTGATTCTTAATGGCCACACATGTGGCTGAATGCCTTTTCCAACCCAAGTTTTCAATGATTGTCTTCAACTTGTAACTTGCCAGTGTATGGGATAATAAATTAGTGTGAGTTTACTCACACTAATAATCAAGAGAACTGGAAGTCTTTCCCCTCTAGCTTCCTGATTGGCTGGCCTCAGCATCATTTTTAAAAACTTTCTCATTAATATACAATGAATAGCATGCCAGACCTCAATATGGGGACCTGGAGGAGGCAGACACAGTCCTTGGCTAGAGGCCCCATGAGAACATTTATGCAGGAGGCTTGCAAAGCTGAAGCCCATGTGACAATTGTCCTGGAAATGGGTCAGATGTGCTTGACCTATGCTGGAGGGACCAAAGTTTTCATTTTCGGTGTAATTATAGGGGCAACGGTGACCTGGGATGGACCAGCCACAGAAGCAGTGCCTTCAGAGACATTTCAAGGGCTAGATGATGGAGCAAATATTTAGGGCTGGCTTTAGAAATGATGCAGCCAATATAGAGGAGATAGGTCAGACAGTGAAGTTGTTGCCATGAAAGCAAGGAACTGAGTCCCACAAGAACCCACAGTAAAAAATAGGCAGGCACAGTAATAATCTCAGCGATGGTGAGACAGAGACAGGGGATCTCTGGCACTTATTGCCAGGCAATCTACCAACTCAGTAAGTTCCAGGTACAGGGAGAGGCCTTGTCTCAAAAAAAACAGTTGAAGGCAATTGAGGAAGACACCATACAACATAGGCCTCTGGTGGACACACATACACAAACACATATATACTGCACACACATGCACACACATACACACACAAGCACGCACGCACAAGACATGCACACAACATACACCTGAACACACGCGTGTGCAGACACATGTGCACATAAGCATGTGCACATACTCACACAAACACACATGAAACGGAGCTCCCATTTGCGTTCCAAGGTGAGGCTCTGCTTTATTTTTGCAGTGGTACTCAGGTCTGCAGACTCCTCCACAGGACTAAGAGCAGCAGAAGGAATTGTCGAAGATCCAACCAACTTCCAGGAACAATGATTTCCTTTCGCCAAACCCCCTGTCTCCTTAGGAACCCAGATGGCATTGGGGAAGGTCAAAGGAGGAATGTAAGAAAGGGGCCTATTTGGAAATCTTTGCGTCATTGATGGTTTCCAGGGCCTTGGCCTCTTATTCAAGGAATTGAAGTAAAGGGTTCGCACAGACTTGCAAAAGTAACGAGAGCCCTTTATTCAAAGCAAAGTGATAGGAGGGTCAGATAGCTAGGGCTACAGAGAGTGACTGCCACGCCCCACCCCACCCCACCCCCCGCCCAAGTGGCTGGAGGTTGAGGAAACACACGCAGAGACAGACAGACACACGGACCTCCAATCACTGGTACAAAAGCCCTTCTTTAATAGCACCATGGAGGCTTAAATACACCACCATCAATGGCCAACTGGTGAAAATCCCATCCTCTGATCCTCTAGGTAAGGCACAGCTTTTAGTAACTTCAATTGGAAGGCTCTAGACAGGGAAGAGCAGCTGAAGGCTAGAACTCAATTGGTCACAACATCTGACAACAGGCTATACAGGTAAAATGCCTTGATTATTTGGGGGGAAGGGGGCTTCCTTTTATTGGGTTCAAGACAAGGAGGAGTTCGGTCGTTTAAAGGCAGAGATTGGGCGGTTCCCTGTTTCGATGGACAGATTTGAGTTATGAGGTCATTTCTCTACTGTGCCCATTCCTTCTCACAAAGCATCTGATTTTTATCATAGTCAGGTTCAAGTATGCATAGGTACAAGATGGTGAACAGAGGATTCTCCCTAAAGCATCACCCAAAGAACATAGTTTGCCTTATTGTGCCTTCCCTCCAAACCAGACTATACTGCCCAGAGTTAGGGGTGGATTTCCCCATCATGATCTTGATCTCCCCCCATACAACCCTTCCTCCCTTTCTTCAACAGGACTCCTGGGGTACAACCCAGGGCTTGGCTGTGGATCTCAGCATCTGCTTCCATCAGTTACTGGATAAAGGCTCTCTGATGACAGTTAGACCAAAAGAGGAATACATATGGATTTCCCTGGGAAGCGGAAATAGAAGTGATCTCCTGGGTAAACTGGGGGTGGGGGTGAAGACAGATGCCTACACGGCTTAGAAACAACCAGAGCTGGGCAGGGACAATGATCAGTTGCCATGTAATCATGAGTTCAGATCCCAAGATCCCGAATAAAAGTCAGGAGTGAAGCTTGTCTACAGCCACAGTCATGGCTAGGTTTACATCAATGGAGTTATCTGAAAGGAGGGGACTGCAATTGAGAAAATGCCTCCTTAAGACCTGGCTATAAGGCGTTTTCCTTCCTTCTTTTTTTCTTTTTTATTGTTTTTATTGAGCTATACATTTTTCTCTGCTCCCCTTTCTTCCTCCCCCCCACCCTGTGATCCCCATGCTCCCACTTTACTCAGGAGATCTTGTCCTTTTCTCCTTCCTACGTAGATCCATGTATGTCTCTCTTGCGGTCCTCTTTGTTGTCTAGTTTCTCTGGGGTTGTGGACTGTAGGTTGGTTTTTTTTTTCTTTGCTTTATGTATAAAAAGTCACTTATGAGTGAGTACATATTATATTTGTCTTTCTGGGTCTGGGTTACCTCACTCAAAATGTTTTTTCTAGATTCATCCATTTGCCTCAATTTCAAGATGCCATTTTTTTTAACTGTAGCAAAAATGTATAGTACTACATTGTGTAAATGTACCACATTTTCCTTATCCATTCTTTGGTTGAGGGACATCTAGGTTGTTTCCAGGTTCTGGTTATGACAAGTAATGCTGCTTTGAACATTGTTGTCATGGCACACGCCGGTAGGATTTGCTGAAGGAGGCGGAGGCAGGAGGATCACAAGTTTGAGGCCAACTAAGGTATTTCCTTAATTAGTGATTTATGTGGGTGGTGCCATCCCTCAGCTGGTGGTCCTAGCTGTTGTAAGAAAGAAGGCTGAGCGAGCCATGGGGAGCAAGTCAGTAAGACGTGCCTCCATGTGGCCTCTGCATCAGCTCTTGCCTCCAGGTTCCTGACCTGTTTGAGTTCCTGTCCTGATTTCCTTTAATGATAGACTATTATATGGAAGTGTAAACCCAGAAAAAGAAGAAAAAAAACCTTTTCTTCCCAACTTGCTTTTTGGTCAAGGCATTTTATCACAGCAGTAGAAACCCTAACTAAGACAACCATAGTGCTGGGGGACTAGGGATAGGCAGATGAAATTACTTGGCGCGAGAGAGAAGGAAACATGGAACACGCAACAAACCCGCTTAGGAGTTTATTAGAGGGGGCTTGTACAGTCCTGGGAAGTCAATGTGCAGAGAGAGAGAGAGGAAGAGGAAGATGGCATGTCCAGCTTTTAAAAGCTGCCTAGTACATACGCACAGGGGGTTGATGTGGCTAAGTCATATGCAGATGACGGGGCTCATTCATGTTCGCAAGGGCTTAGCTGAGTCATACGTGGATGATGTAATCCATGCCGCATGTGGGTCACAAGGGGCTTTTTTAACATCCCCAGGGGCCATTAGGCACGACCCCTAGAGCCCAGAAGTATCAGACTTATGTGGCTGAAATCATTACAGCAGATCCTTGAGTTTCACTAGCCCGTCAGCCTAGTCCATGAGTAAGCTCAAAGTTCAGTGAGAAATTCAACCTTTCTTGAAAAGTAAGGTAGAGAGCATTTAAGGAAGACACCAAGAGTGACCTTGGGCTTCCACATGCCCATGCACACATACATCTGTATGCACATATGCTCATACCCCCTACACCCACCCCAAAACCCAAATGAAAAGAAACAAGAAGCCAACCCTGAGATGCTCTTGTAGAGGCTTCTTGGCTGTGGGCGTGTGGAATAGGCTGTGTTGCAGGGGGTTGAGGAACAGAGAGTGAGAGTCTGAGGCAGGGTTAGGAATGACTTAAGAAAAGCAGAGCTAGGGTCATCACATGGAGGGAGATTAGCAGACAGGGAGGAGGACAAAGAATGGCGGCCAGCCCCGTTCCTCTCGGGCGTGGACCCTGGCTTCTTTCTAGTCTGTCTGATTTGCTAGTGTCATTGTCCTTACACTTGTGGTCATTGTAGTTAAAATGGGGTTATTAGAACACGAGGAGGGTGATGATCCAGCAGTTGGTCTTTATAGAGATGATTTCTGATGGGGCCGGGGTGACTAATGGGCAGGCAGTGTATCCAGTATGAATACACAGGGAAAAGGACAGTTCATACCCAGGAAGAGGAGAAGGGCGATGGCTCAGAATTTCAGCACGTTATTCAGAATAAGCTGCTATTTAGAGCAAATGAGCTGCTTATTTCTGGAATTTTCTCTATTTAGTATTTTGGTCTTCAATTGACTGTAACAAAATCCAGAAATAGAAGCCACAATAAGAGAGAGACTATAGAATGTGTTCTCGGCCTCCTAGTGACACTCTCCGAGGAGATATTTGTTCTCGAGCTTCTGGGGCATCTCTTCAACAAAACAGCCCAGCTAAATTCAGGGCCCATTTAACATGCACTGGACACCACTTGGACATGTTATGTTCACTCATTCAGCCCTAACAACTGTCTTACATTTATACTTGGGGTTCAGTAAGGGTTGGTGACGTGAGGGAGTGATGCTGGAGTTTGGAAGACACTTGGGTCTGTCTAGGAACAGAGACCAGACTCTCGCCCTTGTTTCTGTGGCTCCTTCTTTTATTATACAGCGGACTATCTTTGGAAGGCAACTGTGCTCTCCCCTCTACCTCTAATGACATGATCTGGCTTGGGGAGTTTCCCTCTGGTGGGGCATGCTTGTGAAGCAGCTGAAGCACTTGAGTCACACACACTATTGCAAACTCACACCACTGCTAATACACACCACTGCTAACGCACACCACTGCTAACTCACACCACTGCTAACACACACCACTAACTCACACCACTGCTAACTCACACCACTGCTAACATACACCACTGCTAACTCACACCACTGCTAACGCACACCACTGCTAACATACACCACTAACTCACACCACTGCTAACACACACCACTGCTAACACACACCACTGCTAACTCACACTGCTGCTAACATACACCACTGCTAATGCACACCACTAACTCACACCGCTGCTAACATACACCACTGCTAATACACACCACTGCTAACTCACACCACTGCTAACTCACACCACTGCTAATGCACACCACTAACTCACACCGCTGCTAACATACACCACTGCTAACTCACACCACTGCTAATGCACACCACTAACTCACACCACTGCTAACTCACACCACTGCTAACTCACATCGCTGCTAACTCACACCACTGTTAATGCACACCACTGCTAACTCACAGCACTGTTAATGCACACCGCTGCTAACTCACACCGCTGCTAACATACACCACTGCTAACTCACACTGCTGCTAATATACATTGCTGCTAACTCACACCGCTGCTGTTGCACACACCACTGCTAATGCACACCATTGCTTTTGCACACACAACTGCTAATGTATGCAATCACTAACACACACCCATTGCCAACACACACCATACACCATTGCTAATGCACACCATTGCTAGCACAACATAGCTAATGCATACACCATTACTAATGCATGCCATTGCTAACATCAGATGTCTAATGTATCCTGCATACCTGTGCTGAGCAAGAGGGTGAGGTTATATTCTTTGGGTTTACATTCGGAAGGCTTTCCAGGATCATACCTTTGGGCTCCATCCAGCAAAGAGTTCTACAGATTAATCATTTCTCAGGAGACTTTCAGCACCTCAGAGAAGTTCTCTCATATGCTCAAGATGTGGAGTGATGAACACAAGCTAACAAATTCAGCAAATCTGCAACTAGAAGACAGAGTCTTGCATAAGAACGGATGCAGCAGCATCACTCAGGGACAGACATAAAAGGACATCAGGATCCTAGAGTTGACTGTGTACTTCAAAAGAACATTTCAGATAACTTTTGATGGATTTGCCCCAACAGTAAATCAGGCAACAGAGCCCCAGAGTGGGGAGGATGGGCGTGGCCCATCACAACACAACAGCACTCAAGTTTCTGGAACCAGAGGGCAGAGTTGGGGGAAAGATGAATAGTAGAAACAACACTGGAAGCAGTTTTGAAAAGTCACCTAATCTGTCCCCCTCAATCATCTGAAGCAGCTTCATTTCATTTTGAAACCCCCCCCCCCAGGGAAAGACATTCTGCACCCTCTCTTTTGGTGGAGTCATTGCCGTGTTAACAGCTCTCACTGGCTGGAAGTCGAATTCCTGTAATTCATCACCTGCCAAGGCAAACACAAGCTGATGGGCTCTATCTATTTACCAAGGATTTATGCCCCTGCCTACTTCCAAAATGGCCATGAGGCAATCTGCCGATAGGGTGGATTCAGAGTTTAGGGAGAAGAAAAAGCTAAGTGCTGCATAGTACACTGCTGATTGTGTGTGTGTGTGTGTGTGTGTGTGTGTGTGTGTGTGTGTGTGTGAGTGTGTGTGAGCATTGCTGGGACAGGGTAAGGGACAGAGAGTAGACAGGCCAGAGGCTGCAGCTGGCGTGGAGCACAAGAACTGCTGGTCAGTTGCCTACAGTCGAGAGAATGAGAAAAGAAAAGTGGAGATGGGTATTCTGACCCAGACGTAACGACTGCAGAAGGTCATTTAGCAGCATGCCAATCTACATAGGGGACTTGGGCAAAATGAACTGTTCTTCCAAATCTAGATGGGTAAATGGCCCACAAGAGATAGGTCCTTGGAACGGCAGGAAGAGGTTGGGGCAGGGGCAGTTCTAAACAGATGGTGGTGAGTCAGAAGTGCGTGTCGTCGGGTGGAAGAAGAGAAGGAGGCCACTGTCAGGCAGAAAACAGCAGGCCTGTCTTTTGAGGAGATGGGCTCATCAGTCTTCTGGAGCTGCCGCGCTGACCTCCAAGGCACCACTGTAGAAGAGTTCTTCATGCTGACAGGCTGCGAGAAAACGCAAACGTTGAAAGAAGCCAAGCTAACCGAGGGGAAGTACGTTTAAGCGAGGAAGGGGTAATCTAGGCTGTGAAGATACTGTGTGTGTGTGTGTGGGGGGGTGGTTTGCAGGCTAGAAATATCCCTTCTCTTCCCTAAAAGGAAGACGGCTCTAATCATGGTGGGGCTGTCCTTGCCATTGCTGCTGCTGCTAGCTTGACGTAATTAATCTGGGATCTGAGGCTGCTTTACAAAGACCGAATTCCGGGACAGACAGTCATCACACGTGGAGAAGCAGTTTGCTCAGTCCCCTTAGAGCCAGAAAACAAAGTCAGTGGGGAAGGAAACAGGAGCAAGGGCTCCTCCTTTTGTTCCTTTATGCCCCAGCACCTTAGTGGGAAGTCTTGGTCTTAGCAGGGTAAATGGCCGGATGGACAGACTGGTTAAATGGATGGCTGGGCTGCCAGATTCAGGAGTAAAATCTTTACCAGAAACACAAAACGTAAGGCAGTTGGAAGAAGAAAACAAGCACGGGTCCTGGCCAGTCTCACATGTCTGAAAGTAGGTCCTGGCTCCATGTCGGGTGGTGATTTTTGTCCCACCGCCTGCTTTCCCCTCTTTCCTTGCTAGATGACAGTTTGGATATGCTTATCCCATCAAACATCTTGAGGTCCCTAGTTGATTTTTCTGTATCTGAACTGTAAACCCTGGCATTGTACAGGCCCAATCTTGGCCCTGTTTGTGTTCCGTTCAGTACTTTAACCTGGATGATCTCATACATTCTCTTTCATCCTTTTAAAATTTACTTTATTTTTGTTTAGGTGTTCCTGTGTGCGTGTGCTACTTTATGTGGGTGTCTACAGAGGCCAGAGAAGTACATCTGATCCCCTGAGCTGGAGTTAGGGTTGACGTTGTGTCTTCTGGGAGAACAGCGAATACTCTTACCTGCTAGGCCATCTTTCTAGACCTCTTTCACATCATTTAAAGAAACTCTGTCTGTCCTGGTGAGTCTCCAGTTTATGGTCCCCCCCTCGACCAGTTCCAGATTTCTACATACAGTTGCCTTCTTGTCCACTCTGATTTGGAGTCTCAGAGAAGGTTGAAATATTCAAATGTATCCAAATAGAATGGTTTCTCTTCCTACCATGGGTGCTCCTGTTCCAGGGCTCCTCTCCCTATACCTCACCAGTGTCCACCTAGACCAGACCAGAAACATGGAGAACATTCTTGGTTCTGTCTTTTAGCTCTTCACCCACTCCCAACACAAAATCCTCCCTGAATACCTATCATTCTTAGTTCCCAAGTGCATCCTCTGTCTCTCTTGCTGGTCCTGTTACCATGGGCCATAAGGCCAGAGTGGTTTCCCTTCTGTAACCTTGAAAGGAGCTGCCAACTGATCTCGCTGCTTCTGTTGTTGCTTCTTGGTTATATCAGCTCACGCATTTATAGAAGAACAGTTTAAAATAAGCCGACAAAATGATGATGCTTCTGCTAAAATTCTTCCCAGCCTCTCACTGCACTGCTAATAAAACCACAGATCCTGACCCTGGTCAACAAGACCTGCATGGTCTGGCTCCAGAGTTGTCTTCAGCTCTTTCTCACTGACTTTTTGCTTCTTGAACCACAGTCCAGCCATGCTGGTACATACAGTCCTCAAAGACCACGCAGATTCCTCTCTAGAATGCTCTTGTCCCTTCCTTTGATTGACCAACTACTCTTTCCTCAGGATTCATTCCATAATGATGGAATTTCCCAGCATTCCCAATCTACAAGCCAATCCCCATATGCCGTTATTCAACAGCTTGTAAGTTGGTATAATATCTTCTCTCATGTTGTGATTAGATTCGGCTTCTTCTTTGGGTAGTAGCTTCTATTTCTACTCAATTATCATTCCACAAGGGCAGAGTTGTATGTGTTGCCTCATTCACTATAGACAAGGATAGCCTCAGACTCATAGAGATCTATCTGTCTTTGCCTCCAAGGGCTGGGACTGAAGATGTGTTCCACCTCACCTGGTGGTATATTGTTTTTGTTTATAAGTCATTGTTGTCTTGACTCTGGAACTGAGAACAAGAGATGAACTGTTCAGTGACAATCATTGGCAGCGAGGTACTCAGAGTGGTGGGGAGGAGTCTCCTGCTAAAAAGAACAGAGTAAAAAGGCAGGGGAATCCTCACTGGGGGAGACACAGGCCAGAGACTAGAAAAACACAGTCATAGACACAGAGACAGAGGCCCAGAGGGGGCTAATACACCCCTGCCCACTAATAGCCCGTATCAAATTCCCCTTTAGCTTGGGCTAAATCATTTCCATGATTTGAAACCACTATGGTCTGACTGGAAAAGGAGAGTGGAACCGGAAGCAAGCTCCCCCTGCAGTCTGAACAAAGGATGCACCTCCTGAATAAGTGCTTGCTCTTGACTGTCACATTGTCAAATCTCAGGGGCCTCGCCATGTGCTCTCTTCATGCCTGTTCAGTTCCTCGCTCTCTGTTAGAGTCTGTGGAAGGCGTTTCTCTGGTCTCCCGTCTCCTAAGCTGTCTTTGTGCTGAAATGTGGCCATGAGTCAAAAGGAAGGCCCAGGTTCTGACCACCCAACAGGCTTGTCATCTGCCGCAGAGCTCAGGACACCAGTCCTGGAGGCCACCTTCCTTCCCTGCAGCTGCAGCTCTCCGGCAGAAGCTGCCCAGGACAATGATGGATCCCCCTGTTGCTTCTTTTGAAGGACAGAGCCAGCTAATGCAGCACATCAGTCCTGAAAAGGATGCATTTCTAGGCTCCAGGCTTCCAGGGTAGGCAATTTCCGAAGGGTAAACACAGCCTTAAAGAGGAGAAAAATTGTTCTGTTAACTATGCAGAGAATTCCCAGCAGTTCCTTTAATTTGGTTTTCTGAATAGGACGCATTTGCATTCACTGACTTGTGGCTTTTAGAACAGCAAATGCACCTCTCTCTTCTCCGTGTTTCATTAAATGACTAGATAGTCTCCAAGCTATGCTAACGTTAGCCAGTACCCCTGAGATTCCGAGGCCCATCGATCCAGCTATCTTGTTTCCTTTTCTCGGATCTTTCTCCACTGCTGTTTTTCACTGTAAATTCTTTTTGCAGTGTGAGGACAGGGTCTCAGAAATTGCATATCTGTGCACGTGTGTGCGTGGGCACTTGTGTGCAACATGCACACAGTGGGATAGGGAAGGAAGGAGGAGAAAGTCTCCTAAGTCTTGTTTAAGATAAAAACATCATTGCCTCGGCCAGAATCTGAAGTTAAGAAAGGGAAAACATGTATATTTTTGTTATTTTGTAAAATAGCAAAATATGGTTTACTATAAAATGGCAGATAATGTTAAAAATATAGTAACTAGCCAGGCATGTTAATGAGTGTGTCTTTAAATCCAGCACTTAGGAGGCAGAGGCAGGCAGCTCTCTGAGTTTAAGGCTAGCCTGATCTACAGAGTGAATTCCAGGAGAGCCGGAGCTACACAGAGAAACCCTGTCTTGAAAAACAAACCAAAACAAAAACCCCAAACAAACAAATAAAATTTCAAAACATAATTCCTAATAATACAAACAAACATAATTTTAAATATCAACACACTGCCATGTTTTGCTTATTAATAGTGGCTCCTGTTTTTCCATCAGTCAATGAAAAAAAGCAATTCTAAAGCAGAGGCTTTGCTACTGCATGGCCGTGTGCCCTGTGGACCCTTCCAGTCAGCATGACGGGGCTAGAGGTTGAGTCAACTGCATAACTCACTCCCCAGAGAACTCTTGTGAGTGAACAGAGAGGAGAAAGGTCTCCAGACCCTAGTAGACAGGCCAAGATCGCTAAGTGGATTCAGCATCTACTGTGATTGGATGTTTTATTTGTTAAAACATCTTCCAGATATAAGTAAAACAATCTAGGAATTATTGATTGGGAACAAATTAATATAAAGATTAAAAGAATTGAAGCACTTTCCAAGAACCCTGAAGTTGAAAGAATTCTCTAAAAATGCAATAATGTTCAAATTAGCAATATGAAAGAAGATTTTCATATCAAATTAAATTTTTACCCATATTGGTTTTTTTTCTTAAATCTTGTAATTGAGTGTGTTTAGGTAGATAATCTACAGTTAGAGTTGAGTTGGGAAAAATTAGTCTGGAAGTTAGTAATTCTGATTTTAAGTCACAATTTTCCTCCCTTCTTGGTCAAGTTTCAACCTTTCCAAGCCTGCTTTTTCTGGAAGTATCTACCTCACCTGGTTGTTCTAGGGATTTGATGATACGATGTGTGAGGAAATGGTTTATGAACTATGAGCCATGAAAACCCCACATCCCCCCGAGGCTGTTAGCAACAGTGTTCGGGAATGGATGATCAAAATGGTGACAAGTCAGAAATGCTTTGAACACCAGCAAAAAAGCTGGTTAAGAAACTAAGACTTCATTCATAGGACAGAAGTATCTGCAAATACGAAAAAAGACGACAGCATCTGTCTGTTGACACGGACAGTTGGCCTAGATGCATCTGTGTGCAAATGTATATTTTTCCACAATAAGATGGGGTTGGTGTATACATGAAAAGATGTCTAGAAGCTTCTGAATAAAACGTGCCTTTTTCTAGAATAATATGTATTACTAATGAAATATATACAGCACGGAAAGTATGGCTTGGAATTTAAGTGCACATAATTTTCAAAAGGTAATGGTAATTCCTTGTGCCTTGTATAGGGGCATAAGAGGGTAAACCTTTCCTGTCCATCACAATCTCTCAGACACTGTATAACAAAAGACAGGCCACTAAGCACAAAGCGTCACCTATTTATTTGATCACAGCTTTATATGACACAGAAGCCCTCAGACTGAAGACCCGAGGGCCCAGGATAAACCATCTATTCCATGTTTAGGGTCAACGAACTATAAATGACTGTACAAAAATATGATTGTACAAAATGTCAGTGATCTGTAGAGCTGGAACGGGAATGGAAACCAGTGCCATGTGTCTGAGGTTCCGTTGGCACCTCCGTTGTAGGTCTCTTGTGGAACTGGGTAGTGTATGTGTGGGCTTCATGGCTAACTTTGGAAAGACAGAATTCTATTTTCTGTGACCTGTCTCAGGGAAGGGAAAAGTTAGTTTCCATGGCTTACCAGGGCAGGATAAGGGCTGAGAGACAAGGAGAGAGGAGAAGGCCAGCAAGAAACTCTGTGTGACGAGGCCTTCACTTGGGAGGTAATTCCCAAGTCCTCATACCTAGAACTTGGTGGCCACAGAGGGACAGGGGCATACTGGAAGCTAAGAATGATGAGTCAAGATGCTTCATGGGAGAATCACAGCTGAAGGCCTCGTTATCTTGGGTTATCTGCAAACCCTGCATTTCTCCTGGACCAGAACTCAGAATTGGGAGAATAGGCACATTTAACCATAACATGCACTACGCCTCCAGCTCATCTTCCACCAGGACCATGGAGGCTCCTGGTGACCTAGAACCCATTTCAATCACATAAGCTTGAGAGATAAGCTTTGTATAGGTTTCAAATGGACTTACAGCAGGGCCATTTCCAGACCCATGGAAACATCTCAACCCTCTGCTCACTGACATAGACATTTAAAGAACTGGCTGGACTGGTTAAACTGGAAAGATGGACCTCCTTTGGTATAACTTCATGTCCCCTGCTCCATGGGTTGGCATATACACATCTGTAATGTATTTTCCTGTAACTCGGTTTCCTATTATTTTTTCCACTTTTCCTTGCTGTTTATCACCTTTTCCTTTAATCATGCATGGCGTCTTAGTTAGTGTTTCTACTGCTGTGCTAAAGCGCCATGGTCTAAAGCAACCTGGGGAGGTCAGCTTACAGCTTGTAGTCTATCATCCAGGGATGTCTGGGCAGGAATCTGGAGCCATGCAGAGGCTATGGTGAGGTGTTGCTTACTGGCTTGCACAGTCTGCTTACTTACTACAGCATTTAGGACCATCAGCCAAGGGCTGGCACCACACACAATGGCCTGGGCCCTCCCACATCAGCACTAATCAAGAAAATGCACCACAGACTTGCCTTCAGGCCAATCTTATAGATACATATTCTCTACTGAGAGTCCCTCTTCCCAGTGACTCCAGCTTGGGTCAAGTTGACACAAATCTAACCAGGACACAAGCCTAATGGGTAAAAGTAATAAACATGGTGTCGGGTCTTAAGAAAGGGGATATAAAAATAAGCCAAGACTTGTCTACCCTCCAGGGCTCATGGGGAAGACACACGTATGAGCAACTCATTGTGAAGCAAAGTAGAAGTGAAACAAATGCTCAATCAATGCTGTGAGCTCCAGAAATGACACAAAATAAGATCGTTTATCTCAGATGATATCCAGGTCTGAAGAACAGTTTGGTCCCTGTGCAATAACTGAGTTCTCATGTCAGTAGGAAGAGAAAGCCAAAATATCAAACAATAGAGAAATGTCAGTTTTAGTGAATGTACCCACAATTTGTTCCTTTATAAATCTTTTTATTTTTATTTTATTTATTTATTTATTTTGGTTTTTGGAGACAGGGTTTTTTTGTCGCTTTAGTGCCTGTTCTGGAACTAGCTCTTGTAGACCAGACTGGCCTCAAACTCACAGAAATCTGCCTGCCTCTGACTTCCAAGTGTTGGAATTAAAGGTGTGTACCACCACCACCACCCAGCCCTCCTTTATAAATCTTAATTTTGTATATGTATTTATAAATCATGTGAAATGCTGTGGCCCCTTTCAAGCATATGCCATCAATACCCTTTGTAAATAGCTTTTGTAAAATTTGCCAGAATGTTCACCTGCTTAGGGTGTCACTAGGTCCTTCCTATTAGACCACACATCTCTTGCCCATTACAAAGAGCGCTTTGGAGGGCACCTTAAGTTGGACTTCTTCTAACTGCTCATTTTGATGGAGAGTTTTTTCCTATCTAAGGTGTAGCACCTCTTAATAATGAGGTGTAACTATAAAAATTCTCATCTATCAGTTCTTTTCTATCTGTTTTTTGTTTGTTTCTTTGTTTATTTTTAGAGAAGGACTCACTATGTAGCCCAGGTTGTTCTGAAACTGATATCATCTTGACCTAGCCCTTTCAAGATGACTACCTAGCATCATACCTAGATGCTACCTAGCATCATACACTGTCTCCATCAGGGTCCTTCCACAGCACACAGTGTAAACAGAGATTGCATTTACTGGCTGCTCAGACCCGAATAATCACATAAAAACTATATTAATTATGACACTGTTTGGCCAATGGCTCAGACATTTTTCTAGCTAGCTCTTAAATCTTAAATTAACACATTTCTATTAGTCTATGTATTGCTATGTGGCCGTGGTATTATCTCATTTTCTAAATGTCTTGTTTCCTCAGCAGCTTGCTGGCATCTGTCTGCCTTCCCTTTTCCATAAATTCTCCTAGTCTGGTTGCCCCATCTATACTTCCTGCCTAGCTATTGGCCAATCAGTGTTTTATTAAACTAATAAGAGTGACAGATCTTTACAGTGTTGTACAAGAGCATTATCCACAACAACAGAGGGAATGTAAAAATGGGACTTCCTCTACGAGGATTCCAATAATGCAAATCAAAATCATCTTCTCTCCTGTCTCAACAGCAGAAATCTCACCCACGCCTGAATGATAACTGGAGGTGACATTTCAGGAGTTCTCTGAGTGGCTACTGGGAATATAGCCAATTCAGGCTGTTCTCTCTGGAAGCAGATGCTGAAGTAAAGTCTGGGATTTAAATGGTTATTAGATATCCATACCTCTAAAGATGAGAGAACGTGACAGAGAAAGGTGCTGGCTTTACACTGTCCACTCTACTCAGGTGAGCTATGGAGCGAATACTCCCCTCCCCTGCCTGGCTCAGTCAGCAAATGTGGGCTGCTCAGGAAGCCCACATCTCTCTCCAGCCAGGTTGACTGTGAAGTTGCCAACAGTGGTCCCAGTCAGTTGACCACCTCCCACAGCTAGGCTGCAATGCCTTCCTTTATCTGAGCAGCAAATCTTTCTGTGGACTGCAGGAACTAACATGAGAAGCCTTGGAGACATGTTGCTCAAACCCATGGGGCTTGCATGGTCTTTCTTACGCAGTCTGTATCTGCACTATTGGCTTCTCCAGATTCACCCTGAAGCCAGAACCTGTTCATTTGTTCCAGAGTGTTCTACACCAGAACCTTCCAGGGTTACCCATGTCAATGCCCATAAGAATGTATTTCTAAGGTCTGGCACAATGGCTCAGTGGTTAAGAGCACTGGCTGTGTTCCAGAGGACCCAAGTTCTATTTTCAGTACCCACAAAGTGCTAACTAGCAACCATCTGTAACTTCCGTTTCAGGGGATCCAATGCCCTCTGCTGGCCTCTGTGGGCATGCGTGAATGTGGTTTGTGAACATATATCTAGACAAAATACCTCAAGCACATAAATGAAAGTATCTTTAAAGCAATGTATTTCTAGAACTGTTAAGGAGAATGTCAATGATTTCATTTCTTTCACAACTGCGAGTCTCCTCTTATCGCATCGAAAATCCCCTTGCACACACAAATGGAGGGACTCATGAACACATACTCCACCTTTTACACCCCATGGGTGTTTCTCAAGGAATCTGCCCAATAGAAGGTACTATAATTCTCACAAACTCACCAAGTAATATATGCAGACTTAACACTCAGCAACGTCACGAAACTTGTACTATGTACCTGTTTGCATGCTATAAGGGACGATGTTGGGTCCTATGGTATGAAAAACATATGGAATTATTCTCTTCCAGCTACCCAGATACATATGCCTATTCATGAGAAGATGTGTGGATAAGGATTTATTAGTAAAAGAATCTTGCAATGACGGCACAGTCTAGAAGGTGACGCGCGATGACAGTAAATATCCTAATGCCACATCGTCCCCCAACTTCATACTCTGAGCTGACTCCTTGGGGGCACGGTTCTTTCATTCTCTGAGAATCTCTGTTAGATAGTAGGACGTTCAAGGCAAACTAATCCTGCCAGATGATGGCCCCTGGAGTCAAGTCCACAGATGAGACCCGGCAGGCTGTTAAGATAGCAATGTGGCTGACTTCCTATTGGTGCTCTCGACAACGAAGAGAGTTGAGACCCCAACTTTATAGGACCTGCCTGAGCAGCAGTTATCTTGATATGATCTGCTTCATAAAAGGATTATTGATTTTTCCAGTTTCATTGTCACCAACTGTATAATATTTAGACTGGGAAGTGACATTCCTATATGGATCTGCTCTTTTCCCATTTTAAAACAGCAAGTTGATAGAGTCACGGAAGTTGATAGAGGTGTCTCCCAACAGCAGGTGTGCAAACGCAGTGTGACAGATAAAGGCTTTCAGATTTATGTCAGACACCTAACCCTTGGGGGTCTGCTGGTGGACATGTGCACACTGCGTCTGGTGGCCTACTTAGATTGTACAGCCAATAGGTGGCAGACAGTTTTCACACGCCACCAGGAATAGTTCTGGGATGCTCCGTTATCACCTTCACAGTGACATGTCCAGGGATTCATTAGCGCTTATTAGCATCGATTGTGGAAACTTAAATAACAGCAACACCTCATTTAGCTTCCCTCTGTCCCAAGAGTTCAAAGGGTTTTAAATAACTTCAGTTGCCCTGTTGAGCTGAGGAGTTTGTGTGGCAAGAATGCTGCTTTTTCAATACATTTACATTTTGGAAAAAGGAGCATATTTTTAATCCATGAAGATGCCAATTTTATGCCAAAACCTGTTTACCTCAAGCACAGGGGAGAGTTTTTGTGTCCTAATTCGGTGACATTTCTACCTGGGCTGTTTTGACTCTTAAGACACATGACCCGACATTTTCCAGGTATCCAGTAGTAATCAGGGGTTGGGTGGTAGCTTGAATATAATTGGTTCCCATGGGCTTACAGGGAGTGGCACTATTAGGAGGTGTGGCTTTGTTGGAGGAAGTGGTCACTGAGGATGGACTTTGAAGTCTCAGATGCTCAAGTCAGGCCCAGTGTGGCATTTGCTTCTTGCTGCCTGCTGATCTGGATGTAGAACTCTCAGCTCCTTCCCTAGCATGTCTGCCTGCTGATGATGGACTAAACCTCTGAAACAGTAAGCCAGCCCCAATTAAATGTTTTCCTTTATAAGAGTTGCCATGGTCATGAAGTCTCTTCACAGCAATAGAAACCCTAAGTCAGGCTGTGATCTAACTAAATAAATCCCCCCAAAATTTAGCTTAGAAAAAATACTAACTACGTTCACTCTTACTTCATTCTACAGTGTCCCTTGGAGATATCTCAGTAGATGCTCTAAATGTGTCTCTGAATGGAAGTCCACCATAAGTGCTTCATGCTTCAGCCTCATATGTTGGAGTAGGCTCAGTATAACAACTCTTCTGAACTAGGCTCAGGGCCAGGCCTTTGTCACGTGAGACATCTTGGAGTATCAGGGCAAATGGTCCCAGACGACTGTCTTAAGCTTCACAGATGTGCACAGTGAAGAATTTCTTTTATCAGAATAGAGGTCTGCTCTTTGTTCCAGCTCCCGGGAAGGAGCCTCTGAACTCTTGGGATTTCCCCTGTGATCACGATGTCACTGTTATTTACAGGGAGCCCCTGGATCACACTGAAGAATGTATACTAACCAGCAGACTCCAGGCAGAGCCAACCATGCAACGAAAAGACAGGGCCGTGAACACATGCGGGCAATGATTCAATCAAGCATGCTATGTAACGAGGCCTCCCAAACTACAGACTTGGAAGCTTGTCCAGGCTTCCTGGGATGGCAGTACTCTGCTCATGGCATCCCACCTCGATGACAATGGGGTGATGTGTCCCTGAAGACAGAGAGGTTTCACATCAGAAACCCTCAGATTGTTCCCATCTCTTCCTCTGGTTGGTTCCGATCAATATCTTGTGATAATAAAAATAACAATGGCGAATGCATTGCTTTCCCAAGTTTTTAAAGTTTTAGCCTAGGGAACTGTCAAGAGCTCAGGGTGTGTTTAGAGAAAATCTTAAACTTGGAGTTGGTGTTAGAAGTTTGGGGCAGACTTGGCAGGCTTGAAATACTCTGCCCTTGACCTCGTGTTGGCCTGTCTCCCAGTAGGGTGTTTGTAGTCCTCCAGCAGGGCTGCCATAACAACACACCACAGACGGGGAGGCTTTCTATGCACACATTCATTCCCTCCTTGTTCTGGCGGCTGAAGTCTGAGGTCAGCGAGCCAGCATGGCCCAGTTCTGGCCCCCTTCCCGGTTGGCAGATGGCCACCTTCCCATTGTCTCCTCACTGTGCACACTGTGTGATGTGGGCCACTGGCTCTGAGGTGTAGAGAAGTCAAACACCAGGGAAGTTTCCAGTGGAACTTTTCAGGGCTAACTTAGGCTTGTCAGTTTTTAAAAAGGCATTAAATTAGAAGTGTTAATTTATCTCTCACAACCATCATCTCTCCATAAGGGACATTTTAATGTCCCAAACAGCAAGAAGTGAGTCATCCAGGCATAAACAAAGAACTACCCGCATTGACCTTATCTTTCATGATTTGGATAGATCTGCAAACACTTCCTCGTGGGAAAAGAAAGGTGAAATATTCATGTTGAACTTGACCCACTCAAGTTCAAAAGTTGCTTCTGCAGCCTGGGGTGAGCAACTTGTGATGATTCAGCTCCCAAACACAGTCCCTCTGTCTCACTGTGCCCACCTTTCTCCTCCACAGTGATTCAAACCTAAGATAGTTTAAGGCCAGGTTCCCAGGGATCTTTTTGAGAGGGCAAAGGGATTTTTTTTTCTCGTACAAAGGTGCCATTTGACTGTTAGGAGACTGAGGACCCTCAGGGGCAAGACACCAAGTTCTGTGGTTGCCGAGGGAAGTCTCTTCTTGTGAGGGCACAGATGGAACCAGGCAAAAGTGAACAGGGGTTCATTGCCATCGTGGGTTTGCTTTCTCCCATCCAGTGCCTGCTGTTGGCTTCCTGCCATGTCACCTTCCTGCTTCTCCAGGGCATTCCTGCAGCGGTATCCTGAAGAGGCTGCCCAGGTTTACTGGACACCACCACATCCTCTTCTCCCTGTCTCCAGGACTCAGATACTCCACAAGGGGGGCAAGAAAACTCTGGCGGATTCTGTGGAGCTGGTCTCTCTGAAGAAATCTTATCTGTACTAAAGACTGAAGATGCAGAGGGGAGCGGAGAAAAATGTATAGCGCGATAAAAACAATAAAAAAAAAAAGGCTGAAGACGCAGCAGATGATTCAACCTTGGCTGAGGTGAATCCAGAGATTGTAGAGAGATGGACACACGTCAACTACCAAACTTAGTCCTTAAGCAGCTGTTTACTTTCCGCCCTGACCAGACCTAACCCCTTTGAGACTGCTGGATAGACCTTGCAGAATGGATTCCTAAGCCTATAAGACCTCTAGCCTCCATCATCCCCCCCAAACCTAATGCAACTGTTTAGCTCCAAAGAAAATCACACATAGATCTCTATAAGTTATAAAGCTGATTGGCCCATTAGCTCTAGCCTCTCACTGGCTAACTCTCACATCTTGATTAACCCATTTTTTTCTGATCTATGTTAGCCAGGTGGCTCAGTACCTTTTTTTTAGTGGTGCAGATCACATCCTGCTGCTTCGGTGATCTGGGCAGGAGTGGGAGGAATCAACTTCCTCCTTCCCAGAATTCTCCTGTTCTCATTACATCATTTCTACTTCCTGTCTGGTTTTCCCGCCTATACTTTTTGCCTGGCCAATTAGCGCTTTATTTAAAACATGATTGACAAAATACAGACAATTCTCCCGTACCAAGAACCAAGCATGCTAGCCACACTTGTAATCTCAGGACTCAGGAGGCTGAGGCAGGAGGATCACAAGTTCAAGCCAGCCTTAGCTATCTAGGTAGACCCTATCTCAAAAATATCCAAAAGGGAGAAAGACGAGACCATCTGACACACACAGGGAAGGCTTCTGTCTGCTCCAGCCTGCTCACCATATTTACTGAACGTGTTGATTCATGTCTTTCCTTATTGTATGGCTATAGAAGTTCACATAACCCTTTACAGCAGAACACTTCATTCAGAGTAACTCTATGTTCCCAGGCTTAGGATGTGCTATTTTCTTATTCCTTTTTTAAATCAGGGCTACTTTGCATGAATACATCTAGTTCACCTAAAGCCAACCAATACCTTCAGAACAATCAAGAACTCTTATGCATGGTGATAGATATGGATATATTTTAATTCTTCTACATGTTGATAATCAGTTATGCCAGCACCATTTGCTGAATATGCTTTCTTTTTTCCATTTTATATTTTTTGCTTCTTTGTCAAAAATCAGGTGTTCGTAGGTGTGTGGATTGATATCTGGGTCTTTGATTCAGTTCCATTGGTCCTCCTGTCTGTTTTTATGCCAATATTAGGCTGTTTTCAGTACTGTAGCTCTGCAGTAGAGTTTGAAGTCAGAGATTGTGATGCCTTCAGAAGTTCCTCTATTGTATAGGATTGTTTGGGTCATCATGGGTTTTTGGCTTTTCCATATGAAGTTGAATATTGCTCTTTCGAGGTCTGTGAAGAATTTTGCTGGGCATTGCATTGAATCTGTATATTCCTTTTGGTAAGATTGCCATTTTTACTATGTTAATTCTACCTACCCAAGAACATGATAGATTTTTCCATTTTCTGATTTCTTCTAAGTCCAAATGGATCAAAGATCTCAACATAAAACCAACCACACTGAACCTCATAGAAGAGAAAGTGGGACGTACACTTGAATGCATTGGCACAGGAGACCACTTCCTAAATATAACCACAGTAGCAGACACTGATAAAAACAATTAATAAATGGGACCTCCTGAAACTGAGAAGCAAAGAACACAATCAAGAAGACAAAACAACAGCCTTCAGAATGGGAAAAGATCTTCACCAACCCCACATTGGACAGAGGTCTGATTTCCAAAATATACACAGAACTCAAGAAATTGGTCATCAAAAGAACAAATAAACCAATAAAAAATGGAGTATAGACATAAACAGAGAACTTTCAACGGATGAATCTAAAATGGTTGGAAGACACTTAAGGAAATGCTCAACATCCTTAGCCATCAGAGAAATACAAATCAAAACAACTCTGAGATTCCATCTTACACCTACAAGAATGGCCAAGCTCAAAAACACTGATGACAGCTTATGCTGGAGAGGATGTGGGGTAAAGGGAGTACTCCTCCATTGCTGGTGGGAGCCACTTTAGAAATCAGTATTGCAATTTCTCAGAAAATTAAGAAACAATCTACTTCAAGATTCAGCAATACAACTTTTGGGTATATAACCAAAGAATGCTCAATCATACCACAAGGACATGTGCTTAAGTACGTTTATAGCAGTATTATTTGACATAACCAGAACAACCCAAATGCCCCTCGACCAAAGAATGGATAAAGAAAATGTGGTACATTTGCACAATGGAGTACTACACAGCAGAAAAAAAAACAATAACATCTTGAAATTTGCAGGCAAATGGATGGACCTAGAAAACATGATATTGAGTGAGGTAACCCAGATCCAGAAAGACAAATATAATATGTACTCATTCATAAGTGCCTTTTAGACATAAAGCAAAGGAAAGCCAGCCTACAATTCACAATCCCAGAGAATGTAGACAACAAAGAGCACCCTAAGAGATACATACATGGATCTAATCTACATTGGAAGTAGAGAAAAACAAGATCTCCTGAGTAAATTGGGAGTGTGGGGATCATGAGAAAGGTCAGAAGTGGAGGGGGAAGGAAGGGAAGGTAATGGATAAAAATATATAGCTCAATAAAAATAAGTTCATTAAAGCAGAGGCAGGCGGATCTCTGAGTTCGAGGCCAGCCTGGTCTACAAGAGCTAGCTCCAGGACAGGCTCTAGAAACTACAGGGAAACCCTGTCTCGAAAAACCAAAAAAGAAAAAAAAAAGTTCATTAAAAAAGAACTCTTTTATGGCATTTCCCAAGATTACTAGAGCAGATGAGGGCCTACAGCCTGGGCTACTGTTAAGGAAGTCACACGGTGACAGTTAATATTGCGTGCTAACTTGATAGGACTTAGGGTCACCTAGGAGACAAGCCTCTGTGCATGTCTATGTGGGATTGTCTAGATTAGGTTAACTGGGATGGGAAAATTCAACCTGAATACGGGCAGCATCATTGCCTGGCTGGGGGTACAGGAACATAAGGAAAAGGAAAGGCAAGCATCTCTTCCTGCTTCCTGACTGTGGACGCAATGTGACTGGCTGTGTTCTGCTCCTAACCACCAGGATTGTCCCACCAGGATGAACTCGACTCTCAAACTGTGAGTCTGAATAAACCAATAAACCCTTCCTTCTGTAGGTTGCTTTTATCTGATGTTGTATAACTGGAATGAGACAAGTGACTAATTCATACACCAGGAGCCGTGAGCTATGGAAGTTTGAGCAGAAATGGCCCCCATAGGCCCATGGGAGTGGCACTATTAGGAGGTGTGGTGTTGTTGGAGGAAGCGTGTCATTGGGGGTAGGTTTTGAAGTCTCAGATGCTCAATTCAGACCCTGTGTGTACCAGGCTTTCTGTTTTTGAGGTCACCAATCAGCTCCCAAATCATGACATGGAGATTTCTTATTAGTTTTGAGTTCTTGGCCTTAACTTAGCTATTATTTTAATCTGATTCTCTTCATCTACTTCTTGCTTTTGGGCTTTTTACCTTTCTTTCTTTCTTTCTTCCTTCCTTCCTTCCTTCCTTCCTTCCTTCCTTCCTTCCTTCCTTCCTTCCTCTCTCTCTCTCTCTCTTTCTTCTTACTTTCCTGCTGTCCCATGGCTGGCTGAATACTGCCTGGCTTCTGGCCCCTAGCATATCCCTCTCTTTCTCCCTCTTTCTCTTCTCTCTTTTTTTATATTTATTTACTATGTATATAACATTGTGTCTACATGTATGCCCGCAAGCCAGAAGAGGGCATCAGATCTCATTACAGATGGTTGTGAGCCACCATGTGGTTGCTGGGAATTGAACTCAGGACCATTTGGAAGAGCAGGCAATGCTCTTCACCACTAAGCCATTTCTCCAGCCCCCTTTCTCTTCTCTCTTGAACCTAGATTTCTCCTCCCACTTCTTCTTTCTGCCAGCCAGCCCCACCTATCCCTCTCCTGCCTAGCTATTGGTCATTCCGCTTTTTATTAGAGCAATCAAGTGCCTTAGGCAGGCAAGACAAAACAGCAACACGTCTTTACATAATTAAACAAATGCAGCATAAACAAATGTAACACATTTTTACACAGTTAAAGTAATAATCCGCAACACCTGTGTCTGTCTGGTCCTGCTGCCTGCTGATCTGGGTGTAGAGCTCTCAGCTACCATGTCTGCTTGTGTGCCACCATGCTTCCTGCCATGATGATCATGGACTAAACCTCTGAACGGCAAGCCAGGCCCAGTTAAATGTTTCTTTTTATAACAGTTACCATGGTCATGGTTTCTCTTCACAGCAATAAGAACCCTACAACAGTTGTCTTATCTGGAATCAATGGCCTGCCTGCATCTTGGAGACTCCTTCCCGGACTAGGGGTTACTGTCAGAGCTGGTCTCTCGAGACTTGCTTCCACCATAGACCATAGCCTCCCCTTTGCACTTAGCCGGACCCCTGAAACCGGCCACAAGTCACACTGGAAAGAAGGAGACTCCAACCCCTGGTGAGCTGGACCTGCCTTACTTGGTGTCACTGCCCTGCTCCTGGTTCCCTTAGCTTGGATTCCTGCTCCCTTACTGAGTGTTCACCTTCTGCTCCCCTCCCTTTCATTTTGGGGACCTGTAAGTCCTCTTCACTTCCTGGATTTTTGTGCTCTTCTCAGACCTTGCCTTTTGGTCCCATCCCAATAACCAGAAAAAAATAACCAGAAAGCCATCTTGACAGCCCTCACCTACAGACTCTGTTCTCCTCTGAGGATGGGAACCAGAGCAAGAATAGCTGCTTGTTCAGGGCCATCTCCAGCAGGGATGTGATGGCTAGAGCCATCTCTGGCAGGGATATCATGGCTAGAGGAAGGCTCGGATCCCAGAGAAAGGCCTCAGAGTCCAGAGGCTCTGGCCTAGGAGCAGGAAGTAAGCTAAGTTCCTCCTGCCCTGGGCCCAGTTGGCATCTGACACTTTCCTACACCCGTGGTTCTTCCTTCTTCCTGTCTCTCAGGCCTCTAGGGTTCTCCATGCTGTGCACCTTCTCAGCAGCTGATGCAAACCCCGCCTTTGTGCTGCCTTTAGGGAGCACGCATGCCCTGCCCCCCTGCTCCCTCCTTTATCTTCCTCTAACACCTCCTTGTCCCTAGTCCTTCCCCCTTTCTCCCCTTTGACCTTTTACTTTCTCAAGTGTAAAGGCTGAGGGTGTCCAAGGGAAGCTGGAGGCTGTATGGGCCTTCAGGTCTCCCCTGCAGCTTGGCTTCACAACGTAGTCTCTCCTCACCAGACTGTTTGGCAGCCATTAACATTCATTGGACAGGGTTTTACATGTACGGCAAGCAGTATGGTACAATCTACCAGAAGAAAAGGACGGAGTGGTAAGGGGTCTCTTGGTGCTGTTCCCGAACAGTAAAGCCCAGCGAACAATGTGGCTTCTAAACAGCCAAACTTAGGTTCAAAATTCTAGCTCGGCTTGTCATGAATGCTGGGGTCGGGAAGTAGCGAAGGTTGGTAATTTAATCTTCTGGAGCCAGACCTCTCCTCTATAAAACGGTGATGGTAATATTAAAGGCACTGCAGGATAAAATGGTCCTGTTTAGCTCCAAGCGCTCCGCACTCAGTGCGCCACTGCCACCTAGTGGAACAGGAAAAGAAAAAAGCTCCTAAACAAAGCAGGTTTTGAAGAAGGCTCGCCTTATAAATTTAACACGATCAACATATTAAGCAATAAGAATCATTAAGATGGAAAGAATAGGAAATTCAATAGAGTTGGGGATGTGGAGACGTTTTGTTTAAGGTAAATACCATGGTCAACCACAGGCACGATGTGCTGGTCACACAAGCTTGAGGACCTGAGTTGGGTCCCCGGAACCCATGTAACAAAGCCAGATGCAGGGGCAAAACTAGCATTCATCCTAGCATTCCTGTGGTGAGACAGGAAGTAGAGATGGGACAGCCACCAGCTATCCTGGAGTGGGCCACACGGCAGAAATGAGAGACTTGCTTCACGAGGGGGAAAGAGAGAATCAACTCCAGAAAGCTGTTCCCTGGCTGCCACACACGTGCGACAGCATGTCCATGCCTACACTCTTGCACACAAGCACATCATACACCTACATGCATGCACCATACACATTACACACACATGCTTCACACACATACATCCTCAGGTTGACTCTGAACTTGCAACACCCCTTCCACTCTGCCTCCCAAGTGCTGATATTTCAGGCATAAGCTACCCTACCTGGGTCATTATTTTAGCTACATCAAGTGTGTGATTTAATGACATTTTACAATCAAGAGTGTTCTGCGGCTGTCACCATTGTCCATTTGCAGAGCCGTTTTGTCTTTCCAAACTGAAACTCTATACCCATTGGACCCAAACTCTTCATCCTTCTCTCCCAGCTCCTGACTAACACCAGTCTTCCTCTGTGTCTACAAATTTGTCTATTCTAGGATATACATATATATATAATATGTGTATTTTATAATTGTATGATATATTATATATAAATTATATGGCTTTATAAAATATAAAATATTTGTCTTTTGTGATTAATTTATTTCACACAGTCCTTTCAAATTTCATCCACGTTGTAGCATGTGTTGTAATTTGTAACTAAAGTGTTGCGGTGATTTGAATAGGTAGGGCCCCCACAGACTCATGTGTTTGAATGCTTGGCCCATAGGGAGTAGCAATATTAGGAGGCTGTGGGAGAGGTCTCATATGCTCAAGCTATGCCCAGTGTGGCGGACAGGCTGCTTCTGCAGATGTAGAACTCTCAGCTACCTCTCCAGCACCATGTGTGCCTACACACTGCCATGTTGATAATAGACTGAAACCTCTGAAACTGTAAGCCAGCCCCAAATAAATGACTATGACAAGCCTGTGTTTGTGTATGTGTATGTATGTATCTTCTGGCTCAAGGTGAGCTGTTGCGGGAGCTCCTTCTGCTCCTTCAGCCAATAGCCGCTGAGATACCAGCCACTGGGGCGTGGTCTCTCTTTTTAAAAATGTGGCCACTTCCCTCCGCTCCCTCTCTGGCTTCCGGCTCCTCTTCTGGCGACTAGGCTCCCTTCCTGATTGGGCAGAGGGCTGTTGTCTGGGACGGTGATCTGTAAGTTTTTCCCCTTCAAATAAATAATCATTCTATTAATCATAATTCCAAACTGGTGTGGGATTGTTTGTGACTTACGCCTTCAGTGAGCAGTGCTGCTGGGAGCATCCTGACATCTTTTCGAGCCCTTGCGTTCTGTTCTTTTGGGTAGAAACCAAATTTCTGGATCTCTTGGTAATTCTGTGTGACTATGTAAGGAGCTTATTCACTCTTTTCCAGAGAGGAGCTACTACAGACCATTCCTACCAGGTGTACACAGGAGGGGCTTCTCTGCAATCCTCACCAACACTTACTTGGTTGTGTTGTGTTTGGTTTGGTCACAGCCATCTCAGTGAGTGTGAGGTTTGTGACGTTTTGTCCTTTCTTTCCACCTCTCTCTGTGTCTCACGCTCAAGTAGAATTGTGGGTAATACAAGGAGTTTAAGTACCTGTCACGTGATTGTTGTCCTCTTAGGTGGAGCCCATCAGCTGTGGGTTATGGGCACTACGGACTGGATATTTCTGCGTGTCGCTAGATGTCAACAGCAGTCTTTCCTATCAGAACAACCCCAAAATGTCTCCAGACATTGCCAAGCATGCCTTGAGATATGAAACTGGCCCTTGCGGAAAACTATCGTCCTAAGTCACCAGTGGCTAAAGTCAGCCTGGCACCTCACAGAAGAGGGGAGTTTCCCAAGTTCCTGGGTGCAAGGTCACATGGGCTCCAGTTCCAACTTGGGTGCCAGCTTTGTGTTTGTGTTTGTCCTGTCATCTGCAAGTGGAGCTCCAACAGCTATGGAAAACTGTAATTTGGGGCTGTACCACTAGAGGGCCCTGTCGATAAAAAAAGCCAAGATTAAAAAAAGGACGAAGATGGCTGGGTGGTGGTACTTAATTACCAGCCTCAATTAGCAGCACTTGGGAGGCAGTGGCAGATGGATCTCTGCGAGCTCGAGGCCAGCCTAGTCTATAGAACTAGTTCCAGGACAGCCAGGTTTACACGGAGAAACCCTGCCTCAGAGAAAAAGGGGTGGTGGTGGGGAAATGGGGCAATTTAAGGAAGTGATTTTAATGAGCTATTATTACTTAAAAGACTGGGGTTCACACACCTAAGAAGTACCTCAGGGCCATCTTACCGCACAGCCACATTTTCAGCAGGGGAGACTACCTCCACACACTGCTTTCATTGCACAGATAGTCTTTATGGGACACCTGCTTCCCTTCAAGTGTGAGTTCGAGATCCAGTATCAGCTTTAACCAACAGGAATACAAATGCTCCATGTAAAATCCCATGGGCTTCCCCTCCATCTTGCTGAGCTTCCCGATGCTCCAAATACATGGAGCCAGGACTGCACATCCGTGTGCACAATGATGGCAGCCCATACAAGTTCTGCGCGTGCGCCCAGCCGTGCCCTGCCCGGCTCTGCTGCGCTCGGAGTTCACCTTCACTTCTTACGAGGCTTCTTTCGACGCTGCAGGAGCAGAGAGGCTCCCAAACCTTCTTTCCACAGTCCGTCAGAGCTGTGATTCCAGATGCAATGCAGATGTGCTGGTGAGCTAAACCTGCCCGTGAAGCACAGGAGGTGGAAGCCAGCGGCCTGCGGTGCAGTTCTCGGGGAATGCATGTTGTGGTTTAATTCCGTGTCTCGATGATGATGAGTAATCGTGTCAGAGGTGAGACGTGATTATGCGATTTCGTAATCGTGTCTTTGCAACGTATCAATCATGGCTAGGGTGATTTGATTTGAAATCAGTCTAAAGGTGGCCCCTTGCTCCTGCCCACCCGGTGATTTACAGCGAACCTGATTCTCTCTCTAGTTTCATTTCTCAGCAAACGCGGTTCTGCTGCCGGGGTTGGGCCCTAGCTGACGCTGTGTGTGTGCTCCCGTGCACACATATGCACATCCTACACAGGCTGACAAATGCTTTACTATGCTACTTCTTTAAATTTAGAAAGTACATATTGATCGTCTGCCGAGTGGTAGAACGCGCTAAGCCCTGTCAGACATCAGCATTAAAAAAAAGGTTCCTCTATTGATCCTTAGGAAAATAGACTCTGAAGCTCAGGAAGCGCCACCCACTCATGGCACTGTACAAAACCAATACAGAAACGGTCTCTGTGTTGTGTGGTACTGAATTCCATAGTGGGCTCTAGGCAGCCAGAGGGGCTGCGCACAGTGGAGGGGCTTTCTTCATACAGGTTTGAATTAAGTCAGCCCCAGGTTGGGGGAGGTGTGAGGAAGCAGGATGAACACCCGTCAGGGCCAAAATCCTGGGCGGGCACCGTCTTCCTGCCTCCTTTTGAAGTGAGGTCGGTGGCCTGACCTCTGCCAGCCCCAGGTACCCTTTTAGAATAAGGTAAGAACTCTGCAGGGTTGTGGTGAAAAGCAAAGGAGATTGAAAATCTGTCTGCATCTGCCCGCCTCCGTCTCTATTGATGGGAGCATGTGCCCGTTCTCTAGGTCATCTCTGTGTCTCCCGATGCAGGGCTTCACTTCCCCCGTCCGGTTCTGACCCTGGAACCTGGTGCACACGGACGGCACCTGTGGGTGCCTCTGCCCTTTAGCTTCTGGTTGGGTTCGGTCAAAGGGAGAACGCTGAAAGAGACACTGGAGAGTGAAGAGAGAGAGGGCAGGGCTGGTAGGCTGGCTTCTTTTGTTTCTGCCGCAGTGCGTTCCTCTGCTAAGGCCGCAGTTCCTGGCTAGCAGCCCATCTACCCGGGTGCTCGAGCTAGGGCTCCATCTGTCACGGGGAGCCGCCTCAGCTCGAGGTATTAAGGGCTCCACATCACTGAGGTCCTACGGCTTCCTTGCTGGTTTCCTGGTACTTTGGCCCCAACCATCCCCAGAGGAGTTCTTTGTGGACACCACTTTAGAGTGTGCCCCCTGTGCCCCGTGTGCCCCGTGCGCCTTGCCGTGATTCTGATTGACAGCAACTGTAAGCTGCTATATTCAAATTTCCTCTGTGAAGAACCTGTAACGGCTCCCTGTTGTTTAATAAAGGCCAAGTTCAAATTCATTTCGATAACGTATAAAAAAACTCAATTGAGAAAATAAATCCACATGATGTGATTTATAGATTATCATGCTGCTGCTACCAGAAACCATACGTGCACTGGGAACGCGAAGCCTGGGGCTGGACATCGGGCATGGAGTGGCACATGGACAGTCTTTCTGTATTTCAGCCATCTGCTTCCAGCCAGCTAATTCCAGAGTATGCTTTCCGCTCAGCTCTTCCTCGTTTCTGTCTCCCCCTTTCCCGTTTCTCTCTTGAAACCCTTAGGCGGACACAGAAGGGAGAAGCCCAGCCTTGTGTGAAAAATGAGCAGGGAAAAGGACCGCGACATTTTTGAATCATTGACTGGGCCGTCACAGATGACTCCTGTGCAGCTCAGGAAGCTGGAGCCGGGAGGAGGGTGGGAGAGCCGCATGGCCCAGAGTCCACTTCTCCAAGCTTGGAGTCTGCCTGGCTTTCGTGCCTTTCCCCGTCACGTCCAAATGAACGCTCGGTAATTAAGTGTCCATTCTTTGTGAGCTAATGGCAAAGAGTAAATGTGCCACACTGTGTTGGTAGCTTTCTCATCACTGTGACAAAATGCCAGGCGGAGGCATTCAAGAGAGGAAGGGTTTATAGTTGAAGAGAATCCATCACGCAAGGCATGGCGGGATCTACAATGGTAGAGTGTGGAGCTGGATACATTGTGTTTTCTGACCGGGAGGCTCCAGAAGTAGTGGGGGCTCTCAACTCTCCAGGCCCGTTCCTGGAGATTCCAGCCAGGCTTCCTGCACCAGAGACTCCAGGGTTTCCCAAAACAGCAACAGCAACTGGGGACCGAGAGTCCAAATGCATGAGCCTCTGGGGGACATTTTACAGTTAACCCATAATACATACCCGTGGGGGACTTAACGTGAGATTTAGAAGATTGCTACTAGCCCTGTCACAGAAAATGGCACCAGTAGACTTAGTTTTCAAAGGACAAACTGCAGCCAAGGATGGTAGCAAAGGAAAGAATGGGCACAAATGCAATCTACCCTGCTCCTCCCAGTCTCCCTCAACAGCTCTGCTGAGTGCCAGCTCCTCTAGGGAATGGGCTGAGAAACAAATTTTATTACCCGAAGCTGCTTGGGCTGCAGTTCACAGCAGGAACTAGTTTTTTCTTTTCCTTTTTAAAGGGCCCAGACTATTGTTCATTTTTCATTTAAAGGTTTCAAGAGAAGCCACATAAAATTACCTGATAACAAAGAAGGATTATTAGAATGTATTATCATGGTTTTATATTTTTAATTTATATATATATATATATATGGTTTGTTGATATATATATATATAGCTATATGTATATATATATATAGCCATCCAGTCCTTTCTTACCCTCCTTCCATCCCCACTCCCTCCACTCCTCCCCACAAGCTCCCCTCCGACCAGCATACATTTCTGTTTTGACTCAGCTTTGTAATTAATTAAGGACCATTCTTCCCAAGGCCTTTGCTAGATGCTCTGCTTCAAGGACAACTTGAAATCTCACCCTGCCCCTGATACTTTTCCCTTAGCACTGACTAAATATGGCTGAAACCCTTTATCTGACAGTTGTCCACATGGAGGAGTGAGCAGCCCATTTCTCCTGTCTTCTCCCCTGCACAAATGTGCCTGACGCCTACGGTGATGTTTGTAATCCAACAGTTTGCTTTTCAGGCCAACAAGTTGGCTTGGCAGGCAAGGGCATTTGCTGAGTGAGCCTGACAACTTGAGGAACCCAAGCAGAGGTGGGGGCGGGCCCACTCCATGAAGTTGTCCTTCAACCTCTGCCAGCCTGCTGTGGCACACATGTGTCCCTCGTTCCCTGTCCCCATTAGTAACAACCCAGTTCTAAGAATTTTTCATGAGTAGAATTGGAAAAGTGTGAGCTGCAGAGGAGCTCAGAGATGTCTCAGACCGAACACCTCAATTTCCAGGTGAAAAGCTGATCCAGCAAGAGAGAAATACAAACATGTATATCATATAAAGCCTGCCCTAGAATCCAAGCTATTTGGTGTCCAATTTTGTAATGTTCCACTAGACTGTAGCTCAAGAGCTGGCTGGCCCCGAGGTATTTTTACCACATATTAGCTCAGAGGGTAACAGGAGACATGAGCAGATCATGGAGAAATGAGTCATCCTGGGTCAGTCTCTGAAGATTCCAGAATATGCTAGGATTTGGGGGTTCTACCTCTGGGAAAATAAAAAGACTAAGGACTAGGGAGGATACTGATTCACCAGTGTGGATAAACACATGGATACATTTCCTTTAGTATCTGGAGTGGAAGTATGGAAAGTGGCTAGGATCATCGAATCCATATATGCATTGCTAACCCACAAACATGGGGATGTCCCGCTTAAACCTAGCACAAACCTGCTCTTTGAATGACTTTGATGAGGGCTGTGTCTCCTCCTCTCCCCAGGGTTCCGACTAACCAGAGTCTCACATGTGTGGCTTTGACATTCTTGACATCTCTATGAGTTATATCATTGTATTTTAGTCAGAAAAGTTTCTCTAAGAAAATGAAAACTTCTCATAGGTCAACGAATGAGTACCTCTTGGGTACATCCGCAGGTTCATCTAAATCAAAGCAGAAAATTAAAGACTTCAAACACAAGCTGCTTTGTGCTCATTCAGCACATATCTATTTATTGTTTGCCATATGCCAGGCATGTATCAGTGTGAATGCAGTCAGTCCTGCATCACAGGGGATACAGTCAGAAGCCAGACCTGCATCGCAGGGGATGCAGTCAGAAGCCAGACCTGCATTGCAGGGGATGCAGTCAGAAGCCAGACCTGCACCACTGGGGATGCAGTTGGAAGCCAGACATGCATCATTGGGGATGCAGTCAGAAGCCAGTTCTGCATTACTGGGGATGCAGTCAGAAGCCAGACCTGCATCACTGGGGATGCAGTCAGAAGCCAGACCTGCATCACTGGGGATGCAGTTGTAGAAGGAGCGGCGGGCTGCGTCCCGCCACCCGGCTAGCTTTGCCCAAAATAATTACATGGAAACTGTATTCTTTTAAATCACTGCCTGGCCCATAGTTTCAGCCTCTTATTGGCTAATTCTCACATCTTCCTTTAACCCATATTTAGTAATCTGTGTAGCACCACGAGGTGTGGCTTACCAGGAGAGATCTTAACCTGCGTCCATCTCGGAGAGGAGAAACGTGGAGACTGCATATGGCGACTGCCTGAAGCATCTCCCCCTCTTTCCCAGAATTCTGTTCTGTCTATTCCGCCTACCTAATTTTCTGTTCTCTTAAAGGGCCAAGGCAGTTTTCTTTATTAATTAACCAATGAAAGTAACATAGACAGATAACTCTCCTCCATCATGCAGTCAGAAGCCAGTTCTGCATCACTGAGGATGCAACCAGAAGCCAGACCTGCAACACTGGGGATGTATCAGGCCTACATCACTGAGAATGCAACCAGAAGCCAGACCTGCATTGCAGGGGATGCAGTTAGAAGCCAGACCTGCATTGCAGAGATGCCATCAGAATAATACAATTACACTGACAAGAAGCTCCATAGCTGGTGAGAGGAGAGCCTGAGACACCAAGCGTAGAAGGGCACAAGTCATAGAGTACAGTGTGGGCATCTGGAGGACAAGTAGTCCATTCTTGAGGTAAGCAAAGAACGTACAATGGTCAGACTCTGATGACAGTCCCTCAAAAAAAAAATACTATCAAAGCAGAAACTGTGGGCGTTAACTATTAGAGGTGGGGTGTAGTGAGGAAGGTAGTTCAAAGAGCCAAATATAAAGAAAGATGTTTTATGATATAAGCATTTTGTTATTTTACATTTAATACCTTGTAATTTTGTATGATGAGTGTGTCTTTATATTGTCATCAAAAATTTTATTTGAAATAAAAATGTTATAATGATGATTTATACCAGTAGGATTATGTATCGTATTTTCTGCTGGGTCCCTTCTGATTGCCCATTAGTCTATCATATAATAGTTAAATATTTTGACTGTCATCCCTGGTAAATAATTTGTATTACAAGAAGTTTCATTTCCAAATGGGCATCTTCCTGGAGTTCCAGTGGAAAAGTCATTGGCTCTAAATGCTGATTTTTTTTTTTTTTTACTTATTGGGTAATGTTATTTTCACCTTTTGAAGACTCATTTATGAAATTAGAGCTAAAAAGTACCTAACCCAGAACCCATGCAGGGTGCTTGTGGGAACAAAGAAAGGCCAATCCTGTGGTCCTCATGAGCATCTGTTCTTACCTTTTTCTACAGGTAGCCCAGAGGTGTCACGCCCCTGGCGGGTGTCTAGTTGTCATCGGATCTCCAAGGAGACCCCAACTTAATGAATTTATAACATTCGTTAATGTATGTCTGTTAAGACTATACATTTCAGGCTTCCGGTATTTCTGATGAACGTTTCCCTAAAAATGGCTGGATTCACCCATTGTTTTCCATGGACTAAGACATCCTGATGTAGGGTTTTCTTCAGCTGATGTCACTTGGCTGCAGAAACTGCCCACTAACATCCTGACCAGCACACCTATGGGTATGACCATCTCCCATTGTTTCTAATGGGGCACATGCCAGATCTGGAAAATTCATGAAAAGGAAATTTCCCTGGGATTTTCCACGGAAGTATAACCAAAGCTGTTCTTGGTTCTTTCCCAACAAAGCAAACTTGCCTAGTGAGGGATTTACACTGGCAAAGACGTGCACATGGAGTCTTGTGATGACCAAGTCCACCATCACTGAGAATCGGTAATCACTAATGTTCTAGCTCAAATCTACACAGAACACTTTCTGTACATGGCAATTTGTATTCCCATATTTCTCCTGTAGAAAAGAAGGAGGTGGCAACCATTTTTTCAAATGCATTTCTTGTTTATTTAGAGAAAGGAGCATGTGAACTTCGATGCTATTGAATCAAAGCTACAACACAGGCTTGCACACAGTTTCCACAGTGGACACAGGATGGAAATTAGAAGATGCCTGAAAAAGAAGACATTTTCTGGCCATGAGGAAGGATGCTCATGGACCTCTGGTTAGAGAGAGTGGGTGTTGTGTAATAGATATTTTTGAATTCTCAGGGACAGAGTTCTTTTTCTCCAGCTGCAGAAACATGGAAAACCAAGATGAGGAGTGGAGATGCATGAATCACAGCGGTGTAACACAAAGTTCCGTGCTAACTCGGGGGCCCATAAATTCCATTCTCTGCATCATTAAACATTGACCAGACGTGACCTAGATATGCCCAACACCCTGCGTACACAGAGATGCTGGTCTTCTACATCTGACCGGCCTCAGTGATCTCTGAGTGCTGGTTATTTCCACTATGAAGAGGCTGCACAATGCAGGCACTCGGTGCCTTCCACATCTCAAACCGAATCACTTCCAGAGTATTAGATTCCTAGCCTGCTCGGAAACTGGGAAAGGGTTTCTCACATGGAAGGGTGAGGCATTTGAATTGTGTGCCTCGGGAGCAGGCAGAAGATCTAGCTACCCTTCTCACAACGGAGGAAGAAGGCAGATAACCTGATCTCAGTTCGGGAATGTAACTGCACAGTGCAGTCATGGAGAGCCTCCTGTTCCCCCAGTCCTGGAAGAGGGAATAGAATTCATTCCATGCTTCAGAAAGATGTGGGCATTCTCATCAATAACAAGGAAAAAAGTCATTTTTCTATTTTTACACACCTAGCAATTATCAGGACCAGGGAGAGGTAGGAGGCAGGGTGTCTTCCTGGGGAAGCGGGGTTTTTGCAGGTAGAAAAAAGGAATTTAAAATGCAAGATGGATTCTGCACAGTGCCAAATAAATGATTTAAGGGGTAATTGCCTTGGAATTGAAAGAAAGGGAAATAATCAAGGCTCCTCTAACCACCCACTCCCAACACCGTATGACCAACTTCCTGTGGAGGAGAAGATATTTATTACAAACATGATAGAGCTGTCAGAAATCTAAGAAATCAATTACATAAATTGTGAAGTGTAAGGCACAATTGTATTTGTTCTGCAAGAGCATAAAACCTACCATTTTTCATTAAAATAGAAAATATGAACTTGTTGTGACTTTCTGCAGAACCCCCACCCTGCCCCCATCACTTGCCCATCTGAATTGTGCTGCCTCTGTGACATTGGCATTTGGGGCATCTGTGAAGTTCCTGGTCAGCTGGAGGTGGATTTCATTTCTGCGTCTTCTGGTAAGATCATTGACCTGGTCTTTTATTTAGTGAGGCAGTTCAGTAAAAAGAATGGCCAGGAAGGGGGGGGGGGGGGGAAGCAGATGCCATGACACTGCCAGGTTTGCAAACACATTGTTCTTGCATCCTGAAGGCTTTAGGCAGGGAGCAAGGCTGGAACATTCTTGCTGGAGTGGGAAGCTGTTATAAAAGATAAGGCGGTAGGGTCAGGCAGAACATCTGGGAAAAACCAGGGGAGGAGGAGTGGGGCTTAGGCAGAGATTTCTCTCTAAGGGCCATGGATAAATTGATTTAGGGTGCTGAGATACGTTATTATTTCAAGCGTCGTTACAATTTCAAAAGTCACGCTGTCTTGGTCTGAATGTTCTCAGAAGCAAACCTCGAGTGTTGAATCGGGGGTACATGTGTTGATTACAGGAAGGATGCTTAGTAGAAAAGAGGATGAGATGGAAACGAGAAGGCCAGCAAAGGTGGTGACTGTGAGCGTTGTTACTGGGCAATGAGGACTCAGTCCCACTGGGGTTATCTGAGAAATATCGGGGTAGAGGACATTTGGACTCACCCAACTTGATCTCCTATGGGCCTGTAGGTTTCTCGTGAGGGTTTAACTCTCCGGCCCTTGGTGTTTTGGTCTCCCCACCAATTACCTAAGTATGAGTGGCTAAAGGCAGCTGCCATCACCCCTGTGGGAACTGCCCATTATGCCTTGGGGATGTCAGATGGGACAGAGGATAGATAGGTGGGTCACATCATCTTCTGGTCTACAACCTCTTGCTTTCAAAGAAGAGCCTAAGGTAGCTTTCCCGTCCTCGGCTGCCTCCCTCTCTATCTCTTTGAGCCTTCCTAGCCCATGCTAGTCCTTGCAGGAATTGGATGAAGGTAGAGCTCACAGGCAGCTTTGGTCTTTCAGCCGCTTACTAAGCAAGGAATAGCCAGTTATGGAATTTCTACTAATTGAGGAATGTATTTTGGTTGTGATGGTCTTCAACCCAGGGTCCCAGATAACAAGTTTCTTCTAAAACTTGGCTAGCAGGTAGGTAACTTAGCACAGTGGAACTGGGATTTTTGTCTCTGAGCACACACGGCTGCTTTGTTTCCTACAAGATTGAAACAGGAGTTTCCCTCCTGTTATCATTTGTAATTGTCACACATGTAACGTGACAGCAACCTTGGTCATTGTGTTAGTCTTGCCACCACATGTGTCCCAACACATCTTTCAGGATGAAATATTTATTTTTGACTCTTAGCTTTGGCAATTCATATTAAAATCCTGGCTCTATTGATTGTGGGTAAAAAAAAATTATGGGAAAACACCACTGTGACAAGGGACTGCGTGGTGCAGCTTCTTCGTGTCATGGCGGACAGGAAGCAGAAAAGAAGGGACTAGAATCCATTTACAACCTTCGAGCCCTACCCCACTGACATACTTCCTCCAATGAGTCCTGATGTGGGAGAGTCTTCTGTTTGTGTTGATTTCATTGGTTAATAAAGAAACTGCCTTGACCCATTTGATAGGCCAGCCCTTAGATAGGTAGAGTAGACAGAACAGAATGCTGGGAAGAAGGGAAGTTAGACAGACGCCATGCCTCTCCTCTCTGGGACAGATGCCATGGAGCCAACCACCAGGTCAGACATGCTGAATATTTCCTGGTAAGACACCACCTCGTGGTGCTACACACATTACTAAATATGGGTTAAAGCGAGATGTGAGAATTAGCTAATAAGAGGCTGAAATTAATGGGTCAGGCAGTGTTTAAATGAATACAGTTTGTGTGTTGTTATTTCGGGGCATAAGCTAGCCAGGCGGCCAGGAGCCGGGCGGAATGAAAAGCAGGCCTGCCCGCCACTCCTTTTACACTCACCTCCTGAAGTTTCTAGAAACTTCCTAGAATAACACCACCAGCTGGAAAACCAAACCCTGGGCACATGAGTTTGGGGGGGTACAGTTTATATTCTAACCTCAGCAAATACCACATTGTTGCATAGATGATAAGAAAAAGGTTTTAAAAATATGAATCTGAAAGATTCTCTTCAGTAAACCACACTTTCTCTGGCAAGGGCTGCCAAAGAGCACAGATAAGCACAGAAACTACCAGTGTGGCACAGAGAAGTCATCTTACATCCCAAATTATGAAACTGTGCTCATCTCTAGAGGCTGTCACAGCACAGAGAAAATGAGAGGAAAAACCCAAGGGGAAATGGCCTGAGGCCATGGCCTGTGATTCTTGTCCTGCAAGTATTCAGATCTGAAGAACCGAAGTAAGAGATCTCTTGGGAAGCAGGAGTCTCTAGGAACTGATTTTTCTTTCCCTCGGACATTTCTTTTCCCATAGATTATTTTTGTGCTGACTTTGCAGTCTCTAAGGGAATGACCAACCTGGTAGGGACCAGACTAGAATTAACCACAAACCTGGAAGGAGCCAATGGGTCATCTTGCTAGGCAGAGATGAGCAGTTACCATGGCTGAAAGAGCCTGCAAAAGCAATAATTCTGTGGACTTTTTAAAAAATATCCCCTCCAACACAACAGCCCTTTCTATCAGTTCTATGTCTCCATGCTGAATTTCAAGTCCGTGTTTCGTGTTCTGTGCTCAGTGGCTCACTGAGAACAGCTGGGCACCATGAAGGCTGCACTCTGTGGTCGTGAATCATCTGTCTGCTCAACACCATGTGGTTCTAACACTTCCTGAACTACAGCAGAGCCCAGCCATGAAGTAACCAAGATGGAAAGGTGATATCTTTATGGGAAGGGCAGGTCTCAAGTTGTACCTATGTATTTTTTTTAATTTATGTTTATCACAGAGACGTGTTCCCAAATCTCTGCAAGCTAGATTGTGGATGTGGCAACACTATGCTTTGGATGTGGCTCAGCCTTTGGAAGTTCAGTGCTTGTGGTTTTGTCCATAGTGTAGCAGTGTGGAGACGGTGGAATCTTTAAAATAAGGTCTAAAGCTGAGTAGGGGTGGCACATGCCCACAATCCTAGCATCCGTGTAACTGTGGCAAGGGGGTTGCAAGTTCATTGAGGCCAGCCTGGGCTACATAGTGAATTCAAGACAAACAGGCTACATAGAAGACACTGTCTCAGAAGGAAAGGAAGGGTAATCTCGGATGGGGATTATCCACACTACTTAGACACAAGGCAAGCACCCATGTTGCCTCCTACATTAGAAGTCAGTGATGGCAAGAGAGGGAACTCTACAACTAGGCATTGAGAAGAGTGAATTGGGATGGAGAGGGAGATAAGTCAAGAAACTGCTCACCAGACAAACACGAGGACCTGCGTCCAGTGCCTGCAGCCACAGGAGAGCTGAATGTCCCAGCACTGGAGAGGGTGGAAGACCCCAGAGGCACACTGGCCATCCAGCCTAACCAAAGTGGAGAACTCCAGGTTCAGTGAGAGAGCCTGCCTCATAAAATAAGATGAAGAGCCATTGAGGAAGGCATCTGACATGAACACTCATACACACATACACGTGTACACACACATGAACATGGTGGGTTATTCACCACTGTGTGTCCATTGAGTCCATATTTTCCCCTGACAGAGTTGCCTCCTGAAGAGCCTTGAGTGGAACTTTTAAGAGAGAGAGAGAGAGAGGAAGGCACCAGGGAGTAAGACCTGACTGCCCCAATCTCTACCAAATTCTCATTTGGGTTCTACAGTGCTTTTTTCCCCAATACAGCAGGCCAATGTACACAGGATCTCACTTCATTAGCACTGTCAGTTCCCTGGAGAAAGACAAGGAAATGCAACCCCAGCTCCTAAGATCCCAGCTTCTCTTGTGCCCCTCCCTGGGACACACGTGTGATGCAACTCTCCTCTCCATGGAGTCCTCCTCCTTGGTGAGTTGACTACAGATGGTCCCATTTATTCTCTGAGATTCAGGCCTAATGTGGAGGTGGGTGAAGGGTTTTTCCCTTTCTCAGGCACATAGCAAGGTGAATCTTTTGGTTGCTGTTGTTGTTTGGTTTTTTGTTTTTAATTTTATGTGCATTAGCATCTGAGTCCCGAGAACTGGACTTACCGACAGTTGTAAGCTGCTATGTGGGTGCTGGGAATTGAACCCGGGTCCCTTGCCTGAACAGCCAGTTCTCTTAACTGCTGAGCCATCTCTCCAGCCCAGCAAGATGAATTGTATCTTGTAGCAACCAGAGCCCTTCCTGGGGACTGGAGTGTTTATGGTTCCAGCTATTCATTTGCTGCCTTTCTTCTGTGGGACATTAACTGTCAAAGACAGGATCCTTCTGAGAGCCAGGAGCCCAAAATCTCACTGCATTAAGCATATGAGAAAAGGAAAAAAATGAAGATATCTCTTAAAAAGAATAACAAAACCTAAGTTGAGCCAGGTGGTGGTGGCGCACGCCTTTAATCCCAACAGTTGGAAGGTAAAGGCAGGCAGATCTCTGTGAGTTCGAGACCAGCCTGGTCTACAGAGTGAGTTCCAGGACAGTCTCCAAAGTTACACAGAGAAACCCTGTCTTGAAAAACAATAAAGCAAAACCCAAGGTGAGACCCAATCAGCAAGATAATCCTAAGGAGAAGCCCCTCCTCTTAGAAAGTGGGGATTTAGCCTCTTACATTTCCTAAGCACTTCTTCCTCCAAGTTGGGTCTCAGGAGTGAGCCTTTGAACTAATCAGTTATTCCCTTGAAGGGTGGGTGAGGCACATTTTGGAAATAGAAGATGTTGAGCCCCTGAAAGGGATTAAATAATGGCTGAGAATAACAGCCCTGGTAGGCAGCGGTGATGTTTATTTTTCTTGTTTTACAGATGAGGAAACCAAGCAGCGGTTTGCTGAAGAGGACATGGTAATTCAGGGAAAATCCATATCTCCACTGAAATGACTCCTGGCCATGCTTGTTACCACACAAGGACAGCTTGCAGCATCTTCTTCTCCCTTCCCAAATGTTCTGATTCCAGAAAGTTCGATGCTCATGTATGTAAACGTCTTGTCATTCACCGAAGCATAAAGACATTGTTCCCCTGGAAGCAGAGCTGCATGTGACTTCAGTGTGAATTGTCTTTGGGGCGATCCTTCCTAGGAGAAGATCCCTGGGAGAATGGGTGTGGAGGGAGGAAAGGAAACAAGGGTGCGTCATGGTGTTGGTTATGTCTATGGGAAGCTGGGACTCCATCTCTCTTGGCATCCTATGGAGTGGTTATGTCTATGGGAAGCTGGGACTCCATCCCTCTTGGCACCCTCTAGGGACCTAGGGAGAATATTTCTGACACACACTGGAAATGACATCCTGAGAACATATCCTCTAACTTCTGCCCATCTTTGGTTAAGGACAACCCACAAGAACATTGAACCTCCCCACTGCTCTTTCAGGCTGGATGAGATTTTGTCCCAAGGAAGAAAATTGAAGTCAAGAGGCAGGTACTTGTGATGGGAACTACAGAGTCAACATATGGCAGGACAGTTCAGTGTAGCTGTGGCTGAAATCAGAAGCAGGCGAGGGAGTGGCACCTGAGTACCAAAACTCTGGTCTCTATTAGTTACTGCTCGCTGCTGTGACCAAATGTCTAGTCCACCACGGCGGGGAAGGCAAGACAGCAGTGTAAGACAGCTGATCACATTGTGTTCACCATCAGGAAGCACAGAGAGAGATGGGTGCTGGCGCTCAGCTCACTTCTTCCTCCTTCTAATTCAGTCTCTGGACTCCAGCCCATGAGACGGTGTGCCCACATCCAGGGTGGTCTTTCCTTCCTCAGCTAAACCTCTCTAGAAACATCTTAGATATGCCCAATGCTGCTCTCTGAGGAGACTAAATCCTGTCAGGTTGCCAGTCAAGATTAACCATCACAGGGTCTGTCTTACAGTCCTTGGAAGAGTTGGAGTCATGAAAATAATGACTCAAGAGCAGGAATGACAGTGAGTGAGTGAATATCTGAGAGTTTAGGGGGTGGAATTTCAGTGGTGGGTGGTGGCAGGACTCCTTGGCTTTCGGCTGGGGTTCTCATCCAAGAAAGAGCACCAGATTTGGAGTAGGGAGACTGAGTCATAAGCCCTGAAGGAACTAGCTTCAGCACCTAGGACAGTTACTTGATCCTTCTATAAGCAGGACCAGCAATTCTATTTCCTGTGCATGCGTCATGTGGTGTACTGGAGCTCACCTGAGCTCAGGTGTGCAAAGGGCTCTGTAAACTGTAATATGCTAAGCACAGATGAATTGCTGTTGTTATTGGAAATGGTGTTATAAGTCCTGCTTGAACTATAAATCTCATATCTCTCCCTTCAATAAAACCAACACAGAACTTCCATTTCTAATAAATAATCCAATTTTAACCTATACCGTGACAGTGCCCTTTATGCATGGTTCAGCTTACTTCCATTATTTACTTTCACTTATCCTGTGTTAAACTGCTTTAAACAGGCTGCTTCACCCTCTCAGACATTGCTCTTGGGAGCAGAGGATGGTAGGATTCATATGAAGACCAAGTTGGCAATAATTATCAGAATGATAAGCACATTTACCCTCTAGACCAGCAAAACCGCTTCTGAGAATTCATCCTTCTGATTGTCTGAACACGTGAAATACTTAAGTATGAAGTTATTTATTGCAGCATTGTTCACAATGATGGAGGAGAGGGAAAAGCATAAATGTTTACAATAACGTTTTGGCTGAATAGACCTCAGTACAATGTGCACAGTGCACCCCATACAGTTGATATAACAATAAAAATCCAGCCAGACTATTGATGTTCTAATGTAGAAGGAGCCCTAGATGTATTATTAGATAATAAAAAGCATGGTTTCTAACACCATATAGAATATGCTACCTTCTGTATTTGGAGAAGGGCATGGACATATAAGAAAAAGATAAGGATGGTTATCAGTAAGAGTTGGTGCTGAGGAATGAGGTAAGGGGAGACAGGGCAAGATTGGGTCTGTTTAATCTATGACTTTTTGTTCATTTTAATATTTCCTCAGTATATTGCCTATCCCAAAATACTAATAAATAATGGGAAAAAAAACAAAAACAATTTTGTTCCTAGGATTCTTTTTGCCAAATGAAAACTGGACACCAGGGCTAAGAGATGGAAGCTGTCTAGATAAAACAGCATCAGGGGAGGAAAGGGTTATTTCAGCTCATAACTCTCAGGTCACACTCCATAACAAAGGGAAGTCAGGACAGGAATGTGGAGGCAGGAATGGAAGCAGAGGCCACAGAGGAACACTGGTTACTGGCTTGCTCCTCATGGCTTGCTCAGCCTGCCATTTTTGTTTGTTTGTTTGTTTGGTTGGTTTTTCGAGACAGGGTTTCTCTGTAGCTTTGGTGCCTGTCCTAAAACTAGTTCTTATAGCCCAGGCTGGCCTCGAACTCACAGAGATCCACCTGCCTCTGTCTTCTGAGTGCTGGGATTAAAGGCGTGTGCCACCACCTCCCAGCCCTAAAGATTTTTGTTTGTTTGTTTGTTTCAGCCTGCCATTTTTATACAACATGGGATCACCTGCCACAGGGTGGCGTCACCCACAATGGGCTGGGCACTCCCACAGCAATCACTAATTAAGAAAACACCTCACATGCTCACCTACAGGTTCTTAACTGAGTGTGGCCTTTCTTAGCTAACTCTAGCTGGTGTCAATCTGACCAAAACGCAGCCCACACAGTAGCTGACCGGGTTTACCAGATGGCTGACGGCAGAACTGAAAGTCTAGCAACAATGGGCTTGGGGAAACTCCTAACTACCACATGACTCCAGTGTCCTGCTGTAACTAGGAACCCAGAAACGAGTAACTCCAAAGTGACTAGTTCCACATACACAGATTGACAAGAGGAATGTTATCGTCACAGTATTATTATGATTTTTTTTAACCAGGAAACTTTATGCATCAGCATTACTTCCTTACCCAAGTTTCTGGAGGGATATCCAACACTGTAGATAGACTGTATCTAGTTTGGGTTTTTTTTCTGTACATAAAAGCATATGAATATTCAATTTATTAGTAATTATATGTAAATATATATAAATAAGTTATTAATTAAGCACAACAAACTAATAATACTTAATAATAATATGCTATGATAGAAGTTACATGATGTGATGTCTCTCTCATCTCAATTCTCTAAATTTACTATTCCTACCCTTCTTGTGATCACGTGAGATGACACAGTGCCTATGTGATGTAACAAGTGAGGCAAATGGCACAGACATTGTGACAGAGCCCACGCTCCTGAGTAAGGGTTACTTGACAATAAGCACCACAGTACTGCAGCAGTCTGTTAAGCGAGGAAACTACTAAGGGCTAACATGAGAAGAGTTTGTAAAGAACTGACAAAGGAATGATCCATGAGATCCAGAGAAAGATGGAACAGAATTCCATGGTATATAATTAAACTTATGAGTGTCTGATTTTAATAATTCTTCATTTAACAGTTTGGGGCCTTAGTAAAGTGGAAGTACTTAAAACTATGGAAAGCTAACCCCTGCAAAAAGAGGAATTCCTGAGCTAGAGAGATGTCTCAGAGGCTGAGTGTGTGTTGCTCTTACAGAGGAACTGAGTTTGAGTCAGAGCACCCTGGCCAGCAGCAGCTCACAAGTACCCCTAACTTCAGCCACAGGGGATCCAATGCCCTCTTTTGGCCTTGAAGGTCACTGTACTTATGTGTGTATACACACATATACAACTAATTTTTAAAATTTTAATGAGTAATTCCTATGATTTATCTAATTAAATCATCCTAACAAGGCTGTAATGTTTTAATATCATCTCTATTTTATAGATTAAAGAACTAATCTTCATGAGACAAAATGTGAGATCTGCTCTGTGCCAGAAGATAGAAGGAACTGCTTAGCTCATAACTCTCCAGAACTGGAGTTCCAGGGTGTGCAATGCTCTCTTATGGCTTCCTCTGAGACTGCATGCTGGTGGTGCCCAGACACAAAGGCAAGCAAAATACCCACATGTGGTTTGGTTTTTTTTTTTTTTTTTTTTTTGGTTGTTTGGTTTGGTTTTAAGTTTACCAAAATGTGAGACACTATTGATCAATTTGAAGACTTGGTTCATATCCACTTTATTAAAGATAATATACTTTCCTTCAAATTCTAACCAGCGAGACTATCCACATCCTTCTAAGCACTTGGTGGACTCATGAGTCAGGAAATTGAGCAGAGAGCTCAGTCTGCCTTTGCTCTGGGAGGGTTACATAGTTGACTGGCCTTGCAGTTAGGCCAAGTGATCACTGGCCAATGGACTGAGAGTATGTCTGTTGGTGGGTCATACTGAGAATTCACATTACTTTACCAGGTGAGGAGTACCCACTGGTCTTCATGTATATAGGTAACTATGGAAACCTGTGTTAAGGGAGACACAGGACAGTGGCCTACTGAGATCTCTGCTCCTCACATGTAGGACAGCTTCCTGGAGCTCAAAGTGGACCTGGACAGTAAGAGGAAAATACTCAGCGTAAGCCCTTGTGATGCTCATGCTGTTACTGCAGTAGCATCTAGTCTGCCCAGCTAGTCCACTGTGTGCATTTAGCTTGCTTGCCTGCCTCCACCCTTTGCAGGAGAGTGACCCTCTTCTGTTGCTCCCGCTGCCATTCTTGGCTGTCATCAGAACCCAGCTTTTCCAGCCTTCCGACGTGTGCTGAAGACCAACAAGTCTCCAAGAATCCTCCATGCCTTCAGTGCCAGGTTGGAACTACTGAGACACCCAGCCTCGCGTACTGAGCAGCTATTGGGCTTTCAGCCTCTCCAGTGTGCAGACAGCTGTTGCTGGGTGACCAGACTGTATTGTGTGAGCCAATCTAACAAAGTCCCTATGCAATACACGCTCATTTTGTCCCTTAAATATTGATCTCAAATGAGTCCTTTTCATAAATTCTTTCTAATTCCAGATAATTCTGGTCTTTCACCTCACTAGTTCCTCCTTCACATTAAAGCCTGTTTTGCAATTGTGGTCCTTACCTGTGTTAAGATATTCTTTCCAAATGAGAGAGAGTCCTGAGAGAAGAAGATGTGACTGTTCATTTCTGTTCCATGGCATCCTTTCCCAGTATTTGGCATACTTTATAAATCTAATAGCCAGTCAGCAAGGACTAGGTTCCATACTTTACAGTAGTACTGTGGCCTCAGCACAGACGGAGCTAAACATTTTGACCCTTCTGAAACGTCTGGCAGTATGTGTTCATTTTCACACTCGTGAGAGTGAGAAAAGTCACACAGGAATGAGCTCAACTAAAAAAAGGACTCGGAGTTGAATTTTGCAAAAGGCTTCTCATCATTCAAGTCTGTGTACCTGTTGAGAAGATCGTCGTATTAGTTTCTTCTGCTGCTGTAACAAACCCCATGACCAGAAGCAACTTGAGGGAGAAAGGGCTGATTCTGGTTTATGGTTCCAGAGCAATAGCCAATAATGGTGGGAGGCGTGGTTGCAAGCGGTCCGAGTAGGAAGCTGGCTGATAGCATTTTCATCTGCACAGAAAGCAGAGAGAAATCGGGGGAATGGGGCTTGTAAACTCTCAAAGGCCACCCAGTGATGTACTTCCTCCAGCAAGGCTCCACGACCTAAAGATTCCATAATGGCCCCAAACTGTGTTACCAACTGGGAACCAAGTGTTCAAATACGTGAGCCCAGGAGTATGCTTCTTATTCAAACCACTGCAGCAGTGTTCTGAGAGACGCATTCCAGAATGCATGTTGTACGTGAAAAAAACATTTGTTTGGCGTCTTGAGAAAGAGTGTTTTCAATGCATATGCTCTTAGGGAAGTATCACCATACACAGTGTGTGTGTGTGTATGTGTGTGTGTGCACATGCGTGTGTGCACACATGTGCACTGGACCTTCTTTTTTTAAATATGGAAGAGACATTCATGTTCATACGCCTCTTTCTCTTCATGGTCAGTGAAATGCATTTGCTGACCAGTCAACCTCAACAACATCTGGGGGCAAGCATCATTGGACAGAAAGAGAAGGAAGGTGGTCTCTAGGGGAACCAAGAGGGTGACCCTGCACTTTATGCCCCAGGTCCTAGACAGCCCTCTGGGCGCTGTCTGCTTATGCTGTGTGTAAGTGTGTGACGTGAATTAACACATAATTCTGTGTCCCTGCTTTATTGCTGAGGTCCATAATGAGTCAGAATAATTAAGCACCATTTGCCTGGTTAGTTAGTTCAGGTGTCTAAATCTGTCACAATAAAGTATGTGATGTTAAACATGTTTGGATTAGAACCTTCTGGAGCCAATGCCAATGCAGACAGCTATATTAATCACATGGGAGGTTATCTTATTTGAGATTTTCTATGCACCTCTGAGTTACAGTGTTTTCATCCATCAAGGGCTTGCTGAAGACATCTGTAAACTTTGATTTATTGCACTGTTCCTGGTGCAGAATTAAATAGCATTATACTCAAATATATTGGCTTAATTGACAGGTAGAGATTTAATCCTGTTAATTATCTAGCCTGCTTGAAAGTTTCTATTAACCCTTGCTGCATTGGTAGCATCCAGAAGGAGTATCTCAGGGCCTGTTTGGGGTCCGGGTAAATCCATCCTTCTTTGGGAAGTGCATTCTCATTGTTCCCATGTCATGTGTGAGTGTGAACACCCCAGGGACATGCCCATCATCTGGAGAGGTCTCCCCTCTGACTCCACCTATCTCACTTCTTGGTCAATGACCTCAGGAGTTTGGAGCTAGACGTGCTCTCGGTTTAGGGTTTAGTTGCGGTTGTTTTCTGTACTAGCATGTGTGAGAGTTGTTGATTGACTTGGCTCATTTTAAAATTTTAAATACAGGAACTTCCTAGGCTACAAAAAACGTGCAAAGGCAGTTAAGATTCTTAAGGACCTTCCATCAGTTCTATCCATGAAGGTTTTTCCAAGTCTCTAGGATGCTTATTAGTGATTGTCTGTTCTAATTGTGCGGAAAATATTAGGCAGTTAAACTTTCTTATCCTAGGACTAGTGCCTTAGGCAAAAGACACCAATGTGGACATTTTAAACATGGTGGGAACGGATTGTAAGAAATATATGTGAAGAGATAAAATCTTCTGAAGGTTTTCAATTCACCCTCAAAAAGCAGTCATATTTTCCATCCACATAACACGGAAGAATCCAACCCACAGAGCCATCTTCTAAGCTTCTCAACTCCATGAGTCAACAGCCCAGCCACTCTGCTAGATGCTGAAAATATAGAGACACAGGGCAACCTGCCTGCTCCCTTGAGCTTCCTGTGATGGACGGCAATCACAGAAGGTCCTGCAGAGGGATATGGTAACCCCGTGTGGACATAATCAACTGGTAAGACTCGGGGAGGAAGGAACCATAGAGTTTAGGTTTCCACTAGTTACTAACAATTACTCCAACAAAATGATAACAATGACCAAAGCCACAGAAGAATCACAGGAAGCCATAGTAGTTGTCTGTGTTGTTAGATGAAAGGCAAGGGGTAACCGACGGGGCTTGGCTGAGGGTTATGCTTAAGAAGAAGACCTTTTAGGCAAGACTGGGTGTTTTGGATGGTATTTAGAAACCAGCAGGAAATTCTGGAGCACTGAGATAACAAGTGAATGTACTTGGCTGCCGAACCTATTGACCTGAGTTCATTCCCCGACCCTACTTGGTGGAAGAAGAGCACCAACTCTCACATGTTGTCCTCTGTCCTACACACACACACACACACACACACACACACACACACACACACTGATCCATGTTTGCACATGTGCATGTACGCAGACACAAATACACAAATAACATGCAATAAAGAAATTCCAAACAGAAGAGTAAAATAGCCCATCCACGGGTGCATCCATAGAAGACTTGCTGATGTGTTTCTAAACTGGAACAACTTTAAATGAAAAAAAAATCTTTTTCTCACACTTGGAATATACTTTGGAGACCATGAAATTCATGACATTTATAACCCTTTCTATTTTATATGATTCCATGCTTTCAAAGAAGATGCAAGAAATACGAAGGCCTTCCGCATAACCATCACCCAGATTCACCAATGTTTAACAGTTACTGACATTTTGTTCCATTCGCTCAACTCTACCTGTTTATCTACACACACACACACACACACACACACACACACACACACACTTATTGAACTGCTTAGGAATAATGCGCAGTGCAGACATGATATCTTTATTCATATGCATAAATATTCCAATGCCTACTTCCTAAGAACGAGAACTTTCTCATACATAACAGTAAACGCTGGCACAACACCATTATCTAATCCAGTTCTGCTAATTGGGCTAATCATTAATTGTGATAGCTCTAAGAACCTTGACCTAAAAACCACTGAATCGGATTCTGTGTAAACATCAGCAGCAGCACATTATCACTGTGGCCAAAATTAACTTTCATAGCAATCCCCTCGACTTTTTTTTTTTTTTTTTTTTTTTTTTTCCAAAAAGGAGAGGACAGAAAATTTAAAGTTCTGAAATGCTGTGTGTTACTTCATCTACATTTGAGGAAAGCTGTTGAACGCTCATGGGGATGAGAAGATATGGGAGAGTGGATTGCCTTTCACTGGCCATGCTAATGGTGACCCCAGGACGCCAGGCAGTAGTGGAGGCAAGGTCTCCTCTGCCCAGAAAAGTCAAGTGTAAAAAGGAGGGGGGGGGGGGATGGGGATGGGGCGGAGCCTTACAGACACTGACCTGCGATACAAATTCAGAACCCAGAAGGGAACCTGCCCAGCACCAACTGGCCAAGGAATAAGACCAACTTACCCTTACATCCTGTATTCTAAGAGCTATCATGGTCCAAATGAGCAGAGAGAAATTCTCAGAGAAAGGGCATTATTTCCACGGCTTAGTGAGCTGCAGCTCTCAGAAGTGAGGGGACGGATTTGGAGGGTAATTTGACATTGTTACGGGGTTGCAGGGAGTCAAGTTCTCCACAATGAAATCGGAAAAGGCCACGCGATGGTGAGGACAGGAGGCACTGCCCAAGAAATAAAAAGGCAAGGGAGTTTTTAGAGACTCACTTTGGTGGCGGGGGATAATCGAAAGGAGGCTGTGGGGACAGGCTCAGTGATGGGGCAGATTTCTGTCAAATGTAACAGGCTTCTTTGTGCAGACACAATCAATAGAAATTGATAGCAGCGCAATCACCGAGACGCAGACAACCCTCTCGGGCTTTGATGAAGTAGACAGCACAAATGAGAGCAGAGAGCGTTAATGAACAGACCGCTTCAGAGCTGGTCACTGGGAGCAGCTCTCATCACGCCTCTGTGGAGCGGTACAGAGAGGCCCAGGGAGAGCCTCAATCAAGGCCGTTGACGGGAAGGGCGAGGAGGACTGAAAAACAATACACAGCATCCTGACTTTCAAACAGAATCCAGATTTTTCCATCTGTAAAGTGAGGGTTTACACAACTGTCTCCTACGGGTATTGCCAGTACTGGTGGAGCTTCTCAGAGTGGCTGGCGCACACACACTCACTCACGGCCAGCTGTTGGGGTTAGCATGGTGCTTCCTACTCTGGTCACATTTTTCTATCGCCTTTCCAACCCAGATGGCAAAAGTCAAAAAGAAAAAAAATATATAAACACTCAATACGTAAATAAAAACAAAGCATCTTAAACGACGAAAATCAAACAACGCTATGACAGCAATTATACAATGAGTGGGAAATGGTGAAGCAAGCGACCCCAGCAGGTGGGTAATAAAAGGCAGCCAAAGCTGTGTTCCTAGGTAAACTCATAGAGGCAAGCACGCTTTGGGGCCAGAATATATAAGGATAATATAAGTCTCAGGAAAGTAGAAGCAATAAAATGGCAGAGCCAACAGCAGAAATAAATGTTTTAAAGGAAGCAGAAAAACCACACAATTTGGAATGAAAAGACATGCAATACCTTCCCTGCCTTTAAAGTGATATTTTAAAAAGATATAGACCACTGTCACAGTTTTGGCGCGGAAGACTGAACACCGTAGAAAACTGTTGATTCTTCCCAAAGCAGTTTGTTCGTTTTCAAGCCTAATCGGTATTCTTTTTTTTTTTTTTTGGTTTTTTTCGAGTCAGGGTTTCTCTGTGGCTTTGGAGCCTGTCCTGGAACTAGCTCTTGTAGACCAGGCTGGTCTCAAACTCACAGAGATCCGCCTGCCTCTCCTAACCAGTCTGATGGGACAACATGTGGGGGGGGGGGCTTCGCAATATAATTATAAGGTTCATTTGGAAAGCAAGTGAGACTACCTAAGAACTCTGGGAATATCCTAATAATATTAAATTTGTCTGAACAGTCTAGATGAGGAAGAAAAGTTATTTTGAGAGCAGACTGACATCAGTATCCAAAGAACCTTATGCACCCTGATACCTTACGAAAACACTAATTGCCATCAGCCTGGGAGTCACACCTCCCCACTCTCAGCTTGAGATATTTTTACCTCTTTAATGCACGGTCCTGTAAATCAAATAACAGAAATACATGTTGCGAATAAATGGCTCTCGTGGCCCACCATCTGAGCTCGGGAGAATAGCGGAACTCGACACCAAAAATTAGCTTGACTCTTACCTAAGTAGGATCATGTGCATATTGAACTTCGTTACTTATTTTAAAATATCTCCGTTAGCCATCAAGGTAAGTGGGCTTACATTCATTACACACTACACATCCTTTCTAGAATTTCCAGTCCCCAGGTTTTTGTCATTTTCAGGATTGGATGTGGAAAAGGTCTTGTTTGAATTTTGACTTTGGTCAAGGACAAAGTCCAATATCGTCTTCTAAACAGCTTATAAAGTAGCTGCTAGAATTTATAAATATGAGTTCATTTTGTAAATGAGATATAAAAATAAACAGCTTGCCTTCCTCTGAAGTCTGAAGTTTGGATGATGGGAATTGGGGCTCAAAGGAACTGTGGTTGGGAATGATTGTGGCCAGTACGCCCGAGGTGGAACACAGGATTCAAAACTCCCGTGGACGATGTAGAAGAGTGGACCAGTGGAAGGAGAAGAACAAGATGGTAGGTGTGGGTGTTTGACTGGGAATGGCCCACATAGGCTTGGAGGCAGCAGCACTAGTGACAGGAAGTAGGAGGCGTGGCCTTGTTGGAGGAAGTATATCTATCACTAGGGACAGGCTTTGGGATTTCAAAATTCTTAAGCCAGACCGAGTGTCTCCCTCTTCCGGCTACCTGCCAAATCAGATGTAGAGCTCTCAGCTACCACTCCAGCACTATCTGCCTGCAGGCCACCATACTTCCAATCATGACGGTAATAGACTAAACTTCTGACACTCTAAGCCAGCCCTAGTTTGTTGGCGAATTAGGTCGGTACGATAAATAACCAGACCAGCTGAAGAACGACAGTGATATTCTAATAATTGAAAAGGGGAAACTCACGCTACAAGAGTGGGAGGTCCGAATTCCAATAGGTCCTGCGGGCACCACACAGAGAGAGCTTGCACCTGGATCTCCCGGTTTTTCTTCCTTGGGTCCAGGTCGCCACGCCCCAATTAGCTGTGATTGGTTAAGAGAGTTTCCCCATCACTAGTTAAACGTTTTCCTTTGGAAGAGTTTCTGTGGTCATGGTGTCTCTTCACAGCTATAGAGCACTGACTAAGACAGAGGAGAAGAGGGAGAAGGAGTGGGAGGAGGAAGAGGAGGAAGAGAGAGGTGTCAGGACTTACTACACAAACTCGTACTGTAACCAGGCCGTGGATGAAGAAAACATGCTTTGAAGTCAAAAGGAGGAGGTACATAGTCCCTTCTGCCCTCCTTAACAGAAGCCTAATGTTCCTTAGACATTAAGGTTGTCACTATCTTCATCTCAATATTAGGGACTATGCAGATCTTGTTATTAGCTATTACTTTGAATAAGAAAGAGTAATCACTATGGTTCTCCTGAGATAGGCATCAGGGGATTTGTGTAAGTAAAGGAACCCTAGTATTTGGTAGAGACAGTTTTATTCCGTATGTTTATAAAAGAGAGACAATGTAAGAATTACAAGCTTTAAGATTTCTGGGGCTGGAAAGATGGCTCAGTGATTAAGAATGCATAGGATCCAGATTCAATTTCCAGCACCCACATGGTAGCTCACAACCATTTTTAACTCAACTTCCAGGGGATTCAATGCTTTTTCTGGCCTTTGAGAGCACAGCATACACATATGTACATACATGCACTCAGCCAAACAATAACACACATAAAATAAAAATAGTGAGATCTTTTAAAAATGCAAATTTCATAGTAGGTAGCATGAAGGAAAATGGCAGGTACCGAAGGCAGTAAACAGTGAAGAGTTCAAAGAGGAGGAAACCCCCAGAAGCCTTGTGTTGAGAAGAGAAAGTGTAAAATGGATGACCCAGGGAAGTGCTTGTGTTTTAGTATGGAGAGAAAGAAACGATGCTGGAGCTGAAGCCCCTGGCCTGAAGCATTGAGAAGCTGACTGCCAGCCCAGTCCCCACAGGCTAACGAAGCAGCAGTAGCTATTGGGATGGGAGAGCAAGCCTGGGATCATGGATCTTTTCACCTCATTGGATGTAAGGTGGGATATAGGATTCTTAGACAACCCTGGGTCCTGAAGAGAGGCTGACATGCGCAGGGGAATCCATGGAAGCTGCTGGAACCCAAGAACTCAAGTACAAGAATTATCACCATTCGCACAAACTTCCTTTCCCTCTTTATGTTTATTTCCATGAAGAGCATTACAGGAAACAAATTAGTATTGATACCCAGTAAAGCTTACGACAGCACAGAACTCTCAACGCTCTGTCACTAGGCTTCTTATCTTATCAATTTGTGGCTCATCTATTTACAACTTAAAGAGTATTGATGGCAACACAATGACTGTGGTCAGTAGCTCCCACATTATAAAAATGATTAAATGATTTAGCAGGCCATGGAGGAGCTGGCTTGCTCTGAGATTTATAGGAACTGGACTTTTAACCTTTCCGAAGCTTCTAGTGCAACTGACCTAGAAAACTGAGTGCTTAGTTTAAGTGGAGTTGCCTACAAGGTCAGAGGATGATGGAGCGAGGCACTATGGCAGTTTGGGAGTGTCCTGGTCTGTTTCTGCGCTTTCTGGATTTGCAAAAGGATCCTTTGTAACACTGTCTCTATATTCTCCTCTAGATGGAGAGGAAGGAGAGAGGAAGAACAATCCAGAAGGAAAGAAAAGGCCAGGTTAGCTAAGTTCTCTTTCCTTCATACTTTGAAGTTTATTCATAAATAACCTTGAGCAAGACCAGACACCCGCTGGGTGCTATGGAAGACGTATTGACAAAGCACATGCGTGGATGGCTTTTCATTAGTTAGAGGGAACTGACACAGATCCCCTGCAGGTCACCCTGCTATAACCCTTGCTGAGAAAGTAAGGGGTTCTTCATCTCCTATAATGCTAAATTCCCTCTACTGCGCTAAGGTACCCAGGAGGCTAGGGCTCTCGTGGGAACTCACATAGCAGCTCCCTTGGCTAGTTTGTTGGGTAGTGACAGATAGGGCCGAATCCAAAGGCATCATGCAAGCTTGGTCTCTTTACCTGGGTCACCACTGTGGCTGACACCAGCTGATGTCTGACTGAAAGATGGAGGTGCCTGAGCAGAGAGCAGACACGTGACACGTCTGAAGCCTCTGGCAGTCTCTCCCACCATGGCACAGCTGCGGGGACGATGCGGTGGGCGCTTGTGTTCTCAGAGCCCTGCAGAGACAATGATGAAAAACTCCCTGAGGTTTGTTGGGCTCTTTTATTGAGCAGTTCAGCCATGAGGGCTGGGCCCAGAGCTGTCTCTTTGACAGTCACCTTACTGTACTCAGCTGTAGTTCCCAGGTACAATGAGATGAAAAGGAAGAATGCATCCTCTTAGGAACTGGTACAGGCATTTATCTTATGAAGAGATGTATCTTTTTTTTTTTTTTGAGGAAAAAGCCTCATAGGTGTCAAGTCCTTTGAAGGATGGCAATTCTGTGTTGGTACACTTCTGAGGAAGAGCCAAGGTTATTCTGTGTATGAGTAGAATAAACTTTATTTATTTATGCCTTTGTTTCATCTTAGAGCACAGACAAAGATGCTAGCAAGCTGGTGGGGGGATCACATGTCGTAGTTTTTATCCCCACAGATATCAGTTAATGCCTGACTGGATTGGATATATTTTAATACAGAATTTTGTTAGCAACTCAGGCTAGCCTTAAACTTGAGGTCTTCTGGCTTCAGCCTCCTGAGTGCTGAAATTACAGGGCTGCAATAGCATCCCCAGCTTAACTGGGTTTCTCATAGGCATGAGTGATCGAGAAGACTTTGTGTTTAAGTTGCCTATGGGAAAAATGGGTGTGGTAGCCATAAAAAGAAATATAGAGTCACATTAACATCAGGACAGTAGATCAGGTGTTTGTGAACCAGCCTGCATGATGTACTTGGTTTTTGATTTTATGTGGAGCCCAGGATGAGCTTGGACAGGTCTGTGTCCAGCTGGAAAATGTTGGACTTGCTCAGAAACTACTGTGAAGGGGAGGGACAGTGGCCTTTAAGGTCTTTCTGTGATCTCTGTGACACTACTATGCGTTCTCTTCAACACGGATCCCTCTGGGTCCATGAGAAGGGGGTGCTAGAATTTTTAGTGAAGCCTCTCCAACTACTTAAAGTTTCCTGGCAAGTTTCCCCTTGGGTAAGTCTCACAGCATCTCTGTTGGCTGTGGGCACTCACCTATTCATTTCTAAAGAAAATGTCAGTTCCGGGAGCTGGCAGGGTGGCTCAACTGGAAAAGATGCTTGTCACCAAGCTTAAGGACCTGAGTTTGATCAATCCTTGGGACTCACATGATGGAACAAGGAAACTAGGTATCACAAGTTGTTCTTTGATCTTCACACGTGTTCCATAACATACATGGGATGGCAGTGGGGTCCTGAAAGCCTGGATGCTCAGGTCCTTGCAATTGTCCCAGCCGGCTTTGTTCCTGGAGACTCTCAACCTGCTCACTGACTACCTTTCCCACTGCTGAATAGAACATCCCTCTTCAGGTCACATGGACTTGGTAGACTCTGTTAAGGAGGATCCTCTATTACAAGGTACCTGAACTGGTTGGTAGTGGCTGCCCATCAGATCTCCTAATACGTAAGAGATCCTCTCTGGGATCAGTCATAGGCATGTCTATGGGTCATTAACTAGGGGAGCTGAAGAGTCCTGATGCAGAAATCCTGGCCCATTGTGCACTGCATGGTTATCACAGGGGTTGGGTAGGCAAGGAGACGCCTAGTGCTTTCTGCCACTGGTGAATCTTGAAGGCCGTTTTAATTAGCTTTTCCACAGCTTCTGGACCTTTGGTCTTTGAGTTTATCCTTATGACTACACCCACTCACCCACACATAATCTCATCTTAATGAAATCATGAGACATCAAAGTCACCTACTGTATCAATGCCTCATTAAGATGGACATCTCTTGCTATAGCAGGACAGAAGGGTCACGTTGTCATTTCTTCATGCTCTTAATTACTTAAGGCACAATTTCCCCAGTGTTGTGGTAGCTGGTGAACAGAAGTCAAGGTTTTGTTTTTTCAAACAAGAAGGGATGTTTTCCAGCTTTCAGAATAAACCACGAAAGCAGAGAAGGCTGTGACAGGTTTTGAATGTAATCTCAGGTTCCTGTTAAATTAGACACGTTCTTCAAAACATATTGCTGGTATTTGGATTGCATTTATAAATATTTATGGGAGTAATGGGTGGAGGTGATGCCCAATGGGAGCGGCGGGGACATGAAAGAACAGCCAGTTAGCTGAAGGTGCAAACCAGTGTTACAGAAATGGACAGACCTGTGAATTGCATTGAAACCAAAAGCAACAATGGTAATTTAAATGGCATAGAATCTTTGCATACATACTTGAGGGAAGGTGAACTAGGGAGGTACAGAGAAGACTGTTGCCCGGTTTGTGGCAACTCCTGAGATGTGGGCAGACATATATAGGGCTGTACATACATAAAGGAGTTGTTCCCCTCCTATCAAGGTGCAGAGATGGCCATGTCAGATTTCTGGGATTTGAAGTCTGGACTAGTCCCCTATGAGGAACACCTCTGGAAGGGAATGCTGGCATGGACAGGGAGGGGTTGTTTGTGGAGCTTCTTAGCCAGAGAATGGGGAACATGACAGCTTGGGGACTCAGGAAAACTGACACCAACGAGCACCTGAAATTTTTTTCCTGTCATTCCCGGTGGCTAGGTTGACTCTACCTACCACAGGTTCTATTAAATAACTTCCTCTAGATCTATAGAGCATCATCTGGAGGAAAAGAGGTGCTGCTCGAATTGGGTGACTGAGGAGATCATAAAGAAGGAAAAGATCTCAAGCGACAGTGCTCAGGGCTGGGACCCTCACTGTGCCACTGCTGAGCTCAGGGGAGGATGCTGATGGGGTCTGGGTAGGGAGAGGACCCCTCCGAAGAGAAGCCATGAAAATAGACATTTACCTCTGCCCCTCCCCCTCCGTTGCGTGTTGGTTCTCTTTGGCCAACTCTAACCAACGGCCACATACTTCAGGGTCTATCAGGATCCGCAGCATTAAGGTAAATAGCAGACTTGGAGATGCAGGAAGCTGACTTTGCTGTCTTGACTACAAAGGCTGGAAATAAGGATGAGATCCGTAACTCATTAGTTCTTGGGCTCAAACCCAGAACCTTGTGTGTTCTAGGCAAACACTCCACCACTGAGCTACCTTTTTTTCTAGGTAAGCCTGTTACTACCTTTGTAGCCCAGTTAGGCTTTGACCTTGGGATCCTTCTGCTCAGCCCCCCAAGTACTGGGACTACAGGTCCGCATTGTCAGGCCTGAGTTTGGGGCAGTTTTTTTTTTTTCTTCTTCTTCTTTGGGAATCTGTCTTTTCTCTGAAGAGTTTCAACTGTGTGGATCAGGCTCACCCTGCTCATGGAGGAGAAATCTGTTTTTTCTTAGAACCAACCGCTGGCAACTGTGAGCCACACCTAACAGACACCTTTGTGTCAGCATTTGGACTGGCGCGTGATTAAACAATGGTCACCCCAGTCTAGCCAGCCTGACCCCTAAGATGAATCACTACAGCCCCTGTGGAGGACAAGCCAGCAGTAGGACTAGACTGAGGTTCAATGTCACCCTTGAAGGTGTTGTCTGAGCTGATCCTCCAAACCATGAGGTGAAATCACTGTCATCTATAATTTATGCACACTGCAGCTGAGGCTTAAAGAGGCGGTTGCCCAAGGGCACGGGGCTGGAAAATTGTAGAAACAAGACTCAGATTCCAAACTTCTGATCTCAGCTCTAGAGAGTGCTTCGGTGGGTAGCACAATATTTTAAAATCCCATTGTGAAATCACACGATACCAAAGGTTTACTACAAAAGAAGAAAGGCAGTGGACTGGGTGAGAATATGGCGAGAAGGACCAGCCATGCCTGCACGGGTGCTGTGCAAGGTTCCTGTTTTCTCCATGAGTGTGAGTATGGGGGTACGCATGATGAGATGGGCCCCCAGTCTCACGGCCTGGTAGGCAGTGGGTTGTCTCCAAAAGCAGGAGTTTCTTCCACTGCTCCTTCACCAACCCAAGCTCTTTGATGAGAACTGTAGGCCCTGGCTCACTCTGCTTTCAAAGGGCACCATTTGCCAAGGAGAGAGGGGGAGTTCCATGGGGGGTGGGCACTTTATGTGGGACGACACTGAGCATCTTCTGATGACACAAACCCCTCAGGCACTGCAGGGAACTGACATTCAATAGGACTTACTAATGTAAAATGGTTGAGCATTGATGCTGAGGGAAAACCGTCTGGCTTTGACCTCTTCTCTACCATTTCTCAGCATTGTGGCTTTATCAAGTCGATTAGCTGTGTCTACCTCCACCATTAACAGTGCTATGGGACCCATCTCCACCATCTCTGGAGGGCTGACTGGACAAAGACACCCAGAACTTTGTAAGCGTTAGTGGAGGGATGGCCACACAGCGCTCTGCGTATGACAGAGAGAGCACTCCTAGCTGCACAAGGTTTCTTTTCTTTGTCTTTCTTTGTCTTAAAATGCCAGAGGAGAAAGTCATAGGCAAATCCTTGTTCTTTCAATCAATCACTAATTCCCAAATCCCAGTTTCACAATTGTTATGTTGATGATCAAAAACTGAGAGCTTTATGGGGTTGAAGAGATGGCTCAACAGTTAAAAGCATTGCTGCTCCTGTAGAGGACCAGAGTTTGATTCCCAGCACCCATATCTGGCAGCTCACAACTGTAACTCCAGTTCCAGAGGATCCAACACCCTTCTTCTGGCCTCTGAGAGCACTCAGACGCATGTGCACACACACACACAGACACACACACACACAGAGAAACACACACACATCAATAAAAAATAAAATAAATATGTATTTAAAACTGAATACCTTTGACAACAAAGAATTCAGCTATCTTGGGAGAGCTGGATTTTAAGAAAACCAGCAGCTCTCAACATTTTGCTAAAATGAAGAGCTTTAAAGAATTGAGGAATGTTATAGCTGTCTCCACAAATGCTTGCTGTGGGACAATGGTCTTGTACCCTGTGAAGATTTGTCACTTGTACTGATTTAATAAAATACTGATTTGCCAGTAGCCAGGCAGGAAGTATAGGTGGGGAGACCAAAACAGGAGAATTCTGGGAAGAGGAAAGGCTCAGTCTGCAGTTGTCACCCAGACCAAGAGGAAGCAAGATGAGAATGCCTTACTGATAAAAGGTACCAAGTCACATGGCTAACACAGACAAGAATTATGGGCTAACTTAAGATGTAAGAGTTAGTTAATAAGAAGCCTGAGCTAATAGGTCAGCCAGTTTATAATTAATGTAGGCCTCTGTGTGTTTCTTTGGGACTGAACTGCTGTGGTACTGGCAGGATAGAAACCTCTGTCAACAAATACCAACATACACTGTCTGTCTCTCTCTTGCCCTCTCCCTCTGCTCCCCAACAAACAATTGCACAGAGTATGCTAACTTCTACAACAGAGAACACTGTAACATCTATGGTTCTCTTAGGATCAGTTATGACCCTTGCATGACATGCCATGGGGGCTGCTAAGATTGCCAGTGTTGCCTGTGGACTGTGTTCCCAGTTCTACCCTCTTCTATTACTCATCTCTTAATCTCTTTCAGTTATTTAATGTTGTCCATAGTCTTGGTCACACATCTCATAGATAAAACAGATAGACAAAAAATGTAGGCTACTAAGTATATATACTTAACCATGTGTTCCAGGATGTCCCTATTTAATCAACATGTATTATCACTATCAGTCAACACAATGGCATGAGAGGAGTTGTAGTCAGGGCAAGCTCAATGTAATAACAGGTTCACATTTCAAAAAGACTAGGGGGCACGCTCAGCATAATAGCAGGTTCACATTTCAAAAAGACTAGGTGACACTTTCGTATTATTTGGGAGACACTCTTGTAAGATCTGATTAAAGTCTTATTCTTCTATCATGGCATGGTTGACAAGGAGTGTGTCTGAGGCAGCACCAGTGTCAATACTGAAAAAAAATAGGTGTCACCTGCACTTCTATCATGAGTTTGACCATCATTCTGTAACTTCTTCACTGGATTCCCTGTAAGCCATGCCCCCTTTTATGAGGGTCAGTTTCTACTGAAGAATGTAATTCATGAGTTCACATGAAAGAAACAGGAACTTGGCACAAGGACACAGCTAATATTTCTTAGCATCCACTGTGTGATTTGTGAAGCTCCTGACCCTCTACACACATAAACACAGCCTCTGTCCTTAGCCTGTTGATTAGCTGACAGGATAGATTGATTCTTTCTATTCAGTCTCAAACCTCAGCATAATTCTCTTCCTCTATCTTTTGTTTTCTCCTCTCCCTCCATCTCCTCTGGCTCCTCCTCCTCTCCCTCCATGTTCTTTGATTCTTCCTATTTCCCACCCTGTCATCTTCTTTCCCTCTTCCTTTCCCTTCCTCCTTCTCCTAGTCCCTCTTTTTAAATCTTTCTATCCTCCTCTGTCTCTTCCTCCTCTTTATTTGGAGGAGTTCCATGCCTGGAACTGGTGGCCCTCCTCCCTCAGCTTCCCAGATGCTGGAATTGCATCTGTGTGCTACTGTGTGTGCCTGGCTCAACAGATCTCTTTGTTCTTCCTTCCCACTGCACTGTGTGTGTCCCCCAGCATGACATGTGCATTCTCCTCTGGAGAGCTCAGCTTAACAGTGTTTCCTGACAGAGTTGTCCTGCCATAGAAGTGAAGGTATAGCAGATAAAAAAGAAGAGAGTTCAAGGGGGAATAGCATATGTAAAGGGCCTATGGCAGAAGAACATGGGTGTTTCTTGAGCAACTAAGTTTTTCACAATTTTTCATACAGTACTAGGTTAGAAAAATAGCTCATTCACAAGCATAAGAACCCATGTTCAAACCCCCTAAATCCATGTTGGGGGAAAAAGTTACCATAGTGGCACACACTTGCAATTCCAATGGTTAAAAGGCAGAGATACATAGATCCTTGAGGCTCATCAGTCAGCCAGCGTAACTTACTTAGGAAGTTCCAGGCCAATGAGAGACATGGTCGCTAAATAATTAAGAATTATTAAATAATAGTACAGTGGTTAGTTTCTGAAAATTTCCAGCTAAAGTTACCCTTGGCTCCACAGGCCCCTGCCCACACATTCACACACAGCTTGTCTCTATAGGGGCTGCCATTGTGCCTGCAGTGCCCACTCTTGAATTGTCCTAGCTCCTCGGTAAGAATCTTGTGAACGAATAAGCACAGAGGGAAGCCAATAAACCATACCAAAGGTTCAGAGAGCTTTCTCAGAGGAGAGAACACTGAGTAGAGATGCACAGGGCATGGGGGTGGGGAGATTCACTATGTGGGAAGCAGGGAGAGAAGTGATGGACCATTGAGAAACTTATGATGAACTGCAATGCCGGGACAGAGAAGGACTAGGATGAAGATGGCACTAAGGATGATTTTGGAAAGCTAGGAAGAGCTGTGTCCTCTGGCTGGGGCTCAAGGAGGGTCTAAGCAGAGGGAGGACCTCTCCTATAGGTGTGGGTAAGAAGACCAGGCTAAGGAGTACTGGAGAGGGGAAGGGAGCACAGCAGAGGAGGCAAGGGATGACTTGACTTGTTTCATGACTGTGAGGAGCAAGTGATGGGGGAGATGATGAGGGCCACTGCCAGGTGGATGCACAGTGGTCCCACCCACCAAGACAGGACAAAGAGAGAAGTTACATGTGGAATGGGGAGGTAATGTCAGAGAGGCTGTGTTAGTTACTTTTGTTTAGCTCTAACAAAAATCCCCAACAGAAATATCACTCAAGGGAGGAAATATTTATTTTGGCTCACAGTTTCAGAGAGTCTCAGTCCAACATGTAGGATAGGGCATAGCCAAGCTCATAGGTGGGAGTGAGTGATTCAGGCCCCATATATCACGGTGAGCCAGGAAGCAGACAGAGTAGGTCTGGGCTATTGGCACTGACCCACCTCCACCAACTAGACTTCACCTTCTAAAAGCTCCATAGCTAAGCTAGCATCAGCATCAGCTGGAACCAGCAATCGGGATGTGACCTGGTGAGGCAGCAGCTCAGATTCAAAGCACCATGGAGCCAAGATGAGCTTGGTGGTTGTAACATGGGTTCTGATAACATTAATCTCCTCTGGAATGGGGTTAGGGGATCCCACTTAGTGGTATAGGGCAGAATGCAAGAATGGACCCGGTGTTGTCCTGCCTTGGGGTAGGTTCCAGTCTACTCAGGGAATCCAGTCCACATGCTGACTGCACACTTCAGGATGCACACAGAACTGGGTGGAAATCCCAAGAGAGAGAGTGAGGAATCTAATCACTTCTTAAGGGGAGAGAGGAAGTGGATCTCCAGAAGCTGCTCTGCAGGGTCGGCTCTAGAGGTCCTTCCTAGCACCCATCTCTGGTAGCCAGGAAAGGCAACCATCTCCATGGCTTAGCCTCAGAAAGCTGGTCCTTTAAATCTGAGATTCCACGGTGACTTTTAGAAACAGGCTTCCTGCTTGGAGGCTTTCTGAAAGTCTAAATAAATGACACTCGTTGGTCCCCGTTGTCTGCACATTAATCTTCTCCAAGGCTGGAGCGTGTTAATCAGCCTGGCTCTCTCTGAAATTACCTTTTCTCTGGGAAGTCCCGCAAGCCTGACTGCATCCCATTGATTCTGTACACCTGTCCCATCCGCTAGCACTGGGAGGTCCACGCATCTCCTTCTTTCAGGGCCCTACTGTGCACCTGTCTGGTCTGCACCAGCATGGGGAGGTCCATGCCTCTCTCTCTTTTGGGGCCTTTTCTACAGTAGGGGAACCCCTAACATTTTTTTTATCTCTCTAGGTTTGACACATTGACTAAGAAGTGCACGATTTCCCTCTATCTTCTCCAAGCCCCTCCAAAAGTATTACATGAGCCCCATCTTTACCCTGGAACTTATTTACAGTTAGCTTAATAACCGAGTAGAGAACAGGGCAATTTGATGGTATTTGGCCAGCCAGTCTCAAACTGCCTGCTTGGATAATATTCTAGACGTGGTCCAGCCAACATACCTGACCTCCTCTTCCCTGTCCCTGCTAGTGACACTGTCACTAGTATCTCCCCGTGTGCCTTGAGCTTGCAGGGGCTTTGGTACAAAGAACATCTCAGTGGCTCTGGAGCTCCCCAAAAGGCACATTGCTTACTGTTCTTGGCCTGACTGATTTCAGCTTGCTCTGAATCCATCATGTTTCCTGAGAGCCCTAAATTTTTCTGATTGGACCTTATCTCCCCTACAAAGAGCCACAAGTTCCATGTTTTTGCCTTCACTCCAGGGGCTTGGGTACCAGGTTGCAAGGGTCTCTGTCTTACACTATTTCATGTTGATATAGCAGGACTGTGCACATTTTTTAGTGTATTTGTTTTGACAGCTGTGAAGTTCAAAGCCAAGGAGAGGCATCCAGTGAGGATCCTCTTGATACATCATAGCATGGCAGGGGCCGTCATACAGATGGGACTAGGAATGCAGGCCACATATCTTATTTCTAGGAGTCCACCATTGTAATAATCAATCCATTTCCTCATCAACAGCCCTAATCCAGGAACCCCAGGACCCCATCACCACCTACAGTCCCTGCCTCTTAAGACTGTCATGATAATAATTAAGTTCCAACATGGGTTTTTGCAGGGACTTGATATCAGAGCAGCCTCCTCTGAGTTAGCTGACTTGTAAGGTATGGTTTTAGGAAAACCACAGCAGGACAGACCGGAGAGTTCCTGAGCAGCACTATGCCTGGTCAGGGGAAGAGCATGATGGGAGGGTGGTGGCTTTTTAAAGGAGGTCCTGAGCTTTGATTGTGGGTGCAGCTCTGCTTTCATGCTGTTCCACAACATTTTAGCCAAACACAAACCTAGAAAGGGTGTGTTTTTGTCTTAATTGGCAAAAACCCTGCATTATCTCAGCACTGAGAAAAGCCTGGAACCTACTGGTTATTTCTCTTTGCCTAGCCAGGGGACTATCTGAAGTATTAGAGAGACCGGAACTGCTGGGGCAGTGGGGTGGGGGGGGTGCGGTGAGGATGAGGAAGCTGCTGGGTCTCAGAAAAGCTGGTCACGGCTATGGAAGTTGTTGCAAGGAAGGCCACTAGTTAGTTCCCGGCTGCTTAGCCCTGAAATAATCACACAGAAACTGTATTATTTTAATCACTGCTTGGCCCATTAGCTCTAACTTCTTAATGACAAACTCTTACATCTTAATTTAACCCATCTCCATTAATCTGTGCATCACCACGTGATCGTGGCCCACCAGCAAAGTTTCAGCATGACTGTCTCTGGTGGCTCCACGGCTTCTCTGACTCCGCCTTCTTCCTCCCAGCATTCAGTTTAGTTTTCCCCACCTAGCTCTGTTCTACCCTATTAGGCCAAGCCAGTTCTTTATTCATTAACCAATAAAAGCAACACATAGACAAAAGGACCTCCCACACCAGGAAGTCAAGAACACAGCAGTGTCCCCTTCTCATGCTCTGTCACTTCTTTGCTCCCTGACAGTGACAGACAGGTTTCATCTTCCACACAGCTATTAAAACACTCTGGGAAACAGACCTTTAAGGTACTCCTGGCTTTAGCATTTAGGAGAGATTTTTTTGAAATATTCAGCTTTGGGATAGTTCTCCTTTAACATGAGAAGGGGAGGCCTCTGAGTTAGGAGGAAGTGTGAGGTTGTCTCACTATTCTCTGACTTTACTGTCAGGCCAGACAAGTCTGAGTAGGTACGGCAGATGACATCTGTAGTCCTTTGTCCAGTAGTCTCATGGATGACCTTTCAAGTGAGGAGCATGGTTGAAAGGCTGCTTGCTTTGTCAGCAGATCTCAGAGCAGGGGAAGTGCTGGACTGGAATCAGGTATCACCAGAGTAGGCTCCTAGGATGCAGAAATCAGTGTGACCTCCAGGAGACACTAAGTCTCCTGAGGTCATTGTCACTCTCTCCTTAGACTTGTTGAACTCCTTGGAGCCAAGGTCCACATCCAACTGACGCCAGCCTCATAGAATGAGGAGATCAAATGGCACAAAGCAGGGGGAGTTATTGGAACCAAGGAACCAAAGCACTAATAGCCCTGGTGATGTGGTGTTAGCCATCAGCTAGACACGCTTCCATTTCTCTTGCCTTCTAGGACAGAAAGAGTTGTGCCCAGAAGTTACCAGGCAGGAACTTCATTAAATAATGTGTGCGGGGGTGATACCTGTATAGGACATGGGTATTGTGAGCTGTATGAGGCACACACACCTCGGCAAAGTGACAAGTTGGATATGAGATTGCTTTCGTTGGCCATTATTTTTTTTTCTGCACATGCGTGCAAATGCCATGGTGCATGTGCGGCAGTCAGAAGGCAACTTGCAGCAATCAACTCTCTCCTTCCATCCCAAGGGTTCTAGGGATTAAACTCAGATCATCAGGTTTGGAGGCAAGCCCTTTTACCCTCTGAGCCATATTGCCAACCCTCTATTGGCTATTAAGGTTAATTTTATAGAGTGGATTTTAATAATATAAAGGGAGTGCTAGAATCTCTGAGAACACCTATACAGACAAAAAAAGCTAGCAGAGTAGCATTCAGGAGCCGGCTTTCCTATCTGTATCTGGATGCAGCCTGCAGGAACCCTTAAGTGTGACTTTTTATGCATATAGCACAAGAAAAAGAAAGAACTTGGCTGGCCATTAACAAGAGAATTAACAGAAATGAATGCAGAGGCCAAGATTATGCCATCAGCTAGATAAGAATGAAGCCCCTCTGTCCACAGGCCGGCTATTGGCCAGCAGCAGACATTCTCTGAAGAGTATTTCTGGGCCCCTTAGTTTGCAGACCAGAGACCTTTCAAACCACACTGCCAGAGACTGAGACACACATCCTCAGAATGACAAAACAAGGCCACCGCTGTCACTAAGACTGTTATTCCTTCCTGGTCCCCATTTTCACGGCTTCACCTCAAATTTGTCAAGTGCTCACTTCACCCCTGGGGCGACTGGAAAATGGAGCTTATAACTAAACATCTGAGCAGGGCGGTGGTGGCGCACACCTTTAATCCCAGCATTAGGGAGGGAGGCAGAGGCAAGCAAATCTCTGTGAGTTCGAGGTCAGCCTGGTCTACAGAGTTAGTTACAGGGGACAGGTAGGACTGTTACATAGAGAAATCCTGTCTTGGAAAACCATAAATAATGTAATAAACAAATAAACATCTGACTTGGAGACATGAGCTGACACGGGGCCCTTCCAACTTCTGAGGGCTTTGCATGTCACTGTCTCTGCAGACCAGCAACCATTTATTTTATCATGTAGTTATTTGATGGGGTCATAGGTTGATCCCCTTAGAGATCAGCACATAGTTTTATTAAGGACAGTTTTTTGGGACAATATCTGGAAAGTCAAGATAACACACGTTCAGGCAAAGGGACAAATTGAGTAGCAACGTAATCGCATCTGTTTATCCTCTGGAGAACTCTGGAGCTTGGGTAACCCTCAGGGGCATCCCACCTTGAGACCACCCTCCCCACAGCTGCCAGTCATTGAGATCTGAGAAGGTGGGACTTGAGGCTTGGGGTAGCTTGGGCCGAGGGCAATGGCCAGGCTCCACTGAGAGCCATGAGTAGCCATCACTCTTGGTGTGGTGGTTGATACTGATGGCCAATTTGACAGGACCTAGAACCATTTAGGAGACAAATCTTTGGACATATCTGTGATGGAGCTTCAAGAGTGAGTTAACGGAGATGGGAAGACTCATCCTATATGTGGATGGTACCACACAGGGCCTGGAGTTCTGGGACAAATGGGAGGAGGCAAGGTAAGCCTCAGCATCCATCTCTCTACGCTTCTTGACTACAGCTGCAATGTGACCAGCTGCCCGTCCCTGCCATGGTGCATCTTGTTGACTTATACATCATGATAGACTGTTCCCTCAAACTGTGGGCCAAAACAAACCCTTCCTGCCAAAACTGTTTTTGTAACATTTCTTTTTCACAGTAATGAGAAAGTAGCGAGTCTCTCTGATGCAAAGAATGAAGGCCAAAGCAGATGTCACACACAGTTACTTCCAGAGATGTTGCACGCTACCCACGCGATGTTGCACGCTACCCACGCAGACCATAGTCACGCTCTCCTGTAGGAGGGCCTTGATGGAGGAAAGGAAAACTTGGGTATATGAAGTGAAGAGCTTGTCCAGATGACATTACTCGTGTCCTTATGTGAGTCAGCGCCTTAGCCAGTGATGCATTCCAGAAGCTTGAGGGAGAACTCCGCCTGTCTCCAGCAGCGCTGGAGGGATGACGGATTTATTCCAGGCTGCTGTTTATTTGGATTCTGCCACAGTCTTCTGCGGCATTTAATTGTCATGGGCGTCATGTAGCAAGAGGCAGCTGAGAGATGGAAATGAGCTCCCTATTTGTCTTTGGAAAATTTCCTCCATTATGAGACTAGAAAGATTAAAGGGATAATAACACCTTATACCCATATCATGCTCTCCTCCCAGCAAAGAGCTTTCGCGTGCACATTATCTCATTTGAGCCTCGCGATAGTCCTGTGGGATAGTTCTAATTGGAATTATTATTCATTTTATGGATAAAAGACCCTATAACTATGGAAACGTATGCCTTCTCCTTATTCATTTTTTATTTGTAATTTTTACTAACCTCTATCCTTTCCATTGTATCAAAATCCAAGAAAGGGGCCAGAGAGGCGGCCCAGCAGGTAGGCGTGCATACTGGGCTTGCAGAGGACCTCAGTTAGGTTCCCAGTGCCAATATTCAGCAGATCAGACCACAATCCCCTTTGACCCCAGGGGGGGATCTCCACCACCTCTGACCACCACGGGCACCCTTACTCACATGCACCCCACACCGAATGCAGACAACAATTTAACAATAAAATAATTTTTTAAAAAATTTGGAGGTCTGATGAGATGCCTCAGCAGTTAGGAGCATAGGCTCTGGGTTCATTCCTAGTGCTCACAAGGTGGCTCACAACGTTCTACGACTCAAATTCCAGTGTTTCTGATGCCTTTCCCTGTCTACGCTCTGTTGGACTCTTTCATAAACTCAAACAAGCACATGGACACAAATAAATAAATAGATAGATAAATAATTAAATAAATAGATAAGCATTTTCTTGAAGTCCAAGAAGGGTAAATGAAGCATAACAGCAAGCAGAGAATTCCCATTTTCATACCCAGCTCTGTCTTATGACATCTTTTCCCCATCTCTGAATTTACAATGCAAGCGTTAAGACACTGATATTAAACAGCCACCAAGCAGAAGCACACAGAAATTGTCCACTTTCACAGAGGTTGTATGGGACAGTAAAAAAGTAAATTAAAATCTTAGTTTGTTTGCAGCTAGCAACCCAAGCTATGAACTAGGCACTGGACTAACACACACGAGGGAGAAATGGCCGTGTTTGGCAAGGGTTCGGAGGACGCCCAGTGCAGCAGGCTTTCCCAGGAGAGGCACTGTGGGAGCCCATCCCTAAGAAGTCACATCCCCTCAAGCAGGTGGGGAAGTATCACCGGGACTGCAGAGCCTAACATTAATCCTGAGCACACGGCGTTCCATGCCTCTGACCTAAAAATGAAGGCCGGAACATTCACTGTGTTGCTGATGCATCCAGATCAGCATTTAGCTCAGAGGTTGCTCCTTAGATGCCAGTCAACCACCTGAACAGCCCGTGGCAGCCTGATGGAGGAGTGTTTATGTGTTACTTTCATTATTAATAAAGAAAACTGCCTTGGCCCTTTAAGAGAAAATTAGGTAGGTGGAGTAGACAGAACAGAATTGTGGGAACAAGGAAGTAGAGTGGGAGAGACGCTTCAGGCAGTCGCCATAGTGAGTCTCCATGCTGCTCCTCTCCGAGATGGACGCAGGTTAAGATCTCTCCTGGTAAGCCACAACTCGTGGTGCTACCCAGATTACTAAATATGGGTTAAAGGAAGATGTGAGAGTTAACCAATAAGAGGCTGAAACTATGGGCCAGGCAGTGTTTTAAAAGAATACAGTTTCCGTGTAATTATTTCGGATAAAGTTAGCCGGTTGCTGGGAACTGGGCGGCGGGACGCAGCCCCGCCGCTTCACACTACAGATTGGCGACTTAGGGTTTTTCATGACAATGAGACACGTCTGCTCCTGGCAGCACCAATCTACTTCGAGAGGAAGATGGGCATCGAAGAGGCTACTTATGGAGTTTGTTAGCCATTTGGGCAAGAAACTGCTCTTGGCTGGACTGTTCCATAAACTGGACACAAAGAACCCGCAGAGAGAGGACTGCTGAACTTGCCTAAAGGTGAGATGGTCTTTTGGGGTTCCTGATTCATTAAAGAGTCTGCGAGACGTTCTGCAGGACACAGCAGAAAGTGACTGAACTGTCTTTGGAATTTTTCTGCTTCATGAAAATGTCTGCTGGATACTTATGGGCCTGTAGGCTGAAGATGGATGCCCCAACAGTACAGAGGAACTTTGGGTGACTGTCCAGGCAGCGAGTTGTCTCTGTCATTTCTAGAGTTTTATAAGTTACTTATTTCTTGTTTACTTAGGTAGCATTATATCCTTCTGGAGTCTTTGATGGAGTTGAAGAATAAATAGATAGTTATAGCTTTCCTTAGTTATGATAAAAGATAAAATAGATTTAAATATTGTAACTGTAATACTTGCTTGATAACTGTTTTGTTACATGTAATTTTACTATGTTAAAGTTAAAGCCTTTCTTTTTTGTTTAAACAGAAAAAGGGGAAATGATGGAGGAGTGTTTATGTGTTACTTTCATTATTAATAAAGAAAACTGCCTTGGCCCTTTAAGAGAAAATTAGGTAGGTGGAGTAGACAGAACAGAATTGTGGGAACAAGGAAGTAGAGTGGGAGAGACACTTCAGGCAGTCGCCATAGTGAGTCTCCATGCTGCTCCTCTTCGAGATGGACGCAGGTTAAGATCTCTCCTGGTAAGCCACACCTCGTGGTGCTACCCAGATTACTAAATATGGGTTAAAGGAAGATGTGAGAATTAACCAATAAGAGGCTGAAACTATGGGCCAGGCAGTGTTTTAAAAGAATACAGTTTCCGTGTAATTATTTCGGATAAAGTTAGCCGGTTGCTGGGAACTGGGCGGCGGGACGCAGCCCTGCCGCTTCACACTACAGCAGCCCGTGCTGTTTTCTAACTGTGTGTTGTGTTCAGAACACTTGTATTGGATTTGATAGGACTGGATTAGAATAATGTCGGACTGCAGCTTTCACTGAAGGAAGAGACCTCTCCAGCTGGGCTCTCCGGGGTTCCTGGGGAGTATTCAAAAGGCACTCTGAGGACAGCTGTGTTCCTTCCTGCACCAACCAGTTTGCACACAGGTGGTACATAAGCTGCCCCCAAGGGAAACAGCAGGCCTTTGAATGAGGTGGTTCTTTTCATATTGCCTATTTGTCTTATGTTTTTGTTCCACCATTATCCTTCTCCTGGGGGAGTACTACTAATAGGATTAATAAATGAAAACTATAAATAACGTGAATACTGAAACATAGATTTTCCAGGAGTGCAATTTATCACTGGCTTTGGAAGGCAAAGTCATGTGACTTCATCTGTCACATGGCCACTTGCCATGCTGCTAAGAAGGAAGCAATGCTTTGCAGACATCCAGGGCTCATCACTTGTCGGGGTGCAGATGAAGGAGGAGGTACTGATCCTGGAAGCTCAAGAAAACTCCACAGGGGCTGGAGAGATGGCTCAGAGGTTAAGAGCATTGCCTGCTCTTCCAAAGGTCCTGAGTTCAATTCCCAGCAACCGCATGGTGGCTCACAACCATCTGTAATGGGGTCTGGTGCCCTCTTCTGGCCTGCAGGCATACACACAGACAGAATATTGTATACATAATAAATAAATAAGTAAATAAATAAATATTAAAAAAAAAAGAAAACTCCACAGCACCAGGGTACTTGGCACGGGATCTTCTGGTCTGGCCTGGGTGGAGCTGGCATTTGAAGATGCACTTGCTCTTCTGCTGGAGAACTCATGGCTGAAACATTTGAGTTTTTGGGTTTTGGTTTTCAAGACAGAGTTTCTCTGTATAGCATTGGCTCTCCTGGAACTCACTCTGTTGATCAGGCTGGCCTCAAACTCAAAGAGAGATCTGCCTGCCTCTGTCTCCCGAGTGCTGGGATGAAAGGGGTGTGTTACCATGCCAGCTCACTGCTGAAATTTTAAAGTAAAATTTCTTGAGAAAGAGATCTTTTACAAATTTTTGGATTGACTGAAGGGATACCTAGATTCTAAGTAGTCATTTGGAAGTGTGGGGATTGGGATTTAAAAAGTGTGGGGGTTGGAGAGGAAGGAGGAGACAGTTTGAGATAAACGTAGCAGGCCCTTATGCCGTCGTTTTGAATTAATGGTGTATATTTCCAGTTTTGACTATTTTGTGGAATTATATGCTCTCTGAGCGAATGCATGTGCATTTTGTTAGGAAGAATCTGTCCTTACAGCATCCTGTGGTCTAGCAAAGGCTCTCTGGATGGCAGTTAAGATCTCAGGTCCTTGCTTGGAGCCTACCATCTCCATGACCGTGGGCAAGTTATTTATCATCTTGGCCCCCCTCTGTTTTCCTATTGATCACATGAGAAGACATGTGATCTGTCTCCAGAGTTGCTCAATATTTTATGAATGAGTCTATCTGGGAATAAAAACTTTATAAATGACTCCATTGCTAATGCCTTCTTTGGCATCCCCTGAAGTGTGAAGGAACCATGCCTTGTGATGCCCTTCCTGTGGACCATTCTTCACCTAAAAGGGGAATCTGGGAACTGGAGGAGCTAAGGAATGTCATCAAGATCCTGCACTTTCCCCAAGGAGGGCGGTAAGATGTGGCTTTACCAATGGCTGGAGAGCTAAGGAATTCCAAGAGACTGCTAGACACCAATTACATGACACTTGGTTCTGTTCCCTCCATCCTCTCTCATGGCTTTCCCTGTTAAGACTCCCCTCTTCACCAGCACAAATTTCTGCTTAGAAAAAAAAAGATATCTATAGAAAAGGTCTACTAGAAGGAACTGGTCTGGAGACCCAATCAAGAAAAACTCAAATGTACAAAGTTGTAAGCAAGAGAGGGGAAGCCAGCCCACCTCTTGATGGCAAGGGGGAGAGGAAAACAAATAGCCAGCTCTTTAGGAGAGAGCTAGATATAAAGTCGAGAGTGGGCTAAGAGCAGAAGATTCCAGAGAGTCATGATAGCAGCTGTAAGGACCAGACTTTCCAGGTAGCCCTAAGAGGTATAATTTTTTCAGAGGACCTGAAAGAGGATTGAAGTCATGTCTGCCAGTGCTGCTAAAGAGACCAAGTGTTGCTGGGGTTGTGTTCCTCTGAAGGATATTCAAGTCCCTCAGAACCCATGTATATAATAGAAAGAAATGAGCTCATGTCCCCCATCCATCCATCCATCCATCCACCCAACAGCTTCTAAGAACATGCTGTGTGGCTATACCCTTAGAGGTCTAACAGGGAGCAAAAGGCTTAAAGCCCCTTGCCTTGGCTAAGTTCTACTGAGAGACACGGACACACCATAGATCAAAGAAAATTGACGAAAGTGGAGCAAGGGGTGAAAAGTGTCGGGAGGAGAACAGAGCAGAGCAAAGAGCTGGAGCATATTGGGAAGGCTGGTTTCATCCTGGGATGAGATGTGACATCTGATTGGCATTAACATAAGATGAGAGAATAAGCCCTGGGCATCTCCGGAGAAAGATGTATCCCTGCGCTGTGGGAACAAACTTCAGGAGACCAGAGGCAAGAGTGTACGTTCTGTGTTCCAAGATAGAGGGAAGGGGAGGGAGGGAGGCAGAAAGGAAGAGGAGAAGGAGAAAGAGAGAGAGAGATGCTTAGGAATCAAGCCTCAAAGGCCATCAGACTAGTCCTTAGGCCTGAGACCTTGGGTTTCATTATAGATGTGCTGGAGAGGGTGTGTGTGCTTCACTGCCCGGGAGTCACTCTGACTAGTGTGTGAAGAAGGAAGCATTAGAGAGAATACAAGGGAACTAGAGAGCTCTGGATTTAGTCCTCCAGGCCAGAGGCAACAGCAGCGAGGGGTCAGCTGGTGGTAGCAGAGAAAATAAAGCATGTGCATATCCTAGAAATAATCTGAAGGTGAAGCCACCAGTCCCCACTCACTGGTGAGTTAGCTTTGAATTGTGAGAGAGGAATTGGGCCTGACTCCAGAGCCCGGCCAGGGCAACTCGGCAATTGCTGGAGCCATTCAATCAAGTCATTCATTGTGTCAGAGGAGAGTGGAGAAGCAGCATTTCAGAAGGAGGTGCACAGCCAGCAGTTGAGTGTGTGAGCTCCAAGGCGACTGAAGCCTCCACGATGAGATGCTATGCAGCAGGCTAAAGCCCTAGGGTTGCACAAAGAGAAGCCTAAGTGATAGAAATGATCACTCTGGGGCAGAAAGGGGATTCTCATTTCTGTGTGTTCTGGGTCCACTCACTCATATTAAAAGGTCACTGTGAGTGTGTCTAGGAGCTATGGATTGGCAGACTCCACTTCGTAAATAGATGCCTGCATTTCTGAGATGGGGGATCCACAGGGCAGAGATCAATTCTCTGACCCAAGGCTCCACTTGACTTCTAAAAGTGACTTCCCCTACACAGAATCTCTCACTTCAAGGCAATTCTTATCAGATATTTCTGCTGCAGAAGAGCCCAGGATGTATGTGCAGACCACTAGTCAGGCCATATGATCTCCTGATTGTGGGGACATTTCTAGTCTGCGTGCCCCTCTGTCGTCCCCAGCTTCCCTTAACTGTGAATTCACCACTCAAATGGATGAGCTCTCCTCTGATACATGATACTCTCATGTGTCCATGGTCAGCTCAGACCATCTTCCTATTTTGTTCTTGGCTGTGCCTGTGGCTCCCTCCTGGTCTCAGGAGCCTCCCTCCCACCTGAACCTGTTATTTCTTGCCCCCCGCTATAAGGAGTGTGGCGTGATCTCAGTGGACTACCCTTCATGGATAAAATTTCCACTTTGCCCTGAGAAGACAAGGTCATCCCCAAGATTTCCAGTGGTGATCTATCAGGTGATAGTAAGTCACAAATTCAGCCTTCTATAGAGATTTCTACTGTCCCTCTAATGGACAAAAACAAAAACGGAGACTCTTGGAGTACCTTCTCATCTTATTCTGAAGCTTCCTTATAGGCAGATAGCCTTGTCTCTGAGTAAGACCGTAATCCAGACTATTCAACCATACATGGAGTTCCTAAGTTGTTCATCTCTGTCAGGGGTTCTCAACCTGTGCCTCCCGACCCCTTTGTGGATGAACAAACCTTTCACAGGGGTCACCACAACATGAGGAAGTATATTAAAGGGTCACAGCATTAGGAAGGTTGAGAACCACTGATCTATGAGGTTCAATCAAGTTTATATTTGGGCCAATTGTTCACGAAGACTTTTCAGTCCTAAACATCCTAATGGCCTCCACAGAATGTTTTGCAACCGTTCACCACACCCACAACAATATCTCAGAAGATACATCAGTGGTCTGGCCTGAGTGTTTAGACCATGAAGAGTCAGCTAGAAGAAAAAAAGTCTCAGAATTAGGGGAAATCTTTTCCTCGCATGCAGAACACAAGTGGGAATTCCTGTGTGGCACTATGCCCATGTCTAGTTGGAGCTCCAAATTAAGTCATTACAGTAGTAGAAACGAAACTTCACTAAATCAGAGAGAGGCAGAGACAGAGACAGAGACAGAGACAGAGACACACACACAGAGAGAGAGAGAGAGAGAGAGAGAGAGAGAGAGAGAGAGAGAGAGAGAGAGAGAGAGAACCCTGCAGACTGGAATTCCTAAAAAGAAACTCACAAGGATGATGTCCTGGAAAAATGGATAGAAACGTTTACTTGAGTCAGTGGTTCAAATCTGTGCTCGGAGTTATATAACATGGCTTCTATGTTTTGCATGGTGAGGCTTACACAAGGCTTTGGGATGTAACTTCATTGTGCTGGCTGTCCTAAGGGACACTCCTTCACAGTGGATGTAAATGGACATGCAGCCCTGTGCTGAACCCTTTGTCCCTATCTTTGGCCAGCCTTGGGTGTCTAGGTTTGCTCTGTGTGAAGCCTCTGGGGAGAAGTCTTTGGTCTAACTTTCGTGGCCAAGGGTGATAGTAACTATTGCAACCACACCGTCTTCTCCTTTGAATTGTTTTCCATATAACAAGAGTCCTTGTGGAATGCATTCCAATGTTTGGTTTCTCTTCATTTGTAGGTCATCCTACTGCCCATTATTTTATTGCTATTTTTGATCATTTCATGCATGTATACAATTCATCATGATTCTCCCCATTACCCTCTGGCATGCCCTGCCCTTTTCCTGGGAACTCCTTCTTCTCTCTACCTAATTTCCCAGTGACTACACCATTAGATAAAATGGCACCACACCCTCCAACAATCCTCAACAGTTATTAGTTCCCAGGGAAGGGATGGGCCTCATTTCGTGGTGGAATGTTGAAGGGCCCACCCAGTCTTTTGCGGGTATCCATTACCATTGTGTCATGGTAGCAACAGCTGTCACATCTGGATAGAAGCACCTCGTGACACTCTTCCCCATCTTCCAGCTCCTAGACTATGTCTATCCTCTATGATGTTCTGTATCCTTAGAAGGGAGAGGATGATGTGCATAACCACTTTGAAGCTGAGCACACTTCAGACTATTATTCTTGGCATTTTGACACGGTACAAGTCTCTGCATTAACTGCCACCCTGTGCAAAAAGGAGTGTCTCTATAATCTATTAAAATCACCATTCTCTGGGAGTCGCTGTAAAACCTGACATGAACTCCATGAACTAGGAAGCCATGCTTCTAATAACGCTACTACTTTCTGGATTTCTGTCTCATGCCATTACATATTAAAGTGAGTGGTCAATTTCACCTCAGCCCTTTGTGGACTTGGAAGGGCTATGGTCATCGATCAGTATTTATTACCTGATTGATTGACTTTCCCTCAGACTCTGTTCCTAGTTTTACTCCTAATTAGCTAGTGTCGTTAAGTTAATCACATAGTTTTTCTGACTCTGTTTCAGCAAAATGACTTGTGGTTTTTTCTGTGTGTGTGTGTGTGTGTGTGTGTGTGTGTGTGTGTGTGTGTAGTGATAGGAGCGAGCAAGCCTTCTGTAAGATGAGGGGCCTGCTTGTTGGGGTTTCTGTCCCGCCCAATACCCCACAGCCGGCAAGTCCCAAAGAAAATCACACAGAGATCTCCATAAGTTATAAAACTGATTGGCCCATTAGCTCAGGCTTCTTATTAGCTCTTATCACTTATATTAACCCATTATTATGATCTATGTTAGCCACATGGCTTAGTACCTTTCTCAGCCAGGCAGATTATATCTTGCTTCTCGGTGGTCTGGGCAGGAATTCCCCTACCCAAGACAGATAGTGGCTAGAATCCGGCAAGCCACCACTTTATGGTGGTACACAGATTGTTAGAAATGGTTTAGTCAAGATGTGAGAGTTAGCCAGTAAGAGGCTAGAGCTAATGGGCCAAGCAGTGTTTAAATGATTACAATTTGTGTGTTGTTACTTCCGGGGCTAAGCTAGCCATGCGGGATCTGGGCGGGATGAAAAGCAGGCCTGCCTGCCTCCAGCCCACCGCCTGCTTGCCTCATCACTACGTGTGTGTGTGTGTGTGTGTGTGTGTGTGTATGTTTTGTTTTGTTTGTTTTCTTTTCTTCCTAAACAAGGACTCATGTAACCCTGGATGACCTCAAACTCACCATATAGCTGAGGATGATCTTCAGCTCTTATCCTTCTGACTTCAACTCACAAGTTCTGGGATCATATTGTTACACCTGGATATAATTAATAATCTTAATGATTCCTTCCAGCTTTAAATTACTAAGAAATATCTTTTCCTATCATTTCTTTAGCTAGTTGTAGAAGTCCTGGTACCTTTGACTTGATCAATACCCTCACCATCTATGTACATGGAGTTCAAATAATGGCAGTATAAAAAAAATGAATGTTAGTAGCTTTGCAGAGAGTTAAGGATGAAGAAGGCCCTGGAGATGACGGCTCAATTCCCCAACCAAATAACTCATATAAATGGGCTAATAGTAGCCTTTGATTGCCCAAGTCAGTTTATAGACTTTTGTTGTAGGATATTTGTACACTATGTAAAGATGTATTGATGTAAAAAAAAAAAAAGCAGAATATCTAGGCAGGAGGTATAGGAGAGACTACTGGGGAAAGAGAGAACTCTGGGAAGAAGAAAGGTAGAGTTACCAGCCAGACTCAGAGGAAGCAGGGTGGGCAGTACAGAGATGAGGTAATATATGGCAGAATGTAAATTAATATAAGTGGGTTAATTTAAGGTACGAGAGCTAGTTGTGAAGAGATCTAAGCTAAGGTTGAGCTTTCACAGGTAATAGGAAGTTATTTGTTATTTGTGAGCTGGTGGTCCTGACAAGAAAGTACTGCTACATATGGCATCCAACATGGAGGCTCAAATATCCACACAGGGCCTGAGAAAGCAGTCTCTCAGGTAGGGGTGGGCTTGGTCTAGAGGTGGGGTTCTTTTAAGAGAGCCTGCTGTGCAGCTGAGCACTTGAGCAGCCAACACTATCTACAAACTCCTGCTGCAGGCAGACACAACAAACTCCCAGAGCTGGGTGAGTAAATGCAGTTCCAGGACGAGGTATCCACCGGCGTGAGGCTCTCATGGAACCAAGGAGGGGGTGGAGCCAGCCACCAGTGCCACTCTGTGTCAGTAGCCTAGCAGTTTAGGATTTGTCTCCTGCAGTCAGAGAATGCTGCAAGAGTTCAGCTGCAGATGCCAAAAAGCCAGGTCCAGCATGCGCATGCATGCATGCGCGCGCGCACACACACACACACACACACACACACACACACACACACACACACACACACACACACACACACTGTGCTTAAAAATTGCTTACATGCTGAAGGAAAAAAGGGGGTATAAACAATCAAAAAATAGTAAAATAACATATTTAAGGAGAGAGTAAAGCCTTACAAAAGTAAGTCACATCAGGATGAAAAATATAACACAGGAATTTGGTACTTTGTTAATTCCGAATTTTTAAAAAGTCAATGAACAGAGAATGTCAGCTGCTGAGAGACATTGGATTGCGGAAGGGGTTGCTGAATTAAACCAGTCTGTATACTTTAGGGATGTCTTGGCTTCAGAATAGAAGTCAAGAAATGTGTTGCATTGGGGGAGAGGTTGTGCTTTTGTTTCCATAGGAAGCCAAAAGCTATGGATTGCTTGAAAGTTAATAAAGATCAGATTTGGCTGGGGGAGCTCTCCTGAGGATGTTGGCTGCAGACATGATGGAGGAATCCAGGAAAGTCTAGTACAGGTGACTTATTTGCTGATCCCTCTGCGTGGGAACAGCTCTGAGACTGGATGAGACATGAGTTGGCCACAGAGTTATTATTACATGACATCCTTTTATATGGCATGGGAAGAGTTCAAAAGGATTTATAAAGTTGACAGATACAGCTGGGCGGTGGTGGCGCACGCCTTTAATCCCAGCACTCGGGAGGCAGAGGCAGGCGGATCTCTGTGAGTTCGAGACCAGCCTGGTCTACAAGAGCTAGTTCCAGGACAGGCTCCAAAGCCACAGAGAAACCCTGTCTCGAAAAACCAAAAAAAAAAAAAAAAAAAAAAGTTGACAGATACATTTTACCTGCTCAAACATAAAACAAGAACATCATCTTTGACTGACTTGTACACATCACATGTTCTATACTTGTGTTAATGCAGATATGTACGTTACCTTTAAAAGTTTGAGTGTTTTCAGAACAAAAGGACAAGATACCAATGAAGACAAGCAGCCCAGGTGATCCAGCCTCTCAGAGTACCTCTGTTGCTCTTTCCTCAAAAACTGGCATACAGAACAACTTCAAAGCTGCTAACTGAGCTTGTCCAGCCTCATGACTACTCCAGCTAAGACTTCAGATAAGCTCTAGACTGTCCTATTACACAGAGACTATAATAATAATAATAATAATAATAATAATAATAATAATAATAGTAATAATAATACATCTAGCTCTCCCAGGACTTGATCATTATACCAGTTTTCTCAGGGTCCCCTAAAGATAACAGACAACAGGGAGCAGTCTGGAGAACATGACACCCACATTCCCAAGAGGAGGGATGGATGGTTTCTAGTAGTTTGGTGGGTATTTGTCATTATTTAGGGGGGGATTAATTTCAAGTTGTTACTGGTCGTGGTCAGAAAAACAACAACAAAAAAACTAAACAAAGGAGTTTAGATTCAAGAATCTCTTTCTGAAAAGAAAAGGGAGATATTGAGATGATAGGATAAAAGGGTACATTATTGAATCTACTTTTAAACTAAAAAAACTATTACTCTCAAATATTTTACATTGGTATGGATTTTTGTATATTAATAAAAATTTAAGGTAATTTCTGTTATACTGTATATGTGTTTTTACTCTTGTTTTAAGGCATAGTACCTATGCAGCTCATTTAACAATTAAATGTAAATTTCTAGTCCTTGAAAGTTATTATTACAAACTATTTAGGATAATTAAAAATATAGGTTAATAGTCACCTAACAATAAAATTTATGGCCATGTTAGGCATCTTTTCAAGGTCAAACAGAGATATATATTTTAGATAAACAGATGGTCTTCAAACACTTGAGAGACCTATAAAATATGGCATTTAAGATGTTGTAGTAACATAAGACTTTTCATGTCAATGAGATACATTTATTCCTGACAGTACCAATCTACTTCAAAAAAAGGATAGTGGGAGTCAAAGAATTTCCATATGGAGTTTGCTGTTTTGTGGCAAATTTAGCCACTGGACAAAGAAACTGCCCTTGCCTCAACTACTGGCAGTATGCTGTCCAAATAGGACAAGCAGGACACAAAGGGAGGTGACTGCCAAAGTTCGCCAAGACAAGGTAGGACAGTCCTTCAAAATTCTGGCTTCACAGGAAAGTCTGTCAGATATTCTAGGCCTGTAGGCTGAAGATGGATGCCCCAACTTTGGGTAACTGTCCAGGTAGTCAGATGTCTCTGTGGTTTCTATAGTTTTGGAAGTTGTTTGCTCTGCGCTTCCTGCTTACTCAAGTAGTATTTTATCCTTCTTGAGTCTCTGATGGGGATTGAAGACTATATAGTTATACAGTTTTCCTTGTTATCAAATTCAGAAAAGAAAACTACATAGAAGATAAAAAGTTTATAAGGCTGAAAACTATGAAAGCGTAAGTTGTTTATCTAAGAAAATGTTTTAAGATCTAAAAATACATTTTTAGGATGGTAACCCAAGTTATGATAGAAAATGGTTTACCTATAAAATGTTGAACTCATCAAGGTAAGGTAGATAATAGGGCAATTTCTCCAAATTTGACCAGTAACAAAAGTATTGGACATTGTGAATGTAATTCTTGACAATTGTTCTTACTGTATGTATATAATTTTACTGGTTTAGATTTAAAACCTTTCCTTTTCATTTAGGCGAAAAGGAGGAAATGTGAGATATTTGTACACTGTGTGAAGATGTATTGCTGTGATTTGTGTAATAAAAAGCTGAACAGCCAATAGCTAGGCAGGAGGTATAAGCGGGACTTCCGGGGACAGAGAGAACTCTGGGAAGAAGAAAGGTAGAGTCACCAGCCAGACTCAGAGGAAGCAGACTGGGCGGTACAGAGATGAGGTAACACCATGTAGCAGAATGTAATAAATGTAATATACACACACACACAATATCAATAACAAAAACAATAATAAACATATTATATTGAGTACAAAAACAGCTGGCTGCATGAACAGGATTGATATGGGTGCTCCCCTCCCCCATTCAATAGCTTCAACATCTGCCTCTCAGTGTTTCTCAGATATTTTCTCCTTCACTCCTTACCCTGCCCCTGCAAAGTTAAACATGTCCCTAAATAACTCTGTGCAGTTTCTAAACTTAGCCCCCTTGAATTCTATTTGTATATCTGTGACTTTGCTATTCTGGAATTCTGCCCTGCCTGTGCCCTCACCCAGCGTAAGCGAGGAGGAGCCAGGCCTTTGTGTATTTTGTGGATGGTGTGTGGCTTCAGCTGAGTGTCCCTGCAGTGACTTTGGAGTCACGGCAGAAATCTACAGATGCGAGATGGACACTAGATGTCCTTAGGAAACTGAAGATGTAAGTGTCTAAGCCCAGGAGGCTTTCATTCTGGATTTGCTCAAATTCTATTTTTGCTTCATTGATTTTAGCTGCAGCTGGGACTATGTTTGCCCATTCATTTAGAAATCCTCCATTTCCCTTCCTTTCCTTTATGTTTTTCTCTGCTCTGCCCTTGAAAGTGGAAGTGAATTATGTCGCATGTGCTACTCAGCAGCAAGGTTTCCAGAGCCTTCCTTCCTGGGCACAGAACCCACCCGTCTGCCATGGGAGACCCACTAGGAGATCAGCTTCGCTGTGAGTGCTGGCCAGCGAACAGCGCTTTCTGGCAAGAGAACGCTGGCTTTAGAGAGATCTTTCTGGGTTCCACTGTGTCCAGGTCTGAAGTTTTCTGTCCTGAATAAATGATTCTGGTAAGGATTAAATGAGAGGGCTAGAGAGATGACTCAACAATGAAGAACACCTGCCTCTCTGATAGAGGACACGGGTTCCCAGGACCGCTCCTCAGCATCCCTATGTCGGCTCACAGCTGGCTGTCACTCCAGCTCCATTGGACCCAACCAGCTCTTTAGGCCTCCATGAACACCAGTTATGTATGTGATGCACATACAGAGATGCAGGCAAAACACAATAAGTAAAATAAAGCAAATAAATAAACCTTTATAAAGAGTTTTTTAAAAAAAAATAATCAAATGAGATAGCATATAAAATGGTTAGCACAGAGTGGGTAATTAGCAAATTGTATACCTCTCTCCTTCCACGCTCTGCATAATCTCTGTACTACGGCTGGAAAGAAAACAGGCAAATGCCTTCCCATAACTGAGACATTATCAGGCTCTCCCAGCTCGATTATCATTCATCCTCATGCGCGTTCATGCCTGGAAGCCAATACAAAAACGATCCCCAAAACTCACGGTGAGAGAGAGAGGATCTCCAACCTCTATCACAGGCAATCTGATTCTCATTGTGCCACTGTCTGTCGAAATCGAACAATGTTACGGAGGATGAAAAGCAGATCAAAACAAAAATCACACCGAATCAACATCGCAAAAGTCCGAACTTCCACCCGACTCCCACTCCAACGCCGCGCTCCCCCGCCCCCGACGCGAAAGAAAGTAGAGCAATGCTGCCCCCTAGGGTTCATTCTTTGAATGACGGCTCTAACTGTGGTTTTTTTCCTTATCTCCACCAATCTGATGGTCAGCCCAGCTTCGACCTGATCCAAGCCCTTTGAAATGAAAGCACAGGATTGATGGAACCACGTAACCTAAATAAAAATATCCAAGTACTGTGTTTGTAAGTGTGGCAAACAAGATAGTGGAGGGGAAATGGCAAAAAAATGAATTCTCTTTAAAGAGAAAAAAAATCCTTAGTGACCCAGGACGTGTTTAGAAAATGTGGTTTTTGTACTACCGACATCAGAATCTCTGGAGAGATCAGTGAAGATGCAGGTTCCTGGCCCCTTGCTCAGGGCTCTGGGGGAGGGGCTGGGAGTTTGTACTGCTAATGGGTGCCCTAGACCCACACAGTTTAAGTTTGGGACCAGAAGTGACCAGGGAATGAGCAGCCATGATATGTCATTAATTTACTGTATGGAATGAGGACGTGAGATCGACAGACAGGAGGAGGAGTGGTCATGTCTAAAACAGGCAGGCTCTTGAAGGGAAAGAGAGGCTAACGGTAGGAAAAGATCCTCTGCAGTATCTTAAAGCTGGAAGGGACCATTGAGATTATGAATGGTACCCAGATGTGGCCATCTGATTCCAGCCCTTGTGAGTTGAACTGAGAGTCATGTGGCTTCCCAAGCAAACAGACTACTTGGCCCAAGTGGGCTCCACTCCTCCCCAAAGAAGGTACGGGGAATGCCTGTTCTTGGGGTTCACTTTCTTCCCAGGCCAGCAAGGTGCCTGGCAGACCACACTCACATATTGGATGACTGCAGCAGACAGAGGAAGGGATGAGCAAAGGTGTGCATGCCTTCCTTTTTAATTTTTAAAAAATTTTTATGTGCATTGTTTTTTATTATTGTTGTTGTTGTTGTTATTTTTTTTTTCTGAGACAGAGTTTCTCTGTAGCTTTGGTGCCTGTCCTGGAACTAGCTCTTGTAGACCAGGCTGGCCTCTAACTCACAGAGATCCACCTGCCTCTGCCTCCCGAGTGCTGGGATTAAAGGCATGGGCCACCACCGCCCAGCTATTATTATTACTTTAATGTACCACGTGCCTTCCTTTTCATGGGCTCCCCCCCCCCAACCCCTCCCTGGGAGCAGGTCACAGCACCATGTGATCTCAGCTTAATTGCTGTGAAGTGACTGGGGAGGAGTCACAATGGGTCAGGAGATTCCGGGTGCCTTGCACCCTGCTCAGAAGAGTGGTGGTGTCCAGGGTGGATGACTGCTAGATGGGAAACCGAAAAACAGACATTTTTCTTGGATGACATTTGCCTGTTTCTGTGCTCAGATACTCCCCCTGGTGGCCTGTTTCAAGACATAGTGTGGCAATCTGAGTATGAATATTTCACAGTCAGATACAACCTCAAATGACCCCTACCCCATAGATAATAGGAGCATATAAGAAAAATCATTAGGAAGTGATGTTCGGAGCATGTATTGCCTGTTTTAAATATGGTGTATTGAATTATGAAATGCATGTACTTTAATTTTTAAACAGATGGGTTTGTGCAAGTTTCGCATAACTATGAAAATCAGCTCTCATGAGTTGGTAGGGCTAATTCTGGTATTCTCATCATCCTGAGCCAGTAATTATTCTACCATTAACCTGAGGCCAAAAATAGAGGCCACAAGCAATCTTGGGGAAGAGGCCGTTGATGGGGCTGATGAGCACAGCACTTATCTCTTCTGGGTTCCCAGGTCACCTCTGGGTGGCAGCAGAGCTGCAGACCTGCTGAGGCCTGGCCTTGGCCCTCATGTTCTTTCCTTTTGGTTTTAGGCCTGCTCTGGCCTCCCTGAGTCCCCTCAGAGCTACATACAGTACAGCCTTCCCAGTACAGTCCTGGACCTGGGGAGTTTATTCACTTAATATTGATTATTGATTAACCAGATAGTAGAGAAAGCTCGTGTGGGATTCCCCTCTGTATGCTGTGAATACCATTGGTTAATAAAGAAACTGTCTTGGGCCTGCAAAAGGAATAGAGGTAGACCAGGAAAACTAAACTGAATGCTGGGAGAAAGAAGGAGGAGTTAGGGAGAAGCCATGTAGCCCCCCCCCCCCCCGCCCTGGACAGAACTTTACCGAGTAAGCCACAGCCACATGGCAATACACAGATTGATAGAGATGGGTTAGTTTAGGATATGAGTTAGCCAGAAATATGCTTAAGCTATTGGCCAAACAGTATTGCAAAGAATATGGTTTTTGTGTGATTATTTCAGGCTTAGCAGCCGGGAACCAACAAGCAGCCTCCCTTCAACAGAAAACTATGCCCAAGGTCTGACTTCATGATGCCATTATCAGGTTGTTCAACTTTGGAGTCTCTGGTCTCAGTTTCTTCCTCTGTGGGAGGAAGGAGTTGAGACATGTGAACTAAAGTCTCTGCCCATGTTGCTGTTCCAACAATGACCTAGCCACTAGGTCCTCAAGAACTGGCTTGCCTATTGGGCCAAAGGCTCTTAAGGCTTTCTGACCAGCAGAGGAAGCTCTTGTGCATGGGAAACACTGGGAGCCCAACTGTGCATTCATGGCTAGAGTCCAGCGACATGCACAGGACATCCCGGAAATTCCAGAGAGGGGTACGTCTGTGCCAGCAGGCTGGACCTCAGCCTTGGATTGCTTAGGAAACATAGCAAGGAATGTTACAGCCAAGTCCTTTCCCATCTCTCAAGGGAGATGACTGTGGGATAGGAAGTCACAGGGGAGAGGCTGTGGCATAAATGGTACTCTGAAATGGCACATTTCATCATAGGCGAATCACGTCTCATCCTTTAAAAGCAAGTGAGTATTTAACAAATCAAGAATAAAGAGGAAGCTCTTAGGGATAGAGAAGGGTGAAGGAATGTTCTAGACGTTCCTATGCTTAATCCTAATAAAAAGTTTTCCCTTTGGAATTAGAATTGTAACAGAATGTGTTTCTCTAGTCCCTGATCCAGCCTATTAGATGACCAGAGTTCCAGTTGAAATGCAGCTACCCAGTGCTAGAAGAAGGGCAAGATGGGAGCAGGGGGGAGGTGGGTCCATCCTTGTCCACAGTGAAGGAAAGTGGGAAGACAGAGGGGGACCCCAGTGGCTCTTACTCCAAGACTCCCAGAACCTCCTCCCACAGGACACAGCTCCTGGTTCCTGAGGCAGAGCCTGACAGGCCTCTGGGCCCCTTCCCCCAGCAACCACAGCCTCTGTGGAAAAATCCCCTTTCCCTTTTGCTAAGCTGGGGCTGAGATGGAAGTTTCCATAGGAATTTTCCCTTGGAACCCAAGGTGGGTGGGGAATGAGCGCAAGGTCCTTAGAAAAATCCCCATTCTAGGAGAGTGTAGATTTCCATGGTGATGGAAGCCCAGAGCCAGGTAAGGAAAGGGCTAGTGGGGCTCTTTCTCTGGTCTCAAATCTGAACAGTGTCCCCATTGATGGCAATCCCTCCTCTGTCTTTCCCCTGACATTTTGGGCTGTGGAAAGAATCCAGCCCTAGACCTTCCCTTCCAAGGCTTGGGCTGTCAGAGATGAGTCTTGAAGGGCCCTTTTATGGAGGTCGTTGGCAGAGCCTTTGCTGTTGATACTACCCAAGTGGGTTTTAGAATCACAGAGGGACAGAGCTGGCTGGTATCGTGGCTACTCTCTGGTCCAACTCATCCCACCTGTCCATTCTCCTTCCAAGGAAGACATTCAGAACCTCTTGCTCCCATGGTGCCAGGGCTAGTAAGCACTCGTGTGTGGCCTCTTGGCTGATGCTAGGAACGAGGCATCTTAGAAGCCAGGCTGGGAAAGCCTTCCCATAGCTACTAATGGACTAGGGCTTCTAAGCAGACTCTCTTGGGTCAGAGTGTCAGGCCTGTCTATCACTTGGCCAACTGAGTAGAATCCAGGCTTCTGGAAGGCAAGTCAAGGCAGCCCACAGCATCTCATCTTTGTGTGCTCACTGGTATCTTCTTGAGGAAGCTGTAGGTGGTGGTGGCTAATGTGTCTTAGGTGGAGCTGGTCCAGAAGAAACAGGACCTAGGAGTCTCAAATCTGGCTGGTTCAAACAATCAGAAATCCTAAGGTCCACCCCAAGGTCCGAGTTTTCATCAGGCAGAAATTGTAGAGCAGCTAAGACAGTACAGACATCACAACCTCAGGTCTCTGAGCCCAGATCTCAACCTGCAGAAGGGGATCTGGTTTTTCATGGAGTTTCCCAGCTCCACATGGCTCTCATTTGCCCTGTTACCTCTGATATTCACGACTTATTATTACTTGTTAACTGCACTTCTCCAGCCTCAGCAGCCCTGGGCCCACTGAGGCACCGTGGTCACCAAGGCCTCTGCCCAAAGGCCTCAGGACAAACCTCACAGGTCTTCTGGTCCCATGGGGACAGGATGAATGTGTTCTCTTCCTCTGTGAAAGTCCTACTCAGAACCCCAGGGACAAGCTTTTGGTGATCTCTCTCTCTCTCTCTCTCTCTCTCTCTCTCTCTCTCTCTCTCTCTCTCTCTCTCTCTCTCACACACACACACACACACACACACACACACACACACACTTTTTTTTTCAATATTAGTGTTCCAGAAAACTAGGCCCAAGCTACTGAATATTCCCCTGTACCCTGACTGGGTTGAGACCAGTTGGCCAAACAAAATCTTTCTTACCTCAGAAGATGCCCTATGTTTCTTCCAGGGCCCTTTCCTTAACTCGACTCTAAGACCACCTAATCTTCAAGACTTCTTCCCCCCCACCCCTTTGTTCTTGAACTGCTGTGGAGGTTGGAATTTGGGTACCTACTTCCCTTGGTGTTGTTTGGGTTTTGTGAGGTTTTCTTTTTATCCCTCATCCATTTGGTGGGTCCAAATAGATCCATAAGACAGGGACAGGGCTCAGCTCTGTGGATAGGGACACCCAGGTCCCCTTCAGAGACAGGTGAGGAGTGAGGCCTGGCTGAGGCTCCTCTTGGCTCAGGCACCTGAGTGTGTTCAGAGCAGGGCTAGGGACAGAGTCAGGGGCAGTGAGGTTTGTCTTCCCCCAGCAGTGCCTGGCCCTACTCAGATGTCCTCGTTCTTCAGTGAGATCGCCCAGTGCCTACTGAAGTTCTTCCTTAGCTTTAGCCAGTGCCCAGGACCTTAGTGACATTCTTCACATATTAGAAATGAACACATGAGCACTGTAAGCCTAAAGAACAACGTTCCTTTGATCTGAGCTCTGAGGAGACAACACTATGCCAGTCTGACTTTCTGTCACTAAGGCTAAATACTGGAAGAAAATAACATAAAAGAAAGATGTTTTATTTTGGTGCAAGGTTTCAGAGGTTTCTCTGTGGTCCGCTGGCTTCATGGCTATGGGCCTGAGATGAGGTTGAATGTCCCGTGGAACTCACATGCTAAAGCAGAGTGGTTTATGGCAGTAAGAACACAAATAAAGGGACAAGATACATCTTCCCAGGGTCAGTGAAGACTTCCTCCAAAGAGACCCTACTTCCTACTGTTCATGCTTCCAAACGATGCTATTGTGTTAGCAAGCCAACCGAGGATTTACTCCCTGATTAGATGTGAGAATCCAGTCACTTCTCCATAGTCCATCAATTGTCAGGGGAGCTCCCAGCCCCTGAGCCTGTTGGGGGCGGGGGTGGGGCGTGGGTTTGCCTATTCCAATCAAAGCAGGCAGAAAGAAGGGGCATCCTTAGGTGGGAGACAAGGAGACAGAGACGGGGCACTGTTTGAGGTAAAGGGGACCGCGAGTCAGTCTCTAACCTAGAGGATACCCATCATGAGGTGTCTTACTAGTCCACTGCCTCTTCCACGGCCATCTTCAGGAAAACTTGGTCCTAGAGTGACCACCTAGCTGAAGTATTCCTCCACCTTTACTGTGAAGGAGCTCGAGAAGGACAGAGAAAAACTGCAGTGAAATGGGCCCTCTGTGAAGATGCTAAGCAGAAGCTTGGAAGAGAAGCCATTCCGCTGATGGCCTCGAAGTGGAGGCATGTCTAGCATCCTGCGGCACTTGCTCACGCAGGGCAGTGTACTGGGCAGTTCACGGGTTGAGTCAGGCCGCTTAATAACGCTCCTTTGCGCAGATGCTTCTGCTTCCTCCTTTTATAGACGCCGGTGCCACAATCCAGAGGTGACGTCACTCCGCCTGGCTCTACAAGCAAACGGTAGCGTGAGAGTCCACCAGGAGTGCGACCACGTGCACCTCACCGTTGTTGGCCTCAGAAAACAATATCCCAAAGCGAAGGCCTCAGGATAGGGCTCTGAAGTGAGTTTCTCTTTGCCGTCTCCAGATCTCTCAGGGTCAATCACAGAAATCAGAATTCTTTCTGTAGGTCCCACCCCTGAGGACCTCCAACTACAGGCTCCACCCACAGACCATTCTACCAGCCAGAACCCCAGCCACCCTCAACGGCACCCTGAGTCCCAGGCAGCCAAGCTCTGTCCATAAAGTAAAAAGCCCAGAATCCCGCTAATCCCCAGGTTCGCCCCAAGTTCAGGCCGTTCCTCACAGAAGCCTGGCCTGGCCTGTAGGAGGGGAAGTCAGAGGAACCCGAAAACAGAACAGCCCAGAAAATGTTCAGCATGAACCAGTGTACCTAAGGCCCAGTGGAGAAATTGCAGGCCCACAGTGTGACTGGGGAAGGTGTTATTGGCGGATATTGGCGTCGGTAGCCACTGAAATTTCCAGGTGGCCCATAACAACAACAAACGATAACTCAATACAAGTGGATAGTAGCAGAGACAGACAGCTTGTTGAGAAAGAATATTCTTCTGAAACAGGAAGCAGACCAAAGTACTAGAAGCTCACTGGCCTCATGCCTAGGTCTGTGGTGTTCTCCTAAGATTTATCTATATGTGTCTGTGTAAATGTGTCCCACATGTGTGTGGGAAACACGGGAGCCAGAAAAGGGTGTCCGATCCCCGGAGCTACAGTTACAGATGACTGTGAGTCACCCCGTGTGGGTGCTGGGAAGCACACCTTGCTGCTCTGGACGAACAGGAAGTGCTTTAACAGCTGAGGGATCTCTCCAGCCTGAGCTGTGGCTTTTACAGAGAACCGAAATGGCCAGGGCTCTTACACACTTGTACGAGTCTGATTTTCCCCATCCAGGCTCTTCGGTTATCCCTCCCAGCCCCTGACTGGGGAACAAGGAGGTTTTGTCTCTGCTAAACGTTTCCTTTCATATGCTGATCTCATGTCCTGGCTTCACAATCCACCTTCTTCTCCCTTAATTCTCTACTGCAAGTCTGACCTTAGCTGTGAAGGATTTGAGAGAATAATGATAATAATAATAATAATAATAATAATAATAATAAATGGCTCAGTGGTTAAGAGTACATACTACCTTTGTAAAAGACCCAAGCTTAGCTCTCATCACCTACACCTGGAGGCTCACAACCACCTGTAACTCCAGCTCCAGGGGACTCAGGGTCCTCTTCCAGAGTCTGTGGATACTTGCACTCACAAATGCGCAGATCCACATGCATATATATGTATACATACATACACACATATTTAAAATAAAATAAATCTTTTTATGGTACTGTGAGCCATCAAGTGGAAATGATATGGAAGGTCCTTCCCAGAGACCCCTTCAGCAGGACTGCATAGCCAGACAAACTACTTGACAGAGATGCCAGCCATCAGTGGGGGGAGGGGACCCAGAGGAGAGAGCTGCACAGAGGACAGAAGTCATCCAGCTGATGAAAGAGAGGGGGTGAGGGAGACAAGGAGGCCAACAGGACTTGCAGGCTCCTCAGCTAGGCAAATGGCAGTGTCGGAGTCAATGGTGGCCAAGGAGGGGGAGTCTACTGGTGTGATTCGCCCGTGAGTCCAGCTTCAATTTCTGCCTTACAGGATGTGGACCACATCTTCCAAATGTGCCTCTCCTCCGTGCCACTTCGGTCAGAATCAGAGGAATCAGGCCTGCTTGTTAAAGGTGTTGGTTCCCATTGCTCACTCAGAATCTCAAGGAATAAACAGCAAAGCCCAGGAATTAGGAAGATCCTTGGTATTAGAGATCTGGGAGGCTTCGATCCTGCTATTTACTTCCCTTAACTTTGATGCAGGTAACACAGGAAAAAAAAAGAGAGTTAGAGAGAAGGTAATGTTTGGTTTCAGAGATGTTTGCAGATCTGTCATAGGCAGTTTGATACGAACAGCTAGAGCTTGAAGCTGTTTTTGCCTGGAGAAGACACAACTGAGAGAATCTACGTAGAGGTACAATTTGTAATTTGTGCATTTTTTCTTGTGTCTTCTTCAGCATACGACCTTTACACATAGGCTGCCTCAGGAGTCAAATGTCGGGGAAGAGATTGGGACTTGTTGCAGGAGACTTGCTTAGAGTGAAAGGTCAAGTTGATATTCACTTTTGACATTTCAAAGTGAGCGGGGCAGTACTCTTCAGGCTGAGGTATTATCCTGAGAGAGAATTCACTAAACTCTTTAGCCTTTCTGTTCCTCTACTGCTCAAGGAAAGCCAGGGCCCCTTCTGTTGTTAAGGCCGAAGTGAGGACAAGGCGAGGGCACTTGTGGCCAAGGGATGTCACTGGGAAGTACAGGTCAGAGGGGACAGAACATTTATTCTGGAGTCAGATGAGTGACCACAGTTTAGAATATTCCCAGATTCGATATTCCAATGCAATGATGCTTTAATGAAATCTTTACAGTAAAAGAACAAAAAAAAAAAAGTCTTAAGATGTGTGGGGGAATATTGTTTTCAGGTGTGTGACTTTTGTTTACGCTGCATGTGTTTAACCCTGTGAAGCTGTGTTACTGTGCCTGTCTAAAACACCCGCTGGTCTAATAAAGAGATGAACGGCCAATAGTGAGGCAAGAGCAAGGATAGGCGGGGCTGGCAGGCAGAGAGAATAAATAGGAGACCAGAGACTGAAGAGAAAGAAGAGCCAGAGAACAAGGAGAGGAGGACACCAGGGGCCAGCCACCCAACTACACAGCAAAGCCATGGAGTAAGAAGTAAAGAAAGGTGTACCGAAACAGAGAAAGATAAAAACCCAGGGGCGAAAGGTAGTTGGGATAATTTAAGATAAGGAAAGCTGACAAGAAATTAGCCAAGCTAAGACCAAGCATTCATAACTAGAAATAAGCCTGTGTGTGTGATTTATTTGGGAGCTGAGTGGCAGGCCCTTCCAAAAAGCCAGAAAAGTAAAATATCACACAACAAAGGTACTTTTTTTCAAATACACTCTTAGAAACGTTAGGAAGGTGGGCTAAAGCAAAGGGTGAGGAAGTGCCTGCCCTGGGCCTCAGATACTGTCTGATTATATACTCAGCCTTTTGGCTGGTGGAGGTATTCCATAAAGTTGTACCTGTTGGTTATCTGTTGATCACAGGACGTCAGGGTAGACTCAAGGTGGCTGTTCAAGCAGCTAAAGGCAGCAAGATAAACCGCGATTGCCTTCTGGACCTGCAGCATACCATCCTTTCCCACAATCCCTCAGTCAGTTATGTAACCTTGTAGAGGTTTCTGTGGGAGGCAGGGGTCCTTTTTTTAGGAACTTTTACTCCTAGGGAAATAGAATAAGCCCTGGCCCCTTTGAGACAGAAAGGGATATTAGAGAATGAGGCAGGACTCAGAGTTCTTCTGTTAGTGACACTCAGGATGGGGGCTCCATCAGCCAAGAACCTCACTTGGCCCACAACCTGGCTGAGCCCAGGCTGGACAGATAATAGGTTCAAGGCCAAGGGCTATAAAATGACACAGTGAAGAGGCTGAAAATCCCTTCCATCTGGAGAGCAAGGAGACCTCCAGAGGACACATCTACGATACTCAATGCCAAGAGTCTCTTCCAGGGGAGCCCAGCTTGGCTGGCTGAAAAGACTGAACACTGGAATCTAAGAGGGACTTAAGGAACTTTTGAAGTTTTCCGACCTGACTAAACTCCACAAACTATCGGCCTTATTTAATTCAATTTAAATTTAATCCATATGGATGTTCGGTTGGTGTGTATGTATGTGTGATGCCCATGCAGCTTAGAAGAGGGCATTGGATGGAACCAGGGTAACAAATGGTTGTGAGTCACCACCAAGGTGCTGGGAACTGAACCCAGGTTCTCTGGAAGAACAGCTAGTGTTTGTTAACTCTCTCTCCACCTCCCTCATGTAAAAATTAACTTCTAATGATATATATATATATATATATATATGATGTGTAGCCCTTTGAGTTTCATGGAGGATCTGCTGTGGTAAGAGGAGAGAGAGAGAGAGAGAGAGAGAGAGAGAGAGAGAGAGAGAGAGAGAGAGTGGTGGGGCAGCAAAACGCAAGGAGCAGGAGCCTCAGGAGAGAGACGGGGGAGACGTACTTCGGGAAGCCAGGAGATCGATTTAGGAAAGCAGCAGCAATACAATTTCATATTGCAGGAGAAAGCGATGATAAAAAGGGAACAAGAACCACTTGATTAACATTATACCTTTCATAAGTGGGTCAGACGCTACTGATGCGGTGGTTTGAACACTGTCGCTTGAAGTAAGAGCAATGTAACTTTATAAATGAAGGTCAAAGAGAAGCTGGGGTCACCCTAGGAACAATTCCTGAAGTTTAATCAGCATATTTTCGTGTTGATACAATTTTATTAATATATTTCTACTCATTGACTAAAAAAATCATGCTTAAAACAGTGCCAATTTTTTTTTTCAAATAAAGCATTCATTTTCCACAGTCCCGGTTCTAATACTTTTGTGATTTTTATGTGTTCGTAATCGATACATATTGTATTATGTTTTATTTTCTTAAAACAGCCACAACCCACCGGTCTTGTATGCTCTTCAGGGCACCTGTCACTCTTCATTGAGTGGTATTTGCTTTTATTTTGCCTTAACCACCAGATGGGGCCAGGTGGTTTTCACTGTATAATTGTCAAGATGGGGTTACGCTAGCTGAATAGCTTCTGCCTGGCTCTCTTAAAGAGTTCTGCCTTTGAAGCCCAGCCACGATGTCCTGAGAAAGTCCTAGCCACTTAGAGTCAACAGTCAGCCAAGGTCTCAGCTGAGACCAGAGCCACAGACAGGTGAGGGAACAGGCCCCTAATGAAGCTTCCCGTGGTTCCGGCATAGCTAAGTGCAGCCTCCCAGTCCCAGACAAGCCAACCACACAGCCTATTCTGCTGGAATGCCTGACCTGCAGACAGTGGCTGTTTCATGCCACCAAGTTTAAGATAACTTCTTAAAACAGCAATAGTAGTTGGAGCACCCAGAGGGTTTTGTTTTCATAACTTTCGCATTGATTAACAAACATTTTCTCATGTTGCTGGGTAGTCTTCCTGATTTCTCAATCGGGTAACAAAATATTTTGAGTCGATGTAGTGTGTTTATTTAAATATTGCACTATTTTTGGCTATTTAGAAGGCTTCTCGTCTCTCACTATCTCAACTGCTGATATAAAAAAGCTCTGTGTAGAGATGTTTCTCTTTTACTCGATTGCTTCACTGGGATAAATTCCCAGAAGTAGAATTACATTTGGGGATGAACATTTGCACAGCATCCCAAATGGAGTACCAAATTACTTATCAAATACATCAATTGATCCTGCCATCAATTATTCTTGGCAATATCGCTACATAAAATCATTCCAATTTGTTTGGAATTGAATGCACATGCACACACACAAATGTAACTGCATTAATTACACACCTTTACAATATTGTCACTAGAGTCAGATACCCCCATCAATGCCGCTAATTTAATCAACAGAAATTATATTTTATCATTGTTTATAATGGAGACTTTATATATTTTAGAAATTGTTTCCCACCATATCTAAAGTGTTTACATGTATTCTAAATCTAATAAGGTATTTTTCAGAGCCCCTAGAAAAATCATTGTTTTTAGTCAGATACAGTGGCACATACATACAGGTCCTTGGTAATCAGAGGTAGACAGATCTCTTTGAGTTCAAAGCTGGCCTGGTCTACATAGTGAGACCCAGTTTAAAATAAACATGTAAACAAACAAACTCTTGGTTTTTTTAGGCTCCAAGTCACAATCAATTAATAGACTGTGAGAATGTATTACCATGGTGAGCGTATCTTCCTTCTCTAATTAGTAGACATGTAAGGGCTTAAGTGCCTCTTGATCAGTATCACAAAGAAAATCAGCAGAGTATAGTATAGTATAGTTTTTTTGTTTTGTTTTGTTTTTCGAGACAGGGTTTCTCTGCAGCTTTAGAGCCTGTCCTGGAACTAGCTCTTGTAGACCAGGCTGGTCTCGAATTCACAGAGATCCGCCTGCCTCTGCCTCCCGAGTGCTGGGATTAAAGGTTTGTGCCACCACCGCCCGGTGTATAGTATAGTATAGTATAGTATAGTATAGTATAGTACAGTATAGAAATATCGGAGCCTTATGCACTCAGTAAGGTGTGTGTGTGTGTGTGTGTGTGTGTGTGTGTGTGATGGTTGGGGGGACACTAGAGAGATGCTTCTTTAGTTAAGAGTACCTGCTGCTTTTCCAGAGGACCCCAGTTCAGTTCCCAGCACCCGCACTGGGCAGTTCACAACTGCCTGTAACTCCTGCTCCAGGGGATAGGAGTGCCCTGGCCTCTGCGGGCACACACACTCACATACATAGACTGAAATGCAGAATCACACAGACATGTAATTAAAAATTGTAAAAATCAATCTTTTTTCTTTTTAAAAGAAAAACTATTGTGGAGACAGAGTTCCTCTGTATAACAGTCCTGGCTGTCCTGGAACTCACTTTGCAGACCAGGTTCAAATTAATAGAGATCTCAGATTCATAGAGCTCCACCTGCCTCTGCCTCACAAGTGCTAGGATTAAGGGTATGTGCCTTCATCGCCCGGTGGAAAAAAAATATTCTCCATGCAACAAAAATTTTTGTAAAGCACCAGCCTTTAGCTGGCAAGATGGCTCTGTAGGTAAAGGCATTTGCTGCTAACCTTGTCGACCCGAGTTCAAGCCCTGGGCCTGTCATGGTAGAAGGAGAGAACTGATTCTTGCACACACACACACACACACACACACACAAAATGTTTTAAAAGATTTAAAGTATCAGCATTATAACGCATATTGATTACCCTCTTTTTTACTTTTTTTAAAAATATTATAACTTCCATTTTATTTTTCTACAGTGTTTTTTTCCTCTGTCCTTGTGAAGCCATCTCTTAGCCCGGGCTTTGGGGGAGGGCGTGGTGCAGCAGGTCTAAATCATGGCGGGGGTTGGGGGGCAGGGGAGGGGCAGGGCAGGGTCCTGTCCTTCCCGGTGTCACTAGATCAGTTCCTGACCACCGTGCTCTGAACCGCTCTCGCAGTAATGCAACTTGACAGAGAGTCTGGGGCGCACATAAGTATCCAAGACTCTTGCCTCAGATTTTGTCCCTCACGGCAGCGGCCTCTACGACGCTCAGAAGGCCGGACTTAATGACCTTGTCCTTGGGCACAACAGGACCTGTCCGTGCAGGGGATTGGATGCACAGAGCTGCTTTCCACCACCATTGTGTTCTCTTTTTGATCGTCTTGGAGCCAAGACCCCAAAGACCTTCTTTTCCATTTTGATGTAAATATTTCCCAGTCTGCAGCTTCCGTTTTTATATTGAATTATCTCTCTTTGACACTGCTTCAATTTTTCACGAAGTCAAACCCAGCCCTCCCTTCTAATGTCTTATTTCCGTTGAAAACAAAAATTCATCTTGTTTCTACCAAGGCGATAAATGATCCATCCTACGCTTTGTCAGCTCAGTTCTCACCAACGCGGCCTCTCAACTTTCTCTCAGTACGCCTTGAACTAGAAATTCGCATCAGCTCAGCAAAATGCAAAGAGCTGTGGCACAAATGTTATTACGGAGCCTGGGAGGATCGTGAGAGCTCGTGTCCCCCACTCCGCATTTCCAGTCATCAGGCTCCCTGGCATCAGCAAAAAGGTTGGCGCTTCAAACGCTGAGTAAGCAAATCTTGCAATAACCCGGAGACAACTACAGCAAAATCCGGGGAGGAAGCAATGTGGTTAACCTCAGGACCCATAGCAACCCTCGGAGTAAGACACGGGAGTTGAGTTCTGGGGCAAAACTGCCACGGCAGAGAGTGCTGATTCCGTAGTGACCACTGAACAGTTTCTGTTTATTGAAGAAAAAAATCATTACTCCTCTCCACTATCTGTGGGGTCTGCTATTATTCTCTTTCATAGATGAGAAAATTGCAGGGCAAAAGGATTCGCGACGTCTCCAAGGTCAACAAGCTAACAGGTGTCTGGAATTTAACCTAAGCCTAGGCTGCTCATTACCGGCCCCTGTGCCTCCCCCGGGGGAACCCAGGGCAGCAGAAGGGAGAGGACGGATTCCTGGAGGCAGGGTTGCTTATAATACGGGGTCCTTAAGGGACTATTTGGACTTCCCTGTGGAGACCTTTCACAGTGCCTCTTCCGCTCTGTGGAGCTAGTCATCCGGAATGAAGACAGTCCCTACCGAGGTAGACTCGGGGTTTGTTTTCCATCGGGATTCTCCTGGATTCCATTCAGATCATGATCATTCAAAGGCTTATTAAAGATGGCAGCTCAGGCCCGCAGCTGGGCCTGTGATCTGTACCCAATTCGGTCATTCTCACTTGTGAAGAGGGGACAATCCGACTCCTGGTCCCCTGGGGTCCTTGTGAGACAGCCGGTGGGGAACACCAAAGTGAGTGCTATTCTAGTGCTTGTCCTTCTGTATTACGGTCATTTCTTATGAACTGATATGTTTTGTTACTGTGCCCGGATTCTAGGAGACGATCTAGCTCAATAGTTGCATATTTAGGTGGGGTGAGGTTTCATTGTGGTCCCTATAGGTCACCTTTGATCTCCTGGTGTTTTATGTGAGCTTCTTCAATTTTAGGATGCATGCAGGCTGAGCAGGATGGACAGAAGTCCCTGCTTACCCCTGCTATTCTGGCATAATTATTGTTGGTGGCCTCCTTTCATAGTTAAAAGTACCCTTGCTGCAAAGATAAGCCACGTGGTCAGTCTACTTGGAGAGCCACAACCCTCCCATAGATGGTTACTGCTATATTGTGGGAGCTTTGCCAGAGGCCCACAGCTTCAGTGGAAAGGGTTTTTGTTACTGTTTTTACACGAAGGTTCTCTCTTAATAACCCATGGAATGCTATGGAGACCTTCTAAGAATTATTTTTCTTGCTTTGTGTTTTGAGACAGGGTTTCTCTGTATAGCCCTGGCTGTCCTGGAACTCACTCTGTAGACCAGACTGGCCTTGAACTCACAGAGATCTACCTGCCTCTGCATCCTGGGTGCTAGGATTAAAGACATACGCCACCACCAGCCAGCCAAAAATAATGTTTTTAAGTGTGTTAAATAAAAGCACACAGTTACAAAGGAATTACATCATTTTGAAAGTCTGCTATCAAAATATTGAGATAAATTCATAGTGTAGTAATAAATATGTTTTATTAATGATCAAATAACAGGTCTGTTAACAAACTTAACTATTGTAGTTTCAAGAAAGGTATGAGCATCAATGACACTTCGAAGAATTTGTAGCAGCAGCACACGTGGAAACAGCTGAGATTCTCTCTCTCTCTCTCTCTCTCTGTCTCTGTCTCTCTCCCTCCCACCCCCCATCTGGTTGCTTTTATTATCAATTATTTTATTTATTGCAGCCCAAAGGTGTTACAAAACAAAATGGCTGAATGGCTCTGTTAAAATCTGCTCTCACCTTGCCTTAGTTACTTCAGGGCTGCTGTGATAAACAATCACCAAAAGCACACGGCCAATAAACACACAGAAGGAATGTATTGCAGTTCTAGAAGGATAAGAACCATCGTGGCAGGAAGGCATGGGGCCAGGGGGCAGACATGACCAGGAACAGGAAGCTGAGTGCTCACATCTTGAATCACAGGTGTATGCAGAGAGAGGAAACTGAAGTACCGCGAGTCTATGAACTCTCAAAGCCCACCCCAGTCACGCACTTCCTCCAGCAAGGCTAAACCTCCCTGAACAGTGCCACCAGCTGAGGACCAAGTGTTCCAATGCCTGAGCCTATGGAGGGCCATTCTCACTTCAACCACCACAGTCTTCTAAACACACAAGCCTAAGACTGTGAACCCAACAGTCAAGGGGGAGTCCTTGGGTAGGCGACAATGAACGATGCCCTTGCAGAGGGACTGTTTGGGAACTCAAATGTGCCCAGCAAGAGGGAGAGAGAACAGACAAACATTTTTGTGAGCCTCAGCTTTCCTTTTCTGAAATGGGTTAGTTCACATCATAGCTGAGATCTCAGTGGCTTTGATCCGAATCCAAAAGGGATCCCCTAACCCAGTGGTGGGAATTTGGATCCAAGGAACAATGAATAAGGGTCGTAGAGAACTTGCAGGCTTATGTGGAAGGGTGAAGAGCAAAAGTTCCAGTAGGGTCAGGAACTCAGAAAGGAGGGGTGGGGCCCGGGAGTAGAGCAAAGAACCCAGAGAAGAGGGGGAAACCATCAGAAGCCCAGTAGTATGTAGAGTTGGTAAGAGAAAAAGGAATCCGCAGACATGCGGAAGAGGGCGGTGACCTGAGCACCTCTGAAGAGGTAAGAAATAACAGACCCCAGGAGAGGGAGTTCCTGTAAGACTTCAGGCTTTCATCTTACAGGACATTTCAGGAATGCCCCAGAGAATGGCCCGCTGTGACGTCATTAGTGTGAGGTCACATGATTTCTCTTCATTTTTTTATGTTCACCATCAAATCTCATTTCCCTCCATCCAGTGTTGACAGATTTGTTAAATTCTATCCAGTTTCAAAACCACTGCGTGAGTGTAAGGCAGGCAGAAGGGAAGCAAACTGCACGGGAATCGAAGGAGAAAGAGCTAGAATGGTCACGTATGGGTTTCTGGACACAAGTGAAGGAGGAGATGATGTGTGTAGTTATTAGCATGTGGACTGATGAAAATGACCTGTCATATGATGTCTGTAAGGGGTAACCCGTGCAGCATATACCCTGTAGAGATTGTGTATTTACCATGTATTTATTTATTTGTTTGTTTGTTTGTTTTTCAAGACAGGATTTCTCTGTTTCTCTGTAGCTTTGGAACCTGTCCTAGAACTAGCTCTTGTAGACCAGGCTGTCCTCGAACTCACAGAGATGCACCTGCCTCTGCCACCTGAGTACTGGGATTAAAGGTGTGTGCCACCACCACCCGGCTAGGGATCATATATTAACAGCTTTTGCAATGGTATTTATTACTGGGAAGGGTCTCTGTCCTGGAAACTTTCTCAGTCCGTCTTCAACCACTAAAAGAGATGTGTTGATCCACGGTCAGCCAGCAGAGGGAGGCACACACCACGCTATACGTTTAGGAGGCTAGGGCATGGGGTGCGGGATGGAAACTTCCTTTGGTTTGTATGGCTGAATAGGACGGAACAAGGCTCCCTTCTGCCTCTGCTTGGTTTGAGCTTATAGCCTTCTAAGGGGTACCCAGTCCTGGCACTTGAGTTAAGGCCAATTAGAGAATAATTATCAGGTGAGTTCTGATGAAGCAGGCAGAACGGGGAGGAGACAGGAACCAGCGGGCTCCTTACTCCACTCTCTCTGAGAGGAATTTCATCCTGGAAGTGGGGAGAGTAGATACTGGGTTGAGGAAAACTTCAGTGGCATAAATTGGAGGCCACGTATTTCTTCCTTAAGCCCCTCACATTGTCTAATTCCTCACCTGCCTTCTTGTTAGTAGGAATATAACCTCCCTGCTACGTAGTCCTGGGATCCATCAGGGGTCATAGAAAAGGATTCCTCTCCTGTTCGCCCGCACCATCAAGAAGTTACTGCCTTAGGCTTCCCTGCAGGCGGTAGTCTGCAAAGGTTTTGAAGTAGCTCTCCATACGCACACAGAGAAAGTATCCTCCATGGTAAGGTGGAAAGGTAAGAAGCCATAGACACTAAGAGCTCAGCCTGTTTCTTTGTGAGATGCAATTAAACAGGGCATAGGAACATTAGTCAGGAAATAGGCAAGTTAATCATCTTCTGTAGAACTGTTCTAAAGGAAAATGGTGCCGGTTTCCAAGTAATTCCTGAGGAATCAGGGCTAGATCTGCCCGCTAGAGACAGCCATCTTCTTCTCTGGTGCTTAGCAAGCAGAAGAAAGCTGGTCACATAACTAGGCCTCCTCCAATAAACCACACCTACTGAATGTTCCCCAAATGCAGGAAGGAAGCAGAGAGTCCCCAAGACATCCAACTTTGCTCCTCATGGAAAACTTTTTTCTTAAACATTTTAAGAATCAGAACCTGAGCCCAGCGAGATGGCTCAGTGGGTAAAGGTACTTGCCTCCAAGCCTGAGGACCTGAGTTCAATCCCCAGGATCCATACTGTTGAGGAAAAGAAGCAGAATTGACTCTCACAAGTCGTCTTCTGACCACCACACACTGGCCGTGTCATCTGTGCATGAACACACACACACACACACACACACACACACACACACACACTGTTAAGTTGGGAGCATAACCCCCAGCCCCCAGTCCTGAAAGTTGTATTGGTCTGGACTCCAAATCCCAGCATGCGGGATCCTCCCTTGCGGAGGGGGGGGGATCAGGACCACCCCCACAGGGTGTTTAAGTGAACTCCCAAAAGAGGAACATGTGATCTTTTTTTCTTCCTCCTGGCAGTTGCTTTGGTGGCCTCCCAGTTCTCCCTCGGGGCCACCTGAGAGCGCAGGAATCCCATTAAACCTGGATATTTCTTAATTTGGCTTGTTTTGATTTGGCTTGATTAGGATTTTGTGTCGGCAGAGAGCTTGCATTAGGAAAAATTCCCAACACACACACACACACACACACACACACACACACACACCACTACCATCACCACCACCATCAAAGAAAATAAATAATAATCAGAGCTGGGTGTGGTAGTGCACACTTTTAATCCCAGCATTTGGATGACAGAGACAGGTGAGTCTCTGTGAGTTCAAGGCCAGCCTGGTCTATATAGCAAGTTCATGACTATCAGGGCTACCAAGAGAGATCCTTTCTTAGGGAGTCCAAAGCCAGCCTGGTCTACAGAGGAAGCTGTCAAGGCTACATAGAGGGAACCTGTCTCAAAAAAAAAAAAAAATACCCAGGCCAAACAAAAAGAATTGGAACCCCTTTTCAAATGAGATGGTTGTGTAACTAAACAAAGTAATCAAAGAAGGACTTTGGTTGAGGTGGAGATGGGAGGGGAAGAGAAAAGGCACACCCATTTTCCTTACTGCCGCCCTGCCCCCAGTCCAGAGAAGAAACTTCAGGCTTCTTTGTGGTTCCCCACTGGAAGAGGAAACAGTGAAGTCTGTAGTCCAGACACACTGATGACTGGGAGTGTCCAAAATGATGTCCAGCCCACGAGGGCAGCAGTATAGGTGACTGTCTTGGTCCCTTTTCCTGTTGCCGTGACAAATTACTCCAACTTAAGAAAAAAAAGCCTTTATTATAGCTCTCAGTTCTGGATTGCAGTCTATCCTGGGGGAGCAGGAACTGAAGCAGTTGGTCCCATCAGGTCCACAGTCAGAAGGAACCAGTTAATGCTTGTAATGCTTGCCACCTGCTGCTCAGCCTCTACAGTATACAGCCCAGGATCCCCTTCAGTGAATGGTGCTGCCCACAGTGGGTGGGTCTTCCCACACCAATTAATGATCAAGACAACCCCAGAAGCCTATCTCATGGGTGATTCGAGCTTCAGTCAAGTTTACAGTTAATTCTACCTGTAGCAGTGATCTATGGGAAAAGATCACTGTACTAAAACCCATAGGCTAAGCTCTAGTCCTAATCCTAACCACTCAGATCAGCTGGCTGCCCTCGACAGTCATTTAACCTTCCTCTACAGACCCTCAGACCATTGAGAATCCTCACAAAGACAAGCATTCCAGTCCAAACCCACTGAGCCATGCTAACCTGGAGGGAAGCCATCTGTTTCTGTTGAGTGTTCAGGTCCAGGTCAACTAGCCATTGGCAAAGGCCCATGACTACACAGTGGCCTGCAGCCACCCTCTGCTCTGTACATCCACCCTATTTCTGTCCTCATCCTAAGCTCCTGCCCCAGGTCTCTCCACTGTACTAAACTGTACTGGCCCCTGTGCCTCTCCTACAGGAACCAAGGACAATCCTATTTCTGTGGTCAGAATCCCATTCTTTGATTCCTTTTGACTTGTACTCCAAATTCATCAAAACTTATCCGACCCCAGGCAGGCTCCCGAGGTTGGCCTTCCCTTCCTGAGTTCCAGCTATCAGCAAGATTGGGGTCCTGATAGTTCAAACTGTGTGGCTTCATCTCTGACCGCCTCTCTCACATTCTCATACCATTGGAATGACTACTACCCTATGGAAAATCATGCTTCTTGGTCATGGACAAGCAGATTAAGAAGAGCCAGAGAGAATACCAATTCAAAAAGACAATTCTGTTAAAAGGATTTGCTTGCTCTCTTCTTTCTGCTTAGTCACATGCAACGGGCCGCTCAATATTTCCTATGACAAGAGTTAAGAAAACAGCAATCATCATCCAATGAATGTGATTCAGGGGAAAGTTCACAGGATCGGGAGGCAGCGTTTTTGACAGGCTGTGAGATCTTCAGCATATCATTGTGTCCTTCCTGATCATGTTCCTCTGTAAAGTGAGACTCACGATACATAAACCTCACAAGGCTGGTGTTAGGACAAAACAAAAGTTAACTTTTATTATTAAAAATGGGCTATGGATCTGCACATAGAATTCTTGAAAGAAGAAATGAAAATAGCCAAGTGGTGTTTTTGAAAGTGTTCGACATCTTAGCGGTTAGGAAAAAAATCAAATTAAAAATGCTTTGCGATTTCATCTTACTCCAGTCAGAATGGCTAAGATCAAGAACACAACTAACAACACTGGCAGGGTCAGGAAAGGGAAACCCTCATTCACTGTTAGTGGGATGGCAAACAGGTACAGCCTCTATAGAAAACTGGAGACGTCTCAGAAAGCAAAAGTAGATCTACCGTATGACCTGGTTATACTACTCCTTGGTGTAAAACTTAACAGCTGGCTCTCCTGCTACAGAGAAACTTGCTCAGCCGTGTTCATTGCCACTCTATTCCCAGAAGCTACGAAATGGAAACAGCTTAAATGGCATTTAACTAATGAATAGATAATGAAAATTTGATACATATATACAATTTATTGGTAAAGAAAAAGGAAGTCATGAAATTTGCAGGTACGTGGGTAGAACCAGAAAATACTGTGCTGAGTCAGGTAGCCCTCACCTCTCCCCAGAAGGAAACACCACATGCTCTCTCTTGTGTGGTTCCTAGCTCTGAATCTTTAGATTTGGATATATAGCCTGAAGTTATCACAGCTGACTGAAAGATAGAGAGAGACCGTGGGAGTAACAGGGAGAGTGTGTTCAAAGTAGGACAGGAGGTGCATGAAGGGGGCGGGGGTGGGGAAAATGAGGAAAGATCTTTACCTGGGGAGAAGGAGGGAGGGTAATATAGTCAGAGAGGGAGGAAGGAGGGACAAATAACACGAAAGATGTCTGAAAAAAGGAAACATTTTATAGACGTACTTTAAATTCATGAGGTAGCTGGGCAGTGGTGGTGCACACCATTAATCCCAGCACCTGGGAAACAGAGGCAGGTCAGGTGGATCTCTGTGAGGTCGAGGCCAGCCTGGTCAGCAGAGAGAGCTCCAGGACAGCCAGGGCTATACAGAGAAACCTGATGTGGGAGTCCCCTCTGTATGCTGTGAATATGTTTTATTGCCATTGGTAATAAAGAAGCTGCTTTGGGCCTATGGCAGGGCAGAATAAAGCCAGGTGGGAAATCCGACCAGAGATATAAAGTAGGTGGAGTCAAATAGACACCATGTAGCTACCCAAGGAGACAGATGCTCAGAACCTTTACCGGTAAGCCACAGCATCATGACAGATACACAGATTAATAGAAATGGGTTAATTTAAGATATAGGAGCTAGCTAGAAATATGCCTGAGTCGTTGGCTGAACAGTGTTGTAATTAATATAGTTTCTGTGTGATTATTCGGGTCTGAGCAGTTGGGAAACCAACAAGCTGTGTCCATCTATAGAAGCATTGTCTCAAAAAAAAAAAACAAAATAAGATACATTATATTAGATGATTAAATGATAGATAGATGATAGATAGATAAATAGGTAGGTAGATAGACAGATAGTAGATGATAGTTTAAATAGCATTCTGTCACACAGGGTGCTCACTCCAAGACCCACAGACTAAAAAAAAAAAAGAAAAAGAAATCCCCATGCCAGCTTAGGAAACCTCCCTTTGAGTTGTTGGTTGGGAGAGCCCTGAGACTCTCAAAACAATATAGGCTATTGCTGTTGCCCTTGGTTGCCCCTGAGAATTTATTATAAAGTATGCATACTTCAAAATATCTAGAGTAATATCTATAGTATTATCTAGCTAGCTGTCAGTAGATAGATAGATAGTAATATCTGTAGTATCTAGATTCTCATTTAAAATAACAACTGACTGGAGAGGTGGCTCAGAAGGTAAAGTGTTTGTTGTGCAAATAAGTTTGCTCCAGAACTCAAGAACCCATGTGAGAGGCAGGACACAGCAGTACATCTCGTAACCTCAGTGCTGGGGCAGTGTGTGGGTGGAGACAGGGAGATCCTGGAACCTGCTGCTAGCCAGTCTAGCCAAATCAACAAATTCCAGGTTCCCGAGAACCCTGTCTCAAAAAACAATGTGGAGAGTATCCAAAGAAAACACCAGATGTCAACTTCTGTCTCCACGCACACACATGCATGAGCACATGCACATACCACATGAATGCTTATATAGACCACACACACAATAGAAAAATAATAATAAACAACAATAATAATAGAATAATGAAGATTGAAAATAAACATATGTGTTCTCTGCACCCAGGTTAAGAAATTAGTAGTACCTTAGAGGCTTCTTATACAATACCTCCCTCATAACAAGACCGAACAAGGATATTAAAGAAAGTGTTTCATTGTTCTTTCATACAGTTTTATGACCCATAACAGTTTCAAAATAAGCTATTCAATTTACCTATTTACAATCTTTATATAAATGGAATTTTTCTGTTTAATATTTTTCCTGTAATTTTTTTTTTTTAGATTCACTCACACGGAAGCACATGGCTACCGTTTGCAAAAAGCGAGGCTATACTCAGATAGACTGATGTAGATAATAACATAGATGCTCTTTACCATGCTAGATACATTCTCTTTTCCTTATTTACCAAAAGATTTTTATCATAAAATCATTTGAATTTTATCCGATATCTTTGTCTAATAGAAATATATCCTCTAATATAGATGTATATATTTGTTTTATGTGTATATAATTTGATCATCTGGAGAATTGCATTACTTTGTAGCAGTAAGCCAAAAGTGGATCCCTGAGATAAAATCATGTTGATCATTTTATACATTATTCAATATTGCTAACTATATTTTGTTGAGGATGTTTATCTTTGGTGAGATTAGTCTGTGATTTTTTTTTCTTGAAGTGTTCCACTTAGATTTTAGTATCAAAGATATGTTGCTGTATAAAATGGGTTTGAAAACCTTCCCTCTTACTCTGTCCAAAGGTTAGTTCTAACTGTCAACTTGACACAGTCTAGAATTACCTCGAGTCTTAGCTGAGAAATAGTCTGGATAAGGTTGGCCTGTAGGCATGGCAATGGGGGATTGCCTTGATTGTTAATTGATGTGGGAAGACCCATCCCACTGTGGGCAACACCATTCCCTAGGCAGGGGCTCCTGACATGTGTAGTAGCGAGATGGAGCTGAGCAGCCAGCCAGCAGGCAAGCAGGTATGCATTTACTTCTCAACTGCTTGGTTATGGATGTAATGTGACTGACTGTTTAAAGTTTGTCCCTTGGCTTCCCCACAATAATACAACACTGGACTGTATCCTGAAATCGCAAACACCCCTTTCTTCTCTAAGTTCTTCTCTGTTAAACTATTTTGTAACAACAACAGAAATGAAAATAGAACACTGTTTTCTGAAAGAATTTGCACAAGATTGTCACTATCTATACCTGAAATGTTGCATACGTTTATAAAGTTATTGATTATGGAATTTTGAGGGATGCTGGAGATTAAACCCAGGGCTTTGCACGTGTTAGGCAAGTACTGTACCACTGAGCTGTGTCCTTAGCACAGATACTCAATTTATGAAAAGACTTTAAAGTAATCATTCAGCTCCATTCATGGATATGAGACTATGAGTTTCCCATTGTCTGCACAGCAAAGGGTCTGGCAGATCATTTATACTTTCGCATGTGTTTTCTACCTTATATTAGGAGCTAGTCTGAGGAGTTAGAGTTAGCTTAGAAGCCAGATGGCTATCTGGAAATCTCAGCATCACCATACATATGACTTTGGGTCAGTGGTTTATCATGTATTGACCCCACAGCTTCATCTGCAAATGGGATAAAAAAACTTCGCATCACAATTAGGGGCTTTAGTGAGTATTAGCATATGTCGAGTTCATAAGTAATGGGTAGGCACCATTGCTAGTATTTGCTGTCAGCTCTAATTCTTGAATTGATTGTATACTTGTTTGAAAATTTCCAAATGCATTTAGGGTCGTAGGGGACAGTTTCTGGATAATTTTGTTACAACTTTATAGGTTTGCATAAAGGTGGTCAGAGAATATGAATGTGTTATCAATTTTTGGCAATGTGTCAAGGTATTTTGGCCTGATTTTCATAAACATGTTTTCTATACGTAGAAATGTACCATCCAACAATAAGGCAGGTAAAGATGCCTTTCAGTTCTGTACTCAGAATAATTTTATCTGCTTAATGTAAAGGATGTATATGACTTCCCTTAAAGCAGATGAGTATTCAGTTCTTTTGCTAGCAGTGCCCACTTTCTTAACTATTTTTAAAGTTTTCCCTTATGAGGCATCCTATGTTAGAATTTATAGAAAAATTGTGAAGACAATGTAGCCATTTGCTAAATACCTCACACCTACTTTCCTGTAATTAACAACTGACTTGAGTTAACTAGTGAGCCAATATCTGGTGTGGGAAGTCCTTCTGTATATGTGTTGCTCTTATTGGTTACTGAATAAAGAAGCTGCCTTGGCCTGTGATAGGGTAGAGTAGAGGTAGGCGGGAAAAACTAAACTGAATGCTGGGAGAAAGAAAGCAGAGTCACGAGAAACCATGCAGCCCCACAGGAGACAGACCTTGCCGATAAGTCACAGCCACATGGCAATACACAGATTAATAGCAATGGGTTAATCTTAGGTATGAGTTAGGCAGAAATATGCTTAAGCTGTTGGCCAAACAGTCTTGCAAATATATAGTTTCTGTGTGATTATTTCGGGTCTAAGCAGCTGGGAACAAATGAGCAGCCTCCTACCACAAATATCGATGACCCTGTTAGCTGAGGTCTATGGACTCAGAGTATTCCAGTTTTCACCTGATGCTTATTTCCCATCTGAGGATCTCATCTATGTTTAGTCAGCATGTCTCCTTAGACTCACAGCTCTTTTTTGTTTTGATGACTTTGACAGCTTTGAAGGAACTGGTCATATGTTTATTATAGAGTATCCCCGTTGCTATTTGTCTGTCTTTTTTTTTTTTTTTTAAAAAAAAAAAACAATCATTAGGGTTTTTTTGAGGAAAAATAGATTGAGTGTGTTTAGTTGTTTTATGTCAATCTGATGCAAGCTGGAGTCATCAGAGGGAGCCTCAATTGAGGAAATTCCTCCATAGGATCAGGCTGTAGGCAGAACTACAGAGATTTTCTTCATTAGTGATTGATGGAGAAGGGCCAAGCCCACTGGGAGTGGTCCCATCCTTAGGGTGGTGTTCCTAGACTCTACAAGCAGGCAGGCTGATCACGCCATAAGGAACAAGCTAGTAAGTAGTACTTTTCCATGACTTCTCCATCAGCTCATTTCTAGATCTCTGTCCTGCCTTCCTTCCATAATGAACAGTGACGTGGAAGGGTAAACCAAATAAAACCTTTCCTCCCCAAGTTGCTCTGGTCATAGTGTTTCATGATAGCAACAGTAACCCTCACTAGGCCACTGAGTGAGTCTCACCCTACCAGGTTAAGTTCATCAACAGGAAGGACCTGTAACTGTAGATGTCAACTTTGATTACTTGTGATAACATTTTCCACATGTATAATCTACTATAATTTTTAAGGATTTATATTTGTTACTTTAAATTATGTGTCTGCACGTGGGTATGTGCCCATGAATGCAGACACCCATGGAGGCCCGATGCTTCAGATCTCCTTGACCTGGAGTTACAGGCAGTTGAGAGCCATCTGATATGGGGACTAGAAACTGAACTCAGGTCCTCCGAAAGAGCAGAACATGCTCCTAATGGCTGATCCATCTCTCCAGCCTCTGTAATTTTTATTTTAATCTAATATCATAATATTATGATTCAATGTAGTAGGCAAAAATCCAGAGACCTGGGTTCTGGGTCCATTTTACATTAGACTGCTAATGAGTTGCAGTTAGCCCACCTCTCTGATCCTCAGGGATTCTGTTTGTGTTTTGGTTGGTTCATTATGTATACAATATTCTGTCTCCGTGTATTCCTGCAGGCCAGAAGAGGGCACCAGACCTAATTACAGATGGTTGTTAGCCACCATGTGGTTGCTGGGAATTGAACTCAGGACATTTGGAAGAGCAGGCAATGCTCTTAACCGCTGAGCCATCTCTCCAGCCCCTGAACATATTTTTAAATACCATGTGCATGTGCATTGCTTCTGAGTGCCCTCTAAGCAATATGTACTTTTCAGGTTGCAAATTTTGGTAGTCTCTCGGTGTCCCCAATACACGGGGCTGGCTAACTTGTAAGATAGTGAGGACGGAGATGGTACTGTATAACCTCTGGATGATAGGCATCATGAAGGGCATGGGGCTTCCGGGTTATGTTGAGGTGACTTGATGTGGGGACATTCCAGGAGCTTTGGGAAAAGGTACACAGAGTGAGCAAGTGAGGGCCTTGCCTGTGCCCAGCACTGACATCACTCAGGTTGAGTACCACTTGACATTTGATGCCAGCCAAGAGTCTCACAATCATATCCTCAGATACCCTTGACCAATGATAGACTCTGATGTAGATCTACCCAGAATTCCAGATAAGCAACTCTGTGAAACAAGAGTTTATGTTTGTGGGAAACTGTTACAGGGCCCTCCTGGGTGGCGGTGATGGTGGCGGGGGAGGGAAGGAGAACATGGGAAAGGATGCTGCTGGCTCCACGGCCAGGTTCTTCCCTGACTTGAACCACAGCAGGTTAGCCTTTGTCTGCAGTTTATACACTGAAGGTCCAGGCAGAATTTTTCAGAATAAAGTCTGCTGCCAAAAAGTGCAACTGAAAAGCATGGTCTGGAGAAACACCAGATTCTGATTCTTACTCTTACATCCTATGACTGTACTTTGCTACTTTTATGAAACAACCCTTATGAAGAAAAGACACCATAGGCAGCATTTTCTTCAGTGCTCATTCCCTGAGTTATTGAATAAAATCCTAAAGATGGAAAACAAAGTTTATCAGGAGCTGTCCCTTCCTGTTGGGTGTGTTTGGCAGAGCTCAGCACCACAGATATGGGGCTGTTTCCATGGAGGAACGAGCCCTTGCTTGGCATAGCTACATTCCTGGGTACCATTTGACAGCTGTGAAGGAGCTGTGGGTTTCTGTCGCGCTTGGTTATAATTGATATGAATATCAGGAGTAATGACTGACATGTTTGTTTTATTAATTTTTGCACGTGTGTGTGTGTGTGTGTGTGTGCGCGCACACGGAGGTCAGAGGACAGTTTGTGGGAATCAGTTCTTTCCCTGCACCCTGTATGTCCCAGGGATCAAATTCAAGTTATCAAGCTCGGCAGCAAAACACCTTGACCTGTTGAACCGTGTCCCTGGCCTGGATGCCATGTTTGAAAGGGGTTTAATATTCATGACATCATTTAATCCTTATGTCCACTATAAGCATTTTTTTAAAAGATTTATTTTCTTATTATGTGTACAATAGTCTCAGTATTGTTTGCATGTATGCCTGCAGGCCAGAAGAGGGCACCAGATCTCATTACAGATGGTTGTGAGCCACCATGGGAATTGAACTCAGGACCTTTAGAAGAGCAGGCAGTGCTCTTAACCGCTGAGCCATCTCTCCAGCCCTCACTATAAACATTTTCTAGACCTAGGAGACAAAGGCCGATTATGTAACTTGCCAGTCAAAATGAGTGGAATTGTAGTTCGAAGAACACAGTTACAGAATCCTTGGCCTTGAAGAATATGGACTGGCAAGTGAACAGGCTCCTCCTGGAGTCTGAAATACACCAGGGGAAAGCCGGGCGGTGGTGGCGCACGCCTTTAATCCCAGCAGAGGCAGGCGGGTCTCTGTGAGTTCGAGGCCAATCTGGGCTACAAGAGCTAGTTCCAGGACGGGCTCCAAAAGCTACAGAAGAAACCCTGTCTCGAAAAACCAAAAAAAAAAAAAGAAAGAAAAAGAAAAAAGAAATACACCGGGGGTTCGGCTCCACTTACTGACAGTGCTTTTAGTCTTAAAATAAAAACTCTCTTCCTAGTTAGTGATTGTCCCTATGTTCTCAGTGTCTTCTGGCCAATTCTTAACTACCTGGAAAGTTAGGAATGGAGATTAGCCAGGTAATAATTACACTACAGGTGGTATGTAACACTAGCATTTAGAGAGGTGGAACCTGCCTACTCCAGCAAGGGGAACTGGACCCCTGGGTGCTAGAAGCAGGGCCATCCAGTAGCCTGTGCAGGAGGAGCTCATATAGAGGTACAGAATTAGTTCTAGGTCCTCCTCTGGAGAGGCCTGGCAACCGCTGGAGCCCAAGTCACCCTCAGGGGTTTCATAAACGCCAGTAACACAGTCACCGACATGAACAACTGGTCTACTATCAGTCAGCAAACTAAGCCAGAACAGAGCCATCAGCTTATGAAGCCTCAGGTCAGTGTGACCTGTCTCTCTCTGCCTTGTGTCAGCTGAATCCTGGATGAGGAGATGCCACCATAGAAGCCAGCAAGGGCATGAGAGGCCCAAAACCTACTCCATAACCTCAGAGTGTTCACCATATCCAGCAGATGTCAGCTCTTGTGCCTTGTTTCCCTCTGTCTAGATGAGGGGCTCCACAAAAAGCCTTGTTTTCCTCAGGTAGAGCTGCCTTTTGATTGACCTTCAGAGAGAGGAGGGCCACCCAAGTAATATGTGACATCAAGGAGCTTTATGTCCTAGCAGGAAGCCCTGGCTACAGCGACAATTGCCCAGAATTTTGTGAACTCTTAAGATCCCTGGGTATGACCTGGCCAGACTGCTCAGTCTCCAGAGGCAAGATCCTGACACACTCTGTTTAAGTTCACCATGTCACCAGGATGTGGCCCAGGATGCATCCCACCCCCAACACTAAATGTCGTGTTAGCATAAGGGTCCTCATTTTGTTCACAGCTCATCAGCCTGAGCTTGGGTACTCAGGGAGGGTAGGCCGGGAGTGGGGCAAACGCGGACTAGTGTTCCGCAAAACAAGAAAAAATGGAACACCACCAAATTCACAAACGCAGTTTTTATTTGAGGAGAAGAGAAGTCTGACCAAAAGGATTACAGTTCTGAGCACTTAACTGTTAGTGGCACTAATTGGACTATAAATTTTGCTTCTCTTTGGTTGGAAAGGGTTTTTGTGTTAAACGTTCTCCAGAGGGGTAAGAAGAAAGGTCAAGAAAGGCTGAAGGAAACCCCTCAGTTATTGAGAATGCTCTCCAGGGCCTATGTCAAACTAACAGGCCGGCATTGTCTGAACCTCAAGGTTTCACCCAGTGCAGAGGACACAGGTCACACTACACCTGCAAGGACAGATGAAGCAGGAAGAACAGGTACAAGTCGCTGGGGGAGAGCAGGCATCTGCAACTTCAGACTTCGGCATGGAACGGGTAATCCTTGTGTTTAGCACAGCTGTCAGAAAAGAATACATGTGCCTTACAACTCAGCCGCCTCCAAAAACTGCGTTCACTTACTTACTGTGTGTACGTGTGGGGGTGTGCATGCAACAGGCCGCATGTTGGGGGTCAAAGGGCAACTTGTTTGAGTCAGTTCTCTCCTTCTACCATGTGGGTCCCGGAGATAAAACTCTGTTCATCAGTATTGGTTCCAAATGTCTTAATACACCGAACTATCCTGCCAACTCTCAGAGAAAAGTCTTCGACTGTAATAAGTCACCTACAGAGAAATGATGTCTGGTCAAGCAAGCCAGTCTGAAGACTCTTCTGATCACACACATACAGCAGGGAGAGCTACTCAGCCTCTAGGCTCCTCTTGTCTCATGACGTCATGAACTGGCATGCATGTGAAGAACTGCACCCAGCTAACTAGGCCTGGGGGCACACTGGGCAGCAAGATCCGATTCTTGCCTCCTAGCAACTCAGACTAGTTAGCAGGAGCGTATAGCATCATATTGACTCAGGACAGAAAGAGCAGAGATAGCAAGGCAGCAGAGGTTTAAAAGCTGTGTAATGCTGAATCCCAAAGGGCAAGTCAAACAGCAGCAGCTCTCAGGAGAGAGGAGAGGGCACTTCCTTGTCATCTGGAACAAAAATAAGCACCAAGCAGTGGCTGGGGATTTGCTGCAGGAACCAGGGGAGAGGCTGGCATGTAGCCAAAGTTCACAGTCTATTTGGTAGGGCCAATGCCATATACTAGGAACAATATGGCAAGAGCACTGGAAAAACTGGACAGGTAGGCTGTCAAAGCCTGCACACGTGTGGGTGATACACACACACACGAAAAAATAAATCCAGTAAGTTCTGCAATGATAACCATGAAGTCCCAGCTGTCTCCTGCTCTCTGGAGTTGAAAGGGCAGGAGGGTAAACAGAATGTGAAGAAAGGTTGTTATGTTACTCCTCAGAAGAAGCACGTGTTTTCATTGTGTCTGAAGTCCTTTCCTTCTATGTTTAAGCCAGTGGTCCTCAACCTTCCTAATGCTGTGACCCTTTAATATAGTTCCTCATGTTGTGGTGAGCCCCCAGCCATAAAATTAATTGCTACTTCGTAACTGTAATTTTGCTGTTATGACTCATAATGTAGATATCGGCTATGCAGGATATCTGAACAGCAGCTGCTGTGAGGTCATTCGGCCCACAGGTTGAGAAGCACTGCTCTGGGCAAAAGGGTATTCATTGTTTGCTTCATTCTTCCCAGACCCCTAATGCAGCTCGACTGTGATAAACATCAGAGGTCAAGGGTGAGCCAGGCCAGGAATACATTACTCTGCCTGAACACCCAGAACACACAGCTCTCCTGACCCACCTTTCTTTGCATCCTGATGAGTCTGACACCAGCAGGACAGGCTCATTGTAACAGTGTGTGAGTCCATGGGAGGGCTGGCATATGGACAGTTAGAAAAAGCTTCCTGGGACGTCTGGCAACATTAAAGCCAGCCTCTTCCTCCCCACCCCGACCCCAATCCATGCCCACTCAGTATTGCTGATGCACAGATGTTTCTAGAATAGCAGTGCAAAGTGCAAGGGAGGCAAGTAGAGATGGAGGGGTCAGTTAGAAAGACCACGGTTTGTCCATCCCCAAAGCGTCAATGTAAAGGTCACAGTGGCAGGGGATGCAAGACTGAGGACTACAGGTTCTAAGAACTGAGCGGATGCCACAGGCAGGAGATCCACTTCTCTCTTGTCCATTAGAGTCAAAGCAAGCAAACAAGCAAAACCAAAATGATCTTCATGTTAAAAGGGTAAGTGTCTTTAAGATATTAGGAAGGGTCCTGGTTGGGGTTCCTGGGCTGGCTCTGTTTCTGGCCTATTTAGAACCCGAGGTCCCTGTGATAGCAACAAGCACGCTGGCAATCTCAGCCTGAGTCAGATGTTACTGCCTAAGGCACACGTGGTAGTAGTAGTCACCATGTAAACCGTGAGCAGTGCAGAAGGCAAGAGAGAGCAAGAGAATGTAAGCAAGAATCAAGGCTAGGAAGAGAAAGAGGCATTAGGGCCATTGGGGACATAGAAGTTGCTTAATTTTTTTTTAAGATTTATTTATGTGTATGAGTGCTCTATCTGCATGTTCAACTTTATGCCAGAAGAGGGCATCAGATCCCACTATAGACAGTTGTGAGCCACCACATGGTTGCTGGGATTTTAACTCACAACCTCTGGAAGAGCAGCCAATGCTCTTCACCACTGAGACATCAGTGTGGGGCTGGAGCTCCCCCAGAGACTGTTTCTTAAAGCACGCATGTTCCCAGGGACTTGGGAGTCCAAACCTCATTTCAGAGGGAAATCAAGAAACCAGCAAAGGTAAAGCTGAAGGGCCTTGGTGACTGAGTGGCAGTCTAGATCATGGGGCTTTCTGGTATCAGGGCTATTCTGAGCCCAGCGCCAGGGTCTTCCTATCAAACTCTTTATTAGGGTCATTAAGTCACAAACAAATTATTCTAGGAAGGTGGGCACCAGTTAAGCCTCTGGGATCCCCGGAGTTCAGAAAAGCAACTAAAATGTCCAAGTTGAACCAACTGTGCTCTAGCAGGAGGAAGGGACGGGGGCAGGGCTTCTGGCAGCTACCTTCCCTGGCTTTCTGCAGTGCTTCCTGCTCGGTGCGGATGAGAGACACGGTCTGTGTGAAAGCAGGATGGGCTGCACTCAGAGCCCCTGGGGCCTGGAGAGATGCTGCTTACTCTACAATACTGGGCGACATCAGACAGTGTCACCCTGAGACTCACTCACCTCATCAAGGCACACACCCTCCAGTTCCTGTTGTAGCTGAGTAGAGTGGCCACATCCTCCTTGCTCAGCTCGAAGTCAAAGACCTTACACACAAACATGAGAGGAAGAAAAGCCATGAGCCCTGCGGTGAGAGCGCAGGAGAGAAAATGGAACTTCAAAAAGACTTAATTACTCTCCACAAGAAAGTACATGGCAAGACTGCTACATACTCTTGTGATTACAGCCATGGAAAATTATGCAAAGAATGCACAGTAAGATTTAAAAAAAGAAGAAGAAAAAACACTAGGTCAGTATTTGGAGATTTGTTATCTGCCTCTTCTTTCCTAATACTTCAGAATAAGAGGTGAGTGATTAGCCCATTTCTAACAAGACAGGCCTTTCTTCCCACATCTTTGCTCAGTAAGTGGCATGGTCTTGGAGGTATTGACTAGCTGCTGGTCATGTCATCAGAGCCACCCTAACCGTGGTCTATGGGAGACCACCTGGGGCTGACCGCCAAAGAGCTACACTTCCTTGGCGGTGCCATGCTTTGAGCCAGACCTCAGCAGAGCGACCAGAGGTTCATGGGACACCAGGACTGTCCTGAAATAGCTTTCCCCAGCTTGCCCTCTCAGCCTGAGCTGTTGCGGTGGTGGTGTTCTGAATGCCACACTCCTGGTGCCAGATATTCCCAAGCCCTGTTCATGACTACTTAGGCATTTTATAGTCAGTGTAGCGATTTCATGGAGCACTTACTGCAGAAGCAGGCACCACAGCCCTGTGTCAAGTGCTATGTGAGCCGCAAGGACTTGAGCTTCACAATAGCTCTCAAAATAGGGATTATTTGAATGCGGTCAAATGACTTGCTCAGAATCACAGCTGGGGAAGAAAGAGGAACCTGAGGCCCCTCCCCGCCATATCATGGAGGGAAGCTGGGTCTGCCAGCTGGGATCTTACCTTCAGGTTCTCAGCAATTCGTGCTGGTGTCACAGACTTGGGGATCACCACCAAGTTCCTTTGTATGGGGAGGCGGATCAGCACCTGTGGACACACCCCAGGCACTGTGTTATATTCTCAGTCTACAACTGCACAGGTAAAGAGCTTCTGAGACATCTAGTGACACCCACCAGTCAGAGTTGAAGCAAGGTTCACCTCTGACTCTAGAGTCCTCCTCTGATGGCTCAGGCATATCACAGGGCCACAGTAATCACTGCACTATCCATGGGACTCACGGGAGGAAGAGAACGTCTCCCACACTGCAGATAGTAAGAGCTATTTGTAGAGGGATGAGCTTTCATAAACACTAGTAAATGCTGTGTCAATGTCTAGGCTCTCTATAAAGGCAGCAGGGACAGAAACTATCATTCCCAGACTACATGGCAATTAATCTTTGAAAGCTCAGATCTCTGTCCTTAACACTGTATTCTAGGACTCCAAACCATACTTCCAGAGAGGGCTTTATGGAGTCAGCTCCCTCCACTCCTGACTAGCAGGGACCAACAGGAGTGTAGTTCAGGCAACAGTCTTGAGTACCTGGAAGTGGCCATACCTGGGCTGTAGTTTTATTGTACTTGGACGCAATTTCCTTAATCCTGGGATCCTCCAGAAGAGAAGGGTCTTCGGGCTTGGCCCTGGAATAAACGGTGAGGTCAATAATCATCACCACTGCCACTCAAGGCAGCTGGCCACCCCAGCCCTGACCCTCCCTCTGAGTTCTGGGTGGTTGGCCAAGCTCCTGAACTAAAGCTGGGTCATGATCCACCTGCTGACCTTTGTAAGAGAGTGTTCATCTTGCTCCTAGAAACATCAACCTCCCAGGAAGCCCAGTGGCCCCAGAGAAGGTCTGCATGGCAGCACACACGTCCTCTCTGGGATATCCAGTCATTCCTTTTAGTCATTCTGATTTCCAACAGCCACCCCATGGATGCTCACCAGGGCCTGTCAGGAGAGCCAAGGGGACTGTATGCAGTCACCACGATGCCTTTGGAATGGCAGTATTCAATCAGCTTCTCTTGAGTTAGGTACGGGTGGCACTCGATCTGCAACACAAACAGGGTTGATTGTAGCAGTGGACACAAGCTAAAAGCCCTGTCTCTCCCCACATGGAAATGTCTGCCTCCCAGATAGGCTGTAACAACTCCCTACATTTCCCAGCTGGTGGCCTTCACATTAAGAACAATGATTTTGTTACCAGTGCTCTACAGCCATAAGCCTTGGCCACTTACCAACTGATAAGGGCCCGCAGATCTCGCTAGCTGCCCACTGCTCATATCAGAAGCCACGTTTTTGCTGGCTAAGCCTCAAATCCTATCTAAACCTTCCACTCCCAGATGTGCCTGTCTGTCGTGATAAATCAGATCTCAGGATGTCCTGGGTGATGTGGACCAACAGGTAAGAGCTAGGACTAGCTGATAAATTAGCATGCCAGCATCCTCCCTTGGGGAAGACTCACCTGATTAACTGCAGGCTTGTATTTTAAGCCAGGTTTGTTTAGGATTCTCTCAATCTGAAGAGGGTTGAAGTTGGAGACACCAATCGATTTCACCAAACCTTCATCCACCAGCTGTTCCATGGCCTAAAAGGAAGAGACGGCTATTTGGGTACTAAATGAATCCCCCACAAAAAACAAGGACTAGAAGCATGTCTGTGTCCATGCCCTCCCCATTCACAGCCAGCACCTTAGCCTTTCAGAAGCTGAGAAGGGCACGAAAGCTGGATTGGCGTTGAGGAGACAAAATAGATAACCATGGAGACAGGATGATTTGTACATGGTAAGAGGCAGCAGAGCAGACAGCTCACACCTGGCTCACATGTAAGAACAGGATACCAGCAATAAATAAGGAAGGGTCTCAGCCAGAGTCATCTCACCGTCCAAGTGTCCACAAAATCGGTGTCACTGGGAATCACATTTCCTGATGCATCCAGTGGGAAATAATCAGGCCCAGGCTGTCATTAACAATAAAAACACACATATGCAAAATGATCAGTAACAGTTCTTCACAGACCTGTTTTAATCTTGCAGCATTATAAACACGGAGGGGAGGAAGACAGTGAGAGGCAGATCTGGCAGCCAGGATGAAAAGAACCCAGAAGGTGACCCTGATGGAGGTCCTTGTCACTGGAGCACTGGGGCAGTCAGATGGAGATTCAGACAAGCCCAAGTCTGAGATTCATTCTGCCATGGGGAAGAGTACTGTAGGAAGGAAGGTGCTCAAGGCTGGGAAACTCAGGGCCCCTGTCTCAGCCGGCAACACCAGCACCCTGTTATCACCGTCCCTGCTGGCTCGTCATACAGAAAACAAAGGGTGAAAATCAAGTCCCTCGGGCCCCAAGAGACCACAGTGAGCTAAAACAGCTGGAGGATAAAACCCACAACCTTCCAATCTGGGTAACCATGCAGAAAAACAAACCAGGGGCCTTAGGCAGAAAATGTAGTGATTCTGAGTTCTGCGGTGCAGAGAAGCAGGTTGTAAACATGCATTTACACGAATGAGAATGACCTGGAATGAGGTACAAGTTCCTATGTATGAGCGATGTGTGCGCATGCCTGGAGAAGGTCGGGCAGCGGAGGCTGACTGCACCTGCACCTACGGCCGTGTGCAAGAACACGAGCCACCGTAGCCACAGTCCTCACCAGGACCAAATTCTAGAAGCACCGAGTGAAAACAATGGTGCCTTCCAAACTCCAAAGGGTGCATCTCAGTCACCAGTGGTCCAGATGGTGGGGGCATGAGGCTGCTTTCTAGTACATTATGGGTGATGTTATCGATGCTGGTTCGAGGTCCACACCTCTAGCAGCACAGACAAGAAGAATCAGCCTCCTCCAATGCGCTAATAAGGAAGATAAGACAGTACCTAAGTTGCAGGGACTCAATCCCAGCCGTGCCCCCTACCTTGAAGCCTGTTGGCCAGTGAATCAGGTAGAGGTCCAGGTAGTCCAGCTGCAGGTCGCCCAGCGTCTTCTGGCAGGCTCCTTTCACCATGCTCTTGTCGTGGAACGTGCACCACAGCTGGAGCCAGCAAAGGTACATCTCATCCCCCGGCACAAATGCCGCTTCCCGGCCGGGAGCCACACAGCTCCAAGGCAGAGGACACACCAACTCTTCCCATAACCCTGACATTAGCAGTGGCTGGAAGCTCCCAGTTCATACTGGGGACCCCAACCTTCCAAAGGCAAGAGGGATGGTCAGGCCAAGGGCACCTCACAAAGACCAAACAAGGCATAACTACGGACTGGACAGGCCAACTATAGAAGCAGAGGTGCTAAACACGTTCTAGGTCTACTTCCTGCCAAGCTGGTCCTCGTGGAGCCAGCCGCACCCTCCACTCTGGGCTCTTTTGTGTACCCACAGCCTCTACAGGCCAGCAGTGAAACCCAGTCTGTAAATGGGAACTAAGCTCTGTCCCTGAAGAAACTCCTTAAAAAGGAAGAGTCACCCCAAGCAGTCTCATCAGCACAGGGCTCTCTAATCTACAGGTCCAACAGAGAGATCTATAGGTGAACAAGCACCAGGTCCCCCGTGGGCTTGAGTTGGACCTGGAAGAATCACCTACCCAGAGCTAACTGCCTCCATGGTTAAGTGAACCTGACTGGCAGTCAGGGCCCCGGCTGAGTGTGACTCGGGCCCCAGGATCCTGGCAGGCCGGTACCTTGCTGACGATGAAGAGCTCCTGGCGCTTCACCACCTGCTCCTTGAGCTTCTCCTGGAGGGCCACTCCTACCTCCTTCTCATTCTGGTACACCTGGGCACAGTCAATGTGGCGGTACCCAAGGTCAATGGCAACCTTCACGGCCTCGGTCACCTGGCCAGGAGGGGACTGGAAAGGAAGGAATATAAGCCATAAAATTCAAAACAAAACCGGGCAGAGTTTGCACAAAGCCAAGGAAGAACAGCGGAACCAGTGGTCTTGGATCAGGCTCTTGTTCGGCCACAGTGCGGTAGCATTCCACAGTCAGCCCCAGACGGGGACCAAAGCGTAACGGCACATTCCTTCACCTAAGAGCCTGAGAGCCACTTGCCAGCAGCACAGATTGCTCAAAGCCATATGTATGTATGAGCCCATCACTCTGGAGGGAGAGGCTTGAGAGTTGTGAGGTTGAGGCCAGACTGGGCCATACAATGAGGCCACATCTCAAACAAACAAATAAACAACAACAAACAATCCCCCCTAGCTGAAATCTCAGGTAATGAAGAGCACCATTTCATTTAAATCGTTAAAGATATTTAGCATACAGCAAGAACTCAACTGCCGCTGACTCGGTCAATGAGAACCCAGTCTAGGAGGTGGACACAGACAGATGACCCCTCGGAGGTGTTAGCAGACAGAAGTGAGTGGAAAAGAAGACAGAAGCTTTGGAAAATCACCACCAGAGTTCCAGAACAAAACGTGGGAAGCCTGGCCAGTAAGGCAGAGGACAGGCCTGCATGGCCCGGAGCTTCCCCAGCCCCCAGACTGCACAGCACATTCCCTAGCTGTTCCTGCTTAGGCCAGAGAACCGAACAAGACACTGTGCGGGGCACTGCTGATGAACACAGCACATTCCTTTGGAGAGCTGGGGCAGAAGCAAACGAAAAGGAAAACTCCCCAGGGCCGCCAGCAGCTGCCAACATCTACTTTGTCTGGAGCCCTGTGAACAAAACAGTCTGGGGAGAAACTATGGAACGCCAGACCAAGCCCATCACTGGCACCTGTTGGCAGGGGAGCTTGCTCCTCAGCCAGCAGGGGAGGAGGCTGCCCGGCGTGCCATTACAAGGAGTGAGTTATCTCATTAGATGGTTGAGCAACCTCTGGCTTCCCTGAGGATGACCTCAGAGGGGACCTATCTCCACCCTTCCGTGATTGAAGGAACGGTTTCAGCGTATGCAGGCGAGGGCTCCCCTACCACGGGCTCTGGGGCACCCAGACATAGCCATCGCTGATATTAGCTGCGAGGGGCAAGCACATCTCTGCCTGGGAAAGACAGCGTAAGAGGGGCCTGGTGAGCTGGGGCTCTGCCTCACGGCAGGCACATGCTGAACTCCTGCCAGGATGTATGCGCTTTCATTGGCTCCCTCTTCTGCCTTGCAGTGAGCCTGCTTAGGGCTTGGCAGCACCTGGCTCTAGACAGAGTGCTGGGCACAAGGTCCAGGGATGAGCAAACCCAAACGCCTTCCACAGCCACTCACACATAAACAACACAATTTGAACCAGGCTTTGAGGACTCCATCTCGGGACCTTAACTTACCTGCTAAGAGGACCCTCCTCAGCTAGCGTTCTTTGCTGGGAGAATATGGGCTTACAACTCCCTGGAAAAATGGGCCAAGAGTGACTGAATCCTGGTGACCTTACTTTATAATTCCCAATGGAACGCCAGGTGAGCATCTAGTGGCTGTCGTGGGTATATCCAGTGAGCTCCCACCCTGAACGTGACTTCTGTGCTTGTTTTCTGCTTATGGATAACTTGATTTTTCTTGATTTTCCTCAGCGCGTGAGAGCAGACTATGTTAGCCAAGACTGGCGGATAACTGGCACCAAACTAAAGTCCACAGAAAAGTCTGTGCGACGTTTTCAGGAAAGACAACGACGGATAAAGGCTGGAAGTGCAGAAGCCAAGGAGAAAGCCTGCTCCCAGAGGTCAGAGAAACCCACAGGATGCGCCACCTTCATGCCCTACCCACAGTCACCACAGAGAGCACTTTCCACTGCTGCAGAGACACCAGCCTCCTTTGTTTTGCTGCTGTACGTTAATCTTACAGCTCAGTACCTCAAACAGCAATCCCAAGAGATAAAGACCAAACCTCAAGTAGGACTCCCTCTCCAGCCTTATCGTGCCTGGAGCCTGGTTTTGCATCAGCACTAAAAAAACGTGCTCTACTGTAACTAATCAGTCCACCTGTCCTGATTTTAACACATGGCTCCACCCAGGAGAGATGTGGATCCAGAACTGGCCCTACATAGGATTTTCTTGACTATTTTTGATCCTGAAGATGGAGAAGAAGCTGAGGTGTGTAGCCTGGTCACTCCTATTCCAAAGACCACAGCTCTTCTCCCTGGCCCCAGGACTGTCAACAGAAGCTTGCTTTAACTCGGGAAGCGGCAGGACAACTCTTGCACATTTGTCTTCTAGGAACAGGCAGTACCCCAGGAGGCAAAAATCAGACTTGATACCAAGATCTTGTTGGGGAATAATTAGGTCAAAAAATCGCAAGACACTCATGGTTGGGAGGCCCAGAGAGCATTAACTGGAAAAAGTCTCTCCATTCCTGGCAGCGTTCCTAGTCAGTACAGGGGAGAGACAATGGCCGTGTCCTTACAAAGACTTTCAGCTAGGTCAAAACATTATCAGTCACGGGACACTGGTCTGTATCAGAGGTTAGCTGTCTTAAAGGCCTCCTGGCCACACAATCCTATGGGTGTACTTACTATCCAGTGGGAAAGGCAAGCCAGCCAGGAAGAAACTCCATATAAGTAAGAATGTCTCCCAGCTGCCTGAAATCCGCATCCCTGAGGGAAAAGGGTGTGTGTGGGGGGGAGAGGGTATGCAGGCCCTAAGGGAAGAGTGGATCATAGACTACCGGAGTCCTGCTGTTGGTCTGTAGGGTACCACAGGACCACTGACAAGTTTCTGAAACAAGAAACTGCATCCACGTGCCCTCTCCTGCGACTGCCCCAATAATTATATTGTTTCTCACCTATGAAGGAACATGCACACATAAGCAAGCAGCAGGTTGATATTCTTTTTTAAAAAGAAAAACCTGCAAGTCTCTACTGGCCCCATCCACCTCCTTTCCACCCACCTCCCCTCCACACTCTTCCATACCAACCTCACCTGGCCCCGGAAACACAAGTGGACATGTTCTCTACATAGTTTCCTCTCCAGTGTATTTTTTGACCTTAACCTAACACATGACTTCAGGAGCCATTCTACATGTCAGGCGCTGTGGGAAGTGACAGAAACATCTGTGAAGAGACTAGAAGGATTTAATCATATAAACATGTTATTTTAAACAGCTGTGGCATGCTCTCCTGCAACTGATTCGTGCATTTTTCCTCCTTACACATCTGAGAATTGATCTCCAAATGCTGGCTTGTGAAATGATCTCCTAAAGCTATGACCATGGTTTTTGGGAAAAGGGAATAGAACTAACGCAGAAGAACCCTACTTATACTGTGGGTCAGGTCTTAACTTCCAAAACTTCTCCTGTTGTTAGTTACTGGTGTCTGTGTGTGTGTTGTGTCCTGCAGTTGTGTTAGCTGCAGCAGGGACACCATCTTTCTCATCATTCCCATGCACGGAACTCAACCTAGCATGGTGGTAATTCAATGACACCTCTACACTCACCAGCGGCCCTCTGGAAACACAAGCTGATCTGCCGGGCTAGAAACGCGCTCAGAGAAAGGTAAGTTTACACCGTTTCTTCTCTTCCTCGCCCTATACATTGATTATCCATCTTGACTGTAATTTGGGTATGAACGGACTCTGTCCTGTTTCACACTGTTTGAGCTCAACCCCTAACCATGTTTCTCTTTCCCTCACTGTGTGTAAGTGTCCAGGTCTATATTCAAAGTTTCTTTAAGATCCTGGTTACAAGCTGGGCAGTGGTGGCGCACGCCTTTAATCCCAGCACTCAGGAGGCAGAGGCAGGCGGATCTCTGAGTTCGAGGCCAGCCTGGTCTACAAGAGCTAGCTCCAGGACAGGCTCTAGAAACTACAGGGAAACCCTGTCTGGAAAAAAAAAAAAAAAAAGATCCTGGTTACAGAGGTGAGATGTAACAAATACAAAACCATGGACAAACTACCCTACAAGTAGCTTAAGAACTGGGTTTTTCTCTGCTTCAGTAATGCCACCAAATCTGGTTCCTTGGTTGCCACGTAATCAAATCAGAGACAGCTTTTAGTTTTTAATTATCTGTTCTTTATGTTCTTTTTTTTTTTTTTTCTTTCCTTCCGAATTTCACTCTGGTGTATCAGGCCCTCTTCTCAACCCTGCTGTGTTGGGTTGAGTTTTTGGGGCTGTCCCACCAGGAGCCCTCTTCTTTATCAGTGGGTGGCGCCCAGCAATGCAGAAGCCAGATTAATCCCCAGCGCCTAAATCGACAGAAAAACAGGCGAGTTCCTGGCAAACTCTCGCCTCCTAATTTAATCATCTCAGGCCCATTGGCCCAACTGGCTCATTCCCCAGAGGGTCACATCCGGTCCAAGTGGGGACAACCCACACGTGAGGCTGGGGCGCCACAGGTGCCTGATGACAAAGCCTGGGGCTCGGCTTCTGATCTTGTCGGGTCCCGGTGGGGTGTGTCTCCACCTGGGGCGCCCACGCGCACTCCAGCCGCTAGACCCGAGCTCCACACGCGGGGCCGGGCCCCAATGCGCAGGACAGGCCCCGCCACTCGAGCCCCGCTCAGCGCAGGCCGCTCGGGGTCACCCACGCGGGTGGCGGGCTGTGCCCCTCAGTGCACCTACCTTCCAAGTGCCCAAGCCCAGGGTGGGCATCTTGGCGCCGTTGTTGAGCTCCAGATGGCTGGCCATGACCGCTACAAGCAGCACACCCTAAACCGACGACTGAGCGGCGCTGGCCTCGGCGCGCACCTTTAAATAGACTCAACGGCCTGCAGAAAGGACGCCGGCGATTGGTGCAAGGCTGAGTGAAGGCGCCTTCTCATTGGTCGCTGCCGCGGTCCTTGAGGGGTCGGCGAGGATGCTTCTCCTTTCTAGGTCCTAGCGGCGGCGCAGAAAGCTCCAGCTGCTTTGCTTGCGCCCCACGTGGCAGTGTTTGTCTGCTGAGGTAGCGCCAGAATGAGCCTGTTCTGAAAATAACCCGCAACCTAGAGATACAGAGACTGGGAAGAATTTTTGGTTTCATTTTAGAGCCCAGGAGATGTTTTGTGTCTTTTCCAATCCCAGAAAGGCACTTTTCCGAAATTCTACACGTCTTGTTTTCAATCTGATGGAACAGATAGGCTTCAGGTGTGTTTAAGTGCGCTTTTCCCCCTTAGATTAAAATGCTTGTAACCGTTTTGCAGAATACCACGAAATTTACGCTACCCTTTTGTATAGCTTCCCCCGGGGTTTGGACATGCTCAATTTGGTTCAACAAGCATTGGTGCAAAATCTAGCAACTGTTAAGGTTCTGAAACCCTCATAAACTTGATCCAAACACACAAATGATTCTGGAAAGCACGATTGTTGAACTGGTAGGTTCCCTCCCGTGTAGCAAGTTGACCAAACTCTGGAAGAAAAGGAAAAGTCCCGCTCTCACAGTGCAATGATCTCAAATAAGGAGGCGCTAAAGGAATCGACTAGTTGAGTCAGGTAGAAAGACAGACTTTTCCTAAGATAGTCCAAGTTGCCCCAAGAACTATGGAGGCAAGTTTGGTACTCTTCCAGTATCCATCTGGGCGATGCTGTACTCCATCCCATGTTCCCTCTGCTGGGTCATGCTCAGTCGCCCCCTGGTTATGCAACTGGGCAGCTGCATCTGCTTGAGTCATGAGTCAGGAACCTACCTCTCTAAGCCCCATTCTGGTGATTTTCCAGTCGGTGTCCTCTTAAGAAGTGACACTCCCCCACTCTCATCCTGGGGAAAATTTATAAAGAACAGATATTTTTCCACTTGAATTTTGTAAAAGAAAAAAAAACTGTTTGCATGGGGGAAATTCTGGTGTGAGTTTTCTCTAAATAGAAGAATTTGATTTTGAGATTAGTGCCGGGATCGTGGTTGGTGTAAGAGAGCAGATGACATCACCAACCACTTGTCTTTTTCTAAATCCCTCTTGGCATTCAGATTGCTCCGCCATTTGGAACCTCCTGGGTCCAACACAAAGGGCTGATGTCTTGGGAAGCGATGCCCCTGCTCTGTGCTGTGGCCCACATCTCTTCACTCGGCATTTAGAAAATTAAGGCAAAAGGGACTGAGACATTAGGGTCAGCCTGATTGCTTAATGAGGTTCTGCCTCAAAAGGTAAAGAGGGCAATACTACCACTGCAACAAAGCATGCACCTTTAGCAACAGGAGGTACACACAGACATGACATCACCAGTTATGAAAATGCCCTATACACCAAAAGCTTTGTTATTGCAAAATAACCAAATATAATGTCTGATTGTCTAAAACTCAGTCTTTGGCCTGGGGTATTCAAATGTGGAAAGGCATACACCTGGGGATTTCTCCTTTCACTCAGTGCTAAAGTTGAGACACACTATACAATAGCCTCTGGGTAACTTCCATTGCCTCCAGAATTTTTGCAAAATGTATTGTGCATGTATCAAATTTTTCTTTAAAGAATATAGTCAGGCATGGGAGTGGAGGCCTTTAATTCCAGCACTTGGGAGGCAGAGGAGTGGATCTCCGTGAGGTCCATAGAAAAGCCCTGAAAGGGAAACTTTCCATAAACCTTTCTGTTAAAGCTTTCTAGTTTAACCTAACACGCTCTGATAATAAACTCCCACTACTGGGCTTAATTTCTGAGAATATAACTTAAGAGAACACATGGGGGAGGGGGGAGCTATACTATAGGTATAGGTGTGAATTTTCATGAGAAAGGTGAGTACTGCCTAGATTTTATTCCCAGGGCACGCCCCAACATCACACAGACATCTGTACATGTGCATACAAAAATCAATGCAATGCCCATAAAGTCCAACAATAGAAAGAAATAAAGTTCAGCCATTAAATGGGAAGACAATGTAGACACAAGGAAAAGTGTATTTGAGCTGCTACTAAAATCTAAGTAGACACAGAGTCATGTAAACAGGAGCTAATAACAAGCAGGAGGAAGAGACATTGCTTTGGAGGAAGGAAGAAGCATAAGAAATGAATGGTATTGAGATATCAGTGGTCAGACTACTTCCTTTGTAAACACATTACTTTTTTCAACTAAAAGACCACCTCTGGGGCAGGAGAGATGGCTCAGTGGTTAAGAGCCCCTGGCTGCTCTTTGAGAGGAACCAGGTTCAATTCCCAGGACCCACACAGAGACTCACAACTGCCTGCAACTCCAGTTCCACACCATATTCTGGCCTCTGAGGGCATCAGGCACACTTGGTCTATAGACATACATGAGGCAAAACACCCAAACACATTAAAACAAAGCAAAACAACAACAAAATGCAGAACTACAAGGATAGAATAATGACTCAGCAGTCCAGAGCGTTTGCTGCTCTCCAGGGATGCTGAGTCCAGTTCCCACAAGCCACACGAGACTTACAGTTGCCTATAATTATAACTCCCAAGGATCTATCCAATGCCTCCTTCTGGATTCTGCAGACGTCTGTACAGATGTGACATATAGTCTCTCTCTCTCTCTCTCTCTCTCTCTCTCTCTCTCTCTCTCTCTGTCTCTCTCTCTCTCTCTCTCTCTCTCTCTCTCTCTCTCTCTCTCTCACACACACACACACACACACACACAAACTCATATACTTTTTTTTTTGGTTTTTCGAGACAGAGTTTCTCTGTGGCTTTGGAGCCTGTCCTGGAACTAGCTCTTGTAGACAAGGCTGGCCTCGAACTCACAGAGATCTGTCTGCCTCTGCCTCCCGAGTGCTGGGATTAAAGGCGTGCGCCACCACCGCCCAGCACAAACTCATATACTTGAATGAAAAAGTAAATTCTAAAAAGTTTTTTAAAGGACAACTTGCTTTTAGCTGCTATCTGCCCACAGATACCCAGAGTATAACACTACTTTCTTGAGCTAGTACTCACGGTCCTGTCTTCAATGTGACGGAACTCCTTGAATATACTAACAGCCATTGCATTGCATACTTTTAAAAGATGAATAACAAAGTGTGTAAGTTAAAACCCAATCAAGCAGCTATAAACAAACCAGCCAAGGCTACATGTTGTCCAGCTCACCACGGCTGGTGAAGGTGAGCTATTGGGAAGCTCACCTTCGCTCAGGACCCATGGTATGAAGGTCTCCTCTGATTGCTTTTATTGTTCCAACCCAAGTCTTTAGAGTTTGCTGTCAGAGAACCAAAGGGAGGGAGGGTTTCACACAAATTGTACGGGTCCAGAAAAGGCACACATCACTTCCACTATCGTCACCTGGTCTTGTGTCCTTGTTTGCTTTCTATTGCTGTGATAAAAACTGACCAAAACCATCTTGGGGAGGAAAGAGTTTATTTGGCTTACAGGTCCCCGTCCCAGTCCATCACTTTGGGAGTTCAGGGGAGGAGCTCAAGCAGAAACAGAGGCACTGATTGGCTTCCCTTGACTTACTCAGCTTGCTTCCTTACATAACCCAGGACCTGCTACAGCTTGACTTTCAATTTGTTAAAGCATGATTTGCAGTAAGAATTATATCTCATAACACAATATTCATATATATAATTTTACCCAAATATGTATATATGTATTATGTTATGAGATATAATTTTTACCCACAGGTGTGTATACATATGTGTGTGTTCCAGGGTCCTCTGAGCAGAGGGAACTTAACTGAGAAAAGGCCTCCATCAGATTGACCTATAGCCATGTTTGTGGGACATTTTCTTGATTAATGATTGATGTGGAAGGGCCCAGTCCACTCTGGGCCGTGCCACTCCAGGCAGGTGGTCCTGGATAATATATATTATCCAGCCATGAGGAACGAGTTGGCGGCGTTCTTCCACGGTCACTGCTTCAGTTCCTCCCCTGGCATCTCTTTAGGATGGACTGTAGCCTGGAAACTGACATAACCCCCCAACCCCCCGGGTTGCTTTTGGTCACGATATTCATCACAGCAACAGAAAGCAAACTCTCTTACTGTTTTCTGCTCCATTGAGAAGCTGCTGCCTCATAGGGTGGAGCTCCTTCACCCTGCCTTCTCCAACCTGATGAACTGAAATCCTTGTGAGCCCAAATCATCCCTCCTTCCCTCATGTTCATTCACAGTGATAGGAAAAGTAACTAACACAGTGGTTTTCCTGCCCTATCTGCAGGCACGTCTCTGACCCCCTCTACTTCCACCCTTCATCAGTGTTGTTACAAGAACCCTGTTGGGTGTTCAGGGTGGGGATACAGGGCATGGCAACAGAGAAGGAAGGTAGAGGACACAGGGAGCTGGAAGGGCCTTAGCCCCAACAGGGAGATGAGACTCAAAGATATAAGAATCGGGTCTGCCTGAGCTGGCTCCAATGTATCAATATTTGTTCATGTTTGTGGCCAGGTTTAGAGGACAAACATCATTGAGTTACCTGTTACTGTCATTTCCTCCTACCTCATAGGGCAGGACAACAAAAAGAAACGGATGAACCAACCAACAAATGAATTTTGTCAGGCTCTCCTTGACTGTGGCAAGTTCTTATGGATGAGATCATCCAAGATGGTTGTTACATCCCTCTTAGCAACAGGGGATTCATAAGCATTATCCCCACAACCACCTCACAGAGACAACTGCCTATGTTCCCGTCTCTATTCACAGAATGAATACACTGAGGTTTGTTGAATTAATTTGTCCCAAACTAAGAAGTTAATAAATGGCTTTTCCTTGAAACTTTGGTATTTTGTTCAGCCTGGATCGTTATTGCAATAGATTTTTTAAAGTTGCATTGCAACATTATTCATCTTGATTTTTACTTTAATTAATTGGCTGGTTGCTTTTGAACCTAGTCTTGCTATGGAGCTCTAACTGACTTTGAACTTGGGATCCTTCTGCCTCAGCCTCCAAGGGCTGGAATTTCAAGTCTGTGCCACCATGCTCAGCTTAAGTATGGAAAGGTAAGGACATTCCTCCAACCCTCTAAGAAGAAAATACCCCACTGGCCTCATGCCAGCTAGATCCTCAAAGGTGCTAAGTACCAAGTGCCAGGGACCAGGATATTGATACTGAGCAATCGTTACTCCCGGGCAATCATTTATGGCTGTCATGTTACTAAGAGTTGACACCGGGATGTGTCCAAACTATTCCCTTAAGCTTCTAATCATGAAAGCTCCAAAAAGATCAGGTGAAGAAAGCATTTCAACTAAGACAACTTCTTAAAAACACATTAAACTTTAACATTGCTGATGGAGGAGAATTATCTGTCTATGTTTCTTTCATTGGTTAATTAATAAAGAAAACTGCCTTGGCCCTTTAAGAGAAAATTAGGTAGGTGGAGTAGACAGAACAGAATGGTGGGAACAAGGAAGTAGAGTTGGGGAGACGCTTCAGGCAGTTGCGATAGTGAGTCTCCATGCTGCTCCTCTCCGAGATGGACGCAGGTTAAGATCTCTCCCGGTAAGCCACACCTCGTGGTACTACCCAGATTACTAAATATGGGTTAAAGAAAGATGTGAGAATTAGCCAATAAGAGGCTGAAACTATGGGCCAGGCAGTGTTTTAAAAGAATACAGTTTCCGTGTAATTATTTCGGGTGTAAAGCTAGCCGGAGGCCGGGTGGCAGGAACAGCCCGCCGCTTCCTTCTACAGATTGGCGCCCAACGTGGTGACTAAATCCACTTAAAAACCTGAGAGGGCTTTAAATAAAGGAGAGAGAGAGCTTAACACAGCTTTTTGCTATTTGCTAGGACATGCCGTAGAGAGATTTCCTGTTTCTGCAATAGCGGCCAAAAAAAAAAAAAAAAAAAAAGCTGAGTCATTTTAAAACGTGCTTCCTTGTGCTGTGCTGCCAGCGCGAACTCTGGCTATAAAGCATTTCAGTGGCTTTTATGGACCTGGATATTTGTGTTCCCGCTTGGGATAAGAAGGAGAGTGCTCTGAGACCATGCCAATGGCTCACTGCTCCCTGCCTGCACCTGGGCAGATGGTGGAATCAGGCTTAGGCAGGCGAAAGAACATGGCGGATTCCTGCCACAATACAGAGAGATGTTTTCAGACTGCGTGGTGCTCTGTGCGTCAGATTTGGCTGTAACTTGGATGAAAAGAGTTTCTGTGCTGCACACTCAGTCTCAGAATTAAACTGCTGAGTGCGGCTCCAACATGGACTGCTGTGTGCCTGGAACTGTGTGCGGCTCAGGGGCACCAAATGACTGAGGCAGGAGCGGCTCTGGCTCTGCTCCACCATGCTGAACTGTGCTGATCTCAGGCAGGATCTATCGTAATTACCATGATAACAGCGCAGTTAAGGTTTAGACTTGGCTGGAAACAGGCAGTACCGTATTACCTCTACGTGGCGCAACTTAAGTTTCTAAGAAGTGCTTAATCTTTTAAGAAGTGCTCCTGGATAGTAAAAAATTTACAGATTCACAATAGGAAAGAGTCAGACATAGAAGGCCTTTAAATGGCTCACAATGTTGGATGAATATACGTAGGCTTGAGAGAGAAAAAATAAATATATAGAGAATAAAGTTAATGTCTTATAAAAGGGTAAAGTCTTTAAAGAGACAGAATAAAGTAAGTGATAGAGTAAAAATAAGCCACGTAAAAATGGAAAATTCACAGAGAGTCTGGATGATGTATTTTATTGTGTTTTCTTTGAAATTTTTGACTGTAAAGGAGCTAAGTACAGAGAGACATTTCATTATATGGGCGGCCAGGCTAGACCAGAATGGACATCTTAATGGTATGACTTCAGAATTTGGATCTAAGAACATGATGCTTTGGAAAAGAGGGTCTTCTTTTGTTTTTACAGAGGATGACACCCTATGGATTGCTTCTATCCCAATATGGTATGATAGACCACGCCCTCCTGAAAGGTTGCTATGAACATCTTCAAAAAATTACTTCACTCAACTGCGGCTGAGATGAACCTGGCACACAGGTTTTACCATGAAAGACCTAAATAACAACGCCCCCATTCAGCAGGAAGCAGTTTGGAGAGAAAAAAACTCCGCCCATTTTCCCAAATATTGTTTATAAATGTTCTTTTACATTTAAAGGGGGATATGATATAGAGATAAATGATTTGCAATGGTATGGATTTTAAGGTCAATTTGTTATATGTATATGTATTTCTGATCTTGATTAAGGTATTGTAATTGTGTAGTTCATTTAAAAATGTAATGTATAATTAGGAAATATAGGTTGTTAATGGATAATCATTGATAATAGTTAAGCTTGTAGTCATGTTATTAGATTTTCTAGATATGTAGAGATATATTTCAGTTAGATAGACATTCTTCATATCTTTCAAAGACTGCAGAATATGGCATTTAATGTTTTAATAACTTAGGGTTTTTCATGACAATGAGACACGTCTGCTCCTGGCAGCACCAATCTACTTCAAGAGGAAGATGGGCATCTAAGAGGCTACTTATGGAGTTTGTTAGCCATTTGGGCAAGAAACTGCTCTTGCCTGGACTGTTGCATAAACTGGACACAAGGAACCCACAGAAAGAGGACTGCTAAACTTGCCTAAAGGTGAGATGGTCTCTCAGGGTTCCTGATTCGTGAAAGAGTCTGCGAGACGTTCTGCAGGACACAGCAGAAAGTGACTGAACTGTCTTTGGAATTTTTCTGCTTCATGGAAATGTCTGCTGGATACTGTGGGCCTGAAGCCCGAAGATGGATGCCCCAACGGTACAGAGGAACTTTGGGTGACTGTCCAGGCAGCGAGTTGTCTCTGTCATTTCTAGAGTTTTATAAGTTACTTATTTCTTGTTTCCTTAGGTAGCATTATATCCTTCTGGAGTCTTTGATGGAGTTGAAGAATAAATAGATAGTTATAGCTTTCCTTAGTTATGATAAAAGATAAAATAGATTTAAATATTGTAACTGTAATACTTGCTTGATAACTGTTTTGTTATATGTAATTTTGCTATGTTAAAGTTGAAGCCTTTCTTCTTTGTTTAAACAGAAGAAGGGGAAATGATGGAGGAGAGTTATCTGTCTATGTTTCTTTCATTGGTTAATTAATAAAGAAAACTGCCTTGGCCCTTTAAGAGAAAATTAGGTAGGTGGAGTAGACAGAACAGAATGGTGGGAACAAGGAAGTAGAGTTGGGGAGACGCTTCAGGCAGTCGCGATAGTGAGTCTCCATGCTGCTCCTCTCCGAGATGGACGCAGGTTAAGATCTCTCCCGGTAAGCCACACCTCGTGGTACTACCCAGATTACTAAATATGGGTTAAAGAAAGATGTGAGAATTAGCCAATAAGAGGCTGAAACTATGGGCCAGGCAGTGTTTTAAAAGAATACAGTTTCCGTGTAATTATTTCGGGTGTAAAGTTAGCCGGAGGCCGGGTGGCAGGACGCAGCCCCGCCGCTTCACACTACACATTGCAACAATACTTGTCCCAGGATGTGTGTGCAAGAGGTCAGAAGACAGCTCCTGAGAACGGATTCTTTCTTCCTGCCACCTTCCAGTCTCATAGATCCAGCTTAGGTTGTCGGTCTTGACAACAGGGGCCTTTACCTCCTGAGCCTTCCACTGGCCCAAGCAAACTTTAAACATTGTAATTCTACTTACTAAGTAAGACATTTGTCTTCCAGGGGGAGATGCCATATGTGTGGACATCAGAGGACCCCTTGTGGGAGAGTCCTCTCCGTCTCCCACAGGGTTTGTCCAGACTGAACCCAGGTGCTCAGGCCTAGTGCCAAGTGTCTTATGTACTGAAGCAGTTCGCCTGTCCAGCAGAGATGACTTAGGGGGTGCACTAACTTGGGGGGTACACCTAGGACTTACAGCCCTTGGAATGCTCTAGGGCCTTCTAAGTAGATCTGTGACTGAGAACCTCAGTTGTCTGACACTGTCTGAGTGAGAGGCCCACGGTTGCTTAGTGGCAAGAGAATAGACTCAAAGAAGGGTGTAGGGAAATAGGCCTTACACCAGAAAACAGCACACATCCTGTGCTCGGACTGAAGACCAGCTTGGTAAGACTGACGGGATTTCCTACTACTTTGAGGTTCTGGGAAAGGAAGTGCTAGTGGCCATTGAGCCAAGTGCAAAACCAAAAGTCAGGTCACAACTGCTAGCGCATCTTGGCACTGTGTGGGCATGTGTGTAAGGGTGTGTGCAGAGTTAGCCTCAGATGTCATCCTCAGGGGCCTGCCGCCCATCTTGTTTGTAGACACTCTGTCTCACTGAGGGCCGAAGCTCACTGGTTAGGCAAGGCTGGCAAGCTTGCCGTTGGCAGGAGCCTACCTCTCTCCACCTCCACAGGCTGGGATTACAAGTACATGCCACAGTGGCTGTCCTTTTACGTTGGTGCTAGGGATCAAAATCAGGTCCCTGTGCTTGTGTGACAAGTTCTTTGCCTGCTGAACTATCTCCCCAGCTCTGGTGTCTTGGCATTTTTAAGTGGGCCGTGAAGGAATGCCCCTCTTCCCATCAGCGTGGACTTCCTATACAAGGGCTAGGATCACAGGCATATGTGCTGTGTGCCATTCTTCTTCATGGGGTTCAGACTCGGGTCCTTATGCTTGTACAGCCAGTGTCTTACCTACGGAGTTATCGCCCCAGCCTGGGGCTGGGTTTTATTCTGAACGTAACAGGAATGTGGAAGGATTTCAACAAGAAAATATTATGTTCTGACATACATTATTGAATGGCCATTCTTGATGCCATGTGTAGCCTAGACATGGGGGCAGGGTACAAGAGAGGAAGTGGAGAGACCAGTTTTTAGCCCTCTATAGTCTCCAAGAGAGATGAAAGGACTTAGGTTATGGGTGATCTCACATTCAGGGTTTACTGGGTAATAGATTGAGAATGAATCCAGGGTGTAGGATGTCAATCCAGGAGGATGCTTGGCATCAGTACCTGTGAAAGAGAAGGGTCTGAAGAGGAGTGAGCATGGGCAGAATCCATTTTCATAGAGGTCCAATGCAGTTTTGACTGGCATACTGAAAGCTATGGTGTTATCATGGTATTGAGATGGCCCTGGTCGTACCAAGATGGCCATAAAATTTACCAAACTATGAAATGCATTGTGCATTGTATGTGGGCCACATTGGAAGAAACGTGACATTGGGCAAGGCAGCTCTCTATCAGAGGGTGTGAAAGACGAAGACTGTGTGTGCCGGTAGAATCCCCCAAGAATTCTTAACCTTGTCACCCTGCAAGTGTTACCGCCTTTGGGAAACAGAACAGTTAGTCCTGAGGAGCGAAGAGGTATAGGGATGGAAAATGCAAATCTCCAAGTCTTTACTGAGAATAACAGTAAGCAGGTCCCCTCCAGTCCACCCTTGGACCCTATTACAGTGTACACGAAGGATATGTGGCTCCCACTTCCTGTGTCATGATACCTGATTTTTAGAATAAAATTCGCACTTTGATATGTACTTTATAGATTGGAGCATCCATGAGGGAAGGTACCAGAGGAGGAACTTGGAGTGGTGGCCTCAGTGGCTGGCTGGAAATCTGGTGATAGTAGGATGGTGTCAGTCTTGGTAAGTCACGATTCTGGCTGCTGGCTTATGCACAGCCACCATCATTGTCCCCGCTCTTCTCTTCTCTCGTGCCTAGCATGCCAGCACTGCCCAGAAGGCCGATGTCAAAGCCAGATCAGTGTCAATGGCGTATTCCACAGCTGGATGATCTGCTAAGGCATTTATGTGGCATGGAGGAGGGTTTGTGTTTTTTTTAGCTCAAAAGCAGCGTGTAGATTTACAAAGACAAAAAGCACCCTGTCCTGATTCTCCAATGAGAATGTTGAGTAGATCACAGAGGATGGTTTCAGATGGTTGTCATCACTGGTGGGACCAGGGAGATTTAGGCTTTCCTCTTTGTCTTCCTCCAGCTCCTCGTCAGAGAGGTGTAAGGACCTTGGGCTTTGACCTACCGCCTCTTGGTGTTCCACAAGCCAGAGGCGGTTCACTGTTTCTCCTAGCGTAATCACAGAACTGGAAGAGTTAATATAGAACCAGGGGTGGAGGCTGTGTGGGAACAGGGGCAGAGGCAGCCTCTCTCAGCCTTCCTAGTGGGCCTTTCACGTCCTCTGGAAAGGAAACCCATGAAAGAAGTCTTGTTGGCTGCTGCGAGAGTCATCAGTTTCATCAGAATGAGAACTTTGAGTCATCAATTTTTTTTTTACAGAAGTTTTTGTCAAGGAGTGAGAGCACACACCAAAGAAAGTCACTGAGTGTGCAGAAGCTGGAAACACGTGGCTGGGCGCGGACATACATTCTTCTTTATTGGAAAACAACAGGGAAGGTCATTGTTAGAACAATCTTCACTATTCGTAAGGTTAGCCTCAAGTTGTTTATATTAGTTATATAATTTTTTGTTAGGAAAATACATTTCTAATACCCACAACTTCCCCATTGTATGTATAATTTGGAGTGTATGTATCTTTTTAGCTTACATTTGTGTGTGTGTGTGTGTGTGTGTGTGTGTGTACATGCCACAGTATACATGGTGGAAGTCAGAAGACAACTTTTAGGTGTTAGTTCTCTTCTGCCATGTGAGTCCCAGAGCCTGAACTCAGGCTACCAGGCTTGGCACCCAGTACCTTTTCCCGCTGAGCCATGTCTCCAGCTTGGAGTGTACATTTTTATATACATTCACCCATAAAAGAATTCTAGCCTGGTGGTGGTGGTGCCTGCCTTTAATTGCAGCACTTGGGAGGCAGAAGTAGGCAGATCTCTGTGAGTTCAAGGCCGTCCTGGCCTACAGCACTTGTTCCAAGACAGCCAAGGACACACAAAGAAACCCTGTCTGGAAAAACACAAAGCAAATGAACAAACAAACAAAACGTCTGTACAATTTGTTTCATTCCATTGCAAGCTATCTTGTTCACAAAATAAATAAATAAATAAAATGAGGCCAAGGATAAATTTCCCCTTTCCTCACTGGAGGAAGTAACTTTGGAATTTGGTATGTGTAACTTGAGACGGAGACCCTGCCACCTTGGAACAACCCAGCATCTTAACAAAGACTTCTTTAGACCAGGTTGGCTTGTGGACATGTCTGTGAGCGACTGTCTTGATGGTGAATTGATGAAGGAAGACCCAGACCATTGTGGGTGACACCATTTTATTCATTTTATAGGCTGGGTAGATCACAGAGGATGGTTTTAGATGGTTGTCAACACTAGTGGGACCAGGGAGATTTAGGCTTTTCTCTTTGTCTTCCTCCAGCTCCTCGTCAGAGAGGTGTAAAGACCTTGGGTTTTACTTTATACCAAGAGGTGTAACAGTAGAGAAACCAAGCCTAGAGTTAGGTAGTAACCAAGCAAGTATCTGTGCACTTATTCTTGTTCTGCTCTCTACCGTGTTTTGCGTTCCTGCATCGACCTTCCCACAGCACTGTAAGGGAAGGAAACTGATGGAGGACTCTCATTGGTTAATAAAAAAACTGCCTTGGCTTTTTGATAGGGTAGGATTTAGATAGGTGGACCAGTCCCTACTGTCCTTGGAAGCCAGAGCTCAGAATGACTTCAGTGAAGGCCTGCTGCCCAGCCTGGAGAAGTCCAAGAAAGATCAGGAAAATGAGTAGAGATGAGTCTTCACTTCTGAAGCTCCTGCTAGACCCATCTGTGCACTTAGGACGTCTAATTTTAACAAAGAGCCTTTGAGGTAAGTCAGTTGTGCATGGACTTCTCTTCCTTGAAGTCCAGTTGCCCCTCACCCTCCACCATCCCTCAGGTCATACCTCATCGCCCCTCACGCACCTTCCTGAGTCCTTATGGCATCTCAGTCATGATCCATGGAGTTTTCCTCTTAGCACCTGTCCGCTCACTGACCCCCACACCTCTCCCTGATTGCCCGCATAGGATTTAGAGTTGAGCCTCATTTCTCCCCTACTGAAGGAAGCCAAAGCAGTGCACGTTCTTCCTCGGGGTTTAATAAGGATCCTTGAATGATGTTTCCTTTGTCAATGACACTTTACTTCTTTTGTAGCTGCGAACAGGTGTGGGAATACCTCAGAAAGCCTGTGTGTGCATTGCTAGGCGGGGATCGTACCAACAGTACTGCTTGGTGGAGGTGACCACAGGATTGCCACTGGAAAGACAGATGACTCTGGGTCATTGCTCTGTGCCAGTCAGTGCATGAACACATGAGTGGTTACTAAAGGCGCCATTGTCTTTGTCTGAATGTTAGAGCTATTAATTTTTCCCCTTCAAGTCTTAGTAGCCAGTAATAATTTCTAAATGCTTGCCTAACTTACCTATGCTAAGAGAATCCAAAAAACAAGAACAAAAAAAGTAATTTTGCTCTATTTGGACTGGAATTGTAAAGAAGATTGGGGGATATTCAAGCGTCTGGTAATGGACATATTTAGTGGAACCCAAAGAGAAAGAAAAAGGCTGGGGGATAGAATCAGCTACTTACTCGGCTTCACTCACTCACTCACTCATTCATTCATTCAAACATTTCCTCCATCCTTCCATCATGAAATATGTATTTGTATTTAGTTTGGTAAACTGGTGTGGGAAAATGGTCTATATTCTGTCAATTATATTTTAAATAAATGCTGATTGGCCAGTAGCCAGGCAGGAAGTATAAGCAGGATAATCAGACAGGAAGTAGAGGTGGGTCAAGGAGAACAGGAGAATTCTGGGAAGGAGAAAGTCCATTCCTCTGCAATCCTGACCTGACCACAGAAGAAGCAAGATGTAACTGCTCTGCTGAATAAGGTACTGAGTCACATGGCTAACACAGATAAGAATAATGGGCTAATAATGGGCTATATAAGTTATAAGAGTTAATAAGAAGCCTGAGCTAATGGGCCAATCAGTTTATAACTAATGTAGACCTCTGTGTGATTTCTTTGGGACTTAACTATAGTGGGAACCAGGCAGAACAGAAACCCCGACAACAATAAATAAATAACACTTTATATAGTATATATTTAAAACACAATATTCATAAAGTACTAATGTGCACAGTGTCTTTTCTCCAGAAAACTTGTGTACTGCTCGGCTTTCTTGAGTGAGATCCATCCTGAGAAGTGGCACGCAGGCTACCATGCTGCTGCCTTTGCAGTGACCAGCTAGCTTTCCTCCTTAGCAATCTCTTTCAGAGATTGATGTTGGTACTGGAGAAATGGCCCAGAGGTCAGGACTGGGGTTCAGTTCATAGACCATTTTGGGTAGTTCCTGACTGCCTGTATGCCTGTTCCGAAGTGGCTGATGCTCCCTTTTGGCATCTGCACACATGTGCACATACAGATACACAGAAATACGGACATATACATAAAAAGGTATGCCTAGCAAAAGCAAAAATCTGAAGTTAACATCATTGCTCATTACAGGACCTTTTTTGTTTCTTTTTTCTGTTTCGTTCTTTCATTCTTTTGTTTGTTTGTTTTTGTTTTTGTTTTTTGAGATAGGGTTTCTCTGTGTAGCTCTGGCTGTCCTGGAACTCGCTCTTGTAGACCAAGCTGTCCTAGAACTCACAGAGATCTGCCTGCCTCTGCCTCCCAAGTGCTGGGATTAAAGGTGTGTACCACCACTGCCTGGCTATCATGAAATCTTTTATAGCCAGAGCACTACAGGGGCAAATTCTCCTTTTGGTCTTAACATTGCCAGAAAAGTTTCTTGGCCAGCCTTCAGCGAATGTCACATCTTGCCTAGTGACATATTCTCCAAACGTACTATTCCCAGCCTCTGTGTCTGTCATGACTTCCGCTTCTCCCTTTCGCGTAGTTTTCATTGTCTTAACATACGCACCAAGAAAGAGTATTTCTTGCAAAATCTTATTGGAGGCAAGGACAGAGGAGACACCCTACAGCTTTCTTGACTCGCCATTCTTTTTTTTTATGCTATCATCCCTTACTGGATTATTGATACCAAATTCCCATTTCCTTTTCTTAAAGAGTTATTTTATTTTAAATAACTCTTATTTTATTTTTGATAACTTTAAAATTAAAGTTTTAAATTAAATTAAGTTTAAAACTAAAAGTAATTTTATTTTTAATAACTCTTTGAGTGTGTGTGAGTGTGTGTATGTGTGTGTGCGTGTGTTTCTTTGTGCTTATGTATGCAGGTTCACAATGGAAGCCAGAGGAGGGACTCAGACCCTCTGGATCTCCAGTTAGAGATAGTTGTGAGCTGCCTTGTGTGGGTAGTGGACTGAAGCCGGGTCCTCTTAAAAACAGTGAGCACTCTTAAGCACCGAGTCACCTCTCCAGCCCCTTCATTTATCTCGATGATGAGTTTCCCTAAGGGTTAGGTCCCTCCTGTGTGGTTTGATCAACTGATTGAACCCAACCATTCTTCAGATACGGGGTCTCCCCCTAGATTTCAGCCTATTGTATCTTAAATCTCACCAATCAAAAGTGACAGAGCTTTCTTCTGTTGCCATCTCCTTCCTTTCCTGGAACAAGAAATTAGGATATGAGATTTTAAACAAAGACAACTAGTAAATATTTAATGTTTCACTAACATAGAAAGATATTAAATAACAAACAAGGGCCTCTCCTACCCAGTGTTATGGAACAAGTAAGACGGAGAAATGGTAGAGATGAATGAGAAGGTCTTGAGGTTCCCCGCCCCCCAACCGTTTCACATCAGTGGTCTTTCCGTTGCTGCCACCAAACTGCTGCAACCCTCACCACCCAGGGCCTGAAGACCCCAGGTATCCTTTATGGCTCCAGACTCCCTAGTAAAACCCCTGCTGGAAGACCCGGTACCTCAGAATCATCATCTTGGGAAAACCAGTGCCATTTCTACCATGCCGTGCCTCATACATATGGTGGTTTAAATGAAAAATGATGCCCATAGGTTCACAGGGGGTGAGTGGCACCGTGAAGAGGTGTGGCCTTGCTGGAGGAAGTGTGTCATTAGGGGTGGGCTTTGAGGTTTCAGAAGCTCAAGTCAGGCTGACTGTTGCTCTCTCTTCCTGCTGCCTGAAGATCCAGATATATAGAACTCTCAGCTACTTCTCCAGCACCATATCTGCCTGCATGCGGCCATGCTTCCTGCCATGGCAATAATAGACTGAGCCTGCAATTCAATAAAAGCAGCCCCAGTTAAATGTTTTCCTTCATAAGAGTTGCCGTGGTCATGGCAACTATCCACAGCAATAAAACCCCAAACGAAGACAATACACCAAGCTCAATACTGGTAGAGCCACAAAGCCAACAGAAAAAGAAAGTATGGGTTGTGGGGAGTATAAAAAGTTTTCAGCAAAGATGCTCATTCTGATGTAGGTACCACCAGGAGGACAGAAGTTCTGACGGCAGAGGCAGTTGAAAACAGAGAGGTACGAGAACCCCCATTTTGTAAATATCTCCCCCCAAAGGCCTAACTATATACTTCCTGGCAAATCTTCCATCTCACTGAGTGTGATGTTCTTGGATGATGAGGCAGGAAGAGCAACGTTAGTGAGCTGGAGGTGTTCAGAAGCAGGTCTGGAATGCAGGTCTTCCAATGAGGTTGGGTATCAAAACACTTTAAAAGGGTGTGTGTGAAGATGAAGACTCCAGGACAGATTCTGGCAATCCATTAAAAGCCTATTCTTGAAAGTGCAGCCAAAGTCACAAGTGACAGAAGGCAAGCGTATCTGCTTTGTCACATAGAGTGACTACTGGCTGGAGATGGGCACACACTGTGTTCAAAAAATCATTTTCAAGACACCGGGCATCAAGCAAAGCGGACTGTGACAACGGGGAAAATGAAAGAAAGCCTTGCTTCTCATCCCTCTGGTATGTGCTATGGGTTAGACTCTAGACGGCAGCGTGTGAGTTGGAAAGACTCTCCCAGATTCTGATGTGAGCAAATGGTGCTGGCAATCTGGGGAAACTGAGGCAATCTGGGTTCCTAGGGGACAGTTGCAGAAAGAGTGGCAGAAAGAAGATCTTTGTGGTGGTTTGAGTAAGAATGGGCCCCGTTATTAAGAATGGCTCATATAGTTGAATGTTTAGTCCCCAGGGAGTGGAACTCTTTGAAAGGATGAGTAGGTGCAGGCTTGTTGGAGGAAATGTGTCACGGCAAGTGGACTTTGAGGTTTCAAAAGCCATACCAGGCCCAGCATCTCTCTCTCTTCCCGGAGAGATTGGGACGTAATTCTTTGCCACTTCTCCAGTACGGCACCGGTATGCCCCCATGCCATGACAGTGAACTAAGCCTCTGAAGCTGTAAGCAAGGCCCGGTTCAATTAGACTGTTCGTGGCCTTGGTCGTGGTGTATCTTTACAGCGCTAGAACAGTGACTAAGACCATCTTCAAAGGGTCTTTTAGAATGTTCAGCAGAGAACCGCTGGCCACTCATGTGAGGAAGCTACCTGATGCTGAAGAAGTGACATTCACACACAGGAGAGGAGACAAACCAAGTTTATACGAAGCTGGAGATAGCACCTGATCCAACTTATGAAGCCAGGAAAACCCCCATCCATGGAGCACTGGGTAGAAGCCTCATCAGGGTCTTCCTTAAGTAGTGGGGATATTAGAAATGGAACCAGCATACTCCTAACCTGGAAGCCAGATCTGAAAAATTAGAATGATCCGTCAAAGCTCTGCATTTGCCTTGGCCCATGAGTGCACACTGCACTTCTGTCTGGGCTTTTAGAAGTACCTTCCCTGAATGATACATCTACTTCTCTCTTATTTCCCACCCCAAGTTTCTACAAGACTTACTGATTTCTTGTTTAGATGTACTTCCCAGAAGAGTATATTGGGTTAATATTGATGGCCTCTGAGTGCCAACCTCGGTACCCCCTCAGGGTGCAGATAGAAGGCTCACAAGCAGACAGGGGATTTAGGAGGATCTGAGTGTGAAATGAGCTCCCCACGGTGTACTTTTCTGTATCAGTTTCTTTGTCCTTCCTCTGCTGTTCTCCTCTTGTTCTGTAAAGTTTCCAGTTCACATACACACAAAACAAAGGCAGTTCTCTGAGCTTGGACGCCCCTTTATCTTTGAAGGTCCCAAATGTGATCTCTATATGAAAAACTCCTTTCCTGACTGCATGTCCTGCCAAGTGGAAGGCAGCTGCAGGGAGGTGGCTTCTGATGGATCTCAGGGAACAGAATGAAGATTTGATGGTGGGAATCAAGGTTTTTGACTGTGAGACTAAATTCTCTCACTGGAGGGCTCATGCAGTGGGGGAAATCATTCAGTAAGCAAAAGAACAAGGCAAGCTTCTCATTGTGCATAGTCTTTGTGGGACAAATAGATCTGCTTATGAAGCATATCCCAGTGTGGGTGTGGGTGTGTGTGTGTGTGTGTGTGTTATGCATCAAAATTATATAGCTAAATGAAAGTCATCCTCCTGACCACTCACAGATATATGTGCCCGTAAGATTAAGATGCAATCATGAGATTACCTGCACACATCACATGAGATTACACACTACAATGCAGGTATTGGGGAGACACCAAAAGTGAGCAACAGCTTTCAGAGTTGGTGGTCCCGCAGACCTTGTCTGGACAGGATTACTCTTCCATCGGATAGCCATGCCTCTGGTGGGGTGACACCTGAACACTAGTTGCCACCTGCTTCTCTTGGCCCCTGGCAGGGTAGAGCCCTAGTTAATGCCTCATGTTAATAATTTATGGCTTTCATTTATTACATTTCGAGTTATTTCTGTAGCTGTCTAGTTCTCACTCCCATGTGCTTTACTCCCCCCTATATAATGTTATCTGGGCATCTGAAGTCCCAAGTAAAGGGACCAATGAACGGGCGCAAGCTGCCAGCCACCATCACTCCTTGCAAAGCCACCTCTCCGTTCGTCAAGGGCACGGCACAGCTGCGCTCACGGAAGTCCTCCTCCTTCCGATTTATTTTTTATTGCAACATAAACTGTAAGGACTTTTACTCTTCGTTTCTCACAGCTACTTTGTGCCACGTATGCTCCAGAGTCATGCAGTTCTTCTAAGACTCCCAGCTCATTTCTCTGGTCAAGAATGAAGGACAACTTGAGAGGGTACAGCCATGAAACACCTCCTGCCAAGCTGCGCTCCTGGCTTCCAGCTCAGGAAACTCTGCTCACTGAACAGAGAGCAGCAGAGACAGCACCCCCCCCCCTTCTACGTCACCCTGGGGAAGAAGTCCAGCATTTGCAGCTGTTGCTCCTAAAATGCCCACCTTGGCTTTGCTCAGGAGATGGCTCGTCACTCCAGGAACAGGGCCCAGGGTCTGAGCTTGGTTGGCTGGTATTTACAAGGTCCCCATATATACACATAATACTTTCTTGGGATCCTCATTTTTTTTTAAAAAGTAACTACCTACAAGAATAATATCTATAATAATTCCTAAGATCCTTTGTTTGGTTGTACTAATACAATTTTTATGTTCTACTATGTCACAGTCCAGGTGTTCACACATGATACGAATCCATCTTGTGGATTCATCTCCAACTGCCCCTGCTATGGGACCCGTATCCGTTCACTTATTAGCTGATTCATTCACTCACAAACAAATACTATTGAAGAATACGGATTCCCCAGGAAACTGTGCTAATTCAACTGTGCTTGGGTATTGCTCTTTGGAAGATTCCAGATTCATGGGGAAAAGTACAGGTAATCTGAGTTAAATGTTGAGAAAACATAAAGGGAGAAGGGGGAAAGGGACATAGGAGACAGACCTAACGGTCTTGTGTGCATTTACATTTATTCCACAAGGATCTGCACCTCCCCTACACATTGCATTGTCCAGGCTCCATGGAGGAATCGGAAAACGTAACACCCTGTTCCTGTGTGAGAAGAGCCTGCCCTCTAACTGGGGATTGCTCAAAGCCAAACAAAAGTCACAAATGTTGAGTAACTGGAACGAATGTCCCCAGCTCAGCGTCGCTGTGCATGCCGAAAGTGGTTCTGGTTTATCCGCATCCAATGGTGAGTGTGGCAAACACAGAAACGTTTCTCTGAACTTTTCTTATGTTTACTTGATTATAGGAGATAAGCTCAGGCTGACAACAGCTGTTTAGATTCTGGAGAGCAACGGCCAGCAGCAATGCACAGCTGTGTGAATTCACCAAGCATCCTTAGTATTCTAGCAATAAATCTGTGTCAACAATATGAACCATTTCTCATGTCTTGACACTCCCAAGACCCCGCTGTCACCATCATGGTTATAGTATTGATGGTACTGAATTTTATATTTCATTCGAGTTTTTGGATGACCACCTCTCTTAGCGCTTTTCTAGGTGGGAGAATTCAGAAGACACACAAAGAGACCAATGCCCTGGTGTTGTGTGAGAAGCTCAGCATACTCTTCCCATAGTAACCATTTTAGACGTAATGAGACAGCAGTCTAGAAACCACCGCTCCAACCTCCTCTATTCGGCCCCCTCAAATTCAGCGCAAGTTCGGTGGCATAGCTTTCGCCCAGCCTGTGAGGCAAAACGCCAGGGAAGAAGACAAAGTAGATGAAGAAGAATCAAGAGAAGGAGGAGAAAGTGGTAGGGGGAGGTGGAGAAGGAGGAGAGGAGAAGAGGCTTAGATCAGCACCAGCATTCCAAGGGAAGCACGCTGAGCTGGGAGATGGCGGACTCACCCACCGCACCGCTTGGCTCAAGGTGAGCGAAGCTAAGGAGACCCTTAGCGACGCACGTTAAATTATGGAAAAGATTTTATTCAGAACCATTGCCAAAGGTACAGCCCCCTCCCGCAGCAAGATTCTACCAGTGGGGAGAGAGCGCAGCCTCAACGCTGCAGACGGCGAGTGAGGGAAACAGAAGCTGATAGCCCAGGGGCAGTTTAGTGTTGGCGAATGGAAAATTACTGAGGCAGCGTCAGCAGTAAAGATGCTTCTGGCTCAACAGCTCTGACAGGATTCTTGAGGAAGGGTACTCAGACATGACCCCTGGCAGAACATGGTGAAGAAGAGTGGGAGGCTGATCAGGTACAGAGAGTGAACGGATACTGGGACAAGGAGTTCTGACTAAACTACCTCACAGAGTTCTTTGCCAAACTGGATTCTCAAGGAAGTTCTCAGACGGATCTGACAGGCATTCAGAAGCCTGGCCAGTTTGGCCAAGCAAAGAATACTTGTCTTAAGGTTTTTTTTTTTTTTTGTGTGTGTGGTGTTGGTGTTGGGGTAGGGGTGGGTGTTAATTAAAAGAAGGGGGTAGAGACTCTATGGGAACTGAAGGGTTTGCGGTTCTGAAATGGCCTAGGGAGCAGTGCAGACAGCTTTGGAAGCAGAGCAGGAAAGCCCTGGGGATACAGTGTGAGATCGTGCAGTTGATAGCAGAGATTATCAGAAAGGGCCTAGTTAGGCTGAGCAGAGATGGGGGGGGGGGAGTTTCCGAATCCAGGAAACCAACAGAGTCGGAGAGGAGAAGGAGGGAGAGACTGAGAGCAGGTGGTGACTAAAGACTGTGAATGGCAGGTTTGTGGGAGGGAGACTTGGAAAATACACACATCTCAGGGGGCTTGAGGTCCCCAGTTCTGGAGTCCACAGCTTCTTTCTGTCTGTTTTGTGTCTCTTCTGGCCTGGAAAAGAAGAACAAAGCATTGGGGTTTGGGGAGGGGGACAAAGGGACAGCCTGGCAGACTGCCAGCAGAGTCCTGCCTCTGCTCCTTGTTTCCTGAGATTGTGGTGTCCTCTGGCGCAATTGTCCCACTATGAGGCTGCCCTTTCTTAGCCTGTCACCCATTGGCACTCCTGAGCAAGCCCTTCTTCCCAGAGGACTCCCCAAAGCCGCTGGCAAGAACCATTAGAGGACCCCAGGGTGCCTCTTACACCACAACTCAGGCGGTGCTCCAAGCCTCTTATCTGAAGGATCCAGACCCCAGAAGAAACTCACAGCATCCGTGCCCCACCCCCAACCTAAGATCTACCTGCTTGATGTGCTTGTTCCCCTTTCTAATGCAAACTGATAGCACTTCCACTAGAATCCAAGGATTTCAACAGGGAGAAATGTCATTCCGGGCAAAAGTCCTCCCTCTGAGATCTGAGTACCCAGAGAGAAAACCTCCAACAGGCTTCACAACCTGAGAGTACTGACATCTCTTTCTGCTCTTTCAGACAGCTAGCTAACAAATACAATAAGGAGAACCATCATTTTACACTGGAAAGTCACGTATTTGTGTATTTATACAAACTAGCTCTAGCCTGCGATGATAATATATAATATATATTGTAGGAGCCCACTCCCACAAGGTCAGCTAGGGTTCCTGGATAGGGGATCCTCGCGGCCAAAGAAAAGTCAGAAGAAACAGAAGACAGGATAGAATAGGGAGGTCTGTCTGGTCATGCCGAAGCAGCCAAACAGCCAGAGTTTATTTCAGAACTTGCTTATATACAAACCCAGAACAAAGCCCAGCACAGATGGTCAGTCAGTATCTGACCACAAGACCATTCCTGTCCTTGAATGAGCAGCCTCCTCTCGAGCACATGCTTGCTGCTTGGAAGCAGCCTTCCTTTCTATCTTGATGTTCCTGAGGTTTGTCGTCAGCAGTAGACTGTCTACTGAACAGAGCGTTCTTTTCTCACGGGCTAAATCAGAAGTCTCTCATAGCCCTCGGGGTTAATGAAAAAAAACAGAGTAGGCAAGCTTGAACTCAAATGACTTCTTTAAGTCAGAAATGACTCCAGATGGAAACTGAGTCACACGTGGACGTGGACTCCCACAATATATATGGTGTGTATGCATATATATATATATATGTATATATACACATACATACACACATACATACACATGTATATATATGTGTGTGTATATTGTGTGTATATACATGTGTGTATAAATACATATATGTGTGTGTGTGTCTATATATGTGTGTGTGCGCACGCGCATCTTGCTTCATTGTTCATTTTCTCAACCATCACCCAAAGGCAAATGTAGCTGAATGGTTGGAAGCACATTATGAGGGCTTGTGAGTTCCCTGCAAAACATATGTCAGGACTGGAGCCCACCCCAACGGTCTTCCTTTCTTGAACCCTGAAACCAACCAGAACGTTCTCCTGTGTTGCTACATGGTTCAGGGGTTGGAGAGGTTGGAGATCAGAAATGGAGGTTTGTGGGTAGGAGGCATCCTAGACGGGAGGACGGTCATGCCAAGTCCCTCAAATTCTTTTTGAACAGGAAACACCTAGGGATGTCGTACACATGCAGACTATGCCCTTCTTTTCTGACACACTCCCGGATGCGGCAGAGACTGCCAGCTTCTAACTATGCTTGGAGAAGCGGGGGAGGCACCCAGAACAGGAATTGGTGAGGATTCAGAGACATTGGCCAGTGTCTGTAATTGATTTGGTCTACCTTGGGTTTGAGTCCCAGATTGTGTACTGAATGGTTAATTTCCTGTGCATAGCGCAGAGTTTAATCTGTCCCCAGAAGAGAGGACTCCAAAGGGACGCGTCATGGTCTGGGTGTGAAAGCCAGCTGTGTGGTCTCTGCTGCCCTCTGCTGGTCACAACTCGCATGTACACGATAGACTCCTCCGCTCCGCCCCCTTCCCCCCCCCAAACACAAACCCATCCCATCCCGGTGAAGGGTGAAGTATTCAGATTACATTGGGGAGACTGCCCTGGCTGCTCTAAGCAAGGAAACAAACAGAGAGAATTCGCTCCTGTAATCTGGAAGCTCCCTTTGCAAAATTCTTTAGAGGCCCACGCATTCTGAGTTTTGTCAGGGATTACTATTGTAGAAAAAGTTATGGGGACCAAGCCTTAGGTCTGCTTTGGCATTTTGATCTTTAGCATTGAGCAGCAAGTGTTTCCATTACTTTGGAGTTTTTCTTTCTTTCTTTCTCTCTTTCTTTCTTTCTTTCTTTCTTTCTTTCTTTCTTTCTTTCTTTCTTCTTTTTAATCCTCAAGATAGAACAAGAAAGAATAAGTATGCCGAAATAATATTCCAACTTTTCTGATATGCGGTCCCTTGTCTCTTGAGAACACCATTTTTATAGACAAGTCAGGGAAGCTAAGCCCAGGCTCATACCGACAGCAGAACAAACCCAAGTCTTGACTTACACCCGGCACTGGCGATTCCTGGGTCAATGCCAAAACTGCTTTGCTCTGTGTTAGAAAGTGGGAAGCTGTGAGAGCCAAAGTTACATTTTAGGTTTTAATTACTGTGCCTAAGAGGTTCATGAAACAAAAATGCTTCTGAACTGCAAGCCTCTTGTCCAAACACAGATAGTGTCTGACATGCTGGAGGCCATTGTTTATGGGAGATAACAAGACATGTGTTTTTCATTCTCCTAAACAAGTTTGTTTGACCCATTTGTACTGGAAACCCTTGACCACGTGTGGACTGGAGGCTCACAGGCTGGAGGGAGGCAGGATGTATGCTTGCCCCTGATTGGACCTGGTGGGAAATGCAGTGAATTATGGGTTTTCCTTCTTAAGCCACTGCCAACTGCGATTCTGGGCCATTTCCCAGGAACCTGGGTATGGATTTAGCCTGAGCCCAGTGACCTGGCCAGTATTTAATTACAGCTTGCTTCAAATTTGACTTTAAATTGTGATAGTGGTGGTCTTATTCTCCATCAGTGAGATTAACAAAGCTCCTTCAAGACCAGGATGGGTGACTTCAGAACATCTCCTCAACCTCCAAGACATCAGTTTGGCAAAAGTAGCTTTCGGGTCAGCAGGAGAGCGGACAACAGTTAGCCTTTACCACTGATCTTAAATACAAGTGCCTTGGGGTAACTGAGTATAACTTGCTCCAAGCTGAGTTACCAAAGACAGAGCTGGCAGGGTCACAGTCAAACCCCAGACCTGGGGATTTCAACTTCAAGTCTCTCCTCTAAAGATCACTATGGCAAAGCTGGGAGGTGGTGGTGCATTCCTTTAATCCCAGCACTCGGGAAGCAGAGGCAGGCGGATCTCTGTGAGTTCGTGGCCAGCCTAGTCTACAAGAGCTAGTTCCAGGACAGGCTCCAAAGCCACAGAGAAACCCTGTCTCTAAAAACAAAACAAAACAAAACAAACAAACAAACAAAAGATCACTATGACAAACAAGCATGGGAGCCATAATGAACAGAGGCCCCTCAGGTGTAAGAAGAGGCCTCATTAGTCATAAGTAATCAAAGCAGCAGCATCCTCCCCATACCGCAGCAGAGAGCAAAAGACCGCTTCTGCTCTGGCCTTTGCCACCTGTCCTCCTTCAAAGCTATGGCCTTGCTGGTGCTGTCAAACTCTTCCCTTCCAGTTAGGCTGCTGAGTGCGCAGGGTGACCTCATACGTGCAGAGCTTTGTCAGAACTGTGGACAGCACCATCCCGGTGGAGATCAATCCTGGTGATCAAACCTGGAGAATGTCAAAGTCTAAATCCAAGACAAGACAGGCACCCCACCTGACTGGCAGCAAGGGATGCTTGCTCATCTTTGTGCAGTTTAGGTACAGCTGCACACTCTTGGACCACAACATGCGGAGCTCTGTCTACATACATAGTAACATCACCCAGTCTTTCCTGCTTCAGTGGGCCCAGAAACAAAACTGCCACAGGCCCGTTGAGAGTGTCTGTACTCTGCGCCATCAATAGCCACAAGAAGGGTGGCCACACCAACCTCAGCTACTAGGAAGCCGTCCACAGCCTCTCTATTGGGCCCCTACCATCACAAGACCTCAATAAAGTTGCCTTTACATTGATTGGAGCAATGATTAAAAGGTAAAGCTGGAGATATCGCTGCACGTCTGAAGCCTGTGTGCACAAGGAAGACAGAAAGGCACCATCTCTGCCTCCCACCGTCTACCCATGCCTTGCATCCTGGGCTGTCCTTTATGTGTATGACGCTTCCCTGTTGCTACAAATGGGTAGCTAGCTCCAGCAGTCCAACCAGGCCTTTCTGAGGAATGGGAGAGCAAGGCATCCTCTCAGGTGCTCAGGGAGTCCAGGGGAGGCCTTGCACCCCCTGCTCACACAGACATACTCTGGACAGCAAATCAGCCCCCCTTGAGACTTCTTTGGGGGTCTTGCCAATCTTAGGTCCAAGGCACGCATGTCGCTATGGATTTGCATCTCTGAATTCAGAAAATAAGAGTTTAAGCAAATTCCAGGACTGTTTGAATTTATTCTAAATGGCACAACCCAATGTAGGTCCATGGCCTTTAATTTTTTTTTTACATTGTTATTTATTTGTACATACGTACGTGTGCATGCCATGGCATGTATGTGGAGGTCCAAGGACAACTTATTGGTGTTGGTTCTCTCCTACCATGTGGATCATTTGGATTGGACTCAGACCACAGGTTTGGCAGCAGGTGATTTTACCTACTGAGTCATCTGGCTGGACCTGTCAATCTCTTTTTTTTTAGAATGAAAAAAAATATCACCCTTAGGTTGGAAGCATCTGTGAACCAACAGACATAAAAGTGTACACAAAGGGCCAGGTATGGTAGTCAGTGTCTTTGATCCCAGCACTAGGGAGGCGGAAACAGGTGGATCTCTTGAGTTTGAGTCCAGCCTCGTCTACAGAGTGAGTTCTAGGACAGCCAGGGCTACACAGAGAGACCCTGTCTCAAAGAAACTTTTTAAAAATGTATATATAGATTATAAACATTTCAGTAGTGAAGAAAGGATGTGTTTAGATTTAAACAGGCAGTTAAATCATTCAGTAATTCCATATAAATATGTCCATAGTTTTATAGTAATTTTACAAATTTTATTATTAGGATTTTTTCCTAACGTGAGCTCTCTGCCGAAACAGAATTCCAATCAAGCCAAATCAAAGCAAATCAAATTTCTGCAGTGAGGAGCTGCGGCAGGCCTGCTTTTCATCCTGCCTGGCTCCTGGCCACTGGCTAGCTTATGCCCCGAAATAACAACACACAAACTGTATTCATTTAAACACTGCCTGGCCCATTAGTTTCAGCCTCTTACTCACATCTTGATTAACCTACATCTAATAATCTGTGTAGCACCACAAAGTGGTGCCTTACTGGGAAGATTCTAGCCTACGTCCATCTTGGGCCAGAGCTTCATCGTGTCTGTCTCCAAGAGGAGAGGCATGGCATCTGCCCCAGAGAGGCGAGGCATGGCAATTGCCTGAGGCATCTGCCTGAGCCATCTACCTCACTTCCTTCTTCCTGTTCTGTCTACTCCACCCACCTAAGGGCTGGCCAAGGCAGTTTCTTTCTTTCTTTTTTTTTTATTTAAATATTTTATTTATTTTATATACAATATTCTGCAGGCCAGAAGAGGGCACCAGACCCCATTACAGATGGTTGTGAGCCACCATGTGGTTGCTGGGAATTGAACTCAGGACCTTTGGAAGGGCAGGCAATGCTCTTAACCTCTGAGCCATCTCTCCAGCCCGGCAGTTTCTTTCTTAACGAATGAAATCAACACAAACAGAAGACTCTCCCACATCATCAAATAAAAAAAATATCCAGGTTTAATGGGATTCCTGTGCTTTCGGGTGGCCCCGGGTGGGGGGGGGAACGAGGAAGGGCAAACATTCCTCTTTCTGGAGTTCACTTAAGAACCCTGTGGGAGTGGTATGTAGGACCTGGCATGCTGGGATTTGGAGTCCAGACTAATACAACTCTCAGGCCTGGGGGCTGGGATAGATGTGAGGGGCTGGGGTCTATGCTCCCAACTTAACATTTATATTTTCTTTTTTTTCCTTTTTTTTTTTTTTTCGAGACAGGGCTTCTCTGCAGCTTTTTTAGAGCCTGTCCTGGAACTAGCTATTGTAGACCAGGCTGGCCTCGAACTCACAGAGATCCGCCTGCCTCTGCCTCCCAAGTGCTGGGATTAAAGGCGTGCGCCACCACCGCCCGGCTAACATTTATATTTTCTGATCTATAACTCTATGTACATTATGCAGTGTTATCTAAGTGACTAAGAACCATTCTTAAGCCAGTCACTGTGCCTCTTAGTAATTCTGGCTACCTGGACGGCTAAAGCAGAAGGTTTCTAAGCTCGGCCTGCATAGGCAATTTATTGAGACCCTGTCTCAAAGTGAAAATTGAAAGGGGGCGGGGCTGGCCATACAACCCTGACTAAGTGTTTGGAATGAATTGAGCCACGGTTCAACCTCTAGCACTGAAAAGAAAACCATCAATCTACACTTAACAACCTAATTGTCTTAATTTTCTTCTAAGGATATAATATCCTCCATGATCTTTAATCCAATATCTCCCAAATTTGACAATAACATCAATATTATGTTTTTTTAGCTTCTAGAAGATTAATCCCTATCTTAGCTACTTTTTCTGTCCTTGAGCTAAAATACCATGACCAAAAACAACTTGTGGCAGTAAGTTTATGTGGGAAGTACATTTAGAGAGGAGGAGAGTCCAACATGGCTGGGAAGCATGGCAGCATGTGGTGACATGGCAGGAGGAGAAACAGATCAGATCTTTAGCTGCAGGCAGGAAGCAGACCAAGGTGAAGTGGAAGTGGGGCCAGGCAAGGCTTTTTCAAAACCTTTCTTCATTTGACAAGAAACGTGAGCCTCCTACTGTCAACTGATCAGACATCAAACTGTTTATATAGGCCCAGGCATCTTCAGTAGCCAAAGAGGGGTTTGTTTAGAAGCAGACAACCGAGTCACCTAAGAATCCCATGCTGACTTCCTGATAGCTCTGCAGCAGCCCTGCAGCCCTGCAGCCCTGCAGCCTGCTAATCTGTAGTTGTCTGTACTCTGCAATGCATCTGAGGAGTGATTCAGGGCTGGCTTCAGTCTCCAATCAAATAATCCTGATTCCCCTTAAGTCTATTTTATCCTGCAATAATAATACAGTACAGGGTCTTTATCCAGTTTCCTCTGAACTTGATCATTGATAGCAACATTAAAATTTTTATTAGATTCTACATCATTAATATTAATGTAGATATCTGCACATTAATCTGAGCTAATCTTCCTATATTATAGCAACCATTACTTAGCATACATGATTACAGTATAAATCAGATGCACTTACAGAATAATTTGCCAGCCCCTCCTCCAAACTCATGTAGCAAATGTCCTGTGAATGCTGCCCCAATCATTACACATCCTGAAACATTACAATTTGGTAGCTCACAGGTTTCTAGGTTGAAAGTCTAATGTGGTTCTCCCGGGGTTAAAAATAAACAAGTCAAGGGAGGGAAGGGATGTCACTCAGTGGGAGAGCACTGGGTTTGCAAGCATGCAAAGCCCTGGATTCAAACTCAAGCACCAAGAGGGGAAAGTGTTGGAACCAATTGGAGTCCTGGCCTTCAGCTGCTCTTCCCTGCTAGAGCCTTCTAATTGAAGTTACTAAAAGCTGTGCCTTGCCTAGAGCATCAGAGGATAGGATTTTCACCTGTTGGCCATTGACTGCTGGGTATTTAAGCCTACATGGTGCTATTAAAGAAGGGCTTTGTACCAATGATTGGAGGTCCGTGTGTCTGTCTGTCTCCTCAACCTCCAGCCCCTTGCCCGAAGCTCACGGACTGGATTCTGTCTGGTGCATAGAGCGCAGATGGCGGGGGGGGGGGGGGGGGGGGGGGAGGGGGGGAGGAGGGGGGGGGAAGGGGGGGGGCCGGGCGCGGCAGAAAGAAGTTGAAATGCAGCTGGCTGCAGGGCTGTATTCCTTTGGGACGCTCAGAGCAGGCTGTTTCCTTGCCTTTTGCAGCTTCTAGAGGCCACCAGCCTGCATTTCTTGGCCTATGGACTTCTGCCTGCTGAGTCTTGCTATCTGGCTCGTCTACCTTCCTCTTCCATTTCCTTCTAAGAACTCCTGCGATTGCACTGGACTCGGCCAGATGATCACGCTACACACCCTGAACCCCTATCAGAATTAGCAGATTTGCGGCAGTAATTCCACCTGCAAACAGAACTGTTGTCGTCCAACCTAACGTACCAGGGCCAAAGAACTAGGATTGGGGCAGACTGGGCGGGATGCTATTCTGCTCTCCACACCCAGCTTTTTCTCCTAAGGCCTTATCTCTTATCTCAGGATCAAAAGTGGCGAGTCACGACCTTTCCTATAAAGCAATAAGTGTAGGGCCATATATTGTACAGGCCAATACTATACATTGTATGGCGGGTAGACTTTCAGGCCAGTTCACACCTGGCCACACAGAAGGTGGTCACCTGGCCTTCCAGACAGGATGTCCCCATCCTAAACAAAGGATCAGGGTACGCTAATATCGTTCTGCTCCTTCTTTGTAACGTGGAGGATGCCTGAATAGAGATGTTAATTTGGCCTACGCTACAGAGCTGGCACACAGAGCAGGAAGATAGGAAGACGTGGCAAAATGGGCACAGAAAGATGTGGACAAAGATGTGGGTGTGACCAGAGTCATTCTCCCAGTTACCTAGGAAACAGAATGCTAATGAATCCCCCCCCCCCAGTTTACATTTTGGTATAAAAGCTGTTTGGAGAATAAACGTGGGTGATTTTTCGGGATGTGAACTCAGGATTTCATGAGGGATCCCTAAAAACTCCCTCCCAACAAAGCCATGTGAATTGTGTCTTTAATCCCACACCTCCCCTCTGGTCTGGAGAAATAATTTATGGTCTGGGCTGGAACTGGACCATGACAAGTAAGTAAGTAAATAAATTAATAAATGAATACTTTTTTTCCCCAAAAAGCGATAGGCCTACCTACCCATCCTAGACTGTTTAAAACATGTTTCCTACTGGTTGTGGTGGTGCATGCCTTTAGTACAAGCTTTAGGAGGCATAGGCAGGCAGGTCTCTATGAGTTCGAGGCCAGCCTGATCTACATAGCAAGTTCCAAGTCTGCCAGAGCTATAGAGAGAGACCCTGTCTCCACAAACAATCAAACAAACAAAAGCCCAAATAAACAAGGGCCCCACAATGGTACATTGCATTGTAGGCAAAGAATGATAAGCACCCAGGCATGGTACTTGCCCTGTGGCCGATCTCTCCACGACTGCATGTTTCAGTTGGCCATTTTCACCCACTGGCTGGCCTGTCCCTCTTCTGCGAGGTCAGGTGGAAAGCAGGCATCCTGGTGAAGCTTGGTTTGCGCACACTGGAGCGCATCTCTTGGCCAACCACGGTGAGTCTCTGGATTGTCATTCTCCAAGATGCAGAAGTGTCGTGCTATACACATAATTATCTGTCCACCATCAGCGACCCGGCAGTCCCAATGGTTCCTCCACATCCTTCGTAGATGTCTTAAAGTTTTTTTTTTTCTTTCAACATTTAATATGTTGGCAGGTGCGAAAGTAACTTTTCAGTGGCAGAGACTGAATTTAGGCCTGGCACATTCGAGGAAGCACTCCGCCGCCATCTCCAGCTCTCTTCTGAATTATTATTTAAAGTTTGAGATCCCATCACACTAAGTTGCTGAGGCTGACCTAGAACTCATTTCCTTTATGGCCCAAGGCTGCCTGGAACTCCCTCTGAGATTAAAGGGATTCTCAGCGATGGCCTGGAACTTTCCATTCGTCATCAGCCTCCCAAGCAGTTGGTGTGGCAGGTATGAGCACTCAGGCCCAACGGGCAAGGCGCAGCTATTGGCATTGCACCCAAGGTGTCTGTCACACTTTCACGACTGTGGGTCAATTATGAAGCACGGTTTCCATTTAGATGATTACTGATTTGGGGAAACATGCCCACAGGCCGCTGTTTAAGGTGAGTCCTTTAACAGGCTTGTCAGTGTGAGCACGGTAAAGAACTCTGTTTCAGCTCCACTGTCCCCTCTCTCAGGGAGTATCCAGATTGAAGCCGTTCTCACACCCTAAGTCTTGACAGGGGACCGATGTTAGATGCTGACCTCTTGTTCACCCTCCACAATTGTACTTTTCTTTCATTTACCATCACTTAATTTTTTCCCCGATTTACCTTATTTTATGTGCATGAGTGTTTGGGTTGCATGCATGCCTGCACACTACATGCATGCCCGGTGCCCTCGGAGGTCAGAAAAGGGCAACAGGTCCCTGGAACTTGGCTTACAGATGATTGTGAGCTGTCGCATGGGTGCTGGGAATTGTACGAGTGCTCTAACTAGGCTGAGTCGTCTCTCCAGCCCTGATCACCGCTTTTAACCTATTCCTTGATTTGATAAAATATAACTAGGTGGGACAAAAAAGTAGAATGTCTTTTTTTTGGTTTTGTTCTAGTTCTTTCTGTATCACAAGCCCCAAGGGAAAAGAAAAAGCTTAGTGACTTGCCACTAACTTGGGTCCTTCCTGTGATTGCCCTGGGGAGAATGTTCCTGGATTTACTGTTTTCCATGATTTGAGGGCTATTTACAGTATTCTGGAGGGTTTTTGTCTTGTTTTGTTTCGATATTTCGATGTCTTATTACAAAGCAGTTCTTTCCTAGAAGCGGCACACTAGAGGGCAACACTAGCCACGTTCTGGTCTAGTCTCAAGGCATGGCGGGATTGATGACTTGCTCTAGCCTGAGCCTTTTCCTAAAGAGTATATATATGACTTGGGGCTGAAGATACAGCTCCTTTGGCAGATTGCTTCCCTACATACATAAATCCCTAGGTTCAACCTGTAGCATGGAATAAACCCTGAGTGGTGGCACGTGTCTAATCCTAGAATTAGGAGGTAGAGGTAGGGGTATCAGAAATTCAAGGTCAGCTGCTGCTACAAAGCAGGTTTGAGGCCAGCCTGGGCTATCTAAGACCCTGCCTTGAAAATGAATAAATAAGACTATCAGTTTACCTTAATAAAATTCATGTTTTTATCTAGCATTGTACAGAGAGACTAATCTAGCCGCGCCATTGACATTCCAAGTCCTCAAAAGCCAACGGGTGTAGGAGAGGTCACTTTACCACAGATGTCTCCAGAAGCTACATCTACCTAGAAGCAAACAGGGTCTGCTCAGCTGCACACAGGGCCCAGCTGTCCTCCATGGTGTGCCTCTTGGTTCTCTTACCCTAACCAATCTCTCCTGTCCAGGCTGGCTGTTGTGAGAGCAGCCTGTCCTGAGGCACACAGCTCTTCTCTCTGACCCCCTCAGAGCCTTGGAAGCACTACAATTGCACTAAGTTTTATGGGGTGGGGGTGGGGGTTAGGAGCTCTATCCTCCCTCCCGGGGTTCCCTGTGCTTTTCCAGTACTTTTTGCCCTTCAGCCTGGATCCAGTGGGAAGGCCCAGAAGGCCGAGACTGCACCCAAGCATACAGTAAAGTGACTGATTATAATCAGGAACAAGTGTAACGTGGTCATTGTCCTAGAGACTCTTAACAAGCAGAGCCCCGTGGTCGTGCATTATTATGAGGCAGGGGCAAACCTGGAAAGTGGGCAGGTATCTTTCAAGAGAGCTGTTTCATTGTTAAATGGCTTACTAACCTTGAGGCAAAACATTTTTCAATTAAACTCACATATTTGACAAACATATGACTGGCTTGATAATTACCCCAAGTGTTGAAGTAGGAGGCTCCCCCTCCAACAGACTAAGCTATGACAAATAGCCAGGACAAATTGTTGTAATCTGCTGGCCCTGTCTGCCACCTGGGTATCCTGTCCCTTTAAGAGATAAGCCCAGCCCACTCCCAATCCACCCCTCCCCCCTTCCACCTAGGAAAGCAGATCTCTGGCTCCTTCTCCCGCAGGGCTCTCTGTCAGCCCTTCTTCTGGAGATGCATCTTCTGCCTCTCTCTCTTCTCTCCCTCCCTTCCCCCTCCATAACCCACTAAATAAACTCTATACCCCAGCTGTCTTTGCATGGCATATCTGTCTGTCTCTCCGCTGACACTGTCTCCCACCTGCAAGGAGACCTGCCTAGGCCTTGGGTGGCCCACCGCTGCCCCCCCGTGGCACCAGCCTTGGGTCCCAAACACTGTTTTGTAAATGAGAACACGTATGTCCTCTGCGAATGAGGGATATAATAATGTCTTATGGCAGCCGGGCAGTGGTGGCACGCACCTTTAATCCCAGAATTTGGGAGGCAGAGGCAGGATCTCTGTGAGTTTGAAGCCAGCTTGGTCTACAAAGCTAGTTCCAAGACAGCTAGGGCTGTTACACTGAGAAACCCTGTCTCGAAAAAACAAACAAACAAACAAAATGTCCTATGGCATTGGCATTGTCTGTTTGGTCCATTTCTTCCACTACTTTGGTCATCTCTGGCTGTTCACAGGTCCATTTCTTCCACTACTTTGGTCATCTCTGGCTGTTCACAGCATCCGTGTGGAAGCACCTCCATCCGGTTCTCAGTCCTGCCAAGGTTGTCATTAGCTCCATCAGAGAGGCAGGGCTTATGTGAAGTATGCCAATGGTCCACTCCCAGCATTTAGGCATGGAGATATCTTTGTTCTTCTGGGCTGGAATTTTTCTATAAGAGGTCATGAGAACCTAAAGGGGAGAATCAACACCTGAAAACTGTCCACTGATCTCCATATGCTCACCATGGCGCATGTCCACACTCACACATACGTGTGTATACATACACCATAATAATAAACAAACAAAATTAAAAAATTAAGCATAAGCCAGGAGTAAATTGGCAAATGAACGAAGTAAGAAAGTATCTGAGCAAGCCTTTATTAACTTTCTATAGTTGATATAAAGTATGGAGCTGGAGAGGTCTCGGTGAGTAAGAGCTGCATGCTCTTCTAAAGAACTGAGGCTTGATTCCCAGCTCCCACCTAGTGGCTCAAAGCTATATCAGTAACCCCAGTCCTAGGGGGATCAAAAGAAATCAGGCATGTATGTGGTACACAGACATACATGCAGGCAAAACATCCATACGCATTAAATAAATAAATAAATGTAAAGAAAATCTTAAAAAGACAAAGCAAACAAAACTACCACACGCATGCCACAAAGAAATACTGTGCTGTGTCAACCCAAAAGGATGTCACGTCACAATGAGGCCTAAGTCATTTTCCCTGTGTCACTGTTGTAGCCGGCTCCGGTCAGGTCAGAACTCTTCCAATGCCACTTGAACTGAATCCAGAATAGCAATCTTCACAAGCAAGACTTGGCTGTCCCCTCTCCTCTGGAAGCACTCAAGAGGTCAAAAAGTCCCTCTTGTTTTCCTTTCTCCGGTGACCAAGTGCCTGTTGACACTAGCTGTCTGTGTTAGCTAGCCTTCCAATGGTCATCTCTGGTGAGATTGCTGACTCATGGTGAGCCAACAGAAACGTTAACATGGACGAAGCCTTTATGCCCTTCTAGAAGGAAATGGAAAAGCAAGCTGTGTTGCTTCTGACAATGGAATCATACACCAACGGGACAGATGTCCCCTGAGTGCACGTGGTGATGTTATGGAATGGCAGTCTGGGAAGGCTTACGTTTATTTGTGTTGTAATTATGTGTGCTTGTGTGGACACGTGTACATGAGTGAAGATACCCGAGGAGGTTAGAAGAGGGTGTTGGATCCCCAGGAACTCGGGTTACGCAATGTAGGTGCAAGATGATGTCTCACCACTGAGCCTCGGATTCACTGGAAACTAGGAAGACAGGAAACAGAAGCTTCTGCGATCCACGCCTGTAATTCCAATGCTCAGAAGGTAGAGGCAGGAGGATCCAGAGAGCAAGGTCATCCTCAGTTACGTAGCAAGTCTGAGGCAAGCCTTGGCTGCATTGAGAAAGGAAAGGAAAGAAGGAAAGGGGAAGTGGAGAGAGGAGGAGAGGCTAAGAAGAAATCCACTGATCACCACTACCAATACTGGCAGAAGCATCAGGTGTGTGGACCAGAGCAAGGCAGAGGATCCTCTTCTGTGCAAGTGTGATATGGGGGCTTTGTCCATTCTGAGGCTGGCGGTTGGATGCTAGAGGTGTACCACGCTTTGAGATAACCTGGAATTTTATTTAGAAGTGTGGAACTCTGGCTTTGGACCTACAGCGTTCCCTCATCTACAATGTTCTAGTTAGCCAGCACGAAAGAGACTGTGCATCTTTAGAATAAAATAAATGTGGCTTCTTCAGTTTAGTTTATTGCTGGCACTTGTGTCTCATTTAGACGTCCCTTGATATATGAATTAAAATCTACTATATTTAGGATTTTCTCCCTTCAAGTGTCAATGGGATTTCAATGGGATCAGGGCACATGTAAAAAAAAAATGTCACAGTCTTGGCTGTGACATCTACCTGAAATTTGTCATCCTATAAATAGCAGAAGAGAAAATTCCTATTTAGAAAAAAAAATATCAGTTTGGGCCTGGACAACACAAGATAAACCGAAATCAATTTCCTTTTGTGTGTAGAGTCCTACTTCTAAAGATCCCTTTCCAGGACAGTGTGCCCAATGCCCCACTGCAATGACAGGCCTTGAATATTATTCATACATAAGAGAAACCAGTTGGAAACCAAGCAGATAACCAAGAATAGTAAAAGTGGCAGAATAAATGGTCATAAAATAGAATACAATACTAAAATGTTTGACAGAAGATTACTTTTAAGGGCTGGAGAGATGGCTCAGCGGTTAAGAGCATTGCGTGCTCTTCCAAAGGACCAGAGTTTGATTCCCAGCAACCACATGGTGGCTCACAACCATCTGTAATGAGGTCTGGTGTCCTCTTCCCGCCTGCAGGCATATATGCAAACAGAATATTGTATCCATAATAAATAAATATTGTTTTAAAAAAGTTTTAAAAAAGAAAAGTACTTTTAAAATGATTTACTCAGAAGGTGTAGAATAGCTCGTCTTACAGCGCCAACTTTGAAAATGTGAGCACAGCATGTAAAAGCTAATTCTCTCGGAGAGAAAAGATCTGGGAAAAGCATGGAGCAAGGACGTCTGGAGTGACGGGAACAAAGACCGTTTATATTCCCGTCTTATAACTATCTTTCTTTTTCACATTTTCCTCAGTGATATATAATATTTGTAATCACAAAAGTCTGGAGTTTTTTTCCATGTAAACACAAAAAGTTTAAAAAGCTCATTATAAACATAACTGGTCAAATCTCAAATGAGGGGAGGGGGAGAATGTTACCAAAGAAAGGATCCTGACCTGGTGGTTAACAGGAGAAATTTGTTTTTCAAAATCTTCCAGCAATTAGATGAGTAAAACTTAAAAAAAAAGAAAGGACAGGTAGAAAACAGACACACCCTCAAAGTCTCCCTCTCCCTCCGTATCCCCCTCCCCTGCAGCAGCTGGCCATCTGTCTTTTAATTTCAGACCAGCGCCTCTGCTGTTAATTTTTGGAGCCGACTGCAGTTGTCTCAAAATAATTTATGTAAGCTTCCTCATTTTGCCTCTGGAAACTTTGACGTGCTTTAACTCTTGGAAAATACCTACAGGGGTCGCTATTCCCCATGCAATGTCCTGTCCCAAACACATTTAACAGCGTATCTTGAAGAACCTTTCACCCCGCGTTATTTAGGTTCATAAATCTCTAAGGGGTGCGCCCTGAGTAACGCACACTGCACCAGGGAGACTTCCCACTGGGTTACAATTAATCGTCATTCACTCTCTTTAATCTTACAAAAGGCCTGGATAAACTTCCTGTTCAATGACTGTCCCTGGGTGTGGCTGCTTGCAGAAAGAGCCCGCCTCTTCATCCAGGACATAAAACCTCCACTAACACACAGACTTCTGCTCTCTCAGGAAGTTTTTGGCAGCAACCATGGCCACCTACGTGGAGCTCAGTACCAAAGCCAAGATGCCCATCGTGGGCCTGGGCACCTGGCAGGTGAGTATGTCATTTTGGGAGACCTGCTGCCTTCGAGGAGGGTCTTGGCATTTCCTTCTCTTTCCACATCTTCTGAGGGTTTGGAATGCTAGAGCTAGGACCCAAGTTGCTTTTGGCTATTGCACTGCTTCTGGCCTCAAAGCTCTGGTAGGCTTTTCCCCAGCCGTGATGATAGAGCTTCTCTAACAAATGTCAGGTTTTGAGCCCTTCCTGGACTTTAAAAACAAGAAGCTTGCTGCATGGTGCTGGTGCACACCTTCAATCCCAGCGCTCGGAAGGCAAAGGATCTCTGTGATTTTTAGGCCAGTCAGATATACAGATTGAGTTTCAGAACAGCCAGGGCTGTCTCCCAGAAAAACCCTGTCTCGAAAAAAAAAAAAAAAAAAAAAAAGAAATGAAAGAAAAGAAAAAAGCTCCAAGCAGTGATCTCTTAGCAAGCTTTCCTCTGAACTTATGAAACACCCAACATTTTATAGGTCTTAACTGTGTTTTGGTTTTTTTTTCTCTTGCCAAGTAGCTCAAAGACAGAGGCAGGACAACAAGCTCCAAATAACCCAGTCCCCTTGCTGCCCTTGGGATAGGACACCATCTGCAGCATCTGGCCTGGAGCCTGTGGGAAAGGCAGAGTCTCAGACCCCAGCCCAAGCTATTGAACTGGCCCCTGCCCTTTAAGGCTCGACCTGGCTCCTGTGCACATTACACTCTAAGCATGAGGACCACAGAGCCTGGGCTGGCATCCTGCCTTGCAATCTTACTCTCCTGGCAGAGTGCCCCCAGGCCCATCCCTTTTTCCAGTGAAGTAGATTTCCCCAGCCTCTGTTGGGACTTGTCTGTCCCATCTCCTAACTCTGCCTTTGCGCGTCCCTTGGTGATACCATGACAGTGGCCAGCTGGTTTCTAGGAGCTGTCTATTTGGTTTCTGGAGACTGAGAGTCTAGGTTGCCCTAGAACTCACCCTGTCTGTAGCTTAGGTTAACCTTGAACTTGCAATCCTCCTGCCTCAGCCTCCAGAAGTTATTACAGGTGTGAGTCACCGCCAGGAGCTGTTTCTGGAGCCCATGTCTCCTGGCTTAGCCACCACCGCTGTCTCTTACCCTTTGCAGTATCCTTTCCTCTGCTCCTGGGACAGAGGCAGAGCCCTTCTTTGTCTCTGCACTGGGTTGAAATCTTACTTGAACTTGCTCGGAAATATAAATTTCACTTTCTACCAAGCTGACAACCACTCTTACCGGAAGTATATCTCAGAAATTCAAAATTAGAGCAGGGCAAGGGAGTTGTTTTCCAGAAAAGGATGTGGTATTCACATGAGTCTGTTCTTATCTGTTGAAAGGCAGGAAGGTATGGGATGGGAGGGCCCAGGAATTTCTGAAGTGCTAGAGGCCATTTCTTGTCCCAAGGAAGCCAACAGTTTATCTCTGTGGTACTTTTCTATGTTTGTTACTTAACCAAGATATTTCTAGAGCTGGTAAGAGAGGAAGGGTTTTTTTTTTGTTTGTTGTTGTTTGGTTTGGTTGGTTGATTAAAAACTGTTTTTGTATCTATGTTTAATTTTGAAGGCAACTATGTACCCCAGGCTGGTCTCAAACTCACAATCCCCCTGCCTCTTATTTCCCAAATGCTGGGATTACACACATGGGCCACCACATCCAGTTGCTTGGCTCTTGTTTTTGTTTTTTAATCTTATTATATTTCATCCATTTACATTGCTGTGTGACAGAGTCTGAATTTGTCATGCAACGGCCATGACAGGGTTTCTCTGTAACTTTGGAGCCTGTCCTGGAACTCGCTCTTGTAGACCAGGCTGGCCTCGAACTCACAGAGATTCACCTGCCTTTGGCTCCTGAGTGCTGGGATTAAAGGCATGCACGACCACCGCCCTGCTCATTCTCAACATTCTTAGATAACATAGTCTGCAGATGAAATCCTCAGGGAGGCTTCAGAGTTGAGTTTTGACTTTTAGCAAGTTGTTGTGGGAGCTGTCTGTCACCTCAGAAACAAGAGATCCTTTAAGATCTGGTTGATTTGATATTTGATGGAAATTGACTTTTAGCTAAGAGAGAACACGGGGTGGGTGAACATTCCGGTTCACTTTTTCTTCACTTTTACAAAGTTTGTTTCTTCCCTAGTGTTCCCAGTAACCCCGTGGTTTCCAGAAGCTGGGCTCTGTGGAGTCTGGTGAGGAAGGTCTTGGCGTTAGAGCATCCTGTGACCTTCTCTGTTGTCTTTCAGTCACCACCAGGCAAAGTCAAGGAAGCTGTGAAGGTGGCCATTGATGCCGGCTATCGCCACATTGACTGCGCCTATGCCTATTACAACGAACATGAAGTGGGGGAAGCCATCCAGGAGAAGATCAAGGAGAAGGCCGTGAAGCGGGAGGACCTCTTCATTGTCAGCAAGGTAGAGTGGCCCACTTGGTGGACGTGACTTCAAAGCCAGTGGAAGAATCTGGTCCACACCAAGAGTCCTATCCATCATTCTCCTAACCTCCTTCCTTGCTTTTGTTATATCTGTGGGTGTGAATAACCACACTCCCAAGTCAGTACTGATAAGGTTCTGCTGCTGGCCCACCCTCACGTGTTAGCTTTCCCATAACAAGATGGCTCCACTGGGGTTCGAGTGCTCCTCACTGCCATGCTTTCTGTCAGTCAGAAGCTAGGGGCGCCATCAAGGGTGACTGAAGAGATGCCTCAGGGGTTAAGGGTGCATTCTGTACCTGCAGAAGATCATTATCTAGTGCCCAGCACCAACATCAGGTAGCTCACAACTCCTGTAACTCAAGCTCCCAAGAATCCCACATCCTCTTCTGGCCTCTAGGGGCACCCCCTCACATACATGTGCACATATGCACATGCACAGAAATAATAAATGAAATACATATTTTTTAAAAAGGGGATGGGCCTGAGTCATATCATTCAGTACTGCGTTCTCAGTGGCTGGGTAGAGAAAGCTTTTTTTTAATTGTTGCATAGGAATATCTTCTTATCTCAATTCAGTAAAGGGTGGATTATAAAATGCTGTAAAAAATAAAAAGGAGAGGGGCAAGTAGAGTGTGAGGTTGTTGGTTGGGTATAACTATCTGGACCACTCTACCCACTTGGAAACAGCATCTGGTGTGAGAAACAGACTCACCATACAGACCGGCCATTTGAAGCCCTTGTGGTTCACCATTAGGGCCTGTTGCCTTGGAGATACGGGGAACTATACCCCAGTAGCATCAGAATGCTAAGTGTTCTAAGAAATGCACAGGATGAAGTAAGCTTGAGAAAATAAATCACCCTCAACAAGTAGGATATAACCTGCCTCAAGGAGCCCTAGGAATCTTGCATATCAGATTAGATATGTTAATTAGCCAATTGGGTTAAAGATAAATAGCCTGTCCCAAGGTTAGATCAGACCATAAATCTCAGAACAGGGAGGGTGAGTTTAGCGTGGCTCTTTTTCTCCAATTCCTAATCCTTCCTTGTCGTGCTCTGCAGCTGTGGCCCACCTGCTTTGAGAGAAAACTGCTTAAGGAAGCCTTTCAAAAGACCCTCACGGATCTGAAACTGGACTATCTGGACCTCTATCTTATCCACTGGCCACAGGGACTTCAGGTTTGAGCTTCTCTCTGTACCTTCTATAGCCACTGAGACAGGGCTGTGGTAAAGGGGGCAGGGCAGGGCAGGGGAGAAACCTGTCCACTTCCTGTTGGTTCCTTGTCCAGTGATGTCCTCAAAAGATGTCTTGGGATATTCTTGCATATTTGTATTTCAGGGTTCAATACTATTTCTTGCATATTGTGTTTCAGGGTCTGACACCCCTGTCAATCAAAGCGTGCCTAGGGAGTGGCATCCCAGAGCAGAGCCCAAGACTTTGCTGCTGAGGTTGAAGGGGTGTGAACATTCAGTATGCCCCTCCCCATTCATGCACAGCTAGGGTGATGGGACTTCCAGAGGAGTTAAGGACAGGATCTGGTCACAGTCTTCCACAAACTCTACCATTCAGATCTAACCCTTGCCTAGTGATCTTGAAATTAGAATTTCCTCCAGGTCCATGAGGGTCCAGATGCACTGCGTTCGTTTCCATGGTGATGGAAATTTCCTGATAGCGTCTTTGACATATAGTAGTAGGTTTGGGAACCAGCCCAGCAGTGTCTGTGGTTTGGGATTTACCGTCCACAGTAGGCTGGGTTAGAGATGCTGGGCTTGATGTCTGCAAGCGTGTCCTCTGGAGCCTGACTGAGCTTTAAGCAGGTGTGGGTATTTGGTATCTTACCATTCCGGAGCTTCACTTCATAGGAGCAGCCAACAAGCGTTTTGTTTTGTATTTACAGCCTGGAAAGGAGTTATTCCCCAAGGACGCTCAAGGCAATGTCCTCACCAGTAAAATAACGTTCTTGGATGCCTGGGAGGTAGGTTCCAGCTTTACTGCGTGATGGAGACTTTACTATGTTATTATGGTATGCCTTGTGTGTAATCCTGTCTCTGCTTTCCTCGAGTTCTTCTCACTCCTTCCTTAACATGTTTGGATTTAGGGTTCACTTGGCATCATCTACTTTTTTTTTCTTGAGATGATCCCACAGTATATCCCCAGTTAACCTGGAGCTGACAGAGATCCATTGGCCTCTGTCTCCCAGGTTCTGGGATTAAAATCATTTGTTTTTGAGGTGACTCTTAGGATCTTGATTGAGACAGGAAACACAAATGTCCCTCAGTTTGTGGTAGGCATATGCTGTTTTGAAACTATGGGCAGGTATTTGGTACAGGGATGTTGCCTTGATTTGCACATATTACCTGAGTAGCCAAAGGAAATTTTATTATTATTATTATTATTATTATTATTATTATTATTATTATTATTATTTTGGGTTTTCAAGACAGTGTTTCTCTGTGTAGTCCTGTACTAGAACTCGCTTTGTAGAGCAGACTTGCCTTGAACTCAGACATCTGCCTACCTCTGCCTCCCACCCAGTGCTGGGATTAAAAGCACGCACTACCACACCCAACTGTCTTAGTGAAAAGATTGAACTCCTTCAAGCCATTTGCTCTTAGAGATGAGCTTGTTGTGAGAAGGCTCAGTGGTAGTGTTTGCTGCATAAGCAGAAGGATCCGGAACCCACACAAAGCTAGGTTTGGAAGTACATGGCTGTAATTCCTGTGCTCATGTGGCAAGAGGGAGGGAGAGATAGGAGAGTCCCCTGATCTCCAGTCAGCTAGTGCGGTATTCACAGATGAAAAGCAAAGAGACCCTGTCTCACACAAGGTGAAAGGTGAGGAACAACACCTGAGGTTGTCCTTTGGCCTTGGTACATTTGCCATGGCGTGTGTTCCTGCACACACACAGAAACATGTGCATAAGCATACACACACACCATGCACACACTCACATACTATCACACTTCAGGGTGGGATAAGGATGAAGAGAGCAGTCACCCAAGCTTCATCTTGATGCATTAGTTACCAACCCTGCAAGGGAATGTTACCTTCTCTGTGTACAAATGATGAAACCATTAACCTGGAGAATTTGGAATCATCTCGTTAAACAACAGGGGCGCGACACAATTAAGACTAGACTTAGTTTTATCCGACTCAAAAGCCCAGTTATGAAAACTTTTATCACAGAGCTTGACAAACAGTGAGCCTGCATCTAAAGATCAGAAAAGTAACAGTAACAAGAACCTTGCTTTTTAAAACCAAAACAACTGACTTTATCAGCCGTGTTCCTTTAGAGAACCCAGACCGATACTTGATGTGCATCAGGAGTGTACAAAAGCTAAATATGTCATGGATTCTTTCCTCCAAAAATACTTTTGGCTACTGTATCCTCTTGCAAATGTCAACAGAGGAAAACAAGCCAGTCGTAAACAGAGATAGAGATTCCAAGAATTTGTGTGCCGCTTGTCTGGCAGCCCCGAATCTCTCTTGTGTCCAGTCACCAACCAACACTGTAGAAAAATAAAATGAAAAAATTCTGTATTTCTATAGTGGATCTTGAAATTTTTCTTGAGGTTTTCTGACTTGGATAGGAAAAGGAACAATTAAAGGCCTCCAAAATGACTGACAACCATAAAGAGCCACCTAGTTTGATTGATGGCTTAATGAACAATATAGTGGTTTTACATGCATGGAGTCAATAGCAATGAATGGTCTGCGTGGCATTCATTTTTTGCACTGAAACAAATGTATTATTAATAACTTGACATGATAGCTATTGTGCATGACCGTGTAAATAATTTAGTAATTCTTCGTGGTGAGATGTAGAGACTACCCAAGCTCTGGTTGCTATACTGAATTAACTATGACCATTCTGTCATAGGCAGATACCTAGCGGCATCCTTGATTTACCTAGTGCTATGTCCTATGGCTGCATCCAATAATTATTGCTACATGGAACTTTTCAAGCGTATAAACAGACAAGCTGTAGGCTCTGCTTAGTGAACAGCAGGATTAACCATGCCAGCATCGAGCAGTTCTATGGAACAACACCCAGTCCCATAGAAGTCTCACCAACTGAAATCCAGAAGAGGGTAGGAGAAACTATTGTGAAGACGGCTGGGTGTATCATACATGCGAACCAAAGTCAACTCAGGACACAGGCACATGCAAATGATCTCATCCCACACTGGGGAGTTCAGGGACCTTCTGATCTCATCAATGCTGAACAGCCCTGTCTAGCAAAGTCCTTCCTCTCTTACCCTGGTGGCTCTCAACTTTGTACACTAAACTTAGCAGGGAGAGAGAAGCTCAGTAAGAAGCTCAGGAGTGGGGCTGTAATGTTCCAAGTTGTGCCAAGGCTGAGAGATGGGACACAGTATGGCCTGAACACGCACTATGGAGTGCATGCTCTACTCTTAGTCTTTGTTTATGACCCCTTCACTTGTTCGTGCTATCCCTCCTTTGCGCTATTTTTTAGGTCCAATTTAAATTCTACTTTCACTGCCACTGTGGGACCCGTGTAGATCCCTTCCTTCCCACACTGATGCTCAGGGTTATGCCAACTGTCAAGTGAGCTCAAGCAGCCTCACTGTGAAGGCTGATGGCTCACTGAAAGAAGCACACTGTAGGCGTTTATATTCTGCAAACTCTTAAGCAGGAACTTATAATAAATGAATCGTAAGTACATGTTGAGTTTGTGGCTGCCACCATCAAGTATGATATCTTGACAAATTTGGAAATTGTTCATTCTGGGGAAAATTGTTTTTAAAAATACCCTTCCTTAGGGCTAACACACAGTCATGGTTGTTGTAGGTTGTTAGTTGGCCAGATTTCAGGCTCACCTAACCCTAGCTTGGGGGCTGTGCCAGGCTCTGATATGTCTGCATGTCTCCTCATTGGAAAACTAACCGTGTGGCAGAGGAAAGTGGGATCAAAACCCAAATAGAAAGCTGGTTCTGAGGACACAGGCCTGTAATGCGGGAGGCAGAGGCAGGAGCACAAGTTCAAGGTCTGTCTGGGCTGCAGAGGAAGTTCAAGGCTAATCTGGATAATTAGAGAGACCACACGTCTCAAACTTTTACAGTGTAAAGAAAAAAGGCTAGAGATGGAGTGCCTGAATGGTTCTTCCATCAGCCCCCAGTCTCTCTCTCTCTGTCTCTGTCTCTGTCTCTGTCTCTGTCTCTCTCTCTCTCTCTCTCTCTCTCTCTCTCTCTCTCACACACACACACACACACACACACACACACACACACAGGAAAGACAGGGCAAAAGCCAGAGAGCCTATTTTCTCAAGTTACGCAGATTTGGGTGAAGAGAGAGCTGAACCCATACACTCCTAGAAGCATCTGACCACCGATGGGCATCCCGTCTGGACTGATACTTCTTTCCAGTGTTGTATCTTACCTAACCTGGAGGGTTGTTCATCCACTCCTCTTATCTCAGGACTAAACCGAGCCAGCATCCCTGCAATCCTCCCACAGCCATGTAAATGTCATTCTTCCCCGTGACAGGTCATGGAGGAACTGGTGGATGAAGGGCTAGTGAAAGCCCTGGGGGTCTCCAACTTCAACCACTTCCAGATTGAAAGGATCCTGAACAAGCCTGGACTGAAACATAAGCCAGTGACCAATCAGGTAAATTCTGTTCAGCAAAGGGGCCCTCCTCTGTGACTGCTTCAACACTGGGAGGCAATTTCAATACTATCCACGGAGTCTCATCTCTGAGGTCTTGTTCAGGATGCTCAGGGAGGCGGGAGGCAGATCTCTGGGTCTGGTCTGATCTGTAGCACATCCATCAGTGGGTTGTATTTGGCCTTTGTGTTGGTCTCTTCTTGTGTCTAGAGTTCCATCTCAGCAAGGCCAACTTCCCTAGTGATGGAGGTGTTTTCTCTTGCAGGTCGAGTGCCACCCATACCTCACTCAGGAGAAACTGATCCAATACTGTCACTCCAAGGGCATCAGTGTCACAGCCTACAGCCCCCTGGGCTCTCCAGAAAGGCCTTGGTGAGGACTTTCTCTTTTCACTCTGAAATTTGGTGTTTAATAATTAGTTAGTATTGCTATGAATTTCTTATGCACCTGGGGAAAAATGTGTCTATAGCCATGCATCTGACACACTCAAATAGGATTGTGGGGGGAGGGTCACATGTTTCAAAAAACCAACAGGATGCCTTACCTCTTAAGAGTGCTCCATTTCTGTTCTCTAATGCTAGAGAACCCTTACAAATTCCTGAGGCTCCAGCCTACATATGGGACCGTAGGGAAGACACAGGTTCCAGGTGGCTCCCTGCCTGTTATGCAGCTGGAGAAGGCCATGGTGCTCAGCCCTGATACTGCCATGGAAGTGGGGTGATTTGTTCATTCCAGCTATCTTTCTGTATTTAGGGCCAAGCCAGAAGACCCGTCACTACTAGAGGACCCCAAGATTAAAGAGATTGCTGCAAAGCACAAGAAAACCTCAGCCCAGGTAAAAGATGTTGCTTCCCTGCTTTTAATCCTGCAATCCCTTTTTTTGTTTGTTTGTTTTTGTTTTTTGAGAGAGGGAGTTTCTCTGACTGTCCTAATACTCACTCTGTAGACCAGGCTGGCCTCAAACTCATAGAAGTCTCCAGCCTCTACCTCCCGAATGCTGGGATTAAAGGTGTGCGCTTTAGGGAGGGGACACAATACAGTCTTTAATCTTCTTTTATTCTTTATATTGCTGTCTTTTAATCCTTTGGAGAGGAAGAAATGGGAGATGTAAGTCTATTGGCATCTATTGATTTGATACTGGCAGTATGAAACGAGGATCGCCCCTGTTCATCAGCTTCCTGCCAAGTTCCCATTCCTAGCTAGAGAAATCATGGTGTTGCTTTCAGGATTAAGGGAGATACAGGAGCCATAGAGAACTGCAAAGATAATCGTTCTGTTAGTTACTTTTCCATTGCTGTGTTAAGACACCATTTATAGAGAAAGATTTATATGGAGGTTACTGTCCCAGAGAGATGGGAGTCCATCACCATAACGGCAGGGAAGATGGCAGCACTCAGGCAGGCATGGTGCTGAAGCAGGAGCTAAGGGCTCACATCTTAACCCGCAAACAGGAAGATGAGAGCACACTGGGACTGACATAAAGCTTGAAACCTTAAGCCCATCCCCAGTGACATACTTTCTCCAAGGAGGCCATGCCTAATCCTTGTCAAACCATCCTGTTGACTGGGGACCAATTTTCTAACACATGTATCTGTTGGGGCTTTTCTCATTTGGATCACCATTCTCCTCTTTCAGTGAACACATGCCTTTACATTTTGTGCACAGGTTCTGATTCGGTTCCACATCCAGAGAAATGTGATAGTGATCCCCAAGTCCGTGACACCAGCACGTATACACGAGAACTTTCAGGTAAGATCCTGGCTGATCATTGGCTGTGTAGGGATGGGAGGACTCTTAGCAGGTTTCTCATCCTATCCTGCAGCATCAGCGATGTTCCTAACTTCTCATCATTTTGTGAACTCTTGTGCCAGGGAGCTGGCTGGCTTCAGCAGGGCTAGAAGAATCACCAGAGGGGTCACCTATGGGCTGAGGGCAGGGCCAGGGAAGCCCCATCAGTTGTAAGCATAGAAAAGACCCTTACTTTCCCATGAGCACTTAGGTCAAGGGCCATAGGCTATCTTGCCCAAGGGCAGTCTGTCCTTGCCTAATAGCAACCTTTTAGAAAACAGGTATGGACTGAACTTGAAGAAATGTCCTTCTGGAAGGAACCACCATGTCCCCCACAGATTAGACACTGCACAAACCGAGATTTTTGTGCCACCGAGCCCTATAAATAATTCAGTCTTAAACTAGAAATTGGTTTGCGTGCAATGTGAGCCTATGTATGTAGAGAGGAAAGCCTAGAATGCCTACAGCCTCAGGTACCAGCCTTTCCTTGCTAAGGAGCTTTGGGACCCTTGTCCTTCCAGGTCTTTGACTTCCAGTTGAGTGACCAGGAGATGGCCACGATCCTCGGCTTCAACAGAAACTGGAGGGCCTGCCTGCTGCCTGAGTAAGTGGGGCAGGGTTATGCGTGAGCTTTCTGAAGTTGTAGCAGGTTAACTGGGAGGGCTGGAAGACATCCAGGATGACTTTTTATATTCAAATACTGTTTCCTGGGAGTTGTGAGGAAGTACAGTTTGAGTCATGGGAGGTCATGCCTGCCAGTTCGGCAAATCCTGAGTTTTACATATAGAGCCAGAGTTTAAGATCATGCTGTTCTGGATTGTTTTTTTTTTTTTTTCTCTTTAGGGTTCTGCTTCCCAGCTCCCAAATAATTACACAAAGACTTATTCTTACTTATGAATGCTCAGTCTTAGCTTAGCCTGTTTCTAACCAGTTTTTCTAACTTAAATTATCCCATTTCTCCTTAACTACGTTTTGCCTCTGAGCTTTTACCTTTCTTTATTCTATATATTTTTGTTTGTTTGTTTGTTTGTTTCTTTCTTTCTTTCTCCACTGTTGTCTGTGTGACTGGGTGGCTGGACCCTGATATCCTCCTCTCCTTCTCCTTCTCTTGCTCCTCAATCTTCTCTTCCCAGATTTCTCCTATTTATACTCTCTGCCTGCCAGCCCTGACTATTTCTCTCTCCTGCCTAGCTATTGACCATTCAGCTCTTCATTAGGCCCGTCAAGTGTTTTAGGCGGGCAAAGTAACACGGCTTCACAGAGTTAAACAAATACCACATAAAAGAATGCAACACATCTTTGCATCATTAAACGAATATTCCAGAGCATTAAAGGAAGTAACGCATCTTAAAATAATATTCCCAGCACTGTTCCTTTGCAGGAGGCAGAAGCACTTATCCACCCACTCCTTCACTTAATGGCTTATGTGCAATACGCTGTGTGCCAGCACGTTCTGGGTGTCTGGCACATTACCCTATACAAACTTCATGTTGCCCAGTCTTGTATTCTAGCAACATCTGAAGTTACTCTAAGTATGTATGTCAGACAGTAACACATGCCACAGAGAAAAGTAAAACAGGTGAAAGGTATGGGAAGCAGTGCATTCTGGTAGAATAGATGCTTTATGTGTGATGAGCCAGGGGCAGCTTGGCTGACCTATCAAGTCGCAATTAAGAGAAGCGAAGGATGAGCCGTGTGGTATTAGGAGAACGCCTTCCTTGGCAACCACAGCAGTGGGTGCGAATACTCCGAGGTAGTGGATTTAGGGCACTCAAATAAGGAGGCCATTGAAGCTGCTGCAGGTGAGTGAGGCCTACTGTGGGAAGAAGCGAATTCAGAGACAACCTGAAGCTAAGGGCATGCAGGTGGTACAGACCATGAGAAGGACTTTGATTTTAGGACTTGGAATCCGAGAGAGGATGTGAACAGTCTGCATGATCTGACATGCCTGAAAAGTTTACTGACTTCTGCACTGAGAGGCCATAGGAAGCCTACTATATAATAATTCAGGGAAGAGAGGACAATAACGGGACCTGAATTCCAATAGAAAAATAGCCAACTGAATTTGCCAAAAAATTAACAAGTATGGTTTTGCTTGGTAGGTTTTGTTTTTGCATATGAACAATCCAAAATGAGAGTTGTCATTTAGAAGTGAAGGATTTGGCTTGAGGCATGTTTGTGATGCCTTTGATCATCAAATAGATAATGAGAGATAGTTACATTAATGAGTCGAGGTAACAGATTGGGCCATTCAGGAGTAAGCCCAGATGGTTTGTAATCCAAAATTCAGTCATTAAATAGCCATGATGCCTTGGACAGATTTATAACTTTGCCAATTTCGATTCCTTATTACAAAGTAGGAATTATTATACCCAATACAGCAAACATCCATTGAATACAAGTTTAGACATGATTAGAGATCCTAGCTTATCTGGCCTTGTTTAATGCATCAATCATAATATAACAACTAATCTGTCGATTTCATCATGATTTCCCACTTTTCTGTAATGTGGAATGAACTCAGTGTTTGTGAGGCCCTTGCCTGTTATTTGGCAACCTGGCCATGACATACTTCCCTTCCCTCTTTTCAATTTCCTGCTCATCAATTTGAGGGAAGATTTTGGTGTGGAGCCTCTATGTGTCATAGTTCCAAAGATGGGGTGAAGAGAGGCTGGTAAAGCACATAGGAAGTACATTCTTGTGTATACCATATAAGAACGCCTGGACACCCTGGGGAAGTAGCTCAGTTAGAGAGTGTTTACCTGGTGTGCTTGAACACTTGAGTTAGATCGTCGGTAGTACATAAAACCAGGCCTCTTCCAAATCTGTGCCTTCTTTTTTATGAATTGTTGTTATATACATGTATGTTTATGTATTTACATGCATATTCCTAAGAGATCAAGGAGGGGTAAATGGGAGGCTTTGGAAGGAGAAAAAAGAAGAGGGAAGTGATGTGATCATATTATAATCTCAAAAACCATAAAAGAAATAATTACAAAAAATTAAAGCCAGGCTCGGTGGCTCATGCCTCTAATTACATTGCTGTGGAGGTGGCATCAGGAGGTTAAGTTCAAAGTTGTTTTCTACTACATAGAATTCAGAGCCAGATTGGCATACATGAGACCCTGTCTTAAAAAAAAAAAACTAAAAAAACAAAACAAAAAAAACCCCTCATCATTACATGAAACTAACATTTTCTCCACGCTTATTGCTGCAGGACAGTAAACATGGAAGAATTTCCCTACAACGCAGAATATTGAAGCTAAACCGCCCTATGAGCCGTCCATCTTTGCTGATGCACACCTCACTCACCCTGGAGTCCTATTTGAGCCAAGCCCGCCTGACATTGTGGCCTAGGCAATGCTGTACTTAAATCCTCATGGTGAACCAAGGACAGACTGTCTTGCAAGGATAACGACTCTGAGAAACAAATGGACATTTCTTTTACTTACTTGATCTGACCGAATGTATGTCAAAAAACGTTGGTGGATATAAGGAGAGAACAATAAAGATGATAACAGTCACAAGCATGTCCAACACGTTCTAGAGTGGTTTTTGAATTAGTGAACTCGTTGGGTCCAACTCTTACTTTTCACATTTTATATGAATGAAATGGAGATGTAGCGAAGCCAAGAACTTGCTTGCTTGAGGTCCCTGAGTAGTAAGTGGTTAAAATTAAGTGTCTAAGGAAGATGCTCTCAGGGCGAGCGCAAGCGCAAGGCAATTTGATGCCCTCCTCCTCCCACATCTTCTTACCTCCTCTATTGCCCTGTGACTTTCCTGGGAACTTCCCAACCTTGCCTTTAACACACCATCATGCCTAAGGGTCAGTGCTGGGGTGGGGGGGGGGAGTCTGGGATCCACAGAGGACATCACGGGGTAAAGGGGGAGTCGGGCATGAAAAAATCCTATTGCCATAAACCTGAGACAAGCCCTTTCCTATAGCATTTCTTCTCAGAAACCTTGCAGCCATCAAGAAAGGCATAGAGAAGAACAAAAGAGCACCTGGCCACCCATCTTACAAGCTTAAAGATGCTCACCTTGGGCCATGTTTGCTCCAAATGTTTTGCAAATAGAAAAGCGTTCAAAAACTAAGTGGTAAGCGTAGGGTAGGAAGGCCCTAGCTCTCCCCATCTCTGCTCCTCACAGTCGGAGTCAAGGCAGATGTCTGAGTTGCCTCATCTACGGCTCACAAGCCTGATTGTGCTTGGGTCCTGCCCTTCTTCCCAGTGTACATGGTGTTGATGGTGGGTGGATGCCTATACTCCCAGGGTTCCTAGTCAGACGGCTTAGTGGGGACTACTATTAGGGACCTGAAGGGCTCAAGAAGCAAAATGTGTGGTTTTCAGATGCTGTTTCCCATAGAAGAAGTCAGTTTGGTTCTGTTTCCTACCAGTTCACAGAGCGTCTGGGATTAGAGCACATCACACTGTTCATTCCTTAGTGTGGTCCTCCATCAAGTTACCAGAGGGGTGGGTCTTTCTTTTGAGCCTCTAGGGTTTCCCTCATTGACTCCCCTACTTTTGCTGACTGCTGGCTTTATAGTTAACTTCTTCAGAAGTATCCACTTCTCTCTCTGACTTCTCATGATGCTCTTATAGGGAAACTGGCCATTGGATTCATGCCCACCATCACCAAACATGCCATCAGCAGCAGCATCAATATTTGGTTTTTTTTTTTTTTGAGACAGGTTCTCACTATGTAGCCCTGGATGTGCAAGAACTACATAGACCAGACTGACTCAAACTCACAGAGATTCACCTACCTCTGACTTCTGAGTGCTGGGGTAGTAGGTGTGCACGTCACACCCAGAAGCGTATCTTAATGGAACTTAGTCTGTTTGCAAAGGCCCTTTCTTCAAGTAAGGCCATATTTTGAGGTCTGGGTAGACATGGGCTTTTGGCTCTCTTTTCAGGCAATGTATGCAACATTATCTTTATTTGACTACTTAGTATTTCTGAGACTACTGTGTGGACATTTTAAAGATAATTTACTATCATATTCATTTGCAACCAAAGTGGTCAAATTGCCTCCTCTTGACATCATCCGAAGACATTTACAATTCATTTTTATTCAGTGGCTTGTCTACTTTTTCATTAATTCATTCCTCTGGCTCCCTGGAGACAGTGGTGTTCTACGTACAATGTAGACTGTTAAATGCTGGCAACTTCCCAACAACATTTGTCCCTAGACAAATGTGGTAGTCAGAATCTATTCCCTGCCAGTGACATTCACTGTATGATCCCTTCCCTTGAGTGTAGGCAGATCCTGTGAAGAGGATGAGATTATACTCATACAATATATTTAATGAAAATGTTTTGTTTGGATGTGATTGTCTCAAACCTGCTGAGTTTTAGATGGGAAGTCAGTGGGAGTAGGACTTATCTGAGTCACTTCTGCTCATGAGACAATCACTTGTGTGGAGTGTAACAAGAAAACAAGAGAAATGATAAAGTAAGCTATACTTCCTTTTCATCTCAGTACATGCAGACTCGTCATTAACCCAGAGCACGCCTTGTTAGTAGACTGGGTGCGTATCTGGAATTGAGACGAAAACACTCTGGCTGATTCTGTGAGGTGTTTTCACTGCTCTGTTGGGAACAATACTCACTTCCCATGTGTGCTTCAAAATAAGAGTTTTACAGTGTGTGATGCTGTGCTTGAGTTAAATGTTTTATATTTATACTTTAAGCAGGTGTTGCAAAATAATAGAGGCATCCTAATGATGAACCATCTAAATGTTTCTTCACTTAAAAATGATAATTAATAGCAAACAAAACACACAAACAAGGAAAGAGACCACAGCAAAAGGGCGAAAGGATTGTGTTGTAAAACCACCAGCAGCACATTTCTCCTATGCTTTGGGAGCTGCTGCCTTCTGCATTTTCTAGTTGTGAGCATATTGCGTAGCGAGCGCTGAGCCAGATCGCCTATTGTGAGAAAAGTCTACATCTATGAAAAGTTACAAAGACTGAAATATACCCATTATAACTGGGCAAAAATGAGGAAGAGCTCTTGGTTTTCAATACACTGATATCGCAATACGGACATAAATACTTGTTCAACTATAGACAACTGTGTACAATTTTCTATTAACAGAAACTAGAGTGTTGAGAAGCCAAGACAAGATGACTGCTTCAGGTTTTTTGTTTTGTTTTGTTTTCGAGACAGGGTTTCTCTGTAGCTTTGGAGGCTGTCCTGGAACTAGCTCTTGCAGACCAGGCTGGTCTTGAACTTACAGAGATCCGCCTGCCTCTGCCTCCCGAGTGCTGGGATTAAAGGTGTGCGCCACCACCGCTGGGCTGCTTCAGGTTTAAGATGGGCAGATGATGGGCCCTGCCCCTAGGACACAGAAGCCAGCACAAATAGGACACACACAAATCTGTCATTAGTCAACAACAATCCATTGAATAAAAGGAAATTTGAGAGAACACATGGAACTGAATAGAGAGTGAAGAAATGAGAACATTTCCTCAAATTATGCACATCATGTGATCCATGCACAAGAGATGATCGAATTGTAAAGTCATTCTGTGACAACTACAGAACACACATTAGCATTAATCCACCAAGGGACACTGGTAAATATTTAGACCAGTAAGTAAATATTTGCCTTTTCATATATTAGTTACTTTTTTTTTCCTTTCCTGTTACACAGAGCCTGACTGTCCTGGAAGTAAGGACAGGAACTTGTAGATCAGTCTGGCCTTGAACTCAGAGATCCACCTACCTCTGCCTCCAGAGTACTGGGATTAAAGGCATGAGCCACCACTGTCTGGCAATCCTTGCCTACTTAATCACTAAAGGAAGAAGCAGTTTTAGGATAGACAAATCGACGGACTTTGGAATCGGTGGTTCTCTGCACCACCACTGCCAAAAGCCATCTTCATCACTGAGAACCTGGCTGAGACCTCACACCATCCTTGCCACATCCTGTGATGTCATTCTGACTCTGTGTGGCTTCAGTTTCCTGTCTGTTAAGAGCCATGGCTCTCCACCAAGGCAAGGGCTGTAGCCTCACAGGAGAGCACATGAGCGCCCAATTATCTACAAGACTAGTCCATTCTCTAATGACCACTTTCCTGGGTGTGCCCTGCCAGACAATGTTAGTAATCACGAGCTGGCGTGATGGTGCAGGTATTCACTCTCAGCACTGAGGAGTAGGAGGCAGGAAGCTGCAGCAAGATCCAGGTTGGCTCTGGAAACGTAGCGATTCCCCCTGGGTCTCCCTGTCTGTCTCTCTGCCTCTGTCTCTCTGTCTCTAACACACACATACATGCACATGTACAAAAGTGGCACATGCATCACTCGTGTGGGAACACACTGCCTGTCAAGTGTTCTCTTATAAGCACAGAGACAGAAGGAGGGACTTGTAGGTTGGAAGGCACAAGTCCTGCCTCAGAAATGCTGTAACTCCAGAGACAGGCTCTTTCTCTAATGACGAATTGCAGGAGTCCCTAAAGGCCCTGGGTCCCTCCAGTGACCATTTCCTTCACTTTTTGTCTGAGTTCTGACAGGGAAACATGTCAGAGCCTGCTCCAACCAAGTCAACTGAGGTACCTGGAAGGGGGAGCAAGGTTGAGGAAATGGCAGATTGAAAGGGATTGCAACAGAAAGCACAGGATCGACCTGGGAGGTCTGTTGGTAAATACCTACCAGCCCAGAGTTTATTCCAGAGCCTGCTTACATACAAAAGCCAAACAAAGCACAGCCTAGACAGTCAGCCAGTATCTAACCACGAGACTATTTCTGTCCTTGAGCAAGCCGTTTCCTTTTCTATCTGGATGTGCCCTCAGTTGGCATCCACTAGCCCGTGTCTTAGTAGATAATGTGTTCTTTCTCATGGACAAAAGGATCTTTCCCATGGGCTTAATCAGAACTTTCTCACAGCCCTCAAGGAGACGGAAACAGGCAAGCTTGAACTCAAATGACTTACAAGCCAGAATGGACTCCAGATGGAAACTGAGTCACCAGTGGGCTACCACAGAAAAGTGACCTCAGGAAAACGAACCTTCCTGCTCCGTCTCCCCTGACTCCATCACTAAGGCTCAGCATCCCTCGCAGCTTGGCTTCATCTGTTTATGAGTGAACAGCACTGGAAAGCCAGTGTCTGTGGCAGTGCTCAGGTTCTGGAGTTCCAACTTCACTCTGTCCTTCCAGGAAGCTGGAAGCCAAGTTCTGGGATGAGCATGCAAACACTGGCTGCATCCTGATTATCAGCCAGCAGCATCAGCCCTTAAGAATTCTAAAGAAGGATATTCCTATGAAGGTACAAGAAGCCTACAGAACACCGAATAGACTGGATCAAAAGAAAGCATCCCCATGCCATATAATAATCAAAACACAAAACATACAGAATAAAGAACAGATATTAAGAGCTGCAAAGGAAAAAGAACCTTCATCTGGCGATGGATGGAGATAGAGACAGAGACCCATATCGGAGCAAGGGACTGAGCTCCCAAGGTCTATTTGAAGAGCAGGAGGGAGAACATGAGCAAGGAAGTCTGGACTGCGAGGAGTGCTCCCATCCACTGAGATGGTGGGGCTGATCTATTCAGAGCTTACCAAGCCCAGCTGGACTGGGACTGAAAAAGCATGGGATAAAACCAGTCTCCCTGAACATGGCAGATAATGAGGGCTGCTGAGAAGCCAAGGACAATGACACTGGGTTTGGATCCTACTATGCTTACTGGCTTTGGGGAGGCCTGGCCTGTTTGGATGCTCACCTTCCTGGACCTGGATGGAGGGGGTAGGAACTTGGACTTCCCACAGGGCAGGGAACCCTTACTGCTCTCTGCGAGGAGAGGGAAGGGAAGTGGAGGGAGGGGAGGGGGGTAAATGGGAGGCGGGGAGGAGGCGGAAATTTTTAATAAAAATAAAAAAAATTCACCAGACAAGGAGCAGCATGCACGCTCACAGCTGCACGCTCTCTCAGCTCTGAGGAGCTAGTCAGACTAGCTTTGCCCCACTGGAAGCCTGCCCTGCTTCAGCATGAGGTGAGCCCAGGCTGGCAGCCCCGAGGCTGAATCTAACTGCAAGGGCGGGTACTGTCGTGAGCTTCTGGCTCCCAAGAAGAAAGGATGGGGCTAGTTCAGGAGATGCAGCCTGTGTCAGCCAGCCTGGAGTCGGGAGTTAAGAAGAAACCAAGTTCTCCCAGGTCTTCAGCATCAGTCTGGCTAAGAGAGGCCTTAGGAAATCCCAAGTTTATAATGGCCTCTCTTATATACTTCTACTAATCCTAATGTTAAGAATAAGATCACTACCACAATTCGAGCCAAATTTGAAGCAAGCTTGATTTTTATTGGGGTGTGCTCAAGAACTGGCGAGCAACTGCCTTTTAAGTTGGGTTAAAAAAAGCAGCCCAAACCCATCTCTTGTGCTCATTTTAAGGAGTAAAATAACTAAGTAGTTTTATAAAGTGGAAACAATGGAGCAATAAGGAAATAAAAAAAAATCATGTGGTCACCCACCATGTGATTAAGGGAGGGGTCAGGAGTGGGTCAGAGAGGATGAGGGTATTCTCAAAAAACAACTCAAGGTCATGGGTTGGGGAAATAGAACAATTCAACTCTCACAGTAAATAGAAACTTTTTTTTCTCTTTTTTATTTTTATTTTTAAATTACTTTATAAATAATACCAATCAAAATTCCCACTTCCTCCCTCCTCTCACTTCCCTCCCACTCCCCCACATACACTTTCCCACTCCCCCTACAGTCCTAAGAGAGGGCAAGGCACCCTGCCCTGTGGAAAGTTCAAGGCCCTCCCCCACACATCCAGGCTTAGGAAGGTATGCATCCAAAGAGAATAGGATTCCAAAAAGCCAGTACATAGAGTAGAGACAAATCCTAGTGCCATTATCGTTGGCCCCTCAGTCTGCCCCAATTATCAACCACATTCAGAGGGTTCAGTTTGATCCCTTGCTTATTCATTCTCAATCCAGCTGGAGTTGATTAGCTCCCATTAGATCAGGAACACTGTCTCAGTGGGTGGACCAACCCCTTGCGGTCCTGACTTCCTTGCTATATTCTCCCTTTTCTTGCTCTTCAACTGGATCTTGGGAGCTCAGTCCAGTGTTCTGATGTGGGTCTCTGTCTCTGTCTCCATCCGTAGCCAGATGAAGTTTCTATGGTGATATTCAAGAGAGTTATCAGTCTGACTATGGGACAAGGCCAGTTCAGGCACCCTCTCCTCCACTGCCCAGGGTTCTAGCTGGGGACATCCTCATGGACTCCTGGGAACCCCTCCAGAGCCAAGCCTCTTGTCAACCCCAAAATGGCACCCTCAATTAAGATAACTCCTTCCCTGCTCCCATATCCGTTCTTCCTCCATCTCAACCATCCCGCTCCACTCCCCCAAGCTCTCTCCAATCTTCCCCCATTCCCTCCCCCTTCCCCCTTCCCCTTCCATCTACCTCCCCTCCTCCCTATCCCCATGCTCCCAACTTTTGCCTGGCGATCTTGTCTGCTTCCAATTTCCAGGTGGATCTATATATGTTTTTCTTTGGGGTCACCTTATTATTTAGGTTCTCTAGGATCGCAAACTATAGGCTCAATGTCCTTTGTTTATGGCTAGAATCCACTAATGAGTGAGTACATACCATATTCATATTTTTGGGTCTGGGTTATCTCACTCGATAGTGTTTTCTACTTCCATCCATTTGCATGCAAAATTCAAGATGTCATCTCCCTCCCTCCCCCCCCCCCGAGTAGTACTCTAATGTGTAGATGTGGCGCACTTTCTTTATCGATTCTTCCATGGAGGGGCATCTAGGTTGTTTCCAGGTTCTGGCTATTACAAATAATGCTGCAATGAACATAGTTGAACAAATGCTTTTGTAGTATGATTGGCATTTTTTGGGTATATTCCCAAGAGTGGTATTGTTGGATCCTGAGGTAGGTTGACTCCCAATTTTCTGAGAAACTGCCATACTAATTTCTAAAGTGGTTGCACAAGTTTGCATTCCCACCAGCAATGGATGAGTGTTCCCCTTACTTCACATCCTCTCCAGCATAGCTATCATTGGTGTTTTTGATTTTAGCCATTCTGACAGGTGTAAGATGGTATCTCAAAGTTGTTTTGATTTGCATTTCCCTGATAGCTAAGGAAGTTGAACAAGTCCTTAAGTATCTTTTGGCCATTTGAAAATCGTCTGTTGAGAATTCTCTGTTTAGTTCAGTACCCCATTTTTTAATTGTGTTATTTAGAATTTTACTGTCTAGTTTCTTCTTTATATATTTTGGAGATCAATCCTTTGTCTGTTGCAGGGTTGGTGAAGACCTTCTCCCATTCAGTAGGTTGCCTTTTTGTCTTATTGACTGTGTCCTTTGCTTTACAGAAGCTTCTCAGTTTTAGGAGGTCCCATTTATTCAGGGTTGCTCTTATTGTCTGTGCTACTGGGGTTATACGTAGGAAGTGGTCTCTTGTGCCCATGCATTGCAGGCTACTTCCCACTTTCTCTTCTATCAGGTTCAGTGTGGTCAGATTTATATTGAGGTCTTTAATCCATTTGGACTTGAGTTTTATGCATGGTGATGGATATGGATCTATTTTCATTCTTCTACAGGTTGGCATCCAGTTATGCAAGCACCATTTGTTGAAGATTCTTTCTTTCTTCCATTGTATAATTTTAGCTCCTTTGTCAAAAATCAGGTGTTCATAGGTTTTTGGATTAATATGTGGGTCTTCGATTTGATTCCATTGGTCAATGTTTCTGTTTTTATGCCAATACTAAGCTGTTTTCATTACTGAACCTTTGTAATAGAGTTTGATGTCAGGAATGGTAATGCATCTGGAAGATCCTTTATTGTATAAGATTGTTTTTGCTATCCTGGGTTTTTTGTTTTTTCATATAAAGTTGATTATTCTTCTCTCAAGGTCTGTGAAGAATTTTGCTGGGGATTGCATTGGATCTATAGATTGCTTTTGGTGGATTGCCATTTTTACTATGTTGACCCTACCAATCCAAGAGCATGGGAGATCTTGCCATTTTCTGGTATCATCTTCAGTTACTTTCTTCAAAGACTTAAAGTTCTTGTCAAATAGGTCTTTCACTTTCTTGGTTAGTGTTACCCCAAGATACTTTATGCTATTTGTAGCATTTGTATTGTGAAAGGTGATGCTTCTCTTGTTTTCCTCTCAGCTTCTTTTAGAAACTTATTTTTAAAAAGACAGCATAATGGCTCCTGCCTTCAGAATGGAGTCAGGCAGGTTCCTCACTTTCTTCTACTTTCCTTCTACACAGCTCAATGTTGTATGCAGTGACAGAGAAGCCAATACACAGAATCCAGCTGGATTAAAAGAAAAAAAATTAGTTACTTTCCTGCTGCTGTGATAAGACACCATGACCAAAGCAACTGAACGAACACTTCATTTGGGCTTACAGTTCCGCAGTGGTAGGTAGGGTTGAGGCAGCAGGGAGACAAGGGGATCTGCAGAGGATGCTGAGAGCTCACATCTTGAGCTACAAGCACGAAGGAGAGAGAAAGAGAGAGAGAGAGAGAGAGAGAGAGAGAGAGAGAGAGAGAGAGAGAGAGAGAGAGAAAGAGAGAGAGAGAGAAAGAGAGAGAGAGAGAGAGAGCAAGCCATGAGTAGGCTAGCATTTTTTTTTTAATCCCAAACTATTTAAACCTCCTTAAAGAGTACCACCCTTGGAGTCCAAGTGTTCAGTGATTAAGATGAAGACTATGGAGGACATCCCCATTCAAATCACCACATTGGCAAATGCCTATTTATCCTCAGTACATTTTTTTTTGAGAAATAAGTACAGTTAATGGAAGCAGCTGAAGCCCATTAATTTCAATGTATTGATTTCACTTGTTAGTGGGCTATTTTACTAGTTTAACATTAAGATGACAGATTAAAGTTTTGAATTCATTTAAAGGAACTAAAGAGATTGGTGTCTTTGGAGCGGTGGTGGCATACACCTTTAATCCTAGCACTTGGGGAGGCAGAGGTAGGCAGATCTCTGTGAGTTCAAGGCCAACCTGGTCTACAAAGCCAAAATTGTTACACCATGAAACCCTGTCTCAAACTCATTTTACTATGTCTGTAATGGCTGTGTAGGAGCCAGCCATGACAAGCTCAATAGAGGCCTGAGTTTCAGTAGTTTATCCTAAGGCAATACCTGGTTCCAAAGATCACCTAAAAACCACCCAGGAACAGACCATCCAAAGGAAATTCCTAACGTTCCAACCATTGTAGATAGGATCACCTCCCAGCACACACTCATCGCTTTTCATAGAACACATCTAGACAAATGTCAGCCAATCAGGGGTCCTGAACCTTGGTAATCTCTCACCCCAACCTCTGCTATTAGAAAAACCCCATCCCAACTGAGCTCGGGACTCTCTGATCACTCCAATATGTTGGACACATGGAAAGTCTGAGTTTGCAAACTTGTGTAAGAATAAAGGCTTTTACATACAGGACTTGGTTTTTTAGTTGGTTTTGGGGGGACTCCATGATTTGGGCATAATAGCTGGTTGTGTGTGTCAACTTGACAAAAGCTAGAGTCATCAGAGGAAGGAGCCTCAGTTGAGGAAATGCCTACATGAGATCCAACTCTAAGGCATTTTCTCATTTAGTGGTCAATGAAGAAGGGCCCAGCCCATGGTGGGTGGTGCCATCTCTAGGCAGGTGGTCCTGGGTTCTATAAGATGATGGGCTGAGCAAGCCAGGGAAAGCAGTCCCCTCTGTGGCCTCTGCATCAGCACCTGCCTCCAGGTTCCTGTCCTGTTTGAGTTTCTTTCATGACTCCTTCAATGATGAACAGCAATATGGAAATGTGATGTGGAATGTCCTTCTGTATATGTGTTGCTTTTATTGGCTAATGGTTAAAGCTGATTTGGCCTATGGCAGGGAAGAATATAGCCAGTCTGGAATATATATATATATATATATATATATATATATATATATATATAGAGAGAGAGAGAGAGAGAGAGAGAGAGAGAGTGGGTGGAGTCAGGGAGATGCCATGTAGCTGCCCAAGAAGCAAGAGGTAACAAACAACCACCAGCCTTGTTATAAAATATAAACTAATAGAAATGGGTTAATTTAAGGTGTAAGAGTTAGCTAGAAATATGCTTGAGGCATCGGCCAAACAGTGTTGTAATTAATACAGTTTCTGTGACTATTCGGGTCTGGGTGGCTGGGAAACAAACAGGCAGTCTCCATTTACAGAAATGTAAGCCAAATAAGTCCTTTCCACCCCAACTTGGTTTTAGATCATGGTGTTTTGTCTCAGCAATAGAATCCCTAACCAAGACAGTGTCTTTAAGTTAATTCTGGTGGCTTTAAAGTGCCACCAGAACTTACAGAACCTTAACGCATTGATAGGATTGTTCTAGTACCAAGGTCCAGTGTGTAGTACTGCAAATTGAAAACTGATTTTCAAAATTTTGCTACTCTAGCCAAGAATAACCTTGGAATGTATAATGGAATATAACCATTATAATCTAGTTCAGAAAAAAGCCAATCATTATGATAAAATTCTAAATTACGTCACTATTTGGAGATCATCCATCATGCTGCCTAGATATGCACACCTGCTAGTTTTATATGATGTTACCAGTAGGTGGGAAACTTTGGCAAACTGAGCTAGAAGTGTTAGTACAGGAAGAAGATCCCAATATTTTGGGGGCCAAGACAGGGTTGCCATAGTTTTGAGGCCACCTAGACTATATAGAGAATACTAGGCAGTCAGGGCTAAGATAGTAAGAGGTAGCACAGTTGGTAAGGGTGCTTGCTGCCAAGTCTGAGGACCTGAGTTCAATTCCTGAGACCCACACGGGAAAGAAGAGAAGCATTCCCACAGATTGATGTCTTATAGCACACACCAGGTATGGCATGCACACAAATAAATAAGTAAATGAAAGAAGGTATTCTTTAAAAAACAAACAAAAATTTTGCAGGCTTAAATGTCAGAAGATTAAGAGTAATGAAGCCGAGTCAACTACTGTCTCACTGACCAAGACAGTGGAGCACACAGGCATATGCCTGCTAGCCAGTGAGTGGCTTTTCTCTCTACAGCACTAAAGGAAGACCTGGCAAATTCTCTTGCATGATTCCCTTTTATCAGTATGTGGTACCTGCCATAAAAATCACCCTGAACTTACTTCTGAATGTGACAACTATACAATGGCTATCTATCTTAGCTCCACAGTCAGTCAATATTTATGAAATGTCTAACTATATGAATCATGAGTCTTTGGGATAGGATTCTGATAGATGAAATGCAAAGGAAGAGAAAACTACAGTATATTTGTGTTTGTGAGCTCCTCCGACAATGTTGTGAAGGCACCATCTTCTTAGGGGAACTCCATAGAAGCTCTTTGCCACACCTCCTCCTATGATTTAGGAAAAACTCCAGTTGCCAGTATTTCTAGCTCATCCTCCACAGGAGCAAACGGATGCAGAAAATGAGAGCTTTAGGTTGTTTCCCATTGGAAAAGGGTGATGTTTCCCCCATTGAACTCTGTCAATGTGTCCAGAGGTTGGAGCCCAGCTTGCTCTGTCTGCAGTAGAAGTGGCTCCAAAGAAGGCAGGGCAGATGGCCCCAGCCCTGCCGAGAGGAGAGGACATAGGTCATCTATGTGCATGGGTTGCTGAAGTCTACTGTTGACAGAGGTTTCTGTCCCACTCGGTCCTTCAGTCGTTCAGTCCCAAAGGAACACTCAGAGGTCTACATTAATTATAGACTGGTTGACCTAGTAGCTCAGGCTTTTCTTATTAGTTAATTCTTACACCTTATATCAGCCCATTATTCTTGTCTATGTTAGCCACGTAGCTTGGTACCTTATTCGGCAAGGCAGTTGCATCTTGCTTCCTCTGCATCTGGGTGATGGCTGCAGACTGAAACGTTCCTCTTCCCATAATTCTCGTCACTCCGCCTCTACTTCCTGCCTGGTCACTCTCACCCTGCTTATACTTCTGCCTGGCTACTGGCTAATCAGCATTTCTTTAAAAATAATACAAGTGACAGGATAAAAGACCATTGTCCCACAGCAGTCCAGTAAAGAGGTTTTGGGGAGCAGAGAAGATGAAGACCTGCCTTTGAGGAGCCAAACAGAAAAGAAGGGGGTGTTGTACAACCTTGATTCACCTGTGAGGATTTTGGAGTTGATTCCAATGCAAAGGGTGTTGTGACTTTCTGCCCATCACCTGGCTGCCCAGGATGGAGGTAAGGCTCACTTCAGCCATGAGGGATTAGCCATGCAGCTGAGAGCAAAGGAAGCTGGATAGAGGCTTGGTATTAACAGAGTGGTTCTTAGACAGAAAAGTCCTTCAGAGTCATTGGGCCAGGACTGTACCACCCTTAAGGCTATTTGTGAATGGTTACAATGGACAGAGTGCTGCCCATCCCCCATTGCTTGGGTGTGCCTGTTCCACAGACTTACACTTATAAAGGGTTCAGTATCTTCTTGAGCTCAGCTCACTGGTCTCATAGTTTTCTGTTTTTTCTTTTGTTCTTGGCTCCCTGCCACCCCATCACCCATGATATGGTTTCCCAGACTCAATATAGTCACCTCTCTGTACCAATCTATCTACCCATCACCCCTTACCAGGTGCTGGGCACAAGTCTTTTCCTTTAACCGTTTTGAGCCAGATTTTGCCATTTGGCCCTGGTTGCCTTATAACTCAGGATATAGATCAAGGCCCTTAGATCCCTGAGACTCCCCCTGCCTCTCCCACTCCACCCTGGGTCTTACAAGATGTGTCACTACTCCCAGAATGTCCATCTTTTTAATTTTTTAATTGCAACAGTTTCCTCTTTATACTTGGGGGCTGCTGCAGCCCATAGGATTATGCAGTGAGAACTCAGCTGACAAAACCACGGAGCTAACCCACCAGGAGGATCACACACACAGGGTGGTGGGAGTGTTTGCTTTATGACTAGCCACTGTCCTTGCTGTAAATTCCCCGTGGAGCCATAGTGCTCCCCTCTCTATGGAGGGATTCATAACTCAAAACCCCAGCCGTATATTCACAAATTACTGGACACAATTTCCCCTATGCATTGGGATATTGGATGACTTTTCCCCAGAAATGTGTGATTCTGGTAAGAAAGCAATCACAATCAATACCTTTACTCTCTCAAACAGGTCTTTGTATAAACTTAGAAGTCTGCCCTCCTGTAGTTATCTTCCTTGGTAGACAGTTGGTCTATGTTAGTGTCCAGGCAAAGAGACCTCTATTGAGACAGTCACAGACACCCAAGGTCAAGAGTTTGGCTCGCTCTTATCACTTAGCCTAGGAATGTGCTTGTGACCAATGAGAGCTGTTCTTGGGGTTCCTTTTGCCTTGAGCCTCTGCGGGGGGGGGGGGGGGGGGGGGGGGGAAGAAAGATTTTTGAGAGGCTAGAAACAAAGTAGGTGTTGGAGGGAGAAGCTGGCAGAAAGGAGCAGAAATGTAAAAGGATAAGGACATAGGAAAGATAAGAATGTGGGAAAATGAAGAGGAAGAAAGAGAAAAAGAAGCTGGAAGAAGCTAGGAGAAACAAGAAGTCGGGCAGGATTGTTAGCGTAGAAACAGAACAATAAGGAGCACATGAAATGAAGAGCGGGGCCCTCGGATTGTGTGTGAAGTTGCTATAGAAATCATCTACCCCTTCCTTCACTCCTGAGAAGCACTTCACCTTTGGGACCCTGGGAAGGGGCAGGAGCAGGACTCAGCCCTTACAGGGGCCCACTGAAACGTCAACTCAGACATTAGACTCTGTCGCCACCTGGTGGCCCTTGGTGACCTTACCTATCCCAGATGTCTAGTCTTAGAAGGAAGTCGTGAAACCAGAATAGCTCCAAAGTTTGTATACAAGCATTAGCAGGGAAGTTCTGGACCTGGTGCTGTGGGCCTACAATCCTGACTGCAGAGGAGGTTGCGGCAGAGGGATTGCAAACATGAGGCCTAGGAGCTGAAGAGTGGGCTCCGGGCCAGCTCTAGTAACTGTGTAAAGAAAAAGAGGGGCTGTGAATGGAACGTAGCTGTAGAGCGTCTGCCTGGGCGCGAGCTCAGTACTGGTGAACTTCTAGCTGAAGGTTAAGAAATCACAATCTTGAGCCCAAATAAAAGTAGAATAATCTTTCTGTATTTCGATGAATTCACATGACTGTTTTGTCCTCCAAAGTAAAATTCTCTTAGCCTGGCACTGAGGAAGGAAGGAGGGAGGGATGGAGGAAGAGAGAAAAGGAGAGGGGAGAATGAACATATGAATGACTTATTCACGGAGTGTTTCAGTTAGATACATTGAGCTGATGCTTTTATTTTATTTTTACAGATTAAAGAGGTTTATTTCTGTATATACTAGCCCTGGTTCAAAAAGGTCCCAAAGTGGCTGAAAATAGAATTTTAGTAACTTAAAACCCGAGTATTGGGAATATATGAGTCTCCCAAAAGCTGGCCGCTTCCATTCGCTTCACTATTTTGTATGTTTTCCCTCCGCTGCTTGGAAACACATTTGCTTCTCCGTTCTCCAGTCGGCTCTGGCGGTCGATTCTTACTGGGTTCCCAGCTAATCTTTCCCAGCTCTGGGGGAACTGTAACACTCCAGGTCCTTCTCTGCTGATCAACGCTCCTCACGCTTTCTCTCCAAAAGGCTTGGGCTCCTTGCTTGATGGCGGTAAGGCGAAGAGGTAAGGGCACCCATCCTCAGACTCTAGAGACAGCAGGCTTTCCATGGCAGCTGTCTGGCCATCTTGCCTGGTGCCTTTTCAGTTCTATTCTTCTCCCCAGAAAACCCAGCCATGGAACTATGGTCAAGAACCTGCCCTTCCATTTCTTCTAAAGCTTGCCGAAGTTCCGTCATTTCAAGAACTGTGCATCAGCACTTCCCTCTGCTAATTGTCTTCTTTTGGATTGAGATTTCCAGAGGAGCAGCAACCCATCACGGGGGTATGGTCATCTTTATCCAATAATAGGCGGAATTCACTGAACTCTCGAGGAAAATTGGCCCATGATTGCCGAGTTAGACTATTTGTCTTACAGTTTCATCACATAATGATGTGGAGTCTTCAACACGATGTATCTGACACAGGGTATAACCATGCATGAGCTCCGTGACCACTGCATGGCAATGATAACAACTGGCTTTGAAACCGGACATTTCTTCTCATACAATGCCTTCATATAGGCAAATTCGTTCACAGCGGAGTGTTGTGGGATATTTCTTTACACTGTGTGAATTGGTGTCACTGTGACTGGTTTAATAAAAAGCTGAATGGTCCATAGCTAGGCGGAGAGGTTAGGCAGGCCTTCTAGGCAGAGAGAGAAAAACTCAGAGACCTAGAATCGAGGTGTGCTCAAGAGACACCTGGGAATCACTGGTGTGGGATGTGGAGTAAGGGGAGCACTCCTTCCACTACTGGTGAGAGCGCATGCTTGTACAGCTGTCTTGGAAATCAGTATGGCAGTTTCTCAGAAAATTGGGAGTCAGTCTACCTCACGATCCAGCAATACCACTCTTGGGCATATACCCAAAGGTTGCATATTCACACCACAAGAACATTTGCTCAACTATGTTCATAGCAGAATTATTCACAGTAGACAACATCTGGAAACAACCTAGATACCCCTTACCTCAACTGAAGAATAAAGAAAATGTGGTACATTTACACAATGGAGTACTACTCAGTGGTAAAAAATAATAACATCTTGAAAATTTCAGGAAAATAGACAGAACTAGGAAAAAAACCATCCTGAGTGAGGTAACCCAGACCCAGAAAGACAAATATGGTATGTATTCACTCATGAGTGGATATTAGACATAAAGTAAAGGATAATCAATCAGACTACATTCCACAACCCCAGAGAAGCTAGGTAACAAAGAGGACCCTAAGAGAAACATACATGAATCCACCTAGGAAGGGGGAATAGACAAGATCTTCTGAGTAAATTTGGAGCATGGGAGGGAATGAGGAGGGTGGAAAGGGAGAGAGGAGGAAGAAGGAGAAATAGAGAGGCGAACATGAGGGATTGGGAAGGTCAAGTTGGGAGAAGGACAAAGAGGGAGAGCAAGGAAAGAAGTATCTTGATAGAGGGAATCATTATGGAATTAGTGGGAAATTCCCAAGAATGCACAAGGATGACCTCAGATGAAACTCTAAGCAGTAGTGGAAAGGGGGCTGAAATGGCCTTCCCTGTAATCAGATTGAGGACTACTGTAACTGTCAACCCTTCATCCAGTAACTGATGGAAGCAGATACAGAGACCTGCAACTAACCACTAGGCCAAGCTCCTGGAGTCCAGTCAAAGAGAGGAAGGAGTGATATTATGATCAAAGGGGCCAAGACCATTATGGGGACACTCACAGAAACAACTGACCCGAGCTAGTGAGAGCTCACCTACTCCAGACTAACACTTGTGGAACCTGCATAGGACCCAACTAGACCCCCTGAATGCAGGTGACAGTGAGTGTATTTTGTAGTTTATGAGATCATTGGTAGTGGGTCCAGGGTCTCTTTCTAGTACATGAACTGGCTTTTTGGAGCCCATTTCCTATGAAGAGATACCTTGCTCAGCCTAGACACGGGGGTGGGGTGGGGTGGGGTAGAGGCCCTTGGTCAGGCCTCAATGCGGTGATGGGATGGACTCTTCTAGGAGTGGATGGGGAGGGGTGGGGTGAGGGGAAGGTGGAAGGAGTTGGATGAGGAGAGGAAGGAGAACTGGGATTGATATGTAAAATTAAAAATTAAAATTTAAAAAAGAAGAGAGAGGGGAAGAAGAAGAAGAAGAGGAAGAAGAAGAAGAAGAAGAAGAAGAAGAAGAAGAAGAAGAAGAAGAAGAAGAAGAAGAAGAAGAAGAAAAAGAAGGCAACAACGACCAGGGAGAGAAGGAGAGAGTTGGACATACAGAATGGGAGAGAGGTAAAAAGCCATGTGGCAGAATGTAGAATAATAGAAACAGGTTAATTTGAGTTATAAGAGCTAGCTGGAACCAAGTCTAAGCTAAAGGCCAAGTTTTCATAATTAATAAGAAATCTTTGTGTCTTTATTTGGGGGCCGGCAGTCCCAGCCGGAAAGCTCACTCTAGCAGAGAAACAAGAGAAATAAGGTCACAAATCACGCTTGTGCTTATGATAATTACGCTTGTTTTTCAGATTTTTCAAGGACTTTGGTTCTTCCTAGTCTGTGAGGCTTTTGATGCAAACTGCTGTCCTTCATTCATGACAGCGCAAATATCTGACTCCTTGCCAACACCCATCTGGTTCCCAACAGACGCAACTGCCTGTCAATGCTGAGTAATTCTAGCCAGCGTTTGTCAACCGACACACTGGACGGCTTTAGTACATCCCCAAGCTGTAAGCTGATGCTTCACGAATTCTCTTAAAACCTTATTACAGACACAGTGTTTGAGGCTGACGAGAGAAGCAATCAAATTGCAGGAAACAGTTTCATGGGTCTTCATACACATTTCAACCTCGGTTGAGACCCGAAGTCACTCTAGTTCATGGTCTCATCCGCTTTCCCCGTGTTGGCTCAGCCCCAAGACAGATAGACACTCCCTCACTCTGCAGAAGACACAGGACTGCTCTGAGTCAATGTTTTTAAAATATAGAGGCTTGAAATGTATCTACATGATGCTTTCAGGATAGTTCATGAAACCAACGTCTGTCTGGAACTAAAGGCATGGACCACCGCCACCAGGCCAGAACCATTTTTATAAATATGCTATAGCTGCGTTTTTCTCTTACTCTTGTCCTGGTTAATTTTTTTTTTCAGTTGACACAAGCCAAGAACAGCTGGGCAGAGGGAACTTGTACCAAGAAAATGCCTCCATTAGACCAACATAGGCAATGATTGATGTGGGCAGGGCCAGACCATGGCGGGACAGTGCCACCCCTGTGCAGGTAGTCTTAGATCATATAGAAAAACAGGCTGTGTAAGCCACTGGGAGCAAGTCAGTAAGCAGCACAGCTCCACAAACTCTGCCTGTGCCCCTGCCTTGTCTGCCCCCAGTGGTCTGTGAATGGGAGTTGTAGATCCAGTAAACCCTTTCCTCTCCCCAGCTTGCTTTTGGTCACGGTGTTCATCTCAGCATCAGGAAGCAAAATTACCACGTGATACACTATTATATGTGATCCTGAAAACTTAATTGTTCCCACCTCAATATACCGACAGTGGGCCACATAAGGAATAGCTCTTTTCTGTTCTGGAGGTTGAAATTAAGACTCTGCACATGCTAAACTGGGGAGTGCCTGCAGCCTTTTTCACAATAATTTGTGTGCATGCTGCATGTGGGGTGCATTTAAGGGCTCATCTGGGTGTTTCCACCCATGTGTGCTGGCGAGTGTGAAGGCCAGAAGTCCACTGTAGAAATCTTTACTCTGCATTATTTTCTGAGACAGAGTCTCTCACTGAACTTGAAACTCAGCGATTCAGCTATGCTGGCCAATAGTCTCTGCCTCCCAAGTACTGAAATTACAGATACATTCCTGGGCCCGACTGCTTACATGCATCTTTGGATTCAGATTAGAAATTCAAGTTCTGATGCTTGCAGAACAGATGCTCTATGGAGTGAGCCATCTGACCAGCCCCTTTTCTCTTTCCCTTTTCCTTCCTTTCCCCTTTCCTCTTCTCCCCTCCCTTTCTTCCTTTATCCTTTTTTTTTTGACAGACTTTCTAGCTTAGACTGGGCTAACTCAAAAGTCCTTATGTAGAGCCGGGCGGTGGTGGCGCACGCCTTTAATCCCAGCACTCGGGAGGCAGAGGCAGGCGGATCTCTGAGTTCGAGGCCAGCCTGGTCTACAAGAGCTAGTTCCAGGACAGGCTCTAGAAACTACAGGGAAACCCTGTCTCGAAAAACCAAGAAAAAAAAAAGTCCTTATGTAGTAAAGGATGATTTTCAACTTTTGTGGTGGTTTGGATGAAAACGCCTCCCCATAAGCACATATATTTGAATGCTTAGTCATCAAGGAGTGGAACTGTTTGAGAAGGGTTAGAAGGATTAGGAGGTGTGGCCTTGTTGGAGGCAATGTGTCACTGGGGGTGGGTTTTGAGGTTTCAAAAGCCCATGCCAGGTTCAGTCTCTCTCTCTCTGCCTGATCACTGTGTATCAGTATATAAAGCTCTCAGCTAATGTTCCAGCACCATGCCTGTCTACTTTCTGCCACGATGATTATGGACTAACTATCCAAAACTGTAAGCAAACCCCCCATTAAATGTTTTTTTCACAAGAGTTACCGTGGTCATGCTGCCTCTTCATAGCAGTAGACCAGTGACTAAGACAGGTTTCAAACATCCTACCAGTAGCTGTTTACAGGAGTGAGCCTTCAGGCAGGGTTGGCAAGGGGTGACTTTCCATATTAGGCCAAAGATCATTCTTATACCTTCATGAATTGCAGCTTAGGCCACACAGTATTGACTCAGACCATCACAGTTCGGTGTTCTCTGGGTTTGATCTGGAAATAGCATATATGCCCATAGGTCATTTTCTAATCCAAGTTAGTAAGTCTATCCACTTAAATATGATACAGCTGACTTCAGAATTAAAAGAGAAGGCTTCAACTAGACATGGTGGTGCACCTCTTCACTAACAAGTTCTTGTGAGGTAGAGGCAGGTGAGTTCAAGGCCAGCCTAATGTATATACATAATGAGTTTCAGGCTAACCAGAAGTACGTAGTGAGACCCTGTTTCAATAGAGGTGGTGGCAGGGAGACAGGTTTTAGCTCCAGTGTCCTTTCTCCCATGAGGCATCTGAATTGAAGCTGTTCTCTTGTTCTATGCCTCTGCAAGGAAAGAAGTCCAGTTAGACATACAGTATCAACAATTTTACCCTTCTTCTGTCTATCATTATTTTAAATTTACACTTTCCCTCCCAAGGTTGGACCTTCTCTTTAGCCATAGGGAAGTCCACATTAATGGTAGCAACATTGGAATGTCAGGGCTTCTCTTTCAGACCATTTTCAAGCCTGTGGGTTGTGCTGAGTGAGTGAAGAGATACGGAACAGTACCATTACCTATCGACTTCTAGGATACTTCTGTGTAGCTCTGCTTTAGAGACGATGAGGTTTACCATTGAAAACTAAACTTGTTGTTTGGCTTGAACTTTCAGAAGACCGGGGTTCAGGAGACCAGGGTTCAGGAGGGTCTTAAGTTTGAGGCATGGGCTTTTCACAGTGAGTTCTAGGCTAAAGTAGAATATATAACAAGACCTTTAATTATAAAGAAAAAAGTGCTGGAGTCCAGCTCCAGATCGAGGGCAGGGTCTGAAGATGGGTAGAGGCAAGAGCAGTGGCGGAAGGAATCAAACATGGAACACTTCTTAGTTTCATTTTAGGAGAGAGGGACAGAGAGGAAGAACATTCCAGGCAGAGAAGCAGGTCCCAGCAGGGGATATAAGGAGCAGGCTAGGGAGGGAGGGAGCCAGGCCATGGTGGTCGAGAGAATCTTGCAGCCTGACTGACCGGCAGCCAGAGTGCTTCTTCATTTATACAGAATTTTGTGAGCGGGGATCCATTCATGCCATTTCAAAACGTAGATCACAACGTTTTTGGTTTTACACATGTTTTAGTCACCATTAATAAACTATGACCAAACGGAGTTATCATTGTTAATCATTTTCTCTCAAGTTTTCGACATCATGATAAACAGAGTTATCGTTTTTACCCATTAACCCCATACCCAAATTTTTAAGAATCTAGAGGCATAAGACAGCCTGATCTCAGGCTAGGAGCTTTTGTGGCTACAAGGACACTAGACCAAAACAACCTCAAGCCAACCCGGGCGTATTGTCATGTCCCAAGCAGTGTATTATTATCTCTCAATGGTCAGAGAGCCCAAGAAAGTCCTCAGGCCAAAGCTGCTGCGGTTATTATTCAAATTCTGGCAGAATACAATGTTCATATTTTATACTTTTATAGAATTTGTCTATATGTCTAATTCTGGCATTCTGTTGTTCCTTGGTCACATGACACCACAGTGGCTCTGCATGTGCTAACTTTGCTAAGAAAGGAAGGTCCTGACATCTCGTTCTTTTATCATCCTTCTACATCATTCTTTGCCTGTCAATATAAGGCCCTGTGCAGGGCAGAGGCAACTTCAGCGGATCTAACTCCGTCGCCGTATCTGCCACATAACAGCCTGAGTGGACTGTGGGAGGAGCTTACAATCTGAACTGCGGCCAACTCCTCTAGCTCACCGAATCTTTGTTTTGAATATCTTGTTCCCACGGGAGTACAGGGACAGATGTTTCAAGAATGCCTCACGGCCTCATAAAGAGCCCCCCTGAGTTCTTTATGTGTGTCACAACCTCCAAGGCACAAGGATATCTCCCCCAAAAGAGGGAGGAATAGAATGTTCAGGCCTTTTCTGGGGAAGCTTAGAAGCACCATTCCTGGAAGAAAGCATAAATAATTAATAAGAAAACTTCCATGAATCCAACATCCCTAAATTGTACAAATATTAAAAGTCCCCAAGTATGCAACAGGGGAGATGAAAAGCAAAAGCGGCACTGCGGCCATCATGTGGCTCAGCTCTGCTGGATCTTTGTCAGAGAGCTCTGCTCGCCTTGTCATTTTTGCTGTTCCCATCATATATGGTTGTGACAAAAAGATTAATAAATAAAGGAAAAACAAGAATCGTGGTGAAGAGGAAATGCTTGCCAATAATTGTCCGTATTGCCCTCTTGCCCAGTTCCACGATAAAGCCACAGCGGGCTAGCTAATGAATACTCAGGCCAACATGAAAGTTGACTTATAAAATGCATCACTTGACTGTTGTGGACAGATTTTCAGTTCTTCCAAAACAGATGTTTTAGTTGTTGATTCTAACGTTCCATAGAGCTCATTATTAATCAGAGGATGGTTATGTATAAATAAAACAAAGGTAAAAGTCTGAAGTGTCTTCCATGGAGGTACCTTTCAGGTAGTTTAGTCTGTACAACCTGTTCTGTTCTAGATGGCTCTCATATGAGTACCCATGACCTGAAGTACACAGCTCTCCTCACCTTTCTCCAGAGCCTTTGAGACACTATAACTGCAATGTATTCTATAGACACACACACACACACATACACACACACACACACGCACACGAAGCTTTGCACATACCTTCTAATCCCCTGTGCCTAAAACTGCTTCCCTCCACCCCCCTCCGTTCCTTTCTCCCTCCCTCCTGGCCAGCTCTTACAAACTACTTACTTTTCAGCTGGCAGGAGGAAAGAGTCTACCCTAAGAAGGACACCCTTAGCAGGACCAATGAGGGAGAAAAGGAAGGCAGAAGTCTGGAGAGGGGATGGTCTTGGAAGTCTACAGGACTTTCAACCCAGAGCTCCTGGGCAGATTCTCAGCCCTGGAACCCCTCACATCTTCTTAGTGGGAGCAAAGTCTGTCATCCTGGTCTCTGTTTCTCTGTATGTGGCTGGTCCTCTTCTGTCTATCTCTGTCACTTCTTTTACTTTCTCTGCATCAAGGCCTGGAACCCAAAAGATGCCCCATTGGAGGGGCCAAGCCCAGTTTTTCCAGTTGGCCTAAAGTTTACCCAGCCCTTATTTAGTTGGAGGCTAGAGGTGTGTTAAGTTCAGAAATAAGGTCCTTCAGATCAGCTATTGAAGTAGATGTATTGAGGTTGTTATTAGTCAGAGGTTATGGCTCTTGACTTACAACACTGTAGGCTATTATGATAATCAAGATGCAGTATCTTTTTTTTTTTTTTGTTTTTTTTTTGGTTTTTTCGAGACAGGGTTTCCCTGTAGTTTCTAGAGCCTGTCCTGGAACTAGCTCTTGTAGACCAGGCTGGCCTCAAACTCAGAGATCCGCCTGCCTCTGCCTCCCGAGTGCTGGGATTAAAGGCGTGCACCACCACCGCCCGGCAAGATGCAGTATCTTTATACAAATGTAGCATCTTCAACTTAGTTCTTTGCCTTCTGTGTTTTCTTTGATTTATAGATTAAAATACGCAGCATATAATATTTTTCTATCTCCAAATGTCAGTGAGATTTCAGAAGGTGTGGAGGAGCATGTATAAAATGTCCCAATGAGTGGCCCCTCACCCATACTCCTGTGAGTGAGCCCTCACTTATTCTAGTTTTGAATATCAATTAAATGGAAGTTGAGAATTCTTTATAATGACTATTTAAATATAAACAAGAGTAATGAGATTATGTTATTTTTATAAATGGAGGTGGGATACTCTCCTACTTGGAAAAAAAATTACCTAGGATCTAGATAGCACATGATAAACTGAAATAAATTCCAGCTTCAGAAGATCTAGCCCAAGGAAAATGACTCAATGCCTTTTTACAGTGGTACACCTTGAAGTATATTCACACTAGAAACTAAGTGGAAACGAATGAACTACAGATCTAAGTATAGGGAAAATAAATGTCCATGAAACTGAACCGCCAAGATCCACTAACGTGTTTGCTGTAATTTCAAGTGACTTTCTATTTATGCAGAGAAAGTTTGTCTGCCTGTATTGACTTTAGAAAAATCCATTATATAAAAACAGACACATTCATATATCCGGAGCAGCTATTATAATAAAAACCATGCTCAACACACGGGAAAATAGCACTGAGTAACGGCAGCTTGTACAGTTTGACAAAGCTACTTTTGACATTTAGAAGCATCTTTATTTTTCGTATTCTCTATACTGTATAAAAAAATCACGAAGGGTTTTTTTTTTTATTAAGTAGGTGGAAAAAAATGGAAGTTCATCCTGAATACAACTGGTCAAGTTATCAAATCTTAAAGAAAAGCAAATAAGAATGAAACAGGAAAGAAAAGAAGGGAAGTAGGGGGAAAAGGAGAGAGAGAGAGGAGAGAGAGAGAGAGAGAGAGAGAGGGAGAGAGAATTTTAGTAGTAAAAGATCATGTGCAAACGACTAACGGGTAATTTCTCATTTTAGAACAACTCACCCCTACAGTTTGACAGCGGTTGTGCGAACAAAAAAGAAATTACAGGCCCTCCCAGAGCTACACCTGGCACAGAGACTATTATAACCTCGCATAAAAATCTTTCTGCGAGGACTTCAGCCAATTGTCTGTTTAATCTCACACTGACAGCCCTTGTTATTAACACTGTGGCTAAACACAGTGGTTTCAAAAACAGTTGATACGGCTGGTCCGGCAGTAGGAGAGGGCTATCCGTGCTAACTCGTATCAAAATGATTGCTACAAGCCTCCTAGTTTTTCCTTGAATTCTTCCCCTGCTGAAAACTTCTTGAACAGTCACATACTAGAGTATGCCCACTCTCACAGCCTTCTTAAGTAAACTAATTCATTCTTCACACCGTGTTCTTTATGTCCACAAACCCACGTGAGTACCGCTACAGTAGCCTTCGCATTCTGCACCAGGGAGATTCTGCATTCTAGAGGGCTTAATCAGTCTTACGAAACACCGCAATGTACTTCCTGTGCCAAGGACCGCCCTTAGGCTGTTGGCTGCTTGCCAGGGGGAAGAGCCCGCCTCCCCAAGGACGCATAACCTTTTGCTTTTTTAAAAGTAGGCCAGAGGTGCCTATCAGCTCTCTCAGGACTGTCTCTGTAGCAACCATGGCCACCTTCGTGGAGCTCAGTACCAAAGCCAGGATGCCCATCGTGGGCCTGGGCACCTGGAAGGTAGGTGTGCAGTCGTTGGAAAACTCCTTCTTTCAAGTGGGGAGTGGTCCTGGGCATTTTCTCCTTCTGCACAGCGTCTGCAGGGGATGGGGGTTGGAATCAGAGAGCCAGGACCCAGTCTGCTTTCAGCTTTTGCACTGCTTCAGGCCTCAGACTGAAAGCTTTCCCCAGCCGGCTGACAACTTCCCAAACAAGTGTCAGGTTTCCAGCTGTCCCTGGACTTGGCAGTGAACAACAAAAATGCCATCTCCAGGCAGTTAGTCTTTTTTGTAAGCTTTTCCTCTGAATTACTTCACAATTTACAGGTTTGAGCTGTGTATTTCCAGTTGGGTTATTCCGAGAGAGAACACTGAGTTCCAAATGACCCAGCTTCCCTTGCTGTCCATGGGGAAGAAAGGACTCCATTTGGAACATCCGAGCGGCCAGGGAGCCTGTGGAAAAGGCAACCTCAGACCCCAGCCCAGGCTACTGAACTGGCGCCTGCACTTTTCAGGGACCCTCATGTGTTCCCACACATTAAAGCCTGAGCGGGCTGAAGATGACAGAGAGCCTGGGCTAGGAGTCCGCTCAGGTCCCACGCTGGCTGTAGTCATCTCTCCTGCCAAGTTGCTCCAAGGCCCACTCCAGGGTGTAGTGAAGCGAATTTGCTCCGTATCAGAAATTTCACATCCACCGAAGCAACAGATAATTACTTGGAGATCTCCAGGGAATCTACTCACCTGGAAAAAAAATCAGCCGAGGTGGAATTTTAGAGTTCCCACAGCGATGTAGGTTCTGTTTAGGAGTCCTTTTCAGGATGGGGTGCTTCTGGAAAGGGACAAGGAGCTCACCAGTGCAGGTGCAGGGGGATGGGACTTGAGCCTGGACCCCAGTACCTCTGAGTGGCTGGCAGCAATTCCTTAGCGCCACGATGATATAGTTGTTGATCTCTGCTATATACACTTCTCTACGTTTGACAACTACAGAAAGAATGTCTAGACTTGGTGGGAGGTAGATTTACTTACTGTTGTCTGAGACAGGCTTGTGCAACCCAGGCAGCCTTAGAGCTCATTAAGTGGCTGAGACTGGCCTTGAACCACCACCCCCAACCTCTACTTCCCAAATGCTTGGGCCACTGCACCCAGAATGTGAGCATTTTTTTGCTTTTATTTTTAATCAGACAGTGATGCCTTCCAGGCTGTCTCTAGCCTCACTATCCTCTTGTGCTTGGGGCTCAGGCTTGCACTATTATACTTGACTAACAATGAGTTCTGAGTTTAGTTTTTGGAGGCAGGGTCTCACTGTGTAGCGTGGCTAGCGTAGAACTTGTTACGTAGAACAGGCTGGCCTCAGTCAGAGATCAGCCTGCCTCTATGTCTATACTGCTGGGATTAAAAGTATGTATTACCATGCCTGTTTTTTTTCACGTTTTGTTTGTTTGCTAGTATGGTTGTGTGCATGCAAACATGTACATTTGCACACTCAACTACCTTTATGCCATGGCGTGCATGCGGCCTTTGGAAGGATAGTTTGTATGCGTCAGGTCTCTCCTTCTACCATGTGAGAGCTGGGGGTTGAACTCAGGTCCTAAGATTTGGCAGCAAGTCCCTTTACCCTAGGGATCATCTTGCTTGCTCTGAGAAGTGAACTTTAAGGGTTTATTTTCCTAATCCAATATCTGCGTGGCTGGTTGAAATTGGGAGAAGATATTTCAAATGTTCTTTTGTTTTTTATTTCTCATTGGCAGAAATGAAAATCCATTGCTGTGTAGTTTCCTATTTGTTTCCCCCAGAACAGTGACTACATAATGGGTTGCATATCCATATGCAACCCCCTGCAATGTCTTACTAAGTGACAGGTGGTACACTAGAATCTTTATGTTCATTGTTCATTATGTTCATTGTGCATGCAATGTAAGGACTTTGTCAGGTAGGCTGTCTTGACTGCTGCTTTGTAGTCAAGGTTTAAAAAAAACTGCAATCTGCTCAACCTCAGAACTCTACTCATGGGAGAGTTCATATTAACTTATAGCGGCTATAGTTTAAGTGTTTATAACTGTTTGGGGTCTGAGGATTCCTCTGGTCCACTCTAGATTTGAGTTTAGCCTTTAGCAAGTTTCAAGAGGAGCCATCTGTCATTCCTAGCGACTGGAGACCCTTCAAGATCAGCCTAGATTAGAGAAGAGCTCGTTTATGGCTAAGATAGAACATGGGTGATAATCACAAAATCAATCCACAGTTAAGGACAAAACATATGAATGAAGATCAATAGATGAAACCAATTATATTATATGCTAACCATAATAATTAATAAAATGAGCAACCAAACTGACAAGGCTCTTAGGGGGAGCTGGGAGGACCTTGGACTTAACATAGTGAAGGGAACCCTGATGGCTCTTTGGCTTGGAGAGGGAGGGAGTGGGGGTATGGGTGGAAGGGAGGGGAGGGAAGGGGGAAGAGGAGGAGAGGAGATGGAAATTTTTTATAAAAAAAATAAAGAATTAAAAAAAAAGAAATCCAAAAGAATTAATAAAATGATTCAGTCTTTGCTTCTAAAGAGTTTTCCAAAGGATGTTTCCCTCCTCCTGACCCCAGTGTCTATTTGAAATAGATCCTAGCCAGGCTGTGGTTTTGAGAATCTGATCTATGTGGAGCCTTACAGAGGAAGACTGGGAAGAATGGCTTCTAATGGTCTCTTCTGTTGTCTTTCAGTCTCCCCTTAATAAAGTCAAGGACGCTGTGAAGGCCGCCATTGATGCTGGGTATCGCCACATTGACTGTGCCTATGTGTATCAGAATGAGAATGAAGTGGGGGAAGCCATCCAGGAGAAGATCAAGGAGAAGGCCGTGAAGCGGGAGGACCTCTTCATTGTCAGCAAGGTAGAGTGGCTCACTTGGTGGACGGGACTTCAAGGCAGGTAGAAGTATCTGGGAACGGGCAGCTTCAAGAGTTTATCAGCCACCCCCCTCTGCGGTATTCTCCCAACACCTCTCTCCCACCTTCATTCTATCTCTGGATGTTTATCCACGCCAAATCAATACTAGTAAGAAAATGCTGATGCTGTCCCCTACTATATTGGATCTCTTACAGTAGTGATGGCTTCATTGAGCCTCCTGGTGTTCTTGACCTCCCTGTTTTCAGCAGCGGGATCTACTCTCCAAGGGGCAGCAAGGGGTATGGTTGGGATGGCCTCTGAACCTTACTGCCTGCTTAACGCGACTGTGGTCTCAATGGCTCTGGTCTTGACGTTCTCAGACATGTGTGGTTTGAAAATGGTGGGAGCATTATTTATTGCCACGTACAAATCTCCTTTTATTTCAAAACAGCAAAATGTGTGAATTATAACTTGTTACAAAAGGCAGAAGTGTTGAATGTTAGGTATTTGAGGAGCTTTGGTTCTGTGCTGGCACATGCTTGTTCAAGGAAACCGTAACTGGTCTGACACACAGCCCCAGTGCTGGCGTGGGTATAACCGAAGGACTTGGAGAGAAGAGCAACGAAAGGGTCATCTGCTCCCAGTGCAGCAGGATACTTGAACTTTAAGGGTCAGACACAATTTCTTCCCTCGGAGAACTGACAGCCAAAGAAGAGACTAATACAGGAATGTCAACTTCTGATCAGGGATTAAGTGTGCTAAATGAAACAGAATACCAAGAGCGTGGAAGAAGACATAGGCATGCCCTTGACCTTGTTGAGGGCTGGTGACCTATTCTAAATATTAACTAAATGTATTATAAACCAATGGCCTGACCTGGTTTTAGATCAGCTGCAAATCTCAAAGGAGGGAGGGTGACTGTGGAGTGGCCCTTTCTTTACCCCATCCTAACGTCCTCTGGTCACACTCTGCAGCTGTGGTCCACCTTCTTCGAGAAAAGCCTGGTGAAGAAAGCCTTTCAGAAAACCCTCACGGATCTGAAGCTGGACTATCTGGACCTGTATCTGATTCACTGGCCACAGGGATTCCAGGTTTGAGCTGCTCTTTGCCCCATCTGTAGCTGCTGAGCAAATGTCAGAAACCACCAGCTGTGCCTGAGCTGGGGGTGGGGGATGGGCTATATCAGGAGTTCTGTGCACAGGAGAAAGTCAGTGGCCTAAAAAGCACATAGTGGGCCTTTCTGTCCTGCCAGCCAACTCCCAAATAAGCATACAAAGACTTACTGTTAATTATAAATACTTGGCCAATGGTTTAGGCTTGTTACTAACTAATTCTTACAACTTAAATTAATCCATATTTATCAATTTACATGCTGTCACATGGCTCATGGCTTGTATCCTCATCTTCTACACGTCCTGCTTCCTCTGTATCTGGTTGGCAACTCTGCCCTTCCTCATCCCCTTGCTCTCTCTCTAAGTCCTGCCTAACCTCTCCCTGCCTGGCAATTGGCCATCCAGCTCTTTATTAAACCAATGAGAGCAATGTATCTTTACAGTGTACAAAAAGACTGGTCTACAATAAAAGCAGTCCAGGGCTATGTGCGGGAGCACCATGTGCTTATGTTATGTTCTCACAGTTGGTTTGAGAGAAACTGATTCTTGCCAGCTAAGACAAACTGCAAACTGGCCTGTCACCTTCCTATTCATTCCTATTCATTCAGTCCCCTGAGCAGAGAGGGTGCGAATCTCTTGGGACAGTCTTGTATGACACACATCAATGATCAACCTTTTACCCTTTAAAGCACCCCTGCACCAGGAAGTAGCATCAGGGAGCAAAACCCAAATATAGGAAAGCTGGCAGATAATATAATCTGAGAAACTATAGCTCCGTGCCTGGGACCCCATTCCTGCTTGTTCCTCAGAGTTAAAAGGGGTTGAGGAAGGTGTGGAGAGATGGCTCTGCTTTTAAGAACAATGTGTGCTCTTCTAGAAGATACAGGTTTAATTTTTAACACCCACACGGAGGCTCATAACGGTCTGTAACTCCAGTTCCAAAGATTCAGACATCCTATTCCTGCCTCCACAGGCAGTTGGCAAGCATGTGGTTACACAGACAAACATGCAGGCAAAATAATCATTCACATAAAAACAAACAAAGAAACAACAACAACAAAAACCCCGCAAAATCTAAAACCAGCAAAAACTTTTTAAAAAATGAATGTAGGGGAAAATTGAAGGGATGTGAGTTCTCATTCTACTGTACATGTGACCAGTTTGGGTGATGACTGCATACTATCCCAAATTTCAGAATTAGGCTGCAAGGATAGATACTGGCTGGGATCCCCCCATCCCTGCTAGCCATGCCATTTTCATGTAACCCTCGTCTAATAACCTTGAAGCCAAAATGCCCCTGAGTATCTGTGGATTTAGGTATGCTGAGTTAAATAATGGCTTTGACAATGTCCTAAGAACAGACAGTCAGACACTGTCTGCCAGGGTCACACACAGGGTTTCCATCCCACAGCGGACTGCCACATAGATGGTTCTGGACTTTTCTGTGACAAATGGCTGTGCAGGCATTTCTCTTTGGGAAGCCATCACCCTCAAACCTTGCTTCGCAGAACCAGGCATCCAGATGTAGGTCCTAATGAGGTTTTTGTCTTGCGTTTACAGGCTGGAAATGAACTTATACCAAGAGACGATAAAGGCAACATTCTTGTCAGTAAAGCCACATTCTTGGATGCTTGGGAGGTAGGTTACATCTTCTCTGTATGTGCTGAGAGATAAAAACTTCTGTCAGGACCCCTTGACACTCCACCCTGATATGAAAATGCCCAAGTGCCCTGTGTTTAACCCTAGCAACCCCGTTTCTCTCTTTTCTATTCATGTATTTGATTGGGGGGAAGGGTGCTTGTGGAGGTCAGAAACCTTGTGTGGGAGAAAGTTCTCTGCTTGAACTATGTGAGTTTCTGGGAATAAAATTTAGTCTCTCCAAGTCACACAGATTGATTTTGATATTCCTCTGAAGCCCAGGTAGACTTTGAATCCTGAGGCTCCCGGCTCAACTCCCCAACTTAACTGTGATTGTCAGCCTACACCCACACCTGTCTGCTGTTGTTGTTCCTCTCTTTGCTGTCCACACAGCTTGATGTGTGTGCGAGGAAGGCCTTGAGAATATATGGGGCGTGGTAGGAGTGCCTACCTAGGTACTGTAAAAGGGCTGGAATCTATCCTACTGATTACCTGCTTAGCCCCACATGGAATCAACCCAAGGATTTAGGGTTTGTTTAGTATTACCTACAGTGATCTTGTTCTAAACTTTCCCAACGATAATGATCCAACCCTAGAGCAGCAGCTACAAACCAAATATGAAGGTATAATCTAGTCATTGTAAGTTCCTATCCAGTAGTAGCTAGGATCAAAGCATATACAATGTGTTTGCTGTTGAGATTCTTTCAGTCTAAGTGCTAAAGTTTCTGTGGATGAGCCATCAGCTCCAGTGCTAGGGGATCTCAGCTTATTTGACAGTTCAAACAACATAGGAATTGGAGAGAGAACGAAGGAATTGTTTGTTCACAGGAGAGACATTAAAGAGATATTGATTTGGGCCTGGAAAATAAAGGGAAGAAAGGTGGATAAACCATGAACAGAAGCCAGAACTTCTCATTTCCTTCTTGGTTACAGCTGAGCAGGGACAGGTAGAAGGGCTGGAATCAGCCATCCATGTACCACAGTCTAGCTGGAGATTCCCTTTAGTGCTTCACTTGATCTTGTCACATGGAAGCCATTCCTCCTATCCAAGACAAGGCCAACCTAGCATCCCTGTGTCCTCCTGCAGTCATCTAACTGGGGTTCCTCACTGTGACAGGCCATGGAGGAACTGGTGGACCAGGGGCTGGTGAAAGCCCTGGGCGTCTCCAACTTCAACCACTTGCAGATTGAGAGGCTCCTGAACAAGCCTGGTCTGAAACATAAGCCAGTGACCAATCAGGTACATTCTCTTTGGTGAAAGACCCTGCTTTGGGACTACGTCAACACTGGGAGACAATTTCCATATTAGCTACCGAGTCTCATCTCTGAGGTCTGTGTTCAGGATGCTCAGGGATCTGGGAGGCAGCTTTCTGGGTCCGGTTTGGAGCACATCTATCAATGATTTGCCTTTGGCTTTTGTTTGTTTCTTTGCTCATGTGGAGAAGTCTTTCTGAGCCACTCAGAAAGTGGCTAGTGGCCTATCCCCTAGTGATGGAGATGTTTTCTCTTGCAGATTGAGTGCCACCCATATCTCACCCAGGAGAAACTGATCCAGTACTGTCACTCCAAGGGCATTGGCATCACAGCTTACAGTCCCCTGGGCTCGCCAGACAGACCTCAGTAAGGCTTCAGAGTGGCGTCTCTTCCTTTTAACATTCTTAAAACAGTGTTTGGTAACTTGCTAGTAATTCCTAATACACTAGGAAAAATGTGTCTATCTTTGGCAATGTCTTAAGCTACCAACAGTGGTCCTGGCTGATGCTCAGAGAAGATTCCATTTCTGTCTAGCATGGCTAGGTCATATTTTCAGCTGCTAAAGCTCTGGTCCATAGTGAGCTCCAGGAGAGACACAAAGCTCTCTCTCTCTCTCTCTCTCTCTCTCTCTCTCTCTCTCTCTCTCTCTCTCTCTCTCTCTCTGCCTGTCTCTCAGATGGAGAAGGCTGTCATGCTCAGCCTTGGCACTGCCTGGCAGTAAGGTTCATAGGCATGTAGTAGCCAGCCATCTCTCTTCCCCTAGTGCCAAGCCAGAAGACCCTGTAGTTCTGGAGATTCCCGCAATTAAGGAGATTGCTGCAAAGCACAAGAAAACTACAGCCCAGGTAAAATGGAGTAATTCCCCCTTTATCTAACCACCCATTCTTGTAGTCATGTGTTTTATTTGTATTGCTTTCTTTTAACCCATTGGAGGGGAAGATATGAGAAATTAAGTCTGTTAAAATCTCCAGGAAAAACCACTGGCATCAGAGAAGGGGTGCCTCTGTCAATCAGCTTCCTGTCAAGACCCTAGGCTCAGCCTCAAGAACATTGCCAACTGGACACATTCTTAGCTTTATGGCCACAAGCTACTGCCCTCCTTTCTATCTAGGGCAATCAATGCTGTCTCCAGCATCGGGGCTGTAAGATGAGGCCTGGCAAGTGTCTCTAATAATAACTAAAGCTACAGAGAAATACAATCACCATATATCTCACTAGGAGGGGTTCTTCATAGGTAAGTGGAAACCTGATGTTCCCCTCTTTGTACACAGGTTCTGATTCGGTTCCACGTCCAAAGGAATGTCGTAGTGATCCCCAAGTCTGTGACACCCTCCCGCATACAGGAGAACATTCAGGTAAGGTGTGGCCTGATCACTTGCTATTCCCACTCAGTGCAGTGGGGCTGGAAAAGATCCTGTCCTTGAACTTTAAAATCGGCCCTCGATTGCCAGTGTGACTTCCCTTCTTCCAACTAACTACCTGACCATCACTTAGGCTAGTTAGCCAGTCTCAACAGAGCTGCAGCGATTACATGCATGTGGCCCATGAATGGGCTGGAGGCAGGCACCAACAAAGGCCTGTCACTTCTGAACATCTGAGCTTTGTCCCACTGAGGAGATTCCTGTTACCCGTGAGCACTTAGATCACAGCCCACACTCTCCTGGTCAACTATGGACTCTCTTGATCTACTCGCGCACCTTTTTGTAGAAGACAATGCAATGGATTGAAAACTCTGTGTCTCCTCCATGGTCCTCGAGGATTTCATTCATTGCACCCACTGGACACAGCTACAACCCCCCACCCCCCCTGTAGGACACTGATCTCTCTAAATTATCCTGTCGTCATTTAGAGAAGAATTTGGATGAATTATGCCTGAATGGAGAGGAACACCTACAATCTTAGATCCCATCCACACTTTCCTTGCTAAGGATGTTTCTGGAACTTTCTAGGTCTTCGACTTCCAGCTGAGTGAGGAGGAGATGGCCACCATTCTCAGCGTCAACAGAAACTGGAGGGCCTGCGGCCTGTTTATGTAAGTGGCATCAGGTTAAGTAGGAGGGTGATCAGGCCGTTATCTAAGAGGACAGTGCTCTTGTATCAGGATTTGTGAGTACAGTCACAGATCGATGGAATCCAAAGTAAAACTAGCTGGCTCGTACTAGAAACCCTACCACTTCTTAGAGATGAGGCCTTGGGGTTTTGGGTATCACCAAGTTGCTCTATCTATGGTGTAGGATGACAGTATTAATTTCAGCAACCATCCACTGAGTACTAATTTAGGGTATAGCAGACACTTTAAGCTCCTTGCCTGTATTAGTATCTTATTTAATACTCACAACCTATCTGTCAATTTCAGTTGTACTTCCTCTTCACAACAATGTGAGAATTTGAGACAATAGTTCCGAGGCCCTCAGCTGTGTGCCAGCTTGCTTATGATCCCTCATTATGACAATCTACTGGTGGCCAGTCTCTCCTTCCTTAATAGTCCTCTCATATTTTAGGGTGACATCATGATCTCTGTGCCCATCTCATTTCCTCATGGTCTTATGGGAGCAGGAGCTCAGAGAGCACAGAGGAGGCTGAATAGACCACTGAAGGATGCCTCTTAGGTCACACTTGTTGCTTCTGTGGAATAATTTCTTCTTATGCTTGTTGCTGCAGGGCAAGTCATCTTGAGGACTTCCCTTTCACCGCTGAATACTGAAACTGAGACACCTGATGGGCTTGCCCAGTTGCCCCTCTTCATGGGTGTACTGTCCACTCCTCAGGACTCCTGTCATTGCCAAGCTTACCAGATACCACACTGAGCCAGCCACGAGAAGACAATTCTGCTTTTAAACCTCATGTTCAGCTAGAAGCAGCCTGTCACAGAGGATGCTTACTCAGTGAAGGACAATGGTTTTCACTAATTAGATCTGGCCAAATGTTTGTCTTACTCGAGGAACACTGGTAATTCTGAGGATATAAAGATCAAACAATATAAATAACAATCATCACACACATTTTCAACAGTCAGAAGAGCTTTCTGAACACCGTGGGTTCAACTTTCACCATTCATATTTTACAGAAGAGGAAATGAAGCCAAGAACTTGCTGAGGGCCCCAGGTAGAAAGTGGCTACAAGAAGTTTCAAAGGAAGGGTGCTCTTGGGGAGAGCTCAGGACAGTTTTCTTCCTTCCTCATCCCAAGCTTTCTCCTGGCCATACCTGCCTCTTTCTCCAAAGACTTTATTGACTCTTTCTTCTTCTTGTTCTTCCCTCTGAAATGCCATCATGACAAAGGTCAATGCTCCTGGTAGAAGAGCCCTTAAAATTCACACAATTCCAAAAGAGAGAGAGAGAGAGAGAGAGAGAGAGAGAGAGAGAGAGAGAGAGAGAGAGAGAGAGAGAGAATGGCATTTATGGGAATGGGGCAGGGAATGAGGGAATCTGGACATGACAGCATTAACTGTTGCTGATATTCTGGGACATTCCCCTTCTTCTATGGAACTCTATTCTTAGAAAGTATGTTAAGAAAACATTTTTAGAAACATTTCCAATTATCTAGGAATAGCCACATGAAAGCATAATGAGCAAATGGTCATCCATTTTACAAATTAAACAAAACTAACAGTTTGCCATATTTAGTCCAAATACTTTTTTAAAAGAAATTTATTCAAGATCCAAGTGGTACTCAAGACAGGGGAGGACCATTCCCCCATCCCTGCTCCCCATAATCGGTGTCCATTGATGGTCTCTGAATCACCTCATTCTCTGCTGCTCACAGGACCACTTATACTCAGTTTCCTGCTCTGCTCTTCCCCAGGGCCCATGGTGATGGGGATGGGGGGACACCTGCTACCCAAGCTTCCTAGTCAGACGGCTTCCTCTGGGATTGGTCATTGAGGTTCTGTTAGGAGGTTGAACATCTGCAGAAAAAGTCATCAGTGTCTGAACACGTGATCCCAGCTCTTCCTAATCAAGCCTCCACATTACTACTGACTCCTACCAGTTGACAGCGCTTCTGAGATTAGGGCATCCCCCTTCCTCCTGTATCCTCTCATCTCAAGGGGTTGTTGGTTGTTTTTACTCTTTACTCTTTGAGGGGTCCACTATCCAGCTCCCAGATAATCACACGGAGACTTATTCTTTCTTATGAATGCCCAACCTTAGCTTGGCTTGTTTCTAGCTGGCTTTTCTTAACTAAAATTTATCCTATCTATCTTTTGCCTCTGGGCTTTTATCTTTCTCTATTCTATATACTTTTCTTCTTACTCCGTGGCTTGCTGTGTAACTGGGTGGAGGGCAGCTGATGTCCTCTCTTCTTCTTTTCCTGTTTCCCCTCCTCTTTTCTCCTCCTATTTATTCTCTCTTCCTGACAGCCCTGCCTATCCTTTCTCCTGCCTAGCTATTGGTCATTCAGCTCTTTATTAGGCCAATCAGGTGTTTTAGACTAGCAAAGTAATACAACCTCACAGAGTTGAACAAATGCAACACAAAAGAATGTAACACATCCTTAAATCATTAAACAAATGTTTCACATCATAAACGAATGTAATACATCTTAAAATAATATTCCGCAACAAAAAGTATTGGTCTCTTTTCGCCTGAGTTCTGACAGGAAAAAAATAACCTCAGGAAAATGAACCTTTTTGCTCCTTCCCCCCTGATTCCGTCACTAAGGGCAGCATCTCTGAGCTGGCCTTCATCTGATTATGAGTGAACAGCACTGGAAAGCCAGTGTTTGTGGCAGCGCTAAGCCTCTGGAGTCTTCTGACTTCACTCTATTCTCCTGGGAAGCTGGAAGCCAAGTTCTGGGACAAGCATGCAAACACAGGCCTCACAATATCAGCCGGCCACATGAGCCCTTAAGAGTTCATCAGACAAGGAGCCACACACCTACAGCTGCACGCTCTCCCAGCTCTGAGGAACCCATTGCTTTGCCCCACTGGAGGCCTGCCCTGCTTCCTCACAGCGCGAGCCTGGGCTGGCAGCCAAGGCCATATCTAACAAGGAGAGTACAGCTGCAGAAGAGAGGGTGGGGCTGCTTCAGGAGCTGCAGCCTGGATCAGCCAGCGGCTCCCAAGTCTAGTTGGGGGTTAGAGACCATTGTGCAGTGCTACAGCATCACAGTCAGCCTAGTGTTCCAACAGCACCAATGACCATGAACTCCCTTCCTAATGAAGCCTTGGAAAATTCTATGTTTAGGAAACTCTTGTGTGCTTGCCACTACTTTCTTCCTGTGCATTTCAATTCTGTGCACAGTGACAGCACGGAACGGGCTCTCCTAGCCTCCAGCAAAGCAGGAAAGCCACACAAATACCACATCGAGCTGCTTTATCTCTATGCTCTACCCATTTGGTTTCTTGATAACTGCCTCCAATTAGTGGACACAGTTAAAATTCAACCAATTAGCGCGAATAGCATCTTCCAGGACCCTGAGAGCTGCATACCTGGCTCGTTCAAATTGCTCCTATTCCTTCAAAGCACACTGCTTCAGCTCCTCCGGGGACCATTCTGACCTTTTTCTCTTTTTGATATGCCTGGGTGCAACGGTTATGTCCTTATCTGTCATGGTCCATTTTTATCATCAACATAATTAGAATACGAAAATATCCAGGCTATTACTGAGGCATACCTCTGAGAGCCTTCATGGAGGTCTCTCCTGAGAGCAGTAAGTGACAGGGGAGACCTACCCCGGTGTTGGTGGCACACTCCTAAGAGGTGGCTGGATGAAAGAGGAAAAGAAACACCCAGATGAGTTCCAGAATTCATTTCTTATTCCTTCCTGTTTCCTGATCTGTTCGGATATGAGAATTAGATTTCTAGTCCTACAACATGACCTCCCCATCACAATGGACCATGCCCTTCCTAACCGGAAGCCAGAAAAACCCACATTCTCTTTTAACTTGCTTTCTGATAACAGAACAGAAAGTAACACAGTATCTGAGGTCAGCCAAACCTTAATGGGTTCATTCAGCTGTCCAAAGATAAATGGAAGAGAAAACCAATGTAATTCATGAGGCCAAAAATCAAACAAGATGGAGTTAGCACAATGCCAAGGGAGGGATACCATGAGAATCAATATGAGCAAGAGGCAGTCCTCCATACTCTCTGCCTCCGGAGAGATAAACAAGGTGAGATGTCACATTATTTCATCTCCGGAGAATGTGAACCCTGGGTACCACAGTATAGAAAATATTGAAGCCATCTTCTTTCTCTGCTTCCTCACAGCCAAACTATTCTCGCAAGCTATGTACTTAAAATTCCCTCACTACCTTACATCCAAGCGAATGGGGGAAGCCATGTTATACCACCAGTGCAAAATGTCTACCACACAACAATAGCGTCCAGCCAATCACCATTTGGAGCCCGATTTCAGGGAATACCTACTCTTTCAAGTGTGGATTCTCATATCGATGATGTTTATTCTAGGCAGCTCCAGGAGAATCATTGCTGATTTGAGAACATCACAACCTGTTCCAGGAAATGTAAATATGGGAGCTGGTCCTCCAGGTCAGCAGAGAGGAAAGAAATGAAAGACTGAGCAGAAGCCTTGGGAAATCACGACCTTAGAGGCCAGAATGGGGCTGGGAAGTCTGTCTTGGGAAGGAGAAATGTAGTGTGAAGCGGCGGGGCTGCGTCCCGCCACCCGCCGCTGGCTAGCTTTACACCCGAAATAATTACACGGAAACTGTATTCTTTTTAAACACTGCCTGGCCCATTATCTGTAGCCTCTTATTGGCTAATTCTCACATCTTTCTTTAACCCATATTTAGTAATCTGGGTAGCACCACGAGGTGTGGCTTACCAGGAGAGCTCTTAACCTGCGTCCATCTCGGAGAGGAGCAGCATGGAGACTCCCTATGGCGAATTGCTGAAGTGTCTCCCCCACTCTACTTCCTTGTTCCCACAATTCTGTTCTGTCTACTCCACCTACCTAATTTTCTGTCCTCTTAAAGGGCCAAGGCAGTTTTCTTTATTAATTAACCAATGAAAGAAACATAGACAGATAACTCTCCTCCATCAGAGAAAGAAGGAAGGGCCCACATGGCTTCCAGCCGGCTACACCAGCATCCAGAGTGCACAGACACCTTCCACGCCTCTTTGTCTCTCCTGCTGAGATCAGAAAGCTAAATGAAAAAAATCTGTGGGAACAAATTCTATGGCAACATTGCAAAGCAGAGGAGTGGGTTTGCTAAGCAAATATTCTACCAGTTGTGGAATATTTGTAAACTGTGTGACAATGTGTTAAAAAAAAAAAAAGCTGAACAGCCAGTTGTTAGGCAAGAGAGATAGGCAGAACTTCCAGGTAAAGAGAGGAGAGGAAGAGGAATCTGGGCATGCAGGAGAAGCCAGGAGACATGGAGAGGAAATACAAGGTGCAAGAAGAAAGAGAGGTAAAGCCACATGGTAAAGATATAGACGAATAAAAATGGGTTAATTTAAGTTATAAGAACTAGTTAGGAACAAGCCTAAGGTATAGGCTGAGCTTTTGTAATTAATAAGAAGTCTCTCTGTCATTATTTGACAGTGGATTGGTGGAACAGAGTAGGACTTGTTACATATGGCATTCAATATGGGGGCACATATTTCCACATAGGACCTGAGAAAGCTTAAAAAGAAATGTTCCAAACACACCAACAGGGAGCCAGACACTGCTTCCTAGTCTGCAGTCTCTCCGGCAGGGGGCAGCATACAGAGAAACATAGCTCCCAGCTGTTGCCTGTGGCCTCCAGCCAGCCAGCACCACGTGCTGAGCCACGCGGTGGGTTTAAGGCTTTGCTCACGTGGTCAGGGAAGGTTGCAATTGTGCAGTAAAGCAGTCCAGACTGAGAAAATATTTAAACTGATACAGTAAAAACTGGGTATAGAGAGTCATAGAAAACATAGTTTAAAAATAAGTCTTTTTTATTTTTTATTGCTTTATAAATAATACCATTCAAAATTTCCACTTCCTTCCCTCCTCCCACTTCCCTCCCACTCCCCATTCACCCTCCCCTCTTCCCCTTCAGTCCTAAGAGAGGGCAGGGTACCCTGCCGTGTGGGAAGTCCAAGGCCCTCCCTGCTCCATCCAGGCTTAGGAAGGTGTGCATCCAAATAGACTAGGATCCCAAAAAGCCAGTACATGCAGTAGAGATAAATCCCAGTGCCATTATCATTGGCTTCTCAGTCGGCCCCAATTGTCAGCCACATTCAAAGGGTCCAATTTGATCACATGCTCTTCAGTCCCAGTCCAGCTGGATTTAGTGAGCTCCCATTAGAAAAGGCTCACTGTCTCAGTGGGTGGACCAACCCCTTGTGGTCCTGAATTCCTTGCTCATATTCTCCCTCCTTCTGCTCTTCAACTGGACCTTGGGAGGTCAGTCCCTTGCTCCGATATGGGTCTCTGTCTCTATCTCCATCTGTTGCCGGACAAAGGTTCTATGGTGATATTCAAGATAGTCATCAGTCTGACTATGGGACAAGGCCAGTTCAGGCACCCTCTCTGCCACTGCCCAGTGTCCTAGCTGGGGACATCCCCGTGGACACCCGTGAACCCCTCTAGAGCCAAGCCTCTTGCCAACCCCAAAATGGCTCCCTTAATTAAGATATCGTCTTCCCTGCTCCCCTTCCCCCACCTCACCCCCACCCCCATGCTCTCAACTTTTGCCTGGCGATCTTGTCTGCTTCCAATTTCCAGGAGGATCTACATATGCCTTTTTTTGGGGGGGAGGGTGTTCACCTTATTACTTAGCTTTTCTAGAATCACAAACTATAGGCTCAATGTCCTTTGTTTATGGCTAGAGCCCACTAATGAGTGAGTACATACCATATTCGTATTTTTGGGTTTGGGTTATCTCACTCAGAATAGTGTTTCCTATTTCCATCCATTTGCATGCAAAATTCAAGATACCACTCTTGGAAATATACCCAAGAGATGCCAAATCATACTACAAAAGCATTTGTTCAGCTATGTTCATAGCAGCATTATTTGTAATAGTCAAAACCTGGAAACAACCTAGATGCCCCTCAACGGAAGAATGGATAAAGAAAGTGTGGCACATTTACACACTAGAGTACTACTCAGCAGTAAAAAACAATAATAAAGTCTTTATAGAGAGAGCAAAGTAATATAAAGAAATAAGTCACATGAAATGGGAAATACCCAGGATATCCAGATCTTGTATGGTGCTTTGTTGCCCTTGAATTTTGGGAAAGATGATAAGTGAATGGCAGCTGCTAAGAGACACTGGATTATGAAAGGGACTGCTGAATTAAACCAGCCTATGCATGTTAGAGATGTCTTGGTTTCAGAATTGAAGTTGGGAAATGTGTTGTGTTGGGGGAGAGGTTATGCCTTTGTTTCCACAGAAAACAAAAAGTTATGGTTCTCCCCCAAATTAACATAGATTAGATTTGATTGGGGGAGACCTCCTGAATCTTGACTACAGACATGAAGAAAAAAAACCAAGAAAGACTACAGGACTGGTAACATATATGCTGACCTTTCTACTATAGGGACAACTCTGAGACTGGAGAAGAAATAATAAATCTTGTTTGCTACAGAGTTCTTATGACATATTACTATATGCCATCCTTTCATATGACACAGATGTAGATTTATAGTTTGGTTATATAGTCCAAAAGGGTTTTCAAAGTTGATGGGTGCTTTTTACCTGTTCAAACAGAAAACAGAAAATCATCTTTAGTTGCCTTATACACACTGCACACTTCCATACTTGTGTTAATGCACATATGCATATTACCTTTAAGACTTTATGTGTTTTCACATAAAAAAAGAAAAAAGAATCAGATACCAAAGAAGACAAGTAGCTTAGGTGATCCAGTCTCACAGAATGCTTCTGTTAAAGCTTCCTTATAATTTTGCATCCAGAATAACTCAAAAGCTGCAACCTGAGATGGTCCAGCCTCACAGACTATTGAGCCAAGACTTCAAATAAGAACTACATTTTTCCTATCACACAGAGACTAAACAAAAAATAATGAATAAACTAACTCTCCTAGGACTTCACCATTATTTCAATTTTCAGTGTCCCCTAAAGATGCCATCACCCCCAGACAACATAAAGCAGTCTAGAGAACATGCTTCCTGCATTCCCAAGAGGTAGGGTGGGTGGGTTTTGGACATTTGGTAGATTATGGATGTTTGTTATTGTTTAGAGGAGTTGGCTTCAAGTTGTTATTGGTCATGGTCAGGAAAGAAGCTAAATAAAGGAGACTGGAGAAAGGATATAGTATACACATGATGGGATAAAAGGCTGGGTTGTTAAGACTGCTTTTGAATAATAACTGAATTGTTTACATTGGTATGAATGTTTATATATTAATACATATTTGAAGTTATTTTTGTATATGTATATACACATATGTATGTTTCTACTTTTGTTTAAGGTATTGGACCTGTGTGGCTCATTTAAAAATGTAATGTTTTAGTCTTTGAAACCTATTTTTAGTATAATAAAGACAGATTAGTAGTCATCTGCAACAATCAAATTTATAGTCAAGTTATATATGTTTTCAAGGTCAAACACAAATATAGTTTCAATAGAGAGATGGTCTTTAAACACTTCAGACCTATAGGATAAGGCATTTAAAATTTTTAATAATAAAAGGTAAAAGGTTTTTCATGACAGTGAGACACTTCTCCTCTTGGCAGCACCATTTTACTTAAAAAAAGATGATGGGCATCAAAGAACCTCCATATGGAGTTTGTTTTCAGTGTGGCAAAGCTAGCCAATTGGATTAAATACTGTTCTTGCCTCAATTGCTGACAGTATGCTATACAAATTGGACAATCAGAACACAAAAGAAGGCAACTGCCAAACTTTGCTAAGACAAGGTTCTTCAAAATTTCTGCTTCACAAAAGAGTCATAAATTCTAGGCCTTTAGGCCAAATATGTATGCCATAACATTGCAGAGGAACCTTGAGTGACTCTCCAGGCAGTCAGCCGTCTCTGACATTTCTACAATTTTGGACGTTGTTTGTTCTGCACTTCCTGTTTACTCAGGTAATATTATATCCTTCTGGGATCTTTGATGGGATTGAAGACTAAATAGTTACAGTTTTTCTTGTTACCAAATTAAGTAAAGAAACTTACTTAAGAGATGTAAAGTTTGCAAGGTTGAGAAACACAAAAGCTTAAGATGTTTATCTAAGAAGATGTTTATGGTCAAAAAATATTTTATGATGGTAATATAAGTTATAAAAATTGGTTTAGATATAATACCCTGGACCCACTAAGATAAATAATACAGTACTTTCTATGAATTTGCCAAATACAAATAGAGAGGACATTGTGAATGTAATTCTTAACTGATACTATTTCTGATTATATATAGTCTACTATGTTAGAGTTAAACCTTTGTATTTTATTTAGAAAAACAGGGGAAATGTCATGGAATACTGTACACTATGTAAAAATGTATTGCTGTAATTGGTGCAATACAAAACTGTATGGCCAATAGCTAGGCAGGAGGTATTGGGAAAGAAACTAAGAGGAGGAGGAATCTAGGTTCATAGGAGAGGCCAGAACATAGAAGTGAAACAGGAGGTGCAAAATGGAAGAGAGGTAATGCAATGTGATAGAATGTAGATAAATAAAATGGGTTAATTTAAATTATAAGAGCTAGTTAGAACAAGCCTAAGCCTAAGACTTCAAGTCTCCATGTCATTATTTTGGAGCTGGTGGATCATAGAAAAGACTTGTTGCAAAGAGCTCAACTCCCTGAAGTTGTGATGTTAACATAAAACACAACCACAGCCTGTAATGGGTAATATAGCCAATTACAGGATCTAGGACAGATGCAGAGACAAACATCTGGCACAACTGTGAGGAGTTATTTAGAATAGGTTAATTTGAATGGGAGCCCCACTCTAGCTTTGGATGGCATCATTTGACAGGTTGGGGCTCTAGCGAGCTGGCTACAAACATTCCTTTCTATCTGCTCCTTGAGTTTGGATGCAATGTGATCAGCTACCTCACATTCCTCCTCATGTTGTCCCTGCACGGAGGACTGTATACCTTCAAACTGTGAGCCAAAGTAAGCCCTTCTTCCCTGAAGTTGTTTCGGCCAGATATTTTGTTATGGAATAAAAAAAGTTATAAAACATAAAATCTGGATCATTTATTCATTAAGCATTTTTCTACTTTGTTTGCACTTTTAGCCAAGTAAATTTTATTATACACAGTTATTCATCAGAATAAAAAGGTAGGACAAGTTTCTTAAAGTATAAACAGAGTATATATTGGCAAATTCACAGAGCTAGAAGTATATAAGAAAAGGCTTTATTAAACATTCTGAGGTTGATTGAAAATAACAACAGCTTTTTTTCCAATAAATCCCACAAGGAGTGGAGTGTCTTTCTAATCCTCAACTTCGTGCTGTATCGGCAACTTCTTTTATGAAGAGAAGGTGTCTGAAGGGACACTGCACACACCTGCTGAACAGAACCACGGGAATGCTATTATGTCATGACTGTGAATAAGCCCAAGTCAGCGTCCAGCAGATGAAAGAAACACTTAGGAAAAGAACCCCATTCTTGTCTGAAATCCCAATCCAGCAAACTAAAGTCAAACCTAAGAGGGAATCTGACTTATGTCATGCGGACAAAAAAAAAAAAAAAAAAAAAAAAAACAAAAACAAAAACAAAAAAAAACCCAGCTCAAACCTTGACCCCATAAGAATTCACACAAATGGATGTTGTTACAGTGAACTGACATCTTACCCAGAAATTGCTGATTACTCCCAACTAGCCAATAAGGTTTTTTATAATTTTTTTCTGACTCAGATTTCTAGGCTAATGAACAAATATGAGCAAGAAAATTGACCTGTCTTTACTTTGTGACTTACAGTGGATTTCCAAACTATAACATTTCCATTGTTGTACCATCCTGTGTGCATAAGGAGTAGACTTAAGAGACTTTGTACTGTACTCTGGTGCCACCAATTACGATATATGTATGTATTATTAATGCTGAAGTAAATCATTTAACAATACATGATGATGGGTGTTAAGGTTTTCTCCCTATAGGTTCAAAACATCTTATCAATAGACTTCCATAAATGCTGTAATCACATAAAATCTGGAAATTAAAGTCTGCTTCAAGGTCCAACCAGAGTCAGCTTACTAACAACTGAGAATATGTGAAAGACAAAATGAAGCACAAAAGAATAGAAAGAAACATATCACCTATGTGTCAGCCCCAAATAATGCCGGCCATGGCAATACCTATATCCCTCCCATGGATTTGTGACTACCCAAGTATTGTAACTGACTCAAATCCAGTCAGGGCTTGTCCATCACTAAACTGAATCCAGAACTGCAATCTACTGAATACAATTCTATTGTTCCCCTCTCCTCTGGACTCCTTTCACGTGGAAAACACCCAACAGGTCAGGAAAATCCCTTTGTTTTCTTTCTCCCAGGAACTGAGTTCTTATCTACATCAAAGAAGTCTACTTTTCCAACATTCATCTATGCTAAACTTGCTGATTCATGGTGAACACACAGAAAAATTATAATACTTTATTCAAAAGTTCACAAATGTGGAAGAAACAACTATATCCTTCCAGAGTAAAGTGGATGAGCAAAATATGGTATAATCAGAAATAGAGAGATGGCTCCATGGTTAAGAGTATTTTCTGCTATTCCAGAAGACCTGAGATCAGTTCCCAACACCCATGACTGGAGTCTCACAACAACCTGAGCTCCAGGGATTGGAATGTTCACATCTTGCCTCTGCAGGAACTCTCACACACAAATCAAAATAAAATTAAACTTAAATGTGGTGCATAAAGACAGTGGTACAATGATCTCAAGAAACTAGAAATGACCCTTCACCAAAGCACGAAGAGGCACAGAAGGATTTTAAGAAGACAACGTTAAGATATAGAGATCTTTCACAAGCAACTTTTTATTCTAGCTATGGGGACATGATGGAGGACTCTCATTGGCTAATAAAGAAACTGCCTTGGCTTTTAGAAAGGGCAGGATTTAGATAGGTGGTGGAGTAGAGAGAACAGAATACTGGGAGAAGGGAAGTCAGCAAGTCGTCATGCCTCTCCACTCTGGGACAGATGCCTCGGGCAGTCGCCATGCCTCTCCTCTCCAAGACAGACGCAGGTTAAGATCTCGCCTAGTAAGCCACCCCTCATGGTGCTAAACAGATTACTAAATATGGATTAAAGTAAGATATGAGAATTAGTTAATAAGAGGCTGAAACTCATGGGCCAGGCAGTGTTTAAATGAATACAGTTTATGTGTTGTTGTTTTGGGTTTTAAGATAGCCATGCAGGAGCCGGGCGGGACAAAAAGCAGGCCTGCTTGCCTCCTCACTACAGAATGTGCCAGGCTAACTCAGTCGGTAGGGCATGAGACTCTTAATCCCAGCGTCGTGGGTTCGAGCCCCACGTTGGGCGCCAGTCTGAGGCTGGTCTTGTCTATGTAGTGAATTCCACAACAGCCAAGGCTATGTATATAGAAAGACTGTGTCTCAAAAATAAATTCCTTTTTGTTTCTTGATTTATGAATCAAGGAGCTACTCTTTGGATATATAAAATTTAAATTTTATTTTAAATAGATCAACTTTGATGACTCAGATTTAATATTTTAAAGCGAGTTTTAATATTTTAATTATTTAATATTTAAATAATATTATTTTAAAGAGATAGTCTCAAGATTATTGAACTTCTGGAGGTCTGGTCTACAAAGTAAGTTCTGGAATACTCAGAGCTGATGTGTTGATTTCATTCGTTAATAAAGAAACCGCCTTGGCCCATTTAATAGACCAGCCCTTAGGTGGGTGGAGTAGAAAGAACAGGAAGAAGGAAGTGAGGTAGATGCCTCGGGATATCGCCATGCCTCTGCTCAGTGGGAAAGTCGCCATGAATCTAGCCACCAGGTCAGACATGCTGAATCTTTCCCTGTAAGACACCACTCGTGGTGTTACACAGATTATTCGATATGGGTCAGTCAAGATATGAGTAAGAGGCTGAAATTAATGGGCCAGACAGTGTTTAAATGAATACAGTTTGTGTGTTGTTATTTCGGGGCATAAACTAGCCAGGCGGCCGAGAGCCAGGCGGCGGGAAGCAGCCCACAGCTCCCACTACACAGAGCTACATAGAAAAACCTTATCTTGTGTAACAATAACAATATTAAAGCTTTTTGAACTTCTGAATGAAGGTTAAGAAATTTTAGTTTCATCCTAGACAAAAGTAACATAACCTTTCTGGAGTTTGAAGAATTTACATGACTATTCTTTCTTCTAGAGTATGGTTCATCATTAATGTCTCACACAGCTTTTCTTCTTATTTTCTTTTTAAACACATAATATCCTGATGGATGGGACTCAGAAAGAGCTAACTTTTTTCAGTTCTAGGGATGAAAGTTAGGTACTTTCCTTTTATGTGATAAACTTCTCCTGGGGAGATATAACACACACACATGTCTACTCAACCCCAACAGACCAAACAACTCACAACAGACCAAACAACTCACAACAGACCAAAGTACGGATACCACCAAAGTCCAATTTGGCAAAGCAATGAGTTTTATTTACTTACAAGAGAACACGTGAGGAGTTACTTATAGGAGCAGAAATGATTCAAAGATGGCTGCATCACAAAAGCCCACCTTAGCACAGGAGATCGCTGATAAAGCTGGGAACCTGGAGCATATTACACAGCCTACAGGAAGCTCAAAAGGTTAGAGCATCCTTTCCTGGTGCCTTGGTTGGTCTAAAACTCCTCCAGGTAGCTCTGCTGGTTTCTGCTTCTTCTCGGCAGCTGTTTTGGTCTCAGAGTCTTTGTAGCTTGGCTTCTCTGAGAGTCTTCTTGGTAGCTCTGTTCCTATTGCTTACTCTGACTGGGAAGGATCTAGTGAATTTGGTCAGTTTCAGGGACTTCTTGAAGCTCTTTTAAGTTGTTGCTCTGTTTGTTTCTTTGTTTTGCTTTGTTTTTAAACTTTCTTCTTAAGGAACTTCCTTGCAGAATGGAAGGTTTCAATCTCAGAGGAGGAAATGTTATGCAACATTCCCTTGCCAGGTAAGTCCTTTAAGGCCAAGCTTCTGCAACTTTCCCAAAATGATTTTTAAATTTTTGAGACCCTACACTGCCATGCTTGGCCTGCAGCTGACTTTCTCTGTAGCCCAGTGTGGCCTTGAACTTTATTGTTTTGAGTAAGGGACTCAGGCTAGCCTTGCACTTCCCACATAGACAATGATGACCTTAGCTTTTCAATCCTCCTGCATCAGCCTCCTAAGTACATGGCATCATAGGTATTATCCATCATGTGTGAAAGAATGCCTTTTGCTTTTTTGGCAAAAGAAAAATTAACTTTCTACTGTTATAGCCAATGTCACAGTGCTTTCTCAGAACACCATTGATCTGTGCTCTCTGGGTTGGATGGGGAAGCATGCCCATGAGTAGCCTTCTAAGCAAAGTCCTTAAGGAGCGTATCACTTGGAACATGATACAGCTCTCTTCTGAGTTCTGAAAGGGAAGCTCCCTCCAATCCTGTCCCGAGAGTTACCAGAATTGAAGCCGTTCTCTTGTTCTAAGCCTCTGCGAGGCAGGAGAAGGTGCAGTGAGATGCCGCACCCACTCACACTCTATCTCTCAACAATTTTCTCTTTCTTTCTTTTATTTATTAATTCTAATCTACTCCTTCCCTTTCAAGGGAGCCACTGAACAGCCCGTGTTGTCGATCTCAATCTGGATGTGCCACGATTTCCTTTAATACCCTTTCTAATCTTACAGATCATACTGAGCAAATGACGAGACAGAACACCTAGCCATCTCAGTGACGCTCATTTGGGGGCTACTGGATTTGCCACTGAATAAAAAAATTGTATGGTGGGGTGGCACACGCTAACAATCCCAGCATTTACAAAAATGACTGAGTTTAGAGGATCTTCAGTTGCCAAGCTGAGAACATAGCAATTTCCAGGCCTGATTGGAACACACGGCAAGATCTATATTTTAAAAATATGAAAGAGAGAAGAAACAAAAAAGAATTGTGGTATAGAGGGAAGATACATTGACAAGTTTCTGAATTTGTCTTCTCTTGCCCATTTTTTTTTTTTTTTTGGTTTTTTTCAAGACAGGGTTTCCCTGTAGCTTTAGAGTCTGTCCTGGAACTAGCTCTTGTAGACCAGGCTGGCCTCGAACTCAGAGATCCGCCTGCCTCTGCCTCCTGAGTGCTGGGATTAAAGACGTGCGCCACCATTGCCCGGCTCTCTCTTGCCCAATTTCATTGCAATACACAGCAAACGACCTAATGGAGAATTGTTTTGCCAGACAACAGATCTTCTAAACTCCTTCGCTGCTTGTCATACACAGCTTTTCAGTCATTCCAAAGCAGGCGTTTTAGCTGTTCATACTAACTTTCCAAAAAACAGTTATTAATTTGGGGCCACAGTAAATATGACAAATGCACACAGTCCCAAGGGAGCCCATGTGTTTTTCACGGCATTCGCCACCCCACTCAGTACCCAGACTACTGCAGCCTCCTTCCTAGTCTAGCCTGCTGAGTACTGGGACCTCCTTATACATGCCTTTCCCATAACCCTCCAGATTTAGCCTGGGTCCCACATCCAGTACACCATTCTAGTCTGGCCTTCTTTGTTCGTCGAAGGAAGCTCTAGGCTTGGGCCAGGAACCTTCCTTGCTAATTCCCAAACCATAGGACCCGCCCATGTCACATTCAACCTTTCCTGTCAGACTTATCTACCTTACACTCCGTGCTTGGACCAGGAAACACATCCGCGTAACAGCCTCTGTCCACCAGGCTTCATTCTTTCCCAGCCATTTCCAGCCTCTACTCAAACTGGCCCCACATCTCTTCTCATCCAGCCTTAGTGGTGACTTCAATCAGGTCAGGCCTTATCGAGCACTAAATCAAATCTAAATGCAGTCTTTAAAATCAAGATCTGCTGTCGCCTTCTCGTCTGGACCTCAGCTCTTGGTGAAAGCACTCAACAGGCAAAAGAGGCCCTCTATTTTCTCTCACCAGCAGGGCTTACTTCCTGTTTACATTAAGGGGGTCCAGCTTTCTGACATTCAACTCTGCAGGGTTTGCTGAGTCACGGTGAGCTAGCAGAGAAATTACGTTATTCAAAGTTCATGACTGTGGAGAAAAGGTCTTTGCCTTTTTAGAGGTAAGTGGACAAGCAAACTGTGGCACACACAGGCAACAGAACAGTAATACTGAGAAAACAGCAATGAGTGATCAAGTCACTACTAAACAGCACAGGGGAATTCAAAGTTTACAATGAGATATGGATGCCCCTCTGGAAAACCAGTTATTGAGACATAGTGAGAAAGAAATAATTATAAAGACAAGAAAAACAGCCAGAAACCAATTCCTCAAGTCTTATCATTATACCCATAGGTTGGTACATCACTCGGTCCTCATCAGAGACACCTATGCATGCAGTAGATGGTGATGATCACTGAGACTCAAAACTAGTCAGTGTACAGAGAATAAGAACGCAGAACAACCATCTCCAAGAGAGACTTGTGTATCACAGCCTCTTGCAAGGCTCAGAGACTGTCAAGGAATTGCCTCCCTAGTACTAGGACCAAAGGTGTGTGCCACCACCGCTGGCCTAGTCCTCTGATGGGCTGTAAAGGAACCTGCACACACAGGTGTGGACACACACAAAAGTCAAAAAAATGATTTGTTATAAATGTTTAGAATGTTTGTCTTATCATGTTATTTTTTTTTCTTCTCTCATTCATTACATCCAGACTGCAGTTTTCCCTCCTTCCATTTTTCCCAGTCCTCCCTTCTACTTCTGCTCTTCCCAGGTCTACCCCTCTGTTAACCTTCAAAAAGGAGCATGCCTCCCAGGTGAATCAGCCAAACACAGCATAACAATTTATAACAGGACTAGGCACAAACTCTCATATCAAGAAAGGGGCAGCAAGAACGGGCAAAAGAGTCAGAGACACCCCACTCCCACTGTTAGGAGCCCAATAAGAACACTCAGCTACACAACCACATCTCTGCAGAGGATCTAGCTCACACCCATGCAAGCTCTGCAATCCTTATGAGTCTTGCTTCGTTGACTCTGTGGGCTTTCTGTGGTGTCTTTGACCCTTTTGGCTCCTGCAATCCCCCACCTTCCCACCTCTCAGCCCTCGAATCTGTAGGGTTCCCCTGGTTCTGTCTAGTGTTTGGCTGTGGGTCTCCACATCTGTTCCCAGCAGTTGCTGGATGAGGCGTCACTAATGACGACTGGACAAGGCACTGATCTCTGAGTATAGCAGCATAGCATTAGTAATCATTTCATAGACATCTTCCCTAGTTGTATTTGGTTGTATCCTGGGTCCCTGGGTTGTTCAGTTACTAGTGGCTGGCCATACAGGCAGTGTCAGGCACGGGCTCCCTCTTGTGGTGTGGGCTTCAAGTTGGACAAGTCATGGGTTGGCCACTCCTACAAATTCTGTGCCACCATTACCTCAGCACATACTGGAGGAAGGATGGATTGTAGGTCAAAGGTTTTGTGTCTGGTTTGAGGCTCCAGAACCTCTGCTGGAAGCCTCGCCGGTTAGAGAAGATGGCCAGTTCAGGCCCCATCCCCCATTACTAGGAGTCTTTGCTAGGGTCACTCTCAGAGATTCCTAAGATTTCAACCGCACTAGGATTTCAAATCGACCCCCAAATGTCCACCAATTTCACCCATCTCTCCCAGTACGCTCTCTCCCCATCACTTCTCACCCAACAGCCCCGATCCTTCTTGTACCCATCCACAGCCACCCCCAGTACACCCATAAAATATATTCTATTTCTCCTTCTCAGGAAGAGTTATGTATTTCCCCTTAGGTCCTCCCTGTTACTTAGCCTCTCTGGGCCTGTGGATTGTAGCATGATTATCCCGTAGTTAGCAGCTAATGTCCAATTATAACTGAGTAATGCCATGTTTGTGTTTCAGGGTCTGAGTTACCTCACTCAGGATGATTTTTTTTCTAGTTCCATCCATTTGCCTGCAAATTTTATGTCAATCTTTTGAATAGTTAAGAAATAGTTCCTTGTGTAAATGTATCACATTTTCTTTAGACATTCTTCAGTTGAGGCACATCTAGGTTGTTTCCAGTTTCTGGCTGTTATGAATCAAGCTGCAATGAACATAACTGAGCAAGTGTCCCTGTGGTAGGATGGAGCATCCTTTGGGTATATGCTGAAGAGTGGTATAGATGGGTATTGAGGTACATGATGTCCCAGTTTTTGCTTACAGAAATTCTTGCTAAACAATCTGTCAGAATTGCATGAATACAAATCATTACTAGCATTTGCAGAACCACAGCTTGGCACAAAGGCTCACAATGACCTCATGTTTAAAAAAGAACTCTCTGAGGTCATCTGTTAGTGTACACTAGAAGAGAGGTCGTCCCCTTGTTTGTAACTCTGCAGTGAACCACAGTTGTTTCAAAGTAGCTGCTGTAAGATGTCTCAGTTTGCCTTGACATTTTCCTGTGTCTCAGACTGCTTGAACACCCACTCAGTTCACTAGAGTTATAGCCTCTCCCATGACAATGTCTCTTTCCCAAATAATCTTACCGATTCATCTCGGAGGACTTTCACCCATTTTATTTAGCATCATAAGCCTCTGTGCAGCAGGGAGACTTTGCACTGTGCAGAGTTTAATGTAGTTCACCAAATCAGTTTTACAACAGATTGGAATGAACATCCTGTTGAGAGCCCCACCCCTTGGCTATGGCTGCCTTCCAATGCAGTAAAAGCCCGCCCCCTTATCCAGGAAATAAAAACTCGTCCAGCCTCCTTACAGAAGAAGCAGGCATTCATCTGCTCTCAGAAAGTCTCTGCAGCAACCATGGCCACCTTTGTGGAGCTCAGTACCAAAGCCAAGATGCCCATCGTGGGCCTGGGCACCTGGAAGGTGAGTGTGCAATCTTGGGCCACCTGCTTCTCTTGAGGGGGGGACCTTGGCATTTTCCCTTCATTGTACAGCACCTGTGTTGGGTTTGGAAGCCCAGAGCTGTCACCTAGTGACAGTCATTTCATTTGGGGCATCTTTGGGCTGCAGAGAACTAAGATGAGCCTTTCCCAGAAATGATAAACTGTACTTTGAAAGGAAAATTGTTTTTAGTGCAGTCATTGTCTTAGCAAGCATTTCCTTGAGACTCAGAGGCTCTCTGTTGGTTTGTTACTGGCTGAGTGACTGAGAGAGGAGAGAGTTCTGAAGGACCATGAAGTTCCTGAAGCAGGCTCCCCCTGCCTGCTCATGAAGCTAAACTGTTTGTAGGCATCCAAGTGGCCTGGGGGCCTGGGGGAGAAGCAAAGTCTCAGACCCCAGCCCAGGTTACTGAACTGGCACCTGCCCTTCACCAAGACTCCACGTGATTTTCTGACAGTAAAGTAAACTCTGAGTGTCCTGAGGATTGCAGAGCCTGGACTGGAAATCAGCTCAGGGTCTGCCCTGCCTGTGTTGATCTCTTCTCCCACGTTGTTCCACGATCCATCCCAGTGTGCTCCAGAATCACATTTCTCAGCCTCTCCTGGGACAAGTCTGAAATTGTTCCATCTTGTATCTCTGCCTTCTTTGCCTTTCCCCTCAGCGACAACATGACAATAGCCAGCTTGTTTACAGGAGCTGTCCTTAGTTTAGAGTTGGATTTCTTGAGACAGGATCTCACTCTAAAACCTAAACTGGCCTTGAGCCAAGTGGGAGCAGCCCTCCTGCCTCAGGTTCTTGAATGCTGGGATTACAGTGTAGACCTTCATCTCTGGATCATGAGCTGCTTTGGGACCCTTCTCTCCTGTCTCAGAGCCTCCTCTCCAGGCTCCCTCCTCTGTCCCTTCGTTCCTCTTTGCACAGAGGGTAGGATCCCTCTTTGTGTTGGTGCTGCACTGAAATCTTTCTAGAACAGCGAGACTTGAACCAAATTAGAAATTTCACATTCCACCAAGGTAACAAATAATCACAAATCTCCAGGGATAAATTTAGGAGAGATGAACACTGAGAATTCCAAAAAGCAGTTGTAAATATTGTAAAGGAGTTGTTTTTGAGGTTAAAGAATGGTGCTGTGGAGCAATCCTGTACACTGTGAAGATGTGTTGCTCTCATGGTTAATAAAAAGCTGATTGGCTGATGGCTAGACAGGATCTTGGGGGCAGAGAGAATGCTGGGAGGAAGAATAGAAATGAGTTAATTTAAGTTGTGAGAGCTGGCTGGAGACTAGCCTAAGCTATCGGCCAAGAATTTATAATTAATTATAAGTGTCTGTGTGGTCCTTTGGGAGCAGCTGGTGGACAGAAACTTCGGCCTACACAATGGTGCTGCTGTAGAGACTCTGTGCTTATCAGTGGACATGCAGGAGGGTGGGGCTTTGGGCCTGGACCCCAGTGCCTCTGAGCTTCTGGCAATTCCTTGTCCCCATAATAGTGCAGCTGTCCATCTCTGTTTTATGTGCAATGCTTTATCAAGGTTTGATACTTAAAAAATAATTTTTAGAATTTTATTGTCTGAGAGAGTCTCATGTAGTCTTATAATTCCTTATATGGCTGAGACTGGCTTTGAATTCCTTATTCTCCTACCCTCTTTCCTCTCAAATGCTAAGATTACAGATGCGGGCCTCCATATCTGGCAGGATTTTGTTTTCTCTTCTCTGAGATGGTAATGTGCCCTGGGCTGGCCTCAAAGTCATGACCTCCTGCCTTGAGCCTCTCAGAGTGGGATTGGAGGCAGCAGCTCTATGCTCTGCAGGGAATTGAGTGCTGAGTGTTATTTCCCTACAGCTATGTCTGGCTAGCTAGGTTAGATCAGAAGGTGGTATTTCAAATGTGCTTTTCTCTTATTTTCTTTTGCTTATAGGTGGGGGAACAATTGGTTGTTACTGTTTCTTATTTATTCCTGTTCTGACTAAATATAAGTTGCATCCACCCAACTTTACTAAGTGCCAGTTGGCGTGCTAAAACCTTCACAATATTGTGGCAAGTAAGCAACACAAAGGCCTCATGAGGCAGGGCCCATTACTGTTGTTATACTTCGTTGTCAAGGGTTAGAGAAACTGAGGAATCCCTCAGCCTCATATGGCCCCATAGCAGAGCAGGTTAGATTGTCATGACCGTTTGGAGACCTTTCTTCTCAGAGTCTGAAAATTGCTCTGGGATGTCTCAGAATCTAGTTTTCAGACTGGCCTTCAGGAAGTTGCAAGGGAGCCATCTGTCACTCTCTGAACATGGAGGCATGCAGATCAACCTGGATCAGAGGACAACTGGTTACTGACTAGAACAGGACATGGTTTGATGATCCCTACATTGACATGATGTAAGATGCCATGATTAACCCCACCACTTTGCCAACAGAAAAACTGAATGAAATAAAAAAATATTAATTCACTTTTTTTTTCTTTGAAAACTTCTGCAATGTATGTTTTCCTCCCTCTTGTCTACTTGGAATTAAGGTTTCAGCAAGACCGTGATTTTGAGACTATGGTCTATGTGGAACCTTTAAGAGGGGGCCTTGGGAGTGTCTAACTGTCTTCTCTGTTGTCTTTCAGTCACCACCAGGCAAAGTCAAGGACGCTGTGAAGGCCGCCATTGATGCTGGGTATCGCCACATTGACTGCGCCTATGCCTATCAGAATGAGAATGAAGTGGGGGAAGCCATCCAGGAGAAGATCAAGGAGAAGGCCGTGAAGCGGGAGGACCTCTTCATTGTCAGCAAGGTAGAGTGGCCCACTTGGGGGACGTGACTTCAGGCAGGTGGAAGTATCTGGATATGACCGGCTTCGAGAGCTAATCATTTATCTCTATGTGCCTGCCTGTTCCCCTGCCTTCATTATATCTCTAGACAGATTTCTACACACAAAAAGCACCAAAGGTTGGGGTGGCCACACCTATATGTACTCCTTGTACATGGGCCTGATTGGCCTGGGGATAAGGAAGTGCTAATAGAGCCAGCTGTTCCTAATTGCACCCTAATGCTTGAGCTTTAAGTAGCACCACTGACTCCTGCCCCCTAAGAAACCAGAGCCAAGGAAGGAATAACATAGGAATATAAAATTTTAGTCAGCGACCAACTCTGTTAAATGACCACAGAAACAAATCGAATACCAAGAGCATAGAACACTTCAGAAATGACCTTGACCCGATGAGAGCTGGTGTAACTACTTGTTAAGCGTCAAACCCTGGACAATCAGCTGAGGTGTTTGATATTAATATACAAAAGTGGACCCGGCGACTACAGTCCCCCAGCAACTCACAGGTCTTAGCTGTTACGGGGTATGGCTGGCATACCCTGCCCTCTACCCTGAACTCTCCAGCCCAGGGGCTGGGCTGCCCCTTCCCCAAAGGCTCTTCCCTACATAATCCAGACATTTTGGCTACCTGCCCCTTTGTACTTTCGCACCTCATTTTCCCCCATTGCTCACCCCCTCCCATAACCCTCCTTAGTCCAGTCATGTCCATTCTGGACTCTCCCAGATGTTTCTGCTTCTGGCCACGCTCTCCCTATTATCTACAGTAAACTTCCTCATCCACCATACCTGGATGGATGTCCTGTCCTTTCCTCTCCGTTTTCTTTGTTGCCATTCATTCCTGGGCTGCATTTCTTAACTGTTTTTACTATAAATGAATGGCTTAGCCAGGGTTTATAAATCTTACGGTATGGGTCTTTCTCTGACCAGTCCTAACACCCCCATGTCACACTCGGCAGCTGTGGCCCACCTTCTTCGAGAAAAGCCTGGTGAAGGAAGCCTTTCAGAAAACCCTCACGGATCTGAAGCTGGACTATCTGGACCTGTATCTGATTCACTGGCCACAGGGATTCCAGGTTTGCGCTGCTCTTTGCCCCATTAGTAGCTGCTGAGCAAATGTCAGAAACCACCAGCTGTGCCTGAGCTGGGGTTGGGGGATGGGCTGTATCAGGAGTTCTGTGCACAGGAGAAAGTCAGTGGCCTAAAAAGCATGTAGTGGTCCTTTCTGTCCTGCCAGCCCACCCCCAAACAACCACAGAGACTTATTGTTAATTATAAATACTCGGCTTGTTACTAACTAGTTATTTCTACTTAAATTAATCCACATTTATTAATTTACATGCTGTCACATAGCTCATGGCTTGTATCCTCATCTTCTACACGTTCTGCTTCCTCTGTGTCTGGTTGGCAACTCTGCCCTTCCTCATCCCCTTGCTCTCTCTCTAAGTCCTGCCTAACCTCTCCCTGCCTGGCTATTGGCCATCCAGCTCTTTACTAAACCAATGAGAGCAATGTATCTTTACAGTGTACAAAAAGACTGGTCCACAATAAAAGCAGTCCAGGGCAATGTGCGGGAGCACCATGTGCTTATGTTATGTTCTCACAGTTGGTTTGAGAGAAACTGATTCTTGCCAGCTAAGACAAACTGCAAACTGGCCTGTCACCTTCCTATTCATTCCTATTCATTCAGTCCCCTGAGCAGAGAGGGTGCGAATCTCTTGGGACAGTCTTGTATGACACACATCAATGATCAACCTTTTACCCTTTAAAGCACCCCTGCACCAGGAAGTAGCATCAGGGAGCAAAACCCAAATATAGGAAAGCTGGCAGATAATATAATCTGAGAAACTATAGCTCCGTGCCTGGGACCCCATTCCTGCTTGTTCCTCAGAGTTAAAAGGGGTTGAGGAAGGTGTGGAGAGATGGCTCTGCTTTTAAGAACAATGTGTGCTCTTCTAGAAGATACAGGTTTAATTTTTAACACCCACACGGAGGCTCATAACAGTCTGTAACTCCAGTTCCAAAGATTCAGAATCCTATTCCTGCCTCCACAGGCAGTTGGCAAGCATGTGGTTACACAGACAAACATGCAGGCAAAATAATCATTCACATAAAAACAAACAAAGAAACAACAACAACAAAAACCCCGCAAAATCTAAAACCAGCAAAAAACGTTTTAAAAAGTGAATGTAGGGGAAAATTGAAGGGATGCTAGTTTTCATTCTACTGTACATGTGACCAGTTTGGGTGATGACTGCATACTATCCCAAATTTCAGATTTAGGCTGCAAGGATAGACACTGGCTAGAATCCTCCCCTGCTAGCGATGCTATTTTCATGCAACCTGTGTCTAATAACCTTGAAGCCAAAATGCCCCCCCCCCCCACATATCTATGGATTTAAGTATGTTGAGTTAATCGCCATGGTGACAATAATGGCTTTGACAATGTACTAAGGACAGATGGTCAGAGACAGTCCCTCAGGTTCACACACAGGGTTTCCATCCCACAGAGACTGCCACATATGGTTCTGAACTTTTCTGTGACAAATGGCTGTGCAGGCATTTCTCTTTGGGAAGCCATCACCCTCAAACCTTGCTTCGCAGAACCAGGCATCCAGATGTAGGTCCTAATGAGGTTTTTGTCTTGCGTTTACAGGCTGGAAATGAACTTATACCAAGAGACGATAAAGGCAACATTCTTGTCAGTAAAGCCACATTCTTGGATGCTTGGGAGGTAGGTTACATCTTCTCTGTATGTGCTGAGAGATAAAAACTTCTGTCAGGACCCCTTGACAGTCCACCCTGATATGAAAATGCCCAAGTGCCCTGTGTTTAACCCTAGCAACCCCGTTTCTCTGTTTTCTATTCACGTATTTGATTGGGGGGAAGGGTGCTTGTGGAGGTCAGAAACCTTGTGTGGGAGAAAGTTCTCTGCTTGAACTATGTGAGTTTCTGGGAATAAAATTTAGTCTCTCCAAGTCACACAGATTGATTTTGATATTCCTCTGAAGCCCAGGTAGACTTTGAATCCTGAGGCTCCCGGCTCAACTCCCCAACTTAACTGTGATTGTCAGCCTACACCCACACCTGTCTGCTGTTGTTGTTCCTCTCTTTGCTGTCCACACAGCTTGATGTGTGTGCGAGGAAGGCCTTGAGAATATATGGGGCGTGGTAGGAGTGCCTACCTAGGTACTGTAAAAGGGCTGGAATCTATCCTACTGATTACCTGCTTAGCCCCACATGGAATCAACCCAAGGATTTAGGGTTTGTTTAGTATTACCTACTGTGATCTTGTTCTAAACTTTCCCAACGATAATGATCCAACCCTAGAGCAGCAGCTACAAACCAAATATGAAGGTATAATCTAGTCATTGTAAGTTCCTATCCAGTAGTAGCTAGGATCAAAGCATATACAATGTGTTTGCTGTTGAGATTCTTTCAGTCTAAGTGCTAAAGTTTCTGTGGATGAGCCATCAGCTCCAGTGCTAGGGGATCTCAGCTTATTTGACAGTTCAAACAACATAGGAATTGGAGAGAGAACGAAGGAATTGTCTGTTCCCAGGAGAGACATTAAAGAGATATTGATTTGGGCCTGGAAAATAAAGGGAAGAAAGGTGGATAAACTATGAACAGAAGCTAGAACTTCACATTTCCTTCTTGGTTACAGCTGAGCGGGGACAGGTAGAAGGGCTGGAATCAGCCATCCATGTACCACAGTCGGAGCCATTCCTCCTATCCAAGGACAAGGCCAACCTAGCATCCCTGTGTCCTCCTGTAGCCATGTAACTGGGGTTCCTCACTGTGACAGGCCATGGAGGAACTGGTGGACCAGGGGCTGGTGAAAGCCCTGGGCATCTCCAACTTCAACCACTTGCAGATTGAGAGGCTCCTGAACAAGCCTGGTCTGAAACATAAGCCAGTGACCAATCAGGTACATTCTCTTTGGTGAAAGACCCTGCTTTGGGACTGCTTCAACACTGGGAGGCAATTTCCATACTAGCTACTGAGTCTCATCTCTGAGGTCTGTGTTCAGGATGCTCAGAATGCTGGGAGGCAGATCTCTGGGTCCGGTTTGGAGCACATCTATCAATGATTTGCATTTGGTCTTTGTTTGTCTTTGCTCATGTGGACAAGTCTTTCTGAGCCACTCGGAATGTGGCTAGTATCCTAGTCCCCTAGTGATGGAGATGTTTTCTCTTGCAGATTGAGTGCCACCCATATCTCACCCAGGAGAAACTGATCCAGTACTGTCACTCCAAGGGCATTGGCATCACAGCTTACAGTCCCCTGGGCTCGCCAGACAGACCTCAGTAAGACTTTAGAGTGGTGTCTCTTAACTTTTAACACTCTTAAAACAGTGTTTGGTAATGGGTTAGTAATTTCTAAGACACTAGTAATCATATTTCTATCTTTGGCAATGTGTTGAGCCACCCAAGGGGGAATGCAGCTGTAAAAAATGTTTGGAAAAACCCAACAGTGGTCCTGGTTGATGCTCAGAGAAGAAGCCCTTTCTGTCTTGCATGGCTAGGTCATACTTTTCAACCTCTAAAGCTCTGGTCCATTGCTAGGTTCCTGGAGAGACACAAAGCTCTCTCTCCCTCTCTCTCCTTCTCTCTCTCCCTCTCTCTCCTTCTCTCTCTCTCTCTCTCTCTCTCTCTCTCTCTCTCTCTCTCTCTCTCTCTCTCTCTCTCTCTCTCTCTCTCTCTCTCTCTTTGGTTTTTCGAGACAGGGTTTCCCTGTAGTTTTCTAGAGCCTGTCCTGGAACTAGCTCTTGTAGACCAGGCTGGCCTTGAACTCAGAGATCCGCCTGCCTCTGCCTTCTGAGTGCTTGCGATTAAAGATGTGTGCCACCACCACCCGGCCCTCCTTCTCTCTTTTTGCCTGTCTCTCAGATGGAGAAGGCTGTCATGCTAGGCCTTGGCACTGTCCTGGCAGTAATGTTCACAGGTGTGTAGTAGCCATAGTGATTTTCATGCCAGCCATTTCTCTTCTCCTAGTGCCAAGCCAGAAGACCCTGTAGTTCTGGAGATTCCCGCGATTAAGGAAATTGCTGCAAAGCACAAGAAAACTGTAGCCCAGGTAAAATGGAGTAATTCCCCCTTTATCTAACTACCCATTCTTGTAGTCATGTGTTTTATTGGTATTGTCTTCTTTTAACGCATCGGAGGGGGAAGAAATGAGAAATCTAAATCTGTTAGGATCTCCAGGTAAAACCACTGGCATCAGGGAAGGGCTGCCTTTGTCAAGCCCCTAGGCTCAGCGTCAAGAACGTTGCCAACTGGACACAGTCTCACCTTTTAGCCACAAGCTAGCAGCCTCCTTCCTATCTAGGGAAATCAGTGCATCAGGGGCTGTCAGATGAGGCCTGGCAAGTGTCTCTAATAATAGCTAAATCACAGAGAAATACAATTACCGTATATCTCACTAGGAGGGGTTCTTCATAGGTAAGTGGATACCTGATGCCCCCCTCTTTGTACATAGGTTCTGATTCGGTTCCACGTCCAAAGGAATGTCGTAGTGATCCCCAAGTCTGTGACACCCTCCCGCATACAGGAGAACATTCAGGTAAGGTGTGGCCTGATCACTTGCTATTCCCACTCAGTGCAGTGGGGCTGGAAAAGATCCTGTCCTTGAACTTTAAAATCAGCCCTCGATTGCCAGTGTGACTTCCCTTCTTCCAACTAACTACCTGACCATCACTTAGGCTAGTTAGCCGGTCTCAACAGAGTTGTGGCGATTACATGCATGTGGGCCACCTACAATCTTAGATCCCATCCACACTTTCCTTGCTAAGGATTTTTTTTGGAACTTTCTAGGTCTTCGACTTCCAGCTGAGTGACCAGGAGATGGCCACCATTCTCAGCTTCAACAGAAACTGGAGGGCCTGCGGCCTGTTTATGTAAGTGGCATCAAGTTAAGTAGGAGGGTGATCAGGCCGTTATCTAAGGTTGTAAACGGTTAGTAGAAAAGATGCAGGACTGTAGCATGGCTTCCAATACTATTTTCTGGCAGCTGTGAAAAATGACCGGTTGAGTCCTGAGGAATCACTAAGAGTAGAGCGTTGTTATTTGCTGTTCATCTTCTGCATCTTTCACACAGAGCTAGGATTTTGCAGGGACGAATTGTCATGACTATGGGGAAGGCTGACTTCTTACTCCCTCATTCACTTGCCAACTTACTGCAAGGTGCGATGCCAGGAATAATCTACGTGTTCAGGAAATCACACCTACCAACTTCCTGTTCCCAGTCTTACATTCTACAGAGGGAATAGTAACTCCAAATATACACATCAGAGGGTGACAAATGCCATAGCAAAAAATAAATTAGGGCAAAGGCACAGGAATTAGTGAGCCCGATGTCACTGATGCTTAAATACATGATTATCTAGAGGAGGTTGAGCTGATAAAATACGTGTTAAAGAGGGTGAAAGAAGAGGAACATGGATGCTTGGGGAAACTATGTATTTGTTAATGACAGCAAATTCAAATGCCCAGATGTAAGAGGTTTAGAGCTAGCTCTCAAGTAAAGAGGCCAGTGATGCTGGAGCAGAGCAAGTGGGGGCTACGGTAGGAAGAAGTCAAGTCAGAGACAACTTTAGGCTAAGAACACACAGTGGTATAGAGCAAGGGGACTTTATTCTTTTTATCAGGAGGAACTGAGAAGCCAGGAGAAGATTCTGAACAGAGGCTAGCATGATATGATTTACCTTAAAATATCATGTTGACATCTCCATTGAGAATGGCAGGGTGCTACTATAATTATCCAGGGAGAAGCACAGCCACTGGACTTGGGTCCCGGTTGTGGGGATGGGGAAGAGCAGATTCAGGATGGATGCAGAGAGGCTATTTGAATTTGCCAAACCATTAACAAATATGGTTCTGTTTGCTTAGTTTTGTTTTGCTTGAATAATCGAGAACAAATTGTCATTTAGAGATGTATTTACGATGTTTGTTTCACATCAAGTGGGAATGCCAGATGGAGATGATGGTTTTGTGAGCGGAGTCACAGATCAATGGACTCAAAAGTGAACCTGGCTGGCTTATGCTCGAAACCCTACCACTTAATAGAGATGAGGCCTTGGGTTGTCTGGGTAATGTCACCAAGTCGCTCTATCTACAGAGTAGGATGACAGTATTAGTTGCAGGAAACATTCACTGAGTACTAGTTTAGTGTAAAGCAGATGCGTTAAGCTCGTTGCTTATATTAGTATCTTATTTTATACTCACAAACTATCTGTCAATTTTAGTTGTACTTCCCCTTCACAACAATGTGAGAATTTGAGACAATAGTTCTGAGGCCCTCGGCTGTGTGCCAGCTTGCTTATGATCCCTCTTTATGACAATCAACTGGTGACCAGACTCTTTCCTTAATAGCCCTTTCGTACTTTTGGGTGACATCATGGTGTGCGCGCCCCATCTCATCTCCTCATGGACTTATGGGTGTGGGGGCTCAGAGAGCACAAACGGGTTGAATAGACCACTGAATGATGCCTCTTAGGTCACACTTGTTGCTTCTGAGTAACAATTTCTTCTTTATGCTTGATGCTGCAGGGCAAGTCATCTGGAGGACTTCCCTTTCCATGCCGAATACTGAAACTGAGACACCTGATGAGCTTGCCCAGTTGCCCCTCTTCACAGGTGTGCCATCCCCTCTTCAGGACTCCTATTTTTGCCAAGCCTAAGATACCACACTGAGCCAGATATGAGAAGACAATTCTGCATTTAAACCTCATGGTCAGCTAGAAGCAGTCTGTCACAGAGGATGCTTACTCAGTGAAGGACAATGGTTTTCACTAATTAGACCTGGCCAAATGTTTGTCTTTCCTGAGGAACACTGGTAATTCTGAGGATATAAAGATCAAACAATACAAAAAAACCAAATAACAATCGTCACACACATTTCAACAGTCAGGAGTGCTTTCTGAATGCTGTGGGTCCAACTTTTACCATTCAGATTTTACAGAAGAGGAAATGAAGCCAAGAACTTGCTGAGGACCCCAGGTAGAAAGAGGCTGAAGGATGTTTCAAAGGAAGGGTGCTCTTTGGGAGAGCACAGGACAGTTCGTTGTCTTCCTCCTCCAAGCCTTCTCTTCCTGGACATACCTGCCTCTTTCCCCAAAGACTTTGTTGACTCTTTCCTCTTCCTGCTCTTCCCTCTTATATGCCATCATGACAAAGGGTCAATGCTGCTGGTAGAAGAGTCCTTAAAATTCACACAATTCCACTAGAGAGAGACGGACAGAGAGAGAGAGAGAGAGAGAGAGAGAGAGAGAGAGAGAGAGAGAGAGAGAGAGAGAGAGAGAGAGAAAGAGAGAGAGAGAGAGACAGAATGGCAACTACAGGATCTAGGACAAATGAAGAGGAAAACATCTGGCACACCTGTGAGGAGTTATCTAGATTAGGTTAATTAGGATGGGAGACCCACTCTAACTTTGAATGGCATCAATTGATGGGGTGGGGCTCTAGCTAGCTGGGTACAAACATTCCTTTCTATCTGCTCCTTGAGTTTGGATGCAATGTGATCAGCTACCTCACATTCTTCCTCATGTTGTCCCTGCACGGAGGACTGTATACCTTCAAACTGTGAGCCAAAGTAAGCCCTTCTTCCCTGAAGTTGTTTCGGCCAGATATTTTGTTATGGCAATAAAAAAGTTATAAAACATAAAATCTGGATCATTTATTCATTAAGCATTTTTCTACTTTGTTTGCACTTTTAGCCAAGTAAATTTTATTAGACACAGGTATTCATCAGAATAAAAAGGTAGGACAAGTTTCTTAAAGTATAAACCGAGTATATATTGGCAAATTCACAGAGCTAGAAGTATATAAGAAAAGGCTTTATTAAACATTCTGAGATTGATTTAAAATAACAACAGCTTTTTTCCAATAAATCCCACAAGGAGTGGAGTGTCTTTCTAATCCTCAACTTTGTGCTATACCGGCAACTTCTTTTATGAAGAGAAGGTGTCTGAAGGGACACTGCACAAACCTGCTGAACAGAACCATGGGAATGCTATTATGTCATGACTGTGAATAAGCCCAAGTCAGCGTCCAGCAGACGAAAGAAACACTTAGGAAAAGAACCCCATTCTTGTCTGAAATCCCAATCCAGCAAACTAAAGTCAAACCTAAGAGGGAATCTGACTTATGTCATGTGGACAAAAAAAAAAAAACCCAGCTCAAACCTTGACCCCATAAGAATTCACACAAATGGATGTTGTTACAGTGAGCTGACATCTTACCCAGAAATTGCTGGTTACTCCCAACTAGCCAATAAGGTTTTTTATAATTTTTTTCTGACTCAGATTTCTAGGCTAATGAACAAATATGAACAAGAAAATTGACCTGTCTTTACTTTGTGACTCACAGTGGATTTCCAAGCTATAACATTTCCATTGTTGTACCATCCTGTGTGCATAAGGAGTAGACTTAAGAGACTTTGTACTGTACTCTGGTGCCACCAATTATGATACATGTATGTATTATTAATGCTGAAGTAAATCATTTAACAATACATGATGATGGGTGTTAAGGTTTCCACCTATAGGTTCAAAACATCTTATCAATAGACTTCCATAAATGCTGTAATCACATAAAATCTGGAAATTAAAGTCTGCTTCAAGGTCCAACCAGAGTCAGCTTACTAACAACTGAGAATATGTGAAAGACAAAATGAAGCACAAAAGAATAGAAAGAAACATATCACCTATGTGTCAGCCCCAAATAATGCCGGCCATGGCAATACCTATATCCCTCCCATGGATTTGTGACTACCCAAGTATTGTAACTGACTCAAATCCAGTCAGGGCTTGTCCATCACTAAACTGAATCCAGAACTGCAATCTACTGAATACAATTCTATTGTTCCCCTCTCCTCTGGACTCCTTTCACGCGGAAAACACCCAACAGGTCAGGAAAATCCCTTTGTTTTCTTTCTCCCAGGAACTGAGTTCTTATCTACATCAAAGAAGTCTAGTTTTCCAACATTCATCTATGCTAAACTTGCTGATTCATGGTGAACACACAGAAAAATTATAATACTTTATTCAAAAGTTCACAAATGTGGAAGAAACAACTATATCCTTCCAGAGTAAAGTGGATGAGCAAAATATGGTATAATCAGAAATAGAGAGATGGCTCCATGGTTAAGAGTATTTCCTGCTATTCCAGAAGACCTGAGATCAGTTCCCAACACCCATGACTGGAGTCTCACAACAACCTGAGCTCCAGGGATTGGAATGTTCACATCTTGCCTCTGCAGGAACTCTCACACACAAATCAAAATAAAATTAAACTTAAATGTGGTGCATAAAGACAGTGGTACAATAATCTCAAGAAACTAGAAATGACCCTTCACCAAAGCACGAAGAGGCACAGAAGGATTTTAAGAAGACAATGTTAAGATATAGGGATCTTTCACAAGCAACTTTTTATTCTAGCAATGGGGACATGATGGAGGACTCTCATTGGCTAATAAAGAAACTGCCTTGGCTTTTAGAAAGGGCAGGATTTAGATAGGTGGAATAGACAGAATAGAATACTGGGAGAAGGGAAGTCAGCAAGTCGTCATGCCTCTCCACTCTGGGACTGGTTTAAACCGATTCAAACTGGATCAATCTGGTTCTAAACGGTTTAATTCAGTTCAGAAAGGTTCAGACCAGTTTAGACCGGTTCAGACCGGATCAAACCGGATCAGACCGATTCAGACCGGTTTAAACCGGTTCAGACCGCGTTCAGACCGGATCAAACCGGTTCAGACCGGTTCAAACCGGTTCAGATTGGATCAAACCGGTTCAGACCGGTTCAAACCGGTCCAGACCGGATCAAACCGGTTTAAACCGGTTCAGACCGGATCAAACAGGTTCAGAGAGGTTCAAACCAGTTCAAACCCTTTCAGACCGGTTTAGACTGGTTCAGACCGGGTTTAGACCAGATCAGACTGGTTTAAACCGGTTCAGACCGGATCACACCGGATCAAACCGGTTCCAACCGCTTCAGACCGGTTCAGAACGGTTCAAACCGGATCAAACCGGTTCGAACCGGTTAAGACCGGTTCATACCGGTTCCAACCGGTTCAGACCGGTTGAAACCGGATCAAACTGGTTCAGACCGGTTTAAACCGGTTCAGACCGGATCAAACCGGTTCAGAACGGATCAAACCGGTTCAGACCAGTTTAAACCAGATCAAACCGGTCCAGACCGGTTTAAACCGGTTCAGACCGGTTCAGATTGGGTTAAACCGATTCCAACCGGTTCAGGCCGGATAAAACCGGCTCAGACCGGTTGAAACCGGTTCGGACCGGTTCAAACTGGATTAAACCGGTTCAGACCACTTCAAACTGGATTAAACCGGTTCAGACCGGTTGAAACAGGATCAAACTGGTTCAGACAGGTTGAAACCGGATCAAACCGGTTCAGACCGGTTTAAATCGGTTCAGACCGGATCAAACTGGTTCAGACCGGTTGAAACCGGATCAAACCGGTTCAGAACGGTTTAAATCGGTTCAGACCGGATCAAACCGGTACAGACCGGTTCCAAAAGGTTCAGAACAGATCAAACCGGTTCAGACCGGTTTAAACCGGATCAAACCGGTTCAGACCGGTTGAAACCGGATCAAACCGGTTCAGACCGGTTCAAACCGGATTAAACCGGTTCAGACCAGTTCAAACCGGATTAAACCGGTTCAGACCCGTTCAGAGAGGTTTAAACCGGATTAAACCGGTTCAGACCGGATCAAACCGGTTCAGACCGGATCAAACCGGTTCAGATCGGTTTAAACCGGATCAAACCGGTCCAGACCGGTTTAAACCGGTTCAGACCGGTTCAGACCGGTTTAAACTGGTTCCAACCGGTTCAGGACGGATCAAACCGGCTCAGACCGGATGCAACCGGTTCGGACCGGTTCAAACTGGATTAAACCGGTTCAGACCACTTCAAACTGGATTAAACCGGTTCAGACCGGTTGAAACAGGATCAAACCGGTTCAGACAGGTTGAAACCGGATCAAACCGGTTCAGACCGGTTCCAAACCGTTCAGAACGGATCAAACCGGTTAAGACCTGTTCAAACCGGTTCCGACAGGTTCAGACCGGTTCAAACTGGATTAAACCGGTTCAGAACGGTTCAAACCGGATTAAACCGGTTCAGACCGGTTGAAACCGGTTCAGACCGGTTCAAACTGGATTAAACCGGTTCACACCACTTCAAACTGGATTAAAAAGGTTCAGACCGGTTGAAACCGGATCAAACCGGTTCAGACCGGTTCAAACCGGATTAAACCGGTTCAGACTGGTTCAGACCGGATTAAACCGGTTAAGACCGGTTCAGACTGGTTTAAACCGGTTAAGACCGGTTCAGACCGGTTTAAACCGGTTCCAACCGGTTCAGAACGGATCAAACCAGTTCAGACCGGTTTACACTGATTTAAACCGGATTAAACCGGTTCAGACCGGTTCATAACAGTTTAAACCGGTTCAGACCCGTTCAGAGCGGTTTAAACCGGTTAAGACCGGTTCAGACCGGTTTAAACCGGTTCCACCGGATCAGAACGGATCAAACCGGTTCAGACCCGTTTAAACCGGTTTAACCCGGATTAAACCGGTTCAGACTGGTTGAAACCGGATCAAACCGGTTCAGAGCGGTTCCAACCGGATTAAACCGGTTCAGACCCGTTCAGAGCGGTTTAAACCGGTTCCCACAGGATCAAACCGGTTCAGAACGGTTGAAACCAGTTCCGACCGGTTCAGACCGGTTCAAACCGGATTAAACCGGTTCAGACCGGTTGAAACCAGATCAAACCGGTTCAGACCGGTTTAAACCGGTCCAGACCGGATCAAACCGGTTCAGACCGGTTTAAACCGGTCCAGAACGGATCAAACCGGTTCAGACCGGTTCAAACTGGATTAAAGCGGTTCACACCACTTCAAACTGGATTAAACCGGTTCAGACCGGTTGAAACCGGCTCAGACCGGTTTAAACCAGTTTAAATTGGATTAAACCGGTTCAGACCGGTTGAAACCAGAAAAAACCAGTTCAGAACGGTTCAAACTGGATTAAACCGGTTCACACCGGTTGAAACCGGATCAAACCGTTTCAGACTGGTTTAAACCGGTTCAGACCGGATCGAACCGGTTCAGACCGGTTGAAACCGGTTCAGACCGGTTCAAACTGGATTAAACCGGTTCAGACCACTAAACTCGATTAAACCGTTTCAGACCGTTTGAAACCGGACCAAACCGGTTCAGACAGGTTCAGACTGGTTCAGACCGGATCAAACCGGCTCAAACTGGTTTAAACCGGTTCAGACCGGTTCAGACCTGTTAAAACCGGTTCCAACAGGATCAAACCGGTTCAGACCGGTTTAAACCGGTTCAGACGGGTTCAGACCTGTTTAATCCGGTTCCAACCGGTTCAGGCCGGATCAAACCGATTCAGACCGGTTTAAAACGGTTTAAACCGGATTAAAAAGGTTCAGACCGGTTGAAACCGCATCAAACCGGTTCAGAAAGGTTCAGACCGGATCAAACTGGCTCAGACCGGCTTAAACCGGCTCAGACCGGATCAAACTGGTTCAGACCGGTTTAAACAGGTTCAGACCGGTTAAAACCGGTTCCGACCGTTTCAGACCGGTTCAAACCGGATTAAACCGGTTCAGACCGGTTCCAATCGGTTCAGACCGGATCAAACCGGTTCAGACCGGTTGAAACCAGTTCAGACTGGTTCAGACCGGTTCAAACCGGATTAAACCGGTTCAGACCGGTTCAAACCGGTTTCGACAGGTTCAGACCGGTTGAAACCGGATCAAACTGGTTCAGACCGGTTTAAAGCGGTTCAGACCGGATCAAACCGGTTCAGACCGGATCAAACCGGTCCAGACCGATTTAAACTGGTTCAGACCGGTACAGACCGGTTTAAACCGGTTCCAACCCGTTCAGGCCGGATCAAACCGACTCAGGGCGGTTGAAACCGGTTCGGAACGGTTCAAACTGGATTAAACCGGTTCAGACCACTTCAAACTGGATTAAACCGGTTCATACTGGTTGAAACAGGATCAAACCGGTTCAGACCGGTTCAAACCGGATTAAACCGATTCAGACCCGTTGAAACCGGATTAAACCGATTCAGACCCGTTGAAACCGGATCAAACCGGTTCAGACCGGTTTAAACCGGTTCACACCGGATCAAACCGGTTCAGACCGGTTTAAACCGGTTTAAACCGGATTAAACCGGTTCAGACCGGTTGAAACCGGATCAAACCGGATCAAACCGGTTCAGAGCGGTTCAAACCGGATTAAACCGGTTCAAACCCGTTCAGAGCGGTTTAAACCGGATCAAACCGGTTCAGACCGGTTCAAACCGGATCAAACCGGTTCAGACCGGTTCAAACCGGATTAAACAGGTTCAGACCGGATGAAACCGGTTCCGACCGGGTCAGACCGGTTCAAACCGGATGAAACCGGTTCAGACCGGTTGAAACCGGATCAAACCGGTTCAAACCGGTTTAAACCGGTCCAGACCGGATCAAACCGGTTCAGACCAGTTCAAACTGGATTAAACCGGTTCACACCACTTCAAACTGGATTAAACCGGTTCAGACCGGTTGAAACCGGATCAAACCGGTTCAAACCGGATTAAACCGGTTCAGACCGGTTCAGAGCTGTTTAAACCGGTTCCAACCGGTTCAGAACAGATCAAACCGGTTCAGACCGGTTTAAACCGGTTCCAAGCGGTTCAGAACGGATCAAACCGGTTCAGACCGTTTGAAACAGGATCAAACCGGTTCAGAGTTGTTCAAACCGGATTAAACCGGTTCAGACCCGTTCAGAGCGGTTTAAACCGGTTCCGAGCCGATCAAACCGGTTCCGACCGGTTGAAACCGGATCAAACCGGTTCAGACCGGTTCAAACCGGATTAAACCGGTTCAGACCGGTTGAAACCGGTTCCGACCGGTTCAGACCGGTTCAAACCGGATTAAACCGGTTCAGACCGGTTGAAACCGGATCAAACCGGTTCAGACCGGATTAAAGCGGTTCAGACCGGTTCAAACCGGTTCCGACCGGTTCAGACCGGTTCAAACTGGATTAAACCGGTTCACACCACTTCATCTGGATTAAACCGGTTCAGACAGGTTGAAACCGGATCAAACCGGGTCAAACTGGATTAAACCGGTTCACACCACTTCAAACCGGATTAAACCAGTTCAGACCGGATCAAACCGGTTCAGACCTGTTTAAACCGGATTAAACCGGTTCAGACCGGTTGAAACCGGTTCAGACCGGTTCAAACTAGTTTAAACAGGTTCAGACCACTTCAAACTGGATTAAACCGGTTCAGACCCTTTGAAACCGGATCAAACCGGTTCAGAACGGTTCAAACCGGTTCCAACCGGTTCAGACCGTTTCAGACCGGTTCAAACCGGTTCAGACCGGTTGAAACCGGATCAAACTGGTTCAGACCGGTTTAAACCGGTTCAGACCGGATCAAACTGGTTCAGACCGGTTTAAACTGGATTAAACCGGTTCAGAACGGTTCAAACCGGTTTTGACCGGTTCAGACAGGTTGAAACCGGATCAAACCGGTTCAGACCGGTTTAAATCGGTTCAGAATGGATCAAACCGGTTCAGACCGGTTGAAACCGGTTCAGACAGGTTCAGACTGGTTTAAACCGGTTAAGACCGGTT